>NC_081249.1:31389229-32648423 GCF_030490865.1 Poecile atricapillus
GATGAAGAACTGAGTTTGAATAATATGTTACATGATGGCGTAATGGTATTGAATAGAGCCTGAACGCAGGGAGAAGGAAACAAAGAAGAGTGAGAGGACATGATATCACATAGCTGATGAGAACAGCTGAAGAGGGCACATAGGGGATGGCAGAGACAGAATTTCAAACATTTTAAGTGTCTGGAAATGATGGTGATCTAGGGGCTATTACTTGGGCTCTTTCTTATTACTTCTATCTCTTTTTACAAATATTTTGTCTATATTATGTTCTGTGCAAACACAAAAATCAAGCCTTTTCTGGAATTAAATGCTATTCTTACATCAAGCCCTTTAAAGTGTTTGGAATTTTATCCTGTCCTAGCTTACATTCAATTCAATAATGTTAATTTTACTCCTGTGTTTGCATTTTAATTATAAAGCTGTTACAATGTTTAAATTACAAAATGTCCAGTACCTAATGGTTAATAATGTCCATATTATCCTTGGGAGATACATAGATGAGCTACCACAGAATGAGGGTTTCAGTAATAATTGTTTCACTGAAACCTACTGAGAGAATTAACACTTAATCTCAACCATCTAAACCAACCTCCAAAACCAGCTACCTACCACGCCACTTTCATTCTTGGAAACTCTGCATATGGATAATTTCCTACTTCCATTAGTATTTTGCTTTTAGCTAGGAAGATAAGATAGAAAGTGACCATGTAGGTGCTCAGGTACAGACTTCCCCACATCAAAAGGTCTGGACTGTGCAGTACAAACACCTGTAAACACTCTGTATGGTTTTCATATGTATGGGCTGCAATAGCTTGCAGCACTGCAATGAAAGACAAAAAAATCTGCAGTTTGCTTCAGACTGAGGCATTGCTAGCATGCTACTCTGAAGAATAAATAGCAGAATAGGCTCATAGTTATTTTTAACTTTAGTGCAGGATTTGTCATAACTTTGGGGAGGACAGGGAAAATTTTCAAATTCATATCTTTAATCTGAAGTCAGACATCTCAATAAAAGTCCTTGGTAGACACTGAAGATCTGCAGCCCTTAGTAAAGTCAGGAGCAATTGTCAGTGATCTGAGGTCTCCCAAGAAGTCAGGTGTCTTAAAATCTACATCAGGAGAAATCTTAACTTTTCTGCTTGCTTCAGTGGAACTGAAGCTTTTGGTTATGCATCTGCTCATGTGCTGACACTTTAATCTGAATTGGAAGGAACCCACAAGGATCATCACGTCCAACTCTTGATCCTGCACAGGACAGCCCCAAAAATCCCACCACGTGCCTGAGGGTGTTGTCCAAATGCTTCTTGAGCTCTGTCAGGCTTGGTGCTGTGACCACTTCCCTGGGGAGCTGTTCCAGTGCCCAACCACACTCTGGGTGAAGAACCTCCTCCTTATATCTAACCTAACCTTTCCAACACAGAAAATAAGCATTTTTAATGCCATTCCCTTGGAATTCTGTCACTGGTCACCAAAGAGAAGAGATTGGTGCCTGCCCTCCCACTTCTACCCCTCCTATTGGATGTCCCATAGCTATTAATTTAGCACAATTCGACATTTTTAGCCATGATATTCAGCAGAAATCTTAACTGCTTGCCTATTTTGACTATTGTGTGACATATGCAGGCAGCTAAAACCTACTTCTGAAGCACCAAGATGCACAACTCATACTTCTGCTGTTTGAAGAATGAATCAGTAAGTATATTAAAATTCAGGCCAAATTTGTCTGAAGCAGGCAACATATACAAATATTACCTTTTAACAAGATGATTGCTTTCAGCTCAAGGCAGAGAAATGCAAATGTCGGTCAGAAAAAGAGGATAAAATTGCAGAATAAGGAAAAGTTTTGTGCTTTTAAGTTTTGGCTTTTTTGCTTTTTTTTCATTTTTATGTCAAGCTGGTAGAGATACCAAAATTCTAAAACAAGAGGAAGAAAACAAAAAAAAAAAATCTTACAGAATGTTAACTGTTTTCTTGAAATGAATAGTGTATTTATTATTTTTAAAATCCTTTGAATATTATCAAGAAAATCATCATGCTTTATAACAGAAACGTCTCCAGATGTTGCATGCTCGAGTGCCCCAAGTAATTGAAAAGCCTACATGAACGTATTCAACAGTTTGTGAACATAAGAAATTGTACTGAATAATGAGAATTTAAGGTCATGAGCAACTCTTAGAGGCTTGTGTAAAAGAATCCCACAAACATTTCATATTTGCACTGGAACTTCCCATAGAATCATTAAGACTGGAAAAGACCCCCGAGATCATCGAGTCCAACACATATAAAGTTATACAGGGGTTTTTAGCTATGTCCTGTGTTTTTGTGGTCTCAGGAGGTTTCAGGAAGTCTTGGGTGCTTTACTCATGATTTTACATTTATGAGAAGAAGCATCCAGTTTTTGCATCTCTCATATTTTAAAATCAATCAGACTTGCTGGCTGTCAGAATGGCTTTTTAAGTTGCTCCATTGGGAATTTCCAATTTGGGAATTTCTTAAAGGTAACTTGTTAATATGTGATTGAAATATAGATCTGTTATTAAGACTTTTTAGGGGATTTTTATTACTCATGCTATTGAATTTTATATATACGGAGAATGTGATCTAGGCAACTTCAGGCTTGTTAATTTGACCCTAATAACCTTAGAATTTTTTTTTAAGGAATACATAATTAAAGACAGGGAGCTGAGTGGAGGGAGGATGAAACACAATCTATTTTTCTAAGATAGGTCATCTCAAACTGGCCTAGTATCTTTTTTTAATAAGAAAGTAGGTTTTCTAGAAAAATAAATGGGCTAGATCTGGTCTCTCTGGATTCTACTGAGCCATTCAACATGGTGCTGCATCAAAAATACTGCTCAAGGTGGAGGAAGATTAGGTTAGTGTAAGAACTATAAATGTACTCAAGGAACTGACTCAAGAGAGATAGAAGGAGGTAGATATATGTGATGAATTATTCTCTGGGACTTGGCTTGTTTAGTTTTCTTGAGGCTTGTTTTGTTTTGTTTTGTTTTTTCCTGGAGTTGGTATTGTTAGCATGATGTATTGAAAGCAAGCTGAAACTTGCAGATGGGAGGAGGACATTAATTTCTAGTGCGCAATTTTAGATGGAGTGACTAAACAATTAATTGGACAATTAGATAATGCTAAAGGGACTGAATTCAACCAAGCAAAGTGTCAGGCCACACACTGTCTTGAATTCTCTTACCCAGTTTAACCTTGGTGTCAAAATTAGCAGTATGACAGTCTGAGCTCTTATGTAATCAGTGGAAAGAGGCAGATTTTTAATTAGGCACCCAATTCCTGCTTTCTGTCTTGACTGTTAACAGAGCCTGGGCACCTGACTCTGGCATCAGTGCTGAATGCCTGAAACTGGATGGTGCTACAGCCTCAGCTTAGGAAGTAATGCAACAACTTTACCTATGAAGAGGGAGTTCAGCAATGGAAGATTTTGAAGGAGAAAGGCCTTTATGAGGGTAAGTGGGTTCAAGTTTGTCTTTAGTCTGTCAGTTTGACACGATCGTGAAAATGATGTATGGGGTACGGGCAGATGTCAAAAAGAGGTATTTCCAGTTGAGGGAGGGCATCTCAGCTGGGTGCATCTGGGCTGGGACATAATCTAGAATAAGTGTGCAACACTTTTTGCAGTATATAGAGTAATACTATTTTTGCAGTAATAGAGATAGAGAAAACTGAAAGAGGGTAGATTTAGATTAGATATTAAGAAGTAATGTTTTTACAGTGTGAGTGGTGAGACACTGGAACAAGTTGCCCAAAGAAGCTGTGGATGCCCCATCCCTGGGAGTGTTCAAAGCCGGGTTGGACAGGGCTCTGAACAACCTGGTCTAGTGGAAAGCATCCATTCCCATGGCAGAGTTAGTTGTTCTTTAAGATCCATTCCAACCCACACCATTCTGTGAAAAACTGCAGAGATAATCAAAATACTTGTGTTACAAGAGGAGTCTGAGACAGCTGTGTTGGATATGTCAGGAAGACTGATAAAATGGGAAATGTAATTGCCACAGCTCTGCTGCTGGAGTTATGGGGAGCTTTGAAATGTGGCTGATATCAGCTAGGTGATAGCCAGCAAACAGGATGTCTGCAGACCATCAGATGACTAATGCATGTCTATGTACAACAAGGTATTGTAGGAAGATTATGATACCAAAAGCAGAAGTGTCTACTTGTGTGATTCAGAGGTGATGTGAACTGAACATACTGATTGAGTTTGTGCGTTCACTTAGCACGTGGATAAAATATTTAACCAACATAGAATGCATAGTGATAATTGCATAATATGTGACAGTAGTCAGTTGGAGAATGCTTTATGTACAGTTAGGGACAAGCTTAAAGATTTATGAAGGTCAATGATTGCTTGGATTCTTTGGATTTAGACTGTTTGGCAGCTTGTGCTTTTTGATAACTCGTACAGAGCGTGATGCTTACTGTCTGCTGTATTGCCCTGCAGTTTCCCTGCATGACCCAGGGAAAGCTGTGTGATGAATCAGGCTTTGAGTGAATTTGTAGGGCTGGACAAAGGCATGTTAAGCTTAGCCTGTGACAAAGATACATTTAGAAGCTGACTGCTGGAGAGCAAACTCATGACCACTGAGAGAAAAGCTTGCTCTGAAGTGAAAACTGTGGTTGTAGATCCCTGATGTGCCTGTAGTGACAAGTGATGGGTGCAGCACTTACAGTCAGTGACAGCCCTTGCCCCAGATACCTCCTTAGTTTGACAAACCCTGAAACTTAAAACTGTATGTTAGTGAAGAGCTGCTCTTTTTCTGGATGGTGATTTGTCCCAAAACTGAGTTTGAAAAGAGTTGAATCCTTTGAGCAGGGGTGAGTAATGTGCTTTCTTCTCTGTTGCAAATCCCGAGTTGCTCTAATTGGCTTGTCAGCTATTAAGATATTGTTCAGTTTGCACTTTACCAGAAATCTTCATAAAATATCAGGAGGAAAACACCGCAGCAAGAAACTTTTTTAATGTACTTCTGGAAACACTATGTTTAGTTCTCTAGTTATTTGTTCATTAATAAGGGATCAGCCTGGGATTCTGAGGTTTTAAGTACAGAGAAGAATATCAGGAGAGAGTAGTATGGCTTCTCTTTTTCTTTTCCTTCTGCTTTGTAATTAATTATTGTGTAGTGGTACTAAGTTGTTATTGTTCTGTGTTAAAAACAGTCATATGGTCATCTCACAGTCCTTGTTTGGAGAATTGCCACACTGAAGGAAAATTCTGTTTATGCACCAAATTGTCAGTAGTTTGGAAGGGGTTTGTTCTGTTGGAAACAGAGTGCTTTGAATGGTAATCCAAGAGGAGGGATGACAAGGAGGGGAGGATTGAGAAGATAAGTGTAAAAATGTATCAGGGTTATTTCAGGTTTATTTTTTATTAGAGTCATGGTCAACTACCTTAGATTTAGAATCTGTCCCAGTTTTTATATGGCTTTTTTTCCCTTGTATTCTAGGTTGTATTTAGCTCCAAGTCATGTTTTTTCTGGCTAGTAAACTCAGGGTTTATTTTGAAAATCTGTCTAAGCCTCTTCCTGATAGACAACACTTGGAGCATCTCAGGCCTGCATGGCTGTCACTTAAAAAGATTCCCAGAAAAACTGGAAGAACATCAGTTAAAGATGTTTCTGGAAAAGAAAAGATTATAGGATCTGAGGGAACCCACCTCTAAATTTTAGGAAAAAGACATCTCACAGTCATATTGGGGAAGAAGAAACAGAAGAATTTCCAGCAAGCCCAGATTCTTTGTGTGTGGGAATGGGGGGGTGAGGGGGATGGTGGTGGATGAAATAAGCACAATCTACTGTTGTAGTTCATTACTAAACATGAGATGCTGGAATGCAAATTCAGTCTTGTTTGATAGTCTTAAGATAGCTGTTTGAAAGTTAGAAAAAAAGGACCTTTTGAAGATTCCTAGCCTTTCCTTCTCAATTCTATCTAGTTGCCTATTACTTAATGTCAGTACAGTTCAGTGAAGTGAATCCCACCCAAAGACTGTACCCCTTGCTTAAACTTTTCATAACATGGTGTTTAATCAAGGTAAATACAGTCTTTATGCTTTGTTCACGCAGATTCTTAAACAGCAATATAAACCTAAATATTTTTCTAGAACAAAACTGCATGAACTAGTGAACTCTGTGTGCAGTACAAGAGAGAAGATTGTTCCAGCTTATTTGTGTATTCGTTCATGACATTTTTAATAGTATGTTTGCGGTTAGGATAGAATATATGCTATAAAAACTAAAAATAAATTTTGCCAAGGTATTTTAGGGGTTTGTAGTCAAACATGATAGAGATAATTTATTCTTGAAATGTGTTTATGTTGATTTTGTTTTGAAACAAGAATATATACCTTGTGGAATATTTATGTTCAAGATCATTCTGTAACTTCTGTATTAAAAAAACCCTACACTTAATGCAGTTCCTGCTAAATTTTTACCCCAGAAATATATAGAATGTGAAGAATAGATAATCTAACAATGTATTATAGTGCAGATCCTTGTAGGAGCATATTGTCTTTGAAAACGTTTTAATAATAAGCTGTCTGAAATTATAGTTTTGCCTTTTCTCTATTTTAACATGAGCAAAGAAAGAGTTTTAAAAGTGCTGCTCAGCTATTAACAGCAAGATATTTTTATTGGGACTTTTGAACAATGATCTGGTGTTTCTAAGTGGAGGCATTTTCATTTGTTTTTGTGCATGTTTACTTTGGAGACTTTCCTTCAATCAAAACTGCTGTGATTTGCGACAAGGTGGTTTTTGGAGCTGTCCCAGGCAGCTGCCAAATACTGTCAAACATTCAAAGGGGAAGTGTAGAGAAAAACAATTGTGTGGAGGAAACTCCAGTTGTGTACATATACAGGGTTGGTAGAGTGTCCTGGAAGCATTTTGGGATAGTGGGATTGGTGGGCCAAGGCCAAAAGACTGAGTTTCAGCAAGGTGAAGGGCCAGGTCCTGCCCTTGGGTCATAACCCCAGGCAGTGCTACAGGCTGGGGCAGAGAGGCTGGGAAGATGCCTGGTGGAAAAGGACGTGGGGATGTTGGTCCACAGCAGCTGAACGTGAGCCAGGGTGTGCCCAGGTGGCCAAGAAGGCCAATGGTGACCTGGCCTATAGCAGCAGTAGTGTGGCCAGCAGGAGCAGGGCAGGGCTTGTCCCCCTGGACTCAGCACTGGTGAGGACACACCAAAACTCCTTTCTTTGTTAATTCTGGGCCCCTCAATTCAGGAGGAACATTGAGGGGCTGGAACACATCCAGAGAAGGGCAACAGAGCTGGTGAAGGGTCTGGATCCCAAGTCCTATGAGAAGCAGATGAGGGAGCTGGGGCTGTTTAGCCTGGAGAAAAGGAGGCTCAGGGAAGACCTTACCACTCTGTACAACCATTGAAAAGAGGTTGTGGCCAGGTGGGGGTCAGCCTCTCCTCCCAAGTAATAAGGGACAGGGCAAGAGGAAACAGCCTCAAGTTGTGCCAGGGGAGTTTTAGATTGGATATTAGGAGAAATTTATTAACTAGAAGGGTTGTCAAGAGCTGGAACAAACAGCCCAGAGAAGTGGTTGAGTCACCATCCCTGGAGGTATTTAAGAGACTTGTAGATAAGGCACTTGGGGGGCATGGTTTAATGGTGGACTTGGCACTGCTGGGTTAATGGCTGGACTGGATCTTAGTAGTCTTTTCCAACCTATTGCAATGATTCTGTGATTTTTCAGAAACTTGTAGAATTCCACCTTGAGGTATTTTTCTTGTTATTCAGCTGGCACTCTTAATGTTTGTTAATCCTATCCTATAGGATGACCCAGACTCTACCTAATAAACATGACAGGTGTGAAAACTATTAGTACTAGATGAACAAGACCCGACTTTTTAAATTGAACCCATAAGGCACCAACTATGATTTTTATGGGTGGTAGGAGGCAAAGCAGCTAGTATGACGTGCTTTGATTTTCCTTTTTAAAAGGCTTTCATTTTGGTTTGAGGTACAGACTAAAGACTGTCTTCAGTATAGAGAGAAGGGAAACTTTTTCCCTGGCTAAACTGCCACAGAAACTAAAAGAAAACACTCCTTGAAAATATTTTTCTACTGCTTTATTTCCTAAATAACTGGAAGTCTCCATTTATTCTGTTTTTTAAATGCATGAACCCAGGCTTATACAGGAACGCTATAACTCTACTATGAAGGAGATTTAATAACCTTTAAGAAAGGAAAAAAAAAATATAACAGCTTCCTTACAGAAATAAAGTAAGAGCTTTAGGAAAGAAGATACAAAAACAAGTTGAGAGATGTCAAATTAGTGATTGAAATGTCATGGTAGTAATTGGTAATGGAAATACAGAAAAGATGGTAAACAATCAGACTGCAATCTGTTTTGTGCAATGCTATATTTTGCAGCAAAATCCATAATCCACTCTTATTGGGGAAAAACAAAAGTCTTACTTTCTAATTGTTTGTATAAATGTATAAATAGCTTCATTTGCTGCTCTGAAATTTTTTCATTATATTTTTGCATATTTTAGCAGAAGAGTTATGAGTATCTTCACATGCCAGTCTAATAAAGTTAAACTTGGGATAGAATTGCAATTTATCAACATAATGATTTTGATGTTTCTGTTGTTCCTGAAAAAGAGGAAAGCCATCACTGCTTTATTTTGTTATTGTTTTGTAGTTTATAGGCCATAGGAGTATGAACTAGGTAAAAATAGAAATGAAATAGAAATTATAGTTTTAGGGCATTTTACATATTTTTAACAAAAAGGTGGGGGACAATACAAAATTTTCAAAGTCAACAACGATGGACGATCAAACAGATGAGCTCTTTGCTCATCCTTGCTAGTTCAAAGACGAGTTCTTTAACTGTGTACTTAAATGGCTATTGAAGATAAATTCTGAAGAAGTCTTTTATGAATATTTAAGATATGTGGCACATATCAATAGTTTGAAAAGTAGCATTTAGTTTCTGAATTACTTTAATAATAATAAAAAGCTTTAATAATTTCCTGGTATTTCTCCATGAATCAATCAACTTTGAAAAACATATACTACCAGAAGAAAAGCTTTTTCTATTTTGGATTCAAAGTATCACAAGTCATCATTGTTTTGTGTGGTGCCTGTTGGTGCATTTTATCTTCAAACAATGGGTTATATGTGTTAACCCATTTGTTTTGATGGGTTAAGCAGTAGTTGTGAAATCAACCCTGCCACACAGGGTCTTGTATTTCTTTGAGAAGGAAGGCTGGGAGAAAATGCTTTCAGATAGTATTTGATATGGAAGGAGGAAAAATTAAAAGAAAAGGGTTTTGAGGAGTATTTTTTTAAGGAAGATCTGCTGGGAGCAAAAATCAAGCTGAGGGGCAGTGGTTATGGATACCAAGGACAGAACAGATGCCCGGAGCACTGGGAATGAGTAGTTTCAGTTGACTGGGTTTTACCTTGTGTTTGTTGTTGGTATTTATTCAACTTCAGGAGTTGGAGAAATGCACTCGGTTGTACTCCAGCTTGTCTGTAATTGAGAGTTTGGATATCTTGCTATGCAGTGAATGGAAGCGGCAAGTGCAGACAAAAAACGTCTCATGATTTATCTTCAAGTCTTAAAGCAGCTTGTAACTGCCCCAGCACAGCTCCAGTCATCTGGTGCCACTCTTGTGGGTCTTGTTTAAAAACTGTACTTCTTCCCCTTCCCCTGGAGTGCCAATAGGTACCAATAAGTACTTGGCATCCTTTACAAAACATCTTTCATTAGACTAGACTAAATCAGTTTGCTAAATAGGAGCCTCACAGAACAGGAAAGATCTCTTTTTTGTCCAGCTGCATCCATCACTACAGAGATGACACTGGCATATTGTAACTTAATGTTTTGGCTTTGAAGTAATTTAGCAAAAAAGGAGTAAGATGTATCTTGTCCTGATGTCAGTTTCCATATTAATGATCAAAAAGGAAAACATGAACATGAGAACTGAAAGGATTTTGGTTTGTAAAAGTGCCTGGGAAACAGACAGGGCAATTACCACATAGTCACTGGTTTCCTAGAACTGAGGAGAAATTCCCAGTATCTTTTGCCCTGTTGATTCCTGCATTCTGAGCTGTAATCTTGGCACATTAAGGAGTCCTTGTATAACATGACAGAAGGCATTAGGAAAATCCATTTGGATAAGTGTTTGTAAATTCTATTCTTACTTATGCAGGCTGGGCCTCAGGACTGTCACTGGGGAGAAAAATTTAGTATGTTTTAACTCTGTTTGGATGCTGCTGTTGTCCACTCCCAGCTGATCTAATTTTATCTGCAGTTGTAAAAGGCAGTCAGAGCTGCAGTTTCATGACATATGTTTTTATATAAATGTTATAAATATGTTAACTTTTACATCTTCTGCCTGAATGTACAGTCAAACTTCTATACTTTCTCACCCCCTCTGGATCTCTGAAATCTCATCCATTTGCAAGATTGTAATTTACAGTACCAATCATTTAAATTATCTAAACAATTTATGGGGCTTAGGTCATATAATAACTTGTAGAGTATAAATGAAGGATAGAGGACAGTATTTTTGTGACTTTTACAGTCTATATTGTGAACTGAGGCTGCGTACCTGACATTCTCTAGCACTCAGATAATTTCATAGCCAAAATAAGGATGCAATTTAGTAGCTCATTGCCTGTAGAGTGCTCCTTAAAAATCTTGTTTGTATTACCCCAGAGTTATCCCTCTGAAAATTCTTAGCCACAGACATTCAGAATTGAAGAATTAATGAAGTGTGTCTTGAATGTACACTAATACCACTTTTTCTGCATCATCCTTTAGTAGCTGGGTTTTCACAGGGCTTTGACACTGTTGTTGCTTCAGTATTAAAATGTCAAGGCTACTCTTCTTCATTTCAACCAGTGGTTTCTGACTTCTTCCACATAGGTAATGCCAGACTGATTTTTTTTTTCAAACTCACTTTGTTTTGGATTAGCAAATGTGCTAATTGTTTGTAACTGTATACTTTATGGAGAACTATTTGCCCTGTAGGGTTTCACTTACACTTTTTTTTGTTTTCTTTGTTGAAAAAATGATTGCATTCTCAAAAAAAGATAGGGTTTAGTTTTCTTTCTTAATTACATAAAGAAAGGTATTAGTAAACTTTCCCTTTTCAGAACTGGAAAATACCCAGAAAGACATTTGCTCACACTTTCCAAATACAAATTTGCTTCTAAATTGAGATCAAACATGGGAAAATTTAGAATGTTAGGTGAATATTTTGTGTAGTTCTGAGCAGATGGAAACAACTGTTTAATTCTTAGAATGTTGAAGATGATGGTTTTAAATTGTCCATGAACTATGCAAATAAAGTTGGTGGGAAGTGACTGAGGAATGCAACCCACGATCAGCAGCTTTAAATTAGCTTGTTCTTCCACTGGAAAATTTTCAGGGTGTTTTCAAATCAGAAAAGATTGGAAGCTATTGATAACTGAGTTTAATAATGTCCTGTTTTCTTTTGTCAAGCAGTTCTAGCTTATTTCACTTCTAAAAGTTAAAAAGTTGAGTTTTGTGACATTTGCTGTTTTGAAAAAATTATTTGACAAAGATGTATTACAGTGATGTCCATGATTCACAGTGATATCTCTGTGGGCAGACAATCATATGTTTTCAATGGAAGCAAATATATTGTGCTTGTAATGTGGAAATTATCCAAATGATCACAAACTGTCCTGACTAGCCTCTTATGGCTAGTTCTCATTCTTGCATCTTTAGTCTATAAAAACTCTGTAAATCAAGCTGAGGAGATCTACAGGACCCAAAAAGTCTAGAAACAGTAAAATTAGTGCTCCTAACTGTTGAAGAAATTATCTCATAAAGCACAGGACTGCAGCATTTGCTGGTACATGTAAACAGTGAAGAATGGCAGAAACTTCCACATAGGTGCTGTTAGACTCTGAATCTTTTTTATATAAGGGCAAAGATGAAACCCCTTTTATATCTAAAGACAAATAGTTGTTCTATTATTATTAAAAGTCATTACAGCCTGATCTAGGAATCATTACTTAGCTGGATCCAATAATTATTGGAAAAGAAATAATGCTTCTGTACAGGGAAAATCTCAGTAAATAACTATGCAGTTAAATTCATTGAACACATAAAGCGTTGAACACATAAAACTCTATCATCCTGTAATGCTGACCTTTTTCCTTCCCCTCTGGTCTGCAAGGTGGTTTCATCCTGGTAGGTAGGTATGTGGAGGTATTTTAGCAGCTGGCAACATCCAGAGGATGTCAGATCAGAAGGATCTAAATATCTGAGGAATATGATGTTCATGTTGGTAGGTTCTTCTTCTCCACTCTAGGATCCACTTCGGGTCATTTTTATATTTGCTGACAAGCTTTTAAACTTGGCTCTCTTTTCATTGGTCTGCAGCTCTGAGTTACATCCAGATTTACTTTATGTGATACCATACATACAATTGATTGCTCTAGAACCAATTTTGCCCAGCCTTAAGTCTGCAGTTCTTTGAGTGACCATGGATGAGCTATTGCCACAGTCCCTCCAAGTGACAGCTCTGTACCCTCTCTCTTTTTGTCCCATGCTTCTTCTCCATCCTATGTCTCCAAGTCTGTAGACCTCTGCTGTCATACCAGACAGATTTTTCTACACTCAGTCATTGTGTTGAGTTGTAAAATGATGATGGTACCATGCAAATTTAAACAAAAATAAAAGCAAATCAGTCACAGACATCTGTGCAGTTGGAAAAAAATGTTGTCATAGCTGAGCCAAGTTTAATTGCAGGCTAAAACAAAGTTGCAGGCAGGTCAACAGAAGGTGAAACAAAACAAGCCTGGAAAACCTAAATGCTCAGAGGTTGCAAGCCCTGCTGCAAGGCTTCTGCCCAGTCACTGGTGATGGCAGTGTGGTATCTGCAGGGCTACAGGGTAACAGAGCAGTGAGGGACACTGGTAACAACACATTATCTGTCATGTTACCTCCAGACCTTAAATACGGATGTCAGGGTGTGATGCCAGCTCAGAAGTTCTCAGGATGCTTGTCAGCTGAATATGGGAGTACAAACATGGAGATGCTGCACAGAATACCTGTGCTGCTCATTATACTCTTTTTCTCAGTCTCTAACATTGCCTGCTCTCAGAGAAGACTCCAGACTTGATTAAGCTTTTGTTCTGACCCAGTCTTTATATCCAGCTTTTGGTCCCACCCTTTGGCCGGAAGGTACTGCCTCTAAACAGAAACATGTATATACATCCTACATAGATGTTCATACATGTGCCCACACTGTGATGCAGTTCAGTAACTTAGTTTAACCTGTTGCTGAAAGTGGCTTTGATGAGGTAATGGACTCTAAATGCAGTGTGGCTGAAATATAGCTACTTGCTCTCATCTGGGCCTGAAGAATAAGACAGATAGCTGTGGGCAAAATGATAATTTCTGCTGCCTTGCAGAAGCGAGGTTTGATTGCTGAGGTAGGCAGCATGCTTATGAATTTCTGATAAAGTGTGGTGGGAGGCAACAGAAGATAGCAGAAGTCGGTGTCATTGTGGCTTGCCTTAACATGCAAAAACTGGGAGTCAAATATATCAGTCATGAGAGTGAGTTAGTCATGAACTTAAGAAAAGAAAGTAATTTGGGATACATCATTCACATTTTCAGGCTTTTTTTGTGTTCATGCAAAATTTGCTCTTAAAAAAAGTGAAATTCAGGTAAACATGGCCTGTAGTAACATACCAGTTTTAGAAGTCACGTAAGTACTTGGAGAATTGACAAAACTCTGACATTTAAGTTTATATTTTTGAACACTGAGTGCTGCAAGGAACTCAGCATTAATATACACCCTTTGTCTTTGTATACCATTTTTTGTATATATATTATGATTGTTGCTATCATCCCTGCAGCAGTTCTTATTTTTTTAAATAAATTTTTGAAGGTCACTAAACTGCTTCAGTTCTAAAGATTGATCAGTAGTAGCTGCTGAAAGCAAACCAGTAGATTGTGGTTACATTTACTTGAAAATTGTTTTTAAAATCCCTATGCTCCAGAAATCCATGGCCATACCCTATAGGAGTCTTAAAATTCTTCAAATTCTTGGAATTTTGGACTGAATTGTTTATTACATCTGGTCTGTTAGTAGCTGAGAGTGAAAGAAAAAAATGTTATTGCAGAATAAAATGTTGCACAACACATACTGCAGCTACACAAGTACTTGTTACCTTCTCTGTCTGAATGGAGCATTTTAACCTGTAATATGTCGCCATGAGGAGAAATAAGTATCTGCAATATTTTTATTTATCCTCAGGTGTTCACATGTTTTCTCATCTTACACATGAAAACTGTCAGAGCAGTTGAAATACCTTTTGTTACTCTTACCAAACTTACTTTTTGTTGTTTCTGTCTCAGAGCTAACATTATAATATCTGCTACAAGACATTTATTTTCTCTAATAGCTCTTTTGTTCAATCACACCTCAACAAAGAATTTTTATTTGTATATTTGTATTTTGGTAAGGATGATAATCAAAACTGGGGAAACTCACAGGAATTTTCAAAAATAGGGAATAATTGTTGAAATATGGTATTCCAATAGAAAGCTGTTGTTCTTAGATACTGGTTTGTAATGAAATTCATAGAAATATGTCAGTGACATTTAGTCTGATTTCCTCTTATGACACTTCAAAGACAGTCAAGCCACTTATCTATTTTCTTTGTACCTTGTGTTCTTCATTTATTCCAGTTTTGTGTTACTGTTTTGGGCGTTTTTAATTTAGCAGCCAAATACAGCTAGTTTCAATATATTCCAGATATTATTCCAGTGTGTTTTAAAGTGATTGGTGATCATCAATTCATATCATGATGCCTACACGGATGGGTTTCAGTTGTTCTCCTGCAAGTTAATCACAGAATCACAGAACAGGGCAGGTTGGAAGGGACCACAGTGGGACTTCTGGTCCAACTTCTTGCTCAGGCAGGATCGTCCCAGAGCACATGGCACAGGATTGTGTCCAGACAGTTCTTGAATATCCCCAGTGAGGGAGACTCCTTAGTCTCTCTGGACAGTCTGTTCCAGTGCTCAGTCACACTTACAGTGAAGAAGTTCTTCCTCATATTCAGGTGGAACTTCCCGGGCATCAGTTTCTGTCTGTTGTGTCTTGTATTGCTTGGCACCAAGGAGAAGGGCCTGGCTCCATCCTCTTCACACCCTTCCTTCAGATACTTGTATACATTGTATACATACTCTTAGTCTCTTCTCAAGGCTGAACAGGCCCAGCCTTCTTAGCCTTCCCTTGTAAGAGAGATGCTCCAGTCTTTAAACCATCTTTACTCGCTTCCCTGGGCTTGCTTCAGGAGCCCCACATCTCTCTGGCACTGAGGAGCCCAGAAATGGACACAGCACTTCAGATGGGACCTCATCAGCGCTGAGCAGAGGGGTAGGATCAGGTGATCCTCCCTCAACCTGCTGCCAATGCTCTTCCTGATGGTCCCTAGGACACCACTGACCTTCATGGCCCCAAGGCTTTCTCATGGACAGCATGCTGCCCACCAAGACCCCCTGGTCCTTCTCTGCAGAGCTGCTTCCCAACAGGTGAGCACCTGTGCTGTTTTCCAAGTTGGTTCCTCACAAGGTGCAGGACTCTGTATCTGCTTTTGTTGAATTTCAAATGGTTCTTCTCTGCCCATCCCTCCATCCAACCTGTAGAGGTCTTTCCAGAGGGCTGCACAGCAGTCTGTGGTATCAGCCACTTCTCCCAGCTTAGTGTCACTAGAACTTGCTGAGGAGGCACCTGCCCCTTCATTCAAGTCCTTTATAAGTAAGTTAAACAGTAGTGGGCCCAGAATTGAACCTTGGGGGGCACCACTGGTGACAGGCCTCCTGTAACTTGTCAAAGAAACTATTTTCAGAAATTGGCAGGAAACCAAAGCAGCACACCCCCTCCATTGTATGTTACAGGGTGATCTTACTGTTTACCCACAGGGTAGTACTGGCATTAAAAAGGATTCCTTTCACTGTCACAGCTGTTCCACCGAGGCGTTGAAACGGGAACAGTGGTGGGAAGCATAGACTGTTGTTGGCCTCTGAGGAGTTGGATGCTTATACTTCCAAACTGCCAGCATCCCACCACTTGTGTTCACATGACTCCAGAAAGAAATGCAGGGAAGAGCCATGCAGTCAGGATCTTGGCCTGCAGCAACCCTCTCTCCCATTGATTTAGAAAGGTCAGTGTAAGCAAACAAATAATTTTATTTTCCAGGAAGAAGAAATGAAAGCAGCACAAAGGAATCAGGTACTGGAACAACAGAAGAAAAAAAATTGAAAATATATCTAGTGTTGTAGCCATTAGGCATAGCGTAGGCATGTACTCTGTAACAAAAAAAGTTGCATGATAGAAATACATGAACAAAACACCGTTCAGGAGTACAAAACAAGTGTTGATGAAGAAATAAGCACCAGCAGATTTGCTTTAGTAGCTTAAGACTCCCGTTTTGCTATGCTGCCTAAATCTTAGTAATAATCTTTGTGAAATATTACTCCTACACTAACATTTATTTTTAATTTTCTAAATACTTGACATTGTTTCAAATCCTGAGTCAATTAGTTATGTCTTATTGAAAACACATATGTTAGAGAAAGAATTTGTGCATTGCTGGTTTGTCTCGAGGTGCTGTTGTGTGTTTTTCATTTATATAAACATTTAAAATAGTAAGTGTAAGAATTACAGTGAGTCAGAACAATGTGGAAATGAAGAGTGTTTGAGAGATTTTTTTGGTGTGTCTGTAACCTAATGGGTCATTCCTTCCATGTGGGAAAATGATGTGTCAGGAAAATAAAGTTAGCACTGTGACTCTGAGGTGCAGTCCTGTTGCTCAGGTGAAGCTCAGTGATTTCAGAGCAGGCTGTCAGATCCCATCACACCCATAGAGGACAGTGCTATCAGTACACTGTGACTCCTGGGTTGTTTTGACCAACATACACTAATTTTAAATTTGCTACGTTAGTCTGTGGAGTGGATGAATATTATAGGCAGGTAGATCAGATATTTTGTTGTAATCCAAACTTGACCAAACCTTCTGATTACAGATCTCGTTTCAGTGCTTTTATCCCTCTGTCTTGTCTGTGGTCCCCCCTCTCATTGCCTGTAAGAGGGAGAATATGCTAATGCCATTGATCTATAATCAACAGCAGTATGAAATCTTTAGCAAGTGTTGCGTGTGTCTGGTTCATCTCCATTTCAGGTCATAAAGTTGGGGTTTGGATTTGTTTGTGGTTTTTGTTTTGTTGGGGTTTTTTGTTTTGTTTTTCTTTAATCTTTTTTTTGTTGTTTATTTGTGGTTTTGGGGGTTGGTTGGTTTGGGATTTTTTTTCCTTCTTTTTTTTTTTTTTTTGTGTTTTGGGGGGGTGCTTGGGGTTTTTTGTAGGTTTGTTTGTTTGTTTTGTCTTATTGTTTTTTTTCCCTGCCTTTGTTCCCCTGCCTCATTCTTTATGGCAGCAGGAGGAGCTCGGAAAGGAGTTAAGCTCTTTATTTTTCCATCTTGAGCAGTGTGTTTCTGCATTATTAGCTTCATGGTTATGATGAAAGACTGCTCTAGGAGAGGCAAGTGTTGGGAGGCAAGTGTTGAAAGGACCATCAAATTCAGAGAAGTGTTTCCAGTCCAAACTCCTCAACAGAAAATATGTCCCCTTCTCATGGGCTTCTCCATGTCTGTGTGTAGGCAATGTGAGAACTCCAGGTCATGAGAAGTCATCTTGTGCACAGGAAATTTTACCACAAAGTGCCCAGCACATTTTTTGTGAAGAGGGTAAAGGTTAATTTGGGGTAAAGACCATTTTTAAGCTGTTTCAGTTTCTGCTGGTAAAGTGGTGGAGGAGGCTGAGAGTGTTCAACTTCAAACTTCCCTGCAGCAAAACTCAGCATTTTCCATGGCACTGGGCTGTGGTCAACTTGATAAAAGCTGTTCTGCAAAGTGAAACAGAGCTGTGTTTTCCCTTTTTATCTAACAGATATGTGTGTTACAAATGATCACTTCCACCTTTACATGTGTGTATTTTTGTGCTCCTAGAAATACTAAAGGAATAAAAATACTGCAATGACAAGTAAAATTAAAACAATATCTCATTAAGAAGAATGCTAGTTATATTTCCATTGTGAATATAGACAAATAGTTTTAATTTGCACAGAAAACGAAGTGGCCAAAATTGCTGTTTCCTGTAAAAAGTACTCAAATATATTAAAGAGGTAGAATTGGCTTTTTCAATTCTTTGAGTTTGCTGAAGTTTGTAGAGGGGAAGGATCAAGAAGAAATTTTGTGACTTATAAACTTATCTGCAGCTAAGTGGGATCTGTGGACAGGAAAGCAAAAAGAAAGAAAGCCACTTCCTGGTGCTGAAATATCCTTTTATCTAAATACCACTGGAAGGTTGCATTTGGGGATTTTCACATTGCGCAAATACATTTGTTATATCTTGCATTTGTTGATTTCATTTTCTGGTGGAAGCCTTTTCCCTGTGCTTGCTGCAGTTACTCAGAATCCTCAGGGGAGTGTCAGAGAGTGACAAGAAGATTCTTCAGGCCAAACTTAATGTTTTTTGTCTTTGTTAATTAAGGTGCTGGTGTGTGGGAAAGGGGACATTTAGCCAGGTTATGAGGGGAACCTAGACTTAAGAATCAGACTGAGAGCGAGAGATACAGCCTCTGTGGAGCTGACAAATTGACACCTGGAGAGTGGGGGGAAGTAATGTCAGTGGGAGGCAAAGGTGGATGCTGGGATCACTTGAATTCTTTTGCCTCCCCAAGGCCTAGATCATGGAATGAATGGACTGAAACTGTTGTTAACCTATGGATCTGCAGTAGATGCATTCTGTGTTGCTGCCTCCGTGAGTTTGGCTGGAAGGATCTGACTCAAAGTGCCAAATTCATAGCTTTGACTTTTCCTGTTTTGATCTGTGTGAGATTCAGGACACTCAGACTCTCATTAAATGAGACAGAAGAGTGAAGTGCATGTCAGACTGTTAAGAAAACAGTTCTTAATTTGAGAAGGTCTTAGGAGGGTTTAGCTGGGAGCTGCTGTCTTTTGAGCTGATGCACTCTGCAGCCATGAGTGATAGGGTTGATCCAGACCTTCACCTCAGATCCTTGCATGGTTCATAAAGTTCCTTGCATCATCTTTGAAACAGCTGTTGGAGGTGGGTTGCTGAAATTTCTGAAAGATTGGGTTTGAGCCAACATGTCAAATCTTGTTTCACTACCAAGTTTTTCTATTGTTTGAGATAATAAATAAATAATAAAACACTTCCTGCTTGCTACTTATACTAGAGATGGCGCTCTTACTCAAACTCATAATTTAGCATAATAAAGCATTTCTTTCCTTCCATTATTTTGTCCATATTGATGGACAACATGTTAGTTAGTTGGAAACCAGGCCATGCTTCAGATCCAAAATACTGTTTCAGGCAATATTCACTTTCATGATTTTGTATATTGTTGAAACATTTTCAATCAGAGAAGCAATTTATGAAGATGTTATTTAAAGAGTGCAGATGGGTGAAGGAGCCCTCTTGATGTTTCAAAATTGATTTTTCAGGAACAAGAACCCTAATGGTAAGGTTCAAGGAATCATCTTTACAGTCTGAAGAGACTTGAGACTCTAAAACTAATTGCACTAACTACTTCTTCATGCTCTCTTGGAGATGGCGGTAAACTTTCAGTAGGATTACATCTGCAGTCTTTTTTTGTTTTTTTTAAGCATTTAAGGAAACTGCAACACTCTCCCTTTTTGTCTCTTATTCTCTTCATGTAGATATACCAGTACCATTTAGCCTTCCACTGCTGTTGCATTTTTTGCTCTGGTATGCCTCTTTACCTGATCAAATACCATAAGCCTAGAGCACTATGGCTGTAGAAAAGTAAAGTCTCAAAGTAGACTTTGATTCAGTCAGTAATTGGAGTGTCCTCTTTCTCCTGCTTATTGATGTGTGAATTTGAAAAATCCTGTTTCCTGCAGTTGTGTAAGGAGTGTCAAAAAGTAGATGTTAGGCTGAAATAAGGTTTAATCTTACCTTACCTTTATTTCAAGAGGTAGTTTGGTAGGAGATTTTTTTTTCAAGAAGGGAACAGACCAAAGCACTTTGCCAAAACAATTGGTGAGATGAGGAGAACATTATTGCTTGTAGTTGTACAAATTAATCATCAGGGGTTTACTCTGGGGCTGAGTTGATCATCAGTTTTGCTTGAGATCTTTCAAGCAGAGTGAGACCAAACATCCCAAACTTTCAGTCCCAGAAGACACAAGGTCATGTAGCTGAGTAGGACGGCATTTGCTTTCCACAACTAATTGACAGGACTGAGGATAGCAGGGCAAAAGTGGCATCAGATAAAGACCCTTTCTTCAGGTCACATGCTTTTGTGCTAATATTGTGCCAAATAAATATTCATTTAACAGAAGGGAGGCTTGTTCAGAAGCCTTTTCTGAACTGTGGATGTGGTCTTTACTGATTCTGGAGGTCAACAACAGCTTCTCACGTTTCTGTTGAAAGCTGGGCTCACAGCAAAGCTTCCTGAAATGCAAAGCTGCACAACTTGTCAACATCCACTCTCTGCCATCTTATTAAGGGCAAAGCCAAAGGCTATGTGCAGATAAATCATGCCATCTTCAGGAGAGGTTGCCTCAACATGAATTACACCAGCCTTTGGCATTGCTGTCCGCTTGAGTGGTGCCAGTCTTTGGAAACCATCCATTTAAGGATAGGTACCATCTAACGAAACTATGTGATCTCTTAATACTATCTTTAATTTGGTAAGAATGCTACCTCCACTGGTTTTTATCAAAAAAATGATCATAAAATTGTAATTGTTGAAACAGTCGTCATTCAGGAGAGGGACCAGAGCACCTGTTGTTTGGCTATGCATTGGCTAAAGGGAACTCACCTGCCTGAGCTAACACAACTGTAGGAGGGATCCAGTTTGCCCAGCTGCAGCATCAGAACTAAGCAAGTCATCTAAATAATTTTTATAATTAGAGAGAGGTATCTCCATGGGGTGACTCATCCCACCTACCTTGGAAAATAGTGACTTGTTCTCTGGAAGTGCCTGTGTCTCACCACTGCCTATACAGAGAACCTGAGTGGTGAGTTGAGATCAGACACCTGCCTCCTATGTTCTTTAGGTAAGATAAAATCTTTCTGTAAGTGATGAGAGCTCATGTTAAATTCTTAAGCAGTCTTGGGTAATTGGTAGGGTGATTAAATATAGAAGCTGAGACTGGAGTTCCCCATTTCTCTTACTGTAATATGGGATAAATGGGAGGTCTTAAAAGACATAGCCTTTTAATGTAAATGTACTTGAATGAGGTGGCAGTATTATGAAATATAAACTTTCATTTAACCTCTAGTAAGCTTAAAAATAATTTGCTTTTACTGTATATTCATTGCCAGCTGTTTGTGGAAGGCTCCCTCACATAGTATTTTCACCCAATGGTGTAGAAAACCTACCTCCAGATCTTTGGACTTCTGTGTTTTGACATGGGATCTTTTCTCATGACGGTAGCAGTTATAGCTCTTCCAAACAACAAGGCTTTGAAAGTTTAGCTGTAGAAAAGCAAGCATAGTAACAAAATGGTGTCTTATACTCAACATAACATATACATTCATTTTTCTTAATAGCACCAAGCTTTTTGGTAAACATGTTAGCGTATGTTTCTTACACCTGTTCTACCCACTCACCAAATGCTGACCTGAAGTCAATCCTTTTCAGCATAAGCTTATTTCTTTGTGCTCCTACTCTGGCTGGGTATTGTGCTGGGTGAGGTCTGTGAGATCATACAGTTTTTCTAATTTCATTAGACTTTATTGTGAGCACTGGTAATCAGAAATTAAATTTACTGTTTAATGTGAGAATGATATCTGCCTACTGGTTGTGATTTATGCAGTATAAAAATACTGTGAATTTATGGTGATTATTTTGTTAATTTTTTTTAGATGTGGATTTAACTGATATTATGACATACAAAATCCCTCCCCACATGAGGAAAAGAGCCCTCTGTAAGTATGATCCTTGTAAGTAATGTAAAGATGTATTATTAGATGATAAACTATTATTGCAATTTAAATGAATAATTATTCCAGTATAATCATCCAATATCATTATTCCAATTATAATAATTTCCAAGGTCTTAGCCTTGGAAAATTACTACACTCAGTAATATTTAAATAGAAATAGCTTCCAAACAAATTAGATACCTGACCCTCTTTTAACTTCCCAAGGATTGACCCTTTTTAAGGATGTCAGGAATTGCAGAGATTTTAGCTGAAAAGCAGCCAGGCTGTTGAACCTAATTGCTGTCTGACCTGTACCTTGGTGAACATTAGTTATTCTCGAATACATTATTTGTAGATTTTGGGGATAGGGACTATGGCATCCTGTCTAAATCTCTGCAAGTACATTTTGTAGGTCTTTCCATCAGGCAGTTAGGTTTAATAGACTTACAGACCATTAAACATCACATTATATAATGAACAAACCAAGGAAAGCCTATTGCTGAAAGAAGGGAAAAAAATAGGAGAATGGAAAACCTTGGAAACTGTCAAAGAATTTTGATGGAAGTTTTATTTGAATAAATACTAGGACATTCAGTACTATTTGAGAAATGTTGGTTATTCACTAGCCACTTAGACATTAATAAATACAATAAAGCTTTTTTACTGTGTGTGATCAAACCTTGGATCAACCAGGTTGGCTAAAGAGGTACATTCTTGTCCAAAACCAACTGGACACAATCCTGAGAAGCTTCCTTTGAGCAAGGGGGTTGGATTGGATAAACTCTAGAATTTATCCAACCTCAACTATTCAATATGAATCGGAAAAGTGCCTGCTTTAATTTTTGGCTGTCAGAAATTAGATCTCTAGGCAGAGTATTGTTTTGTATGTTGTCACTGACTTTCAGTGCTTGGGGGATGGGATGTTCAGAGATCTCAATTTCTGATTCTTCCATTCAATAATTTATTTTTTTTTTCCTATTTGGAATTGACTAATGATATATTATGTAAAATTGACTAGAATCAAATTCTTAATTCCGAATGGCAACAGACTGGCCCATCTTGTAGACACAACCCAAATTCCTTCCTCCCTAAAATGAGCTCCTAACTTAAAATCTAATTCCTAAGCTGATGTAGATGGCCAGGACTGTTCAGTTCAGTTCCATTGTCTTAGATGCTTAATTTGCATTGGAATTTTTGATGTCCGGTGAAGTTGTGATGGTTAAGAAGCTGCGTGAGTACCCCGTGGAGAGAGGAAGATGTTTTCAAAATCCTCCAGAGGGAGATGCTGACTAATTAAATTCAAAGACTTAAGCAGGTTGAATGTTCGTTTGGAGGCCTTCAGAGAGATTTAAAGGGGTGTTTTAGAACAAAATATAAGCTAGGTGCTTTATTTAATTAGAATGCATCTTGCTCATTGTTAGGTCCATCAACCTAAAAGGAAAAATACTCTCCCATTTTGCAGTATGGTTCAAATGTTTTGTAGAATGAATGAGAGGCTGCTGGGAAGGTGTTAGTTACTTTTCAGGTTTATCAGATTTTACTCCTCACTTGCTAAATTAATGAAGTTTGTCATAAGACAAAAATTCCATAACTGCAGTGCTAGCACAGTTGATTGAGGGAACATTCACATTTAAAATCATAACCAAATTTTCTGTAGGCTTTCTTTCCTACTGTAATTTTTCACTTCATAGGCATTGTGAGGGGAAGAACTGTCATGGATGTCTATAGTCCAAAAAAGTGTAGCGTGGAGGAAAAGCACAGATGCTGCCATCTGCCACATCAGCAGACATCCCTTTTTGCATTTTCTTTCCACCACCATCCCAGAATTTCAACCTCTCTCTGGCCCAGTAGGCTTTATTTATAGTTTTCATTATCCCTTTCTCATGGCAGTAGAGCCTAGAACAACACAGTGTGCTGACACTGACAACATTTCCTGCCCTTTTGTTCTGCACTCCACCAACCTGTTGTCCCTTTGTCCTTTTCCCTGGTGCTTCCTCTGCAGACAGAGGCCCCATCTGACAAATTTATTTGTTCTCCCCAGGGATTAGAAACCAGGAAACTTCATTAAGGATGGTTTAATAACTTTGACAAAGGAGAAGAGCAGCTGGTCTGTTAACGTGTCTCTCTCAAACCCCATTCTCTGACAGAAAATCTTTCTTGCACATGGTCGAGTTTTCAACAATTTGATGTAAAATGCTACAGATGTACAGTTCATGCAAAAGTATTGTGCATTGGATCAGCCTTGAGCATTTTATTTGAATGACCAGAGATGATTTTATGGCAGTAGGTTTGCTGCTGTTGAAAAGATCAGTAGCTGAGAGCAGTCTAAAATTTTGGCGTATGTTTTTGCTTTCTCTGTTGCTTAGCATGGTAATGTTAGAGGAATAGCAGCTGGAGACAACCTGCTGCACTCTGCTACTCTGTGAGACAAACATCAGTAAAGCCAAGCAGCAAGAAAAGAAGGGCTCTTCATGAGAAAATGACAGCAAGAGAACACAGCCCCCGCCATGGTGCCAAATCCCGCACTGTGCAGAGGGCCTCCACCATTGATGTCACCTCTGACATGGTTGGCCTTTCTCTGACAGGTTTGTACCTTCCTGTCAGCTATTGCTCTTTTGCTGCTCCTTTCAGAGCAAGCCTTGTACTAATGTTGGTTTTTTTCTTTTAATTGCTTGAAGACTTAGACCTGTCTGGTTATCTGGAGGTAATGAGAATTATGGAATAATTTATATAATAAGAATTTATGGAATAAAGGAATTATGCTAAAAAATTCTAAAAATCTTGGATTTGCAACTTTTAAAATAGACAAAGCACTAAAATCAGAGAGGGATTTAAAAAAAAAAAAGTTAGGTTTTATGTTGTTATGTTTATCACTCAAAAATAAATAACAGAGAGAAATTAACAAAATAATGTAATGGTTTAGGAAGAGTCTTGGCAACCCCCTTGTTTGACATTGTATACAATTTTCAAGAGAGTTCAGGGAGCTGAGGCTTGTCTTCCATATCTTTAATGGTTATTAAATTAGGATCCTAACCCTCAGAGGCTTTCCTTCATTAGTGAGAGACGGGTACTTTAAAATTTTGTCCTATTAACTACCACAGATTTAATAATTTGGAGTTAATACTGGCTCAGGCTTTAATCCTGTTGTTTTCTATTGATATTAAGATTTTAATATTCCCATATTGCCTCTAATCTCACATAGCTTTACATATTTTAATGTGTTTTATAAACTGAGATAATCCCAGATTTTCCAAATAATTATTAGATACCAAGGATTACCAGATGAATGTTTTAGATATCAGTCATGGCTCATTGAATTAAAGCAAATTTTTTTTGTATAAAATGTCATTTCTTTTTCTGTGTGATTCCAACTTCAGGAAAGAATTCATGTGGCAGTGATGTGAATTGGCTAATCTTGTGTTAATTTTTCTGATTTACAGGAAACATTCAGGATCCAGATGAGCCGATTTTAGAGTTCAGTTTAGGTAGGCTTAGTGATTTTTATGCTAGTTTTGATAATGCATGCCATTGAATATGTGTGAGGTTTTATAAGTGTTGATTTTAACGTGCATTTCATATAGTAAGGTTTGCAACTTTGCTCTGATTTTTATGGAGATGTGGTACAGTTTTCATGCTGCCTGTACAGTATCTTTTGATAAGCAACCAGCAGTTCCATTTTGTGAAGTTTCTAAAAGTCTGTAACTAAAACATTGGTCTTAAAAATTTTTAAATATTTACTATGTGAATATTATTATTAAATGTTTACTTTGTTTATGTGAAGATGCAGTGAAACTGCCTTCACTGTCAGTAAATCAGCAGTTCAGATCTTCAAGCAAACTGAAGATTTGCTGGCAACACCATTTTAGGGCAGAATGTTTTCTAAGAATTGCGAATTATGCACAACTTTTCTTTCCTGTGGTCCTTGCTGTCAAGTGATAATGCAAGATGCAGAAGTGATCTGAATTCTGAGATGGTTGAATTTGGACAGGAAGCTTGTGCATTGACTCACCTCACTTGAAAAATAAGTAAAAAATATTTTCTTCATGAAAATTCAGTTCATAGTTTCAACTGCAGGATGGTTTTCTTGGCTTAATAGTGGTCTAGTATTTGGAAAGTTATGCTCTTAACAGTGTGCTAATGAAAAATTAGAAAATTTTCTCAGTTGTGTGCAATTGTGTTATGAATAATAATCTTAACAAGCATTCTCAGAGCTGAATAAGGTACTTCAATTATTTTCAGATAAAAATATCTAGAGTTAGGTACTTCAATTATTTTCAGACAAATTAAAAATATTTAGAATTAAAAAGCTGTTTAGCTAAATTTAAGAATTAGCTTCCTGCATGTAGCTGAAGCAGAGTTGGACCACGCCGTAGTTACTTGTATCTAGCTAGATAGAATTTGGCTCTGAAGTTTAATGTAGTTGTGTAGAGTCACTCGTTGAAATTTTTGGAATTGTTTCCTACTCACTGTAGTCCTTTCCCAGCTGTTAAACTCACAGTAACATTTTAGAGGAAATAAATTGCTGTTATCTTACAATTACAAGCTGGTGTTCCTCAGTAGTGCTGCTTGATCAATGTTCAGGTGCTTCTGTTGGTTCTCCCTGGGCAAATGCCATTTGATAATGGGCTTAATGGAGCGTGACTTTGAATCAAATGCAGCCACCCTCATGAGATTACCAGGAGAAAACCTATGAATGTGGGCTGTTAAATTGCAGCTCTAGAACTTGGAGCCAGACTGAGCAGATTGCATGTTTACTGTTTGCATGTACAAAGGTGAGCAATGTCTGCATTTATAGTGTAGTGATGAATATTAAACCCTTTGTGATTTGATTGCCCAGGGTATATAATGTAGTTTTATAAAAATGTAGAGTCTTACAAAAATATGAAAAAGATCTTGAATCTAAATTTATTTATCTCTTGCGTACCCACAGCTTGCAGTGAGCTGCTAACTCCATCGCTAGATCGAAAACCAAATAGTTTTGTAGCAGTGAGTGTAACTACACCTCCCCAGGCATTCTGGACGAAGCATGCACAGACAGAAATTATTGAGGTAAGTGCTGAGGTACTTCTAGATTAGGTTTAAAATCAAAGCTATTAGGAATAATTTCTTTCCTAATAAATATCACCTTACATTAACTTTTGGCTTTTTGTTTATGATTACAGGGAACAAGTAATCCTATCTTTCTAAGCAGCATTGCCTTTTTCCAAGACTCTCTTATCAATCAAATGACACAAATCAAACTCTCCGTGTATGACGTCAAAGATAGATCTCAGGGAACAGTAAGTTTTCTTTATTCTGTTGCCTGGCCAGTCAGTGTGGAGCAAAGAAATGAGAGGCAAAGAGATAAAATTAGTAGCTTCTCTGGAAGAAAACAAAGGGATAGCAGCACTGATCATATAGAAAATAAGATAGGTAGGGAAAGGAGGTACAAATGAGATTGGCTTGGCAGAGTGAAAAGCATTGCCAGTTTTCCCAAATAAGACTTCTCTGCAGTAAGTTTGGAAACCATAAGTTAAAAAGGTCCTGTCACTTGTGATCTTACATTGTGGACATCTTTTGTGAGCTAGATAATGAATAGGATCCAACATCCCTAACCGAGGCTTCTATTGTGTGTCAAAAAGCCACAATAAAACTGTACTTTGGAACAGAGCACCTGAATTCCAGGAATCACCCTGCCCTGATACATTAGATTTTTTCAGGGGTAAGGTTTGCTCCTTTACTGAAAAAACTTAGTGTCAGCACTCCCATGTTGCTACTTGGATCTGTGGGCAATACAGGCCATTTATTCTCAGGTCTGTTGTCCAGAATACTGTTTCAGGCCTCATCTGTCTGCTCTTCTATGTCTTCTTCAGGGGCAGCAGAGCTGTCACTCTCTGTTCAGTGCTTCATGGGGAAGCTCTAGGGTAAAAAGAATACCTCCAGAGGAAGTAAGTTCTTCAGGAGGAGACAAATTTGGGTCAAGGATGCAGCCTGAGCCCTGTTCAGTCATTGCTTTCAGTGTTCCTGTATTGCTTGGCCTAAGCTCATATATATTGAGGTGCCTCCATGTATATCCTAGAGAAACAAAAAATGCATATTTTCCTTCAATAGAAGAAAAACTTTTATAAATTATCAAATATATTAAATTTTAAGATATTTTAATTAGTTATATATGGCATATTTGGGTATGGTTTTGCTCTTGGACAAGTTATTATTATGCATAATAACTGTATTTTGCACTTCAGTGCTGTGGTTAAAGCCTTTGCTCCCTGTAAAGGTAAATATAATTCTGCAACTCATCTTCTTTCAGATGTATTTGTTGGGTTCTGGGACGTTCACTGTAAAGGATCTTCTTCAGGAGAAGTACCACAGGTTGCACATAACACTAAGGTTAGTAATATTTTCCTTCCTTTAAGTGTTAATTCTTCAAAACATGCTTAAGATGTGATGAAAACCTCTTATTTAATGGCTAAGTTGAAAATGGACTTAATTAAACTCCCTTGTTTTGATATTAAGTATATTCTGATTAGCAAAGTGTGAATACATGCATTTCTTCTCATTTTCATATTACCCTCAAATGTATAAGCTGAGCACTACCTAGGCTGCCTTCAATTCCATACAGCATCCTTACGGAATAAGGGGAATGTATAACCCATTATAAAATTACCCATTATAAAATTGCTCCAAATGAAGTTGAAAAGTTTCCTGTTTAAAATGTTCTTTAAGTTTGAAGATTAATAGCCTTTTATAAGTGTCTCCTTGTTGATGAACAGGTCCTCCTCCAAAAAAATCTCAACGCAGAGTATTTGTTGCAGGTCGGCTGAAAGTGACCGTGTTGGTAACATCACAGTTATTGGATGGCAGATGGAGGAAAAATCTGACCAAAGGCCTCCAGTGACAAGGTCACCTGATACAATTAATGGAAGGGTGAGTATGAGCATTGTACCAAATTCAGAAGAATGCAGATTCATTGCCAGCAGTGAAATTAGCTAGGTTGACATCTCCTATCAACTTTCCTGTCCCTCTTGATACCTAGTAGTGCTTTACGTTTCCAAAATACTGTGAGGAGCAGCCTAATGATGATAAAGCCGTTTTGAGTTTTGCAGAGCTCTTGGTGCTCATGTGTGAGATTAAAAGTCTTGGGGAAAAAAATTAATTTTAAATGATTAAGCTATAGTATCAAATACTCATGTTCTTCATTGGAAGAGGCTTCTGGTACTGTTCATTGGTGCACTTGTTGCATGGATAACCAGTTTCAGAGACATGTGATATTTCATTTCAGATCATGGATTGGAAGGTACCATTAAGCAAAACTGTAGTGAGAATGCTAGGGAATTCCCAGAATTTAGTAAAACTGAAAAAGTTACTTGACTACTGGATTTTTTTTTCCTGATCCCCAAATAATTGTTTGAGAGCAGATGTTTGCAGCACTTTCTCAACCTAGACATATGTTTAATCCTGTAAAGCTTGTGTTTTGAGTATCTTGGTGATCATTGCACTCTAATATGTGTATTAGATTCACAGTATGCAATAGAATCTCTTTTTATCCTCCAGATCTGTTCATGCCTATTGATGCAGTACCTGTAAGGACTCTGGAGCTGTGCTAGCATAAGTAGTTGAAAGACTGAATAAAATTTTTTGTGGCATTTTTAACTGTGCAGTAGAAGTAAATAGGAATGTTTAGGATTTGTTATTCCAGCCTGCAATATTTCTGTCCACAGTAAAAATATTTGAAATATTTATTTAAGGCATGTGTGGAATTGAGTATTTCTTTGAAGTCTCTCTGATAGGTCATCACTGCATATTGCTTGGGCACTGAGGTTTCATTCTTTACTATTTCTGTTTTTTCTTGGTTTTGTTTTTGTTCAGACTGTGTTGCCAGTTGATGAAAGTTTAACAGAATCCTTAGGAATCAGATCCAAATATGCTTCATTGCGGAAGGATGCACTATTGAAATCTGGTAAGCTGCCCTGGGCTGTAACAAGTTAGCTTTAGGTATCAATAAAAACTAATCCCACCCTGTGTGCCTGTGGCCCCAGGGCATTTCAGCAGATGTTTCATTTGAATAGGAGCAGGCTGCTGACTGAGCAGTCCTTTCAGGATCATACCAGAATAAATAATTTTATCATATGCACTATTCTATATTGTAAAAACAGCAGAAGCAAACTTGCCATTAAGTTGACTGTAATATAACATTTTTCATGCAATTCCATAGTCCTAAGCAATTGTTGCAGGGCGAGGAGAGGGACAGAGGAAAGCAAGCTGCTCAAAAAAAAGAATCTTGCAGAAAGGTTAGTTTTCCAGCAAATGATTGCATGAGAGGAAAATGCACAGTACATAGACAAAAGAAAAACAAAAAATCATTTTAAAAGGTGAATATGTATTTAATTTAATTTCCTTAGCAGTGTAGTAAGTAGTTTGGAGTGGAGGCTTTTCCTGCAAACACCGGAAGAATGGTCATTGCAGAATGACCATGTTTGCAATAGGTAGACTGATGTCTGGTTAAAGCAGATCTTTACAGCAGGGTCTTTCAGCATGTTAGTGAACTGAAGCCATTTACTTTAAGAAAGAAGAGACTTTATACACTTTAAAGTCAAACTCTAGGCTTAAATAGTATAATTTTATTTCTGTAGTGTTTGGTGGTGCCATTTGCCGAATGTACCGTTTCCCAACCACTGATGGAAACCACTTGAGAATCTTGGAGCAGATGGCAGAGAGCATCCTGTCACTGCACATCCCTAGACAATTTGTGAAGCTGCTTCTAGAAGAAGATGCAGCAAGGTAAGTTTTGGGATGGTTTGTATGTGCAGTAATACAGCAGTGATGTGGCTGTTGTTGAGTTACAAAGGCATAAATATATCTGTGTTAATGCACTAACTACTCAGTGAGATAAGAAATGGCTTTGAGAGTCAGAAGAGTTGTTTTGAATGAAAAACAAAACAGAATAAAAGCAAGTAAAATGAAATGCTGTAGTACAATAATGACATTGTCTCATTTTAGGAGGTGGGAGGGAGAAGGAAATCTGTTAAGCATTTTGTAGGTTTATTCTGAATTTGATTTTTTTAAAAGCAATTAACTCTTTTCCAGGCAACATACTCATTTATGAGTGTTTCTTCCCTACATTTGTAGGCTATGGTTTACAAATCTAATGGTTTATGTATGCTTAATAAAGGCCAGGATTGGAATGTTAAAGAATTTTAGATGTGTTTTTGAGTAATGGGCTTTTATTTCAATTGTGTTTGAATTCAATCCTATAGATCTTAACTAAGTCTGACCTTAATTAAAATTAATTTGTGCTCTTATTATTGTATATTAGGACATTTCAGTTCCTTTGCGATACTGTGAAATAAAATCATGGGTTAATCCATTCATTTTAGGTATTTTAATATTTTGTGAAATTTATAAACTCTCATGGGAAGATGGCAGAGACTTTTTGTAATGCATGCGAAACCTATTTGAGTTTCTGAACTTCACAATGATTCTTTTTTCTGATGTGATGTTTTTAGTGATGTGCCCTTAGATTCTATAAATTGAATGCTGTATCTTGTTCAGCTGTCCTGACACAACCTTGATATGGAGCAGGCTAGGGGTATGCCATTGGATATTTAGTCATGGATTATTAGTTTTTTATTTTGTGTCTTTGTTTCTATACAGCTTTCCTCACAGTAGGTTTAAAAGCACCTATTCATTATGAGTTACAACCATAATAATAAAGAGTTGGAAAGCTTATCCTTAAGGTGCCATGTATAATGGATGTAGGTTAAGGACTTGAGGATAAGGAGAATTTAGGGTGAATGAGCAAAAAGATAACCTTTCTGTAAGACTGTAGACAGTGAAGTTTGAGGCCTTGGCCATGAAATGTGACTGTTCAGAGGCTCTTGCTAAAATCATACAGAGATCAGTGGATGCCTTTTGTAAGCAGGTACAGGTTAATAACAGCCCAGGTGATTGTTAATATGACCTTGTATATGTACACTGGGTGTTGTGGCTCAAAGGTAAATAGGTCTTTGTGTAATTACTGAGAAAGGCTCCCTTGTTTCTGTTCAGTTGAGGTAACCCTCAATAACATGCACAATCACACTTTTCATAGTCACTCAGATTTGACCAAGTGCTCTGTTCTCCATTCTCACAGTGCTGCAGCCCAGAGCAGTGACAGACAGCTACACAAGTACATCTGTTTTTTGTCTTCACATCCTGGTGACTTTTAAAATGTCCTTGGATAATCACAACTGCTGTCTCCTAGATAAAATTCTTCTGGGCCAGAGATCTTTGAATGGAAACTTCTTACTGGGGGTTGTGACGTTTTGACTGCCTCATTATTTATGGCATACATATTCTTTGCTGCTTGGCTGTATGCGATAAACAAGTAAACTTGAAGTGTTAACCTGTGGATTTACTTCAGGAAGACCAGGGCTCAGATGCATGGCCGGTTTTGAGCAGGGAGTTTGATGAGGTAATCATAATAGTATCTTATGCAGAGTGCAGGTTTTAAGATGAAACTGGAAGTGTCTTTATCTAGGTCACTGATAAATATACTTCACTCTGTTGCCTGTTGGCAAATCAATCTGATGTTTTTCTTGGAAATGTAGTTATTTTGGATAATATCTTAAGTACTGTGGAGTGGGAGTTGCTCTGTGAAATGCTGTCTTATATTATACACAGGCAATTGGTTAAAATTGTGGAATTAGGGATATTGAGAGAACTGCAAAAAGAACTGCTAGGTCCTTCTGACAGATGATTGTTCTACCTTTTATGGTAGTAACCTTTTATGGGGTAACATGCTGTTGAATTGTGCCTGGTGTTCACTTGTTTACTTTTTCCCCTTCTTCCTTTATTCCAAATAATACACTAATCCAAGAGGACAGAAATACAAACGTGACATACATCACATACATATATGAAATACACTGAGTATTTTCTCAGCAGCACTGCTGGGGAACAGTATGTAACACAGGATTGCCATGTGTGACTGGAAACCTGGCAGTCAGGGTACAAGGGGAAAGTCAAAGGATTTCCTGTTCATTTCAGGGGATGTCCAGTCCTCCTTTTTTCTACCCTGAGTGCCCAAAATCCTGGATCTTAGATGAAGGTTTTGTGAGCTCATCTTCAGTCTCTCCAAATGCTTAATGCTTGCAGTCTCTCCAAGCCCTTAATGCTTACACTTATTAGGCTTTCCCTGGCCTTGCCAACTGTTGTGTACATTCCTTACCAGTGAATATACTCCTTGTACCTAACATCAGACAGGTGCTATTAACACCCAACCTCTGTCACAGTTCCTAATTAGTTTAAGAACCACCACAGTTCAATAAAGTGTCCTTTAAAGGTCCTCATTGTCCCAAGTCACCTGACATGATGACAGTTCCCATCATTTACCAGTACTCATATAGTTTGAGAGCTTCTGCAGAAAGGTGGGAAGCTCTGCTTATGACCAACACCTGAGGCTCCTGGGGAGAATACAGTGTATTCTGCCTGTGAGGAAGAAATTTACCTCAACAGTGCTCAGCCTGTGCTTTGGGATGTGTGTTTGGAAGCTTTTCCAGTCTTATGAGTAGCTTAGACACGGTAAATTGAGAGTACGTCAGCTGAGGATGGTTGATACGATGTGAAACTCATTCTTGGTCAAGTGGACTATGGACATAAACGCCTCTCTTTCCCCCCCCACCCTGCTCCATTTCTCTTTTTTGCCCAGGGTTTGTGAACTAGAAGAACTGGGAGAACTGTCTCCTTGTTGGGAAAGCCTTCGTCGACAAATAGTTACACAGTACCAAACAATTATTTTAACTTACCAGGAAAATCTAACTGACCTGCACCAGTATAAAGGTGACTTTTTTTTAATTTTTTTTTTTGTAAAAATGTGATTCCTCTCTACCAGGGTTGTTAGTGCTTCTTGGAAATTGGCAACCCAGAATGTTTTATGATGAATAAACAGTGCTATTATATTTCTTGTCTTTCTTAATATTTGAGTTTGCTAGTTACCTGGGAATATTTGTCTGTTCTCTTTGCTCTCTCATCTTACTCTGAAAGTAGAGAACACATGTGAACAGTAACAGAAATATTTTGTTTTGTTTTTATCTTTTTAATTTTCTTTACTTTCAGCACACAGCAAATGATGAATTAAACTTCTTGAATGTTTTAGGATAGGCACAAGGAGAAGGGTTTTATGCTTACTTTTGTCTTGCATTTCTCAGGTCCTTCATTTAAAGCCAGTAGCTTGAAAGCTGATAAAAAATTGGAATTCGTTCCTACGAATTTACATATACAGAGGATGAGAGTCCAGGATGATGGAGGATCAGGTATTAGTTTCTCTTTCTTCACGTATCTTGTTTCTTTCCTCTCCATTTTTTTTTTTTTATTTCCATCTTCAACCACACTTCAACCACACAGCCAAGTTTCTACAAACTTCTAGTAGTGCTACTTGGCATTTTTGTAGCACCTTTCATTCTCAGATTCCAAATCTCTTTGCAGAAGAAGAGATGTAAGTATAATTATTGCTGCCCTACAGGTGGCAAAACTAGGTTCTGGAGTTAACTGAACTCTAGGTGGCACAAGTTAGCCTTTGTACCAGGGTTGGGTTAAGTTGCTGTGTCCCTTCCAAACATTTTGAATTGCAATAGAATAAAAAAGGTTCTGACTGTTTTTTCTTGTTAAGCTTGTGTGCTTTTTATCCAGAATCAACATGTATGGTTATGTAAAATCATGTTTTTTCAAATCAAGCTTGTTCCATCATAAACTGACCTGGGTTTTTCATTCTTTTAACAGTAATTCCCTGTGACCATGGACACACACTTGCCTCACATGTCCATGTGAGGGATTCCTGTAGTGGCAAGCTTTGTATACTGACCAGTGTTCAAGACTTCTTTTTCACTGTCAGTCTTCTAGATTAGGAAACAGAGGACCTGCAGTCACATGTGGGTCTTTCACCTGAAAAAGTGTTTGATTTCTAGGGCCTCTAGAACAACTCAGTTTTCCACGTCTTTCAAACCATGGCAAAGTTTTCCAGATATTACTTTCAGAAAATTTTTTGAACTTACACAATTGCTTGTCTCTGTTAAAGAAGACAAGTTTTCATTTGTAAGTCCTTTTTGTCCATCCCAGATCAGAACTACGACATAGTCACCATAGGAGCACCAGCAGCTCATTGTCAAGGCTTTAAATCAGGTGGCTTGCGGAAAAAGCTGCATAAATTTGAAGAGGCAAAGAAACAGTAAGTAGAAATACTATTGTGTCAGCTATTATTGTGCCTTTTTCTCCTGGTCCATGCTCAGTTATTTGGAAAATCATTCCATTCTGTTTTTATTTCATTCAATAGTACTACTATACAATAATTTGTATATATATATATATATTTTCTGTGGGTTTTTTTTTTTTTTTCCAAAGAGGGAGAGAGAAAACAGTTTCTTCCTTATATTACTGTATTTATTTGTTTACTGACAGGCTCTTTCTAAGAGCCTTTTTATGAAAACTTTATTTTTTCTGAATACTTGTTGAGTCATTTAATTTAGCTATTTTAGGTGTTGGGTTTGGGTTCTACCTAATTGTAGGTCAGAACATTTGTCTGCTGAACCTCCTCAACTGCACTACATCATGCTTCAACCCATTATTTTCAGGAGACTTTCACCGCTCTCATAGCTTCAAGGTCCTGTTGCTAAGCTCTCTTTAGCAGGAACCTGCTGTGTCTGATTGGTAAATTCCTTGTTGACAAAGTGGGTTTAGTTCTGAAACAATTGCTGGAGGCCTTCCTGCATTGCCTGAAGGCTTATGCACAGACTGGACTTCTGAATTTGGCCTCTGCCCTACAGGCAGGATACTTGACCCACCATGGTCCTGTCTGCAGGGACAGCTGAGTGACATCTGTAGAAGTGTGGATATGTGAACTAGAGGAAGGTACAGAAGCTGAGAAGGTCATTTGCTAACAGAACACCCACTCCAGCTCCCAGAGAAGGGAGAGTGCTGAAGGGTCTGCATTGCTTCTGCTACTGTATGGAGCATTTACAACACAAGAGCAGCAGGACAAGGAGTTGTTGTAGTCAGGGAAAATGAGACCTTGATAATGCCCTTCCAAAGAAAGGATTAGTAGGATTTGGAGCTGATAGGAGGAGGGAATGACGTGGGAATCAACTGCAGAATTAATTTTGGCAGTAGAGAAATGAGTAGCAGCATCGTGTGAACGTCAGTCAGATATGTTCTGATAAAAAGATTGGTGCAGAAATACCTAGTGTAATTATTCAGGCTGACAGACTGCACTAGGATAGGACTAGAGGAAACTGTAAGCTTGGGAACACTGGTATGCCAGGCTCACCCTTTTGGTTCTTTTGATACCACTGTTGCTTTTTGAAATAACCTCCTTCTGTCAGCATAGCCACTGAAGTGGTTCTTACTCCTGCAATAGCTAATTTCCCATGTGGATTTGTTCTTTTTCCCCTCACCCAATTATTAGGTTGATTAGAGAGCTTAATTTTTATCCAGTACTTTTCCTCTAAGTTTTTCAGAACTGTTCTTTCTGGGTCCATGAAAACTGCAGGTTCAACATTTGAAGAACAACTTTCATTTTAAGTACATCTATGTTATCAAAAAAGACAGTATAGTAGAACTGAGATCCATCTCCTCAGTGTCATTGTTACATTCTGTTCCTTATTCTATCATTGGCATAACTGTGCTTGGTGCCTTCACAGCATTTCCCCAGATCAACTCATGGTCATCTGGCAATCTGTGTTTTTTTGCTTACAAGTTCATGTACCCACCTTATTGAAAAAATGACTCAAATAAGTTATTTCCCCAGTCATACTTTGTTTTGTTTCTGCTTTTGGTATTTGCTAACAATCTGCTAATTTTATTTTGGTTTCTTTGTTTTTGTAGCAGTTATGAGGAGTGTTGGTGAGTTTTCTGTTTCTGAGAGTTCTATAGAGGGTTTCTGTTCTCTGGATTGTTTTATTTTTGTTTTTTTTGGCAGAGATCTGGTGTGTTTTAAAGTGTGCAGGGCTTTTTAATATCATGCATCATGGCATCCCTAATTGTGCTCTAAGTAATTGTAGCTGCTTTGTAGAACATGATGTGTGAGTGAATTTCATTTCATCTGCAATGTTTATTTGCAATGAACAGCTAGCTTCCTGGCTCTCTCTGATCATTAAGAAGTTAAGAAACTGAAAATCAGAACACAAGGATTTTATATATTTTCCTTTGTTATTTCCAATGAAAACTATATGGAATGAGAAACTTTTATGGCAGTGATGGAAGATAATTAAGATAGTTTATGTATTTTAAAACCTTAATATTGACAGATTTGGCATGGTGTATATTTTTGTAATCCATGTCTTTATTTAAACATTTTTACATAATTTTTTTCCTCATTTTGTGGTGTCCAGTGCTATCAAAAGCAGACATTACTGGATGGTTCAAAACTGCAGAAGTTCTGCTCTAAATTACTCTTATTAAGGTTGACTCCCTAATTCTTTGAGAGTTTAAGTCTGTGTTACAGTTTGCTAATACAATGAGAGCTGTTCATTTGAAAAAGCAATTGCAGGTTGGAAAGTAAGTATATGTGAACTCTACACCATAATTTTTTCCCCAATCATCCTAGCAAATGTTTATGATTAAAAATATAATAATTCTAAATCCACTCTCAATATGCTGCATGGCCTTTTCTGCCAACTATGTCTTTATGCATGTTAACCACACTGTCGTGGAAATAAATTGCTCAGAGGAATTGTCACTAAGATCACCAGTCACTAGAAAGCACAAATCAAGTACAGAGAAAACCCTAAATGCTGAGATTAATTTGCTGTATGGCATAGCAGTACTGGGGTGTGGTTGTTCTCTGCCCCACTTGGGTGGGTGATCAGAGCACAAACAAGGAAACTCTTTCAAGGATCACTTCTGAGTCACACAAATCCCTCATCTTTCTTTTGTGATGGAGCTCAGGCAGACTCTGGCATTAGGCTTCTCCTTTGCCTTATCTGTTAAGAGACAGGAATTGAAATTGTGGCACGATTTTGAAGTGTGCCCCACATAATCCTCGTGTCCTGCCTCACAGATATGCTGCAGAAATTTACAGCATTTCTCTAAGGGGAACAGAGGAGTTCATGCTCCTTGGAGGTCATGATCTGTGGTAACCATGCCTGATAAAGAAACTCCTCTCCATGTAACCTCTCAGTGTGGCTGTCCCCATTTAACAGTGCTGAGATCAGTGCAAACAGTAGGTTCTTCTGTGCTGTTACCATGCTGAAGCCATTCATGACCGAAAAAAAAATAATAAAATTAAGATAATACACAATTGGTGTCCCCTCATTCTTGATGCCGTGTCATGAATGGGCATTGCACTTGGCACAGCTGGAGATGATGTAAAGGCCTGGTCTTTGGGTACCTTTCCTACTGGGAAGGAAGAACCCAGTATTTTGCTTAACAAAGGGAGTAGTGGTCAGTTGGTTCCAAATAATTAACTAAGAGCGCAGCTTCAGCTTTGAGTAATTTTCTAAGTTAAAAGGCAGCTTTTGTGAATGACTCCTTCAGGTGGGATCAAATTACCCTTTGAAAGAGCTATTCTTTCTCCAGCAGTTGTAGAGCATCTGTCTTGGATTGGATAAGCAACTTTTGTAGACATCTAAACTTAAAAGGGCATAAACTGTTCTCCACTGTCAAATAAGCAGTCTTAGTGCAGCTGTATTATCCCCATATAAAGATGTGTTTGTCCCTAGTTTAGTATATTAATTGTGTGCTAACAGAAATTACACAAAGAACAGTTTCCTTGGATTAGCCTGAAGATGCATGTTGATTTTTTATGTATTGTAAAATTGCTTTTGCTGCTATAATTTGATTCTGGTCTGCAACAGAGGAAATCCTATACTAGCAGAAGGACTTTTTTGTTAATTACGGAACTGGGTGGCATTTCTGTGTTAGAAGTAGCATAGGTTTTCTTTTCATTATTTTAGTAGATATATGTTTGTAAACAAGGCCTCAGTGAAGTATCTGTGTTGTAAGGAGAGGGAGAATGGAGCAAGATGTCTCTGCAAACAGTGGTTCTGTATCTGATGGCAAAATCTGTCACCCACATTTTCCTCAGCAAAGCTGTACCTCTGGCGTACAAACTCTGCCCACAGCCCCTTGATATTAGGGATTAGTAAATCTGCCTCTGAATGCTTTTATTAAAGGCAGAGAAGTCTCTAGGATCATGTTCCTGCTGTGCAATTGCCCACTGGACTTTCACTGTTATCATTAGTTTAGGTTAATTTTTGTTGTCTGCCATTAATTCCCCAGCATGCCACTGTAATGTATATACCTCTAGACCAATTCCTCCCTAAAATCAATTTTTCTTTTTCAGCACTTCAACAAGTTCCCAGTCTATAATATACATCCCACAGGACATTGTTAGAGCAAAGGAAATTATTGCACAAATCAACACTCTGAAAACGCAAGTCAGTTACTATGCAGAAAGACTCTCAAGAGCTGCCAAGGATAGATCAGCTAATGGCCTTGAAAGAACACTTGCCATCCTAGCAGATAAGGTAAGAGTAATTAATTTCCCTGCTGAAGCACAGTGTATTGTTTGTTCTGTCTGTACCTTCAGTAGGTTTTCTTGAAACATCACTTTTGCCTTTTTCAGTAGGGTGTTGTAACATGCATAGACCAAAAAAAATTATATCAGCCTTTAAAAGTTCCTGTTTTTATTTACCTTGTCTCCTACTTGTGACACTCTTGCTTCACCTCCTCTTGAAAGTTCAGTGGAGAGCAATGTCCTCTGATTCCCTCTATTCATTCATCACATTGCAGTAATGTACATTCTTCACTTTCTTTTATATCCTTTTCTCCATAACCACCTGGGATTTTTGAATGTTCTGAGTCATCCATCAAATAGCAGCAACTGTGTGAAAGTTAATGAAACAATTCTGTATTTTTCCACTGCTGAAATAAGGAATAATGGTGACACAGCCTTTGCTTGAATTATAGCGATGTAAATCAGTTATTTCTTGATGTGTGCTAACAAAAAATAGACTGGACCCACGGCTGAACACAATCTTACAGGGAGAAAAAACCCAAGTACAGTTTTACTGACCTCTTCTGTCCTTGAAGCAGATCTGAAGGTTCTAAACAGCAGTAGTGCTAATCAGCTTGCCAGAAATTGTCTCAGTGGAAGTGATATACATACAACTTTGTATAATGGGACCTCATGTAAATGTATTATTTATTATAATACTCATTCTGAATAAGTACAGTGTATAATTGATCTATGGGATTTCTGACAACTGGATTATGTGAATATATAACATATTAATGTCATTTCTGCTTTTTTTAGTAGACACACAGGCCACCTAGTTTTCATATTCATAGGCTTACAGAAATAAGTGTATTTAATACAACACAGTTAAATAAGACAGGGAACAAATTGCATTGATTAGTGGGTTATACCTTCAGCCTTCCTCTTCAGTCTTGTTATAATTTCGGACAGGGTGATGGGGGTGAAGCCGGATCCTTCTGGTGTGGAAACTGTTCTGTGGGGTATAAAAATCATGTAATCGTAGAATATAGTGGGTTGGAAGGGACTAAACAGGATCATTCTGGTCCTGCACTCCCAGACTCACATCATGTGCCCAAGAGCATTGTCCAAACACTTGAACTCTGTCAGGCTTGGTGCTATGACCCCTTCCTTGGGGAGCCTGTTGCAGTGCTTAAACACTGCACATGTGTCTGCACCTTGTTCTAAGCTGAGGTGCAAATAAGAATGATTCATATATTGCTTAGTGACATTTTCAACAATTAAAAATCTAATATAGTAGTACAGACTGTGGAATTTGTGTTTTTACAGACTGTGTAATTTGTGTTTTGGGATCTTACACTATTTTTTAAGGTCATTCTGTAAAGGTGTTCTAAAGGCACCTTCAAGCAATAGTTTCTTCTATAGCATACTTCTTTTTTTTCTTTCTTGAAAAAAATGCAGTATAAATTGTGTATGGAATAATGAAAAGTTTTCAAAATGTGGGGGTTTATTGCTTTTCAGACCCGGCAACTTGTCACAGTCTGTGACTGCAAGCTGTTGGCAAATTCGATACATGGATTGAATGCTGCAAGGCCAGACTATATAGCTTCAAAAGCATCTCCAACCTCTGGAGAAGGGGAACAAGTGATGCTAAGGAATGATCAAGATACACTTGTGGCCAGATGGACAGGAAGAAATAGCCGATCTTCTCTGCAGGTGGACTGGCATGAAGAAGAATGGGTATGTTTGCATAATGGGGTGCTGAATCCTTTGTTCTTTTTACTTTCTTTTTTAATAAGCTCTGTAGCTGCTCACCAGATATACATAGGATGAATATGTAGGAGGCATTGGTCAGCTAGCAAAGATGTTGTCTCTGTCCTGCAGGCAGTTACTCCTTGGCATGGGAATACAAGCAGGCTTTAATAAATATTTCTGGATCTCCTAAAAAGTGGAACTTGTTGCAGCAGATGTATAACATTTTTAAGCTGAGGTCCAAGGGAAAGGAAATAGCTTTGAAAGTGAAAAACTGACCATACTACAATCGGCTTCTTCATTCTCCCAAATAAAGTGTATTTTGTGGGTTCTAGCTATGCAATTTAGCCTTCCTCTTATGAAAATTCTCCTGTGACCATTTAGAACTTCCAGTCAATCACTATTTTGATTATGAACAGCATTTTAAAACACTTTGCAAAAAGTACTTAAATGTTTTTTGCCTGCCAATCAAAATGAGAATTGGACTTTGTAAATTCTATCATTGTATTACATAAACAGAAATTAAATAAATCTCATAAATACTCAAGATGAAGTAAAGCAATTATTTATATTGTGAAATACCAATTTTTAAAAGCAATTAAATTCATTTTGGAAATGGATCCTTATCCTTGCTAGTTGTAACTATTTTAGCATACTTTGACTTACTGTCAAAGTCACAGTAATAACATACAAATAAAATTAAGTCAGTATTTAGCCATTACTATAATACAGTAATTTTATCTCCTGTTCACTGGGTTACAGAGAAAAAAGAGATGTGTGATTGTATACAATTACTCTGTCAAACATGAATTTCAAGAGTAAACAATAGTGCCAGCTAGAGATTGGAATAATAGTGCAGAAAGAGGATCTTAAAATTGTTTGGCAAGCTTACACAGAAAATAACTTTGCAATTTACCACATAAGTCATGTCACTACATATTACTAACATCCTGGTATACTTTACTTATATATCCATCATTTTTGTGTGCACACGTGCAACCACAATAGCCCAGAGGAAACTTTGCAGAGGAATTGTGACTAGAATCACAGGAGGAAATATATCGCCAAGGGAATTGTTACCCAATGTCTCTTTTGGTTTTAAACTGAGAAAGAAATATTTTCTTTTAAGGAGAAAGTTTGGTTGAATGTCGACAAAAGTCTGGAATGTATCATACAGAGAGTGGACAAACTTCTCCAGAAGGAGCGCCTGCAAAGTGATAGCTGTGAAGACGTTTTCCAGTGTGACGTCAGCAGTAGTAGTAAGAAAGGTAATCGGGACAGTCGTGCCTACTGGATAAATCCAGAAGATTTAAATGAAATCTCATCATCCTCACCATCTTCATCATCCTCACCACCATCTTCATCCACACCATCCTGTGCATGCCAGTCTCTCAAGACAAGTGCGTATGCCAGACACTGCTTCTCACCGCTGCTCTCTTCCTGTGTGCTGGCATCATTCCTGAGCCTCCCTTACAGCCCTCCATGTGTTTGTAGCTCAGTGCTGGTGTTAAGCAGTGATGTCAGGCAGAAAGAGCTGTTGATGTACTGGGAGCTGTTGAGCCCATTACTTATTTTGGAATCCTGGTCCCACTGAAATAATTGCCAAATCCATTGGTGGCGCTTGGTTTTTGCTCTGTGGGTTTTAAGCTGGTAAAAGAGTTGTATGGGTTATCACCACAGACACCACCTCTGGTAGCTTTCCTGTTGGCTTCAGATTCTTTGCAGCAACCAAACCTTATTAGAGGTAAATAAAACATGAGAGAAGTGCAGGCACTACTGAAAAACTGATAGTCCCAGCTAGACTGCTAAAGCATGAGAGAGGATACCAAGCAGTCCCATTAGATTGAGCTGAAGGTAGGTGAACCTAAAAGAGTTCAAAGCAAATTTTAACCCAAATTGTGGTGCTGAGGCACTCAGTTATTTAGACTTCTTCTAGCTGGAACGTAGGAATTGGCAGTGAAAGCTCTTAGTTGAATAATCCATTCAAAATTTAAGCTCAAGTGGGTGCTGTATTGAAGCCAGTGTAAAACTGTAAGCATGTGAATGGAATATATCCTTATCAGTTTAGATTGACAGTTTGGAAGGTTAAATTTCATTAAATTTCAGAATTATTTTATTTACTTATTTGACTTGTTCTCACATTCTTTATGTGTGGTCACTCTGATTTGGCCGCTTAATAGTGCAGGTGGGTGAAGTGAAACTCTAAAACAACTGATCTGTGTTCTCATTTCCTTTGTCTTGTTCTGTCTCATCATTTGATGGCCCTTTGTCCCTTATGTGTGTCTGTGACTTCATGTCCATCACATTGTTAGTGTTGCAGTGGAAGGCAGTGCCTTAAGGAAAAAAAAAGACAAAAAGGAAGTGAAAATAAGTGTTAATATATTTTTGTGTAGCTTTGCATGTCACCTGTAGTTTATTATCTTAGACAACCATGTTTTTCTAGATTAGACATTTTTGTGTGTAATTAAAAAATAGGAGAGTAGGTTCTTGTTTTATGAATCTTTGACTAAATTTCTTCTATGAGTGTAATACCTATAAATGTTTTTGTTTGCTAGCTAGTTTACATGAAGTTTTATATGTGTTTTACCTGTAAGTTTAATCAGTAACCTTCAATGCACAGTCACATAAATGATTAAATGTTGTGAATTCTTTAAGTTAAAGATTCACAGGAAAAATCTGTGATGAATGATATCAGAAGCTTTTCCTAAGACAATTTGATGCTGAAAACACCTTAGAACAATATTCTTCTACCATATTCAATGGAACTTTTAATTCTACTCTGGATCTTGACACGCCATAGAAAAGTGGAATTGGCTACATGGACCTACCAAAGATTTTGTTAGTGCAAAGAATCTTTGTAACTTTTCCCTGCTGTCCCTCCAAAATAGGAAAAAAATTTAAATCTTTATATTTAACCAGCAGAACCTGGGGCAGAATTGAAGGACAAAGAAGGTCCTTCACCTAAGTTCAGAATCACATATTTGTTGTTGTGTATTCAAAGAATTAATTTTTTTCTTGTTAGTAATTCTGTGTTTTGAACAAATGAGCAGAGAGTAGACAGAAATTGTTTTGAAAGCAATGTAAAAACCAGCCAAGCAAGATAGTTTCTCAATTGGTAAGAGACAGTAAAATTTTATTGAAGGACTTTAGAGGATCTCTCTAGAAATAAATGTTTGTGAAAGAAAATACTACCTGAAATAGTACAAGGGAAAGATATAAACAACAGAAGCTTAAATCCTGCTGGCTTAGTACACTACTCTTTATTAGTGCAGGACTTGCTATAACAGGGCATATGTTATTTTTTTACTGTTAGCATTGACTGTAGTATATTTTCATCTGACAGCTTGATCTTCCCACTGAAGTGAGTATGGAATACTCACAGGTGGGGTTTCAGCCCTTAATATACATTCTAATGTTTCTGTTAATTAATAATCTCAGAAATTGTGTAATGGAATTTAAACTAAAGTAGCCAAGTACTGTTTTTTTATTACCCTTGCATTGTGGATGCCTTAATGTCATTTTCTGTTAAGTGCATTGAACTTACTGCTGGTCTTTTGCTCTTCTGTTTAGCAGCCTTACTGCAAGCTTAATCTATAATTGCAGTGAACCAGTGGTTCTCAAATTGTGCCCTGTGGATCACTGGGGATTGACAGTGCATTTGCTGGTAATCCACAGCGAGCCTCTGAGCTAGCAGGTACTGGCTTTCCTCCAAGTCCCCATCCAGGTGTTCCTCTGATCAGAACCATGGAGTGGAGGAGACAGTCCATGCCCTCCATGTCTGTGGGCAATAAAGCATTCCTGCTGAGCTCCTCTTCACTCAGTGAGAATGTTTGAGAACCCTGGCACCGAGCATTTGAGTTGCTTGTATTTAGACTGTGTTGCTGCTCCTTAATCATGCATGTTGCCCCTCCATTTCTGTGCAGATTGCAGCCCTACTCCGGAAGAATCTGCCCCAGGTATGTGCATTCATGGCTTCTGCTTCTTCTGAAAACAGCAGGTGTTTGTTCATAGTTAACTGAACAAGTGCCTTGCTTTAAGATGGACCATTTTGAAATGGCAATGCTTTACAACACCACGTGAGTTACCTAAGCTATTGAGAAGTTATTATTTCCTAATAGTGCAGGGGGTATCTGGTCATTTTGCATGCCCAGATATGGGAGAGCGCTTGTTCAGGGCCTCTTTGGTTTCTCCAGCTGATGTGTTTTAGCAAACTGATGTAGGTGACAATGGTTTGAGGCCTGTTCCAAATGTCACTGAAGTCTGTGGGAGTCTAATACTTCAGATGTGCCCTTTCACACAGGCTGTTGAACTGGTCTTTCTGAATGAGAAGTCGAGCAGAACATGGAAGAGTCAACAAGACTGATGGAAAACCTCTGTTGTGGGTGCACACCAAGTAGTATTGGGGTTTGCAAGTCTAATGTTTTAGGACACAGAATTTAGGAGTCTCATCCCAGTGTTAACCTTCTGTCTTTGTCCCTCTGTACTTAATATGAAAAGACTAAAATATCTTTTCAAGGTCTTGGAAGACAGCTGTTTTAATAATGTATTTATTGCTCTAGAGAAGAGAGACCCTTAGGGTGAAAAAAGCAAGAATTTTTCCTGCCTAATGTTATATCCTACAAGCTTTATGTATTTGGTTCTCTTAATAAGACATTAATTTTTGATGAAATAGTCAGTAGTATATAGTCAGCAAAGTTCACTTTGTGAGCTCATTGCCTTTCCCAACACCCCTATCTTGTTCCAACCTAATTTGAGACTGGGAGTGCAATTCCTGACTACTGTTAATAACAACTACCATTGACTAAAAAATAAAAGAACACAGGAGACACCTCTTTAAATTAGTTAGCAAAAATAATTTAGAACTTTGCAGACTGACAAGGGTTCATTTTTTCATGGCCAGAATTTGAAACCAAGAGAATACACAGCACAGAGGATTTTTGCTCACTACCCCAGATGAGTCCCTGCATTATATGTGAATGTTGAAAGAAAAAAACTTACCTAATAATTGCATTATCTTCACCAGTGTACTTTGTGATTACCAAAGATAAACATATCTTTCCAATGAAGTGCTGTCAGACACATTACAATTTTAAATCTTTGCTGAGTCAGTAACTATATACATGTATGTACATACAGTCAATGAGATGATGTGCTGGAAGGTATTTTCAGTTCTTGTTATTCTCATTTGCTTACAGAAAAGCTCTTAATAGCAGTAAGATAAACACTGTTAGTATCATCTGTATTTTGCTTTCTAAGTGTTCACAAGGCCATGTTATGGCATCTGACTAATTTTGAGATAAAATATTTAATAGAATTTCAAAGACAATCTGTGATTCCTTGCCTGTTCTTTTGATGTTTTCTCCTTTTTTTATGGCAATGACAGAGTCAAACAACTTTCTCTTTGTGTAGTTTGTTAGATTATCTATCTACCACATAGAATGAAAGCCAAAAGGTTAGTTCTGTTAATCTTACCAGATATGTTTCTGTTAACAGACTTCCAGAGTTCTTCTCTTTGGCTGGTTATCAAAGGAACATATATTATTACTGACTCTTAGTTTTGCCTTTGAGTCAAAATCCCAAACAATTTCCTTTCAGGGACTTTCAGTGTTTCATTCATGCAGGTTCTGGTCTGTACTTTGCCTTGTTTCTACAGCCAGCTGGGGTGTGAGTTGTGTGTGTGCTGTTTGTGAGCTCTGGTGCTTTTAAAAATAAAACATTGTCCTGCCCTTTAAAAAGATAAGAGCTTGAACAACTCAGTTTCACTTCTGTCCTTCCTGTGCAGGACCTTGAACAGAATCCTTCTGGGTCATATTTTGTGTATTTTGGTGGAAGAAAAGCTCCAAAGTACTTCCAACAACCTGTATGACTCCCATCTAAATCATTACGTTTAGTATTTCTTGTAATCTAGCTTAAAGCCTTTAAAACTGCTCAGGAGATAGGAAGCACTTAAAAGAGTACCTGCATTAATTTCTCACCTCACACATTATTCTTAGCTGCAAATAGGAGATGAGCATCATCTTGCCTTACTGAGGTGCAATAAGGATCAATAAGGTGGTGAGGCAGTTGAATGATACACCTATGAGCCTAGAGATTCAAAAGGTGGGATATTTGGCAGGAATCTCATTGACAGAAATGGCTAAGAAGATGGTCCTATTTCTGTAATACAATGGACTCCTTACTGTCTGTCCATGCATGTGCAATGAAAGGGTTTGTTTGAACACGAACATGCAGTTATATACACTTCTGTATATAGTTATTCATATTTCTGTTGTGATTTCCAAATCAGCTATTGTACAGCCTGTTGTGTGGGCACAAACTGGTAACTTTTACATGGTCTGGAAAGTCATAGCAGCTTTACAGAGTAAAATTCTCCGTATTTTCCTCATGCAATAACTACACTGTAAGGTTACTTAATTATTACAAAGCAGGGAATAACCATCCAGCAAAAATAAAATGAGTTCTAAATGTGAATTATCAACAACTTTGACTTGCAACAGGAGATTTCTTAATGTGTATTTGTTTCAAATAAAATACTTCCACTGCTGCTAATTTTTTTTTTTCTTTTAACCAGGTGAATGGAGTGAAGCTCTTTATCCCTTGCTGACCACACTCACTGACTGTGTAGCCATGATGAGCGACAAGGCAAAGAAAGCCATGGTCTTTTTATTAATGCAGGACAGTGCCCCGACAATAGGGCTCTGCCTGAGCCTTCAGTATCGCAGGGATGTTGTCTTCTGCCAGACTGTAAGCAAACAAATATGCGTGGTTTGATTTCACTTCCACAATTGTTTCTATGAAATATGAAAGATTACTCTTTCCAGAATTTTTAAGATCTCTTCCCAGGTTTGACACTGATTTCCCCTCAAGATTTTCCTCCACAAGCTGTGCTATCCTGTCCTTACTGGTTACTTACTTGCATTTGACAATACATAAATTAGGTGTTCCCTTGGTTATACAATCATTCACTACTGAAAATACAAATTATTCCAGAACTAGTAAAAATATACTGCTGTATTCAGAAACAGCCTTTGCCTTCCAATGCCACTGAGCTAAAGCAAAAGTAAGATGTGAAAAAGGGAGGCAGAAAGGTCTGTGAGTAGCAGGTATACTCCTTCAGTTACCTTTTCTTGTTTACTTCATTGAGAAACCCAGCAGGACATATGGTCCCTAAGGACAGAAGTCCACTTATGGGAAGAGGAATTAGTTCTGGGTTTCTTTCTCAGAAGTTCTGTTTCTAGACCTGCTGGCATCTCTTGTGTCAGACACTGACTTGCAGGTGTCTGCACAAAAAAAATTTCCACTGCCCACAGAAAAAAAATTTTCTGCCCACTACACTTCCGTGTGTAGTGTCTGCTTTCCTGTGAAATCATTATCTTGCTCATTTGTTTCAAACAGTTTATTTCTTGGACATCATTGGCAGGACTTTTGTTCCATAATGTAGTATCAAAAATGTAAAACAAGTGACAGGATGAGAGGAAATGTCCTCAAGTTGTACCAGGGGAGATTTAGATTAGATACTAGGAAAAATTTCTTCATGGAAGGGGTTGTTAAGACCTGGAGTGGGCTGCCCAGGAAAGTGGTGGAGTCACCATCCCTGAAGTGTTCAACAAATGTGTGGATATGGCAGTTGAGGACATGGTTTAGAGGAATATGTGGTCATGGTGCTGGGTTGGACTTGGTGATCTTGGAGGTGTTATCCAGCGTTAATGATTCTTTGATTCTGTGATCTCATAGAGATAAAATCAGGGAATTTTCCCACCTCATAATGCAGATAATTCTTAAATTCAATCCTTTGAATATGTTTACCCATCAGGATCGGAACTTTATTCTCTTCTGTTTAATTCTATGACAAAGTCATACACCTGTGTTCATAGTATATGGTTTATATGCCTGGGAAATTCCTTTGTTGACAGTGAATTAAGACTAGAATTAATACTGGATAATAGTACTGACCTTAGTACTAGATCTTCAGGGTACTAGATCTTGTAACGCCAGAGTTTAAATCTGCATAATGCAGACAGATTCTGCATTTTTAAGCTTTCTCAAATGTCATTTTTGAAAAACGATAATTTATTCATACTATCAAAATTCTTGGCCTGGAACTAGCTGTATTGCTTTTCTGTCTAAAACAAAAACAATTCTCTAAGGAGCAACTTCTGTAATTCATAATTTGTAGACCCTACCACAAGTGATTGTGTTCAGAAAAAAAAAGGGTGTGAGATCTCCAGCAGCCCCATTTTGAGACAGCTTGTGAGAAGAATGTGGCGTGCCCTGAATCAGATTTTATGAATGTTTTGGGTTTTCATTGATTGGTTGTCTTCAGCTGCAAGGAAAAGAAGATGTTTAAGGGAAAAGAGCATCTGTTTGGCAGATTTTACTGCACCTCTTATACATGCTATCCTTTTTTTTGGGGGGCTGAAGAACCATTTTTATTTTGAATCATTTCATTCTTGTCTGTTTCCTCTCTCACAGCTGACAGCTCTCATTTGTGGTTTCATTATCAAACTGAGGAACTGCCTGCATGATGATGGATTTCTAAGACAACTCTACACCATTGGCTTGCTGGCACAGTTTGAGAGCCTGCTGAGCACTTATGGTAAAGGCACGGGGCCAGGGGGTGGGATTATCTGTTGAGTCAGCAAATTCTGCATTAAATTGACTGCAGCAGGATCTGAGTGTTTGAGACAATCTGCAGCACAGCTACAAAATGATTTTGAAAACTAAAATGCAAAACTAGATTATAGCTGAAGTAATTAATTATCTAACAACTCTGAATTTCTTCACACTTACTTGAATTGCTTCTAAAAGTTATGTGTACTTCTTTTATAGTAGAATGTCAAACTAGAAATAGAAAGTCTTTAAGAAAGGCTAAAATGTATCACAGTGGTATTTGGGTTTTTTTCAGAAAATAATTAGATGAAAATTCTAGTAATCTGGAAAAAACTGTGCCCAAAATACACTGTTCATATTTTCTTGTAACTTCTGTAGTCTTGAAGCACAATGTGAGACTGAAGAGAGAATATAAAAAGGGAAGGTACTTCACTCAGAAGTGTTTCACTCCTGTGTCTCAAAAGCTGTCTGGATGCTGGTTAGGGAATGCTTTACCAGATATATCCAGAAAACCTTGTAGCTGCTCCAGTGCAAAGGATATCATGGCTCTGACAATGCTGAGAAGTATTTATAAGCTTTACCTAACTTTGAAAATCAGCATATAAACTACTTAAAGATCAGTAGTCTGGACTGTTCTAGATAACTGGTGTTTTCTAAAGTTGCTGAACTCAAAAAATCAGCCATGACATTGTCTGCAGGTCAAGGGGGAGGTTTGTGCTGCAGCACCACTTCATCTGTGGAACTTCTTCATGGGATGATGGCCTGGTGTTTGTCATCAAACTGACAAAGGGAAGTTGTGCATAATAAGTAATTATAATTCACCTTTTCCTCTTGGATTTAGGTGAGGAGCTGGCAATGCTGGAGGACATGAGTTTGGGAATCATGGACTTGAGGAATGTAACCTTTAAAGTAACTCAGGCTACGTCGAATACATCTACTGACATGCTGCCAGTCATCACTGGAAATCGGTAAAAAACAATAAATATACTTTATTCTGGATGAGTGGGAACATGCCAAAATTTGGCTTTTTCTACCCAAGTTGTAGAAGAACTGCAGTATTAATGAGCAGAGCAAAATCAGCTATTGCCAGGAAATTGGCAGATCTGGTTTGAATGTCTGTGAGGATATAAACAATATAAGCAACATTACAGGTTGCTGCTGTTTTTGAACTAGATTTTCTGACTAGAAGCAAGTTCTGGCAGTTCCTTAGAGGCAGTTTTGACTCATGGTTGCTTTTTAATGGTTATACTATGTTCGAGGTGTTATCCCTCTTTAGATAAATAACACATTCTTGGAACATAGCTTTTTGATCCTTATGTCTAACAGCTGTTTATTTCTTTTCAGTGATGGATTTAATGTGAGGATCCCTCTGCCAAGCGCCTTGTTTGATTTGTTGCCACGTGAGATTCAAAGTGGAATGTTACTGAGGGTTCAGCCTGTTCTTTTCAACGTGGGAATCAATGAGCAGCAAACCCTAGCAGAGAAGTAGGTATCCAGTCAGGCAAGCTCAGCCTTACTGGCAGTTCAGCAATGGAACTAAGCTGATGTGGAATTGCACTCTGGCATAAGTAACAGTGATTCAGTTTCTCCAATACATGAACATGGGAACACTGTTCTAAAAGAATCTGCCAAATGCCAAACAAAAGGAGGTCCTTCTTTATGTGCCACATATTTATGAAGCTCCTTGCCTCGTGGGTTTGAGAGTAGTGTGGGTTTATGTGGTTCAGATGTGAATCTGGAAAATTTACAATGGGAGATCTATCAAAGGCTATTTAGCACACAGGTGCTCCCTGTGACTTAAGACCTCTGTGAGTGACAGATCACTAGACGCTGAGATCATTCTGGATATTGCTGTATATTTGCTGTCTTGGTTTTGCACTCTCCCTGAGACTCCCTCTCCTGGTCACTGTCAAAATTCAGGATAATGGGCAAGGTGCACCTCTGTTTTAACATACCCTTGCAGTATTTATGTAATGCAACACTGCTGTTGTAAAGCTGAAAAATATAATTATGTAACTATATTTTTTTGGAAAACTGTTCAGTTCTGGAAGAGCCAGCAGATTCCCTCTGCTATGGCCACATCCTGTAAAGAGTACATTGACAGAGTACTGCTCCAACAGAGCACTCCAGTGAAGCCAGGCACATGCATTTTGTGACAGCAGCCTTGGTACCAGGCTGGAGTGTACACTGTGGTGGTGGACAGTGAGAAAAAGTCTAACAAAAGCATTCCAGCAATTACTGTTATCCTCTGTTGCCTACAAAGGAAGCCCAAGATGACTAGCACAGTTACAGATGTCAGCACTCTGTGTGCACGTCTGTGTATGTAGATATATTTAGATGAGATGAATCGTGGTATTGTTGACAATATTAATTGCATTCATGGTTTCTTAGTCCTAGATCCATATTTTTCATTTACATACCTGCTGTCAACATTCTCAGTCCCATCTACTGATGTTATGGTTGTTATTATTAGTTTATGAACTAAACTAATAAATCCACTATTAAAAGTTTAAATTTAGATAAAACAATTTGCAGGTAGGAATTTAATATTGAAAGAGAGACATGAAAGCCAGAGAAATAAATTGCAACTGTAATTGCAATTAATTAAATACTAATTTCTACAAGATTTTTCTTGCACCTTCCTTCCCTTTTGTCCCCTCATACCCATATATTTTCTTTCACTGTAATGAATCATTACAACAGTTCTTTGTTACACTTCACCTGGCATTTGAATGGTTATGGAACTGCTGGGATGAACCTTTAAACTGGTTTTTGGCAGGCATATTGCCAAGTGCAGTTGTTTCAAAGAAAAAGAGAAACATTTTACCTTGGACTTAATTGTTTCTTTCTTCTATTAAAGGTTTGGAGACACCTCACTGCAAGAAATAATTAACATGGAAAGCTTAGTGCGGTTGAATTCATATTTTGAGCAGTTCAAGGAAGTTTTGCCTGATGATTGTAAGTATTTTGTAATTAGTGACAAATTTGCTTGAATAGCACAATTCAGGCTGATTTTTTCATTTGTTTGCTCTATCTTGGTTTTCTAAATGTTGATGATACACCAGCATTAGTGACCTCCAAGAAATGATACAACTCTGTTTTAATACTGAAGTACTAATTGGAGTGGATTCAAGAGGTTTAAAGGTCAGACTGATTAACTTTCCTTTTTAAGGTTACTTTACATCCAAGTGGCACTCTGTACTGTATAATCATCCAGTTAGGCAGTGAGATTGTTGTAAGGTAAAGGTGTAAAAGGGACAGGTTCTAGCAGCAGCACTTTTATGTGCAGTTTTTGGTATGCTCACTGCACTTTTGATAAAACCTGCAGAGAGAGAAGCTGCCAGTTTTTAGGAACTGTCACTTCCCTTTGTTTTTCCTTTGGCACTTCCCTATAATTGTTGAATCTGCAGCCAGCAACAGAGAACCTGGAAGAGAAACAAAAGCTACATGCTTAAATTTAACTGATTTTCTTTTTTTTACTGGTTAATTTCTTGCTTGTTACTGCTTGGGATTTTTTTTGAGAAGGCAATGGCATGTGTTATTTACATGTGACCACAAAAATGGTGAAAATTCATCAACTCATTATTATTACAATCAAACCTTTTCTAAGGTTATTTCATGTGCCCTACAGTTGCAATTTCATTCCAAAAATACAAGTGCAATGACGTGTAACAGGACAGTAAGAATTCTGTCTTTTAAAGCGTGTTATTGCATGTTCAGTTACCCTGAATTTTTTTTTTATGCAGCTGAGGTCAGAACCTGCTTCCCTCCATCCAAGCATTCATAATGCTGCATAATATATACTCTGGAATGTTAGTTGCAAAATTTATTTTTTTGTTATATAATAGTCTAGCATCAGATTATCTTCTACAATTCAAAAATTAATCAGTTTAAAATTAATTTTGTTCATATCTCGGTCTGGTATTTTATAGTAATAATTCCCATTCAACTCTTTCCTCTCCCCTTTAATTTTTCTTGCTTTTTTTTTTTTTTTACTTCAGTCTCTTCCCTCTTCCCCAAACCACTTATGTTTGAATCATCTTTTAGCTTTTGCCTTTTTTTTTCTCCTGAAAGTCTGAAAGTTGTGGTGATACTTAGGATATACAAAATGAAGTGTACTTTTCTGTGAACCCTTATCAAGGGAGAATAGCATTTTACATTTAACTGCAAACCAGCTGATTATGTCCAGTAATGTAGTCTGTGGTAGGTAGAGGCAAAAGGAAAAACAAACAGATCATTTTAGGGGACAAAGGTCCCAGTGAAGTATCTGCTGGCAGATTGCAGCAAGTGTTCCCTTCAGGAGCAGTACACAAGAAAAGTTGATTCCTTATCCACTGTTCATGTCCCTGTGTTCTTAATTCTAAACTCTGCAGAATTTCTAAGAAATTAATTGGTCTTAACTTCACTAGCTCCTTGTCCTTGTTCTGTTCGCTCTCCTTGTCTTTAGAAAGAGGCCTGTGCCCTCCTTTTGTTTACCTAGGTATTTACTTTCTAGGTGTAGAGCTCAAGCAGACCAGACCAGGACAGTCACAGTAGTGTTAATTATAGAATAGAAATGTAGAATTGTTTAGGTTGGAAAATATCTTTAAGATCATTAAGTTCAACTGTTTCCCCAGCACTGCCAAGTCCACCCCTAAACCATCTCCTCAAGTGCCCCTTCTCCACATTTTTTAAATACCTCCAGGGATGTTGACTCAACCTCTTCCCTGAGCAGCCTGTTCCAGTGCTTGACAACCCTTTCAGTGAAGAACTATTTCCCAGCATCCAATCTAAATCTCCCCTGATGCAGCTTGAGGCCTTTTTCTCTTTTTCTGTCACTGGTTGCCTGGGGAAAGACCCTCCCTGGCTTTCAGGTGGTCATAGAGAGCGATAAGGTCCCCCTGAGCCTCCTTTCCTCCAGTCTAAACATCCCCAGCTCCTTCAGCTGCTTCTCATAAGACTTGTGCTCCACACCCTTCACTAGCTCTGTTGCCCTTCTCTGGACACCATTGAGGTTTCAGCATCTCGATGTCCTTTTTCAGTGAGGGGCCCAGAACTGAACCCAGAATTTGAGCTGTGGCCTCACCAGTGCTGAGTCCAGGGGGACAATCCCTGCCCTGCTCCTGCTGGCCACACTACTGCTGCTATAGGCCAGGTCACCATTGGCCTTCTTGGCCACCTGGGCACACCCTGGCTCGCGTTCAGCTGCTGTGGACCAGCATCCCCAGGTCCTTTTCTACCAGAAGCTTCCCAGCCACTCTGTCCCCAGCCTGTAGCACTGCCTGGGGTTGTTGTGACCCAGGGGCAGGACCTGACACTTGCTCGTGCTGGACCCCATAAGAGTGGCCTTGGCTGATTGATCCAGCCTGTCTAGATCCCTCCGTAGAGCTTTCCTGACCTCCAGTAGATCATCACTCCTGTCCAGCTTGATGCCATTTGACACTGACTGAGGGTGCACTGGAGCCTCTTCTCCAGATTGATAAAGATTTCAAACAGGACTGACTACAGAATTGAGCCCTGGGGAGCCACACTGTTGACCAGCCACGAGCAGGATGTAGCACCCTTCACCAGCACGCTGTGGGCCTGGCCATCCAGTTGGGTTTTTTACCTAGTGAACAGTATGTCCCACCAAGCCATGAGCAGCCAGTTAGTCCAGGAGAATGCTGTGGGAAGCAGCATTAAAAGCTTTGCTAAAGTTCAGGTAAATATTGTCCACAGCCTTCCCTCATCTACTCAGTGGGTCACCTTCCTGTAGGAGATCATGTCTACCATACTATTTGCCATGAGAAGTAGGCCTAAAATAAAACCTCATATGTCACTCAGGTAGGATCCTTTTTGTCACAATGTCATCTCTTATAGTGCATACCTCTATATTTATTCAGTCACAACTTTAGTTGGTGTTCTCCATGGTTATTCCGTTAAAAAAAAAGAGAAACAACAAAAAGGACAACTCATTGAATACTTGTAATTGATTATCTGGAGTATCTTGCTACACATGTAAGAGATGATGTGCAGCAATTTGAACACAGAAGATGACTACTGAAGGGACTCTGAAAAATTTCAACTACTTTATTTCCACTTAGTAAAATATTAATAAACAGATCATGACAATATGGTGTCCTGTGGGTGTTTCTTGTAACTGAAAGCTGACCAGCTTGCAAATTTAAAATAGAAAATGTGACCAGAATATAATATATTTTCAGAGTTTCTCTGAAGTCATGCATGTGATCCTGTCACCTCTGTCGCACACAAACCAAAATCCTATACTAATCTTGCTCCCTTTGTTCATTCTCTTATTATGCTGCTATTAGATTCTGAGTCCCTGAAGTTTTAAATAACTGGAATTTATGTTTCCAACTGAGTTTAATTAAGCTTGAATTTGTTTTGTTGATGGTACTAAGTCAGAACTTGAATAATTTTTCTAGTTTCAAAAAAAATGTGTTTGCAACAGGCACATAGAAACACTTCGTAAAAGATACATCGAATACAGATGAATAAGTGGAATTGGTTTTGTTTGTTTCGTAGGTCTACCTCGATCTCGTAGTCAGACGTGCCTGCCTGAACTGTTAAGATTTCTGGGACAAAATGTACATGCAAGGAAAAACAAGAATGTTGATATCCTTTGGCAAGCTGCTGAGGTATTTATTCATCTAAGCATATCTGCATAGTTCACCTGATTTTCTGTATGCATATGTATTTGCCCCTTTTTTTATTACTGATACATTTGAATTTCTTCTTTTACTTGCATGTAGCTTGGAAATGCTGCCGGGCTAGACCTTCTCCATCATGAGGAGATAAAATGTATTTTTCATATCAGAATTTTCCCCTCAACTAATACAATGAAGTTCTGCTCTCTCAAACATGCCAAACTTTGACATCAAAGCCCTGTGCAACATTTGTGTCTCTCTAATGGGGAGTACAGGTGTTTTCTGACAGGAAGTTATGCATGTAGAAGGAGTGATAGATTGTCTGTCTCATTTCTAGATATGCCGCAGACTTAACGGTGTTCGATTTACGAGCTGTAAAAGTGCCAAGGATAGGACTGCCATGTCCATCACCCTGGAGCAGTGTTTGATCCTACAGCATGAACATGGAATGGCTCCACAGGTCTTCACTCAGGCTCTGGAGTGTATGAGGAGGTAAGAGTTTGACCACATCGCTTATTCCTAGATAAGGAACCATGCAAACTGCAGAGGAGTGGTGGTCTCTGTTTCCATCAAAAGAAAAAAAAAAAGTAAACTGAAGTCAGGAAACTGTAGATTCATCCCTCCCATGCATGCGAGTTGCATATGCTAAAGCTGATTCTCACCAGATTTAAATCAGATGGGCTTGAATTTTCAGTAGAAAATGAGGAGTTCTCAGACAAGCATGTAAAAATATGTTTTCTGTTAATGCTGAGCTTACAGAACAGGAAACTGTTGCTTTTTTTTGAAAGTTGTTTAATGACTTTACCTGAACTGTCATAGCACTAGGTTTCTTAGTTCTAGATCAGGGAGATTACTCAGGGATGACCTGTCTTTTGTTCTTTGAAACACAGACACCTGCAGTTTGCACTGGTTTGCCACATGTATTTAGCAGTGAAACACTGCTCACTGGGTGAAATGTCAGTATGAGTGTTTCACACTACAGCAATCAAATTTCATCACAACATGTCAGTGTGCTGTTGTCATATCAATATAATGATGTTCTGTATTCTGAAGCAGCAGAGATGTTTGCAGAATTAAGTACTGTACTAAAAAAAAAAATAATAAAATCTGTTTATTGTTGTTCAATGCCTTGTTTCAAGCACTGCTGGAAAACTCCGTAAGTCACATACCAAAAGAAAGGATAAGAAATCTAGCTTTAGTCTTTATCAATGTAGTTCAACAATGCTGTTCAGTCCTGTTTTTCAACATTCACTCTTATTGAATGTACTGTACTGTGTGTCTTTTCACCAAATTCTCTAGAGTGTTCAATTCTCTTATCCTTTCTGTATGTTTTTGCTGTTTGACCCTTTCTTACTCTTCAGTTACCTAGAAGAAAAATGTCTCATATAATCACACTTGCAGCCTCTTACTCTAGTAATTTGGGGGTTTATATCTACATTGAGTTGGGTAGCACTGAACTTTTTTATTTACAGTTTTTTGCTGCACTTTTTGCTACATTGTCACAGATTTAGTACACTACACAGTGCACTCAGAAACTACTTAACCTAAAGATTAGAAACAAAACTTGAAACAGCTTTGTGAAGGAGAATTTACTAACTTAAAATGGACTAAGTGATTTTCAAATATCTTTACTTAAATTACACAGCTTGTTGGCATAGACATCTGAAACTGTTACACAGTTTCCTAATTGTGTATTTAATAAGAATAATCCCAACTAGGAAAAATACTGGGAATCTTGTTACTTTCTTCAAATTCTTTTCTGGGTCACTGGGGTTTTTTTAATGCAATCATGGACACAATATAGAGAGAGAGAGAGGTTAATTATAACATTTGGTCATTCAGTCTACCAATTTAATATAACACAGGATCAGATGAAATATTGACCCAAGAAAAATACTGCTTTGTGTTGACTATTTGTGTTTCAATATCAGCGATATTGAAAGAGGGCAAATTTCATCAAAGCCTTTGGCTTGAGTGTTCTACCAACATCAGGGACTTGCTCTGGCAGATGAAGGACATGGCTCTTTCTTCTGTTAGATCTTTGACTAAGAGAGATTGTGCAGGCCAAATTCTGACTGGACTAGAAGGAGAACCAAGATTAGACCATTCTTCAAGCCCATCACTCTTCCTCACATCTTATTGCTCTTTGTGACAGGTGGTTGTGTTTTAAAAATTATTTGTCAATTCTACTCAGGAACAATGGCACAGAATTAATAAAGTTTAATGAGAGAGATAGGATTATGGAACAAATATGTAAGAGTCCAACTCCACCAAATCTCATTCCAGCCTGAACAGTTTGACCTGACCTAGATGACAGACACAGGATAAGAAAAGGTAGCAAATTTTACCCAAATTGCTTCCAGAGCATTCAGAAAACTTGGGTTTTGTTCTTTTAACTTGAATCTTTTATTTAACTATTTATTTAACTATTGGAAAAAGAAGGTTTGGCTCATTCTTAAAGACTTTTGAAGTTTCTGAGGCATTTGGAAGGACAGGGAAGAAGTACAAGTAATTTGTGAGATTCAAAGTATTTAGTCTCTTCTGTACTGACAACTTCCCAAAGAAGAAAAATGTCCTTGCTTATACCATTCTTGAAAAAATTAAGAAAGCATCATCTTCTCCCATGCGATGTTGGTCTTCAGAGGTCTTAGTTCCCTCTTACTTGTCCTCAGGGACTTCCCTTCTTTCCTAGTCTTATGATAATTATGTATCTGTGATAATTGTGTTCAGTGAGCAGTGACATCAGGGAGGAAACATGGAGTGTTCTTCTAGATTCTTGTAGAAATTTACAGATACAAGTTTGTGGCTTTCACCTTAGAAACAAATACACTGTTAGAATAAACTAATTTTCTGTAGATAAGTTACAGCTTTTCCAGTCCTAAATCAAACACACAGTAACTCCCAGCTCACAAATAGTAAAATCATGATGATATGTCTGCAAGTCCAAGCTAGGAAGACATGGCTACCTGACCAGTAAAGGCAGAACAAGATTCAAAGTCCAGGTGGTTCAGGTAGCCTCTTCCATCTGCAGCCCACACTTCTCACTAGATCTTTGATTCCCTGCACTCCTTCCTGCCAGGTTTCTGTCCTGTCAGAAATTCCAGTGGAGCTCTTTGTGGGAATATGCTCTAGGGCAGTTTCAGTCAAGATCATCCTAGGTAGCAAAATCCTTTACGTGTTTCAAGTAGCCCATCTCATTTTCATTAAAGGAATTAGGAAGGTGAAACATAAGCAATTTAGCAACAGAGAAGAACCATCTCTGATGGGGGCTCTTGAAAAGCAGTTGGAAACGAGGTGAAGAAAATCACCATGGTGCTGACTGAAAAGATTACGTAATAAAGTCCTAGGAGTCATGTTTGGGTATGACCACTACTGCAATTAAACAGCTATGATAAAAAGCTTGGTTGGATTTCTTCACTGATCGATTTGCTTTAAGAATAAAATCATATTGAGTTGAGCTAGACCACATGGCAGATGTCCACCCAGCTGCTCACTACCTTCCTCCAATAGGACAGGGGGAAAAAATATGTGAAAAACTTATGGGTTGAGATAAAGACAGTGAGATCCCTTGCCAGTTACTGGTACAGAACTGACAAAACAGACTAAGACATTTTTTTTTATTTATTCCCAGTGGATTTGGGATGTTAAGAAATAAAGATGAAAATTAAAAACCTTGCCCTCCTTTTCTCTTCTTGTCCTTAGCCAAAGTATTTCACTGCTTCTTTCTCAGCTCTTTTACCTCCTCCCCATGCTGAGCAATGCACAACAGATGTGGAACAGGGATTTGCAGTCAGTCCATAATAGGTCTCCTCTGCTCCTTCCTCCTTGCACTCATCCTCCACTCCAGTGTGGGTCGTTCCCATGGGCTGCAGTCCTTCAGGATGAACCTGCTCCTGCATGGGTTCTCCATGGTTTTCAGTTTCTTTCAGTAAATATTCATCTGCTGCTCTATGGCTCCTCCATGGCTGCAATGTTCCTCTCCATGACTGCAAGGGAAACTGCTTCAGCTCTTTCTCCTCTCTTTCCCTGACTCTGATGCTCACAGGGCTTTTTCTCAGATCTCTTCCCATCGCTCTTCACTGCCATGCAGTGCTTTGCCTTTTCTCACGCACTTCTCCCCCGAGGCACCAGCATGGCTGAGGGCTCAGCTGTGCCAGCAGTGGGTCACTGAAGCTGGCTGGAACCAGCAGTGTCCAGCATGGGTAGCCCCAGCCTCTCCTCACAGAGAGAATTCTCATATGCAAGCTAAATTAGAAGGGAAGTTTCTGTGTCTCCTAACCCTAGTCCTCTCCTAGAGGTAGTCTGCTGATGAATCTTTTGATTTAAGACACTGTACAATTTGGTATATTTGATATTTCCAAAAGGTGACTTTTCACCCCTTGGAGGGAAGCATCTACATGGGCCAACAGTGACAAGGAAAGCACTTTCCAGCTATTGCCTCCATTCCCACCATATGTGTCTGTGTATATGTCTTTGTGTAAAATTGAGTAGCATGATACTAATTTGTAATGGTAGAGATGTGGCATGTGCTATAATAAATGCTAATTTAGCATTTTTAGCCTTCCTTCTTTCCCATTGTTTTACATTTTATCTATATTCTAAAACACTTTTCTTCCTCCAGACTTTTCCATTGAGCCTTTATCCACCACTTTCCAGTAAGCGCTAGGTTTCCACTGGCTGATTCTCCTGATCACACACACACACGCACACACACAAAACACACACACACACTCTCCCCTCTCCCCTCTGTTACAAAGGATAATTGGGATTTGTAGGCATCACAGATACAATCTGCCCTTGTCCACTGTAGGCACCAGGAGTGAAAACATCTTCATCACCAATTTGGATCAAATCCAGATCAGAAATACAGTTGGTTTAGTTCTCTGCCCACCTAATTCCATTTGGCTTGTTGTGTCACCAGCTCTTTTTTACCACCTCCAGTGTGTATCTGCTTTATTGCAGGACACTGATTCTTACATAACTCTGCTATACAACCATCAGGGTTATTGATGGTGTTATGGATGGAGCAAGTGCACAAGCACTAACAGCATCAGGCTTACAGATTGTGTTTAGAGTCACAGAGTCATAGAGTTGAAAGGGACCTTGAAGATGATCTAGTTCCAACACCCCTGCCATGGACAGGGACGCATTCAATTAGACCAGGTTGATCAAACTGCCATTCAGCCTGGCCTTGAACACTCTCAGGGATGAGCATCCGTGGCTGTCTCATCACCTTCAGAGTAAAGAATTTTTTTCCTTACGTCTAATCTAAACCTGTTCTCTTTCACTTTGAACCTATTCCCCTGCCCTGTCACTACATGCTCTTGCAAATAGTCTCTCTCCCTCTTTCTTGTATGCTCCCTTCTGGTACTGTAAGGCTGCAATTTGGTCACCCCTAAGCTATCTCTTTTCCAGGCTGAACAATCCGAATTCTCTCAGCCTCTGCTTGTAGGAGAGGTGTTCTATCCGTCTGTTCATCTTGGTCATTTAGTTGTTGCTTTGTGAACTAAAAATAGAGTTGGAGTGCTCAGGGTATAAGAGTGATCCAAAATTAAGGACCACATGACAAAGCCTACCAGGCTACCTGAGGAGTTGTTCTTCACTGTAGCCTTTGGTGCTCAGTGTAAGAAGTGGAATACACAACGAGATGGGCTTTGCAGCATATCTTCAGAAAAATGCCTATTGGTATACCCTTGAATTCATGTCCAAGCAGAAAAATAGGTGGGTGGTTTGATTTTTTTTTTATTAATGTGTTGGATAGGTAGTTAAGAGGTTAAATTAAATCACTGCAGCCCATGGAAAGATGTTTGAAAGGGTCAAATACTACAATGGTTATTCATGTTCAGCTTGCTTTTCAGAGCTCCACTTCTTTGCAGCATGCCAACGCATGGCAGAGCAGCATGGGGTATTATTGCTTTGTAATCTGAAAGAATGAACATGGAAAACCATTAATGTTCAACCTACATGTGTTTATTTTCACTAGACTACAGTACTTCTTTCTTATTTTTCTCTTTTATTCTCTTTCCCTCTCCTTATTTCTATAATTGTACTGATACATATTTTTGAGATGTTTTCCCACTCTTTCTTTACTTCATCTTCTGGTTTTGTTGTGCGTTCTTCCATGTTTTCTCATTTTCCTGACCACCTTGTGTTGCCATCTCTTTTTATCCATTCATTTGCATGTCCGTCTTCCTTTCTGTTTTATTTTCCCTCTTCCCAAACTTCTTCCTTTTCACAGCATTGGAACACGGGAGATAGTCACCCAGAAGAACTTGAGTGGCTTGGTGCCCATCCGAGATTTCAGACTAGATCCCAGCCTCCTCTACTCTATTCCTTTATTAGCTCTCAGCCCCAATTTACTGATTGTGTGGCTGTTTCTGAGCATAGCATACCTGGTGGCCAGATTACGTTGCAAGTGAAGATAGAGTTCAAAAACAAAAAAAGAAAAAAGAAAAAAAAAACCAACAAAAACCACAAAAAAACCAAAAAAGTGCTTGAATGTGTATTGCCACTTGGTACCTGCTGGACAAAGGAATGTGTCATAGCATTGTCTGCCAAGAATTATTATTATGCCTTACAATTTTACGTTTCTATTGTACTAAACTGTAAATATACATCAAATTATTTTATCAAAAAGAATTGTATTGAAACTTTAAATTATTGTTCTGCTTTCAGTGCTTGTAACATAGTCTGACATTGGCCTGTTACCTCGTTACTTTAGCCGGCCTGAAGATCTCTTACCAAATACAGTTTTGTGTTACTTGTTTCATGTATTCCAGAGAAAGGAACTCTGTCTGAAAAGAATTTATATCTTTTTGTATATTTAAGGTGTATGCTAATCTTGCCTTTCATTTTTACGAGGTATGAAGAGAAAAATTTAAACATGGGTGGGGTTTATAAGAAATTGTAAGAAATTTATTTAAAGAAGCAACAAATTTATACCTTAATTTCAAAGCATAACATCCAAATTACCTTACTGAACAGTTTGTAGAACCATAGTCTTGTTCCTTTCTCATGGTTAAGTATATTCTAGTAGACTAGAAAATACTCAGAAAACTACTTGCAGTGTGCTGCATGCAGAATTATTTCATTCTATTTGTAGATCTGCAGTTTGCAATGTATTAAAGACATGGAGAGAATGACTTGTGGTTAGGAAGGGGATGTGACTGGCATTAGCCTGCTAATGAGCCATTATCTATTTTAGGTGCTCTGTTATAGAACTTATTGTGAAATAGGGCCATTGTAGAAGTTAAAGATAATGGTCTTAAATTTTCAGGCAAGAAGAGGGAGGTATCAGTTAACTCCTTTAGTAGGTGGGTTTCAGGTTTTCCACTGGGCTTTATTTTAATTTCATTAGACTAAATATTACTGTTACTTCCATTTTTAAGCGTTGCACAGCTTTAATAAATTATGATGCTGATAGTGACTTAGTGATAAGCGAGTGATGGTAAGTTAACATTTATTTAAGTGGTGAGACTAAAGTGGCTTCCTAGTTTAGTCATGCAGAGTAAGTGCAGATGAAATTTGATCATCATTTATACATAACATCAAACTAGGGGAGGCCTGTTTAAATGGAAAGATTTTGTTGATGCTGTGGTCTGGCAGAGCTTTTCAATAGCAATAGCTGATAAAAAAAAACTAACCTCATTTAATGTAGTTTGATAAATTCATAAAAGGTTTTACTTCGCTTGGTGCCTGAGATGACATTGGACTTCTGAGGAGAACTAGTACTGTGATTTGTATTTTCTACTATTATTAACTTGCTCAAAAAATATAGGTAGCTTTAGCTTTTATTATAAATTTTAATGGAATTGAGAGCTGCTGAAAGAAGTATGCTGAAATAAAAAACCAAAAAAGCACAGTTAGAAAAAAAATCAGAATTAAATCCTAAATTTGGATTTAATTATTCTAACTAAAAAAAAAAATTAAGTGTGTGTGGTTATATTTGTGTCTTCATGAAAATCAGACTGTACAGTACACTATCTCTTAATATTTTTCCTCACTATTCTTCCAATTTTGTTTTAAAAAGGCCAACAAACAAAAAAAGCCCACAAAAAACCAACAAAGCAAACCACCACAAAGACATATATGTTTATATAGCTATATCTATCTATCTATATATATATATAAAGCACGTATCCTATTTTTACTTGCAATGTTTCGGTACATCCTTACTGCTGTTGAGGTTTATTATGATATGGTGGTTTGGGACACATCCATGTGCTGTGCTGGTATCTGATGCTGCTGTGTCTCCATAGAAATCATCTGTTCTTTATGGTTAGCACTGGTTTGTTTGCTGTGGGTGCCCCAGTCTACATTTTTACAAAGTGAATCAAGTTGGACTGTGGCCTTGATCTTGCAATGTATGGAGTGTCCTGGGTTCAGTCTAACCGGATGTGAAAGTAACTTTAGATTCAGAGGGTATCCCGAGTTGGAAGGGATCCACAAGCATGAAGGATCAGATCCTGGCTTGGCACAGGACAGCCACAGGTATCCCCCCATGTGCCTGAGAGCTCTGTCTCTCCCACTTCTTGCTCTCTGGCAGACTTGGGGCCATAAACACTTCCCTGGGCAGCCTGTTCCGGTGTCCAGCCACACTCTGGTGGCAGGCATATTCACTGAACTCCCTGAGAATATCAATACTTCATATTAAAGTATGAAGGTGCTGCTCATGATTACTACTAGGGTTGCAGTAAGACCACCTTAAAACAGTTTGGAATGAAAGCCCAGGCTTTTTGAAAACAATGTAGATTTTTTCTTTTCTTCTAAAACTTTGGGGTTTTTTTTCCCTTTTGGAGCCTGGCCTGTGCTTTTGTCAAGGCATTCAGATTTAAGATGCAGTAGTGCATCCTGCTTATGTGCTTCCAAGAGAAGGAAGTGAAATCTGGGAAATAAATCCTTGTCACTTATGTACACCATGAGGGACACGTGCAATAACCAGATGCAGCGAAATGTGTTATGAAGAGAATGATTCACTTTGCAGTTAAAATGCTCACCTAGCATCACATATTTGCTAGTTAAACTTACTGCTTTTATTAGTACTCTGAAGTATGATTTGTGCAAACTTTTGATGTATCTATTTGGCTGCAAGAGCCATCGGGGGAGTTTTGTGAAACACAAACCAGTGCCAGTGAAACAAGTGTCACCACAGATGATCCATTCTATAAATGGCAAGCACAGAATGTGCTCCAAAGACAAATTTCAAACTTAGTTAAACTGTTCCTTAAAAAAAAAAAAGAAAAAGAAAAAAGAAAAAAAAAAAAAGAAGAAGAGGCTGTATTTTATGAAGTTAAACTAGGTGTTACATACAGAATACAGTTACAGCCAGTTTCATGAATCAAAATTAGAAGAACGGTGAGGTCTGTAAGAGCATGAGAGCTTTCAAACTGAACCAGAATCCAAACCCTCCTTTTGAATCAGATGATCACAGCTTAACCTGGTAGATGCTGCAGCCATCTCCAAGGCAGGACTAATGTGACATTTCCACTGTAAGATGCTGTACTGTACACTTTGCCGTGAAGGTCTAGTATTTGTTGTTTAGGTTCCAGTCCTCAATCAGGGAAAGACATTCTCCTGCAAGCCTAAATTGATTTATAATATATATTTAAAAGATAGTGCTTCCTCTTTGTATGTCTGTTTTTTGGATATAATCAAAGGAACTCTGAATTAGATTTACAAGTGTAAAGAAGCCTTATAACTGGAGTAGTTTTCTATTGTAGCACAGAACCTCTTTGTAATGTGGGACAGTTGCACCAAAACATTGGGTGAAAATTAAATTCTGCACAGCTTTGTTTCTTTGGGGTGATGACTGTCAATGCAGCCAGTCTTTTTTGAACTGCTAATTCATGATTAGGAATTTTTTTAGATTGTGTTGGTTTTCACATCCATTTATGCATGCAGAGATAACTGGAAAGTCATACATTATTTTTGTATCAGCTCTAATCTTTAAGTAAGTACTTATAATACTGACATGCAGGGAATAATAAAATTACTTTAAAGCTCTTATAGACAGATCAGCAGGTTTTGGTTTTCAGCTTTATGTGTTAATAAACTAGCAGAACTGCTTTTAAGCAATCCCTTGGGATCCCTTGTGCAGTGGATGGCATGTGAACTCCACAACAGTGTACCTTGAAATACATGAAACCGGCGTGAAAGAATCTTTTCAGTAGATGTGCTGCTGCTTTCTAGAAATGCAAAACTAGCAATCAGACATAGCTTGTGTCCATTCTGTGTGCTTCTTACCAGCATTGTATGATAAGTCATCTCTTTTAATATTTGCAGTGGCAAATTAATTAAACGCTCATTCGATATAACCAACTTTATTTTAATGCTATAAAATAACCAGTTCATTTCATCTTAGTTTAAGTCTTTTTTCTTTTTTTTTTTTTTCCCCTTTTACTGCTGTCATTTTTTGTGCTTGTTTTTTTTCCCCAGTGAGGGTTGTCGCCGAGAAAATACAATGAAGAATGTTGGATGTCGCAAGTATGCATTTAATTCCCTGCAACTGAAGGCTTTCCCAAAGTATTACAGGCCTCCAGAAGGAACTTATGGAAAAGTTGAAACATAAGCATACTATGTCCTTTAATTGCTGTTCCATTAAAACCTGTGGATACACTCTAGATTAACACATGATTTTGTCATCCAGAAGAGATAAATAACCTTTTTGTACGTTTCGCTAGGTCATACAGAGCATGTTACCGAATTGGAATCTATAGTAACAATTATTCTGACACCTTAGCTTGAGAATAGTGTGATGACTCTCTGCCCGTTTCAATAGCCTTCAGTGTATGTAAGATGAGCAGATATTGTGCTACTTAATTATTACCTATATGCAAATAGCTAGGTACCTCCTGGATGGGCAAGGACTCTAGGATCGGCATTTAGGCAGCTGTTTCCATAACATCTTTTTATACTGAGTTGATTTGAGATTGAGCTTTTCCTAAACTTTTTAAAACTGAGAGTAAAATTCAAAACTTGTAAATAAAAAGGATCCTAGACAGTTTAGTAACTGTAGAACATTGTTACAATCAATAAAAGGGGGTTTAATGGGAAAAAAAAATCAGCACAGTAAGAGCCAGGAGAAAGAATTGTTTTACTGTATATAGGATGCCATCTTCATGTATGAAATTAACAATATATAGAAGGCCAGACATGTGAGGTGCAGTTTATAACTCTGTTCAAATAAAACAACTTCCTGTCATCTTTGGCAGGTAAGGCCTTGGGCACACAACTGATTTTAAAAAGTACTTCAGAAACATCATGATGCTTAACTATTAATGCCAGCAAACAGTTCCCCATGCCCTTCCCCACTCTAAGGCAAGTGCAGCAAGCAAATAGCTGATGTTGCACATGACATTTTCAGTACATTCCATGGTGTTGTACATTAATTAATGCATTTTTACCCATGGTTTTTTATATCACTTCTGGATTGTAAGCATTAGTATTTCGGGGTGTTACATTATTTTGGTCAGCGTACGATTTTTCTGTATCGGTTTTGTACGTCATTACAAAAATGCTCGAAGTGCCCAGTGCATCCCCCTTGCTCCAAAATCAAATTTGGTTTCTGTTTACCTTTGCATTTCACCTATTGAGAATCCTGGTGGGCCGAAGTGTGACCGGTGTCAGAGTATTTCTGAGGAAGGTAGCAATGCCCTGTGATGACAGAGGGGAACTGCTCAGTGCTACTGCTTGTGCCTGAGAACCACAGGTGGGTTCTAGCTTATGACAAAGGTGGTCAGTTGGATAGCATTTGATAAAGTTCAACAGATCTCCTCCAAAATAATCTCCCAAAGAATGCCTTCAAAGCTAAGATAGCATTTTAAAAAGCAGCTAAACATTCATTTCCAAATTTTAACAGGATCTCTAGCTAGATTTATTCAGCACACTGTCCTTTCCTTCTTGGTTTCTAAGGATCTAAGTTTTAGAATAGAAAAAATCTGCCCATTTATTCTTGTGGGAGTAGCAACAGCCAGGTAAGTATATGGCTGTTTTCTGATTTCTTTCTCCCTCTCACTGATGTTTGTCTGTGCTGTCACTGCTCTATCAATCAGCCATGTTCATTCTGCTCCCATGTAGGTTTGGGGGTTACAGGTCCAGCAGTTTTTGCATTTTGCTTTTTGCAGTTTAACACTGAGCAGCATGTCACTAAGCCAGGTCAGAGAGTTCTGCTGAACTAGGCTGTTACCATTATTTCAGACTCTTTAGGATAACAAAACATGGAACTCTGTGCAAAAGCAATGTATTGTAGAACCTACCCCAGGTCTGAACAAATCATCTACAGTAGAACAGTCCCTTGGAAATGTTACAAACCCTGTTTGACAATTAATAAATGTTGATTCTGTTTTATTTTTTGCTAATAAGTAAACGAATATATGATGAAAAAAATTTCAATGGGATCTTTTTAGACATGTTACTCCATTAGTTCTACTCAGCCTTCAGTCCCTGGCCCATTATTAAATGCTACTTTATTTTTGTATAAACTATGCTCTTTATATCCCTCTGTTTTTATGAGTTGATAATTTTATTTTGTATATTTCAAACATGGTTAATTTTAAGTCCTGTATTGCTTCACTAAAAATCTTGCAATGTTCAGCTTCAGAAGGAAATAACAAATGTCTCTTGTAGCAATTAGCAGCGCCACACTCTTAGAAGGTGGCCAACAATCGTTAGACCTGCTATAGAGCTTAGCAATCCTTTATTTATTTTGTATGGCAATGTAATCTGAAGAAGTTGCTGAATTTTGCCTGCGCGTGGCGGAGCCGCGGCGCCGCGCGGTTGTGCCCGGGGTGCTGAGCTGGCCTGGGCACGGCACTGCCGGGATGGGCACGGCTCCGGCTCCTCCCGAGGGCAGCGCCGACTGCGAGGGCTCCAGCGGTTCTTCCAGAGAAAACTGTGATGTGTGAAATCCACATGGGACCCTCACAAGGGGGAAGGGAGCTTTTCTGTTGCACAGGAGAGGCGAATCTAAGGATTACTGTAAAATCAAGTTCTGCTAATGTTCCTTTTTTGAGTACATTTTTTAAATTATAAAACATACAAAGGTAAAAGAAGAAAACTGTTGCCAAGTATGTTCTGTGTATGTTCTGTGAAAGTACCTACAGCACAGTTGCCTTTTTTTCATTTATACGTGTAAAATTATTGTATAATATGACACAGTTTTGTCCCAACACGACTGTATTTGCCAAGCTTTGTGCATTGAAATATTTTTATTTATTTGGTTTTGGGCAGTATTAATATATCATAAACATATGGCTACTGTTTTATATATTCTAGTTCATCCAATCCATGTATGCTGTAAATGTGCTAGTCTTTAGGATGAAAACCAATAAAGAACTGACAAGAATAACGATGGTGGCTTACTTTTAATGCTTTCGTGGTAAGTGAAAATAAACACTTTCAGGCTCCTTGACTTTTGATACACTTTCATCTGTTGGAGAGCATATAAAGCCAAGTTGTGTAGGGAGGCATTTTACACAGATGTGCAAGTCAGGAAGCAGTTACTTCTAACCCTGCTAGAGAACAGCTGCTACCAATTTTCTGTAGTTAAGTGAGGCACCAGCTTGTCCCACATGCTACACATTGTAGCAGCAGTTAAATAAAGAAGTGATATGAGGTATTTTTCTTCCTTAATTTTATCTGCTTTCTCTGTGAATATTCTGTAAGAGCTTCCTGAGTTTTCTTCTCGGTTCTTTCACTTTTCCTTCCGTTAGCAGAATTTTTCTCTACTGCTTCCCATTGTGCCAACTCATCTCTCCAGCAGCTTTAGCAGTTGGGCTGCTTTTCAACAGGGGCAGGTTATCCTTGTTGATGGTCATTTTGATTTCAAATTAAATAAAGTTTATATAATAGTGTAATAGACAATAATTCAGAACATTCTGATTTCTGTAAAATACAAAGATTAGAACCCAAAAATATAATTATGTTTCCACTGGGAGTTTGAGAGCTGCCAAACAGAATTTTCTTTGAGTGAAAGAGGGCTGAAGAGCAATGGTGGAGCTCACTGAATTAGTGAGCTTTTAGTTATATAAAAGGAAAGACAATAGAAGATAAAAACCCACACTGCTTTCATTCAAAATGCAGAAAAAGAAGATGCTTGACAGGTAGGAATTCCTGAACTGCAAATGCAAAATGCATCTGCATATATGCACATATATATCTATATCTAATCTCCAGGTTTCAAAATTTCTAATTAGCTTTTAAAAAGTATCTACCAGTTATTAATCTTAATTTTAAAATGTGGGGTGTTTAAAAAACGGTTGAAAATCTGACATCTTTAACAGGCATTCTGGGCTGTCAGGAAGCATCACGTGTTTGAAGCTGGTGAATGTTTCTCTGTAAGGATTGCTCCATTTGGCACCCACAGTGACCGTGAGTCTGGGCTCTCTGTGCACCTGTGGCTGTGTGAAGGGCATTTCTGTGCCTGTGGGCTGTAAATGATCCCATGGGAGCTGCTGGGAGCAGCAATGACCACGTGCCTTGCTGTGGAGCAAAACTCCATCTCTTTCCCATGACTTTTGCTGCCCTTCAGGCAGGGCTTGAAGTGCTGGTACAGCTGTCTGCATACAGGCACCAACAGCACTTCTGAAGGGATTACCTGGTGCCACAAATGTGCCTAAAGTCTGAAACGTGTACTGTGACAAAAGAGAGCAAATATTCACATATGAAACACAAAAAATGCATGAGAGAATAGAAAACCAAGAAGGGTACAACAAAAAATAGATAACCACTTGTTTAAACCAGAGAAAGAGTTATCATCAGAAGAAACTGTACATCATTTTGGTCACCAAGGGTGAGCTTTTTCAGCCTTTTTCAGTTTCTGAATTTCTAAATATATCTAAAACTTGTCTCTTAGAAACTTTGGATCTATATATTGTTGCTGACTGCATGTGGGTTTGTTTAAAATAGCTCTTCCCAATGAACTACAAGACTTATGGGCAATGAAGGGGAAAACATAACAGCAATCTCTTTTTGTCACATTGCTTTAAATGTCAGGCAAACTTTCTCTCCCAGTTCATGAAATGTTTTGCCCTTCACAGTTCGGGATGGATGCAGTTTATCCATTTGTTCACAATGTGATTTGAAGAGGGGTAAGCAAGAAATGGGTAAATAATGGGAGTGACCAACATGGACAGCGGGGTCACCTGGGACCTTTCAGCCTGGACACCAGGAATGGCCATAACCCTGCTCACCCCAGGAAACTCCTGGAGGGTGGAGTTAGTAACACCAGGGCTGGGGGTTGGATCCCTGTATGGGCCATTCATTTAAGAGTTTGACTCAATGGTCCTGGTGGGTCCTTCTGACTCAGAATATTCTTGTGATCCTGCATGGCAGACACACAGGAGAGATCACCATGGCCCAGCCAGGGGTTCCTACTCACCCTCTTCCACCCACAGCCACCTGCATATTCCCACCTACGCTGGGTGACATGGCCAGCCAGAGTGACCCCACCACAGTGGCCACTGCCTTCCTTTGGGCGGAGAGAGTGCTGGGAGGGAGGGAGGGAGGGAGGAAAGGAGGGAGGGAGGGAGGGAGGGAGGGAGGGAGGGAGGGAGGGAGGGAGGGAGGGAGGGAGGGAGGGAGGGAGGGAGGGAGGGAGGGAGGGAGGGAGCTGTGGAAGTGAGGCTGGCCTGGTGGTGTGGTGCTCACAAACATCCTCAGACATCGCTCCTCATGGGCAAGAGCTGCTTGGTAGCATGGAGCATCCCTTCTCCCAGATGTGCTACATCTCTTGTGGAAATGTGCTGGGAATGTAGTATAATTTAATCTGGCAGGATTTAGAATCCTGTTGAAGTGTTTGTTAGATCCTGCACTTAAGTGGAACATCCTAAAGATCATACTCTGATGGCTGCTTATCTTTTAGTTTTCCATTGGCTCAGCATATTGGTGGCACCTGCAATTTCAAAATGGAAATTGCATTCCATTTTGAAATAGAGGAAAGTTGATCTTTGTAGTTCCCAAAATAAGACCAGTAAATCATGTTTACATGAAGGCAAGATAGATTTAAATGCTCTTAGTGTTTGTCTACAAATTCCCTAAATTGTAGTCGTGTCTCAAAATGCTGCTGTTAGCATACAGTACTGATTTGAGAAGTTCTGAAATGCAATATTGAAACAACTCCCTTTTTTTTTTTTAGGTACTTCAAGATGTTGATTGAATTGCCACCAACTGATGTTGGCATCAGGCAGATGATGGCACTAGAACCAAACATTAAAATCATTGAGACTACCTGGTGCCATAGAAATGCTCTGAAATTGTTGATAAAATGCCCTTCATGTTTTAGGTTTGTAACAAACATGAGGTGAACTTGCCTAGATGTTTGAGGAACATCCATCAGGTCTGGAATATCTGCATTAGCTGCAATAGGATACCATCCTTCTGATGGGTTTTTCTGTATTTTTTTCTGACAGAACTCTCTCATTTGGGGGTATTCCTGCCCCATTTTGTTCCTCTAACTGTGGTGTTTCATTCTGTGTTTGCCACGTTGTATTTTGATCAAATTTCCCATGAGTGTGCCAGGACTTTCTTTCACAGCACACAAACTTTTATTTTTAATCAGCTTTAGTTTTGAGTATGAGCGAGTGGGTGTTCGAGTGGGTGTTCCCTTGAAATGCTGTGCCTGTACCCACAGCTTCAGGGTCTGTAGGCAAATGGCTGAAGAGGAGTCTGACTTTTCTCAGTTTCTTGTTAGCTTTAGAATTCTGTCATGAAACTCCTAGTTCTTCAAAAAAGAGTGAACTTTCTGGTGTGTGGAAAATAAGGCTTTACAATATTTATGTGGGATTAGTCTCTGGAAGGGGATTACTTTGGAACACCTATGTGACATGGCTGATGGCAGGAGCTAGAATAAAGCTTATTAAGAAATATCAGCCAGTAGAGTGCTTATATACTGAGGAAATGAGCAGTATTTGTGTTTAGTATGTGTATCTAGATTGGTCCTGTGTGGTACCATGGGCTGACTCAGCACACAAAACCCACCTTTCATCCTTGGCTGTGTGGCTGGATCTGCAGTGAGTTGTACACTCCAGATTTTGGCTCCACTGCTGCCACCAGCAAAGCCTTGCAAGAACCACTTTGACTAAATCTACAAAGGACACTTGCAACCTATAGCTTCCCCAACTTGTAGATGTCTTACTTGCCTGATGAGCTTCCTAAGGCTTTCTATGTTAGGAATTGCTAATGAGAAATTTGTCAGTGAGATTCACCTCAGCCTGGGCTTCCTTCTCTCATCCCAGTGCTGGGAATAGAGACAGGGATTTGTACCTCTGGCCTTGCTGGCACAGCTGCAGCCTTACCCCAGCCACGTTTGCCACACCTGGTTGAAAAACACGGCTTGTGGACAAGGTCCTCGAGAGCTGCCTGTTCCCTGCTCTTGGATGCTTTGCAGTCCTCAGGAATCCATCACCAGCAGGCACCGTCCTTCCCCTCCAAATCTTGTTGCAGCTTCACTGCATCAGCTGTTGCCCAGGATGCTGGAAACTGAGATCTTCTTTTTCTGTTATTTGCTTCTCTCCCTTTTCCTCAGTCATCCTCAGAAAGCAACTCCAAAAGCACCAGGTAGCTTTTCAGTAAGGCAGTGAAGTGCTGCTGATTTAGGTTCTGAGAAATCAGTGGGAATTTTACTGAGTGGAGGGATGGGAAAGTGACTTTGCCAGGAGGGATTTTCAGTAAGGCAGGCAGGATGAATGCCATGGGGCATTTCCAGGGACAAATGCTTTCTTGGGGTGAATTTATGCTAGGTTAACTACCTGTTTCTCAAAGTTCGGGGTGAAAGCAAGAAGCAGCCTCTTGTTTGTAACTCTTTGGCCCAAATGTTCCCTCCATGAACAGGATTCTCGCAGTGGGGCTTGTATTTCATAAGCAGTGCTGGTCTTCTGGTGAGGCTACCCAGAGGCCAGAAAAACTCTCATTTTCTGGGTCCTGCTTGAACAGAAGTGAGAATTACTTAATTAAACAGGGAGTTAATATGTAGAATTCTGCAACCAAGTAGATTCAAGACTTACCAACCTGAATTAGAAACTTCAAAATATCTGCACTTTGTGATAGGAAAACCCAGCCCTATCTCATGTCCTGTCTTGACAGTGGCTTCTATCTTATATCTGTGGAAGGATAAACATAGCATGGAATTTCCACATGCATTTGCACTATTTTTTAAAAATTATTTGCATTTTTGGAAGTGTGTTGGTGAGAAGTGTTGATTTGATTGAGATCTGAGTTGATTTATTTAGTGCCATTATGGTGCTTTCCATCATATCAGCTCATCTCTACTTCCCCTTCTCTGAGTATTCACTTCTTTATTTCTTCTTGGGCTCTCACCATTTGAGTCCTCTGAGGGAGTGGATTTTGATGTTTATGCAGATGGGGCATAGAATACTTGACCTAACTTCTGAGTTTGTTGTGGGAGTAGTTAACCAGAAAGATGATGGCTCATTGATATACTGTAGCTGTTTTGTTTGTTGGGGTTTTTTATTATTACTGATTTTTATTTTATTGATACATTCCTGTCTACTGTCAGGCTATGGACATAGATATCAGCAATATCTAACAGCAATCACTGTTCTTGTTTTCATATTATTAACAAGAGTGATTGCTATTTTGAGAATACAAAACTGGTGAATGGTAATTACTAAAAAGGTGGGGAAATAATTTTGTGTGGTGAGCAGATACGGAAAAAGAGATACTGAACACACCTGTGTAGAAGAGGAAAGAAAAAAAGTTCCTTTTAGATAGTTTGATGAAAGAAATATCAGAATAAATACAGGAAATAAATAGTTTGATTGCATTAGGCTTCTCTGGCATGTTGTGATACTATGCTTGAAGAGAAGTTAAAAAAACCAGGAAAAAAACAGTGACTGGTGTGACTGGGTTTTGCCCTGGTTTGTGGACTTTCCCTACTGAACTACAAGAACTTTCCAATTCCTCTTGCATTAGGACTCGTGGCACACCACTGTTGAGGAATGGCAGCTGTGTAGCCTGACAGTGGGGAAAGGAGTGTTGATTTTCCCAATGCACAACTAATTAAAGCAAAATGCTACTACTAAAGCTGAAATGTTTTTTAAAAAGTGTCAGGAAAAGCCTTAGAAGGAATCCTAAAGCCACTGGCACTGCTGTGGTGTTCAGATTGCTCTTTGCAGCCACAGAGGGGGGCTGTTGATCTAACAGTGGAACTCTCATTCTTCACTCTGCAAAGGGAGGAAACGGCATTACTCAAATTTACTATGGGGAAGAGTTTTCTATTGTGCTGATTTAATCAGAGTTCCTAAAAGCCTTTTTTTCCCCATGAGTTATTATTGCTGTATAGACCAAATCAGTCTTTTCCCAAGGAGGATCCATTAAATTACAAAGGACAAATACTGTCCATTTTCTGAAGCTCTCTCATGCTGAACCTGCTGACTTGAGCAATATTCAGTATTTATTGTTCTAATAACTGCACCATATGGATTTTTGCATGCACTGGATCAATGCAAGGGCACTAAGTCAGCTCACAATGCACCTCATTATCATTCCACACACCTGGAACTGTATGGAACCTGAACTCACAGCCAGTGCCCAGCTCCCACATTTTCACATCTGAAATTAATTTCCACATAAGCATGGGATATTCTGTGTGCTGACAGCTGTAGCATAGATTTTTGCTTTCTGTTTGAGCTGTGATGCGTTTCCCATTTGGAGCATTTCTTTAAAATGTTGAGTTCAGCTGCTTCAAAGAAAGGACAATCTTTAACAGAAACAGAACCATAGAACAATTTATGTTGGAAAAGACCTCTCAGATCATCAGGTCCAACTGCTGACCCAGCACTGCCAAGTCCATCACTAAACTATGTCCCTAAGTGCAACACCTATTTTAAATACCTCCAAGGATGGTGACTCCACCAGTTCCCTGAGCAGCCTGATCCAATACTTGACAACTCTTCTTCAAAAAGTTTTTTTCTAATAGTCAATCTAAACCTCTTTTTTCCCACCCTCCCTTCCTCACATGCACATGAAATCTGAATTTCTCACTAACTTGTTAAATTCTGCTGAACTATTTTATTCCTTGTGTGCCTCCCTATTATTTCAAAGCATAAATATAATGTTTTCTGCCATGGCCTTTGCACAGCTTAACTGAAGAGTTAAGATACTGTTGATGTGTTCTTAAGATCTGTTGATTTTTACCACACCTCTCCCTTAAACTGGAGATCCAGACCTCAGCCATAGAACAGAATTTGGCAGGTGGGCCAAAATTTGCCAGCTTTGGCAATTAGACCTGCATTGGAAGCTCATAGGAATAAACTTTCAGTTTGGGATATGATATAAATGAATATTCCTTAAAATTACTGTTGTCCCAAAAGATTTCTAGCACATCAGGAATTCCCCCGTGAGCTGTAAGCTGAGTCATACCCATTTAATGAAGAATGTTGTGTAGTTTTTAGGGACCTCCTTCATTCTCTGTTGTCAGACTCTTCAGCGTTGGCAGGATTTTGCTGGTAATTAAATGACTGATAAGGACAGGCTAGAGCAGGAAGATGGGTGATGGAAAGCCAAAGGGGCTAAAAGCCCTTCCCACTTCCAGGAGGCCAACAATAGCCACTGAAGGAGCATTTCAGTCTCTCCTCTCACTCCAGTCTCTATATGCCTCCTTCTTGACAGGCAGTGGGCCATCCTCACTGGCTTCTCTTGTGTCCTACATTGCCATAAAGCAGGTTAATATCCTCTCTCCAGTGAGCAGTGTCTTCCCTGACAGGAACTCCAGAATGGGCCAGGAATTGATACTGGATGAGGCAGAAGCTTTTCCAGGTGCTGCTTTCCTGGTACTTGTTTCCCAGCAAGATTCTTGTAACTAAGCTGAAACTGAAGTGATTTCATCCTGCAATGGACTCATACTAAGAACACTCAGGAAACTTTCCAGAACAGGTTATTGGATTTGTTTTGGGGCTGTCTTTGTGTTGTTTTTTCCTTTTCTTTTGGGAATATTTTATCAGTCCCTTAACTATAAAATGGTCAGCCTGTATCTATTTAATCCTCTTTCCACCCACCCCCACCCCCTTGGTGCCCTCCCCAGCCAATACCTTTTCTCTCTCTCATGGATGCTACACTCCAGATGCTCTGGCTTGTTTAGGGCAAGTAATTGAGCTGTGATTTTTCACAGCTTGCAAGAGAGTCCCATGTGAAGCTTGTTACCGCAGTGTGAGAACATCCCACTCACTTCCTGCTGCCACTCAAAGACTACTTGAGTTTATCTGGTAAAACTTCAGGAGAGTGTGCCTCCTGAAGATCCCACTTTTTTCAGTGCTAATGACACTCTGACTCAAACATTTGCACAACAGGCAAATAGAGAGTGAATTTTCAGATACAGGGACCTTTCTGGAGGACTACTATTTGAGATCCCAGCTTGACAGAAACACCTCAAGGGGGTTTTCTTAGAAATAAATTGACATATAACGATCGACATATAATAGTTGACACTTCCTTCTGCTTTCTGCTCTTCTCTTGGTACAATTTAATCTGCTGCTTAAGATCAACTGATCCAACTGATATCCTTGGATCTGAGACCTCAGCAGCTACCTTTATAAAATTCTTCTTAAAAAAAAATAAAATTCAGGACTGTCCTCAAGTTCTCTATCTATATATATCTATGTCTATATATACCCACATTGAAAAGCTCATGCCCTGCTTGCTGCTCGATTACACAGCATGAAGCAGCATATTAGTAGAAGCAAGCATGGTTAGAAGTTGTGTTCAGAGAGTTGTAAAAGATTCAGTTTTGAAGCAGAACCTGTTTAACACAAGGTGACTGAATGCTCTTCCAGTTGCACCAGCCATACAATAGAAGCTGGGTTATTTTCAAACCCTCTTCTAACAAACTGACTCATTGAGAGCTGCTGTCATAGTTTCATAAGGCCAGAACACCAGAGGCTCAGAAAACTTGCCCATAATTAAAGGTTGGGAAAACAGACAAAGCCCAGTTGAAGCTGTACTTAGTGTTAAAACACCTGGGTGAAACAGTGTCAGTGGAAGATAGCTTCATACTTTGTGTACTCCTCTTTTTACCTCTCATTCAGTCAGGCACAGCTCATCATCAGCTGAAGTGCAGAGCACAACTTCTGTAGTTTCACCACTGTGCTCCAGTGCTGGAAATCTGCTGTTCACTCACATTCTCATCCTACCTTGCCCTGGAGCTTCACCCAGTTCCATGTTTCCCTCACAGGCCAATGGCCCAGCCACATCCTGCACTGCTGCTGAGAGAGCTGCGGCCAGGGCTGGGCCCAGCATGTCTGCATCTGTGAAATAAACACATGCTGTCCCTTGATTTGAATGGTGTATCCTGTTCTGATACGGCCTTACACTTTAATCAAGTACCTAATACCTTTCAAGGGCTTTTGGAAATAGAGCTCATGATAATGAAAATGATTTCACATGTTAGGGCCATACTTCCTACCTCAGATTTCCTGATTTTAGTAACAGGCCAGAAATTTTTTAGGCTTTTTAGTCTATTTCTTAGCATTGGCAGAACAGAAATGCCCTTTAGGAGCACCAAACTAATTGCTAAAATGAATGGTAATTGTTTCTTGTTTCTTTTCCTTGCTGGGAACGTTGCGCTCCCGGTAGTTTCCAGATCTGGACGAGCAGAGCTGACTCATGGCAGTTTGGCTCTGATTCTATTCCAAAGAAGTGTTTTAAATTATCCGAAGGGCTGTGAGCTCCATGGTTTCCAGGACAGCCTGTCTTTGAGCACTTGAAGATGTTTTTTCCTCTGGTCTTTTTTCTCTGGACAGAACTTCCCTTGTGTGTGAGCTTCAGTCTTTTTCATGCTGTCTTTGCAGTCACCTTGCTGCCCAGCTTTTGACCTCCCATTTCCCCATGCGCAGCCTGTCCTCCCAGCACGCTGCAATGTTTTCAACCCCATCTAGATTTTTATGCAAGACTGCACATGCTTTGTCAAAATCTCATTCCTTTTTATTTTTACCTCATCATAAGAGGTCTGTCCTCTTCACAATTCTGTGATGCTTCTCTCTCATTACCACCTCACCTTCTGCTAAAGAGACTTTTCACTGCATGTCGAGTGACTATACCATAGAAGCTGGAGAATAGGTACCTCAGGAAGAGGCAGCAAAAGCCATCTTGTACATGTACTTACCATACACAGAGGTTTCTTTAGTTACACAAAACTTCTGCCTAGATTTTATTTCACCCAAATTCTTGTCAATTGCAATTATGGCTTCTCTTTAAGGCAGCTCTTTTGCTTTCTTCAATCAGGCAAAACAAAGTGAAGATGCTCTCCAAAATTACCCTGGAGAAGCAAGATAGGACACTCGGGGAGTGTTTAGGCTTTGGATATTTTCCTTGGGAGAAAGACATAATTTTTCCCCTCTTAAGAAACTGAAAACTCCATGTCAAAGCTCTTCATAGTTCAGGTGGTTTCACCAGAAGTGGTGCTCAAGGGGAAGCTCTTCCAAAACAAGAACTAAGAGTATTTTAACAGTGGCCAAAGTTATTTGCATTATCACAAGGGAATGGCTCACACTTTTTTGGGGAAAGGGGAGGCTCAGGGAAAGGCATCTAAATTACTTGTGTTTTGCCTTGTCTTGTTCAAAAGGAAATGTTCTTAAACCAGAATTTTTTATTCCTACCCTCACTGATTAAACCACTGCAGACTATTAGCATCTCAGAATTAATTTCTGCTTCTATCCTCCATGGAATCAATTCCAATGTAAACACCTGCTGGGTAAAAGAAATGGCATTTGACCTCAAGCAGCTCTTTCACCTTGAAGTTACTGCTAGTTATCTTCCCAAGCTCCATTTGCAGAGAAGCATGTCCTGGCATGTCAGGACCTTAACTGCTTATTCTTTATTTTCATGCAGAAAAAGACTTGTTTGCTCAGTTACTCAGAGGGAAATTGCATACAAATCCAAGTTGAATATTTCATGACCTTGTGTGGCTCTAGAAGTAGTTAAATTTTAAGAACAAAGGAGTTCCAGAAGGTTCCTGTTCAAGAGATCTGTATCTCTGAGCTTCTGCTGGTGGCATCAGGAAGGCCTGACACCTGGAGAGTTTGTTCACCCAGCAAGGTGGAAAAGGGCTTCCTTGGTAAAATAAATGGGACACTCATATTTCATTGCACACAAAACCTTGCTAGAAGAAATATTAAGTAAAATATAAATTTCTTACTCTTTTACTACTGGATGGATGCTGACAAACACCTCTTTGTAGTTTGTCAAACTGCTGCTGTAAATTGGTGGCAGTGCCACTGAGTCATAAGTAAATTTAAGGCGCTAATGTCTGTTAATGCTTTCTGGTAATGGAAGGGTTCATTTTTACTTGGCTTCAGCTCAGAGGAATATATGTAGTCATTGGGGCTTGCCTTACTGTTAATGAATGGAAACAGGCACCTTCAAGGGACAGATTAATCATATCTAAGAATAGTAACATTCTTCTTCAGACCCATGCAAGAACAGTGGTACAAAGGTATGGGTGTAACATAAACAGCAGCTGCTCTTATGCTTGATACCTGGAAACTCAAGAATATAGACATTTTTCCAGCCTTTTGCTATCCAGTGAATTTTCAAGTGGGTGGCACTGCATAACCTTGAAAACAGTTTCTATTGTCTACTGCAATAGAAACCCACACTTTAGAGAAGCCAGGTTTCATCTGCAATGAAACACAGGCTCTGTGTGCAGTAGATTTTGGCCCAAAGGCTGTGCCAAGTGGAACCATGCACACACAAGTTCAGAAAATATAAGGGGAACAGAACTAGAACAGACAAATCTTGAAAAAAGCATATTTATTTTAAAGTACAACCCAAAGTTGTATCTGTAAGAAATGCACATGGTATCTTGTTTCTTGCACAAGTCTTGGCTGTGTGCATTTCACTTCAACTTAAAAATGCATTCAGGTTTACAAATGTACAAACAGCATAAAGTGTATTACAGTCTCAACAGAATGCTCTTACATTCAGCCACTTTGCTCTTAAGGTTTTGTGTTGGTTTTGTTGGTATTTTTTGTTGATTTTTTCCTTTTTTACATTCTTACAACCTGTGTTAACAAAGACAGCCTTATTTTAAAAAAATACTCTGCATTTTAGCACAAAGTGCCTTTTGATTTTAAATTAGAACTTGGAGGATAACACTGGAAAAAATTTAAAAACCCAAACTTTTCATGAAAGTATTGCATGCCAGGACCATTTTAGAGTTCAAATTGTTTCCTAAATAAAGATGGCAGATGGTAACATATGAAACCAGTGAAACTGTTCATATTTACAGGCTTTAGCCGTAGTTGGGATTTGTGACCACACCCAGACATTTCCAAGCTTATCTGCAACCTCACACTACCATATCGCAGGACAGACTTTAAAAAGGAGCGAGTGATGAAAGCATGACTGATGGGGGAGTGGGGCAGGGGGAAGCAACGGCCTGAAAACGACGTTTCAAAAATTTGCATTCAGAATTGTATCATGACCTGAATAAGAGTTCTTTCTTTTTGCTTTAGTTTTCATGAGGATAGTGTGAATTTGACCAAGGATCTGAACTTCTTCTTCCAATCGTTGGGCTCCAAATTCTCCAAGGATTGTAGGTCTGTCCCATGTCTTCAGCAGGATTGGCAACGGTGGCAGCAGCGGGCGGCGGCGGAGCAGCGGCGGAGTTTTCACTACCCATGAGATCAATGCCTGACAACGCGTTTGTTGGAGTGGTGAAGGGAAGGCCACTGTTGAGATTACTTGACCAAATGGAACTGCTGAATGGAGTGGTAGACCACAGGCCACTGGGGTTGCCCAGGATTGACTGCAGTAAAAGACAGAGCAAGGTAAGTGGCAGGCTGGTACACCTCAATTTCCACCTTGTTTACAGCCCCCCAAAAGAAAAGTATCCAAGCAGCAGCAACAAGAAGCCTGCTCTGGAACCCCTTCCATTGTCACTGCAACACAGAGCTCTGGCCTCTCTGTACAAGAGCTTGCCCAGATGAACCACACTGCTCCTGCAGCTGAATGCTCTGGAGCTGTGCGGGCTGCAGGGTGCAGTCATGTTACTGCCTTTGAGCTGTTTTCATTTCAGCTGAGGTGTCCCATACCAGTGCTAATTTAAGCACTATGGGTATTCAACACACGAGGGCCAGAACACTTAAGCTCAAACAAAGTAGTTAGAATGAGGTAAATAAACATGGTTTAAGTCTCAAAAAACAACAACAAAAAAATTGGAAGACAGCAGTGGAAGATAACAGCAAAGTCCTTTTTTTCATCTTTTTTACTGTTGCAAATTTATCTCCCTGTAGTCAGACCTTGCCTCTTTTGCATGAATCTACTTGTGTTCAGTCCCACTGTAGCTATTCCATATTCCCAGTATATACTTTTTTCCCATCCAGAATTTCTTCAGATGAAGGGAGAGGGGATAGGAGAGCTGGCCATTTATCACTGAATTCCATAAAGTCTGTCCTGGCTCAAGACACTTGGAAGTCTCTGACAAATGGTCATGGTGCAGATGCAGGTGAGTTCCAGCACATCACAAATGCATCGGGGAAATATAGAACATATATGGCAAGCCTAGAGAACACATGCAGTAACACAAGGCCCAGGTTCTGTCAACTGTATTTTACTAAAGCCCAAACAGTAGCAGACAGCAAGCAGAGGAACCTGACCCGTGGTGTGGTGGAAAGTGATACCCGGAAGCAGCCAGATATGGAAATGAGAAAGGTTAGCATAACTTTCTGCTAATATTAGCACAGAACCTGCCACATGTAAGGCTTCTGGCACTACACAACCCAGTGCCAACAGATTTAATGTACATATCCTATAAATTCAATTTGTAAATATATTGGAAACTTGATACAGCCAACAGGCAGCAGACTTGTTGAGTAAGTGCTGTCAGGTACAAACATCTTTATGTTTGGATTTAGTGGCTGGAGATAGGGCATCCCTTCCCAAGATCTCTGCCCTGAGATAACACACACTAAAGGTTAACCAGTATCAGTGTACCCTGCATCTGAAGATCTAAATAAAAATTCCTTTAGGAAAGAAAACAAGGGAGAATCTGAAAATGTCTTTCTTTTAGGTTTTTGTTCTTTGCTCTGGAATGAAGAAGACAGGCTCAGTCTAATGATACCTAAAATTGGCTTGATGCTAACACACCACAAAATTTGCTGCCAAGGGCTGGAGAGGAGTTCTGAGCATTACTTGGGGGACTGACCAGGCCAATGACATCAGGACTCTCCAATGTCATTGAGAAACTGAGACAGACCAGGGTCACAGTGTATTATTGTCACATAAATAAATGGTTGTATTTAAGCTATACCAGCATTAGACTACTAAACCTACAGTAGGAAACACTCACTATGCTGCTTGGGAACCTACTCTAACATACTAAAAATCCACCCTATTTCCTGCTGCAGGCAAGAGGCAGGAACTATTTGTTCCTACTTGTCCCAAAAGTGTTTGGGAGACTGTGATAGAAAGGCACTGGTTCAGAAATCAGAAGCAACCAGGAAAGGAGCAGCAGAGAAGAGCACCTGCTATGCCCTTTCAAGGCTGGTGGAAGGAGGTACAAAGTGGCTGGCAGGCAGAGCTACACACAAAGAAACAGAGGAATGGGGAGGAGTCAGTGAATGTGGTTAGAAAATAACCTGGGGAGAAGTACCAGCAAGGCAGCAAGGCTAAGGGAAGACAGGATCCAGAAGGCAAATGCTACTTAGCACAGAAGCAGAGTTGTTCATACAAGGAAAAAGCAAAAAGAGTAAGGAAGGAGAACAACCAAAATCAACTCTCCAGAAACCTTCCTAGAAAAAAGGGTAACACAGAAACCACTGCCTAAGTGCTGTTTGCAATAATAGCTTGCTTGGCTCTTGTCCCAGAACAGAGGAAAGGGCAGGCCCTGGCCTGGTACCTGCTCTCTTATCAGGCACCTAGAGCAAGGAGAAAAGCCAGGCTTTCCTGTTCTGGCTTGCCATAAGCACTTGAAAACACCACTATCATTTATAACAGCTTTGAGTATTTCAGTCAGTTTGCTATTTTCTTCTTGTTTATTATGTGACCTTCTCCTTGAGAAAGCTCCTAAAATATCCCCTCTCAAATCAAAGTACTTAAATGGAGTACCTGACACTACTTCTATACCATTTGTCTGGCTTCCATCTTGATGCTTCTCAAAGCACACTTCTAAATATTTTTCAGAAGCAGCTGGGAAATACGGGTTAAGAGCTAGAGAGCTTGTTCTGGTTGTCCTCAAGCCCTCCCTCTATCAAATACTGAGAAACTTGCCCTTCATGTGACCAAAATCCAAGCACCTTCCCTTACATAGCTTCAGTGAGGTTCCAGCTCTGGTTGTAACCACGTGACAAGGACGGGATCTGCAAGCCTGTGTCTATAAGAAGCTGTGTGACCTTCTTTGGCTTCCCCTGTCCCTGCCTTCCCCCACTCCATCTGAACTGCTCCCAGGTGAAGTAAACACTGCCTCTTACTCACTACAAAAACATTCTCAGAAGTCAACATGAAGAAGGATTTCAGCTGGCAGCGAAGACAGCTGTTGCAGCATAAGTTCTAGTCTGACACAAGGATGACAGTGCAGCACTGCAATCTGCAAAGTTGGGGTTTTTCTCCTTCTTTTGCTATACTCAAAATCTTCATCAAAATAAGTAATCAGTTTAAAGACTTCACCTTGTGTTCAGCCCTTTACTGTTTTTTCCTAAACTGAAAAGAATATGTTCAAGTTCTTTTAGATAGCTTTTTTAGGACTTTGTGTTAATTTACAAACAGGTACAATACTGGATTCAGAAAGCAAAATCAAAGTGTGAAAGTTATCATATTGCCTATTTTCCAACTGTCTTTCAAACTGGAAGTAACATGTGCAGTGTCCAGCCATGGCACAGGAGCAAACCTGAAGGATCTGTGGGAGCAGAACACACTTTTTTAAGTGCTGCAAGGCACTCTTGTGAGAAATAGTTTTATGGGAAGCAGTGTACATGGATTCATCATCCCCAAGTGAGGAGACTATTGTCCAACAGCCATGTCAACTTAAATACGCCAAGTATTTACAAATATGTGTAAGTTCCCTCTTCCTTTATTCTTCAGTTGATTCCTTTCCATCCCCAATTTCTCTGTATTAAAGTGGATGGCACATACAGAACAGGTTGGTAACAGTAATAAACCACTGTATTTGGATGGACTGAATACTTACTGCAGTTGTATGAGTTGGGGAACTTGAGCTTGTTGGCCAGGAGGGTACAGAATCTGTAGCTGAAGGATCCCAGATGGATGATGGAACATTATTGAATTCATTCCAGTTTCTCTGAACATCCTGCCCATAAGCAGATCGAGCTGAACCAAGCTTGCTAAAAACCTCTAAAAATAAAATGAAATAAAGATGAGTAAATTACTCTTCTTCTTTTTCCAAGAACAATACCTTTCACAGTTATTTCCTGTATTTTTCTAGCAGGTCCTGCTGCAGTGATATTAGAAGAGGTCACATAATACAAATCTCATCTCATGTGAACAACATCAGACAGGGCCACAAACTTGTCATGATTATAGTGGGGAAAGAGAGTTAAACACTTGCTGTGGGTAATTCAGCCCAGTCTAAGCACAGCAGTACTGAGTCCTGGCAGTTCTCTGTGACAGCAGCACTCATTTGCCTTGCAGCACTCCCTTCCCAGGTGACTCCTGGTAGGAGGCAGCACAGGGAGTGCCCCAGCTCTGATCCCGTCTCTGCTAAGAGAAGGAAAAGGGAGCACCAGTAGTCATGGCTTGCCTGCTTCTCACACACAGAACTGACCCCAGGCATTTTAGTGGTGCCCTCGGAGCCATGGGTGCCAAGTGCTGCTGATGAAGAGGAAAAGAACCCCACAGCAGCAGCATGCCACATCCAAAGTTTACTTTGTTTATCATCTTTTCAGCCACCTCAAAACATACCGCACGTGCCCAAGTACACAACTCTTCCTAAGTACAAAGAGCATCCACACCCTGCAATCTCAATGCCTGGCCATCTCTATTACATTTATGAAAATTTACCCAAATATTTAAATACATCAATCAATTGCTGGGTTTAGTATGCATCAGTTCATTGCGCAGCTAATACAAATACTGCAGGAAAACACAAGAGGAAAGCAACACAAGGGTTGGGCCACTGCCTCACTTAACAGAGCCATGTTTTTAGGCAGGTGTTTATGCTAGGAAACCACAGGCCTACGGGCACATTTGTGGAACCTACAGTAAAGTTTTGGGGGAGAGATGGAGAGGAAGAAGACTAAGGAAATAACCCCTGAAATCCAGAAATTTTACTGCAACAGAGAAACTCTAAACTCAATCATTCTCAGCCCATTGAACACTATGATATTTCACTAACTTTCTCTGGAGTGAAACACAGAATATATCACCAAATTTTTAACAAATGTCCCTACAGAGTCTTCCCTTTCAGGAGTGAGGATGGAAACACTGTCTGTACTTAGACCAGTGGAATGAAGGCACAACATTTCTCTACCTGTATTTGAATATGGAAAAATATTTGAACAGAAAAACTCACCTCCAGTTAAATTAAAAGAGTGTCCAAATGCAGAGAAGGAGTTGAGGGGTGTGAAATCAGGACTGCTGGGATTGCTGATAGGACTCCACAAACCCGAACTACATTTTATGGAGGAACAGAAAAGCAATGCACAACTTATTAACACAGTACTATTGACAATATTAACCTATGAGCTATATGCAAATGTATGTGTGTATATATGTTTAGCTATATGTATTTATATATATCCAGATAAAAATATACAGTTAAAGATATACTAAATAAAAATTTAATGGTGATCAAGAGTTAAGAAATCAGTTTGGGTTTGTTTTAATGGAAGATTTTGGTGATAGACATTTTACTGTGTAAACACCCACCTTGGAGTAACACAGTAATATAGACACAGTGCTCTTTAATCTGCAGAATGAGCATCAAACAAACATGAGAGTACCTCTTTTGACTAGTTTTCCAGAAAACTCATGGAGTTCAAGCCATATTAGAGTTTTTTTTTCTCAATCAGATAAAACTTACAGTCAGTTGGAAGGGATAAAAATACACTCATGGACAAGCTTCTTAAAAGTAACAGATGAGTTAAATAGAACCAGTGTTAAACATCCACCAAAACAAAGAAAACTCCAATGCACAAACCTCACTCACAAAGCAGCTCCTTTGCATATGGAAACTTGAATTCAAGTCTCTTTCCCACTCCAGAAAGGTTACTGCTTTTTACAACTGAGGGGCTCAGTGCCAAAATGTCATGTCCCATAGGGAATGTGACTGAGTGCAGCTCTATCCTGCTCCTACAGAAAGCACAAAGCTCACTGACAGCTCTGGTCTTGGTGTTAAAACAGGAGTGAAGGGGGTTGCTGTACAGCAAGGTACTTTGCCTGTGAACCTCCAAGTAACCTTGGTACACACTCCTCAGTACTGACAGAGCCAAGCTGATTTCTCATTGTGTGGATGCCCAGGAACACAAGGTTGTTCAGTTACTTGGAATGAGGAGAAAAAAGCTCCCATCACATCCAGAACATCCTTCTCTCTATTTTTGAGTCACTTTCAACTCCTAAACTTTTCTGCAAGGTGAGAGGTGCTGTGCCTAGACTTTAAAAAATAGTTTAAAAAAAACCTAACCAAAATCAATTCTGTCACTCCCTTCAAAATGGCATTAATAGCACAATCTTATTTTCTAGGGGTCCAGGTATTTGCCTAGAGAATATAAAAATTACCTGTCAGAGCCATCACTGTCAACAACTGTGTGAGAAATGCTGATACTGCTGGATACATCGGTCTTGCTTGGAGAAACTTTTGGTAAACCACTGCCACCTGCGAGAATATGTATGTAAAAAATTAGTACAATAAACCCCAGCAAAATACCAGAATATTCAGGAAATATTTGGAATTATTAATAACTCAAAACAGGTTCTAGTACCTGGACTTTTGTCATAACCTGCAGCTACAGCAGCAAAAGTGGGGTTTCCATTCCTGCCTGGAAGAGAAGCTGCCTTTGCCAGCTTATGTTTGGTACCATTAGGCTGCTTGGGTTTTGTTTCACTAAAATGAGAAAGAAACAAAAAAAAAAAAAAGAGGGAAAAAAAAGAGTAAGGTTTTGGACTTCAGCAGTTTGATTTAAAAAGCAGCAATTTAAGCTAGCATTCAAGAAAATGTTTAAAACAGCTCAACAGTTCATGTAATTGCACATTTTTCCAATCTACCAAGCTGTACAGCAAAGCAAGATATGCACAGTGGTGTATCTGCAGAAAAGCAGTTTCTGTGGAAAGAGGAAACAGGTATGAAAATCGGGAGATGCCCCCAGTGAAGCATAGTTCCACAAGTGCTCAGTGCCTGGGGAATCAGTAGGAAGTAGGATCTGGACTCACTTGCTGCAGCTGCTGTTGACGATGCTGCTGTAAGTGCCTCCTCGTGGCCCAAAAGTGAAGGATGTGGGAGGAGGAGGAGGGGGAGATGGAGAGGCGGGTGTTGGAGAGGGCTGGCGCTGCTTCAGGAAAGCATCTGCATTCAGGGTTTGCAGAGAGAGCTTATACAGGTTGTCTGTGGCTATAAAGGGAAACACAAAACATCTTCCTGTAGGATTTACATTACAGAAAAGGCTTCTTGAACTTCTGCTATCCCTTCTGTTCAAATGGGGGAATTACAAAAAGGCTGTTTGCTCCCAGTGATGGAAGCAGCAGCTCCTCTATGCTCAGCTGTGGTTATTCAGGTCTGCTGCTTGTTTTCAGAGAGACTGATTTGCAACAGAAACAGCCAGGAGAAGGTGAGGTGGTTCCCACACAAGGGGTTTATAATGCAACCACAAAAACTGTAAGTGTCCTAAGCTAACGACTGCATTAAGGTGTTTTCAGTGTTCCCTCTCAAGGAAAAATAATCTAATTAGTTCCAAATTCAGGTGGAGTAGACCAAGCAAAACCCCATCTACTGTAGAAAATACATATTTTTTGAGCAGTAATTCTCATTTTCTCAATTTCCCCAGAAGCTTCTGAATCCTGTTAATCACTGGAGAGCTGTAGAGTGACCCATGTTCTGCCCACATTTTCAAACATCCCAAATCATATCAGATGCTATATCAATATCAATATCAATATAGGGCCTACAACAGAAAAATGGAGTTCAGCTATGAGCTGAAAAGGGGACAGGAAGATCTATAAACAGATCAAGCCTATCTACAGATATTAATTGCAGACACTCATTCTGACATTGTCTAGTGATTACTTACAGCTGCCAGCTTTGTGGAGAGGCACAGAGTCCCACTCTGGTGGTGGAGAATCCTTTTCCCCTTCTGAGCTGCTGGTGTTTCCTAGCTCCTGTGCAGAACCACTGGGGAGAAATTTTGCTAATACTGATGGTCTGCTCTCCATTAACTTACTGCTTGGACCTATTAAAACAAAAGAAAAAGCAAGTGCGTGGGTAACAAACTGAATAACTTTCTTCTCATACCAGACTTAGAATTCAGCACTCAAGAGGGGTTACAGACAATGATATAAAACTCTTGAGGTATTTACAAAAACCACCCTCACACTACCTCTTGTTTTGGGGAGGTTTCTTGATTTAGAGCCACTTGACAGAAGGTGTGGTGTAGAGATCTTGGATGGAAAGGTTTTTCGCTGCTTGTTTTCCAGTGGGGGAGTATAAGACAATTCCAAGGGACTAGAAGATAACAGAAATGCTTTTATTTTAAAGCTCTGAAGTACTGAAAAGCATTTATATATATATATATATATATAGATAGATAGATATAGATATACATACATGACCCACATTGCTCCACACGTTTTAGGTTCACTCACATGCCAGAAGCAGGTTTCACCCTGGAGCTCCAGGATCACAAAACCCATTTGATTATACAGAGGCAACAAGAAATGGCAGCTGCCCTTTTTCTACTCTGTCCCTACACACCCCTGTCAGATCCCATGGTCCTAATATGCTATTGCCTCAAATGTAAAGGATTGTTTTTTAATCAATAATATAAAACTACTAAAATGCACCACCAAATTCAATTGGATGTATATTATTTTTTTTCTCCAGGTATTTGATTCTGTCTCTCAAACTTCCTAGGGGAGGAACTGTTTTCCCCATTTCTTGCAGAAGAATTCCAAGCCAGCTCTCATTGTGGCCTTTGAAAACCGTCACATGTAATGAACTTGTGAGTTATAAGATAAAACAAAGTACATAATTGTAAGAATAAATAAGGAAGAGACTTTGCCAGGCAATGTTTTCAGAAGTATTTTGAAGAACATTAATTTCTTCTAACTATAAACTCAGCCTACTATTAATTATGACAAGAAAAACACAGCTGATATACCATACCTCAGTTTGGTAAAGTTTACTTTTGTGGCACTTAGATACCAATCTGATTTCATAATACTATTTTGGAATGCACTAGGTATGGTAAGACTAAGATTCTTCATGTTTGTCCCTGTCTATGCTCTGCAGTCAATCATATGCCAGTAAGGGACAGGGACTGGCAATGGCAGCAGCCTCCTTTAATAAAGTACACAAGCCTGACCTTACTCTATGATACAAAAAAGGAAACTGAGGCTGCAGTTTCCCAAGGGCAGCTAAAGGCAGTCACATCAATGCTGGCTCAGTGTGCCGCCCCTAGAAACATTAACCCCATTTTTTGTATGCAATACCTGTTATAAAAACCTTCGCCTGTCTTTCATTGCCGGATTTAGCTCTCACTTATGTGCTGTGTTTCCATTAAGTAATTTATTATTTGCAAGCTTCAGATATTCCCTGACATCAGGAAGAAAGAGGAAGTTGCTTAAAAGGTACCTGTTGTTGGCATTTGCCAAACTGGCAGCTAAAACAGTCAGATGCAGATATTTTTATCAATCCATCTTCCCTGTAAACATGACACATTCCCTACTAGACAGCTTCATTATGCTTACCTGGTTTTCACATCTACAGGGATTTCTTTCTTGATACTTGTAAGCACTTTTTTGGTTTTCTGTTTTACTGGGACTATTTCATTTTCAGGTTTTTCTGCTATAATTTTTCCCTTTTGTTTCTCAGGTTCCTATAAAAGACATAATGACACATTGACAATCACAAAAAGCAAAGCCCTTCTTGCATCAGAACACATGTAACAAATAGGGCTGAGGAAAGAACGCTGTTGGTAAATATGAGCATTTTTGCAGTTTTGAAGGTCTTTTTTCACAACTTAATGAGTTTGCCTATAAAATATGGTTTCTATTTTTTCTATTTGGAGAAACAGAAATGGAAATAGCAAATAAATGAGCTTTAAGCAAATCTGGTGTTTGCAAATACACAGCTCCCCTGGCCACGGCCTCTGAACCTACTTAATAAGATACTAACTCTGTACTGAGACCTTTACTGCATCTGCTGCATGCAGTCCAGGCCACTTAAAACAGACTTTTCAAGAAAGCAAATATATGAGCAACTTCACAATTCAATTTATTATTTTCTTTAAAACACTTCTAAGTGTCTAAATAAACTTCTAAGACTTTCTAAATAAAGTACGTTCTCAAATAGCCATCCTGAAAAAATCAACAGCAACTTTCAAGTGACAACTTACTAAACTGTAACCTTTAAAATATATCCTACGGATTTCTTTTTTCCCACAGCTATAATCCCTGTCTTTTACAAAGTTCAAATTTAAGAAATCAATATTTAGGATTGGTTTTCTCCCCTTTGGCATTACCTCTTCTTTGTTTGTCAGCTTTCTTTAGGACAAAATATTTATGACAATCCAACCACTACACAAATTATAGACATTACTTAATTACCTTGGAGCATGTGAGCTGAATAAGTTAAGCAAAGGCAGGGGTACTGTATAAGGTAATTAAGTTAACTACATGCTGACAAGTTACCACCATTGATCTGAGCCTTTTTAATTGACAAAAGGCATGATTTAGCATGCACCTTAATTATTGAATGAAATTAGCACCCATACTTTGGCGTTTTATTCTGCAAATAGAACTGGCCAGGAGACAATTACCATAATGCTGCTGACAGCTGCTTGCTAATTCAAGCCACAGTCACCTGGGCATTTTCAGTCCTGAGACTACAGAACTTAAGCATGTTCACACTCAGAGGTGGAGATTTGATACAGTGAAGGCAAGAATTGGGAAAGGTGCTTTTTAATTAACATTCTTCCTTGATTAGGTATTATATGAAACCTGAGAATGGTGTGGGGGAGAGAGACTGTGTTCCCACTCCAACAGGTGACACATGGCTATACAAGGGCCTCCTTTTCTCAGAGGCACCGTACCTCTTTGAGAAGTGGTTCTGTGTCTGGGTTAGAGGTTTCTGTTGTGGTTGAAGAACTGTCATCATCTGCCAAAGAATCCTTCAGCTCGTCCTCCTGTTGCTTTCCTTTCCCTCTTCTGTCCTTTTCTTCCCGTTTCTTCTGTGGCTTAGCCTTGCGCTGAACTGTTTTCCCTTTTCCTAGAAAGATAAGGATGCTTCAGATTCTCAGCAGCAGTATCAGAGATGGGCTAGCTCCGTTCATTTCGGAGGCTACCCCATGTGATTAAGCCTCTGAAGTTTGTTGCCTGTTATGACACACCAACCACTTTTACCCCTTTGCACCAAATGTGAGCAAAAGAAGAACCCTGATCTCCACCACTGCATTTATGTTCCTGAGCAGCGTCCCCATTGCCTCTCCGTGGATGTGGGCACCTGGCTGCCTGTAATTCCTCGCTGCTCTGTTCCTGACATCCCTTTTAAACACCACAGAATCCAGTTTGACAGTTTAACCACATAACATTAGATTTAAACAAATTTCTGAGGATGGCAAAAGCTCTATCACCCAAATGAAGAACAGAAATGACCAACATGCTTGTCAGTTGAAAAAAAACCCAACAAAACAACTTGAAATAAGACTACTGTGGATGAGCAAAATCAGTAATAGTATTTATCTAGCAAAGAGGTAAAAGACCCAAATGACCAAAACCTGAAAATCTCACACCCAATATAATTTTTCCTCCTGACATATTTTATTCCTTTAGAGTGGACTATTCTCAATACAAAGCAGCTGTGCATGCTTGTGTGTGGAGTCTTCTTGAGCTTACCATTGCCTGCTGCCGGATTTGAGCCTTCACAACAGCCTTATGTCTTACTAGCTGTAGTATGTGCCTTTACTCATTGGATCCTTCTTAAGATACTGCTCTTCAAAATAAGCACTCTCATTTATAAGTTACACAGTACCTTCATACAGCCTTGTGGATGGATTTAATTGTTCACTCAAAGACTCAAGTAACCTGTGCTGAATAACTGGATTCTGCTTCTTCTAGAATTTGTGCTAGCTTGAGCTGGAATTGAGACTAAAAGCACCATGACAGCTGTTATATTTTATTTGGCAAAATGGTAAAGTTTGTACCAAACCAGAAATTTGCCTTCAGTATTTTGGCAAATACCAGAGACATATCAGTGCCTTCAGACTTTGTTTTTTAAGACGTAAGTGTTTTCAGTATCTAGGACAACAAAAATACTGGAGATAAAAATATTCTTTTTGAATGCAAAGAGATACGTAAATACAAGCAGATCTTCCTATGAACGTTTTTTTCAAGGTTGGCTTCCAGCATATTAAGGGCATTTTGGCTGGGCCTCAGAAGGCCTCATTCCAAAATTTCCTTGAAATGTAATCCACATTCAGGACTGCCAAACAGTTTAATGTTCATAATTAGAATATCTATGTAAAATGTTACCATGACATTAAAACGTAACATAAAGCAGCTGTTTAACAAAAATCTAATGCAGCCTCTGCTGCACTCTGCTAGGACCCAGGTATTGGGTAGCTGAAACAGAAGACTATATAAGACAGCAATTCTGCACAGTGTCTTATGACAAACAGTTTTTGTCCAGAAGCTGCTGCTTCTGCAAAAGTTTGTGATTAGCTCTGAATACTTATCTAAAGACAAATACCTATGTGTGCATATAGGTGCAGGTAGATTGTCAAACTTCCCCTGTAGTTTTACATTTTTACATTTTAAAGAGGACGAATGGAAATGGACACACTACAATATCTGGAGTGGGAATATGCTTTTGAAATCAAACTTGGTGCTCTCTACATATTGTATGCAGCTGCATCACAAAACACTCTCAAGTGCAAGAGCTGCTTCCTTCTTAGGAGGAGCTAGAAATGGAAGATGTGCTCCAAAGTGCTTTCAGGCATTCAGTACATGGCCTGGATCAGTCCACTGCACACCCATGTACGCTCATATGTAACCCATGAGAATGTTGCATCCTTAATACCAGACACTTTGCTTTCCAGAGCTCCAACACTGCACTGTTTGCCATTATGGACACCATCCACGAAACCTCCCTATCATCACATCACCTTCTGCTGTCCTATTTAGCCTTTATGGAATGAATACCTGACAAACTGATATCAGTTCTCTTAATTCTGCCAACCACCTCCCACTGTGAAAACTAAAAGCAGCCCAAAAACTGAGTAGTGTATTTTAGCAAGACACCAAAACCTCACATCACTTCAGAGTCTTCACTTTGAAAGCCCAAACACATCCTAACATCCACTCTGAAATAATTAAGAACTTTCTACTCATTACCACCTAACAGAGTGAAGTTAGTCCTTCTTTGGAGAGGCACAATCTTACAGATGGTGCAGTGTTTATATGCCTTCCCACGATTCATTTTCTTAACTTTAATAAGCAACACAGTATCAGTGCCATTTCTGTACAAGTGTTGGTAGCAAAAAGTGAAAAAATGTTTAGAAATAAACATATTAACACTAAATAATCAGACAACTCTGGGATGCAATTGAAATTGCTGATACAAAAATCATAATTAGAAATCCTACTTCAAGAAGTGTTCAAAAGAAGACAATAACTGACAATTTCAAAAGTCTAAACATATCTAATGTAAGAAATTCAATTAATTATTTTAAGCACTACACAACTGCAAAGATGAATGAGCAAGTCCAACTCAACTCTAGCCTCATCCAAAAATGAATGCAATGGATAGACACAGGTGCCTTATATTAATTTGCTGACCACCTGACATTAAGGATTTTCTACAACTACAAGTCTGGGCATGAAGAATTCCATTCCTAAACAATAATACAGAGGCTATTTGCCCATCTCTCTCTCTCTCTCTTCCCCTCCTCTCTGCCTGACTTTTCACAACTCAGTAAAACAACTTCCTTTTCCCTTCCCTGAGCCCCAAGCCCAAATGATGGACGTGGGAGGGACGGATGCCCACTCAAAGGCAAAGGAGTAACAACAAAAAGCATTTTTCTTCTTCAGAGAAATCAGGTGTCTAGATATTCACACCTGCTTTCATCAAAACATGCCACTGTTTTTGCAGGAAGAATGACAAGCTAGCACTGCACAGTGCACTTCACTACCATAAGGTAACACAAGTGTTCAAGACAGGCACACAGCACAGGCAGGGACCACAAAGAAACACTCCCTTTCCACACTATGAAAATGTGACCTTTACAGTCAATTAAATCTTGTCCTGTGTTTTACACAGGGAATCATCCCATTAAAACAGAATTGTATTACCTTTGTTTTTTGCTAGTGGAGATGGGGGCTGTTCTGTAAACACATCAGGGGAAGGGGATTCTGGGTGGTCAAAGTCTTTTTCCATAGTTTCTATGAGCCCAGTGAGATCTGAATCCTCTGAGCTGTGCCTTCTGCTGCTGGCACATTCGCCGTGAGGCGGGCTGAGAAGCGGGAGCTGTGGCAAAGCACTTTCAGTCTGTTGCTCTTGCTGCTGGGGCCCGGATGCTGGGGGCTGCTGGTGGGGCTGCTCTGCCAAAGCTGCTGCCTGCTGCTGCTGCATTAGCTGCTGGTTCTGCCTTGTCCCCTTGGCTCTTTTGCCTGCGGCATGAGTCTGAGATGTGGCACCTGAATCCAAGGTAAAGGGCGCCGTTCTGTTTACTGACTGCATGGAAGCTGCTTGTGCTGAAGTCCTGTTAGTTATACTTGAATTGGTTTTGGATTTGATGTTTTCAACATCAGGTGCATTTCTATTGCTGTGAAGGTGTGCTGTTGCATTGCATTGCTTATGATTCCCTGCACCGGATCGTGAAGACGAACTGCCTGCTCCATAAATTCCTCTGGACGAACTGTGATTAGAATCCGATCCAAGAGTATTCAAGCTGCAAGAGTAACACATGTTTAAACATACTCCACAATGTTTCCACTCTTCACCATGAAAAGAGAATCACTATAGTCAAAAGAAGCCTTGACCTATACTATTCTTGGCATACAACCAGCAAAAATGCCTAAAATTGTTTTGGCAAGTCAGCCTTTACCATTTCCTGTTCACTCGCCTGCTGTACATAGGAACACAGTAAAATGACTGTTGATACATATGATGGAGGGAACACTGAAAGGAGATGATGTTAACTTAAGACACCTAAGATAGGAACTTCTGGCCTGCAATTTTTTTTTTTTCAGTCTGTACATTCCATTTTTGAGAATATTAACAGGAAACTTGGCAGGGTTTGGTTTTTGGTGAATATCTTTTTTTCCTTTTTTTTTTTTTTCCAAAAGAAGAATATTCCTGACAATCAAAAAATTCATCTTTTCACCCAAGCCATATTTTTACAAGCAACTGTGGGGATATCTTTATTCATTCACCTGTTCTATACAGTAGTATTACTTTCTTACTGGCCTGATAACTAAATAAATAAATGGTAAAAGTACCTCAAGAAGCCCAAACATTTACTTACTTTCCATCAGATGAAATTCCAACTATTCTCCTGAGATCAAGTGGCCTTCCCATATCAAAGGGAGGGTTTGAGGCCTCAAAGGACAAGCGTCTTCTAAATGGCTCCCAAATTCCTTGAGCTTCTAGATAGGCTGTTCCAATTACCAAGAGAAAGAGTACACTGGAGAGAAGAAAGGCAGTCATCTAAGGATTTACTTCTTAGTTTTGAGCATTTAAAAATTAATGACTAATCACACAGGACAAAAAGTTTGTATCCTGTACTAAAAATACTAAAAATTGCATCCAAACCACAATTTTGTCTGACAGAAACACAACACAAGACTGGCACGATTTGCAAATCACAAGCATTGAGAATGGGAGCTAGATGCAAGCCTGACATGCAGCTGCCAAGTGTATTAATCTAAAAGAAAAAAAATTGGACTTCAAAACCTGGAGCCACAAGCACGTAGCTATTCAAAGCTACAGAGATGATTTAGGGAAGGCAAAACTAAACACCACTTTATCAAATTTAAAAAACTGGACTGTACAAACTCCTAGTGTTCATTCCTAGAAATTAAGGATAACTTTGCAGTGATATAAAAGAGGTATTTTAGTGGCAACTAGCAAACACATACATGATGGCAACCTAAAAGTTAGAGGCAGTTTATGCACAGAAATCTTGGAATATTATAAAATATATTAGGACTCTTCTCTAGTTTGCTGCTAAGAAGGATTTTTGTATCTTTAGGAAAAAGACACAGTAAAGGAAGGGATTAGTATTCTCTATTCTTTATAAAGTTTAATTAACAAATACAGCACATATAAAATTATCAAAGCAAACTAAACCTATGAGCTGAGAAACATTACTTACTCTGTCAGAATTAAAACCAAACTCACCCTACACATTTCTAGCACATATATAGAAGAAAACCACATAAGTACTCACTCAGCACTTTAAGTAATGCAGTGTTAGTGATGACACAAAATTTCCTAAGTAACAGAAATTTTTCTCTTGCTTTGGAAAATGCAGTTTCCTCACTAAACACTGCATTACTTAGGAAAGTGCTGAAGAGTCAAAAAAGAAAATGAAGTGGGCTGTAACTTCATCTTCTCTTTCTCTCTTGTTAATCCCTACAAGGAAAGACAGCCTAAGTGAACAGTTGCAAAATGGAAGAACCAGTAATTTATTGTGGGGAAAAAAAGGAACATGACATTTATGTGATAATGTTTTGGATTTGCAGAACACAGAAAGACCACTTTTTCTTCAGAGGCATCTACAGTGCCAAAACATTTCACACTAACATATAAGCTTAACACTAATGAAAAGAAAAGCAGCATTTGTTGCTATTGATAAGTAAAAACTCATACTGATATGTTTCCATGCTATGGTTTTCTCTGCACAAAAGCAGTGGGGTAAAGTGTCTCACATCCAAGAGGTGAGCAGGATATAGGGTTTATAAGTCTTGATTTCAAATAAAGAAGGTAGAGGTTAGACTGTGAGGTTAGACTTACAGGTGGCATTTTCAACGCATAATTCAACAAGGTATAATTAACACATCTGTTTGCCGAGGGAAAATGTGCATTAATATCCTACTACGTAACCTGTGAGTGTGCAGTGTTACAAACAATGTCCTTCAGGTTCTCAGAATTCCCATTATTAGTATCACCAGTTGTCTGTCACATAACAAGCAGCAGCGAAGTTAAATTCATCCGAGGCATCTGCTAAGCTCATTACAGTCACTGCCTTTTATCTCCAAAGCACAATACTCCAGAAGGATGCTTACAGTTCTGCAGGAATTCACTGCCATCAGTGCTTTAATACCTAATATGTTTCAAGTTTGGCTTATTTATCAAAATCCCTAAAGATTATCAGAGCTAGCAGAAGTATGTACCTCACTTAAGGAAATAGGTTCGAGCAAGAAGTGTATTATTTTGTCCTTGGTTTGAGCAGAAAGTCAGCAACCCCCTTTGCCTTAAACAGCTCACACTCAATCTATAGGAGGGTTTATCAATTTGATCTCCTTTTAGCCTATTTTATTTTACAACCATTAGACCATGTGCTGAATACCCATGTGCTTCTCTGTAACCCATATTCGAGCAGTGGCAGTTTGTGCCCGTACAGCAGTAAGAACAAACACACACACAACCTCATTATTCCTGAGATGATTATGTACAGTGCCAGTTCCCAGTTGGGCCTGGGCAGTGCTTCTGCACACGTTGCCAACATGTGATATGGAAGCGATGCATTCAAGATAAATACAAATTCAGAGCCTCCTGCAGTGATGAATTTTAATTCACGTATAACTCTGGAAGCAGTGAAATCTGGTGTAAACCTGCAAACAACATAAAGCACATTAGAACTTTTCATATGAACAGCACAAAGGTTTTAGGCAATTTTTATAATTCATAAATTACAAATTTTAAAAAAACTCCTGTAATTCAACCCCATCAATTACAACACAGCCTAAAAATACTTGTGTATCTTTCAAATACCTTGAGATGTGTTTGATTATGTTCATTAACACTTATGATTCTAGATTACTCCTGCAGTACCATATGAAGTTATAATACCTGAAAATAAGGTTTTACCACACCTGTTAATGAAAGCTATGAATGCAGCAAAAATGCAGCAGCAGGTCTAAGTACGTAATGGAACCAACACTTCACCTTTGAGTCACAAAACTGACTGTTCAAAAACATCACCTCTATGTCACAGTCTCATCTCAAACTAACTGTGCAGAAATACTATTTCACTGCAGCAATATTTCCTACATCCACCTGCAGAACAGAAGCAACTACTGAAATTTTTAGATACCATTTTCTGAATAGTTAACTTTACAACAAAGCACTGTTAAAAGATCAGTGTTTGGTGCAGAGATTTTTTACAATAAAAAATTACAGAACTACACAATTACTGTAATTAAGGCAACAGACAAAATATTCAAGACTAAAATACTGTGCATTACAATAAAAATCCTTGGACCAAAGGCTCTCTTCTACATACTGCAATGCACCAAAAGCATATGTAGGTCTAGGTCCCATGTGCATTCACAAGTTAAATGAGGGAAATTTATATAACCCCATATAGTAAGATTATTCCAACACAGCAAGTTATACTTACTAGATAGTAATAGAAGTAATAGTATAGGTCAGTCACAAAAACATGGTATAATGAAAAATCAAACAGAATTTGCAAGAGAGAAAAATGTCATTTTGTTGACAATTGTATAATAATGTAAAAAAACCCTATATACACAAAACTTCAGTAAAAAGCCCTTAGAATTTAACCACAAGAGGTTTCATCTGAAACAAAACTGAAATTCCAAATATAATGCTCCATTTAGATGTAAGAAAAAACACTTACAATATGACAATGTCTTTAGAGGCATTGGCACTTAGTGCAAATTCCTGACAGTTAACTACTTTAAATCCATATCCTTCACATGTGTAGCCACTGATTTCCATCGTTTTCACATTAATCTGCAGCTGCCCTGTATTTTCCACTTTGAACATTCTCCTCAGTGTGAAATTCGGTTCTTTGTATTTCATTTCTAGAAACAAACAGCAGTGGTTAGCGTTATGCTAAGCAGATATTCTTCACTAAATTAATATTTTGCAGCAGAAGAGAGTTCTGTCAGTATTACAGCATGAGGGAGACTAGAAAGGTCCACTGAAATTAACTTGTAGGCAGATTCCAATCACTGTCAAGGTAGGGCACTTGTACACTTCCAGAACTCCCTAACCTCTGACAGCACTGCTGCCCCACAAAGAAATCACCTAAGCTGCGAAGTGCTTTAATGTACTGCCTAATGTTGTGGTATTTTGTGAACAGTCCCACAAAGAGATTAATTAAAACAGGTTTTTTTTGTTTCTTTTTTTTGGTGTGTCTAAGAATAAAAATACATGACTTAACTACATATATCTTATTAGCAAAATATCCCTAACCACAGTGGGTAAAAGAAAATGACTAAGCTTTACTTCAAGTTTTCTTACTCACCCCCCACAAAAAGCAGAATAATTAATATGGCACTTAGAAATGTCTGGAAAAATGTGAAGTAGCAAAGCAGATTTTAATACCAGATATAACTAAAACTCTTTTACCAGTTTCCTGGGTAATATAGGTACTCTTAGCTCTCATCTCAGAAGCAAGCCTGAGGCCATAGAGCAGAAAACCTCCCTGATCTCAGAGTAGAATCTGGCTGAGATTTCATTTTCATCAAGGAACATGCCCAATGTTTTTTCCCCATTGGCTATGAGCTTAAAGATTATGAAAGTGTGAAGAAAAGAAGTACACAGGAAGTTACACCCATGATCCAATTTATATAAAATTTAGGAACTAGAGACTTTGATAGTAAATATGCCAAGATCTTTACCTCCTCTGTCTTGAATTTAAGTGGACAAAGAGCTTCTGTTCTATTTCCTAGTTCTCACATTAAAAAAACCCCATAATATATTTTGTATTCTGCCTAAATAAAGTACCAATTTTAATGTATTTAAAGGAGTTAAATTTCTGGGTCACTAGAAGAGGGGAAAAGTATTTCCACACATTTCAAGTTTTACACATAAAGTATGATTTCTGTTCAGCATATTAGCTCAAGAAGTACTCACTTTCTGAACAGTCTTTTAATAATGCTTCTGTGATTTTAAAGCGTAAAGAACTTCCTGGACCAGGAGGTTTGCCTGCAACCTTCAAGCTCTCAGTTGTTCCTTGTCCTTCTACCATTATGGCATCTACTACAGTCAAATTATTTCTGTGGGGAAAAAAAAAAAAGGTGTGAGGGGAAACATTCATAAAAGCTCCTCTATAGACTATAAGCTTATATCCCAAATCTGGAGAATAAATATATGTTCTGTTCCACAGCTAATTCCCCACATTACAGAATTAAACAGCAGGGGTCTCAAACATAGTGTTTACAAGACAAAACTCTAAGAAATCACAACATAACATACACATACAGACCCCAGTGAAACACTAGCTAAAAGCTGTATCTCTTACTAAGGCATCACACCTAATACAAAAGCAAACTCAATGCTCTTCACTGGAAACACTGAACTTGCATTGCAGCTTGATCTTGCAAAGGGCATCTCTAACCAGAGACTCTTCTTTCAAGACAGTGTAGGATGCATTTCAGAAATCTAGTCTCCATGTATTGGTGGGTGAGAGGCTGGACATGACCCAGCAATGCACACTCACAACCCAGAAAGACAATCATACCCTGGGCTGCATCAAAAGCAGTGTGGCCAGCAGGGTAAGGGAGGGGATTCTGCCCCTCTACTCTGCTCTGGTCACCTCTGGGGTCACCAGCACAGGAAGGACACAGGCCTGTTGGAACAAGTCCAGATGAGAGGCACCAAGGTGATCAGAGGGATGGAGCACCTCTGCTATGATGAGAGGCTGAGAGAATTTGGATTATTCAGCCTGGAGAAGAGAAAGTTTCCTGGTGACCATACAGGAACTCCAGTACTTAAAGGGAGCCCGTATGAAAGATGGGGACAAACTTTTCAATAGGTCCTGTAGTGACAGGAAAAGTGGTGATGGTTTTAAAACTAAAATGGGGTAGATTCAGAGTAGATACAGGGAGAAAAAAATTTTTACAATGAGGGTACTGAAACACTGGAACAGATTGCCCAGAGAGGTGGCAGATATCCCATCCCTGGAAACATTCAAGATTAGGTTTGACAGGGCTTTGAGAAACTTGAAGATGTCCCTGCTCATTGCAGGGAGGTTCGATTAATGACTTTCAAAAACCCCTTCCAAACCAAGCCCTTCTGTGATTCCGTGGTAACAGTGACTTATACATTTATATTCCTGAATATGGACTGAATACAGTTAAAATACAGTTAGAATACTGTTAAAAGACATGTCAGAATTACACTTACATTAAATCTTTCTGCAGACACATAGGATTCTACAATTATTCTTGTAAAAGCAATAGTTTCTTTATAGCTGATCGAACATATGATCTTACATATAAATAGAAAAACAGATAAAAACTCACACTTATTTCAGAAATTTCTCTCTTACCTGATAACAATCAATGATGAAACAGTTTTATTAAGAACTGGAGTGAACTTTACTTTGACTGACTTTTTCTCACCAGGTTTTAATATTAGACTTAAAATGGAATGACGAGCCAGGCCCTTTTTAAGTCCCACAGTAGTCTGTAGTGGTTGGACCTTAAGAAGGTGGGGAAAACAAAGCAATGCTTTAAAAAATAGGACATTCTTACATTTATTTGATAGAAATGGTACTGTTTTAGCTAGAAAATCGGTCTTGTCCTAAAAAAGGATATTACTCAATGATATATTTTGGATTTTTAACCAGAAACTCTGATAGCACAAGGATTTCCCTACTTATTAGTAAACTGCTTGTGTTACTGGAGAAGCAGAACAACACAGTAAAACGGAACTGAGCTAAACCTCACCCATACAGATTCATAAATTTCTAGTGGAAGAAAGAGATCAGAAGTTCTTACATATATATTTTGAACTCTAAATTAAAATCTAAATCAAGCCATTATGGAATACTTTTTCTCCTCAGAATTTTTCATGATTAAGCAAACAAAATAGAAGAACTTCTCAAAAAAGTAGTTATTTAACTTATTTAGCTAAGTTTGCCATTTGTCTTGAGACACTGAATAAGCATTGAATGGTAATCTAAAACAAACTGAAAACGGAAGGGAGAAGTCAGATAAAGAAAGAAGTGCTTAAGATGTGGCATGCTCTATATGAAAAAGCACACACTTAAAAAGTAGTTCACAATACTCAAATCACTTAAAAGAACCAACAAAGAAATGGAATAATCAATTCTTTGCTAATTTTAGAACTAGTAACCACTACACTGAAGAAAATAATCCTGTCACTAAGAAAATGAGAAAATGCAGTTTTCCTGTAACTTTCACAGTTGCATGATAATGTAAGCATATAGAAAAAGTGACACTTTATTTTTTACATTTGGAGAAATATTTCTCTTCCCAATTTCCTGATAGCCAACAGATACTACATTTATATTACATTTTCCACATTAAAACCTGAAGACATGTATGACTGAAGTCTTATTAAAACATTAAAATACCTAAATTTAAAATTACCAGGAATGTATTGAAATACTTACACAATTTCTGAAGACCTGGAACTCTAAAGTCCTCTGATTGAAATTAGTTGGTTTACTCAAATTAAACCTGAAATGAAATTGCAATTTTTATTTTCTCACATCAGGGAAGATAATGACATACTTGCACTTATGGATTTTAACACAAATCAAGAATCTATGGTATATGCAGCTGAAAGCACCACTTGATTTTACTATTTCTTATTTCCCCCCCTCCACTGTATATCAAGTTAAGGAAGAAATGTAAACACATTTTAGGTCAGTGAAAAATATAGATGTGTGTTCAATGGCAATAGATTCAATTTTCAACTGGCCTAATGATTCAAATTCTAGAGGTGGCCAGTACTAACTACCAACGCAACTGCCATATGACACGTTCATTCCTTGTACAATGCATTTTTTCTGCCAAGTGAGAACACCCTAAGGATTCCACAACAACACTTACCGTTCTAAAAGCTTATCAACAAAAATGGATGGGTTAGAATACAGAGCTACTGGAAGAAACTGAATACACACAGGCGCATCAGCTGGATTTTCTAGAAAAATTTCTTCTTCCTATTGAGAAAGAATTTTTTATAAGTTTACCTTACCATTAATGCAATTACAAACACTTGTTAAAATGATACTATCACTAAAATAACTTACTGATGAGCTGTTTGTGTTGGTAAGAGGGAAGTTTAGATGGCGCGGTGAACTAAGGATGGAAGGCCAGGACATTTCCGCTGTAATTTTCAACCGAACATCCTTCTGAAGATCTGTGTCTACTTCAAATACAGCATTCAGTCTGGAGAAACAGATATAAAACTCACTTTTACATTTTGCAGAAACAAATTTTGAGAATAAAACTGATATTCAGATCATTAAGAAAAATAACCCAAAATGCATTTGATGATTTGCAAAGGTACAAACAGTAGAAAGGAAAAAAACTCCAATAAAGCAACCAAAATTCAGAAAATGTATTTTGCCTGCATATAGACAGTAAATCAGTAAATCTGCTCTAAATGCAATGGATACACAGACTGTGTGCCTGCACACATGTCTAATAAACCTAAAGCAAAGCTGAACAAGTCATACTAGGTGCTATCCACTATTTCCATCAGTGAATGAAGTTCTTTGCTATTAAACAACCTCCACAACAGACTTGGGTCCTCTTCTCATACAAGCTCTCCAGCATAAACTGAAACTAAAATAAAAGTACTGAGTTCTCCAGTCAGCAAAACAGACAAAACACTAAGCTTCAAACCCAGAGAAATATTTGGAGACACTCCAAATGTCCAAGTCACAACCCCTGTGTTTTCAGTTTTCTTTCCTTTCCCTGAATGATCCTTTGAACAGTTGGGTAATCTTAGCTCTCTTTATAAGTATTTAATACTTTAAAATACATTATAATAAATAATATTAAAGCATATTATATTCAAGCTAGAACTACTGCTTATTCAGAACTAATCTTTAGTAGCATTCTCCTTCACTGTTCTCTTACTGTAGGGGATAGAACATTCTTGAAAGTTACTGGTGTGACTAAAGAGAGGATTCTGTCTAGGTCAAATTTTCTCAGGAGTTAATAATATATCACCATTATAACACAAAAGAGATAAAAGTTGGAATGCTTTTGTTATTCTTTTTAGTTGCATACAGACATTTTGTTTCTTTACATACCTTTTTTTGAAAGGGTAATCTGGATGCTATCAACACAAAAGACACACACACTTGCTGTTTATGTTAACTAGTGTCTTGGAGATTAAATCAACTTTATGCATGAGAAGGCAGATGTTTAAAAGGTATGCAGCAGTCTATAGAGTTTAACTTTTCTAAATATTAAAAATAAATATTTTATGCAATCTTGAAAAGGATATTGAGGATACTATCTTAAAACAGTTTAAGCAGGGATACTGAACAACCAGTATAATCTAGTTTTGGAATTTTTTGCAGAGTAGAGACTGCCTTCCTGTTACAATCTTTTCAAGAACTCCAGCAAGTCAGTGAATAATAACACTGAAAGTTTTCTTTATTTTGAGGAAATCATTACTGTTTTTTAACTTTTAAAATGCTCTCTTTAAAGGCTTTGCAGGGAAGGCCAAGCAATACCTTCTTGGCCCCCTCTCAAAGAACACAGCAATATTAAGAAGCCTTGTATTCTATAAGAGCACACATATCACAGAACTTTTACTGACTTAAGGCCTGAGCAAAAAACAGGAATAAAATACTTACCTATGGCTTGAGTTCTGTTTTATTTCTGTCCATTCTCTGAATAAATTCTCATGCAAATCCCAGTCAGAATCCCATGCATCTTCTTGCATTGCTATGCTGTGCTGAACTTTAGATTCCGCTGTAAGAAATAATGTATTTTTATAAATCTTCAAGTAAAACCATTACTTAAGGAGAAAAGAAAACTTATTTTAAAGGATTTTCATTATAAAGTTGAACTTTACTTACATTTAGATAGAAAAGGCAATCCTACATAACAATGATCTCCACACTGTAAACCAGGATCAAAATAAATATTGGCAATCTGCAAAACATGTAAGAGCTGATCAACTAAACAGCACAGTTAATCTAATGACCAAAGAAAAAAGAAGGAATATTTCTGTTGAACACAGAAACTGAACATATGCTATAGAGAAAAGAGAACTTATGAATGTTTAGATATAAGACATAAACAAACCTTTGATTTTTTTCCTGGCTCTAAATCTTCTTTATTACTTCTTAGCCTCTTATAATAAAACCTTACATCTTCTGACAGGGACCGTATGTGTTGTATTTTCACTTTCTGAGAAAAGGAGTTCATAATGTTCAGGCTCTGGTGAACTACTTTTCCCTAAAGAAAATAAAAGGAAAAAAGTCTGCAGGATATGCATATTTCCCTAGCGTATGTATCTATTTATGCAGGCTGGCAAAGACCACAGCACTGCTGAAATGTTAAATTGAGATTTTAACTAGGCTATCTTAAAGAAATACCATTTGCAACACTTCAAGATAGTAAGTTTCTGTGAACTTGTATTTTTCCCTCCATCTGCTTCCAAACACAGTTCATCCTTCTTCGAAAATTAAGAACACCTGACGTATCTTGGAAGAGCTAGGACAACAGCTCTCCTTAATCAAATCATGATTAAAAAAAAGCATCAGAAGAAGAAAGGCAAGAAAAAAACCTCAGTTTGATGAGCCTCCTATTACTAAAGGGAAACAGTCTTTCTATAAAAGATCACTGCTAGCAATTAGAAATAGTAATTAATTGCTATTAATTAGAAATAATCTGAAAGGAAGAGTAAAGGGAAGCTACGATTACAAAAACTACAGGTGACAGGGGGCTTGAAAAACCCTCCTTCCTGCTCCCAAATGCAATTAAGACAGCACACATCAAAACATTTAAGAAGACACATTTAAGAAAACATTTAAGAAGAAAACAGGAATTTTTTTCCCCACACCTTTACAGCCTCCCACCTTTTCTGAGTCAAACATTATTTTACCTTTTAAGCACAGAAAATGTAGTTTAATTGTCATGATCAAAATCTTACAACGCTCAAGCTCTACCCCGCCTCAGTTGTAAATCAGTGATTCTGTGGTCATGTTTTACACCTTACCTCAACACCCAACCCTGATATGTATAGAGGAAACGAATAATAGAAACAAAAGCAGAAGAAAAGTACAACTCAGGACTGATGGGGAGACTTCAGATTTATGTAAAGGAAAAAAAAAATCAGTATGAGCAAATATAAATATCCAAGACTGTCTTTTAATGAACACATTTTTCTTGTTTCCCTTAAATAAATAGTTTAGATTTTTAAAAAAATTCTCTAAGTTTAAGTGGAGAAATGGGGGAGGTCTCTTGCTGGTTCAAAATTTGACTGTGGCCTCAGGAAACAGTCACATGTTTCAAGTCTCAATAGTAGTAACTGCAGAGGGAAAGAAACTACAAGAATAAATCCTTAATGGTACAGTACTGTTGAACTGAATTAGGAGCTATGTCTGAGTTCCATTTGTGGATTTCAATGAGTAATAAACTATCATTATTATGGGACAAGATACAGGTCTGACACTGTGAGGTAAAGATGACAATATGAAGCAGAAGTCAATCAGCTAATATTTGTTTAAATCAAGACACTGACCTTTACAAGGTCTGTATACACTGACAGTGTATTGCCGACAACCTTCAACAGAATACCAGAAACCACACTTAGGTACAAATACACTAAAATTATAAACAGACAGACAGCTCCGGGAACCAGGCAGCTGCAGGAGAACTACATCCTAAGTATAAACTGAAAAGCATGTGTTACTAAAATAGTAGCACCTAGTTATTCCTGGATGGTGTAGCCGTCAAGTTGCTCTACCAAACACTGAAACAAAAAGAACTGACGCTATTTTAGGGTTATTTTCATAAGTAATAGAGGCATTACAGAAGAAATAAATGCAAGAGTAGCCTGAATTCAGTGAGCGTAAGTTTAGTTTGAAATTAATCCAAGAAAAAGTAAAAGAAAGTCTGCTGTTAATGTCCTCAAATATAAAAAGAACTAAGTGCTAAACTAATGGAAGTAGTAAGCAAAGCTGACTGCTCTGAAAAGCTTGGGGCTTGAACACAGTAAATAGTCTATAATCTTTTCAAAGGTGGTAATTATATCTGAATCTATATACTCCCAAACAAAATGCAGGCCAGAGATCCCCTGAATGAATAATTGTTTGAAAACATTACTAGAAAAAGCATGAAGACAATAAAAATCACAGTAATCTAGGGAAGAGAAAAAATAATGACAGCAAGAAAGCTATGCCTGAGAAACACAGGTGCTATAAGAAGTAGTGTCTGCCAAAACAAAATAAAGTGAAAAGGAAATAAATAAAACTAAACCCCCTGAATCTAAACAACCCTCCCCCCAAATTCCAAAACGAAAACCAAAAAATCACAAACAAAACCCAAACAAAATAGAGGCTCCCCCTGAAAATAAAGCTGACAAGACTATGGGCTTATTACTGTGAAATACTGGGAACTTTTTTAGTCATTTCAGCCAGAACAAACTCAAAGGAGATTAAAAAATATTACTTCTTCATGGTCCAACAAGGAACAAAATATTTAAAGTGGCACTCAAAAGGGACATTCTTCACAGGCATTCTTCTTCATAATAATTATAATAATAATAATAAGTTACAATAATTCTAGCAGATTCAAATAGAGAATACAGAAACTGCTTTATCTCCAGTGAATGAAAGATAAGTGGATCTTTAAGCTATTTTAACTTATCAAAAGTTATGAAGCAGTTCATAATGAAGTTCTAGACATGCCACTCAGTGTAATAAGTATCCATATAATGACGAGGCTATATAGTAAAAAAAATAAAAATAAATATATATAGATCTTAAAGATAAAAAACAACTGTAGGGCATGACTGTTTGACCTCAAGAGTAGCAAAAGACTTCAGAAGAATTTTTGACATAGGAGATCAGAAAGAAGATGGAATATGATGCAATTGCAGCAAACATTCACTGAAGTCCTGCTGACTGACCCATCTTCCCTCTGATGACATCTATCCCATTACATGAGTATTCCAAGATCCCATCCAAGTGAGCTGTTGAGGAGAGCTGGGACAACGCACACTTGGAACACGTGACGCAAAAATCCCAAGCAACCCCCAAAATAATGACAAACTGCTCGTAACAGTTCAGTAGCACAATCTCTCCAGCAATTTGACATTGAATTCAGGACAATGGTTTCCCTTGGAAAAGGGCATATAAAGAAAAAACACAGCAAGTAAACATTTAATCCTCAACTCTCTTACCGGAAAAGAGGGTGGAAGAAAAACATGTTTTGGGGAGCAGGTCAATGAGCCTACAGCAATCACAGCTTTCACTGGTATAGTTAAAATCTGGACAAAAAAAAAAAAAAAAAAAAAGAAAGAAATAAGAGAAAAATTTAGGAAAAACCCCCTTATATTTCCAACCTTTAAATACCTCTTCCACTTTAAAATTCTAAATCCTATATATTCTATACATACATCCTATTCTATATATTCTATATTCTATTCTATAAATAGAATAACAAAACCCTGAAATTCTACAATTAATGCAGTCTAGGATTATATAGACATTTAAAACATGGAGACAAGAATTTAGATTTCAAGCCATCATCATACTCTGAAGAGTCACTCCATACTGTCAGGAACCACTCCTTTACTCAGCCATCCTCATATCTCTTCTACATGGAACAGAAAAATGGGGTATTATATAGGTCACATTTGAATGGGGCTTACTCTTTTGGAAAACAGAGGGTAACATTTTTAAAGTTTATGAGGAAAGAAGATACACCGAATTTTTCCAAACATCATGTTATTGTAATACCTTGAGACACACATAGAGAAAGTAGCCTGGAAGGGATGGCAATGAGATTCAAGTACCAATACAAGCAGAATAACTTGTGACAAGCAAGGAAATAAAATGCTTCAGAATCTGTAACTGAAGGGTCACATACATGTGTGGATATACTAAAAAAAGGCTTAAAATCTCTGATAACTGGCAGAAATTGGGAATTTCCCATTTTCTGTAGCACCATCAGAACCACACAATCAGTGATATAATTTCCTGACTTCATAAGCACAGGGTCACATTTGTGTTTTTTTCCATATACCACACAAAGATATTAAATACAGATTGCGTTATTGATTAGACTCTGTCTCCTGCAAAAAAAAGGCATATGACGTTGAGGCAACCAGTTGTTCCCTCCCATAATAATCAGTGCAAGGATTCTGTTTCATCAACTGCCAGCAAACTGTGGTGAACTGTAGTATGGTTTAGTGGGCATGGTGGTATCCAGTCTTTTCCAACCTTTATGATTCTATGACTCTACAAAACAGCTTTCACATTGCTTTTTGACATAAAAATGCCAATATTGCAGCTCAGTTTCAGTAGCTGATAATGTACAGAGAAGAACATTGTCAGTGCATGATATGCCACAAGATCCACGCATTGATGCTTTGACGATATGTCATGTCACTGAAAAACCCAAACTGCAAAGCATTAGGTCAGATTTAAATGGATATTTCTGAAAGCTGGACAGAAATCATAATAAAAGTGTAAGTAGCATTCCCACTGAGTGATGCAGAGTTAACTTGCAAAGATAACCTGACCTCTCGAGTTCACCTCCAACCTTAACTTCTCCCTCATGCTATGGTCTATCCAGTAATACAACACTGAAAGCCTAAACAGATCTTTTGGGCAACACCCATTTATTATACAATAAATATACCTCATAATCTGTTGTGATTTGTACAGCTCCATCATGAATTCCTTCAAGTTCCTTTGCTATTAGATTAACTCGGAACACTGCATAATAGCCTGATGCGAGGATCACCTGTAAATGGTAGAACAAGTCACCAATGTATTCCATTTCACTAAAACCAGACTCAAAATCTATTTAAAAATCACTGTCAGTGATAAACACATACATAAGTGACTAACACAAAAATTATCATTTCCTTGTGGTGATAAATTTCCACTCATCCCAGATTAAGGATGAGCATCATCTGAGGGTACTGAGATTGGTTGGATTTGGAAAGGGTAAACTTCAGAAACAGCAATTTGATTACAATTCTGCTCCTTAAAATAAATTTAGGAAGCCTACATGCTTTATCATACTCAAATTCAGACAAAAATTAAGAATTCTTATCTCTCCTCTGCTAAAATGAAACTGAAAGAAGTTGCAGAGGTTTTTCTCTTTTCTTCCCTTCTATATCTAGCTTGCAATGGGGATTCAAAGGTTTACTTACTGAAGACTGATCAGATGCCGTAGCATTTTGTAGTTCGTGGTGGTTTGCAATTACTGTTGTTCTGTTTCCCTTTTCAGTTGTTAGAAGTTCTACAGCCAAACCATCCCCTATAATATGCCAACTTTTTATGGCCAGCTTAAAAAGAACAAAGGTACTGTTTTCAGTAACAATACTGATGTAAATTTTTTAAAAGATAAACTAAAAATAAATGCATCCTCACCTCTATCGGATTGCTGTTGATGACTACAAATAAAATGTTGGTAGCTTCTGTTGCACTCAATATGCCAAAATCTATAAATCGCTCCTCAGTTTTTGGAGACAGTACAAAGTACTAGAAATATTGATAAAAGTATTTTAGCATAAGTGAAATGTAAAGTGTGCTCAAACTCTAAGCTCATTAAAAATGCATTAATAACTTTAATACAACACTACCATGACAATCTCAAAATTCTACATTAATAAATTTCCTATGTAAAACTAAAGATTTAAAGGGAACAAAGAAGAATTTTTCAGCAGACACCAAAGTAGAATAAAGAATTAAAGAGTCCTATGAAGTCTGCCTCTAATTAGACAGAAGTTGCCATAAGAAAAGGAAAATACTTACATCTAGAAATCCTGTGTACGCTCGGACAGGTAGGTGAAATTTAGAAGCATTGGTGATAAGTAGGATATTGTTGTCTACGTGAACAGATGATGTGGAAGGCATAAAATGAAGTGTAAAAATGTATCTGGATTCATTGGGTGGAATTAAGACTGGTTTACTGAAGTTCTGGACCTAGACCAGTGAACAATGAAAACCAAGGTTACAACTGAACAAAGTGCTTCACATTTAAGCATTTACTAACAGGTAAAAGAATTCACTGAAACAGGACTTACTTTAAACATTGGTTTTGCTTCTTCTGGTAACACAATGTCATGTATAAGGACTGCAAAACTGAACGTGTTTGTTAGGTAGATCAGCCTTTCCACAGAATCAGCAGCACTGTCACGGATGTGAAAGAGTGTGGCAGCATGATCAAATCCTAAATAACTATTAAAAGAAAAGAGTGTAAAGAAAATAAAGATTTTCCTCAAAGTGCTTTCCTTACACAAAGACTAAAATTCATTACTTCAAACAACAGAAAAGGTACATACCCCACCATTGCACACTGGAACTATATTACCAGCATTACAGGGGTGTTAATAACAAAGTCATTAAAATAAGAAAAACATGTAGTTCAGAATAATAGAAGGACTAAAAGAAAATGAAGTATTAAGATAACTTGCAAATCGTGTATTTCTTATTAGCCAAATCATGTCTCTGCAGCACAAAAATTCTCATAGGTAAGGTTTAGTTTGTTTGCCTTTAAAATACTCTGCCAGTTCTGTTGATAAAATAGCACCTCATTCAAAATGTTTTTAAAGTCAACTTAGCCATACTTTGTAAATAAGTAACAAAACCCGAGGAAACCCAGTTCTTCCAAAATTTTGCTTAAAACCAGAAGTATTTTCTCTACCCTTATTTCATACAGCAATAGAACCGCGGATGCAAAAGCAGAAATATTTCCCTACTGCGTTTTTAAAATGTATCGTCCGCAGTTTTCAGCTGCTCTGAAAAACAACTCACTAAGGTAAATTTTAACTCAAGCCTTGAAACCAACATATGAATGGCTAAAACTACCTCATCCATTTGTTTCCTGAAAATCAGGAATATTCCCTTCTAATTTAGAGCATCTAGTTTGTGAACTATGTTTGGTTACTGGAAGCTTACCCATCCAACACTTCTGCTTGATATGGTATTTCAAGTTTGGAATAGCTCTTCTCTTTTGCTTTAACAGTTATTTTCCCAGAAGACTGTGATGCTCTTTTTGCTTTTGACGCTGTACACACAAGAATATAAGAAGTTTGTTAAAGCTGACAAAAATTGATCCATCAAGTTAGACTAGAATGAGTGGAAGAATAAAACCACAGAGCTAGCCCAAAAATTAATTATCCATTTCCATGGAAGGAAAAAAAGTGGAGCTTAAGAAATTTCAATAAGCAAATTGACATGGTATAAAGTCTATGAAGCAAGAGATTCCCTATTCTGAATTCTTTCCATTTAACACCAGTTAGATGACCTGACTGATTTAGTAAGCTTTTCTACAAAAGGGACGCCTGATTGTTGCTGTCATAGAAATAACTTGAACATGTCCAGAGGATAATTTGGATCCCAGAACTAAACTCTCCACTGAAAATATGGAATAAAACTATCCCTTCCCTAACAGAAGTCTGAGATTGCTGGGTCCCTCACTTAGAACTACCAGTTGAGAGGAACTTTGGGACAGAAATGTAACAACTTCTTAATAATGAAGAAATGAAAGACAAGCTAAAGGTTGCAAAAAAGAGAAATAGAATCCATATAAGAACCCAAACTACACAAGGCCAAGAATGATGCTCACAGGTCTGCTCCAAGATCACAGAACAAGCAATGTTAGCCTGGTAGCAATAGTGATCAAAAAAAAAAAAAAGGTATTCAAATACCAATTAAGAGAAGCCACTGAGCCCCTAAAACCCCTGCATGTAATTAGGACAGCTGAAATTGCAAATATTTAGGGCTGGCTGCTTCACTGATAAGAATTCATCAAGTCAATTCCTGAAATACATTAAGCAGCTTAACTGAGTATTTTTCCCAGGAACCACCATTCCTTCTAAGATGTACCATATGTTAGCCAGGAGGTCCTCATAAACAATTCCCACCAGCTTCAAAATCTTAATGTATTATTACCTCAAGTTGACAGAATTCCTCTCTTTCAGAATTTATAAGCTAAAACATATTTCACTTGTTTTAGAAACCATGAGATATTAAATTTCTAAAGTGCTAATCCATAAATGATAATAAAAAATCAATCCTCTTCTCTTTATCCATGCAACTTCTAAAATTATGTCTACCACAACTACTGCACATGAAAGATTCGCTTTTTAAGCAATCCAGGCAGAAAGACTTGCAGCACTAACTAGTATCATAAAGCAGTAACAGTCACCACTGCTCCAACGGCTCATTAAATTCTCGATAAAAACAGAGGCACCTTTCTACAAAATGTCAGCATATTATTTAAAGTCACACCATGTAGGAGAAAAATCATTGAATATCAAGGTTGGAAGGAGACCTCAAGGACCACTCGGTCCAACCTTTCCTGGCAGAAGTACAGTTTAAACAAGATATCTCAGTACCCTGCCCAAATTGATCTTAAGTGCCCAACACTGCAGAATCCACCCCTTCTAGGGGAGACTATTTCAGTGGCTGATTGTTTTCATTGTGAAAAATTTTCTTCTTGTCTCTGAAACTTCCCCAGGAATAACTTGTACATGTTACTTCATTCATTAAGATTTCTCAAAAACAAATGTCCATTTAAAATGAAAATACATATAAATTATCAGTGCCTTAACATAAGAATACAGTTATGTTTATTAGAAAAATTAAGAATACCTTCTCATCTATATTTACCAGTCTAAGACACTTGTTGATCATGAACAAAGACAAACCTTTCAGAAATAACTGAAGTTCAGAAGCCTTTTCCCGGTAGGAAAATCTGATTTTCTTCTCAAAATTATAAACAGTGTTTTATTGAGAGTGAAAATAATCAAAGAAACTTCAGTAAGTTTTCAGAAGCACTTGACAAGTTCTAAGAAGAGAGGAGCAGTACTTACCATCAAAGCTAATGCTTGCAACTTTGGTATATTTACTTTCAGAGGCTTTTAACGTAACGGGCTTGAAATGTACTGTTATAGCTTCATTCTGTGGTGTAGGTCTAACACTCTGCAAACAATCAAAATATGAAGTATCTGTAAATTTATCATTGCTAACATGCTGTGAAGCCTTCACGTGTCTTTCACAGTGATAAAATTGAAACTAGTTTTGGCCAAGCTCTTACAGGTCTGTCTTTCCTATAACAAAGCAGCATTACAAGTGGTTTTAGAGTTTTTTTTTCAGGTCCTACTCAGGCAATAGACAGGAAAGTGGGTAACTGTGAGTTCTCCTTGGAGACATTGAATTAAGTGGCATTATGGCCAGAAACATATTAATGCAAGAAAGCAAACCTTATTTAAATTAAGGCTTAATTTTCATTCCTAATGCTTCAGGGCTACAATAGCTAGGCTATTTGTTTCTGGTACACTCACTAACAAAACTCTTAACTGACTTGTGCAACTACCAGAGAGAATACAGACATCTCCCTTGTCTCTAATCCCATGCTAAGTCTTAAAGAAAGAAACAATTAACAGCATAGCAAATGTTTTGTAGACCTGTGATGACATTCATTCCACACTAACACTCTACAAGGTCACCCTTTACATCTGTTTTAACTAAAGGGAAAAGGTAAATGGGCATTACTGGAAGAGCTATTGTGTCATTATTTTGCATTTGTGTGTATTAGCCAGAGCTGATTTGTAGAGGTACTCATTGCTATGCAGGAGGATAAGGGATTCCATGTCATCTGAAGACTATAAAGATTGCTAGCAAACCTCTGAACTAGATTCCATGGAGAAACTGGGCATGAAGCATTTAAATGCTCTTATTCTTGTTTTGCTTAAAATTAGGATGGCTGCCATGATTCTTCCTCCTCACCTGACTTCTGCTTTAAGAACAGCTCAGCTGCTCACGTACCAGCTGTTAAGCCACACCAAATTACAGGATGCTGAATTAAGGAAACTGAAATGACTGCTGCCTTACCTTCTGCTGGGCTGCAGAGGTTTAGCACCTTCTTAATAAGCAGCTGAGCCTTTCTTGGTTAGGGAGGAGGAAGGCAGACAGCTAGTGGTACAAACCAATTACAGTTCTGCCAAGCCAAGCTGTCCTTGATTGTAAATTAAAGCCATAAAAGTGTGCATAAATAACTAAGTTCTGCAGACCATATGATCCTTATTGGAAACAAGCAGCACAACTACTGCAGCTAATGAAAAATCTCTGTTAACTCAACCAGAAGTTCCGTATTTTAGATTTACAGCATTGACCTTTGTCCACCACCATATCTGCATACATAGGGTGCAGATATTTGGTATTTCTCTTCATAAGTCAATTAATAACTATCTCAATTTTCTTCTATGAGATCAACATTACAAAACTGAAATCCTGACACATCTTTTTTAAAAAAACCCTCTTAAAGCAGATGAAATCAAAGCTGTGATAAAGTTCACAACTTCTGGATGACAGAGATGATAAACATATTTAGAAGCTCTTTTCATGCAAAATGCTTTAATTACTGGTTTGAAATAATGCTGATTTCATTTAGTAAATAAAATTGGAAATATTCATAAGGACAGCCTGTTACCGGAAAAATGGCAGGTTTCAGAGGTGCATCTCTTATACCACATGTGTAACAAACCTACATGTATTTATTCAAAATGTCTGTAGCTGTAAATTTAGTTAAGGAAGGAATTTACACTGGTTTGTTGAAATTTCCTGAACTACATAATGCACATTTCCCATTTGTTGCTTGATTACATGCTATAAAGGAAAATACAGAATTAAGACAACTAAGGAAAAAAACAAACATCCTTAAGAATCCTTTCAACATCACTTTCCTCAAATTTCAACCTATTTCAAAATAAAGCTCAAGTAAAACCTGTCCTGAAATACGCATTAAAAATCATCAAATATGGACAGGTCCTGAAAATACATACAAAACAAGTTCTGTCAAGAACATAATATGACCAATTTTCTCAGAAAATTTCCTAACAACAACTTTTGTAAGAAAGAATAATTTTAAATGCTTCAGTAACACATGGCTCTCCCACAGAATGACCCACTCAAGATTCCTGACCCTGCTCTGTGAAGACACATCCAATATTTAGCATAACTGCAGAAAATTAAGACTTTAGATGTTCTAAAGGACACAAAGATGGGCTAAAGCTTTGTGCTTCTGCAGTTCTTGAGAAAGACTTTGACGGTTTAAGGACTCTTGGGCTATATGTACTCTAATAAATTAAAGAATATGGGTTGGAAGACTGACACATTCATCTATACTGTTTACCACTCAGAAGCTGAATCCAGTTTTGTCTTGCCCACCTAGCATAGATGAAAAAGCCCTGTGGCTACAGGAAGCAGATTAAGGCTGGTTCCATTAGTGTCAGAACCACCTCTGAACTGTTTTATTCTCTTTTACAGACACTGTCAGAAATTTCCTGGCCTTGTGTTTAAACAGAGAAACACCTAACTAATTAAAGTTCACTTTCTCCATAAAGAACCATCCAGAACATGGAACAAACTACTGCTAAACTGTAATCCTTGATAATTTTGAGATGCATACACCCAAACGTGGAGATAAAAACACAACAGAGAAGCAAACTACTTGCAGATTGCTAAGAGAAATTAATCTCTATTCTAAAGCTGGGACAGAACTTAATACTTCCTTATACAAACACTTTTCAAGCTGATACAATTCAGCATCACTAAAGCTATCCTGAAGTTCCTGGTTCTTCATGCATCAAACATGATCAGGACCTCAAGCTTTGAAGAGTCCCTTTGCTTTTAGCAGTCAAACAGGCTTAAAGTGCCTTAAGGAAACACAAAATTTTCATTACAGAGAAGGGATAAAACAAAGTGTTCAACAACTAACATTCACCAGATTTTTGACAGAACGGCTTAATTCTTGCAGCATGACTGGTTTATCCAGTCATGAAATAAGCATTATTCTCCTTAATAATGGAACAAACCCCACAAAATGAGGGAGATAGTATAAGGAGTTTTAGAACTCAAAAAAGAAAATGACTTGCTCTTATTTTCCTCAACCAGTTTGTTGGACCACAGCATGACTAAGTACTTGAAGGCAGAACAGCTACAAGTCTGGCAACAGTATTAGCGGTCTCTCACACACTGATGATCTGAAGATATTTAGTTCCTCCAGCACCCAGCTTAAACATATGCTAAATATAGCCTTGGCCTTTTCTTCTGACATTAAGATGAAATTTGTAACACAGCTCTGTCTCACTACTTTTAAACCCTAGCTCTAAAGGGTCAGAAGTCTATCTGTCAAGCTTTCCTAGAAGTAAGCTATTCACCAAGCTCCTTCAAAAATTCTTTACTCTTGCTTTCCACTTTGAAATTCATCAATTGGCACAGCAGCAGAAAGTCACACAGCAATTCAAAAGTGAGAAAGGTTACAAACTTCCCAACAAAGCTGTCCCTTAATGAAAAGAACAATTGATTTGATGTGCCATGTGATACACTGAAAAACACATCATGTCTCGACCCGTGTGGTAGCTTTTTCCCTGCAAAAGTGAGTCCCAGAGGCTTTAAAAATGCCAAATCAACTGTTTTGATACAAAGTAAAAAAATAATTTATTTGGGAAAGTCTTGTCATGACATGTATGATGGTTATCAAGTGACAGCCTTCAATTCGATCAGTATTTATGGTTCATGGCCCATAGTCTGAAGACCACAGATTTAAAAAAAACAAAATGGATATGCTTGGGCCTTTTTTTAAATAGAGGAGTATGAATTAGGCACTACACTACCAGGTATTAGAAGTGATACTGATGGTCTGAAAATATGGTTATTTGCATTGTACTCAGCAAGTATATTATACACTTGAAAAAATAAAAAAGACAACAAGCAAGCTGTCAAATCTAAGACGACAAATATAGCTGGAAAAATAAATTATTGAATTTATTAACCCTCTCAATGCAAAAATCACATACCGGTCTTTTTGGTTTTTAAAATCCTCTACAGAAGTTGTGCTGTAACTTAAAAAGCTATGATTCCTATAGGATCATCTGACCTCATTAATGCAGTAAGCATCAAGACCTCAATGAATTAAAATCTTTTCGCACTATACTGTAAGTTTCTCTTGTCTTGAAAATTGTAAGTAACAGCTTAGCAAGCACTGCAATAGTCCATTGTCACTGTGAAAACTTATCTTAATCACTAAAATTTTTCCTGTTTCTATTTTAAATTCATCTAGCCTCAGTTTCCAGTATCCTAAGATTTTGCTAGATCTCTACTATTAAAACACTGTTCCTCATAGTTATAGCTTCAAGCTTTATAAACACAGAAACGGTCTCCAAGATCTCAGTAAGGAACCTTTGCCAATCCTTCAGTCATTCTTCTGGCTCCTCTGGTTTCTTTTCAACACTTCAACACTTTTTGAAGTGCCCTGGGACAAGGTATAGCTAGCTACACAACTAAATCTGGAAAAGAAGGAAGACAGGAAGGGGAGAAGGAAGAAGTGAGAAAAATAGTGGGCAATGAGAAAAATCACACAGGAAAAAAGTATGAATGAGCAAAGGTGGACTACCAGACTAGTGCCAAAATTCTGAAATAAAAACAGAAAGTAGAAAATCCAAGTGCTAGAATTCTGAAGCTGGCTGCACTTCATGTTCATCTCCACTGGTCTTAATGCCCTAAAGTGCTTGGGTTTTTTTGTTATCTCAAGCAACAAATCAGATAAGCTCAAGGAAAAAAAGGTAATTTTACAGGCAGCTCTTGAAAGCTACTCTTTGCTTATCTTAAAAAATTATGCTAGGGAAACACTTTATACACTGATGTGTACATGTGATGTGCAAAAAAATCTTACAGACTTGTATTAATCTCTCACTCACTGAACATGAATTACTGTTCCCAAGTATGAAAGTTTCCAAAGGTTCAGATATTGCAGGTACAGCCTAAAAATGCTGCTCAGAGCATTCAAAGGGGGCCATGGCACAAATTAATTTTACCATGAAGAAAAATTATTTGTTCTGCTATTATACAAGATATTATACAAGATACATTTTCAGTCACCTAGCTTTTAATTCTGAACACTACATGGTGAACCTGTGAATGATCAATTTTTATGAGAAAAAGTAAATCCAAGCAGAAAGATTCAAATTGAAAGAAATTAAACTTACTGTAATTGGCACATCTTTTGTTCCTGAATTTAATAAATGCAGATTTAAAATTTTTGGCAGATCTGTTAAAGAACAAAAAACACACCTGTCTATTAGGCTATTTTAACATATGAATCTTATACAAAGTCATTTATACTAACTAGTTTCTTATATACCTCCACTGTTCAGCGTTAAAATTTATACTAGCATGACAGAATAGCCAGTCAAAACAGCTAGTCCCAAGAATCTGACACAAACTGCATTTTTGTGTATTAGTAGGTATTCCATGCTTCAGCTTACCACTCATATTTCTAACACATTAGGAAGTGAACAGGCTAAAAATACTACAATCAATGACTGTCAGACACACCATGTCCAGAAGAAAATACTCTTACTTGAAAATTTTTACATGTAAAGGAAGTAGTATGGAAAAGTTCTTCAGAAGCTATCTTTTTTTAGTTGAACAAAAGATATATACAGTTTTTCGTCAGCAATAAATCCCTCTTTATAGCTTAAAAAAAAAATCTCTGGTTTTTCTACTTTCTGATATATATTTTTTTATCACTAAACAATATTAATGTAAATGTAAAATTTTAAGCCTAAATGTGTTAGAGGCAATTAAAAAAGATCCTATCATAAAACACTTGATCAAGTTTGCATACTTTCAGTTTTCCCTATGTCTGAAAATTATTAAAATTTACCCAGAAGTGAAGCAATTTTCATAAATTCACAGAATAATTGAACCAAAATGCTTTTCAGACTAAGCCACGTGTAACTGTGTAACATTAACTTTACTACTGGACTTACAACCTGGTGTGCAAACTACTGCTTGTTTGTACACATCCCAAGTACTCTTGCACCTGTGCACTGTTGTAACCTGCTGTTGTTATCTGTCTTTTTAAAAGCATCATTCCACAAGCAACCCTGACCAGTACAAAGGTAACTGGGCTTTATACTTTATACCCTTCCCCACCCTATTCCTGATAAATACTTTGAGAACTGAAGAATAGTTTACCTTGTGTTCGTAGTGTACCAAAATCTAGCATTTCTGTTGATGAATAGATTCCTGGTGCTTTAAAAAAAAAAAGTTACAATTTTCTTATTATGCTAAGAGTTACTTATTTGAATAACTGAAAAAACCCCAGCCAAAACACAACAGACCCAAAAATCAACAAAACCCCAACCACTCTTTCACATACCTGTTGTAACTTCTACTTCAACAGGCAGAATAATAACTTCTGTGTTGTCTGAGGCATTTGTTTTTATTCTAATGAAGGCTGTATGATTATCTGCTTCTCTTGAAGAAAAGCTGGCTCTCATCACTCCTTTTGTTTCATAGGGAGGTATTTCCTGGTTAATAATCAAAGCACATCTATGAGAGTGCAGTAATTACAAAAAAAGATGTCACACCAAATAATTACAATAGAAACATTGAGTATAACTGTTAAGAGAAAAAGCTACAATAGCAGGAAAAGATAGGCTACATATAACTGAAATTACCATTACATTTATAAAGCATAATTGTAATCATCTAATATGACAGTGATTAAAACTAGGTAAGATGCAAGAGAACTTTCATGTCCCCTTTGATTAAGTTATCAATTCTATGATTCTAAGTTTTGTGTATTCAATTTGTGGTAAAAAGACAGTAGACTAAATTAGCATAACCTGGCAATAAATGGAAGACATTCAGAAAAAATGTCGACAGTAATATCAAACATTAAGTTTGCATATTCTAAGTGTTTTTTCTCCAAAGCAGACAAGCCATACAGTTTCAGTGCTAAACACAAACTAAAACGGTGCATATCTCCGTGCAGCCAGAAGCTTGTGGCGCTCCACATTTATTAGTCACCATGTAATTTACAAGAAAAAGTTAAAATTAGTTTTAGTTTCTGTACCATGCCTATTCTATCAATTCTAATCTGTATTCAGGGTTCGAAAGATATCTCTTTCTTTCTGTATTTTCTGGACACAGCTGCAGCACATGATTAACTTCAGCACTACAGCTGAAATACTAATACTGGATTGTCTTCCTCATCACATCACAGAAGGTCTGAGGATTGGGTTTTGGTTGGTTGCTTGGTTTTTATTTTTAAAAAGAAGATGAAAACCTTGACTGTAAACTTTCTAAGGCACAATGACTGCAGATGTATTCTTTGAAAACTGTTGAATATCTTAGTAAGAAGATTTCAAGTTCTGTTTTCAGACCCAACATAATGCAGCCATTCATTAATGTATCAAAGAATGTGATCTGACTCTTCCATATGTGTAACTAGGGATCCAAAGTTGGTCAGATCAAAAAACACTCCTGCATATGCAGACTGCTCCATCCAATCATTCAAGCATTTGGCATCAGAACAATTTTATACAATTATGTATATCCATATGTCAAAGTATCATCACCATATCTCAAATAATTTCTGTTACTTTGAAGCTTTTTCTAACTGCAGTGCAGCTCTTGACATAACCAATACAATGATGTATCTGTGTGTTTCCTCCTACTGGCTTGATTTCTTCAAGCTGCCTTAACGTTTTGAAATACAAATGGTTATATGAAAATGCATACCAATGGTATGAAAACGGATGGATAGAGGAAACAAGAGGATTAGTCTTTGCCAGACACTGGAAGCTTTCACATGTGAGTCATCATTGCTTTAGCTGGCAACCTGGCCAAGAGAAGCTGAAAAACTTCATGCTCTGAAACACATCCCCCCTAACTTCTCCTGACAACTAGGAAGGGGCTATCTCTAGGAGCAATGCAATTTGACTAAAGCAATGTCAAAACATTAGGACATTAATGTTTTAAAATCCATTTTCATGTGAACATCTAACCCTCAGCATCTGTTTCCACTGCATTTTTTAAAATATCGTGATCTGTGTTAATACTTATTTCCTTGCAACTTTTGTACCTAAAACTAAAGTACTGCTATTCTAATGGACTTTCTCCAGAAAAGACAATAATTAAGTATTGTGATTGTCCCTTATAACTCACTTGGAAATACCTTCTTAAAACAAATATAACTGTCACATTACTGTAATGATACACTTGAGCAAGAGACAAACTTAGGAGCCCAATGGCTCTGAAGTTTCTCCTAGACCAAAAACCATCATAAAAAAACAAATAATTTTAACTGAAAAGGAAAACACGTTTTGTATCATTACCAATGGTGTGACATACAGCATGGTGCCAAGAACTGTATCTTTGCAACACTTATAAATTTTATTTCACTTAAAGGTATCAGTATGTGTTACTTCAAACTAGATTCAATGAGCCAGACCACAAGTGCATCCAATCCACTACCTTGTCTCTAGCAGCAGGCATGATGAGTAGCAAGTAGCTGCAGGGCATACATGTAGGCATATGTTCCAGAACAGTTTCTCGAACACTCTCAGCTCATGATCTAGGGGTTTACTTCATTTACACACACTGATGCTTTATTTAGTAGTCTGTAATAGATTTTTCTTGCCTAAGTTTGTTCAGATTCATTTTCAACCCATGTGTGCATTCATAGTAATTTGCAGGAAGGACTTCCTAAGCTAAAAAACCCCAGCACCACCAAAAAAGCCAAGAAAAATAAAAAAACCCTAACCAACTAACCAAATGGGAAAAAATGTACACTTTTACTGTGGGTTAGTTCCAGCTCACAGGACTCCAGGACTGAAAGCTCAGGTAGGTGTAATTCATTCTAATGGGAATAATTTTATGCTTCATATTTCAAAACAGCACAGCTCAATACATATGGCTTATTTTAATTAAGCTTTTCATTCAACTCCTACTACCATAACATTTACAGACCCTGTCATTGTTTCCATTTTTAAGGGTTATATTAAATGACTACATGACAAGACAAAAAGTTAGTAAAAAAAACCCAAAGCCTAAACTCTTACCAAACTAAAACCTCCCAAACACGTACAATAAGTGCTGCAAGACATGACTACTCACCCATAGCTTTCTTGTACCTCCCTGCTGACCTGTTGGAAGCTCTAAATGGAGATCACCTCCACTGGAATACACTTCTACCACCTGAGGTGGATAACAGGAAAATGTCAGCACTCAACCTTAAAGGGATCCTGTTTACTTATCAGGTACTATCATGTGCGATGGCATAGGTTAGTGACTATTTGACCAGTGGAATACCTTAAAAATTCACTTTAATGCTGATACAGCCATTTGTTAGTGCTACACTTTATGCGCTTTCTTGAGAATTTTACTGTTTGTGAATCACTTAACAGAATCAGAATTTGGTTAGGTAAAGACATCAATCCTGCCTGAACATACGAATGTTTTCCAAGATTACATACTAGGGTATATTGAAACAACACCTTATGCTGCACAAACCACAAAAGTTCTGTTTGTTTGCTTCAGTATTCTTTCTAATTACCAGTGAAGTTTAAGTCTTTATTTTTCAGAAATTACAACCATTTAAATAACTGAAATTTCACTGGAAAACCTCAGTTTAGGAAATTAAGAGATCTGTGACTATAATCTACAATGTCTAGAACAGATCTGCATTTGAGCAGAAAAAAAAAAAAGTCTTATAATATGAAAGACATGACCTCAAATAGCTCTAAAATTTAATCAGAATTTTAAGAAGTACCAAATTACACAAAATTTCAGTATAATACCATAAACAAGCATTTAATGATTTTTCTCTTATGCTCACCTGCAAAGGTTCACTGTGAGGGTTATGGATATTTATTATAGGAGAGAAGCTGCTATTTACAGGAACTCGTGCCCCAATAAATGGGCGCAATCGATAGGGGTTCGGAACTCCAATGCCAAACACCTGGTCCAGAAAAAGAAACACAAACTTAAGTAGCTGTATGTAAATGGTGCAGAGCCTAACATGCACACACATTTTAGCAATCCACAAATAACTCTTTGATTAGTTTTATAGTATACTTATAACTGAACCTTTAAAACCAGTATCATACCAAAGCTCTGAAATAAAGAAACTGATTTCATTTATCTTAATTTAGTTTGCGGCTAAAGGCTATTCCTCATTTCTACCATTTACTTACATGTATACTGAAAAACAGGCAATCAAAAAAACACCTTTTTTCTGACACTCTGGAGTGTCAGATATAGATACCAGCTAAAGGTTAACAAAATATTTCTTTAATCATATCATTATGAAACTACCCATATTAGGAAGCACTTTTGTTGTTGTTTGCAAAACATTGTTATGGTAAGAATTATATTTTTTCAACAAGGGGATTTCTCTCATTTTTCACTTTTCAGTCTCTCTCATCTGTCTAAATTATCTTTCCGACTCTCCAGTGAGTATTTTTTTCCAGTATAATGAATAACATTGTGTTGCCACTGGAACAGATAAGTAAAGAGCTAAAGGATGAGCTAGCTCCCTACAACAAGCCACCAAAATAACACATATAAAACAGGTATTGGGAGGATTTTAAATCCTGTGTAATTTCATTGATCTGGATTAGAGTACTGCTCTACCCATCTTTACAACGCTGTATCTGTGTTACAACAAACAACAGGGATGGAAACTTCTTCAACTGGGTTGATGGGGAAAAAAACCCCAAACCAACAACCCACCACTACTGTGCACGTATCCTTGGGTGGTTAAGCATCCCACAATAGATACTGCTTTGCCTGATTCACCCTTCACTTTTCTGGAAAGCATGTGATTCTCTTACCTGATAAGTAAATACCCCATGATTAGAAGTGTTAATAAATAAAGTGTTCTCTACATTTCCCACTACTCTTGCGAGGAAAACTACATCAAAGGATGTATTCCCTCCTGGAAGAATTTTCTGGAAAAAATAAAAGCAAATAAGCAGAGGGATAAGGAAAACTGTTTACTGAATAAATAGCACCATGCAGATGAACAATAGTTTTTGTGCTGCAGAAGATCCTCATCTGTTCTTTGTGGAATACAACAACTGCAGATTTGGAAAGAAAAAAGTAGAACTTGCAAACAAATGAAATCTGTAACATGTACATAAATGTGTAAAAGGAAATAGTAAAAATAATTTAAAACTATTATCTAGTGCAGAATCATACTTAATTGAATTTTTGCACTGAATTCTGAATTTAGAATTCAGCTTACAACAAAAATATTTTAGACTGACAGTTCAAAAGTCACTGGAGAAATGCAACTGCTACAAGACTTCTATAAATGCAACAGGTTCTTTTATTACAGACAGGTTTTCTGAATTTTTTCATGCTTACATGGCTCTTGCTAAGCCACAGGCCCTGCAGACAAAACTGAAACTAGAGGAGTATCTGACAGCAATGTGGTTAGGGGTTAACCCTGCCAACACCATGCTTTTGAATGTGCAAGTTCCTGTAAAACAATTACTTACAGCTGTAAGTACACTGGAGTGACTACTGCACACCAACACTACTTCACGTGACAGAACATTAGGAAAATTCATAGCAACAGCCTGTTTCTTTAAGTGATCTGAGGAAATGTGCTCACTTCAGCAACAAAGGAGATCTGCTGTTAAACCATCAGCTATAATATACATTTTCAGTGTAGTCAGGACTCCTTGTGTTCCTGTGCTCAGCTTGAATTTGCTCTGATATGAGATGAACTGCAGTATCTTAACACTTCTAGGTATGTAATTATTGCAATAAGTCACTCTTTTAGAGAAGCTTCCATTCAGACTCCAGAGGAGGAAGAAAAGCTAATTTTAAGAAAGTAAAAAAAAAAACTTACCCTATTTTGGAAAAATGATGCATGAAAATGTGATGTTGTAGCAGATATTGATACTAATGTAATTGTTTCTTCTGAGCTAGGGTTATGTAGGTAAACTTTTTCCATTTTTGGCATTCCAACTGGCCTATCAAAATAGAGAGAGAAAAAATTTATAAAGTCTCAGAAATCTAGACAATAAAGCATTGGACTTTTTTCCCATTACACTAGATAGGAGCAGAAAAGTGATGAACACTGACAACAGAGTTTTGCATTTAATTCTTTTTTCAAGTAACATATGTATCCTGGACCTGTGAGAATTACTTAGTTAACATATTTTCCATTATTTTATTGCTTACTTCTCCTGAAGTTTTACCTCATGTTGCATCACACTCATGAAACTATTGTCAAATTTTTACTTCACAATGAAAAGAAGCAAAGTTTTCTACTCCTATGACAGAACCTCTAAATAATTATCTTCAGGCAGGATGTACACAGCAACTGAAAATAAACAGAACCAACTGAGACAAAAGTCTAAATGCAAATTTTTTTCCACAATACATTATAAGTAGTCTTACCCAGAATCCAGAATTTTTCTGGTATTACATTTTATAATGTGCTCTACAGAATTAAGTATGCAGACATGCGCAGCAACAACCATTTCATTTCTATATTGTATTTGAATTCATTCCTTATGTAAAAAAATAAAGGCTTGAGATAAATTCCAGCATTTAGGAACCCTAAAACATGGAAGTCACACTGTCAAACAACTGCACAATTTTTCAGTAACAAGACATGCTAACAAATTTATTTGACACAAGCTTTTGGCCAGTTTCTTTCTGCTTACAACAGCTGAGGTGACAGAAGATGCTTCAGTTGCAGCAATTATTTTTCAAACTTTACTGTCTCTTCAGATTTTTTTCATGCCTTTTAACTCTTACATGTTAAGTATCAGCACCAAAGCACTAATGAAGCATGCAATTTACAGATTAAAAATTGCTGCATTTTGAATTCTGGAATTCAATATAGTTAATTCTTAACTTTCAGGCCACATGTAGTCCATGTAGCACTCTCTCCCATGTCACTTGCTCCAGACACTGCAAGGACACCAAAACTACTGATAAGAATTACTATCTGTAGTACCTGCAGCAATGATGACCAGAAACAGGAAGCTGTTCCACCAGCCTCAATTAACCTTAACAAACCAAATTAATACGTGCTATTGCAGTCAGTTTTTCATCTTATAGCAGGGTGTGGAATACATCTCAAAAGATGAAGCAACATAACTTTTTTGTAAATTAAAGGTTCCAGCGAATGGAGAATTTAGTGACAATAAAGAAACTATGCCACAATTCACAAAGTGATTGTGGTTACAGAACCTCCTATGCATGACACATGGGCTAAAGAAGCAGATACTGAAGATCATGTTATCAATTCAAAGACACAATTATTAACCATCAATAAATGACATCATCACTAACAAAAATATATGTGCAGTCTGCCACTGTAAAACTCTTTGCTTTGCTTGCTGAGTTCACCTAATTTCATGACTCCATCAGCAAATACTTGTTTTTGATCCTTCTTTCACTGTCAAAAAAATCTCATTTTGACTCCTCTAACTTCACCAGTGACAAAGACCAAAATTTCTATCACCTTCCAAAACCTGTACAAAACGAAACATCCGGGTTAAACTCTACAGAAAATATTTTCATCTCTTGCTACCATACATGGGGATGTCAGAAAAGGAAATGGTTTATCAGCTGTGACATTTTGCATTAACTACTGTAACTGCTACACTGTTGATCAATGGAATTATACACTAAACCTATGCACCTGTTTTTCTTTTGCTAGGATAAAGCTTACCAAACCAGAGGAATGCAAGTGAGAGCCAGCCCTCCGAATTTCCTCATCTCTACCCCCACCCCCACCAAAAATCCCACCATAAAAACAAACGTGCAAATCCACAACCAAGAAAAGTGTCTGCTGATAGGGAGTTATACTCAGCACCCCCTGAATTATGAACCCACTGCTTTAAACACTCTTTCACTGACATCAGTACAGGTGGCCTTGAGTATTTCAGCTGCTTGGTAACCATGAAAAGCAGAAGCTTCTATACCACTCAACATTTTTGCAGCAAATTCCTTGTTTAGACAAAGTGGTCAAGCCTTAAAGCAGTACATTGACTGTTTTATTTCTTCCCTTTTTAAAAAAATTGTGGTGTTGCTAGAATCAATCTCCTCCAAGACTGAAGAAAGCTCTTGCAGTCCGAGGATCAGCTGTCTGCTCCCTAGTTCTTACTACAGTTTTTCACTCTCCTTAGTGGAAGATATGCTCCCAGTGCCTTAGTGCAACTCCTCTGCTTGCCACAGTGCAGGTTTTGGGTACTTCTCTTCCCCACAGCACATTCAGCAGCTCATCAAGAAGAGGAAATCATTCTCCTACTCTGTAAACAAAGCACTCCAATCACACTTCATATGAGGACTTAACAGCAGAAACTAGAATCAAACTGAACAGTTCCTTCCAACCACAACAGCAAGAAGAGAGAGTTGAGCAGATTTTAATCACTGTATTACATGTAAGCAAATGGCATGACTAGCGTATCATCTCTGGCCTCTAAAGAGAAACAGCTATGTACTGAAAACTGAAGATCAGAGTATACTTCACTGACACTTGTGATGCATCATGTGTGAAATATTACAAAGCCAAGAAAAAGATCTTGAATGAACTGGCAATATTGAAGCACCAGTCTGCTCACATCAGAAAGGTAGTTTGCAAATAATACTCTTTAGCCAGGAAATATTTCAAATATTAACAATCTTTAAGACCTTCATGCTTTTCCAGTTCTGAAAAGAAGGGACTATACTTCTGTTTGAGAAGCTCAGGTCTTTAAAAACAAAATGGTAGGGAAACAGCCATAACCAACACCACATCTCACTAATTTAATATTCCAGACTTAAGTGCCACAGGATAATTATAGGTAATAAAGGCAGAAGACACTAAAAAGGCATTCTGATGTCAGGATTTTGGTTTTTTTTATTTTACTCTTTTGCTGATCATTCTGAATTTGAAACAGCAAGTCTCGTATTACATTTGGCTGAGATACATCTCTCCTTGTATTCTTTAAGTGTGATGTTACCCAAATATACAGAAATAGGACCTCATAAACCTCATCTGTTTTTCCTGCCATCAGACATGGTAAAATCCAGGTATGGCAATGTGCAGCAGACACCTCTAATGAACCTGCATTTCAAGCAATAATCTCATATGGGATGCTCTCCAAACTGCTTATCAAACTGCTTATCAAACTGATTACCAAACCACAATGATCTGCACAAGTATGGTTGTAGCCGATGCCAAATTTTAGAGCAGAATTTCCCAGAGCAGTCACAGCTAGCACTTTTTATTGTGAGAAGATGGTACAGACACAGACCTTCAGGCACACATGAACTATCAAAGCATGTAAGATTTTGCCCCTGATTCTTTGTCCTTGCATAATGCTAGGTGAATCTACACTGATAAAAAAAACTGATACCATAATCTAGATGAGAAGATGCTAATTAACAAGGGTGAGGTGCCTGGTCAAATGGGTAAAGAAGCATGTGTTAATGATCTTTACTGCAACTCAACTCTTTCCAAAGTCTGAGTTAGTACCTACAGTGTTTTGTAAGCATGTCCTTGTAATGGAATTCATTGCTGTTCCAGTGATCAAAAGGTAGATTATTTTAACAATGGAAATCAGCTCTTGCAAATTTTGGGGAGATGAGTTCTTGAGTTACTGGCCCAAAACTGACTTGAAAAAATATATAGCTATACATTGTGAAGCAAACAAATTGAGAAAATGCTCTTTTGAAAAAGAAATTAACTTTTTTTTCTTACTGCATATAGTTTAAGCACCTCTGTAAAATGCTCACTTGATTTATGAAAACTGATACAAATCTATTACTGAAAAGCAAAAGATATGAATTCAGCAGATACATTCTTCCTCTTCCATCTCTTATTCCTTCTAATGAGACTGGAAAGAGATGTGAAGTCAATCAAAAGCTTCCTAGATACGTTTTGAAATGCTGGGAATATAGGTAAATATACTCAGTATTAAATTCTGGTAAATTTTTCATGCATTTGGGAATTTCATGTTTTCCCCCCATGTATTTTTTTTCGTTTAGCATCTTTGGCAACCGCGGAAACAATTGCAAATAAAATGAGTTGTCACACAACATATCAGAAGTGTCACAAGGGTTAAATCAGTATCCTGTCATACAGTATCCTATCGGACGGGTGAATAACAAATGCCTAAAGGCAGAAGCGTAATGTGGAAAGCATACAAAGTCAGGTGCCCTGGACACTGTCCTAGGCTCAGGAACTTCCTGAACCAATGAAGACAGTTCCCCAGCCAGAAGATCAGACTGAGCAACAATAAGAACTTGGGTGTTGGCTTGTAACATATCCAACTACTTTTAATTAAAAGAAACAAAACAAGCTGGTCTTACAAGGTTACCTCTAGAGACTGAAAAAGAATGCCTTTTGTGCCCCATTCCGAAGAAAATGCTAGTCTCCTTAGACAAAGGAAGCCTGCATCATGTACAAAATTAGAGAATTAGTGAGTAGAGCATTCTTCCTGCTTCACACAAAACTGGTTGAGTGACACAGGCACTCAAGTGGTTTCTTTACCTGAAGTTAAGAGTAGCTGAAGCATGTACATCTGCATTCTCAAACACGTCTCCAACTCAGAAAAGCAAAAGAAAACAGAAGGGTTTTGGTTTTGTGTATGTATTAACCTATAAGTTGGTTGTTTCTTAGCTTCTAGATTTCACTGACTTTTAACAGAGAAAGTTCTTTGATACTAGACAAAAAGTTGGTGCCAATGTAACATACTAAATAGAGCAAGTGCTCCATTTCAAGTTAGGAATCTTAGACTCCACACAACAAAATCATGCCTTTTCCAAACAGTTATCAAAACCACATATACAAGTAGTAGAGTTTATCCAACCATGTCACCAAGTATGATTGGAATGAATCTAGGAGTATAATGAACTTTCAGCAGCATTGTGCAGTCTAGCGTGATATGTGAACAAAACCTGAGGCAGATCTGGATGAAATGTAAATTTACTGTCAACAATTTCTCACATTCAACAAACTCCAAGGGAAACAAAGTTTCCTTTAGCAATATTTCTTTAAAATTCCAACAGTCTCAAACTCTCAAACTTTAGAAGTGTATCATATGTACTGTGCAAACATTTGGATGTACATTATAGGCAACTTACTTTTAAGTAAATGTACTTAAAATGTAGGAAAAATAGCAATCTAAATTATTAAATCTAAATAATTACTCTGGTTGCTAAAATTCTTCATTTTTTTTTATGCAAGAGTTCTTGAAGAAAACAGACCATTTTGCAAAACTTTTACCAACCTCATATTATTTGAAGGCTTTAAGGGTATTTGTATCTAGTGTATATCTAGTAGATGCAAACATTTCATCTACAGCTCAGGAAAATTTCCAGTAGCTAAATTGTTAACAATAACATTTCTCCATTTTCTTACCATGCTAGTCCTCCCTTAAGTTTTACACCAGTCAAGTATTACAAGAGTGTAAATCAGTTTACACTGCAGTACAGCACATTCGTGATACGCCTTGACTTTCTAAATGCCGCCTTTTCATTTGTCTTGTTCTTAGTTCATGTAATTAGAAGTACAACGGTAGGTAATGCAGCCTAGATTCAAAGGAAGGTATATTAAGAAAGGTTTAAGATAGGCTGTACTCTACAGATTTTTACCCATTCTGACACTATCCTGTCCTTAAAGTAAAGCATGTCCCTTACATTACTTAGAGTAACATAAGGTCTCCATGCCTGCAAGAGGGTCTCAATATTTGAACATTGCCAAGCAATTGCTTTCAAGCCCAGCTTAAGCTTTCATAGAATATTCTGCCAAATACTAGAGCTCACAAACAAGAAACATGGTAACATTACAAAAATCCCCTAATCAAAACACTTCAAAGGAAATTCAAAGTGAGATTATCAATATAAAACTGAAATAAAAAACTTCAGAATACTGCCCTACCATGAGAAAATTTTGTCTGAGAATGGGACCTTGCTCAAATTGAGCGAATCAAGAGTCTCCATTCACCATAGAAGAATATGTTGATCAAGGATTAAAATATTACTGTAACCGAAAGTATAATTTTATACATTACCAACCATTTCTATGAAACAGGGGTAAGATGTAAACTTAATTTAAAATAACTCCACATTTAAAAAAAAATTGATAAGCAGTTCTAGATTTTATTATATTTTATATCCTAAAATACTCAATACGTAAGTGGTCCATTATCAAAAGGTACCTCTATCAAAAAATTTAGTTGGAGAACATAAATTTAACTTTTGATACTGTCAGAACTGAATTAACAAAGGTGAAGGCAATGTACTGAGATCTGTGAAGACCCACATTCTCCCATAAAGTAGTTGAAAGGACTGAATAGAAACTGCCCTGTAAAAGTATTTTTTAGCCTTCACCCCAGGTGGCCATCTGTAAGACCCTCTAATATGAAGACCTGTCTTAAGCACAGAAAGTCATATAGATAATGACTGTTACACCAAAGTAGCTTCTGAGCAACCAACTCCCAAAGCTACAAAGAATAACATAACGATTATTGTTTGTAGGTTAGAGCACCTCAGTTATTTCCATTTAACAACAGGGGAAAGTAACAGTTTAGTAGAGAGAATACAAGGAACAGAATGCTGGTGAAAAACAGCTAGTTGGCAGTAGTGGAGCTGGCTTTAAGAGGAAGGTTTTCTTCTCTTTAAAGCCCTGAATCTCTGATACTCAAGATGTTGCAGAATTTGTTCCAGAAAAGTATTGGTGTTGCTTCAGAAACACAAGAAAGAGGCTTACACATTAAATAACAAGTTGAGTATTCTACACTTAGTCCAAGTAGTCCCCTGGCACAGTGATATGGGAGAACCTGCCTCGGTTCTATCCCATTCCCAGAGGCTTAATGCATGCAGAGAACATCTGGGATCTCTTCAAGTGAGCTGAAGATTTGCATATCCTTTTGCATATCCTAATATACAGCATGCATTTATTTTGATAAATGTGAGATTACCTGGACTACCTTCAAAGTAGTAGAATATGGTAGTGTTTACTTTATATTAAAACAGCATTAAAAACCCTCCAACTGTTATAAACCGGAAGGCCACTGTAATCTCATCTCCAGGTGGAATACAGGGAGTGTGTCTACAGCACATATTTATCAACTTAATACAGGTTTTGATTTTCTGAGATCCTTAGATAAAGTAACTTTTATTAACTATTATTCCTGCTTAAGTTGGCATGTTTTTGAAATATCTGATTAAACACACACACTCTTAGCAGACCAAAAATGTCACAGGAAGAATGGCTTGACTTACAACTGAAAATAAATATTAGATTTTTCTTTAGCCTAGGTATGATACCTGGTGATAGCTCAGCATAAACATGAACTTGGAACAAGTTTGCTTTCCTAAATGCTACATGCTACTTATTAACAAAATACCCTTTGGGTATAGTACTTATTCAGAAACTAAACATGCATTTTATGCCTTTTCTAAAACCCATTAATAACAAAGACAGAAAAGCCAGAATTTGAATGTGAAAACCCTGTCTGTTTTAAAAGGCAAAAACCCCAAAAACCTAAATCTGCATTATCTGACTTCCAAGGTGCTTGGCACCTGCAGCTTGTTCCCACCATAAGGCTGAGTTACTCAGCATTTCTCAGAGTTGGTTCACAGATTTTAAACTAAACTTTGGGCCTCCAAATCTAAACCTTTTCTAAGCCTGTTTTTGGCAATTTACTTAAGTTTCAATAAATCAGAAGATTTCTGCCTGAGACTATAACCTAAATGACAACAGATAAATTAATGATATACAGCTACCAAAAAACCCCACAAAAATCAAAGAAGGAACACATAAAGAATCAAGATCTAACACACCTTATTTTAGGTTCCTTATGTTAATAAGGAACAAAAGGCAGCAATCCCCCAGTACAGTTTGCATGCATGGTACAGAGCCATTCCGAAGTAAGAGATCTGTGCTACTTTTAACACTATATTAGATCTATACTATTTCTTCTGTGCATCTAGCTTTGACAAGAACAGCTTACATTAAAAGGTGAAGTATAATGAAGAATGACAAAGTATTTATGGCACTGTCTTGGATCTACTTGTAGTAAGGGGAAAAAAAATCATCCTTGGAAATCCGCAAAACAAAAAAGCATACATAGCTTTCTTCAGAGCATAAGCATGCTAACTCTAGGTAACCTTTAAAAGACATCTCAGAGAACACCACATTTATTTATAGTAGAAAAAGATGAATAAAATACATTGCCAAAATCAAAGTCTGGAACTACTATGAACTGAACACTTTTACAATTTTTAAAAGAATATAACTTAAATCAATAGGTAAGTTTACCATAGCTCTAACAAAAAGCACACTGCTCTACAAGTTTGAATTCGTACTGCACTCACCAAAATAATTTCTTAACTATAACCTAATTTTCTCGTAACAGAGATACAGTAGAGTAGAGCTTACCACTAGATATTTTGCTGTTCAGTTTAGAAATTCAATATCCTCTGACCTAGGACCTACCAGTAACCTGACATTAGGAAGAAAAACCACAAAATCACACAACTTGGAGGAAAAAGAGGGGGCAGAGTGACTTACTCTGTCTTTAATCAGAAGTAAAACAATAATACATAATAATAGAATAAAGCAAAGTCTAACAATTTCGTTAGACCGAGTACAAATAAGTTTGGTAAAATAAGGCATTTTTGCATAGCTTTGTTATTTAGTGACATTTTCATTGTTTATTTTTTGTATAGAGGTGATTTCTGGAAAGCTACTCGGTGCAAACAACCCACAGTTACAGCTTCTCTTCTTTCAGAAAGATGCAAGTATACACCATGTCAATACACAGGAGCTTCCTTCCACAACTTTGTAGTCACCACACTGCATAACAGTCTTCCCAAAAGAAAAAGCTACTATATTTTTGTTAATAATCTGTGGCTTATCTGTAAATGAAAAAGCCTCTCATCCAGCAGCAGTACTGGCTGAGGATGGGGGAAGAAATGCTGTGCTAAGGCACACCTGGGCTGATTTCATTCTTCCAGGTTGAACTGGTAACAAAATGTTTGAAAAGCCTTCAGTGCAGTTTACATTGGTCTAAGTATGAATCATGCACAGAGGCTCCATGAAACTTATTCCAGAACCACTTTCGACTGTTGGGAAAAAGAGGGATTGCAGCTACCTATATACAGTATAGTTCATGATAAGACAAGGTAAGACTATAGTAGTTCTCAGAGGAGCTAACAGATACATTAATGATATGCTTAATTTCCTTCCTTCCCCCTTTTGTTTAATGGAAACAGCAACCAGTTGCAAGGTAGAGAACATGGAGCTAATTTCTTGGAGGCTATTTGTTCTCCTTGAGGCTGTATTTTCACACTCAACATTACTGTTCTAATAATTGCAGATTCATGGTCAGTTTTTTGCCACCAAAACAATAGTAAAACTGATATGCTGGGGTACATGCTCCCTGACACAGATTATAGTCAAGCAGAAGGGGAATTTCACCTCAGAACATTACGTTCTAGACTTAAAACCACGCACTCCGCAGAGCAGCTGTACAAGTACCTAAAAAGTACAAGTACCTACATCATCAAAACCACAGCAGCTGCCAGGTCACTACATGATGCTTAAGACAGAGTATAGCAGCCCTCTGCAGGTCAATTACACTTACAATCTATTAATGCAATCTGTGTATACAACCTCCTCTATCAGCTTTAAATGCTTCTCCTATTCATTTTCTGAGTTTTTGTTTGTTGTTTGGTTTTTACAGTGGATGGGGGTTTTTTTTTTGTTGTTTTGTCTGGTTTGCTTTGGGGATTTTTTGTTTGGTTGGTTTTTTGTTCTGTTTTAATTTGCATAACTAAGCAGATCAAAAGACTTACTGTTCATGGAAATCCAGCATTGGTGGCTCAAACCGGAGAGGTCGGCAATTTCCCCGATACAGGGATACACTGCAAGAAAAATTAAAATGCTGTAAAAGATAGTACTAAATGACATTTTTGCTCCCTACCCATCTCAAATAGCCCTTTCTTAGCAAAACGTTAACACTAATAAAGCAACTAATTAAAAAGCATAAACAAACAAAACAAACTTGTCCAGTCAGAATACCATAATTTTACAACATGATTATGTGCTGTCTCCAAGAAAGATTATGCAAGACCACATATCTTGAAAATGGACATAATTGAAGTGTGAACCTCTCCTTTATATAATGATGGCTGAGTGAAACAACACACTAAATAGATTTACATCATCTCTTACAGCAATGTCCAAGCATTGCTATGAAAGATGTTTTGGATGTTGTTCAATGTGTAACAGTAATTTACATGCACATCCTGAATTTCTCCAGCTACTTCTGTACTAGTACATAAACAATCTTGGATCATTTGAAGGTACTGAAGCCATATGTGAGAAAACACCCAGTATTGTTCAAAACTTGCAATATCCAGAAGACAATCACTCTGCTCTGGAAACATCCCTCAGCTTTGCCTTCTCTCCCCAGAAACTCTTTAGGAGAAGTCTGGTAGATGAAGACCAAAAAGTAGGACTCCAACAATCCAGCAGTGAAGTCAATGAAGTACCTGGAAGCATTCTCTACTACTGCCTATCTTATCAGTACAGTTATATAGAGCACAATAGTTAACCCACAAAAATTATAAGTAAAAAATACAAAGCAGTTTAATTGATGGAAACATTTTTTATTATTCAGAATGATGTGAATGTGACCACAGATTAGCATTTTTGTAACTGTAACACTTTAATTGAGCTGAGTAAAAATCCTATTCATACAAAAATCAAAACAGCAAGACAACGCAAAAAAAAAAAAATCAGTGGGGAAGACTAAAGAATAGAAGAAGATTGATGGGGAAGACTAAGGAATAGAAGATCAATGGCTCCTGAATGGCAAGACCAACAGCTGCTTTTTTTTTTTCCTTCAAATGTGTTTTTTTCTGATATTAAACCAACATTATTGTTTTAGATCCTTGTTTTCTGACTTTGTGTCTATCCTAGATGTCCAGACAGAGCTGCAGCCACTTGTCCTGAGTAAGGAAAGCTACTCCATAAACACAGGTTTTCCCAGAACTATACAGTTCTGCCTCAACAAGGAGGGGCAGCCAGGAAGCGGGACATGCACATGTGGCTTTCCTTATGAAAGCTGAGGCCTTGAGCAAAGATCAATCCAATTCCATCCGGTACAATTCCAGGAAAACTAATTATTGATCAAATTCAGATGTCTTTCCATACTCCAGAACCACTTCAACAAGGAAGCTATTTACAGGAGTAAGAGTTTAAGAATAGGCTAGGAAATCTTAACAATATCCTTTAATCAAAATCGAATCAAAAGCTTTTTAAATAATATTACAATGTCTCAATGACTCACTCTAAAACTCTGTGACTGAATCTTCACACTTCAAGTACAATACACAGCACGGTAATCAATTTCCAGCACTCTATGTCTGGATGTCAAAGCATCTTCAATGCTACAGAGCCTAGTCACTAAAAATAGCTTTGTCCACATAAAAGTAATAAAACACTATCAGGACAGGAGTGTGCTTACTACATCCAGTCAGCCTTAGTATTCAATATGTGTGTGTGTACAAATGTCTTGTGTGTGCAGATCACAGTACAATAGCAGTGAAAATACAAGATGACGCCAATAGGAAAAATTGTATTCAGATCTAAAAAAAAAAAAAAATAAAATCTTGCTACTATTAAGTGCAGCTGTGACACATTACAGTTGTCAAATAAGAGAGTGCTTGGGTACACCTTCTCAGGCTAAAGTCAAACCTGAAATTGTAGAACAAATGCTCAACAAATTCGAGCTTACAGAGACATTGGACCTAGGAGAATACAACTGAAAACTATATAAGCAGTTAGGTTTTAAAAGGATAAATCAAGTGACTCGTATATCTTACAGAGTTTAATTTTAAAAACCATTTAGAGTGCATTTCAAAATGAAAAAGGTCAAAAAGCTCCTGTACCCCCATTGTCAAGGTAACACTAAACAGAAACCACTCATCTTAAAGTGATCTTAAAAAGAACTCTGTCAGTTTCTTCCAAAATTAAAACTTTGGACAGCTAGCACCTCTTTTGTATTGGTAATTATTGGTAAAATGACACAGTAATTCCTTTTATGGAAAAATATGAAAACTATTTACAATATTTACAAAAATGATAATTAATATCTTTATTTCAAATGCATTCAAAACACTGTCAAGAGTAATTTGGCCTAACTTGAACAATCATGACATACTCAATTCTCCACGTATGTGTAAAGGTTAGGCAACATTTTCTTAGGCCACAGAACTATATTATCCTGGAAAGCCAGTTGGACAACACAGACTTTTAAAATTTGTTACATTTGGTTAAAGCTTGGTAAAGGCAACATCATAATGAATGCAAACTATTATAATAAAAGTAATGACTGTAATAAGATTCAACCAGGAGCAAGCAATATTAGGATTCACAAACTATGCCTACTGAAGAACCCAACATGAGTCAACTTGCAGCAGACTAGAAAATGATGATACTGTCTGCTCCATTGGGCACTTGGCTCACCAAAGGCTAGATACACCCATGGGTAGGGCAACTTTACAGCATAATGACATGAAGTTAATTACTATCATATGCATGCAGAAATATGGCTGCCGGTCTTATATCACAATTTAAACATTTCTCCTTCCCTTCCCCTCCAAGTTTTCTAACTTTTCAAGACAAGAAGAACAGCATGAAAAAAAGAAAAGATGCATCTGGAAGAGAGGACTGTTGATATCTGCCAACAAGCAGAGCAAGAACTGGCCAGGAGACATCTGAACCCATAATTGAAATGTTCTCAATGTCTTTTTCTTTCTGCAAGAATTTTGATTTAAAAAATTATACTTGAGAGTGAGATACACATAGTCCCCAGCAGGATCATTATCCTTCCTGTTCCATCCATGCTGGATCTGAGTGGGCATTTACCTCCACTACTAACTAAGATACTGATGCTACCCAGATGCAATTCACTGAAGTGCAACTTCATGTCTCAATGATGTTTGTCACAGATGCTGTCATAAACATGGTCAAAATAGCAATGCCTGCAAACACTGTAGCTGATATAGGTGCCCATCTGTGCCAAACAACAATATTCTTCTGTCTTAAGGACATTCTTCAGCACTTCCATAATGCTTTGCTGTTTATCAGAGTACTAGGCGCTCAATTTTAGATAATCAATGCATATCTTTGCATTTGGAGATGAAGAAATGGCTTGTCACATACAGTATTTAAAGATTTCTGCAAAGTTGGGCAGCAACTGTGTCTCTGTATCCTCACTTTACCTTTCTAGCTGTTCTGGGATTTCTGTAGGAGTTATGTGCTCTGTGGAATCTTATCTATAAGATCTTTAATTGCTACTGTAGAAAATTCAAATCTAACCATACCCCACATATATTTTTTCCCACATTACTTCAACAGTTGTTTAAAGGGTTTTTCTTTCCTCTCTTGTGCCACAAATTGTAAAGAAAAAAAGACAGTAGAATTAAGCTGTGAACAGCTTAATTCTCATGATTTTATTTAGCAACAAGAACTCTCAGAAAGCTGCTACTTTTTTTCCATTACCACAAAATCAAATAAAAGCATATCTAAAAATAACTATGTGAACCTTTAAAATGACAAATTGACAAATACTTTCCAGTTGGTACTTTTTGTGCCAGAATCCTCGAAAGAGCCACTGCATACTTTTTGAACTAAAAAGTAAGTAACCTGAGTGCATCCACAACTTATTAATATTTAAAAATGAGGCTGAGCTGCATATATCAGAAAACATTTTCTTTAATTTTTAAAACTAGAGGGGTTTTTTTTAGAAATACGGGTATTAATCACAGGTTCAGTGAGAAGGTGAACTCCCCCAAAACAACTGACCGCTTCAGTATCTGACAGAAGCTACTGATAAAAATGCAGATGAATAAAAAGACTAGCAACAACTTTTTTTCATAAACTACCCAGAGAGTAGCTACCTCAGATATATCAATATTAACCTTGTATCAGGAAAACACACTCATTCCAGACAAAGTTCAAAGCTAACAATTCCCAAGGGGGAGTGTCTGGGGAAAGAACAGGGAGAAGCTTGAATAGATGCACTGTAACCTGACCATGGGCATGAACAAAACAAATGAAATTGCTAGTGCATTTCCCTCCTTCCAATTAGTCCTAAAAAGTAGATCAAAGTACCGAATAAACTGTTTAAATAGGGAAAAAATATTGGAAAGCTATACCAAGATGAAGAAGTAATCTCTAATAGGGACAAGGAAAGAAAAATCATCTAGAGAAGTATTGTTTTTAGCAATGCCATTGAAAAAAATCACCTAGAAAAAGACTTAAAGGAAAGATTCATGCAAAGTCAATAACAGCAGTGAGAGAGAAAAATAGAAAGCAAATTTGGTATTTACCATGTAACATGCTATCAGAGAGCTTGTGATGTAGATTTTCATCACATTGTGACTGAACTTCAAATAAACCAGCACTCTTAAGTGAACAGACTATTTGTTTTCAGATTTCTAAATCAATGTTTTAACAGAACACACTCTAGAACACTGAAGTTTCCCATGCAATACAAGCTTCCAAGCAATCTTCTTAGGTGAGAAATTAAAAAAGTCCTGTAAGAAATCTAGTTCATAGCTTTAATCTCAAGAACCACCAAATTCAGTTGTTTTCTGGGAAACAATATTGCATCTAATCTGTGGATGTCAATATTTTCTTTCTGCCATTGAGATTAAGCAAGATACTATGCCATTTAAAGAATCTCCATAAAGTCTGGCTGTATCCAAGACACAGAAATACACTAATCATTGTTATCTTTTGTTCAGCTGTCATTGCTGTAAATTCATGTTCTCATACTTGTAATCTGACTAACATACTGCAACATATAACTACAGCTTTTTGTATTCCTGTCCACAGCTGGAGATTCCATACGTTTTTCAAAACTTGCAAAAAGAAGGACCTTAAGCCCACAATTAAGCAACTATGCACACAGTAAAATAGGAACTCATCTGAAATGGAAAATTCTTTTACTAGATTTCCTGAAAAGGAACAGAAAACAGGTCAGTGATAAAATGTAACTGTATTTACTGAAAATGCTCTATGACAGTTTGCTGAATGCTACTGTAAAAGAAACAAGTTTCATTATTACTGTTCAATGCACTCATTAAATAAACAAGAATATCTGATGATTCTTCAGAGAAAAATTAGGGACCAGGGAAAAAAAGAGGTCATTGGTTTTCCTTTTCAGATATTATACATGGCAAACTCTTCAGTAACAGATTATGTCTTCAAGACAGAAGAGGATAAGACAGGGTCATGGGTTGTCTAGTCTGGAGAAAAGGAGGCTCAGAGGTGACCTCACCGCTCTCTACAACCACCTGAAAGCCATGCAGCCATGTAGGGGTCAGACTCCTCCCAGGCAACCAGCAACAGAACAGGAGGAAATGGCCTCAAGCTGTGCCTGGGGAGATTCAGGCTGGATATTTGCAAAAAAATCATCATGTGGTTAAGTACTAGAACAGCCTCCCTAAAGAAGAGGTGACATCATCATAACAAAATGAGATGTACAACTCTGTGATATGGCTTAGTGGGCATGGTGGCACATGGCTGAAGGCAGGATTTGGTGATCTTGGAGGTCTTCTCCAACCTTAATGATTCTGTGGTAGGACAAAGGAACATGGGGAAGAATCTATCGAAGAAACCATCAAGTTTTTCTTCAAAGAGTAGATCAAGAGCTTTTGAAGCAGGCAAACCTTCTCCTCAATAAAAGAAATGACAGAAAAATGATTTTAAAAAAATCTACAAGCGAAGTCTTAGTTTCATTACACAGAATTACTCTGTGGTACACATTACAAAGTGAATTAAACAATTAGTTTTTCGTTCCACATGTGAAGTTTCTTCCTCATGAAGCGCCACAAATATGATCAGAAGGACAAACCATCTCTCCTGCAAAAACAGGCTGGGAGAATTGGGGCTGCTCAGCCTGAAGAAAAGGCTCTGAGGTGACCTTAGAGCACCTTCCAGTACCCAAAATGGGCTACAAGAGAGGTGGACAGACTTTTGACAAGGTCACTTAGTGCTAAGACAAGGAAGAAAGGGCTTTAAACTGAAAGAGAGAAGGTTTAGATGAGATATTAGGAAGGAATTCTTTACTGATAAGGTAGTGAGGGACAGGAACCAAGCCTATGGCTGAGGGATGGAAATAGCTTATCTTCAAGGTCCCTTCCAATCCAAATCATTCAATGATTGAGCTGTTCAATGTTGAAAACTATCTCACATTTTACTTTCATTTCTTCTGTATGAGAAAAATAATTTTAAAAATCCCATGGTTTGTATCTGATCTTTTTTACACTAAACCTTTATTATTCCTATGAAAAGTATCACAAATCTTATGATTGAAATCTGCATTAAGCTTTTAGAAAGATTCTTACCTTTTCTGTTGATATGAACTGAGGCCTAAAGTTGTCTCAGTCTGTAAAAGAAAATAAAAATTAAATTTAAGAGACCAACAGCATTATACACCAGCGAGGAAAAAATCCCAACCTAACAACATGGCAACTGCAACAAGTTAACAATTCAGAGCTTGAAAGAAAAAAGGAGAAGTTCTAAACTGAAGCAGAAAATGTAAATTGGCTTTTTCCAATTACAGAAATTAACTTTGGCCTTGAACAAGAACTGTGGTTGTAATGTCCACAAACTACAGAACAAGCAGCAACTTAACAACCTAAAAACTGAAACAAAGAAAAGGTCCAGGAAATTACAACACAGTATGGAGCAAAAGAAAAACCTAGCATAGATAGATATGAGAAACAAACTACAAAGAAAAGCATATAAACCAAGAAACAGTCCACCAATTATCTCATTGATGTAATTTAATGCCTAGAAAACAAAGAAGGCTATAATCTCCATTTGACTAGGAAACATCATCTCCTCCTCTGCTAATGATCTTCTAGCCTCTATTATTCATACCCTTCCTTCCACTCTGCTGGACATTTCAGTTAATTACCTGAAAACAAGGAGGTTAGGTGTCTAGGGATTTCCAATTGTTTACTCTTGCCTAAGAAATACCAACTGGTTTAGAAGCCTGCATATGCAGTGTCCTTCTGATACAGCTAATGTTAAAACATACCAGACTTGGAAAACTTCTGTCTTCCCACAGGACTTGGGGATCAAACTAAGGATTTTAGTCATCCTCTTAAAGACATTTCATGGCCAAGCTAATACTTATCTCCTGAGAGTGGGAAGAAAGCTAACAGGTCTGACAAAGTCTATAGTACACCTTGACCAGTTCACCTCTAGTACAAGGATGTCACTTGTTTGCAAGGGGAATGCAAACTTGTATCTCATTTCAGAAGTAAAATTCAAGTCCCTTTTGCTGGACCCTTCACTGATTTCTATTTCAGCTAAAAATTACACTTTCTTTCTTGTTTTGCTTTTTCTAAGCTAAAATAATTTTTTAAAATAGTTTCTTAAAAATTATCTTTACTTAAAATATAGATTCTTTTATTACTGGAATTTTGATTTTGCTATTTGGAGACACTTTTTAGAAATTTTATAATTACTCCTATTAAATAACTGAGTCTACAAACATTAATGCTTGATTGATGTCAAGGATTAATTCTGGACTGTACATCTAAACAGTGTTTCAGATTTAAAATAAAGTTATTTGGCTTAGTCACCCACCAATTTACATCAAACTAAAGTAAGCTGGAAGTGTACTACATCGTAAAACAAAGCTAATCTGTTTGTAACTTGAGGATTTGTTTGCAGTTTTGAAGTCAGATGATGGAGCTAACAGGTTGAGATCCTACGACAGCAACTAAAACAGCCATTTACCAGCACTGTCCCATCCTTGACAACTAGCTCTGGCTCTAACCAGACAGCACATTCTATTAAGTTTTAAATAATTTTATACAGAAAGCTGTTACATGTACTCTTAAGCATCATAATTGGCTGTCAATATCACTAGTATCAGACTCATTCTAAAATCCCACCCAGGCCAACTTTTAGACAGAGGGCAGTGGAAATCAAATTTAACTCCCAAAAAAAGCAGAAACAAATGGAAATATACATAATTGACAAAAGTGCAGCTACTACATTGCCACAGCTGTAGTTAATTGTTGCGAGTTGAATTGTCTGACTACACATGCAAGGTTTTTCCCTATGTTCTGAAATTACTGATTTGCTAAGAAAATATTAAGTCAAATATTTGTAGATCAGGTTTAAAATCATAAATCACTCTGCTAAGACTTTGGAGTCTTTAGACTCTAAAGAGACCAGCAGATTCTGTATTTCTAGTTAGTAGAAATAGTTAGTTGTATTTCTGAGATATATTTAAGAGCAAAAATCCATCAAAGATTCACACTTACAAGGAAAAGCCTGGTTTTTGCTTTCAGACGTCCATTAAACACAAGTAGTATTATAAATTCCTTTTAATTACACTTTCTGTTTTTTGAGCAGGAGCTGTTTGCTTTTTGCTTTGTTTTTGTGGGTATTTTGTTGTATGGATTTTACTGGGGTTTTTTGGTTTGTGTTTTGGATCAGGGTCAATCAAGAGCAAAGAAACAACATACCAACTTCTGCAATTATAGCATCATGGAACTAAACCAAAAATAAATCTCATGTGGCAGTTTCTATAATTACCACTCATTTTTATTACATGTCAATCTTTCAAGTTATGCAGTAAACAAAAACATACAACTGTGTTCAGTTACAAGTCCTAAATACTTTTTAAAATTTGATCTCCAGGTATAATTGTGGATCTATTGTACTGCAGTCTGGCCTGCTACTTTTCCTGTGTGACTACACAAAGCTTCCAGGAACTACACCCATGTACCTGATCAATCCACTGCTGGTTTATCAGGTAAAGAGAAATAAAATTACACTCTTTAAAAAATATAGCTTTGTCTTTTCTTCCATAAAGAATACATTGTAAAAGAGCAGAATTAGCAACATGCGATTTATACGGAACATTTATTAAATCTTATCTGTGTTGAAGAAGCATTACAAATAACAAAATACTGTTATGTACCGATCAGGAAGTATGATGCATGTGCACACTATTAATATTTCAAGATACATAATGAGATAAGTTACAGGAAAAAACCCCTTCAGTTGGATTAATTTCCCAATCCAAATCCCTAACAACAAAACCTAAGGTCAGCACAAAAGAAATAGTAGAAATACACAACTGAGTGAGGAAAAAAAAAAAACAAGATAGGGAAAAATCACCCCTTTTTACCAGTACTGGGCATTTATGACCCTTCTGCCCAAAAGGCTGTGTTTAAACCTTGAAGAAAGATGATTCTTTTATAATTTATATTTTTTTAATTTAAAGACAGTATATAACATTTAGGCTATTGCTCCTAACAGTATCATGCCTTAATTTAATCTCTTATATAACCCTAGAAGGATTAAACTATAAACCAAGAGGATTTCAGTATAAAGATCTTGAGAAAACTTGCACACAGTGAGCTAGAATATTTGAAGGCAGTCAGCCAACACCACAGTTTCAAGACATAAGAATAGTTTTTCTCCACAGGCTTATATTCTCAAGACAGATTTCACAGAGAATCTGTACCTCAAAGTACACTTTAAAGAATCAGTATAATTGTGGAAGACACCAGACAATCTTGCATACACAGAGAATCAAAATTTATACCTTACAGCCTGAAGGTTGTCTCTAAAGAAATACCCAGGTTGTTTACTTTCAACCAGAATACGAAAACAAAAAATCCCACCAAACAAACAATCACAACCACTAAGTTAATTTTAATGTCTCATCAACTTGTTATAATAGCTATTCTTCACTTCTTGGTGAGAGTTCATATTACCTAGCACTACATTCAGTCATCTAAACATAGACATCTGCTGCCACTTGAGATAAATGTCCTAGGGCAGCCTGCCTGGTCTCAGACTGACACTCAGAACAGTTTCTCCTACACCCTGTGCCATATCTACCAGATCCACGTAGAAGCCCAGGACATCTCAAATAGCACTGGTTACCTATGTTTAAGCAGCTAAACTAGAAGCTCAGAAGTCTTCAACATGGACAGTTGGGGCAATGCAAGGAGGCAGACCCTCTTAATCAAGACCTGGGGTTTCCAACACCAAATATATTTCTTTAATGTTAACAAAATTCTCAACAACTGAAGTTTTCTATATTCCTACACAAGAGAGTATCCACACCAATTTAAAAGACTGTTGCAGTCTGAAAGACTCAGAACATTTTACATCTTGCTATTTCATAGTAAGGCTGGTTCCTTCTTGTAGAAGAGGTACCTGCTGCTTGCAACTAAATGTTGAGAGCTACAAAATCAAAACAAAAATGGCAGCTGAAGTCTTCATTATTGCACTCATGAGCTCTATGCTAATAACTAGCATAATTAAAATAAATGTAATTAACGAGGAATACCTTGCTTAAGGTAATAAAAAATGAATGCTGTAACCTGAAAGGTAGCTGAAAGTGGACTGAAGTCATTCTTGCCCTCGTCTTTCATGAGCCAAACTCACATAAGGAAACAAAAACATCATCAGTTGACTGTAGCTGATGCAACATGTGCTATTTGCACTGGCTTTGCAACAGTCACTCCTGGGCACCAATTACTTTTAATCTAAAGCCTGGGGATGGCAATTCTTCCCGTACAAGGAGTAGAACTTCAGCTGCTCACAAGCAATGGCAATGAACTCAGATGGGTCTTACTCCTTTGTAAAATCACACACATGGGAAAGAAAGCTCCAGGGGCCATCAAGTCAGCTGTTGCTCAATGGAGATCTCATTAGTGCAGGTTGCTCACAGCTTTGGGCTATCATGTTTTGGGTATCTCAAAAGATAGAAATTCTACAACTTCTTTTAATAACCTGGTCCAGTGTTTGAACATCCTCAAGTTTAAAAGTTTTTTTTTTTCTTTCATGGGTTTGGGAATCTGTGTCCGAAGCATCTCATCCTTCCACTGTACACAAAAGTCTGGTTGTTGTTAATTCCACACTGCCCACAGCAATCACTTTTCCTCTTGGTCTTTTCCCTTAGTAGTTGAAAAAAACACATCCTAACATGAGAAGTGTTCCAGCCCCTGATCATCCTGTATTACTCTGCTGAGCCTACTCCAGTATGTCAGTGTCCTCCTCACACTGGGTAGTCCAGACTGGACACAACGTTCAGCTGCAGCCCCACAGGTGGGGGGAAAAAAGCCACACTTTTTATCTTCTGGGTCCACATTTGTTCACAATTCTGTAGGCTGGCAATTGTCTTTTCTACAACAGCACATGGACAACTTATGTTCACTACTTATGTTCAACTCCTCCTGTCTTTTCTGCAGTGCTGCTGTCATGGCCCAGCCTATCCTGTAGCACAGGTTTGTTCCTCTCAGATGCAAGCCTTGCATTTGTCTGAGCTGAAAGTCACGAGATTCCTGTTAGCCTGCTGAAAGCCCTCTCAATAGCAGCCTTGCCTTCCAGTGTAACAGCTACTTTTGCCAATTTGGTATCATCTCCAAACTCACTGAGAGTACTCTCCATACTACCAAGCAGGCTGCTAAAGACACCATTAAGCAATGCTGTCCTCAGTTCCAGGCTCTACCACAGGTAACCAACTGCCAGCTGAACTCTGTCCTGCAGAATAAACCCACCAAGGTCAATGGTCCACCCACTTTAGTACCAGCCTGTACTCTAGCACTTTGGCTAGAAAGATATCAATAGAGATCATATCAAATCCCTTTAAAAAGGCAATATACAAGATAAAAATTTGAGTAAATTAAAAAACACACTAAGACTTTACTCCCCGAAAACTCTATTGTTGATACACCGGAACTGAATGTTTGCTACTCCTGTTAACAGAATTCCTTGCTGTGCCACTGAGAATGAAGTATAGATCATGCAGAAAATACTAAACTTCCACCAGTAAGAGATCAACACAGCTGAGTCCCACAAAGGTAATTTGGTTCCATGTCTTCTGTGTTACAAAGCCACTGCACATCATACTAAGGTCCTGTCTCTCTGTCATACAGGAACATTGTAACTCTCACTACCAGTCTTTGTAACAAGCAGTTTACAGCAGCTTATGAACAAAGACAGCAAATATGTACGAAGCATATATAAGCACAGAGGTTTTCTTTTCCCTCCCCGTTTCAGCTATTCTGCAAACCAGTAATTATCAGTAAAATATTTTCAAGAAGTTTGGCTGCAAAAATGGTTTGATATACTTATGATTATTGCAGCAGATTCATGCTAAGATAATTTGACTGAAAAGTCTTACCTTTTCCTTTTTAATTTTAGCAATACACTACTTTAAAAATGCTACTGCATAAGCAGAAGTACTTTCCAAACAGTCTGAATTAAAAAAATATAAATCAATCACTCTAGAAAATAGTAATCCCAACTGCACTGTGCAGAAGAATATTAGATACCCAAGGCAAAAGCTCAAACAACAAACAGAAGGACCTGGGACACAGTTCTTTATTAGCTAAGAAAAAAGAGAAAAAAAAAAAATTTTGCTCTGAAAAATTAACTTTACTTCGCCATTCATTTTTCAAAGTAAAGTCCTCAAAAAGTGAGCCAGTATGTTGGCTTAACATGAAAGGACAAATTATTAAAAGTAACAGTTGTAGTTTATTTCAGCCCTCCTAATAGTCGCAGATGACATCACTGTCAGAGACATGAAGCATCTGTCAGGTCTGGACAAGGATTCAAATAATCAGGACACATGTAGGAGATGGCCTGACACTGACATAGCAAAGTTCAGCTGAAGAAGAGCTTAAATGTAAAACTGGGAAGGGAATAACTGATAGCAAACTAAAGAAAACAATGTGCCTGGAAAGCACAGTGAAATACAAACTATATTAGCAAACAAAATGCTCTCAAAAACATACAACTCATTTTGGCATTACTAAAACAAGTGTTACCAGACAGGGAAGGAACTACTACTCTGTCCTCTCTCTGAGCACAATGTCTCAAATAAATGCTACACTTTAAGTAGTGACAAATAAAAATCCAGTAAATTTAAAGAGTGTTGTAAAAAACTTGCATGAAGAAGTTGAAGGTAGATTTTAGCAAAAAATTATCATGATCAAGAGGCAAAACAACCTAAGAAAAAAACCCAAGTACAGGTACCTTTGAGAAAAAAGCAGCAGCAAAACCAGCTTAGGCATGAAACTTACATACTTCTTTAGAAGTTTTAAGAACAGAAGATTCAGCTGCCAGGCACAGCCCACCTACACACACCACCACCTGAAAAATGTATACATAATCTCCCAAGGTCCATTGTAACCAACCAAGTCTATGACTCTGAAGTGCCCAACAACGATTCAGACATCTGCAAACCACCTGCTATTGAAGAAAAAACCCAAACCCTGCATTGCATTTACATTACTACTATTCTTACCCTATGTTCAGGATCTAAATGAGTATTTGAATTAATTTAATAATTATTAAATTATTTGGAAAGTTCAAAAAGTTGTCTTCTTAAAGGGCCCAATTGATGTGAATAGACAGAATGAAGAAATTCCCTGGTTATTTCAATTTAATCCACAGGCAGATGTAGCATAAATTTATTTAAATAGAAACCTTTAATCTGAACAAATATGCTATAGAATAGAATCCTCATTTTTGCTCTGGCAAGACAGAAGGTTGAACTATGTGGTACAGCACTTTTTAAACCACACTGTAAGTCCACACCCAAAGAGTACAGTCCCTGCTTTTGCTAGTTGTCCAGTAACATGAGCTCATGAAATTTTCATTGTCAGTTTATTTTTACCAATTAAATGTTTTTCTACTTAAATATTTAAAGATCTATTCTCTTTTAATAAATAGCTGTTTTCAGTCAGACTAGTCAAATCAAACTTTTCAACACATTCCATTTATGTTTTACAACAAAATTTCTAAAATGTATTGAAAGACATAAGGAGTATTTTACCAACATTATGTACACCAAATTAGTACAAAAAGTCAGTATCAAGAGGGTTGACACTGACTGGACGGAATTAGCAGGAATCCCTAAAAATATAATTATTCAAGGTTTGGCATTTGATTTACCTTACTTGAAAAGCAACTCTTTCAAACAAGAAAAAGCTTGCTTCCACTCTAAAAATATCAGATTCTTGGGGAAGTGGAGAAAAACCAAGACTGGAGATAGCTTTGATACCTCAAAGATTATTAATCACTTTATGTACTGAATTGGTTATTTTTTCTATTAAAAAAAGCAAACAACCTGAAGGTAACATAACATTAGACAATACTGATGTACTACTACATTATGGTATTTGTAATTAACAACAGACATTTGTGAAAGCTTATGGAAAGCCCTAAAGAGAAAGAGTGGATGACATCACAGTAGGTTTAAAATTTCAGTAACTGCAGTTCACAAGATGTAAGTCTGGTTTTACAGCAGTCTAATTGCTTTTTTTTAATTGCAGTAACCAGTCACAAGAGGTCACCATATTAATATCTACATGAAAAAATCCAAATAATTTGTAAGTTAAAGAATACAATGTACGTTATCATTCTGATTAAAAGGAAGTGGTTTTACTTACCTGGGTCTGTTTGGCTTAAGAGCCACAACCATACAAAAACATACAAACCACTTATCAGAAATTTCATCTCTCTTGTTTTCTTTTAAATCAAACATTCAACAACATATTAAGGGAAGTGGCAGCCCAATGAGATCTAAAGTACTGCAAATTTTATGGTGTAGCATGCAGAATTGCTTGACTTTGTCCCACCATAATTTTGCTACATCTTGCAATAGTCGGTATAATTAACAATCCTTTTACTTTCCCATCTTTATATGACTTATTGAATGTCTCACAGCAGTACCATTACTTTCTAGTCTAAGAATGAGTAGTTTATAATATAGAGTGCTAAATTGAGTTTCATAACCTTGTTATGTTAACTACCACCACCATCTCAAAATTTCAGCATATATTCCTTAAAATTAGCTTTTTTCCTCTTTTGACTCGGACCTAAAGAAAACTGACAGGAATGGAAACAACATACATGAAAAACAACTACTAGCAGCAGTAATTAGTTCACTGCAGTAATTATAATTTCTTTAAATCCAGTGGTAACTTGGTTCCAAGACCTGCCTTTATATTTGGGAATCTTGCAACACTTGCAGTTCCTACATATGAGATGGCTAATTGCATCCCAACTCCAGATCAAGATGAGCCTTAAACACAAAGTATTCCCCAATTTTTCTGAGAAAAAAAGAAAACTGGAAAGAGAGACAGGCCAGAGAGAACCTGTGATAAAACCCATGAGTTTTCCCAACACAAAACATCAAGGAACCAGAACCTCTGCCCACAGCGAAGCAGTCTGTTGAAAGTAATTTTAGAAAGTCCAAAGGTTCTGTGGACTTGAGCTTAATGCTTGCTTATTTTCAGAACTCCACTAACCCATGAATTCAAAAGGCAGCTATCAAAAAGATGAAATATTGCTAGTTCAGATGATTTACTCAGACTACATACCTGCAATAAATCTCCTTCATCAAAACGTAGCATTTCTATTATGCCATCCGACTGGATGAAAGCTGCAAAGAAAAACAAAAAAACTAATTTAACAAAAACCCATTTTGTTATTAAATCGAAAGAATAATATAAACATCTAAAATCTGTTATATTGCATTTTGAAGACAGAGCTATGACAAACCAAAATAATAATGCAAAATAACAAACACAAGTCTGTGACACTAAGTTTGCTCAAGAAGTACCACACTTGGCAAATGAGTCTTTTACCTTAAAAATGTTTAACTCCAAAGGGAACATCTTCTTCTAGGGTCCCAAAAAAGAGTGATTGCGCCAAGCTAATGCTACACTTCAACGAATATCACAGGCTGGGTACCTGAACAACTGAGTTTAATACACCTAAGCCCACAAGGACCCAAACAGAATTTCTGTTTTATTTACACACCAATAACCTTAACTATACATCTGGACAGCCTCCTTCACACTGCAGCCTAATCCTTGGCATGGCAACAATCCACTCCACCTTGAGGGGAACATATTAAAATTTGAAACAGTTTAGAAATGTTTGCACCATAAGACTAGACTCCACAAAAAGTCCATGCCCCAGTCAAATATAGGATTTTCAAACACTCCACTCATTTCCTCTACATGTTTGGTCAGGCAATTATTTTTCAATTCTTCTTGAAATGTAGGGAATTAAACTTTCTTCTAAAGACAAAGAAATAAGGGCATTGCCCTTCCTGTAAAATACAATAATCTGTACAAGAATGAGTATTATTTAAAGAGAAAATAAAGGTTCAAAGAGTTCTACATTTTACTCCCCAAAAATCTACTCACTCACACTCACACACAAAGGAGGTCTTTAGAATAAAATGCAGTAGCAATCTCAAATGAGAAAACTGTATTTTTTTAAAAAAAGTCCTGTAATTCCTCCTCTACCCTATGTCCTTTTTCCATGACTGTCTTTATCATTTACCATTCATGCTAGATTAAGTTGAGTGAGTGGTAACATTCCTCTCTTTCCAAAAAGAGGAACTTCAACAGGAAGAAATTAAATATTTCCCAGTACATAGAAGCACAGTGTGTGCTTCTGGAAGATGGATTCTGGAAGACTGGTTCCCAGTCTGAAAAAGGAGGCTTAGACCTTTATCTCCCACTTTGAAGCTCAGTGTTCTAACAAAAACCATTATTACAATGTCACCAACAATGCCACTCTATGATGCTTTAAACAAAAAATTTCAGTACTTTTAGAAAACAAAAAGCACTCTTGGTAGACAGGAGTAAAGGCACCTACCACATAGCTTTGACATCTATTTGTCCCAAACATTTCCTCACTGAGTGCTTTGCTGTCTCCTCACTCAGTACCCAAAATTCACTACACTACTTAACATATCACTATTTGTAAATCCCATTTTGCATCCCTGACTTCCCCACACATTTTGTTATCTTCTCCTTGAAGGCACAAGCTCCACAACCTTTCTTTCATATGGCCCAAAATAAAAGTTAATATAAGACAAAGATTGCTGCTGTCATCTCCAGAAGTCGCTTTTACTATGCAAAAAAACTCAAAAAATTTAAAAGAACCCCAAACAACAAAGTTTTATACAATTATTTTTTCAAACTACCATACCACACAATTCTAATGTGTTACAGGCTGAGAGAGCAGCCCAGCTTAGGTGGAGTGTGAGAATCACCAGAGAGGAGAAAGGGAGAGTTCAAACTATAAACAACATGCGTATCCTGCAATATTTACACTGACACTGCAATATTTACAGTGGCATGAAAAGTCCTAGTAAGTTGTGTCAGCAAAAAGTTAGTATTTTTTTTGTGTGTGTTTATTGTTATTACCTTAATGTTACTCAAAACAAACAAAATCCATCCTTGATCCAAGAATCAGGAGTTTGGTCAATCATTTATATTGAAGAGCTATACAGAACGTACGGCAAGAGATTAAAAAGAAACAAAAAAACTCCAAACCAAAACAGCATTTAAAAAGCTGTTACAAAATCAAGTCCTACAGTTTATGAAATTTTGAGCTTTTAAAACTTAAATTACTGGAATACGTCTGCCAGTTTAAAGTTTAATGCCAGAATAAAGAACAAGTGAATTCTTCTCAATTTAACTGGCAATACATATGATGCAAAACATTAATTTAATGGCTGGAATTTGGTTTTAAAATCACTGAAAAAAACTCCAAGTAGTCTTGTAGTGCAAGACATTAGAAAATGAAGCTTTGACAGGTTAGGTTAAAATGCAGAGTAAGACAGTTAATTTTGATTTCACAGAAGTGTCAAGGCTTATCCTCTGCACAAGAATCCCAAATTACAGATTAACTAGCAGAGAGGGAAAATTCTCAATTTTTAACTTGAGGAGAAATATAGAATGAAGCTACATTTTCTCATGTACTGGATTTATTGGAAATTCAGCAATCACAATCAAAAAAATTCTAGATACAAGCAAACCTCCCTATTAGTCAGAAGAAACTGCACCTCTGAAGTTGGACTTTTTGGCATTCTATTGCTTTTTAGATCTCTGGTCTGGAAACAAAGAATATACAGCACTTGATTGTGACATCAGGCACAAACAAAAGAAGTCATTACAAAACAACTTTTTATATAAATAATCTATTAACAACCAGCAAAGCATAAAAGTCTATTTCATCTGATCACCAATTCCTAGTATTTTTAAGGCTTTTTTCCTCTGATTTAAATAAGATACACGATCAATACAAACAGCAGAAAGCAGTAACAATTCTTCCACAAGGATAAGACACACTGAAGCCCCCACAAACTAGCCTAAGCTTTCTACCCAAACATCTTGAATTCAGACAGACCTTCTGTAGACCCCAAACACTCTTTCATCCACTCTTTAGTTACTTCATCTTTGCAACAACTTATGAACAAAAGCAATAGATGTTACAGAACATTTTGAGCGGATATTCTGTTAAACAGAAGTGCTGTTCATCATTATATCATTTAAGAAATGTTTTCAGACAGCAGATGACAGTGCCAGGTGAAGTCAGATGCAGTGCAAGGCCTGGCTGATATCCATTTCACAGCAGGCACATCTCAACTGAGACGGTGATGAAGTTGCTGTGGTTATACCTTTCATTTTGGTTTAGACTAACTTTCAAGCCTGTGTTTCTCTTTATTGGTTACTACATCAAAGCAAGGAAATGGCAAGTAAATACACATACCCTCATGAGATGAAAGCTTTTTTTTTTTTTTTGCAACAGGCTTCTCAAACTCTCAACTGGGGATGAAGCAACAAGTCACCTCATTCAAATGAGGCAAAACTAATTACATTTTTAAAAACCCCCACTGACGAGTCATAAAGAGTCACCAGAATCCTTCTAAGAGCAGCTCTCAAACTGTCCAACATGAACCACAGAGAGGACAAAGTCTTCTCCAAAGTGAAATGCTGACAGTGCTCTTGTGGATACTTTTTTGCCTGTTCCAGAATTAGAAGCAGTTGCTCATCTTTTGCACTTGTGCTACCTGACCTAAGCAAGTTCACAAACTTCGCAATGCAAGCCCCAAACCAGTTTTTACTGTCTTTTAACACAAAATATGTAAGTCACCAATAGACAATACATTATTACCAATGTGCAAAGTCACTGTAAATAATTAAGTATGAGATCACTTGGGCATACTTTATTAGCTGAACCATTCCCCATGCTACAGAGGAAGATGACTGTTTTCTGCTAAGTCTCTAACAATTTCCCCTGAGAAAACTTCTTCCCAAAACTTAAGCTGATACCATCATGGTCCATTACCAGTCTAATACTGTATTCAATATTTTAATACTCTAGAATAGTAAAATGCAGCAAATTAACCGCTTCTGCCTGTGCCATTTCAGTCATCCCTGCCACATGACTGATGACTGCTACAAGAGGGGCACAACATAATATTTGGGGTAGGAAGCAATTCAGCTGTCATAGCGTGATCTGCCGCTGCACAAATCAGCAGCCAAGAAGCCAAATGACACATTAGGAAAATCATTTCTTCCTGACCCTATGGACAATTGAAGCCCTGAAGGTTAAGTATAATAGCTATTAGTCAAACTTTAAATGTTCATGGACCAAAGAAGGAAAAGGATACATATGCATATCTGCAGATTTCAAGGCCAGAAGAATCAGTTTCCTTTCCTCTTCATCTATGCTGAACAGAATACTTTCTTCTGAGAGGTATACCCAGATTCCTCTGAACATTAAAACCTCTGTCCTTTCAAGCTTTGGCAAAAAGAAAATGTAACAGATTAACCTGTAACAATTTCAGTCACTCTCGCTACTAGGACATTTTATGATTTCAGGGTCAAATTTGTTCAGCTTCTAGCTTGGTATTCTTGGTTTCCTCTTCTCAGACAGTAGGTCACTACTAATAGAATATATAGAAGCTAACACTAAAAATATCTTGAGTTTCATTTTCTGTTTGTTTTCAATCTATAACCTTCAAAATGCAACTTCTTTGATTAAGTCAACTTCGACAAGCCCATAAAAGATAGCAGAAAAAGACCATGAAGCTAGTCTTTTCACTTGGTCCAGAACAGCTTGTTCTACTGACAGCACTTTCTGAGCTTTCCAAACTCTTTTAAAAATGGCAAAAAACCCACCACCACCACAACCACAGCCCCCAGTTTCCAAATCACAGCTTTCTAGAAGAGTGAAAGCACTATCAAGTCATTATTACCAGTAGATTCCTAAATGCTTTCCCCTGCCCTTTCCAACAACATCACCGTGCTTGATGGTAAACACCTAACATGACAAAAATTAAGTCAACAGTAGCTGAACTCAAATTCCTCAAAGCTTAAGCAGCATCTTTTCACAAGTTTATACACCTAATAGACAAATCTTGCTCAAACACACTCCTATTTTGATTGTCTCTTCTCCAAGCCTTTCACATTTGGGGCTGAAACAAGAAAAATACAGACCTATAAACCATCAAATAACAAGAAAATTTTAAAATCCTACACGTCTCCAAAGCAAACAGGAACTTAATATCAAAATTACTTTAGCCAACACCAGTCTTTAGCTGCAACTGAATTACACAAAACAGAATAAATTTGCATGTAATGCGAGAGCAGGTAATATGCCAAAGCTCTTGGTACACAACAACAAAAATAATCTCCATGGCTCACAGGTTATGAGGCCTACTCTGACTGAGATCTGTTTTTTAAGGTGGCTCTGCACACATTTCTTTAGCCACTGTTAATTTCTTCATTTTAATAGGAAAGTATATTCTGGCATATATACTTATAAAAACTATTCTGAAATATAACTTAGCTCTGGAACAGCTAAGTCAATAGCAGTGCATTGATTTATTTTTATGTTCATGATTGTTACATGCTTTCAAGAACTGTTTTCTTTCCTAAGTCTTGTCTAAACCAGTTTTAAAGTGGATTTATACTAACCTGTATCATCTAGTCTACAAATTTTCTCTCAGTTCTAAGAATGGCATCCTATCTTACCAAAACAGGGAAAGATAAATTATTTAAATAATTCCTAATTTACATTAAGGTTTTTCTTCAAGTCCAGTTTCTAATCCTTTGTCTTAATGACTAAGTTCACTTCAAGGTAACTATAACCACATGAGCCAATTACAATGTGCTAAATGCCACTCGATTCTGTCTATGCAATTGTAATTGTTAACATTTGAATCACTACTGGTTGAAGTGCAGAACTAAACCTGAAAAAGTTATTTTTAAAGCTTTGACTACAAATTAACTGCTCATGCACAATCACACAATTTCAATCATCCTCAACAGTGGAAAACTGAGCAGCATGGGGAATACAGGCAAGTGGATACAGAATGAAAAAATAAAATTATTATGGGTGGAAAATTACATTGTGAAAAACAAAATACCATATAGGTAAGGGAAAACAGTATTATCACACTGTAATGTGAGCAACCATTTTAATCAGCTTCAGGACTACAGAAGTCCGGTGAGCCTCAAGAAACACGTCCCAGTCCAGTGCTCAACACAAATCTGTTTAAAAAAGGCCTGTGGTCTCCAAGACGCACGAGTCAGTGTAGCCATCAGCCTGGACTTCTGCCTACATCCCAACAGGTGACTGTTCACTGGAAATGTAAAAGGTCACTCTCATATGAGACAGTGAATGTCAGGCAAGTGAGAATCACCAGCCAGCAGGCTTGCTTTCCAGCTAAATCCTCTTGCACCTACCTAGGCAATTTGCTTGTTTATTTTCCAGTACTTCATAACAAGAGGAAACTAATAATTTTTCCAACAGACCTCAGAAAGGGCCATCACAACAAAGAAAATACATGTGTAAAGATCACATGTACAAATGCCACACTCCAAAGTCTTTTTACACAGAAACATATTTATTCTTTCTTCATTATTAAAACCTCTAATGACTGTCCCTCAAAAAACCAACAAGCTGAATTTGTATTTTCTGTTTATATATTAAATTTGAAATAGAACCATTCCTAGATAATGCACTTTAATCATCATGTGAAATGAAAAAGCAATACATTAAGCTAAATAACAAAAAGACAGAATCTTCATCAAAACCCTTATTTTGTACTAGTGATTAAAACAAAAATTCCTGTGTTACACAATACATACTCATGTAAGTTCATATGTACCAACCTATGCCCAAGTTAATACAAGCGAAAGTGACACTAGATCATTTGCACTGCAATACCTGAGCACACTGCTGACTACTTCACAGTGGGGAGAGGAAAAGATTTCTACTTTACTGCATACAACAGCACAAATTGAGTGTATCACTGACACCCAACTAATCCTGCATATAATCTTTCACTAACTTACTTTTGTGTCATTTCTGCCTTCAGATAAAAGACAAGCTTCTTTACCCAGCAAGACCCTTCCCTAGTAAGAAGAGCTGTCACACTACACTCATTCACTCATCACTTTTCCCCTTAGTTAAGACTGATGCTGATTTTTAAGAGTTCAGTCACCAATTCAGTTTTTAAAGCTAGCCACGAAACAGAAAGTGACAATATGATTCTGATTCAAAACACAGGCTCCAGACAGACAATGAAGCTACTGCTTAGACTGAGAAAGGAAGAAAGTGAGACTCTACCCTGAAGCCCCTGCTCACGCATCTGATTTGTTTCACACTTCAGAAGACAGTGCAACTGCTTAAAGGTTTCTTTTAACACTGATGTGTTCTGTGATAGATATATCCTTGCAAAAAAATTAAACAAACATACATAGAAACAGACAAGCTCACTGAAAGTAACAAGCGCTACACCTAACAATCTGCTTTTATTTATTTTCCTAACAAAATTACATTAGGTGATTTCAGACTGACACACGCAAACCCCCTGTATTTTATTTATATATTTATTTATTTTATTTATAAATATATATTTATATATATTTATTTATATAAATATATATTTATATTCTCAGATGCTTATTCTGTACTCAGCCTGTATTTCCACCTCACAGAAATGTACATTTCCATCCACTTCAACTAAAGCAATTATTATTTTCATCTAGTTTGGTTTTTTTGGTTTTTTTTTGTAATGAGTTCAAAAAATCGCCTGCTATTGGCCAAAATGGTGGATTTCAGGTGGTAGGAATAAAGGCCTTAAAATTTCACTTGGAAAAAAACACCAAAATACTTCTTTGAAAGCTTCCAGATGCTTTAAGTTGGTGTTTTAAACTTTTCAAAATTTTCATTTGTTCCTCCAAAGATATTTATTTTCTGACACCAAAATGCTTCTCAGGAAATAATACTCAATTCCACTCATAGGGGGGTATGAATGAGAAAACTTTAGAATATTTTTTTTTAAAAATCAAATAAAAAGGAGAAATAATTCTCTCAGCAGGAGAAAAAACTTTCATGCATGCTATTTTTAAGCCAAAGAGAGCAATACTCCTGACACTCATGGAAACTTCTCAGAAATTTTTTAAAGAAAGTAAAAAATTTAAAAGGAAGCTAAAGAGAAAACAAACTTCTGCAAATAGTATCCATTTTTTTCTGCTTTGGGCCATACAAAATGTGGCTTTCTATTCTTTCTAATGATAGCAATTTTAAAATTTCAGTATGTTAAATTAAATCACACTCCCATACATGTATAGTTATTAAACATGTACAGACAAAATTATTTGGAGCTACCCTCAGAAACAAGTTTTCCTGCAATGAGAGGCGAAAAACAAGAGTCCCTTCAAACTACTCTTAAGGATTTACCTCAATTTCTCGAGTTTTAGAACAGAAACTTTTCATTGTGGCAGTTTTACTACTCATGTAGCACTGAAAACCGATGTGTGAAAAGATAACATACACTTAATGGAATTCTAATTTTTTTAGCATATAGAAATATTCAATATGGAGCTCGCCAGAAACAACAGTCAGTTCATTGCTTCTGGAGCCTCAGGAGAACAATGCATTAAATGACAATCATTTCATTTATTACCATTAATATCACTCTTCCAAACTTACACTCTTATGAAATGAACCACTGAACAGACCCCCACTTACATTAAAAACATGGATTGTGTTGACACAGTGGAAAGACCTACCTAAAAGGTACATCCAGGATGATTAATGACATTAATAAACACCAACGGAGATCAAGCATTGTTCTCCACACTATAGAAAAGAGGAAGGAAGATGCAATTTTCAGAGTTTCCAAAAAGCCCTCCACAGAACAGGAAGGTGACAGAGGCAGGCAGATACCTCCTGACATCTAGATGTCTTGCTGGCAGTGTGAATGCAATCAGCTAAGAGCTACAGCTTATGCTCTGCAGACACTGCTCAGTTTTCCATCCTCACTCCTACCTTGCTATCTACTACAGAGGATGCTTTCTATCACTCATCTTATGGCACAGAAACAGTAGTCTACTAAGTGAGAGTTCTGCTCTCCTCCCCGACCTGATTTTGCCTCCCTTTTTGTCTTCATCAGTTATCATGTAGGGTAGAACCGTATGAATTTTTAGAACAACAAGGGTACAAGGGCAACACAATTATTTAGATTTCGCTGTGCAACAGTTGCGACTTGGTTTATACCAAGTTACTGGAGAGATGTATCATTGGGAGGGACGAGCACAGTATCTCAGCCCCTCCTATGCTCACTTTGCTAACTCAAGTGTCCACTGGAAACAGCTATTAAGCCTGAAGACGAGTAAAAACCAGTGACAAGAAAATACTTGTTCAGCTACCATATCGAGTTTATAAATACAACAATTGAAGGCCAGGAAAAGGTAGAAAAGGCCTAGTGTTAAAGCCATAGTGTTAATGATGTGGCAGTAACACTACTTATTGATTGCTGAGCACAGCAGTCTGTTGACTTGCCATGAGGGAACACAGACCAGCAGGAAAAAGCTGGCTGCAAGGTCTGATAAAACCAGAGGAGAAAAGGGTGGAGAAGAACAGCTGAAAGTTTTGAAAGATAAAATACAGAGCAAAAAAAATGAAACAAACCAGGCAAATTTCAGTTTGGAGGGAACACTCCAAAAACCTTAATAAGAAATTAAAGGTACAAGTAGGCATAGGGAAATGAAAGGCTTGCAGAAATGCAATTTAGCTACCTATGACACCTTGGAAGCAGTTACCCCTCAGAAGTAAATAAACAATCTCTTCTGGTCAGACTCTTTTACAAACAGCTGTGATGATCCGAGTTGACAACTGGTACAACACAGATTATGAGTTAACCCAATAATTCCAACCCTTAGGCTTACTGACAGAATATGTTATGGAGAGATATCTAATTCTACTCTGAAGATTGCAACAACCACTCATCACTTAGTTGCCCCCTAAGACAAGCCTTCACTCAAAAATACCTTCCATTTCTACTTTGATATGCTTAGTACTCAGTCTCAACCCAAACAGGTACACCTTTACTAAATTCAACATCAGAGGCGCTTTTTTCCACAAAACAGCTATTTTTAAAGCACAATTAATTAAATAATACTAAATAAATAAATGTTTTATTCAATCTCTGAGATCCTTAGTCTAGTCTTTTTCCCTAGAGAAATTTCATTTAATCAAAGAAAGAAGTCCCAGCACTCACTGAAACTCTGATCAAATTTTCCCTGATGAACTGGAAATTCATTTCAGTCTTTTCTCCATCAGATAATGATATTTCAGTAGTACTGATGGGAAGAGTGACTTCACCTGTGAAGATTTAGACTCTGTCAATGACAACCATCTCTCCTTCAGCATCAAATGCAATCAGGTTTCTCCCAAAACAAGAAATTTATTAATCTTTTCAATATCTTGGAAGATACAGGTCAGCCATTTAGTTATACAAGGCAATTGACAAGATATATGATAATATAAAAGCAGCTATATCATAATATAAGTTACATACACAAACACACCCCTTCCTTACCTTCTTATACTTAGGAGAGACAACTTAAAGGGCAAGAGTAGCCTCAGTACTTCCTAGTACACACTAAATAATGGTAACTTCTGGTACCTCTAAACTGCCTGGCTCCAGAGATTGAAGTTACAACACAGGTTCAGAATACCAAAGCAAACACACGAGGAAATGGTTTCTAGTAAGGACCAAGTACTCCATGTCCTCCATTGCAAGAAAGGAATAGTCAAAAACCTGGCAACATTAACTATCCAAATCTCTCAGTATTTCCTCAGACATAATAGCTGCACAGATTGTTAAGCATTACTTTAATACATCTTGTATATTAACATGTAAACCTCAATTGAATGTATTGTTATATTGCCAGCAGCTGGCAAAGACAAAAACTAATAGCTGTATTATGCTTCACATGAAATATGGGACACAAATATGCCTTTTGAAACAAATTTTTCAAGAGAAAGAACAAAAACATGGGGACAAAGCCTATGTGATCCACAATTACAGAAATAAGGAATGGTTGACAAGGTCTTGTTTTTATCTGTGATCACACTCTTTTAGTGATGCAGCAACCCATGAAGCTTCCTGGTACAACTGTGCTTCTACCAAAATTATATGTAAATTACTATTACCACAGCAATGACTTCACCACAGAGTTACATTAAAAGACTTCTGTCTTACAGATTCCCATCACCTGCAACTAAACTACTGCAAGCTCCAACTAAGCTTTAAGATCACAGGGGAAATACAAAATACTGAGACAGGGAAACTGAGGGTGGAATGGACCTTAAGACTGTCATCCAGCTCAACATTCTGCAGAAGTACAGTGAATGCTGAATTTGGATGATCTTGCTTTAGGCTGTTGTTTAGCTGGGCCTTGAAAACCTCCAAAGTCAGAGATTCAACAGCCTCTCTATATGTTTCAATTCCTGACCATCCACACGGTGAAATAGAGACTCATTATGTCAAGGCAGAAGATCACAGCCATCCTGACCGGAAGCCCATGACAGATGGGGGAGTCAGTGACCCATGCAGGAGCCAAAGCGAGCGGACCCACGCCTGTGCTGGGCTGCATGTCTGGGCTGGCCAGCAGGCCCGTGCTGCACGTAACTCCGTGGCTGCAGGGGGAGCCCAGCCAGCTCTTTCTCTGAAACAGAGAAGCTGCAGCCAACACCACCAGAGATTATGCCACCAGAGTGGCCTTACAGATGCAGATGGAAGTTCCCATGTGAGCATCCTTTCTGCCTGACAGCAAAAATTATGAATAGAGTTGTCTTCTTGCAAGGAAATCCAGCAACAGAGCAACATGGGGGTAACCTTTCTATGGATGGGGTCTGCACAGTGTGTTGCATATGGACTCTTCAAAGGTCTGTTTGGTGCTGTACAATTTAGGGTTCCCAGCATCAAAAGAGATCCAAGATTATGTATACTATTATCTCTTTATATGGTTAGCTTCAATAAATAGAATTTTCAACGCTATTTTATAGTGTCCAAGTGCCTCTCTTATTCAGATCATTACAGAGCAACATCTCCCAGCACTAAACAAACTTTCCATTTCACTTTACGACCACTGTCATAGGCTCCAGCTATGCATCTCTGTGGAGTTTGGCTCCATTTTCCTTCATAAACTACTTTGATGTTGGCATGCTGTCACAAGATCCCTCAGCCTCCATTCATAGGTCATGCATATATTGACCATCCTTGCAGACTTCCTGTGGGATGGCAGAGAACAAAACTGGACATAGGGTTTTAGGTGTGGTCTATTAAATGCTGAGTAAACAGGAACAATCACTTTGCTCAGCCCAGTGGCTACACTCCTATATGTTGCCAGGGTACACTGCTGACTCATGTAGAGCATTTTCAGGTTGTATTCCCTGCAGGTGGTTATTCTGTCCCATCTAAATGGCTTTCGATTTGTCCTTTTTGGACTTCATGAAGGTCCTGTCAGCTCATTGTTTTGTCCTGTTTAGATTTCTCCAAAATGCAGACTTGCCCTTGAGCACAGATTCATTCAAACTCCAGATCAGTGACAAAGATACAAAGCAGGAGAGGTCCCAGAATAGAGCAAGGAAGAGCTCCTTGTAGTCAGTCTCTCAGGTAGAACATGAACCACTGCAGGGAATAAACTAAAACCATACACCTTGTAGTTTATCTAGTTACCTGAATAGTTTTTATCATAATCTACAAATTCCACTTGTAAATATTTGTACAGTACTTTGGTGTAACTCATGGATTCACTTAGACTTCTTCTGCGTTTCTAGATGGTTTAATATTTATTTACAAGCTTCAGACGAGTCTTTAAATTCATTTAACATATTATGACACTTACCAGGAAATGTTGCAAACTACTTAAATCGGTACCATGCTTGTCTACAACTTTGTCTCCTATCATCACTCCCTCAAATGGTGATTTAATCTGTTTAACATCATACTAGTTGTGCTTTCTCACTTAACTTTAAAAAACCTAACCCTATAACCAAGGGCTGTCTGGAATTTTTCTCGTTTAAGTAACTTTAGAAAGTCCATGCACATCCTATTATATCAAATCCATGCAGTCCAACATAGATCTAGGTGTTCAACTGAACAACAAACTGCTTTATGAAGAACAGGTGATGATCCATTTATAAAATAACTTAAAAAAACTAAGCATGCTTCATTAGAGTCAGCCACACAGTTTTATTACATAACATTTTGTAGCTTCATAGAGTACACAGACAGAAGGAGCTGTTACGTGTGTAGTTTCATTTCTTGTACAGTTCCTTCCACTAAATTTCACTCAGATATCGCTAAAACCAGTTTGATAAGGACAGCAAAACTCCTGTTCTCAGATGGTTCTCTGCTGCTAGCTATGCCAGGTAGTAGGAGGAGAGGTATTAAAAATGCATCTATGATAGTCTTAGTGAGAAGATTAATCTGGTAATTGTAGCAGGAAAATCTCAAATTAGTGAAACACCTCAATTTTTTCCTCCTTTTCAGAGATTGGAATTACATGGCAATTCTTAACTCTTTGCTATTTCCCCATTACATCCAAGGTTTTCAAAAAGAGAGGGATATGATCCTGGTTTAGTCCCTTTAATATTCTAGAGCAAAAGTTATCCAAGGCTGCTCATGAAAAAGTGTTAAAACCATATTTCAAAAATGTTAAATGCAAATGCTGCATCACATCTTCGCTGCAGTCAGTAAATCACTAATAATTCCATAAGGACAGTTGAGGAAACAGAAATACAGAACAGTCCTGCATACCACTAAAATTTTAACAGCTGCCTCAGTCAAATCCATATCTGACACAAGTTTATTCTTTGCTTGTATTTATGACTGGAAAGATAAACTGGAAGTATTTAGCTCTAATGGTCACTGGTTCCTTCAGTTTCTCCCTATGCAAGAAGTAATTCTGCATCCTCTGTCTTAGTATAAATAATCAAAAATGCTAAAATACTAACACAATTTTTTTAAAAAATAGAAATTATTCTTAAAGTAACTATAAACTTGAGTTCAAACTCAAGTTTGCTAACTTCCACAGTGTGAATAGATCAGATCAGATCAGTTGCTTCCATTGTAAGGACCAGTTGTGCTCAACTTTTGGAACTACAGGATAATGCCGCCTGGAAGCGCCCCCAGAGGTACCACCCCACCACCTGATCAGAGAAGATCTAGTTAGAGGAGGCTGCTCAGGGTATTATTCAGGCCAGTTAAAAGTACCCCCACTTATTACTATGAAGAGTGGAAATTTAATTCAAATGCTGTCCCTTAGAGGAGGAAAAAAAAAAAAAAAAAAGGCACTTTCTTGAGCTTCTGTTATATCCAGGTAAGTTCATTCTGTAGACTGACAAAGTCAGGGGCGCTACACTGGACAGAAGGTATGAGCAAGAGAAATAAAAGAGATCATTACAGACTTCTGTTCTTGCTGAACACACAAACACAGGAACAAACCAAACTGGTTCTAAGTCTGTGCTTCAGTCACATAACTTTTACTGCTCGTTATGCATGAACCACAGCATCCACCACTCACTGTCAAACTCCCAGGTCATTTACCAAGTTTACTGCTTGAAAAGATTCTTTGAACTTACAGACTCAGTAAATCACACTGTAAGCATAATGTGTATCACTTTAAGCAGTGTAAAACGGGGTAGGCTTTGAAATAAAGTGACTCACAGCAAACATCCAAGCAAACAGCTGAAAATTTTAACATGCACAAATACATCCAAATGACTCAGAGCAATCCATACTGCAATCATTCACAAAAAAATCACAACTGAAAGCTTTAAATAATGCAAAGCCTATCAACTTCCGTTGATACACTCTGTGGAATTTCATCATATTAGGCACTACACAAATCCATAGCAAGTTCCTTCAAGGGATGACAATCCAAGGCCCTGAACTGAGTGCACAATCCTTCAATAACCTCTGCAGGTGAGGGGACCTCAGTCTGCTTCCCATGTGCTATATAACTGAACACCAGTGAGGGAGAAAGAGGTGCAGGGAGAGAATAGCACCCACTTTGAGATAACATTGACAGTCATGGAAAACATGGGGGTCTCAAATTCCTCTCCACTGCAGTAAAATTTTTCCTCTTAGTCCAAAGATTTCACAAACAAGTAATAAACTATTCAATCCAACACATGGTCAATATTTTTCATTCACAAGTGCAAAAACACAGTGCAAACCTAAACAGCTGTCCCACACTTTAGTTTCAAAACCACAGTGAGATAGCACGGTCAATTTTTATCCACTGTGTTTTCCTCACAACTCTTCATGATTCTGATGTGCTACTTCAGCTGCTGGAGTGTTTTCAGTTTGATTGAGGTCCTTCTTTCTGAATCACGCTTTGATTTAAGTCAGGGTTGAAACACCACATAAAACTTAATGCTGGCATGCTGTAGATTAGTTCTGACAGCAGGATATGACAAACTGGCAGTATATGTGAAGAGACTTTTTATAATATTAAACATATAAGCTTTCTCTCAATCATCCAATATTAATCTAGTTTTGATGATCTTGTGAAGCATCCTGGTTTGCTATTTTAGATATCAGTAAAAAACAAAAAGGAAAAGTTACTTGTTTGAGATTAGAAATAATAACAAAAATGAAATCAGAGTTCTAACATATCAGCGCACTGCTCTAATGACAACATCCTGCTTAAACTCAGTAACTAACTCAGTTTCTAGGAAGCTAGAAGAGAATACATCAAGCACTAGGAAAAAAAGGTCCTATTTTCACTGGTCTATCTGGTATCGTAATGTAGATGTTTAAACAGATTTTTTTTCCCAGATCCAGCACTAAGATGTAACTTCCAAAATTACAGTCAGTAATTGAACATAGCCTAAATATCAACCTTGCTCTACCTGCACCTCTCTTGTGAACAGATGGGTAGGCAAGAGAACTATCAAAGTAGTCTCAACAGGCTTTCAGTCAGCTGGCCAAATAAAAAGGGATTTTTAAAAAATGAGTTTAAAGTGAAGAGTATAAAGTAAAGATTTTCTAAAAATATATAGATGTATATAAATAAGGGACCCAACACAAAACAGTTCAGGTAAAAAGCATCCTCATGTCAGACATTTATCTTCAAAACACTTAACTTATCATGGGCTTATGACATTACTATGGCTTCCAGCAACCTAAAACAGAGAAGGCTATTCTGTGTATATTGTCTGTCCTTTCCTCCCCCTAAAAAGAAAATCCCAAAACAAAACAAACCCCAAAACTCCAAACGAAAAGCACACCAATATAAACTGATAAACTGTCCTCAATCTATGTGGCAATACAGAATGTGTCAATTACACTAGGAAAGGATAAGCCTTAAAAAAATCTTGAAAATCATATATATTTGCTAAAGAAAAAGAAACTCTAAAGTTATTTTTTGCCCCTCCTAAATAGCAAGAGGCTCTTTGAGACTGAAATTTTTTCCTGCCATGTCATTCTTTTGCAATGGTTCACAGATTTCCTAAGTGAAAAAAAAAAAACAAACATAAAATTTTACAACCTTCTCAGTCTTACTCATTCCTCAGCAATACATGGGCACCCATGAGGACCCAGCTAGGCACAAAAGAAGAAAAGTCACATATCAATGTTTAGTCTGAAATTGTTGTTTAAGGTTCTCTGGCTGGTTCATCCACAGTTTTCTCTACTCTGATATCTGTTCAGACACCAGATAATTTCCACAAGTTCTATTTCTCTAGCACAGAAAGAGTATACAGCAATGCCACAGTTCCTCAAGACTTTGATTTACAGCTAGAACATGCAAACCATTTCAGTTTTACTTCTTTCTTTTAGGCAAAGACGTTTATGTTACATTTTTCCCCCCTCAAACTCGTTAACTAAGATTGGGTACTAGAAACAGTCATGTCTATCAAGAATACTCCAGCATCAATCTTCTTTCTACTTGTGACAGCTCCATCCATAAAGAACTGCTTGCTGGTCCTTCTCCACATGAAGCCAGCACAATCTTTTCTCCATCAGCTCCAGCATTCCCCCAGTTTCTCCTCACCTATATTCAAGGGAAGAAGAAAAGAGTGTCCTCCACATTCGTTTTTCACTTTCTTTTGTCATATTCTGATCTATTCTTTGCACGCTATTCACCTGGCACTTGCTTCTATCAAGTTTTTTTCTCTACCAATTTCACTGGAGTATGTACTGCACTGTGTCTTACCACAGACACCTTCAACTCAGTAGTGCTCAGGAGCAACAATGCACAACCTCAGCCCTAATCCCTATCCACAGCTTCCTTCCTGCAGCTGTAGTGAAAAATGTGTGCCCACATTTGGGAGATGGAAAGGATATTCCTAGCTACTTCCCTGCTTCCTGACTATTATTTTTAAACTGTGCCTTACTACGTTTAACTTGACACAACCTGGTAAAAGCTAAGGCACTTAAGGACAGAGCCTGAAAACCCTTCCTTTCTTCTCAACTACTGTTTCATTTTGAGCCCCCAACTTGGTCTAAAGGCCCAGTGTCTAAAGTGGTCCTTCCTCTCCTGTCCTCAGTCACTACCTCTTGCACACTGATTGTACTTATACTGTAACATAAGACCAGTGGGACTAGATCTCACAACTCCCTTTAATTTTTGTCTTGCTTTAAAAGTATTGTTTAGCTTATGTTTTGCTTTGCTTTTTTTAAATCCAGGGTTTAAACAGTCATTGCACTCAGCAAACAGAAGACTACAAGACAACACTTTCCAACATGTGATTCACAAATGCAGATTGCCAGTGAATTCTGCTCAGGAGTCCATAAAAGCTGAATAACTGAGTAAAAAACCAAACAAGCACCAAAGAAACACTTATTGGTGACCTTAGATGTAAAACTCACAGACTACCCTAAGCAGCAGAACACTTGGCAAGAAAAGCAAATGTTAGAAATCTGAAGACTAAAAGAAATCCATGTTCTGTTAGAGAAACAAATTTACCTTTTGAAAATGACAGATGTGTTGCTGGGATGTTTTAAGTAACAGACTGTATAAACAAAAGTAAACATTATCAGTACAAACCATTCAATTTTCTTGAAGGGCTTCAATGGCATCTGTTCAAACTCCATGAACCTAAAACTACCTTTGTTTATTTAGGAATGCCAAGAAAGTCCACATGGAAAAAAAACCAGCATCTTCTTCACAAATTAACCGAACCAGACCATGGCCCCAGCTGTCACAACTTTTAGGGTATGAATCAATTCCATCACACCAGTATATGACATCACTGACAAAGCTTATAAACACATATACCTTACTACCTGTGAAGGAATGCTATTACAATCAGTTAAAAATAGAAATTTCTCATGGCACCTCTAGGCATACGACTAGCCCCTCCTTGCTAAGCTCCTATTCCACACTCTTTTTATTCTTACTCTTTTTTATTCTTACTCTGTTTCTTCCTGCCAGACCTCAATCTCCTCCCTCCTTCGGTGCAGCAACTTGCCTGAAAAGCAAATTCTCCTGTCCAGCCAAAGTAAATCTGTTTCACCTGCTTTAGTAATACATTATAGTTACCTGCTGCTTTTTCATGCTGCCACACAGCCATGCTTTCAAGTAGACTAGGAGTCTGCACCTTGGAAATGCTTGAAAGCTGCTCTCAGCAATGCTACAGATTATGCTTAGGTGTTTCGCTTGGGGCTTTTTTTCCTTGCTAAACCACAATGAAAAGACTTCATGCCAAGATCACAGACACTACAAGTTAGGGAAAGTCAGACAGTGACTTTATAAAGTTTGGAGAAAACGCCATCGACTCTGCAAAGGCTCCGAATACCTGTCAAAAGTTCGGGAACGAAAAGGGGTGTCCCACTGTCACTTGGTGAAGGAGTAAAATCTAATCCATACAAAAGCGTGCATTTCTGCCCTTTCTCATGCAGCTTCGCCAGTCTGTTTGGCTTGGCTTCGTCTCCTGCTGGAAGCCTGCCGCAGGGAAACCAGCTCAGCGCGAGAAAGCCTCGTATTTTATTTATTTATTTCCCTTTCGCCTATTTAAAGGGCAGCTCCAGCTCCATCCCCGTAGCTGTCAGGGAGGAGAAATCCCCGCGAAACGTCAGCGGCACACACACAGACACACAGGGACACAGACACACACACACCCCACTCCGGCGGCCGCGGTGGCGGGGCGGGGGAAGCAGCGCCGCGACTCCCCGCACGCCCCGGGCAGCGGCAGCCGGCGGGATGCGGGATCCGGCGGGATAGCACAGCCGGCGGGACAGCACAGCCGGCGGGACAGCACAGCCGCCGGGATGCGGGACAAGGGACGGCGATCCCGGGGCGCCTCCCCAGCCGCCCCCCCCACCCCGCCGCCGGGGAGCGGGCGCGGGCCGCGGCCGCCAACGGCCCCACCGCCGCCGGAGGAAGAATAGGAGGAGGGGGGGGAAGGAGGACAAGGAAGGGAAGGGAAATCTGGGTCTCACCTTCCTTCTCGGCCCGGGCCGTGTGGAGGAGCAGCGCCAGTGCGAAGCGCAGCGCCGCGCCCCGCCAGGCGGCCACCCAGCCGCCGGCGCGGGGGAAGGGGCAGCTACCGGGGGAGCAGCGGAGGCAGCGGGGGGAGCAGCGGGGGCAGCCGGGCGCCGCCGTCATCGCGCTGCCGCCACCGCCGCCGCGGGTCCGCCGAGTGTCCGCGTCTGCCTCCGGCCGGGCCGCGGCGCGCGCGCGGAGGAGCTCGGGGAGGGGCGGGGCGGACACCCCCGCGAGCGCGCGCTGCGGCTCCTGACGCGCGTGTCACGGGCCCGCCACGCCCCCTGGCGAGGCCACGCCCCTACCGGGCGAGGGCGGAGAGCAGGTGCCATTTTAAGTGCGGGCAGGGCGCCCCTTCCCTCAACCCGCCTGCTCTGGCCGTAGGGGTACACACTAGGTCACTTTGGTTTGTTGGGTTTTGTTTTGTTTTGTTTTTGTTTTTAATTATTATTCTTTTCTATTCTTTTTCCTCTTTTTTTAATGTGATTTTTAGATCTCCTGTAAGCGCTGGCTGTTCGCGGTAGGGTCATTCCGCATCTTTAGCGCTCTCTCCTCCCGGTCTCCGGGCGGGCCGGGGGACGCTGTTGTTTCCCTGCCGAGGCCGTCGGGGCTTTTCCCAGGCACGACCAAGATGGCGACGGGCGGGCAGCTCCTTCTGTGCGCGGTGCCCCGCGGCCTCGCTGGAGAGACGGGGGCGTTTCTCTCCGGTCTTCCTGTCCTTTTCCCGTGTCTTCCCAGCTGGAGGCCCGGAGTGTTGTGCGGCAGGGGTATCGATAGCTTCACCCTGAGGGAATCCCTTCTACCTCAGCTTCTGAGCCGGGCCGGTCCTGTCGGCACAGCAGCCTTGGCTACAGCAGAAGCGGAGCACTGGGAGGTTTTGCGTGCCTTAGGCGCGGTGAGACCCTGTGCTGGAGCTGGGGTGTGACACCATGCGTCTGCCACTCTTGAGGGAAGACGTGTACCTGTCCCTGTTTGGGTGACACGCGTGGCCGTAAGGCCTTTGGGAACGCCTGGAATGAATTCGCAGGGGAGGAGAAGGCGCATTGTTAAATATATGAGGTTGGTGTCTGTCAAGTGGAGGCTACACTGGGAAATGGGTCCGTGGAGCCAGTGCTGACAGAAACTGTGGTACCAGGTGTGCCATGTGGAAATGCTCCGAGTAAGAGATGTGAACTGACTATCGACTGTTCAGGACTGATAGTCTCAAAGTCATCTTGAATAAAGTGTTGAAAGCAAAAACCTGTAGTACAGTCTATTCACTGAAGAACTGCTTTAGCTTTTTAGAATAAAAACCTGTATGCATCCACGTGCTGGTCTCAACTACTGATTTCACCACCTGATCAACACGTGACACTGGGTTTGAAGTGGTTGAACACATCATTGAGTTTCATCTGTCACAACAGGATAACAGATCTTGGTAGGGTAATAGAGCCAGAGTCTCTAAGGGACTAACAGCCTAACTAAAAATAGTGTTTGTTATGGCTCTTACACAGTCGTAACATGCACTGTTCATTGTTAGAACTCCCTAAAGACACTTTGAAACTCTGGATGTGGTTGTTTTGTTGAATGATGACCACAGCATCAGCTAGGTTTATTTTCAAGGCAGAAATGGAATGCTAGAAACTTTTCCCAGCAATAATGATCGTTTCCAGAAGACATGTGAGGAGGAACCAAAGATTTCTGTGTAATTACTAATCTTTCAAAGTTGCATGGTCTTTCGACTACTGCATTGAAAATGGGTATATACAAATCAGTGATTTATGAGCATGAGTCTCTGTTCATATTTCTCAGAACCACCCAAACCACTGTAAATATAAAGCTTGATCACTGCTGTGAGCAGAAGCCCACATGTTGACTTCTGTGGGGGTTAGGTATGTACATCAAAGAGCACAATCAAACCTAAGAACTCAGAAAGATAAACAGCAGTTAGTGTTGTTTTCTTATTACAGTGGACCCTGTAGGATTTTGATTTTACCTTCCTAACTGGGCTTCTGCTGTAGACACATTACTCTTCTGGGAAAAAAAAGTCAGCTATTTTTTATTTCTTGTATTTCAAATTCAGTATTGCACAACCAAGCAGCCAGACTTTCTCGTAATTCATGCTGTAGAGCATCCTACCCACTAAAATGAATGGGAACTCTAATGAAACTAAGATGTAAGCATGGCAAAATCTGCCTTGGAGTAAAAATGGAAATGCCAACTGTGCTATTAAAAAAAAAAAAAAGGCCATGATATAAATGAGTAAAGAACCATGAGTCCTACTGTTATAGTATCTATGAATCTTCAACCTTTCAGCATTAAAAGATGGGCAGTTTTTATTTGTTCTAAATACAGAATGTCTTTTGAAAAATATATTACGAGTAGAAAACAAACAGCTCACAGTACATATTCTGCCTTTCATCTTTGTCCAGAACTCCCACTGTTTTCTGTGCAGGAAAAACCAATACAATATGGCCCAATGTCTGTAAACGATAAAGCAGAAAAGCATTCCATTAATTTATTTCTGCTTTAATCTGGGTTATATTATTTCATACATATTTGAGACTCTTCAAGTTGCTTCATTTATACATGCAGTGCATATAATTATCAACATTTGGATACTGCAGTGTTGCTTGAGCATGTTGAACAGTTTAAAAAAGAATTTCTATACCAGAGAAAAAGCTTCTTATAATAAACTATGACAAGACATAGAATATAGTTCTTATGGAAATGTATTTGTGTTCATAAACAGAAATTACATAAATACTTAGACACTAAAGTTCAACAGCTGACTCATCAGATGTAGGAATGCCCTGTTCTACAGGAGAACACATCAGAAAGACTTTGAAATAGAGAGCTGTACTCTGATTCCTGCAGCCATTGCCAGCTTTGCTAGCATGACTGCTAGAACAGAGTAAAGTTAACACCAGAGGAGTGTGGTGGTCAGTCCATCCTCAGTGAAAAATTTTGTACCTAAAGACTGATACATTTACTGAGCTGTGGTAGCTTAAACTGTTCCTTCTAAGCACAGCAAAGTGCCGGCATTCAATTATCATGTAAGATACCTTTGTTTATAGTCTATAACTTTTTTTTTTTTTTTTCTTTCCCCTGGTCAAGGAACTAGACTTGCTAAAATACAGATGTGTGATTTCTGCCACCTTGATATGGAAGCAGAAATTTCTGGGAGAGAGTATCAGTCTGCTTAGTTAGAAGCTGTAACCTTTTCAACTGCTGGTACTCACTAGAGATTATCTGTCTGACAGACTACAAAAGCAATAATCCGTTGTTTGAACCACCTTGTCTCTCCTGCAGGGAGTTACCTCTTCTGTGGGACACGGATCAAATCCAAGTGATGTTGCACTCAAATAAATGATAAATTTTTGTGGGGTCAGTTTCTCAGGGTATGGGAGCACATGAACTCTCTTAAGTCAGCATTGAGATTTCTGTCATGAATGTGCCTTAGGTTACTTTCTTTTTGCTTTTACCAAATCTTGTACATTGTTAATTGGTAAAAGATAAACCAAGCAAAGGAAGAAATGGAGATAGAGGAGGCTGTTGTGTAATTTGTGTAATCCAATCAACTCCTAGTAGCTTATTAGTATTTTTCAAGTCATTTTAAAATAACTTTAAAAATTCCCCTGAAAATTTTGCACAGGCTCTGCTTTTCATTGCCAACAAGATTTTATGATAGTCAGTCTTTCCCTGCCTCTTTTAATTTATTCCTACTTGTTCCCATATGTATATGCCCAAGTATTTCCTTTCCATTCTTAAGGTTTGCATTACTTAAGCATTTACTGGCTGGAGACATGCCTCCATCTACCTCTGCTTTAACAAGACTGGATGCATTAAGCTCTTTTAACCTTTCTCTATAAAACCACTCTTCCAGATAATGCTTGTTGCTGTTCCTCAAATTGCTTCATTTTCCTCAATGTTATGATGGATGACAGAGAAACAATGCACATAGCACCACTGAGTCTGCTAGGGAAAAGTTGTCCTTCTGGAAATGTTTTTGAGCTGCCAAAATGACTTTGCATCAATTCAGTGCTCTCCATCACTTCGCTGTGTTTTTGAGCACCCTAAAGCAGAGTTTACTAGCTGGTGGATCTGTGGTGTGTCTTTTACTTGCCAGTATTGGACCTGTGTGCTGAAGGCAGCCCTGCACTGAGGAGCAGTGGCTCAGGACTCCCCCACTGCTTCATCTTCTGTGCCAGCTTCAAGTCATTGAAAGGCTTTGTTTCCAACACTTTGTTTCCGACATTGGTGGCATTGTGAAACTTGTGCATGACAAACATAGAGGACATATGATATATTGGGATTTTAATAGTCAGGATTTTGTACAAGATTTATTTTCAGTGAATCCTTGTTACTTTTTACTCAATTATTTTGTTTTCTAGATAAAGAGTGGTAAATTGGGGGGAGTGGTATTTGTTCTACTTCAATTTTCTGTTTGCTTAATCACTCATATGATCATGCACCTAAATTAAAATCCACTTTCTTTAGACTTTCTTTAAAAATTTTACATTTTAGGCATTAAATGTAATGATCCAGAAGTTACTTTCATGGAGAAAGGGATCATGACTGTTTGACTGGGCTCATAATCTGATGCACACGTGACTCTGATTTTGGTTTGCCACATCTCTCTAATAAAAGAACAGTAAATAAAAGATGCAGTATTTTGCTGGCAATAGTGCTAGCTATAGTATCCCTGTTGTGAACTGTTGCTGTGGATACACACCTGGAAAGATGAATGAAATAAGCATTAGCCTCATTTATTTGACCACCAATTCAGGTTTCCCTACTGGTACGTCAGTGTCTTTGAAATGCCCTGTCATTGTCCCTCTCTCCTGCAGTGATCCTAGCACCAGGCAGAGTGGGCTGGGCTGATCTGGGATGACCTAATTAGTTGTGTCTGGCATGTAGGTTTGATATATAAAAAGGTGAAGGCATGGAGGAGGCTGGCTAGAAATGGACGTTGTGTGGCTGTAGTACAGTAGCTGTTACTTGACCTAATGCATTTGCAGTGTCCTCATGCCCTATCCCACGCAGTGCTGTGCACTGGGTCATAGTGAATTTGGGAGATAGAGCACAAAGGGCACTATCCCGCCTCAATACCTGACATAGCAGAAGACTTCAACGCCAGGTTAGCTTTGTGCATACAAGCACTGTCAGTGAAGAGAACTGCTCCTGTTTGGCTGTGTGTTTGTTAGATGCCATGCTAGCATGAGCCAGATATTCCAGATTCACTCCCCAAGGGTGCAGCAATACAGCCTCATTTGCTGTCAGCACAGTATTATTGCCTCTCCCAATGTTTGGCAGCCTGGCACAATTTCAGGTGTAGTGGATAGGTGTTTTGGTGTGACAGCAAGATGTGTGATATTTATTCCACCCATACTCCACACTGATTCAGCAAATCTGGAACTTTCTAACACAGTCCTCCTCTCTATCATAGTCTGGTAGAAATCCAAGACTGCTGACATGGTACCATAGTGTGGTATGTACCCACAGAATCATGCTAGATAGATGCTAATTTTATGGTAAATCCTGTGTATTGAACTTTCTTCCATAAGAGCAGACATCTTGTGCTAAAACATCTGTGACTGCAGAAGTATTCCACTGATGCAATAGAAAAGCAGAGAAAGAAATAGAAAATAAATGGGCCTGAACAGAATGCTGATAAACCAAATATCTTGTTCAGCCCAAAGATACACAGGATTGCATGCTTAAGTTCCTAAAGTTTTTCTGAGTGTTGAAACTTTACTGGAAACCTGTTCTTTCAGTAAAACTGGATTCTACTAAAATAGTGATACACTCAGCTATGTGGTATATTTTCGATGAGCACATCCAACAGCATTGCAATGATGGGCCAGTGCCAAAGGGTTTCTGTGCTTGGGTGAAAAGATGTTAGCTTATACTCAGACTGAAGTGAAACTCATTTTCATGGAGAGTTTAAAATCACCAACACACTTAATCATTTTTCCAGTTGTCTCCATGCAGATTCAGAAGCTCAGCCACAGACACCTCCAACTGAAATTCCTGGCCAGAGTTTATCAGTCCCAGATTACCTGCCAATGCTTGCGGAACCTATATCATAGGAGGGTATTTTTTATGAGGTACTGTTGATTTCAATTTACAAGCTGAACAGAACAATAGATGAAGCATGCAAAGAGGGCACACATCAAATGTTGTGGATTCCGGTTGCTGCCTGGGCCACTCATCCTCAAAGGAGACCGAAGTCAGAGACATCTGCTCATAAAGATTACCTTGCAGGATAAGGCAGGATGAAATTCTGAAGGTAGAATTTCATTAAATGCCTTAAATATTGAAAATGGTTCAATCTGGCTTTTACTGCTTTCTGTTCATGTGTTGTGTCTTCTGCTCTGTGTTTTTAAAGTCTCACTTGTGAAGCTTGAGGAGTTTGATGATTACCTCATTCTCATTGCCCTCTAGACAACACTAAATACTTTCTCCATCTTAACTGAGTCATATGCTCTATGATATGAAGTATAAGTAAGGGGATGTCTGGACTTTCCTGTCCTTTCAGGTAGCCTAGGTTATCATTAGTACTGGCATTCTGTATACAGGCTCTCAGATATGCACTTCTCTTTTGCTCTGCTGTTGTCTGTTTCATTTCTGTTTCTGGGTTGGATTGTATAAATGATGGCTCTTCACTCTTGTCTGACTTCCCCTCTGCTGCTGTGGGTAAGCATCTCTTTCACTTCTGCATGTTACAATAGAAAAAAACCCAAAAAAGATGAGACCAAACACTAGGGTAAACTCTCATGGTACAGCCTTGTCTGTTTGGAAAGATTTTCCTTGATATTCTGTTGATGTGAACTGATGGACATCACTTTAACATGTCCCTCATGCTTATTATCTCATCTCTCACACAGGGAAATAAAGGCTTCCAAGAAGCACTACAGAGATACTTATGAGTGAGGGGTTAGCTCCAGTACAGACCATACCAGTATGAACATTCAAGGCTCTATTCCCTCAGCCTCCATGTTTGTTTATGATCTCTTCAGCTTCTTTTAAAATGTGCTGTGCAGCCCTTTTTGTGCTATAAGGCTCCAGGGGAAGCAGTGAGATCTGAGGAGATAAGGTGTAGAGTTCATAGGTGTTGTCTCCCTTTCACCCTTCAGAGGAGACACCAGGCAGGACAGAAAAAAGAAAGGCAGGAAAAGAGAGAAGTGGCACCAGCTGAGCAGGACAGGACTAATAGTGCTCCTGCAAGACACTTAAGTAACAGCATGGGGCTGAGCAAATGGGATATAGCCAGTACTTCAGGAATTTGCTGCAGTTCCCACTGCCACCTCATCCTAATGGGGCTAGCATGTTTTAGTTTCCTGCAAGATTTTATGTAGCATCTATCAAATCCCAGTCTGCATAAGCTGAAATATGTCTGAGTATGATACATCCCAGTCTTTTGTTATACAACAGAGTACAAAAAGATTCAAGACTAAGTGCTGCTTTGAATGAGAAGCTGTGGTTGGTTGGAGTGCCAAGGAAGCCTAATTTGAGGCTCCAGCATAACTAGTTAATTTTTTTGGAAGAAATTTGTTTTTAATAAGAACCTGTTTCTTCCAGGTGCTGCTTTCCCATAGAGCAACACAAGAGCTGTCAGCCTTGCCTGTCCAAACTGAGGCATAGACGTCTGGGCACGCATCAGGGTGGAGGTGGAATTTCATCTAACAGAGAGAACTGAGAACCCAGAGAAAACAGAGCATTTTGGAACTGACGTTCTCTCTGAAATATTAAAATACCTTATGCATACCTCAGGGATTATATCTGTATGGATGGGTGTGGAGAGCTTCTTGCCTGCTTTTATACTTTGAGCTGCCAGGCTGCAGGCCAGCTCTGATATGAAAACTGAAACCGTGACAGTGTGACACTGTGTGTGCATTTACCATAACTGTTCTCTCTGCAGGACTTATCAACACAGCTCTGAGCTCTTGGTTAGTGCAGCTACCTGATACCCAGACCAGTCTGGATAACATCCAGCTGGCTCAGACTATAAGCAACTGCATGCACCACCTTGCATGGCACTTTTGCTCAGTTGCAGTAGTCAGTTCCTACAATGGCTAGTGCAGCAGTTTTACACAGACATGGAGTGAATTGCTAGTCACTGCAGTAGAAAAAAACTCTTCCTGTGACAACACTCTTAGTATATAATTTCATCTTTCATAGTACATAGTCCTTTTGGATTGTTCAAGGAAAATGTAAAAATGGCAATATTTTGAAACCAAAGGAAAAACAAATTAAAACCAGAACAGTGCTAAACAGACATATTTAAAATTACTTTGAAATGAAATTAAGCTTTTCAAGACAAATGAATTTCTTGTGGCTCCAAAAGAAACAGTAAGCAATAAAATCCCTACTTGTGTGTAAATTATTTAGGTGGCAAATGGGAGGAAACAGTCATGGAGGGTTTAGCTGAACAAAGTACATTTGCAAGTTCATGAAAAACCCTCATAAGAGAGAGTTCCACAGAAAAACTGAATAGTATGACTCAACTTGATCCAGATAAGATTTTCCTAGGGGAATAAAAGACTAACCTTTGATCTTGGTTACTATGATAGAAAATTGAGCAATAAATAATGGTTCTGTTAATGTCTTAATCATAGCTTATACATTATATTCTTTTGCTAACATTCCTTTGCTTCTCATTGTACTTTGAGACATGACTGCATGACTGTATCAAGTAAACTCTATAGCTCTTCCAGAGGAGGCCTGTTTCCTTGTAGCCCACCAAAACTGGATGTGTCAGAAGAAAGGGACTAGATGAAAAGCAACCAAGGGGTCCTCATGGCTGGGGATTGTGGAGTCAGCTATCAGCCTGCTTTCCTGGAAATACTAGTAAGAGGAGCATCCCCAGGGAACCGTTTGGGCAAACAATGACAGATGGATCTGGGTAGTCAAACTTCTTGCTTAAGCAACATCTGCTGGTGTTGGAAGTATCCAGAAAGACACACCATGCTTAAAAATGAAACAAACGAGTCTGCAAGAAGAAGAAGAGCAAACCAAGATAAATTAGCTGTGATAACCTACATTTTAACCATAACCCTCCATGAAAAAGTTGCACAGCAGAAGTCATGCCAGGTAGAAAACAGAGATCATTCAGTATCATAATCAAGCCTGAGCCCAGTAAGAGCTGGTCATGTCCTGAAGTTCCAGGTATTAAACTCTCAATCCTGCTCAAAACATAGTTATTTCTAATGCCTTCTAGTTTACCTGCACATTGCTTCTAAAGTACGGGGGAAGCAAAACACTTAAGAATTTTGGTAGGTGAAGCTTTGTTAGATTCTTGTGTGGTTTGTGAGTCTTGTGATCTTTTTAAAGTCAGAAAACTGAGATACAGAATGGTTACACTGATCGAAAAGCAGGAAGAGAGAACACCAAGGCTTTGAATAGAAAACATATAAATTCATAAGAAAAGGTATGAGGAAGTGTATTTTTGAAACTATTATCTCTAATAAAAAAACAACAAAACCTAGTGCTACTGTGATGTTCTATGAAATTCTCACACCTTTTACTACATTTCAGCTATTTGATCATACATTTCACCATATTGATCTAATGACTGAGCAGGCTGTAAACTTTTGCTCAAAGATAATAAAGACACAGTACCCTGCTCCAAGATGAAAAATCTCTGTGTCTGCATGTAGCAGATTAAGGCTGGTTCCATGAGTGTCAGAATCACCTCTGTACTGTTTTATTCACTTTTACAGATACAACTGTCAATAATTACTTGGCCTTCTGTTTAAACAGGAAAACACCTGGGCATTGATAAATGAGTTAGTACCTTAGTGGCAAAATGTGTAGGAAGCTGTGTTTCTGGAGAACAAGTGAAAACCGAGTTATTTATAGTTTAACCTTTCATTTCTTTTCATGCTTCATATCTTTGAAACCAGTGTCATTTTTAGCTCTTCAAAATACAGAGGCACCAGTTTCATTTTTGCAAACCTACATATTTAAAGAAGGATGTTTAAACATTGGCAACTTTGTATTTCTAAATGTTAGTGTTCTGTTTTTCATCTAAATAAAGGAAGCAGGATTTTCTGTTGAAATACAAGTTTTTAAGCACAAAAGCTACAGTTGGGAAAATATATGGAGAAAAAAAGCCTATTAAAAATATCTGTGTTAAAATTGGACTGTAATGACTGCTGCAATATTGCTGTTACCAATGCAGTTGCCGTAAAAAGCAGAGTACCAGGGCCAAGTACAGAAGCAAGAGGAATTAACTTTTAGCTACTCCAGCAGGGCAGAGCCCTGTGAATCACACTAGGAAGCCTAGATCAAATCTTCTTATGTAAACATCATACAGAGCTGCCTCAAATCCTCTGCACACCCTAGGAGGACTGCTGATGTGGCACTCTCCAAACACACATTTGCTTTGCGTAATTGTGGGCAGTTGCTCTTGGGTGCAGGAGGGCTAAGTGTGAGCCTTCATATTGTCTGCTCAGGGAGAGCAAAAATAAATACGGGAAGGCAAACTCTGAACATGGCTGTGGGCTCCCAGGGCCACCCCATACACCTCTTGTTGTCACTGACCTCGCCAGAGACAGGATATCCTCTCCCCAGCACACCAATATCTCACGCCTGATTTCAAGCCCTTGAAGAGCCAGGTGGCCTATCTCAGTCCTAGGTTCTCCTGGATCTCCAGTCATGTCACTGGTGTCCCCCTGCTTTTCCCAGCAGTTGTCCGCTTCAGTGAGGAATCTCCTGTTTTACACCAATGTTTAACTTGCTGAATCAGGACTCCATGTAATGATTCAGACCTGGCTGCTGGTGACTAATCCTGGGCACTCCCTTCCTCCTAGGCAGCAGTAGCTCCTCAGTGTTCCCAAAATGTTCAGCCAGGCAGCTACAAAACTAGAAGCCAGATGTTCTGCTTACTCCCACTGAACAAGTGGTGGCTGTTTTTTATTTATACAGCAATGTCAATTTTTAGTCTGAACTTAATTTTTTTCTTTTTAATCTGTGCAGTTCTATGACCAAAAAGTATAATCCCTGCAGACACAGGTCCTATTGTTTATGGAACTGATTTTCTTGAAGAAAGTCTGAGTGAGGTTCTGTGAAATTTCTATTGGTGCTCTCACTGAGCTGGGATCAAATGTGAAATAAAGCAAATATCTTAGGATGAATACCTTATTATAGGCATGATTTTATCTATGTGAAGTTTTCTTCTTCCAGGTTATTTTATCATTCACACATAGAAGTTTAAGACTTAGAGAAGCACTATGAGTAAACGCTCTAGCACAGCTTCCATTTTCTGCTTCTCACCCATCAAACACAAGAAGTGTGATATAATATAAACACAGCAATTTCCCACAGAGACAGACATACAGCACAAGCAGCCAGGTGCTCTCTGCAACCTTTCTCTATTTTGTTCAGCAAGAATTTGAAAGCATTATCAGTTTGATCACTGTTGTGATTTCTGTGGTTGAAGGAAGCTCACCAGTCCTCACAGGCTCTAGTGTGAGAATGCCTGCTCAAGTCGGGGGGATACCCTTAATTCTTGAGTCTAGATTATAGGTGAGACGAAGTGTTTGTTCTATCAGCCAGGCCCATCCATCCTGTGAAATTTGTCTCTTCAAGGTCTCAGTGCAGAAACCAATGGCATCCCTTGAGAGTTAAACCTTCTTAACTAATCTTCTAAAACATCTTGAGAGACATTTTGGCTTGGTCTGGATCTTCCTCCTGTGGGTTTTCCTGAATGTGTTCAGTTTTCATCTCTTATTTTAGATAATTTCTTAACCTCTGAAATATCTGTGGCATATACATGAATATAAAAAGTACTCTGCAAACCTTGCAGTAGTTTGTACTCTGTCTTAATTTGTCAATGTCAGTGTAACTAGATGATGCACACTCACAGTCAAAACCAATAACCCATTCAGCTCTTGACTGCAGGAAAGTTTTCTGCTATTTTGAATTACATTTCTTATAGTTATTGCAAAGCTTTGACTCCATTGTTAGTTAAGTGGCGGAGTAGGTTTTTTTAATAGTTCCAATATAGGAAGGTCAAGATGATGTGGATGTGGTCAGGTCATTTTCCACCACCCAATACCTCACAGATAGCCACTATAATATGGAAAAAAAAAAAACCAAACCAAAGGCACATTGTGGTATATCACTTGATACTACACCCAGTTGCATACTCAAATCCTTGCAAATTTAAGATAAATGGGTTGGTTGTATTAGAGCAATGGCTTCTATTCTTTGTCTTCTGTGAATATTTCCCTAATACTTAGACAAAGTGGGATGTTTCACAATTCTTTGCCATGACATGCTGTGAAGTGTTTGTCTGTTGTCCTTAGAATCTGGTAATGTCAACCAGATTTTTGTTCTTACTTGGAGCTCAACTTTTGATGCCACATGAGGCAGCATCCTGACAAGGAGAAAACCTGATGGCACAGCTGTAGTTTCAAATACTCCAACAGGCTCATTTAGGCATACTGTTACACAATGACCTAGTTTAGAGCTGTCACGAGGAGCAATTAATCTTTGTCACTCCATACTCATTCTAGAAGCACCTGAAGCCCAAAGAACTCCCTGGAGCCACATCTCTTCCTGCCAGCTTTCTGTGGAGGGGTTCAGTTCTGCTCCAGAGCACAATTACTTGCTTCAGTAGCCCAGAACACCTTCAGGGCCCCTAGATGAAGGCAGCTCTAGAGCAATAGAAATACTGATCACAAAACATAATCCACTGAGTTTACATACCCAACACGAAGTTGATGGGAGATTAATTTCTTTTGAACTCTGGATTAGACAGTCATTAGTAGCTCCCAGTGTTATTAAGGCAGTACATTTCCTTCCCATTCAGACTCGTATGTATTTTCCATGGATCATACTTTTACCAAATCACAATTATTTTCAGCTGTTGATTTCTGCTTGGAGCAGCAGGTGTCTGGACAGCTCTTCACACATGTTGCTCTGGTTGTTGGGTGCTGACATCTCTGCAGCTCCTATTTTTCTGGATGAGGCCTCCCTCTATATGGGCAACTCCACCTCCTTTGGGTTTTATCTCTGCACCATCTACAAATACTGTCTGGCCCAGGAGGCCCCTAAAACAGCTTTTTTCACCTGACCCATGGGACGCCTGTGAATGCATTGCAGTTGGGCCTCCTCCAACTCTTTAGTCACTTCACTAGAAATGTTTCCTTGAAATGCTGCATCTGGTCTAAATAACTCACCCTGAGGCTGGGAATTCACAGCTGATACCTTTAAAAAAACACCCTAAGTTCTGTCTCAGTGTTTATAGCTCCACTGCTAGCATGTCCATGGAGTTATCTTCTGCAGCTAACAAACTATGAGTTGCCTTTGTGCAAACTATTTTCAAAGCAAATGTTAACACAAAAGTCTCTAATAGTCTCCCACTGGGCACACAATCTCCGTGTATTACTTACTCAAAATTCAACAGACAAAGTTCTGCCTTGTTAAACCTCTCTTCTGACGAGAAAAGGGAAACCCCCAGCAAAGCTTCCTCAATGCAAGTACCTTCCTCCATCCTGTGGAGGCTTCCCTTCTGCTGCTTTTTGGTTTGCTGTTTAGTCACAATTTCTAAGGAGACATATTTCTGCGTTTTTCCTTCCTGCACATCAAGAAAAGATTTATAAGACTTTGTTTTGCAAGATGCACAGCCTAGATATGAAAAATTTTGACAAACACTTTTGGCCTTGACACACTGTCAAGATGGAGTCCTGCTTTCCCTTTCCTTTCAGCTCAGTGACTGGAAAGCCCTCCTACTCGAGGACAACAAATTTCTCTTTTGAAGTGTTTCCCTATTTTGACCCCACTGCCTAAGTCCAAAGTACACAAGGGCTACCAGGGAAAGGCCCAGCATAGAGAGCAGCAGTGCCCTTCTTTACTGTCTCTGGCTCAGAGGCAGCAATTACAACATAAAGCTGCATAGTGGGTTATTAATAAAATACTGCACCATCTTTTGGAGGAACTGCTGTTTGGCCTAATATTTTTAAACTACTTATTCCCTCACCTGTCTAGGAGAGAGCAGGCACTGGGTATTGCAACCTGGAGGCAATTGAGTTGGCAGAAAGATAATGGGTGAGTTAAAGATGTGCTCAGGTTTTTTGCAGAGGAAGGCTTAAGTCAAGTCAGGGCAATAATGGGAGACTTAAAAAACTCTTCTAAACCTGAATCTGGCCCTTGAACTGTGAGTATCATGCAGAGTCCTGCTTTTAGGTGACCAGGCTTGCTGCTAATACACTTTTCTCGGTAGACAAACAGTAACCAAGGCAGTTTGCCAAACTGCTTTGTCCTCTTTATTAGAGTGGAAGAATATTGACTCATACCTCTGCCAATTTGTTTGCTGTGTGGTCAAAGATCCATAGGGTGATCTAAGGCACTGATCCAGGTGGGTTACCAATACCTTTGCAATAAAATATTTGTTTAAGTCTTTGTCTTAAGTAAAATAGAAGATTGAGTAGATTAAGTAGATTAAGTAAAATATGAAGATTAACATTAGAATCGTACTTAATGGTGGTTTTGCTGTCCTTTTCACTTCTTCACAGGAAAGAAAGGCCTAGAATAATTTCTTATTGTGTCAGTAAAATCTCATTTAACTTTCTCAGCTCTTTATTGTAGAATGACTTCCATATAGCACTACAACTCATGTGTAAAGGTAAACAGCATTATTTTATTTTTTCTGTGACTCACTGAACATAAGTCCACATTTATTCAGACTTTGTGGTGCACAATGATGTGTAGGAAAATTATAGTTACCAGGCAAATTAATATTTTAGTTCATTTAATTTATGTTGTATATCTTCCTCTAAAATAAAATGCAGACATTTGGGGCAAAAGTTTTGTCTGAGGCCTGTGGCTTGTGATCTAAGATTTTGTAGGCAGCAGACAGACTTTTTATTCCTTTATGTCTATGGGAGAACTAGAGTTATTAATGCTGGTAAAATAACAGCTGCTGAATGTTATTTCCATTTGACCTAGCAATTATAGCACATGCCATCACCTGATAACTTAGTTGTTCTCTTTTACAGTGCTCACTGTGATGGTTTCAGATATTTAAATTCTTTATCCTTCTCCCAGTGTATCAGATGACTCTAAACAGTCTGTGTGGCTCAAAAGGCCTTTTGCACAAGGCTCTGCTTTTTTTCTTCTCCTAACGGGGAATTTGCTTAGTAAGCAGGGCCTTCTGGGCTCATAAATAGAAATACTGGATGCATGTCCTGTCTCTGTGCCTGTCTCCTTCTTGCTAAAGGAAGGCAATTTTTAGGCTTTTTTCCATAATTCTGACAGTGAGAGTTACTGAATCCCCATTGCCAAAGCTATCTGAGATCTGCCCAGCCATCTGCAGTACCTCTGAGATTATGATGCTGCACCTCCTATCTCTGTGGTATGACTTCAGTGCTTTCCTTTTGCAGAGGAAGGAGAAGGACCTTTGGAAGCCTCTGGTCCCATCACACCTGGTAATCCTTCTACTTACCTAGCATACTGTAAATTTTTATTTAACAGCAAAGGCTCTGACAAAAGAGAAGCACAAGGAGTTATACAAGGAAAAAATGACTCATCTATAAAACTATTTATTTTCTAAGCTGATCAAGAGAGTAGTCATAGATAGTTCCTCTTACTCCTTCCAGCTATTAGACACTCCTGCAAAGACTATATAAAACCAACAACCAATTAAATGCTGTATGTTGCTAAGAATTGATATATATACATGTTTCAGTCTGCAATCTGTTCCTTTCCTCTGAATCCAGGCATGGTGAACAAAATCACTTATATTTTTAAAATTCTAGAAGAAATCACTTAAATACAACTATTTGAAGTGGAGCAAAGGATACCAGCTACAACACAGAGATTGACTTTTTCTGGGTGTTCATGAAGTTATGCTCCTGCTGGTCTTTGTTGATTTTCCATAATTCAATTGTCCCACTACTTTTTATGCTTGACTGCTGAACAGCTTTTTGTCATGGGCTTCTTTTGACTAAACAGATACAGCTGAAGTTTTCCCACTGCCTGAATTCTTTAATTGGAAAAGACTCAAGACAAATATGAGAGGCCACCAGATCCCTTACTGTCATCTGTAAGTAATTTTCAAAGACTATAGAGAATGTTGTAGACATGTCAAGTTTTCAGTAATCTCAGAAGGAGAGAGGGAATATCCTAAAATAAATACCAGGTAGTATATGTTATCTGTCCTGGGAGGCCAGCATGCCAGTCGAACCAAAAATATGCTCTTCTTAGAAAACTGCCTGCAGCTTTCATCAGCTTTAGCTGATTTTTTTTCAGAGTGCCATATTTACCAAGGTGTAGGGCAACCCTGAATGGAAGGTGGCCTCTCACTGTCTGTTTTAGCAGGTTAAAAAATCAAGTATCATTGTGTGCTGAAGAGTCCCTTAATTATCATTGCAATGCAGAATAATCCCACCTCTGACAAGCCATCTGTAATGCCTGATGAAGACAGAAGAATTAATGTGGAGCAGGAAGTATGCTGGTTGTAAGGGCTAGGCATGTTCTCAGATGAGACAGTTGGTGGTTTCATGTGAAAACAACAAAAAGTCATCACATAAAAGTTACAGGAGAATTTCTGGAGAAAAGTGTACAGAAATGTCAGTAAAGACTTCTTCAGTAAAGAGCACGTGTTTTTTGTGCCTGTGATACCCGGATGATGACATGGATAATGACCTCTAGGGCAATAATGTAGTTTATGGGTTTCTACAACATAACCCATTCATTGGTGGAAATAATTATATCAGTAATTAAAGGAGTACTTTACAAATAGATCCTAGGATCAACAACTGTGGGAAACCACAGCAGATTCAGTATTTAGTTTGGTAACCAATTTGTAAAAGAAGAACCATGAGCTGCAGATACTCCTTGTTAGCAGCAATGCCTTCAGCTGGCATTTCAGGATGCTGTTATAAACATTACTACCCTTAGAGATCTTTTGAAATGTTCTATAAAATCACAAAAGTAATTACATTTTTGTCCAACCTTATCCAGGAAATAAGGAGACAGTCATGCCTTTTCTATATACAGTCAGACAGATCCCAGACAGAAGAAGAAGAGCTGCCTTCTGTCTTGGAGTGCTGCTTTAATATCTGGGCAACTTGTGATTGCAACGTGAATTCCAGAGGCTGGCTAAAAGTCCTAAACATGATACATTCATCTCAAACTTTCCGCATACTGAATATGTCAGTACTGGAATGTGTTATGAAAATGACTTTATTTAATTTAGTTGATATATGATGTGTACTACAGTTTATTTGGGAATCAGATTAATGCTGAAAAAAATTCCAAATATCCAAGTTTCCAAGGAGAAGTTCTCTCTCTTCTTCCTTCTCTCATGGCTGGTTCCAGAATCTGGAAGAAAAGCCCCCAAATCATTAAAGGTATAGAGAACCATAGAATCATTATGGTTAGGAAAGACCTCTAAGATCATTGAGTCCAACCACGTTTAGCTAGCAACAGTATTACTGTATGTAATAACAGGTCTGAACAGAAAGACTACTCAATTTTTAAAAATTCTGCAATTCTTCTGACTGATCCTAACTTCCTGGAAAAGTCTGAAGACATCCTTCATATGTAAGGTCCTGATTGCACACATAATCATGTGATTGCCTGAATTTAGCTGTAGCATTTAGACTTCCAGCTTACAAGAAGTTTGTTGGAGGCCATTCCCAAACATTTCTATTCACTCAGCCAAGCAGAACATAAGCTGTCCTCTAAAAATAGGGAAGCTGATATAAAATTATTTTGTTTGGACCTGTATCCCAATATTGCACATAGTTAAAGTGCTCAGAGCCACATGAAAACACAGCTTGGAACCACAAGAGAAAAGTCATGGCTCAAGGATGTATTACACATATGTGAGGACTACGCAGATGACTTGACAGCTTACAGATGCTTGGGAGGAATACATTTCAGGAAGGCCAGGGCTGTAGATCATTGCCTGGCGTCTCTTCAGCTCTGCAAACTGTTCTCTCCAGGATCAGGTTTCAGAAAGGAATGCCGTCACGGGAGATTTTACCGATGACTAAAACTGCTGACTTTCCAGTGTGATGTTTAACCTCTCATTCCACGCTCCACGCTTGCTTTATTTACTAATCCAGCCTGTAGCTGTGATGTGGCAGAAGAATGGGGATAAACTATGCCTTGAGAGCATATGTATGAGTAGAGAAAGTACCACCCATCTCCCTAGCCACTGTCGTTGTAGAAGCCCAGAGAACTTGATTTTCTGTCGAGTTCTGATTGTGGTGTGGGTCATCACAGTAGCCTCTCCTCTGAAACAGTAGGAAAAGCTCTCATCTGCAGACAGGGAGAGACCATGAACAGGAACTGGACCTCACTCTCAGCTGAAAAGATAGCATCCACAGAATAGAGCATCCCAAGCTGCAAGATCAGCTGAAAAAATAGCTATAGAATAGAGTGTCCCAATCTGCAATATATCTTCTGTTTACATTCTCCATGCTGGGAGGGAGGATCTGGACAGGGTCCACTGCAAAGGCAACAGCTGCAGGGAGGTTTTATAGCCACATGGTTCTACTAGATATGGCTTTCTGGTGTCAGGAGATTGATTTGGAACAACTCCTACGAAATATATCTTTTAGTGTATTTCAACAAACCACCATGAAGGGTGAAACCTCTAACTGCTCAGAAATATCAATAATACTTAAAGGATAACAGTTTCTTAATGTGACAGAAATACCAAGTTTCTTATTACCTGTTCTTCTGCAGCAACAAGAATACACCTCAAGACTGAAAAGTTCAAAATGGGAAACCATGTAAGCATTGTTAACTTGTGCTGTCAACTTGGTTCTGTTACCATCCATGTTTACATGCTCTTTATGAGCGACAAGGTTTTATCCTGAATCCCAACCATCATATGATTTTATGAAATTCCTCCTTCTTGTCCTTCCCCTCCTATCAGAGGTTGACGTCAGCAGCTATCATGGAAGAATTTGAAACCAAAGGTTTCCTGAAGCCTAAAAAAAGAGAAAGCAAACCAACCCATCTTTAATGTGTATATACATACACATATACACCCATACATCACAGGTGTATGTGTAGATGGTGTGTGTGGGTGCATCCTTGTGTATCTGTCTGCCTGTGTAGAGGGAGGGTAGGAGAGACACATTTCACGATCTTTGTGAAGGCAAGGATTTCATGTTTGGCAAGGCAGTTCCTGGCAATGCTAACCCTCTAAAAAAAAAACCAAACCAAAATCCATTAATGAAGGATTGCAGATACACAATCAATTTTGAGAAGACTCAACCTGTTGCCAGACTAGGCCATTTAGGAGTCAGAAGATTTATTACTTGCAAGCATTTGATCCACTCGAGCTGTTTTTCACATGGATAGAGGTGGTAGTCAGTAGAGAGCAGGAGCTACCCAGGGGGGAGAACAAAAGCTCAATCTCTTCCAGCAAGAGATTCCAGCACCCTGATACTGCACGTAATTTTCTTACTCGTGGTAGGAGTTTGCATCATACTTTGTGAGGTCATATGCTAAGGATCCAAAAATTACATTCTTCCTCATGAGTAAGCCTTAGCATGATCTGGAGTGACTCATCAGGTTAAAGGGTTGTAAGGTCAAGCCATTTATGAAAAGACTCTTTTAAGTATCAGCTGAGTTTTCTGAGAAGGATATTTTGTGTAAAAAGCATGATGATTTTCATCCACTATATATTAAATATTTAAGGAGGTTTTTTTGGTCAAGATTTTTAGTTTCATAAACTGTAGGCTTTCTTATTTGTTTCTTGGTTTTTTTTAAGGTATAAAGCAAAAAAGTCCAACATAAATGCTGGCAAATATACTATCCAATATATTCAGACTTATTTGATTAACTTGTCAGGCTTGGTTTTTACCAAGCTAATTCTGTGGCTATGACAAATTGTATCTTCTAGATCTGATTATTCATTATACATCTACTGTGAATTTCAAGTTTGCTCATGCTTAAAATACAGTACACGTATAATGACATTAAGAATTAAAATATGTTTCTTATTCAATTTATGACTTTCAGTTACAGAATTTAAATTCTAAAGATGCTGCAGAACTCATCAGTTAAGTATACTGAGCTATTTAACAATGATAGCAAGTTTTTTTGTCTGCAACACATATATTTTCAGACCTGAAAGAAATTACTCAATTGCTTATTAGGGATATTAGCTTAAAAGCTTTGTTTTTGTTTCAGTGGTGAGCATATTTTAATCCACATTTGGAGTAAATAATGAATGAATCATCATTGCATTTATCAGAAAGATTAAATGATGAAATTAAACATTATTTTAGAGTATTGTTTTCTACTGTTTCTTGAGTTGCATAGTGAGGACTTGGGATAAGCATTTCCTTGCTGTACTATAGGACGAAAACTTTGCTGTCCTGTGGTTGGGAAGCAGGATTAGAGTTGAGGTTCTTGGTAGCTGCTGCTCAGAAACCGCAGCCTGGCCCAGTGCACACAGATAGCTACAGGGAGGTTCTCTCAGATTCCTACAGATTGTGGCTTAAATGGGTAAGAGCTGTGTTCCAATTGGTACATTATTTTCACATGTCTGTTTCTCTGGAAAAAGTGATTTCATGCTTTCTAATCTGAAGATGACATATTACAGACACACAAACACACATACAAACACACTCCTAAAAATAATTTGTTTTTAATAATGAGCTATTTTCCCTGTGTTGCTAACTTTATTTTCTCCATTCAGAGCTAAAAGAGAACTGTAAGTACAAACTTAGGTAAAAATTGCTTAAGAAATTATTTGCAACAAGCAGCCGACCACCACTTCATTACACTCACAGGAAACCCCCTCCCCTCTCAACAAAACAAAAATTGAAAAATGGGACTCTGTATGCAGAGCCTGACATTATCACTGCTGAATTCAGCTGCACGCCTGTCTTTTATGACAGTTGTGTAGTTTGTGTACAGGTCTTCACAGGCTGAGAATATGCAGAGAGAAATGCAATGTTTTTGAAAATGCCATTAAAATAATAATCAAGAAGGAGGACACAGTGTTATAAGTTTAAGAAAGAGCACAAGCTTCCCAGTGTCATTCTGATACATCTTTTACTCTGGGAAGGAAAATAGCACCTGGACAAGTTGCCAGAAGCTGCTTTGCCTTCACAAGTAACTTCAAACTACAAATGAAAGACTTTTCCAAGAGATATTTTCTGTTTCAGCTACTGCTACTGGTCTGGGAAATGCATCAATTCAAGCAAGTGCAACAGCTTGTGTTAAGAAGGCCTCATCAACTCTAAAATGAACTGAAAATCAACAAATTTTTGTATCTTACCAATCTTTCAGGAGGATCAAGATTTGATGTCAATAGGCTACACTTCTCACAGCCCTTTTATGTGTGATATCTATGATGATACCTTATTATATCCTTTCCCTCCATTCAGGAGTGCCATCCTCTTCTGCATGGAGGAAGCCCCCTAAGGCCATCTCATCTACTTGTAAAAAGTCTCTTTTCTGCTGTGGTGCCTGTAAGAAACTGTTGAACAGCTGCTGTTTAACAGTTTGAGTGAGGTGGCTGTAAAACAGGAGCTGAAATAAAAGCATAAGAAACCGATACAGAGGGTTTTTTCACATTGGTCTCTCTTCCCCGCTCCGAAAGAGTTATGGTGCTGTTCTTTTAGAGTCTGGTCTACCAAGGGCAACTCAAGTGCAACACAGAGCACTAAGAACCTGTGAGAGGTTCTTATAAACATTAATTAAATATTTTAAACCAATTATATGAACACCCAGCTCCAGTCAACTGAGGCTGATTACACAGGCAGACATTCTGCTGCTGTTGTTTCCTCCCTGTTTGGCAAAAATAGCTGGAAAAGGGTTTTTTTTTTTTTTGATTTGTAAAAGTACTTCGTGCCACTGCCAGTTTCATAGTAATATAAATCCAGTTTCACAGAGTGAGATGGAAAGCCTGGTTGAAGCCATAGTAGGCAACAAGCCCTGACTAGAAGTAAAATAATCCTTAAATGCTAGGTGTTCCTCAGTGAAGAGACTGCACTTAATGCTCTGGTTGGTGAAAAATTCATGGTGAATTTTGCCTTTCAGTTTTTGAGGAAGGAAATTAGTTCTGGAGTTTCAATAGAGAAAGATTTAAAAAAACTTTCTGTATTCTCTCCCTGACTACTCTGGTGACTCCATGTGTGCAGCTGCCCAAGTCATTTGATTTTGGGCAGAAGATAACACCTGCCTCCTCATGCTGCCACAAGACTAGCCTCATGTTTGTAAAGCACTTTGGCAAGATTAGAAGCTAAGTGTTATTTGTGAGCCCTGTGCTCCTGTTTCTTACACCACCCCAATAGCCAGGGCTTCAAGAGAAGGCAGACATATCTTCTGCAAGCCCATGGCAGAGGATGCAAACAGCCTCCACTATAGCCACTCTTTTGAGGAAGCCACATTTGTGAGGCTATGCTGTGCTTTAAAATTACAGCTTAATTTGCTCAGCCTGTCATTGTTAATATGCAGCTGTATCTTGTTTGTTGTCTTCCATTCTGTGGTTATATTGAGCAGGTTTTTCTTTTGAGCAGCAGCTCTGATCAATGGCAATAAGAAAACAGAAGTAGAAGGGCAGAATTATTTTACACTTAGTGTCAATTTTCAGATGTTTTACTCACCTGCTTCTTTAGGAAATAGGAAGTGTCCTTCCTCTCTTTTTCTAAGCATCTGTGCGTTTTCCTGTGCTTGTCGGAAAAGCAGCAGGGCAATGGCCTAATTCAGTGCAAATGAAAGGATTTCCTAGCAAAGGATGGTAATTGGCACAGTACTGCAGGTGTGTGAAAGCACTGAATGGTAACCTGAGACTACTGAGAGAGGAAGACCTCACTGTAACAGAGCTATAATCACCTCACACTTTCACTAATTGCCAAGAGCTGGAGCTCTAAAGTGCCATGCTTTTTTTTATATAAAATCTATTAAATTGCTACATCTTAGCCATTTTCTCCAGCTGTTCCTATCAGCCCTCATTATCACTGCCCTCAGTAGCCAGTTTCAAAAATGAATGCAATTCCTGAAGCCTTCCATTCATGAAACTCCTGTGGTAGGGGACACTGTAAAGAATAAAAAGAAGACAATTGCTCAGCACAATATAATGAAATGGGCTGTAGTCCTGGCTTCCCCTCTGAAAATTAAACCAGGAATGATCTTCCAAACACAATGCCTGGCCTCAAAGCAGACTCTTACATACCTCTCACTGACATTCTGTGTCATGGGGATGCTGATGGTCACTCAGGCTTATATTTTTTCATGTCTTTCAGCAGAGTCATCAACTGTGCAGATTTTCAGGAATAGATAATATATATTGTGTTTTTGTAATAGTTTTTCATTCTCAGATGTGAACATCTTCTAAGCATTTATTTTATCTCTTACTAATTTTATCAATCTCTTCCTTTCCCCAAAAGTTCTGATGATGCACTTGTGTGTTCCAAGTATGAATTTCTTTAGAGCGATAGAAATCACAGGACAAGATAAATTGAAAGAGAAGAATTTGCTGGAGCATTGAAAAATACATTCTATTTTTCTTGCTACATGTGCAGACCCATCCAAGCACAGAGGGGGTGAAATAAGTTTTTATCTTGCTCATGGATCCTCATTCAACCCATCAGTTATGACCCGTCAGTTCAACATGTTAAACCAAAATTAAAACTGGCTCATCCTGGATTCTGGTTTCCAGGACGCTGATAATATTTTTCAGAACCAGATACTTTTGAGCTACATTTTGGTGCTGCTTATTCATAGTTTGTGTCCAAAGGTGGAACAGGGGCTGTTACAGCAGTGAGATTTGTTCTGTTTCTTTGAGACTGCTCTGGAAAGACCTGAAAGGGGAAGGCTGATGGGGTCTCTGAGAGAGTACTTTACAAAGAAGTTAAAAGAAGGATAGCAGGACTTTCTGTAGCAGCTTACTAAAGAGATCTTTGTTTGCTTTTGGAGGCAAGAGCATTTTTATGCTTATCATTGTGACATTGTGACAATACCAGAAAAAGGAAGATACTCAACAGTTGGGTGTACCTGTCACCATATGTTTATTTAAATACTTGTCAAAGCAAATGATTTCACAAAAAGAATATGAACTGTGAGGGCCAACACCCTCGTTGCGCATTACCTACATCTTGGAGTGTATTTATGCTCACTTTTATGGCCTTCCTTGGCATTGAGACCCTTTATTTTGCTGACACAGACCACAAAGTGTGGACACAGTGTGCAATCACAGCTCTGTAAAAATAGTCATTGCAAGATCACTTCAAGACAGACAGAATTTAAGTCCATTTGAAACACAGTGAAATACCTGCAGGAAATGGAATCTGATATGATTATTGCTTGCAAGTGTCCTGGGCACACTGGGGACCAATTGATGGCACAGATCTTCTTATTGAAGTGGATTTTTTATATGGGATTCATGTGTTTGAGGTGCAAAGTGGTGGAAGGTCTTGTTACAGTATTAAGTAGAATAAAAAAAGTAAAATAAAAGCAGCTCCAGTAATACTCCGTAAATAAATATCCTGGGCTTTAGCATAGCCGTTCAGATAGGCTGTCTCCTTATTCCCCTCCTGAATAATGCTTTGGATAGTATTTGAGAAATGATGAAGAAGAGTAATGATAAATTGATGATAAATGATAAACTTCTAAGAATTAAGAAACAGGACATAAAGTTATTGATTTTACGGATGAGTAACAGCTGAATCACAACAGAGGCTTGAATTGGCACACTCTTTGAATCTCTATTCCAAGTGAAATTCCAAAATAAGAAGTCATTTCAAAACAAAAAAATAAACTGGAGGTTGCCCATGGAAGTAGATTTTTTTTTTTTTTTCCCCTGGACAACATTCTGAATGACATATTACAAGTAATAAAGAAATTTTCCCTCAAGTTCTTTGAGGAGCTAATAGTTTTGTCTCTTTACGATGCAGTGGCATGGAAAGCTGAAGAGAAGGAAACTAAAAAAAGACGGATTTCCTCAGATTTTTGGACTGTTGAGAAGCCAGGACTTGGAAGTCCTGGAAAAATCTTCACGTGAGCATCTGCTTTGGAAGCAGGAGCTGAGGTATTGTGCGATAATTCATACGACACAGACTAATCACGAGGGCCTTGTCATTTAAACGCTTCAATTATTTCTTCTCTGCAATAGCTTCTGCTCTTTTCCACATCCCACAATGCATTCCATGGCTAGTATGATAATTGGAAGTATATTCCTGTGTGTGAAGTGGACTTTAATTAGCACCTGAGGGGCACATTCTGGTGTCGTGACTCACGTGGCATGGATGTCCTTCTGAGTGGCTCCATCGCAGCCTGTGGGACTGCTCATGAAGAAAGGAACTTCCTGGCCCAGCCAAAGGCTGGCTTGGAAGCTCTGAGCCACCCAGATGGGACAAGAGGCTCCACTGAATCTCCAGCATGCAATGCCATGGCCCGGGGCCCTATAAAACAATAGTTACACTAACACTTCCAATTATTTTGCTCAACTAATAAGCAATATGAGCGGCTCCGGATTTTAAGTCTGTGAGCAATGTAGAAACACTGTAAAAATTAGGATTGCAGGCAGCTTTGTAGCAAACTAATAACTTTGACAATTACATGAGTCATTTGTAAAATGGGCCCTGAGTTAAAAAGACACAAACCAACTGTGGGGCATATCATAGAAAATTAAAATTAATGTGACATAATACTATTTCATTTACAATAAAAGTACTGCAGATGGAAGTGATGGGAAAAGTGGGAGGGGCAAAAATCCACGATTAGTATAATTACACCCATGCATCTGCTTCCCAAAGGCATGTTGCAATTTCAGCTCAGTATCAGCACCTCCTGCCAGCCATGCAGCAAGACAGCTGTGAGCAGACATCCTGGCTCCTGCTCTGTGGAATGAAACTGGAAATCAGGGTGAAAGAAATAAAAGGCACTGATTAAAACAAAAAGCCTAGTCAGCAGGTTCTTCAATCATGATGTAATCAATCTCTTTTAGTTTTTTTCTTTTTGGTCTTGATGCTATTAATTGCCTTTTAAAGCCTTTGCAAAATGCACTTTCATGATGATAACGAAACATTTCCTCCAGAATCAGTTTTCTGGCTCTTTCCTTATGCTAAACCCACATGCATTGAAAATCCTTACCTAGGAGACAATAGTGCAGATGTCACTAAATACAGCTTCTTTGATGGTTACTACAGAATGATGCATGTCACTGTCCTTTTCATGGACATCCTGTGACAATCCAGCAGGAGGAACCAGGGTCAAGTTATAAATCACCTGGGCAGAGTCTCAATTGCACTATCTCTGAGAGGCAGGTCCTGCCTGTAGTGACACCTTGGGATTAAAATGTCAGCAAGTACTTCATGAAAGTTGTTATCTATTAATTATTTCATAACTCTGTAAAATATTAAAGAAACTATGCTGTAAAGGATTATGTACACCTGAGAATTATTATCTTAATTGTGCTTAGACTGTAATTACAATGCACTGAGGTTACTGATCTCTTCTGAATGAACCCAGTGGTAGTCAAATATTTTAAAAGCCTTTAGAGTGAGGAAAGAGCTGAAGTTATTTAAAAACAAAATCCTGCCTAAGAGTATGCTGAGTAACATGTCCATCACAAATGTAGCTGAAATGTACCTGAAAACTAAAAGGTGAAAAACAGGTCTTAATTGTTTAACATATTTATTTCCTCTATTATCAAAATACTGTGCAGGATGTTATCAACAGCAAATCCATTTTATGTTGTTAAAAGACATTAAAATGCTTTAAAATATAGCATTAATAGGTTTAATGCATCCTGTTGAATCTAATGTAAAAATTATAATGTGAAAGTCTAGTTATCTGCCAATGAGACAAAGCCAATCCTTCTGTATATTACATTTTGGAGATTATACGCCATTTTTTTCTAAATGAAATAACTGTCCATATATTATGCTAGATAAAGAACTGTCATCTATGATATACTGCTTTTGGCCAAAGAACCCTTAGCATGAATGAAGGTAATTATTTAATTGTTGAAAACACAGGTCTCATTATAAACACAGTGGCTGGGTATAAATATTGCTTTCAGGATTGATATTTGTAAATCTCTCAGTGATTGTTGTTGGGCTGACATTTACATTTATATTTATATTTACAAACGGAAACAAATCTTTTTAAACCCCTTTTATCAGCAAGCCTTGCAATCTCAGTTTAAGATTTAGGCAGCACCTTAGAGACTTCGTTTTGGCACGTAACTCCCAGCAGCTCGGGTTTGGCAGAGCTTTGAGGCCCTTACACAGCCTTGCCCCATGTTCCCTGCTGCCCTAGGGAGGGTTGGTGCACACAGGAATGGTGAGAGTGTGGTGAACAGCCGAGCTCTCTGCTGCTGCAGCACAGGTCACTGCCTCTGAAAGCAGGCTCCTCTCACCGTGACACACAAAGGGGTGGGTGTCTGCCTGGCCCCCTCGCACAGATCACAGCCCACTGGTGGGACCACACCTGCCCATCATTCCCCCCATTTCTAACACTGCAAGCACTCCCTCCTTCGCTGAGGTGCAAGCTGGCACACTCAGCCTGGACAGCCAGAGCACACGTGGGTGTGGGGAGATGGCTAACTCATCTCTCTCCACTGACTTGCCAAGGAGGGCAGCTGACTGGCTCTGATTAATCACCCATTTCATAAGTGACTGAAGTCATATGAGGCAAATCCTTTTTTGTAGGCTTAAGTGATCAGCAATATGCCACCTGCAATTCTTACCTCCAGTTATCCCTTTTGATAACACCATACTCTGCATGAAAGAAATACTATTTCACTTAAATAATATTTCAAGCTGTTGCACTGTCCTTTGCAGTGTATTTAATAGCTGACAAGGAGATGAATCTACATCAACCTTACCTAAAATGCTGAAAAACCTGAAAAAGCTGGGTTTACAGTTGTCCACAGTAGAATATCTAACCTGGTCTATACTGGAGCAGCTTACTGATAGAGGGTTTTCGTTGGTATATTAAAATGTTGAATTTATTGTTACATAACATTATATATCCTGCAGAATGGTAGTGGGATATTTTGTGTCAGCTCCCATTCCTCTGATTCCCCCCTCCTTTGTGCTTGCTTTCATCTGTGCCTTCCTGTTGCACATCATCAGACTGTGTACCCCTGCAGCAGCCATCACTTTGGGGTCTTGCCCTTATTTTCATCAGTTGGTGCTTCTTTGCTCTCTGTAGTTTTGGCAGTAATACAACAATATTACACTATTTCTTGTCTAGGCTTGATTAGAAATCTTAACATAGCCACTTTGATTTGCTGTGGCAGTGAAGATCCTCTGTTATCTGCTACACAAGATGGCAAATTATTATTTAAAGTTGCTTTTAACAATTACTGGCCTTTTTTCCTGTCATTCAGAACAATTCCTAATCACACAGTCTTAGTCGCTGTAACAAGGATTTCTAGACAACATGTATTTCTCTATAGAAGGCAAATGATGTAACGGAAGTGTACATAACACCCTGGCACACACTTAAGAAAATAAAATACAATGGCATAATTCCTTGTGCATTCATTGATTTGATTTGAGTACACACAGTACAGGTGGAGTACAGTGAGTGCAATGTGGCTCTAGATATTTATAAATAAAACCACCTGACTTTTTTAATGATAAAGACTGTATCATTATAAATCAATGTCCTTTGAGTTAAATACAACCTTTAGATATTATCAAAAAATTGTCTCCAACCTGGCTGGAATCCCAGAGACTCTGAGGTATCTTGATAACTTTGTCATACCTGACCTCTCTCTACCCTTTCATACATGAAGCTGCCAGATAGACTTGGAGTTTTTGAAGACAAATCAATCTGTTGGTTTGCACAAATCACTGCACAATTTTGTCAGTGTTGCCCCCTAGTCCTTATGATAAGCCAAACCTTCCCTTACTTGAGGAAATTGTTCATTCTCCATCTTGTCCTGAAAAAATGAACTTTTAGCTTTGTGTTATTCTAGTGTATTCAGCTTGCTAAGCTGTTTATTGGTTTTTAAATGTGTTGGCAGAAAATTTGTCAGATTTTTTTAAGTCTTCTGATAGCATCTTGAAACATCTTCAGCATAAACTGTCACATCTATGTCTGAAACATCTCTCCACATTCAGTGATTTTACGATGGTACAAAATGAGTATCTCAGCCCAAAGCAAATTTTAGTAAGGGTTTTACATGCTTTTATTTCAAATTTTCCATTGAAAATTTCCCCTCCAGTGCAAATTAATCTGCTCATGCATTCATTCATTCATTTCCTCACTTCTCCTGCCTCTCCATTTATGCCTCACTATCCTCTTTCATTTCTACCCTGCACTTAACGCCCCTACTCCTTAGAACAGAGGAATGGGAAGAACCTTCTTGGTCAGTCTGTTCCCTTTTATATTAACTTCTATCTTTTAAGCTGCTTGTGTCCCACCAATACTCTAGCTTTAAGTCTGTTCCAGATCCTTACTTTTCTCACATTTAAGAATTTTTTTCTGTTTTCTAAACTAGAGTGATTAATGGCTTAGTCTCCTTCATTTGCATGTTGTACTAGTGTGGACAAAAGCCCAATGACCTTATTTTCCCACTTTTGCTCTCCGTGCTTCCCAGGATTTTTACCTCTACTGGTATTACTCATTTCTTGATAAACTACTAAGCTTCAATAACCTGTCCTGGGGGTTCACAGACCAAAGGATATTAGCAGGCAGATGTTATTAGAAGTAGGCAGGGGCTTTTTATACATGTTTACTAGAATCACCCTGTGATGGGAAGACAGGAAAATGTAATGGCAAATAATGAGAAAATTCCTCACCGGAACAAGAAAGCAGCTCTTTCCAGTCTTCTTAAAAAGAACCCCTCAGGTCAAAGACAAGCTGTAAATAAGAGTGACTTCCAAAAACAGGAAGATGAACATCTCTGACAATAGACTGGGGGAGAACAAGAGCTGTGAGTGCCTCCTCTTTATTTGTTGAGGAAGACAGGAAGCGTTCCTGGGAAGCTTCTGCCTCATTCTCCTTTCAATATAGTATCTCCAGTACTGGCACAGTGCCTGCTAGCATGCTTTTGAGCTTGTGCAAGCAGGCTACCTGGAAAGAAATTCATGTGATCTAGGTAAGGCAATATCACCCCAAGGCAATAAGGAATCAGCAGTATTTGTATCTTTCATCCTCCATTTCAGAAGACATAAACACCGTGTGTGTACCAGGGACTGGCAAATCTTGATTTGCAGTGCCTGTCTTAAAAGCAAAGATAATGGAGCCCTGCGATCTTTTCATTATTTTTTAATTTTAAATCTTGACTGATCTGTTATGTGCTGTTCTCATTAGCACTGCTTCTTCAGTGACAAGGTCACCTCCATTACTACCTAGCCATTCTCCATGTGGTGACTGAAAGAAGACAGAAAGTTGTAGGAATGGAGAAGTTTCAGTTTGGAAACACTTCTAGTTAAGTATACATCCAAGAAAAAGTAAAAAGAAGAAATAAAAGCTGAAGAACAGAATATGCGTATTCAGCAACTATGCTTCTTTCAAGACTACACTGGCAGATTCAGGACACAGCAGTGTATGACTAAGTAGAGAAGACATGCAAAACCATGGGTAGGCTGGTGAGGACAACCAGTTGCTGGATTCTGTTGGAAACACGACTCTCTTTCCTCAAGGCCTGAAACTAGATTTTTAAACATGGGCACTAGACATTAAGAAGTGATGCCCAGATTTTCATTATCACCCGTGGCTAACAGTTTAGTTCTACAGGTATTCCAGTTTGTAAGATATTTGTGCAGTGATATTAGCTTCCTACTCCTGTGCCTTCCTTCTCCAGCTCAGTGCTTCTACAGTATGAGACCATTTATTTGGGGCATCCTATTTACTATGGAGATTATGTTGCAAGAGGTAAAAAGCCTCTCTATACACATCACTTCCACCATGACAGTTCAGCCCTCCTCGATTTTCCTATCAAGTCTGTCCACATCTCTAATGTGGATCCCACTTCTACAGTCTGAATTCTTGCTTCTCACTGCTGCACATCAGTCACATTATTCTTGGTTCCCTTCCTGTCTTTTGCTTTGCCCCCTAAAATTTTAGTTTACCTCCATTTTGTGCCCTTCATTCCCAGGACACAGTGTCTGCTTCTTTCATTTCATGCTACCTCCCTAAAATGTCCTCACCCAAAAGAGTGATTACTTCTAAGTTCACAACAGATAAACTAAGGTACCCATGGACTCAAAGTCAGTAGAGTCGTAGTCAGCTATAGTCTGCACAGTTCTGACATGCAAAACTTACCTTAAAAACTGAAAGAGCAATTTTAAGGAATGTTTAGAAACTTAAAATACTTCTCTTCAGGTGCATGTACAGTGCAATGCTGTATAGATGGAACTGAATCTGTTCTGTCCAGCTCTTCTACCCAATGCTCTTTCCTGCCTTGATTGCCTGACTTCTAGGCAGGAACAATTAAAATCCCACACTGATGCCAGTATACTACTGCTGATAGCAGGGGCAGCTCTTCTATGGCTGATTTACCTCTGGTTTTTAGATACTCTGAAGAATTTTGTTTTAGAAAATTATTAGGAGGCTCTTGAAGCACAAGAACAACATACACTTGAAAGGAGTATTTTACTTATTGGATGATATTTTAATGGTTTATATATTCAGTGCTGATTGACTGTTTTTAGGTGTATGCAGAGTTTTTATAGGACAATCACTGTAAACAATGTGTAAGGACAGGTTCAGTCCAACTTGTTTTTGCTCTTTTCCTTACCCCTTGCAACTGATTCCTGTTTCTCTTTGAAAGGGAGTCAACAGGAAGCATGACACTCCAGGGAAGGATGTGTGACAGCATTCAACTTCCTGATGAAGCTTGATTCTTTGTACTATCATAACCATAAGCATCAGTGCCATGAGTATCCTTACCTACTGATCCAGCGTACCATGAGATAAAGTCTATTAATACAGGAACAGTTAGATCAGATGCACCATGTATACTGCTTTGCATGGATAAAGAAATTTTGCAAGTTTATGTTAAATGTGGTTTTAGTTATCTAAAAGAAATAAGATGTTACAGAGTTGGGGTTTTGAGTTTTTTTAAAATGAAAGACAGAAGAAGAGTGGATTATGTCTTTATTTTGGTTGAAAAGAAATCATCATAAAATACAAGCCAACAGTTTCCTGTTCTACACATTATAGAGAAAATGCTGAGAATGCTGATTTTTATCCACCAGAAAAAGTGATCAAATATATTTACTGATAGGTGAAGTATTCAAGTCAGAACAAAGTCATGCTTGCTAATGCAATCTCAGGATGCATGTTACAATGACATAATAACATGTTTCCACCTGTCAAAATCACTTTGTCATTCAGCCTAAAGGTCAGTTGACAGAATGGCTCCAGATTTGATTTTATCATCCCAGATGACAAGGAGTCAATTCCCACTTCCAAGTTACTTGGATCCCCCACCTCCTTTATTATTCAGCCTTGCTTCATACAGCAGGCAGCATCTGGAGAATACATTCCTCATTTTCACAAGTTGCAGAGTGGGCAATGGCCAAGGCAGGGCTTCCACATGAACAATGCTTATGAGATGCACAGAGAGCATTTTATTTTCCTAAGAATTTTACCAAAGAGACAACAGGCAGTTGATTACAAAGCCTGTGGGAGCCAGAAGTAGATTTGCAGCTCAGCCTTTGCCCCTGGGCTTGTCAGGCAGTTCTATAAGTCCCGCAGTTCAAAGCATTTTAAGGAATGTTTTCTTGCAACATATTTTGTTTAGCGCAGCCAAGCCTCAAGTGAAGGTTTCTGGCACACGCTATGCAGAGAAAGTTTCAGCACATATAATCACTTTTAAAAAAACTTGTAATTATTGCATTTACAGACATTTATGCATTTATGCATGACAATGGGTTGAGCTATTCTGTATAGTGCATAAAAAATTACCTGAGTGAGGAATATTGAGTGTTGGTTAAAAAATTTCACTGGAAGCAGTATAACAAATGAAGAAATTGACTAGGTGGATTTTTGGGCACCCACTTATAAATCCATTGCACTTTACACTTTCAAGAGAAATTTTTTAAGCCTTCCCCCCAAAATATGGGTCTCTACAGAAGCTTGTGCTATGGCAGTCATGGTGTCTGAAAGATTCCTGAGAACATTCAGTACCTACTATTTTTAATGATATGATGGGAAACTGTTTCATGCCTGAGAAATAAATGCCTTTTCTATACCTCAGGGGAAGAGTTGTGCAAGCCCGAATCATTTGCCATGTCTAGGCTAGTCTTTAAATTCTCGGTTCCAACTGTATGAGAAACTGGAGCTCCAGAAAGTCATGTTCCCATCCCAACTATATGCCTTATAAGGAACTTCTCTTACCTGTCCCTGTTCACCAATCCCAGAGAGTTGTATCCAATGCTTTGGTGTGCTGCAGGATGACCTGTGGGTGTGTGTTTCCATCTGAACATCAATATGTAGATAAGGCTGATCTGTTGCTTCTATAAAGTGACAGATCTTTTATTACTCTGTGATTGCATAGTAAACCAGAGCAAAACAGGTAAAGCACAAATCTCAGCCCTATTTGTGTCTCAGCTGGAAATTGAACTCACATTTACAGACCAAATACTGCAAATAAAGACCTAGGGTTCTGATTATCTTACATCAACAGGAGCTTTTTAATACCAAGTTCAGGTTTATGGTGCACATATTTTTGTATATTTTACTACACTTGAATAATTTTTATTTTAACTTCTCCAGGAGAAGGGTAAAGGAACTGGGCCTGTTCAGCCTTGAAAAGAGATGACTGAAAGGGGACCTCATTAGTGCATGTAATTATCTAAAGGGGGGACGCCAAGAGGAGGGAGCCAGGCTCTTCTCACTGGTGCCAATCACCAGGACACAGGCAAGGGGTAGAAACTGATGCCCAGGAAGTTCCACCTGAGTATGAGGAAGAACTTCTTTTTCACGGTGGGGGTGACCAAGCAGTGGAACAGATCGCACAGAGAGGGTGTGGAGTCTCCCTCACTGGAGATACTCAAGAACTTTCTGGACACAATCCTATGCCATGTGCTGACTCTGCTTTGAGGCTGGACCAGTGACCCACTGTGGTCCCTTCCAACTTGACTGATTCTGTGATTGTGTGAGCACAGCAACTCCCCAGCCAGTGTATGCTGTTCCTCTGACTTAAATAAAGGACATGCGTGGCTGCTCTTGTTATAAATATTGTCAACGGCTTAGCCTAAATTAAGAATTAACGAGACTAGAAGGCTCGAATCCTCTAAATATAGATTTCTGTAACTCTCCAAGTTGGCCAGTGTATTTCTGGCTCCCCAAGGAAGAATGCACGGCGTTGTGCAGGCGCCTGTTGAGGATGACTGTATTCCGCATCGGTCTCCCCGCGGCAGCAGTGGCAGGGGAAGGGGCAGGGTGAGAGCGGTGGCATGGGCAGTAGCAGGGGCAAAGACAGCGGCAGGGGTAGCGGCAGGCTCAGTGCCAGCGGCCCCCGAGCCGCCGGTGCCCGTGCCCGTGCCCGTGCCCGTGCCTCCGGCCTCCGGGCAGCCCAGCCCTCGAGCCGCCCCTCCTGCCGCTCGGTGGTTGGGGCGCGGGGTGAGGCCGGGCCGTGCCGTAGCAACCGGGCGGTCTCCAGGCTCACAGCGGTACCGAGGGCGGCCGGGCAGGCGGCGGTGAGGCCGCGGCTGGAGGCAGGTGAGGGCGGCCGGCGGCCGCCGCCGCGCTGCGGGAGGCGAGGAGGCGGCGCAGGCGGCGGCCCCCGGCCCTGCCAGAGGGGCAGCGGCAGCCGGGCCCCGGTGCTGGCGCAGGGCTGTGCCGCCGAGCCGTGGTCCTTCACCCCGGTGGGCCCGGCTTCCCTTCCCCGCCCGTTGCCATGCGGTGTGTACAGGGACGCGGCCCGTTGCCTCAGGTGGCCGCTGCGAAGGCGCAGCGCCGGTGAGCCAGATGGCCGGGGCTCTTCCTGGCCCTTGTCCCGCTCTTCCCCTCTTCCTGAGGCCCCGCTGTGGTTTTGCTATGACAACTCTGCCCTCTTGAGAAGGGACCCCATCAGTGTGTTAATATCTAAAGGGGGACGGGCGGGGGGATGTGAACCAAGAGGAGGGGGCCAGGCTCTTCTCAGTGGTGCCAATCACTAGGACAGGAGGCAAAGGGCAGAAACTGATGCCCGGGAAGTTCCACCTGAATATGAGGAAGAACTTCTTTACTGTGGGGGTGTCTGAGCGCTGGAATAGATTATCCAGAAAAGTTGTGGAGTGTCCCTCACTGGAGATTTTCAAGAATATCCTGGACACAATCCTGTGCTATGTGCTCTAGGGTAACACTACTTGAGTGGAGATTGGGCCAGATGAGCCACTGTGGTCTCTTTTGACCTGACCCATTCTGTTTGTCCATGATTCCATTCCTGCAGTGGGCAGACACCAGCCTCAGCTCTCTGCGCTCCCTTTATCTGGGGTTCAGTGCTTAAGGTGGTGTGGGACAGCTTCTTGGACAGTAAGGTGTGTGGGCTTTCCCAAGGCATTCCTGCCTGTCAGAAGCAGCCCAGTGGAATGGCCTCAGCAAACATTGCCACCCGCACATGTTACATGCTTGTAGCCAGTGGTGGGTTACAGCTTTAGCATTTTGTTTGTGCTTGACAGAGTGGAAATGGTAGAGGTGCCCAGATGAACTCTGGTTCACCTTTTGAAAATAACCTCTTTGGATTCAGATCTTGGGCTGAAGGTTATCCCAGCTAACATTGGTTTTGAGTTAACTGTTTCTAAGATGAGGTAAAAAGTCAGTGTTTCCATTGGAAGTTGCTTCACCTGCTTTCGAATGCTTTTTCATACAGAGCTAGCATTTCATGTCCAGGTGTTGTTCAAGCAACTTGGGGTGGTGCTGGAGGCTAAGGCAAGGGAAAATCTGTTGCCATACCTCTGGGCATCTGGAAAATGAGACAACACTTGGGATTCATTCTCTGATGCATGCTGCTGCCTGAAATCTGTCTTAGCTATTACTGTAAGAGTAGTCTGGTACTTTTTCTGTGTTCTGAGAGAAAAATGGAACAAGCCTTGTGGCTTGCTGTGGCCTTTTACTATAGGCATTGTCTGTCACAGCTCCCCTGTGGCAAGGGCTTCCCTTTAATGCCCTGATGCCCAAGGCTAGTCAGGGGTTGTGCTACACAACACCTGGGGTGCTAGGGTGCAGAACAGAGTCCTGCTTTTTTTAAGTCCTCCCTGCCCTTCACACTGTTCATCCCTTCCTTTGTGAGCAGGACAAAGACTGGAATGGTTTATATGTTTCCATATGGGTATTAAAACCCATATAAGAGGAATAAAAAGCATGTTCCATTCTGCAATGAAGAAAGAAGTAGAAAGCTAAGTCTTTGGGTTAAATATTTTATCCTGTTTTTGCTTTTACCATGGGAAAAGCTGCTTGATGACAACAGCTAACAGCTGTCCTGCTAGTGATTCATAAATATCCCTCATTCATTCATCTTACTTATTAAAGGAAAAAACAAAGCATTGATGTCTCAAAGCAATACACTCAGCCACTGTATGGTACCGTGCTTTGTCTGGCGTTTTGTCTTCATCTGCTATGTCTTATTCACACTTGGGCCTTATACCACATTCACACACATAATTCATTTTCTTTGTGACTCATCTTGTAGTCTTATAGGCAAAGTTATGAATCTTTTCACAAAATTGCATTGCAGATACTCCCAGGTTTAGTCATAAATCGGATTATAGCAAAGGTAAGATATACCACAAAGCAATAATAGAATATAATACAGCTGGCAGACAGCATGCCAAAGCACCACATTCATTATTCTAGCGTACTGGCTCTTTTTAATGATAATTTAGGGTGAATGAAGGGAAACAATATTACCAATTTCCTGATTTTCCACTTTTGAGCTTGTGGATCCCTGTCAAATCCGACTTCAGCCTTTCTTGAGATGAGGAGTAGCTATAATTTTTACTTTTTTTGTTTACTGTTTGTGTAAAATGCTGATCTCATCTTTCTGCAGTTTATTATTGGCTGGGAACGTAGAGCTGGTCTGCAGTTCATATTGACCTGTGCATGACATTAATTTTATTTTTTTTTTTAAATAATGATTCCTCAGGGTTTCAGAATAAAGGAAAGAGGAGCTGCCAGTCAAGAGATCTATCATGACTGCTAATCCATCTAAGAGAATTGCCTGGAGTAACTGTGAGTATTTCATCACTATTTTTGCATAGGTTCCATGTTTTCCTAGATAACTTCCATTTTCCTTTGGAGCACTGTTGTGTGCATGCTGGATATGTACAAGACATTTTGAAGCTGTGCCACTCTCACCTGGGCTCTGTATGGGGTGCCGAGCTGGCCTTTATGTATTTTTGGGGAAGAAAACTGGGAATGACTGTTCAAGTGACTATAAACAATGCCTGGCTGTATTCAAAGATCGAGCAGCTGCAAACCTTCACCTGCCTCTCTCTGGAGTTAACATCTGGCACTGCTGCTTCAACTCAGAGCAAAGGAGGGCTGGTAAAATGCCAACCTCTACAGGCATGCCAGCCCAGTGTCCTGTTTGTAGGACTGATGACTGTGAAAGAACTCATGCCAGTCTACATGAGATACTATATACTACACTGTATAGAAACCCTCTGTCACTGAAAGATGATTTCTGAAGATAAGTCTCATTTCCTTTTTGTAGTGTTAGCTGCAGAACTGTCTATCTAACAAACCTTTGGAATCAGGTTGGTTGTTATAATACTTAAATGTAGCAGGAAGTTCTGATCATATTCCATACTAGACTGAAGGTTATTTTGGAGGCATTTGAGACAGAAGTACCTTTTTTTGTATTTTGGGCCAGTTTGATACATGCAGTACATTTATGGGCAGTTTACAGTATCTGGGCAATGGAGGACTGGAACACCCCAGATGATGTTAGTACTGGGGAAAATGTACATAAATTTCCGAAGTCCACAGAAAGTAAACTTAGATACAGCAAGGGTATTTAATCAACTAGAGCCAGCTTAGCTCATGCTGAGTATTTTGGGAATGAACAGGAAATACCAAAGTCCTCCTAGAACCTCTGTGCTGAGAAACAGAGGCATTATTGTCATTGCTTCCATTTCTGCCTCAGGACTCTGGGGTCTGACCTGTTGCTGCTGCCAAATGCAAGTTGAGCTAGCCTAGCAAAAAATACTGCCATGCTTAGGTGTGTTCCATGTCCTGAGAACTTAAAAGGAACCTGGACCTTCATGTCCGTGATTTCTTATGCATGCACATGATCCATCACAGTCCAGAGCAGAAACTGACAGAATCATCATTTAAACTTGAGGCAAGTGATGTGACTGGAGGAAATTTCACCAACCTTGCAATAAAGTCAGATTCTTTTGGGGACAATGCTATTGCTTAGGGTAGGAGTTCAACATACAGTTTTTAAGAAATACTTGTTTATTGCATAATGCTTCTAATGTGTATGTGGTGTCAGCCTGACAATCTTTGAATGCCTATTATGTGTTCTGATTTCCAAGACTTAGGAGAGGTGTCTTAGGAGTTGGAAGAAGTGCCATTTGGCAAACTGGACTTATATTTCAGGGCTTGAATTTCAGCATACAAGAGAAATTTTCTTTAATAAATTGAAGGTGAATGTATATGGATGAACAAAAAGATGTAACAGCAAGTGGATGTGTAGGACTGAGAGCAGCTTTCCAGATTAAGGACATTATTCAGCATAAAAAAAAGAAAACAAGAGTTGAGCTATACATAGATATAGGACCATGGAATACAGGTAAAGAAAGGAGGGAATGCAGGTAAAGAAAGGAGAAATTAATTTTGTTTGGTTTTGAAATTGTTTGGTTAAAATAGAAATGTAGTGCTCCCCTCATTTCTCTTTGCAGCAGATGCCTTTGATTCAAAGCACAGACAAGATCCTGAAGATTCCCACAAGAAGAAATCAAAAGAGGAGAAAAGGAGACTGGTGGTCAGTCAATGGAGAACAGATGTACAATCGCTTGTTTCATCTTCTAAATGGCTTCAATGTTATGGTCTCAAAAGAAACAAATTGTCCCTCTCCCAGATTTTGTCCCAGATTGGATTCCAGCACAGGAAAGGTATAAAGACAAATCAATAATAGGATAATAAACCTCCCAATTTTGAATAGTCTAGAGAGTCACACTCATTCTGCACCCCAGTGTATACAGTGGAGATTTTCATATTGTCTCTTAGGATAATGGAAGAAATGGAAGCTGTATCCAGAGTTGCTGACATTGCTAGTTCAGAGAACTGAGAAACTCCTTCTCCTTTTTATATGAGAAGGACTTAGGGCCTGAGAATGGCTTTCCTTACTCAACCGTACTGTTTCTTTACCCTAGGCTGCAATATAGCTGTAGCTGGGAAATAGCTGGTGCTGTTGAGACTGTTAATATTTTTCTTGCAAATAACACATGATAAGATCTCTGTCTCCTTTCAGATGGCAAACATAATGTATGCCATGCCATAATCTGTGATCTACTATTGATCATCAGGGTTAGTAGATGTGCTTGGGAATAGTATATTATTTCTGGGTATCCAGCTTTAAGGAAAAAGTTAAATTTAATTAGAATTCAGTCTGCTTTTCATGCAAAGTTAGACTATAGAAAAATGTTCCTTTGCAGTTATCTGACAGCTGGAGGGGAAGAGTTTGCTAATAATTATTAACCACAACCATAATGGTGCTTTGCAGAGCATGGTAATATATTCTTTTCTTTGAACAGCTTGCTGCCTGAGAAGTAGGAATTGTAATGTATTGCAATAGTTCTAGGTTGCATAATTTAAGGTTTTGGCTGGCTTATGTCCATGGGGCATTCAAAGATCACCAGTGCAATTCCTGATATGTTGTATGCTGCAGATGAAAAAGAAGCTGTTAAGGAGGGTTAAAGTTGTTACAGTGTTAGGAGCAGAATGTACTAGCTTGGCAGGGCAGCATGGTGTACAGATAGCTGCTTTATGACGTTAACTATTCCCACCCCTAATGTTTTCCTATCAGTGAAGATCCTGGAGAAGATTTCTAGCTACTGAAAGTGCAGAGTGTGGCCTTTTCCTTAGATGCACTCACTTCTGCACCCATTGAGTTGTGTAAGAGAAAGCATTATCTGTACCAGATTTTGTATTTGGTTTGACAGACAAATATTTGCAAGTTGTGTTGAGAGGTTGCCCAAACCTTCACAATAATTAAAGTCTCATGTAGCTTTTTGACCTATAAGTAATTAGATGTTGGTTTTTTCCTCACTTATGACTAAACTGGGAGGAAGCACCAAAAGCAGGGCTGCTCTGTGGTAGGAAATTGAACCAGAAGCCAAAAGGGACTGCAGCCTAGGCAATGCCCGCACTGAACAGGATACAGTCCTGCAGCAGGGTGAGGTAATTAACCATGTCTAGGGTCCATCCAGGGAATTCAGCCAAGGACAACAGGAGATGCAGCCAGAGGTTGAGGGCCTCAGGGCCCCATCATAGATATAACCAGAAAATGAAACAACAGAATTTCTCTCAAGTTTCTTAATGTCAAGAGCTCAATACTGATGCGTGTGCCTCACACTTGGATGACATACACATCAGCCTGAAAAATACCTGTTTGAAGTAGTCCCAAAGATTAGCAACTTGATCTTTTGTAAATTTTACTGTAGATTATGTGACCACCTTGGGGAAACCTGTGGCTTCTCGATATGCAGATGGTCTGTTTCCTCAATACAAGACAGCACAAGATGGCAGCGTGTATAATGTAAGTGTGGCTGTTGTGGTGACTTCCCTATGCACTTAGAAGTTATTATCACTGTAGCAGCATGATGAGACTAAAATGCCTTCCTAGGGCATAAAATACTTATATTCTTTGTGAGAAATTTATCTTTTGATAATTTTTCTTCTGTTTTGTCAAACTGTTAGTGATAACTATCGATGGTAGAAAAACTAGATATCTTTTTTCCTTTTTAAGTCTTAGTCTCTTGCCTTGGTGCAGCATTGCAGTAAATCTTTTCCAGACGAGATTGCAGTTTCTAAGCAACATCTACCCTGTGTTGAAAGAGGGAACCCTTAAAGAGAAGATGCTCAGAACCAGTTTAAAAAAAATAAAATTATAATCAATAAAACAAATGGGGACGCTGAAATAAGAAGACATAATGCGCTGTCATTGCCAATGCAAAGCAGTGCTTTGCTTAGTGCCAGCAGGTCACAAAAGGCTCAGCCTATTCTACAGAGACAGCTAGCTGGATCTCTGCCCAGGCTCATGTTCTAAGGAATGTCTTAGCAACAGCTGCTGGCAGCCCTATTGTTAAGAGGATGTATTCTGATTGAAGAGATGTGCATGTGAGTGTGGAAGGGAGAGAGTTAATTTATAAAGGATTTTACAAAAGGAAAATGGCTTGTAATTTTTTCTGATGACTAGAGTCACATCTGATGGGAGAAAGCTTAAAAATGAGTAAAGAACCATTTCAGGAAGCCTTTTCCCCTCATTTTATTCCCATTATTCAATGTGAAATACCTACAAAATGTCTTTTAATCTTAGAACATGGTGTGAGCAGCAGGAAAGGCATTTTTGCTACTATATGAAATCTGGTCAGATCTCCTTTAGGATATTGAGTACAGTATTGTATACAGTTACTACAGGCTTAGAAGAAGCCATTCAAACCAGAACAGGTACTCAGAAGAGCTGGTAGGATTAACTGCAGTGCTGTGATCATATTATAAGAAGGCTTGGTTGATGTTGAAATGTAAGCCTGAAAGAAGACAGAAGAAGGGTAGTATTACAGCCCTTGAATGCTCCAGAAAGGCAAATTGCAGGGATAGGGAGAAGCTGTAGTTTTCTCTGCTAAAAGGCATGCTAGTCCAAAAATAAATAGGTATGAACTGAATGAATAAAATTAGGCTGGACAGTCAGAAGTTTCCTGGCCCTCAGAGAAATGGAAATCTGCACTTGCTTACTACACGTGAGGGAGTATTCTAAGAAAACTGCTTTATTTTAAGATGAAGTTTGGTCGGTGTAGTGCAGTAAACTTCTTTGTATGAATCTGACTGTCATAGTCCAGGAAACTGGATTTCTGAGTGCTCCTTCCCAGGCCGACATTCCTTTGGCAGACTGCCTGAGACTCGGTATGTGGGAGGCACATTACAGGGCCCGAACTGATATTAAAGAACACAGAAAAATACAAATGAGAGGGAGAAGTGTGCAGACTGACACACAAGATATCTTCTCCCTGAGAAATAATCCTTAAAAACATTTTTATTTCCAAGGTTTTGTACTTAGTACTGGAAGGGAAGTTAGAAGTAGAAGGCAACCAGTAAATCAGCTCACATGGGCCAGAGATACTGGGGGAATCTGTGGTGCATTATTAGACCCACAGGTCATGGTTAATGTGTTTTTCTTAAACTTATTCATAGGGAGGATGTGCAGGTTTTAATTTTAATACTGGATCTAGATTTTACTTTACTGGAAAGATATGGGAAGTTTAGATGTTGATTGCACTTATCTGAACTAAATTTGCTTAAGCACATACCCACAAATAGTTAATCTGTAATGCTGGGCATTGTTAGTGAAATAACAGTACAAGCGAGAAACATTTTACGTTTTCCTTTCAAATGCTAAAGACAAGGTGGAGATTGAAGTGCCCTAGAACCAAACCGTATGCTGCCTTGTATTGCTGTAAAAAATTTTTTAAAAGCCAGTCAAAGTTCTAGTCTGAGGAGGTACAAAGTTTCTGTGTCCTTGTTTGTTCACCCATCTGCTCTGCAGCCCTTTCTACATCCTAGCCTGTGTTCAGCTCATTCTAATTGCTCCAGTTTTGAGACAGACAAGTCAGACAACCCACTGGCACTGTCCCATGCTCACATAAAAAGTTTATGGAAAGCAATTAGGACAAAATGCAGTGCCTTTTCTTTATAGCTTAGATGCATTTGTCAAGTATTTGCTCTTGAAACAGTGGAGGGAAAATGGGTTGTTTTCACTGCTACCTTAGCTGGCATATCTGACACTTACAAACTAGCTATGCAGCTGTGCTAAGCTTGGGGCTGCATTTGTATTATTTGTTTTGATGTTCAATTTCCTTCTCTCTCTTATTTGAATAAAGCTGACAGCCAAAAAAGAACTAATTCTTCATTTTGTGGATTGCCTAATTGGAGCCATTGAGCTATATAAGCAGCGAATGGAATGGTTAACCAGTGAGAGCCGGCAGATATTTGGAGTGATTCAAGAACAGTGCATTGTCATTGTGTTGGATTTTGGCACTGCAGCTCCAAATGAATTTGATCTATGTCGGGATGCACTTTCTATGGTACTTGTGGAACAGGTGATACAAATTTCCAGATTCAATCTTATTCGGTAAGCAGAAAGAATCAGAATCATAAAAGGGTTTGGGTTGGAAGGGACTTGTAAAGGTGATCTGGTCCATAACTGCTGCAAATGGCCAGGGACACCTTCCAGTACACCAAGTTGCTCAAAGCCACATCCTGTCTGACCTTGAATGTTTCCAAGGATGAGGCATCTTCCACCTCTCTGGGCAACCTGCTCATTTGTTTAAGCACCCTCATTGTAAAAAAATTCTTCCTTTTGTCGAGTCTGAATATTGGTTGTTTTAGTTTAAAACCATCACCCATTGTCATATTGCTACAGGCCCTATTGAAAAGTTTCCCCATTTTTCTTCTAAGTCCCTTTGTACTGAAAGGCCACAATTAGACCTCTCCAGGCTGGTCAAAGAAGTCCATGTCGGCACATTGCTGGAGAATAAAAGGGCTTTGCATGTTATATGTGTTTAGATAAGGCACTTTCTGTATTGGAAATAGTCATGAATGATATCGTGCTAATACCTGTAGATGTCCCACCAATTTTCACCTATAGTCGTGCTGAACTTGCCACTTCTGTTTAACAGAAGGTCACTGTTACCCTGATGAGCAAAGAAAGGGTAACAGAACCCAAATAACAATCATGTCTTCTACAAAATCAGAAGAATTTGCAACAGCAGTAATGCCCTTCAGATGTTGCAATATTAGTGAAACAGTGAGGTTCTATCTGACCACTTATTGCACTCTAGTGTTTTTGGACATTACAGATTTCTGCCTTGCAGTTAAATGTGCACTCCCCCAAGTGCCATAGGGACAGGCATAGCCATTTGTATTTCTGTAGATTTCCATGGTCACAGAAATCAGCAGCACTAGGAAACAATAGTAGATTTCCATAACAAAAGAAGATTTCCAAGTGCTTGTTTAATTTGCATTTAGTTAGAAGAAAAGAAGCAGCTATTCAAATTTTACCTATCTGCAAAATTCATACATGCGTGAGAATTTGAATGCATAAGCTTGGGTTTAGATAGATGAGTGGAAAAAACCTGTAGAAATTAGGTCATATAATTTTAAAACTGGTTCCACAATGTTAACTTGCAATTACATGGTGATTCTTAATGTTGTTTTACCCAGGCATTGACTTACAGATTTGATTCAGGTGCCCTATCTTAATTTTCTAGATTGTGATACTACTGAGATTTGGAAGGGAGAGTAATAAAATCACAGAATGGTTTGGGTTGGAAGGGACATTATAGACCATCTAGTTCAAAGCCCCCTACCATTGGCAGGAACATTTTCCACTAGACCAGGTTGCTCAAAGCCCCATCCAGCCCGGCCTTGAACACTTCCAAGGATGGGGAATCCACAGCTTCTCAGGGCAACCTGTTGCAAAAGTAGATACTTTCCAAAGAAGATATTTTCCAAAGCAGATAACTTAGAGAACTTTTTCTTTAAAAATGAACTGCAAAGCCAAATCAAAATTGAAACAATAATTATGTTCATCAATTTGTTTGTTTTTGCAGGAGGGAAGCAAAAGACAATATAACATATAAATTACTACTTTAAAAGAATCTTGGGAAATACAGTTGTCTTTTAGATTTGCAGGAAAGTCTTCAAAATAGTTCTTGATGGAATCTCACAGATACTGGAACCAGTTGGTTTTATAGTTCCTTTCTGCCTTTTTATGTACAAGTACACAGGCAAAAGTGCTCATTGGCTTTGTACTTCTTCCATTAGGACTGCAGTCTTTTGTCAATTAAAATACCAAAAAGCTTAGCATCACAAATTTTTTTTTGATGGCTAGCTAAAGAACAGCTGTACTACTAAAAAATAGTGTTAGTTAAACTGCTCTGACACGAAGGTTGTAGAGCAAGTTGTGGAATGAGACCTGCAGAAGACACTTTTCTTTTTCGTGCACACATTTTAAAAACCTGATTGAGTTTTTATGATAAGGAGGGTTATGAATCAGGAACTCTTTTTAAAAGTGCGTTATCTCTCCTACTTTGGAAACAGTTGTTAAAAAAAAAAAACTTACAAAATTGCAGTATTTTTTCTAATGGTTTCATTCTTTTTCTACTTCCTTTATTGCAATGCTAGATTTAGTATCTGTGGTATATTGTAATTCTTATTTAAGAATATAAAAGAACAAGAGAGCTCCACTCTCTTGTTCTGTCAGCATGATTCTCACTGCTTCTGATTTATAGTTAATCTCATTTTCAGGGCTGCTCCGGATCTTATGAAGTGGCAAGAGAAATGCACTCCTGTGTCTGAGCATACTGTAAAGTCTGCAGTTACATGGCTCTGGAAGCTGGACCATATGACAGCTGTCAGCCATACCAGCTCTGCTGAAGCTCTGCTGGAAGCCATGGGTGATGAAGCGGTAAGCTCATACATCTTTTCAGAAGCCCAAGTAAATCCAAGAGTATTCAGTGCTAGGCTGGCTGCTGTGATTTGCCCTGATCAATGTTGCAAAGATAAATATTAATGACAGCATTTGGAAAGGATATTTTCCCCTCAACTGTAGCTGCATACTATGTCCTTTTATGTAAATGTACTGTATTTTGAATGCAGAAACTTGTTTATTTTCTTTCCTAGATTACCCAGAATAAATAACATTCAGTCATTAAGGGAAAGAGAAAACATCTTCCCTTCCCCTTTCTTTGCCATATAAGTTTTTCAGAGCTTCAAGTTTTTGAGGAAATTTATAGTATTAACATTATTGAAGGCAGGGAAACCATTTTTATTTTGTTATGTATCCAGCTTGCTCATGAAAAGTTATATTTAAAATTCAAAATAGTGAGTACAGAGATTTATGGAAGCATTAGCTTATGATATGGCTACACAAATATTTTTTTATCAGCCAGGTGATAGCTAGACTTTGTTCCAGGACAGAGACAAAGCATATACAGTTATTCCTGCAATTAAATGCCGTTCATTTCTAAAAGTACCCTATTACTTTGTTCATTAAAGTAGATTCACAAGAAATGAAGCATACATATTGTCATTTGAGCAGGCACTTAAAACTTGTGATATTAAAGAGATATTTTATGACATTTCCTTACAATGTACATTCTCTCAGTGCTCTAACACCTGAACTTAATGAAAATTTGGCTTACTGTCTGTGGAGTAGAGCCATTGATTTTCACTGCTATTAACATCCATCCCTGTGCACAGAAACAGTCCTAACTCCTTTGTAAATCTCTTTCTGAGATGTTGTTTGAAGGAGAAGGTAAATTTTGCTTGAGTTGCCTTCTGGTTCCCTACCTGATGGATTCTCATCCAGATGAGCCTTGATGTTTGGAAACTAATGTTAAAAAGGAACTGGGTAAGGAACAAATTATTCACCAGTGAGATTTTTTTTTAATGAATCCTTTTTTAAATTCTCCCTCTATAAATTTTATTAATATTTTCAATTTGCAGTATAATACTGATTTCCTGATGAGTAACTAAAAAATTGTACTTAGATTTCAGCATTGTCTGGATGAAGAAAGTATTTTTGGACCTGGTGGGTCTTTGAATAAACAGAAATTAAAATCTGTCAGACATCTATTATTTTTCCAGATGTTGGTGGGCCAATAGGCAATCTGGGGGAGTCAGTTGTGGTAGGTACTCAACATAAAACAAACTTCAGTTTCTCCTAAACAGAGTAATTATCATTCGTAACTGACAGTTCAGTTAAGTTCAACTTTCACTGTAGTGCAGAAGGGGGATACCCCATTCAGTCCTAGGCAAAACTTACCTACTTACTGAGCCGTCATGAATAACTCATTCCTAAGAGCTGGCTTTGTCCACAGAAGTTGCTCCAAAACAGTTCTTTTTTTCTGCCCTTGGCATGGTTCTTCTTGTCATTCCTTCAGTTGGTCTTTTCTTCCCATATGTGGTGATTCCTCAGACTTCCTTTCCTTATGACCTATAAATCCCAAGCTCAAGTTCAGTCTGCTGTAATGTTGCAATCCTTTGAGCTCTGCCTGCCACAAATGCATCCACAGTGTCTAGCCTTCAGTTTTGTACAGGTGCCACTCCATGAAGTGTGGATCACTCATCCAAAACACCTTCCCACCATGATCAAGACTGTGAGGAACTGTTCATGTTGTTGTTCTTTCTGTTCTTATATGAAGTTTGTTTGCTTGTTTAAACGTATAAATTACAATTTTTAAAATATGAAGGACTCACTAGAAGGGTTTTAACCTTTCCCCATTAGCCTATGAAGAACATTTCCTTTGTAGTATGTCATTGCTAGGTTTGTAGTTAAGTAGAGTGAATTATCTGTGGTTCATAATTTTTTAAAATTTTCTTGTGAGGGGTTTGTTCTGTATCAGCTATGCCCAATAAATGTCAGTATTTTAAAAGTTGCAGAGGCAGGCAGTAAATCCCTTGAAGAAAGTGTGAAAATTTCTATTCTTGCTGAATTTCAAGTTTATGAATTAATGACAGTCTTAGAGGGAAGGGGGAGAAGATGTGAATCTGAAAGAACATAGGGAAAAATGGTTGTGCAGTATGCATGAATTCCTCTGGCCCAGGAGACTCTTCAACAAAAGCAGTAGGAACGTGGTGTTGTCCAAGGACTGGGTCTCACCTGGGAGATCTGTCTTCAGGCTCAGATAGCTTTTTAGCTGGAGGAGGCAAACAGGGAACTTTGTAAAATTGAACTACAACACAGATAGGTTCGAGTTCATTCTTTTTTTTCTGTGTATCTTTTCCTAAAGCTAGTATTTTGTTAATCTTGCACTTTAATAAAACACATTCATTTTTCTCTTTACCTTTAGTATTTGTTTAGAATTATCAGTGCTGCTAGGGTACCTGGTTCTGCTTGCTCCCAAATAGGTGGAGTCTGTAACTATGGCCCCTGCCTTCCACATAGAGCATCTTGCTCTTCTGCAAGATCCAAGAGACGTTCAAGATGGCAAGGTGCTGCTTCGTTAGCTTGCCTGATCCAGCCCGAAATTGGGTTGCTGCTTGGGAGAGACATCTCCCTGTGTTGAGAAAGGTGCCAAAAGATACATGAGGGAGGAAGCTTGAAATGCAGAAATTATTCAGGGAGCTGGAATACAAATCAGTACCCAAGACAGTAGTGGAAATGTATGAGCACACTTGTAGGTGATGCTGAATTTGCTTTACTACTGCATGAAATTATGTGAGTGTAGAGACATTTTCTCAGTGCCATCCCAGACTCAAATAGTTGTCTTTTGTGGTGTACATCTTGGGATTCCGAGTCATATTCAAAGAATCACAGAATGGTTTGGTTTGGAAAGGACCTTAAAGACCATTTAATTCCAACATCCCTGCCATGGGCATGGGCACCTTTCACTAGACCAGGTAGCTCAAAGCCCCATTTAACTTGGCCTTGAACACTTGGGATGGAGCGTTCCTAACTTTTCTGAACAATTCTTCCTGGTGCCTCACACCCTCATAGCAAAGAATTTCTTCCTTACATCTATTCTAAATCTACCTTCCTTCAGTTTAAGGCCATTCTCCCTTGTCATTGTGAAAAGTCCCTCTCGAGTTTTCATGCAGGCCTCTTCAGGTCCTGGAAGGTGCTATAAGGTCACCCCAGAACCTTCTCTTCTCTGCATAATTTCCAGGATGATTCACTCCATACTGGGAACAGAGGTGAGTTTATTCAAACGTATTTTTTCAGTTAAACAATGATATCTAAGGTATCGTTATGTAACAGGATATAGGATTGATATACTGCACATATTGTGTTGAAAGTCATCATGGGATAGTTGTTTGTTACATTTGTTTTTAATGATAGTGAAAATTCAAGAAACATACTTAGCATGAGGATTGTTACATGGATAAGTGCAGATAACATAAAATCCTTCATAATGTAATATTTAAGCAATAACTAAAGAACATTTTTTCAACTTGTCTCTCTTCCTGTAATAACATTTTCAGGATATAAGTGTGTGTGGTTATAGTAAACCTGCCAAGCTCCCTCTGCCTTGGGAACTATAAAAAATATAAATCATCTGCAAATACCAGCAATAGTATTCAAAAAAATCACAGAATCACAGAATATGCTTGGTTGGAAAGGACCCACAGGATCATTGAACCCAACTCTTGGCCCTGCACAGGACCATCCCAAGAATCCCACCATGTGCCTGAAAGTGTTGTCCAAATGCTTCCTGAACTCCATCAGTCTTGGTGCTATGACCACTTCCCTGGGGAGCTGTTCTAGTGCCCAACCACATTCTGTGTAAAACATTTTTCTAATATCCAGCCTAAACCATCCCTCACACAGCTTCATGCCATTCCCACACTGGTCAGCACAGAGATCAGTGCCTACTCCTCCTCTTCCCCTCATGAGGAAGTTATATACTGCCATACAGTCTCCCCTTAGTTTCCTCTTCTCCAGGATGAATAGACCAAGTGACCTCAGACACTCCTCATACAGCTTCCCCTCAAGATCCATCTTTATTGCTGTCTCTTGGATGCTCTCCAGTAATTTAGTGTCTTTTTTATATTGCAGTGACCAAAACTGCACACACTTTTCAAGGTGAGGTTGCACTAGTGCAGAGAGAATGGGAAAATCACCTCCCTTGACTGCCATCTTTCCTAACCTCAGAATACATGCTGTTAATAAAACTATGTCTTGTATAAAAATTCCTACTTTTCAGCTCTGGCAAGGCACCAACATAGCATGTCTCTTGATAAAAGTGGCATATGGCACAGAGCCTTTTTCTGACTAATGATGCAGTTGTCCTTCCTTACAGCTCTCTTTGGCTTCAGTTAACTTCTGTGGAAAGAGGCTTGCATTGGGCAGAATCACACCCAGGAACTGTGGGATAAGTTCTTGCCTCACTTGAGGAAATTTTGTGTAGCCTTCCTTTGAATTACTAGCATAAATGAGAGGAGGAACCAAAGGTCTGAAAATCTTATAGCCCAAGTAATGCATCAGTTTTATGAATTTTTCCTACCAATACTGAGCATAGGACAGTGCTTGACTAAGTATCAGACATTTATTTATGTAAAACAATGTCTTCCAATTACCTTTTTTTTTTTCTTTTCTATTTTATGACAGGTTGAAGCTATTTATTACTTTGTTGTGGGTGATGTTCCAGCGGACACAAAGCAGTTACTCCTTGAGAAGGTTTCAGATGGCTCCTGTCCAGTCAACATGGTGTCTTTCAATGCTAGGGAAGATGCAACTATTATTTTTCTGAAGGAGTTAAGCCACTTGGCCTCTGGCAGGTATGAAAAAGAAGGACAGTAAAGATTTCAGTACTTATGAAATTCTTTGCCGATAGGAATGATACTGGGACATACCTGAATTTTCCATGAGGAAAATAAGACAAAGCAGTTCATTAAGTGATCTGGGGATGGGGAAATAGTCTTAAGAGATATGACCAGAATGCAGGCCCTACTTAAACAGTCCAGCCTTTTTCTGCGTATATTCTCACTGGCCTGCAGAAAGGCTATTCCCTTTTTATGTCCAAAATCATCTGCCATCTACCTCTCTCTTGAAGTCTGGAAAACTGTTGGGAGGAAATGGTCACAACATAAACTGAAATAAGTTTTCATTATGTTGCTTTGTACATTAATAGTACCCACAAGCACCAGAAAAAGATGTAGAGTTTTGTTGGGTCAAGTGCCACAGAGACATGTACTGAAAAGGAAATGCTAATCCTAAATGAGCAGCTCATGGAATAACAGAAAATTGATAGTATGTTATTCTTCAGGCCTGGCTGTGTGGAAAAGCAGTTCTGCAACATGCTCTCTAGCATCCTTTTGGTATGGTTGGTGGAAATTAATATATTCCACATGCCTTGTTGAATGCTTTATCCTGGGAATCAGCCATATGATGAGAATCAGCCTTCAGTAGAAATGGATAAGACAACTTGAATCTTGATTTTGTTATTGAAATAAAGAAAATAAATGAACAAATACAAAACACATAAGATCAAACTCATGCTCCACAGCAGGAAGGTAGTAGGAGTCAGTAGGTGTTTTCTGCTTAACAGAAGTCACCATACATTTACAGACTTGTGAAATGGCTGCTAGCTTTTTCTGTTTCACTGTTGTTTGTGCAAGAGTGGGAAGCCCTCCAACAGTAGAAATCTCCCAAATGACAGCAGAGCAATTGGTAAGATGGCAGCTGCTTAGCTCTTTTATAGCCATCTGTGTTTAGAAATAGCTTTTAGGAGATGGGAACGTCTGCCAAAAACAAGACTGTGGGAAAGTGTCATGTTTGCTCTGGTCTGATGTGCGTTTAAAATTATTGTGGTCATTTAGAAGCATGGTACCTCTGTGGTACCAGGTACATTGTCAATAACTATCCCTCATTTTCTTTTGGCAGTTTTTATACCTTCTTTATCAAAGGAAAGTGAATGTATCTTGTATAGTAGAGACAGAGGCAAAAAAGGTTGTGGCAGGGAGCTGAGAGGAATTGTTTTGTTTGATTCTCACTGTCACCTTTTTGCATGGGTCTAGCTTTTGTGCAGAGACTTACAGGGCCAGTTAATAACTTGCTGGTGGATATTTGCCCAGTAACAGTATATAAGTTTAAGTCAGCTTTCTCACAGGAATGGCCAAGTTTGTGGGCTTTTTATGCATTGAGCCTGTTTCTAGTGTAGTTCTGTTACAGAAATGCATCTTTATCCTGCTCTGAGACCTTCTCTGTTTTGGCAATGAGGATAAATGAAGGCTGGTTGTCATCCTGATTTGTATGCCCATAATGAAATAAATGTTCCTGTTAGGCTTTCAACTAGGAGGATAATCTGATAAAAGGTGTTAGTGTCATCTCAGACATCTCAAATTACATGCCTGCTCAGCCTCTTAAAAGCGTTAATTAAAAATAGATTTCCAGGAAATTGAAGAGTAAGGTGCCTTGCAGTAAGTAATATCAAAAAGAAAGAATATTCTACATGAGAAGACTTCAGAAAGTACATAAATGTATGCATAAAGTTAATTAATAACCTTACTGTAGTTGAAGCTTTAGATATAATTCTGTATTTGTATGTGTGAAAAACATCCCTTTAAAATTAGAGAAGTATGTATTTTGTATATTGGTGGAAACTCATTTTGTCTTACAGATTCCATGCTTTTGCTGAGAAGAATGACTGTAGAGATGCTACTGGATCTGCACTAAAATATGAAGAGGATGGAAAAAGATTAATTGCCCTGAACTCTGGAAAAGTGAAAGGGCGAATGCCACTAGGTAGACAATATAAACCTGAAGATTATACTGATACAGCAAGATGTCAGAACAGAAATGTAGTTTAGGAACTTGATGAGTGTAAAATCAAAAGAAGCCTGTAGGTGTGGGTGGGGTGAGGACAGGACTGGTCTGGGAATGGAAATTCTCTGGGTGGGAAGGAGAGGGCAAGGAAAAGAGAAAAATGAAGAGAGTAGAGGATCTGCATGTGGGAATGAAAGAACAGGAGAAGAAGATAATTTATTTAGGAACATGAAGAATAGTAGTTGTGTGCTTATGCCAGTGACCTTGTGGAAATGTATGGAGAAATGGTAAAAAGGAAAAGGAGGAATAGTGTGGCAGACCATATGATAAAACAGCCAACATGAATATAGGTCAAGTTCATAGGTAATATAAGGGGATTAAATCAACATAAGGTTACTTGCTTGTCCCAAGAATTTGTCACAAAGACAGGCAAAAAGCACAGTAAAGTGACAGTAGAGAAGGCAGTGCAAAGTGGTGGTGGGAGGATTGATAGAAAAAATACCAGGAGGAAATAACCAAAATAAACAGTTTCACTGGTGGGTGGAGCTGGGCAGAAAGCTCAGTGTGTTTTGTATTAGTCACAGTGCTACTTCCTCTGGGTATGTGTTCAGTGGGATTGGACTGTGCTTTCAGCCAGGGTGAGAGGAGAGGGGCTTGTGATGTGGAACGAGGCTTTGTGTGTCAAATCTGATATCTTTCTCAGCAGGAGAGTAAAAAAAAAAAGTATTTTAGACATCAGGAATCATAAGATATCTTTATTCTAGTGCCTCAACACACCTACCTACACACTCTCCCTTTGTGCTGGGGGCATTAGTGTTGCCCCAAAGGTAGAACAGTGTTATCAGCTTCTCACTGTTAGGGAATATATGGCATAAGGTGGATTTGGTGTCTCATGTAAGGCTGTTTGTCAGTCTTGGACTGACTGGCCCATATTTGGGTTGTAATGAAGTTTCTTGCATACTAACCTATCCTTCACTAGGGCCATGATTATAACAGCACAAGAGAAAGAACCATTGTGGGGGCCCAGAAATAAAGGAGTGAGGTATCACCTGTTTTTTTGAGTTGTCAAAGGACACTCAAGCTGCACCCATATAGAGTTTAGAAACCAGCAAAGTCTGCTTCAAAACACTGTCGTTTCATACTAATGCAGAGCAGTATAATGATTGCCTTCAGTCTGATGCGAGTGCTTTCTTGCTGTACCACATTTGGGGGTGTGCATGGGGGAAGCTGCCTCCCTCTTCCCCTGGGGCAAGCAGCCTGTTTCAATAGATGAGCCTAGAGCTCCTATATGACTGAAATTACTTCCTCACCACTGTTTCTAAAGCTGAAAGCTGAATAGCTTTAATCGCTCAAAAGGGCAGTAATCCCCTTGAAGTGCATTGTCTGTTGCTATTATGGAGTAGAATTTACACATTAAAAAGGAACACAATTAGCTTTCTGCATTTACTGGGTATTACAAGCACAGTTGTGAAATTACTGACAGCCAATTGGAGTGTTTCAGTCATATGCAGAATCTTAAGTCTTTTCAGAAAAGAAAACACATTGAAGATATTATTCTGGTCTGTGTCTTGATTTCTCTTTTTTCAGGGACTCCTTCAAGGGTGTAGTAATAAGGCAGTAAAAATAAAAGTGTTGATTACTCACTAATGGGCTCTGAAACTGGTTCTTGGAATTGTGGCATAAACTACACAAGGAAATAGAGAATGAACCAGAGATTTAATCCTCCAAATATGGTGTTTCTAAAAATTAAGGGAGGCACAGGAATATTTTGGTTATGTTCCTTTTTGTACCACAAATGCAACTGGGAGCTGAAACTCATAACCATGTTACATGGACTGGAAAAGCTGTTTTAACAACATCTGATAGTTTCTGGGAATCCACTGAATATCAGCATTTTGCAAATACTGGATATCTTTTATGTTAATTCCTTTTCATCTGCTTAACCAAAAAAAGTCAGAAGTGAACTATTTAAAATTTTAGATAAGAGCTCAATTCTCCCCTATTTTGCATCTTGAGCAGACATTTAGAAAGCAAGTGTTGGAAATGGACAATTTTGAATTTTTTACACTCATTTTGAGTGTGTGCTCAAGATCAAAACAGGTGTACCTCATTAACGAATTAGGGTCTTTATGCTGGCAGCCTCAGATTTACTTATGTCAGAGAAATGCTTTTGCATGAAGCTTAATTTTACCAATGTGATAATATATCCTCATCCAGCACTAATTTTCCTGTTATCACTTCTGCCTACATTCTTTGTGCAGTTTATTCATCTGCAAAAAGCTGTAGAATTAAGCAATCTTGTTATGTAGTTAAAATTATAAGTGAAAAGGAGGTGACGTTTCAGTTGGAACTTGAAGACATAGAGGGCAAGGAATGACAGAAGCTGTGGAGGGATATCTTTTTAAAGGTCACATTTGTTTCATCTGCTTGGAGTAACAGGTTGATAAGTGCCACATAGGGCTTGAAAAGCGATGGTGCTCTGAACTAGATCCTGAAATTAATACAGGGTCCTCGGTGGCTTACATAGAAGCAGTATATTTCTGTGTACTGGTTTCTGTGTGGTGGAATAGATGAGCTGGCATGTGTAGAGAAAATGCAAATGGACTGAAACCAGGATTTTACTGATATGATAAATCCAAACAGGGATGTGTCTGACCTCCTTGTGAGCAGTATAAGGCTCTGTTCTTAGGTGTGCTTGATTTTTCACATATAGGGAAATTTGATAGGGAATATTTCAGGTTGTTGTGTAAAAAAAGGGCAGTGTAAGAGTGTTATTCTCTTGTATGACATTGAAGTCAATGAACTCTTCACTGTTTATGTACACTTCATGGGAAAGATTGAACCCTCTCTTTGGAGAGCCAGGATAATGACTGAGGAGTAGCTACTTTGCCTAGAAGCTGTAGCAAAGATCATTGCCTCTGCTGTTTTTTTGTGTGTGCTTCTGTCTAGTCTCAGCAGCCTAACCTTGGCCTGGCAAATCTCTTTGCTAATGTGTAGAGTGTGATGCAGATAGCTGTTCTGTGATACCACATGGGATACAAAGTTCATTTGCTTTGTCCATTTGCCCAGTGGAAAAGGGGCAGGATTGGGCTGCAATGAGTTTCAGTGCTGTTTGACCTGGCAGGTATGCAGGTAAAAGCTGTGGACTACCCTCTTATGCTTCTTTGTGCCTTCATTCATCCCCCTCTAAGTGGAGATTTTAAAAATCAAGGCTTAAGTGTATATTGCTGTGTTCTGCTGCCACATGGAGGCTGAGAAGGGGACTGGCAGTGAAGAAAATCGATTTTCCCATCTTCCCTTGCCAGCAAATTCATTTTCAAATAGATTGTATTTCATTATATTTGGATTTTCTTGTTTCTACGGTTTAAGTCAGATAATCGGACAAGTAAGAAATGCTTCTGTTTTCCATGATTTGCTTTTGTATTGGTATTTTCTTTCTGTTTCAGAGATATTGTAGATATTTTGGATATTTTGTAGGCTTTTTTTTATACAGGATTTTTTCATTAGCAATATGGAAATCAAATAGGTTACAGTGACTTGTCAAACCGGATGAGTTTGTTTGTAGGGAGGTACATGTGGAAAAGCTGCTTCTCTTGAGATTATCTGCCAGTTAAATAACTGGGAAATGGAAATGAGGGCAGTTATGAGTTTCCGTGTACATGTGCAAGTGTGGTTGTGTTTTTGCTTAGGTCTACCTTCTTGCTTCTCTGTTTGCAGGTGTCAGCAAAACGCTTCTGCTCCCTGCCTCAGGCTTTCCCTGCAACCTTCCTCATCCTCTTCCTCTCTTCTAGGGCCTCCCTTCTACAGAGCAGAAATGCCTTTACCTGCAGGCAGGGCACTCCTGGAACATTTTGCAGGGTGAGGTGCTCTGCAGGGTCAGGATGGTGATGGGGAGATCATGGGAAGCTGACTGTGCTTGACACAGGCCGGACACGTGCAGCAGGGTTTTTAGACTGGTCCCCTCGTGTGTGACTGGTGACTACTCTCCTGCCATTGCAGTGGGGTGGGTTTTGAATCAGAACCAGGGGTTCCCTAAGGATCTGGTTGTTGCACTGACACCCAGAGTGTCTGGGAAGGTGCTTCGTGGTGACGGGGAACCAGGACAGCCCTTTTTCTCCCTGGATAAAGTAATTTTTTAAGACAAGATTATTCCTGGCACATGGGTGCCTAAATGTATACAAGAGATAGTGGCTTGGAGTGGTTGTAAACTGCACCCATCAGAGGGGTGGCTTTTCTCTGGTTGGTGGTCCCCCAAAAATGGCACATCTGAAGTGTGAACAGAGGGAATTTAAACAAAGTGATGTTCATGCTTTCTTGGTCATTTACCAGAGATGTGCTTTGAGGGATGGGCCACAGCTGAGACCCACATCCAGAAGATAGTATCCCTTGCATATGTATGTAGGTTTTGATTTTAGGGGTTCAATTTTGAAAGACACAGGGTTTTTTTGCCACTCCTCCTTAGCTGTGGAGGAAAAGAGGCCAAAGTAGAGGTGCAGATGAGCTTCCTGTATATAGAGAGAAAGCTGCTGTGGATGTCACTGCTTCTAAGCTTCTCTTCCAGTTGAATCCAAGAAAATGTTGTTGGAAAAAAGGTTTTAAGCAACTGTAATTTCACAATGTGCAGTTCTTGGTGCCTGCATTTGTCCTGGGTATCAAGTGACATCAAGCACACTTGCTTTGAAAGGGCATGCAGTTTTACTTGGCAGTGCTACAAGCATAAATGAAGAAAAAATGCCTTCTCATGTAGTACCAATTCAATCCATCTATCTTAATGGGGACAGTAACAATAATCCTGTAAAGCTGATGAGTCCATAGCATCAATTTAAAGGGAAATGAAGCAACACAATGATATAATGGTTATTGTTTTAAAGGTAGCTGAAGTGTGCATATTTCTTTCAATATTTTCAAACATTACATTAAAAGTATTAATAAAATTAAATTTGGATGACAGTAATTGACAGCTTGTGGAAGAGACCTAGATTTAGTTGGAGACAGCACCATTGAAATTGCATTCTTAAGAGCCTTAAACTTAGAACCACATTCATGTGTTTTGTGAAGGCATCTGTTTGCATTTCTGGGGAGAGATTGCTTATAAAATAAAAGTTGAATTCTTTCCAAAGTATTTGAAGAGAATACTTTTCTTAAGCCTAACAGGTAATGGCTACAGACTGAGGTTTTTTTCTCCCTTTTGTGTTTCATGTTGTGGAATGATCTGCCTTACTAAAGCTTTTTGTGATTTAGGAAATGTTGATCTTTGTCCTAATGGATGCAATGGATGTTTTGAAATGCAGGAAGGTCCCAGGAGATGGCAGTGTACAATAACACAATTCAAAATATTTCTTGGAAACTGAAAGCATTTCACAATTAAATTTGAGTTCTTATTTGCATAACATTATTATTATTATTATTATTATTGTTATTATTATTATTATTATTATTATTATTATTATTATTATTATTATTATTATTATTATTATTATTGGTAGTAGTAGTAGTAGTAGTAGTAGTAGTAGTAGTATTTCCAGAAAGTTTATCAAATAACAAAATAATCAGGTTTGTTTGTTTACTGGTAGCCTACTTTAGTAGACAAGGTTGCATATCTTATCTTTTAAACAGTGAACCATCACTGTGTAGTAGCTGAACCGGTGAATGATAAGATACAGCTTGCCTCGTTCAGCATTTTTATGTGCAAGTCATTAATAGGTTGTGATCTGCAATAGTTTGAAACCTGTATTTTTGGTTAGGATAGCTGATGATTCAGTTTTATATTTTTACTGTAACACTGTGCACAGTTTCTCTTCATTGTCCTATACTGTAATTAAAACTCTGAGAGTAACCTAATTCAACATACTTTTAATATTGATCCTACTGCTTAGGTATGCAAGGTATCTCAATTTTAGTAGTTTCTTATATGAAATAAATAAATATTTTTGTTATTTTCATCAAGAAAAATATGTCTGTTGAAATCAGGAAAACCTTGTCTCAATTCCAGCTTTGGATTTTTCCATTTTTTTTTGAAAATATAGCCTGCTAGTAAAATTTTTTGTAGCATTTATTTATAACTGTTGAGAATTGTTGGGATGAAAATAAATTTATCTTCAGCAAGTTTCATCAGATAGTCATCAGGGAAAGAAGATTTAAATAAAATTAATTATGTACTTTAGGAAATGGAAAGAATTAAAAATGTCTTCTCTTTAAAATGTCAAAACTGGGTTTAATATTTGAAGCCAGGTTTTGCAATGAAGTCCAGGGGGCAGCAAGTGAATTTCATTGTGGAGTTTCCTTATTATTTTCCAAGAGTGTTAAAATGTATTTGTTTCCTCTGTGGGAACAATTTGTGGCCAGCTTTGGAGGTTAGTTCTGACATACTAAACACCTTTTATATCCTGGAGCCAGATTTGAGCCCTTTTTTGAATTCTGTCAACACTTGTCATTGCAATAGGACCTCAAGAAAACAAAGTTATATGGCAAGATCTGGGTATACCAATGACTTTGTTGTGATTGAAGAGTTACAAAAAGTGGTATTCATATAAAAACATGAAGTTCTATTTATTATTTCTCTTGCAGTAGCTGGTGTCTGTGAAGATGTCTTTTTGATCTGGAAGGAGCTGGAGGAAGCCAGGAGTACAGTGAGACAAGTTCAGAAAATGTTATCACAATCTGACCAGTCTACTTCTCAAGAAGGTATCATTTATGTTTCTTTCAAGACAGCTACCATTATATTAATGATCAACATCTTTTTGAGAACAGTTTTGATTGCACATCAATTTGGGGATAATTTTCTCAGAAATGTCTGTATACAGGGTATAGCAGCTATATGTTTATATAGCACCTATAATTGTTATCTAAACTTAGGATTGCTTAAAATTTCCCAATACAAATCTCTGTTTACTATGGCTTAAACTTGCTAAACTTTAACAGCTCAGGCTGAAGCACACCATTTTTAGTTTACCGGTGACTAGCTTTAGAAGTTACCTGGATTTTAAGATATGGAGAATGTTTGGGTGTTTTTTTGTGATCTCTTCCTGTCTGCCTGAACCAGTACATCTTCTGTTATTTGTATTATCTGTATACTATACTGGTGTCCAGAGTTGTGCAGTGCCTTACCTTAAGACAGTCCTTACAATATAGCACTGTAGTTTGCCTTTTACTTTAAACAGTCATCTCTAAAAAGATTAATGTTAACCAGTGGTCTTGATTGTATTTTCAATTATATCTTCCGTTGATTCATTTTCTCAAATGATTCTCCTTGAAGTTAGACATCTTATTCAGGAATACTTTCTGGCATTTTGTAATTCAACTACTAAAAAAATTCCTTTTTTATGTTGATCTTCTCACTATTTATTGTCTTTGCTCCCTGTCTTCTGGTGGGTTCTTTGCCATTTACAAAGGAATTTGTTGCAGTGAGTTGTCTGATAAGAAAAAACCCTACAGCTGAGGTATAGACTGTTAAAAATCACTCAGGAATATCTGTTCACTCCAATGCTGTCAGAGCATGCAGAACAAGTTTGAAAATTTTGATTCCAGTGACAGAGTCTGTTTTTGCAAATAGCTTATCCAAAATGAACTGTGCTGTACAGGAGATTTTGTTTATTTTCTTTAGTAGCAAACAAAGATGATCATCCATTACCAAGACGTAGAATTGATGAATATTTGACTGCTGAGAAGTGGTTGCAGAAGTATGGCTTGAAAGCTCAGAATCTCACACTGTACGATGCACTTGCTGATTGTGTTTTTCGCCACATAGATGGGCTTATTGATATAAAAGCTAAACCAGAGGATGACTATTCACAAACTGATGCTGTGAGTATTGTTAATTTTTCCTCACGTCCTATGAATTGTTTGTTTTTCCTCTTAAAGCTTGAAAGCTTGGTTGATGGATAAATTGATGATACAGTATATGGCATTGTTGTTTTGTAGTTTTTGTTAAAATCAGATTATTAATTATTGAGACATAGAATAAGAATGTTTCAAAGAGCTTTTTGAGAATGACTGCTTTAAGGAGTGAGCAGCCTTGCTGGTTCACATAAAATCTAAAAGGAAGTATCAGGACTGGCTTAAGCAATGCTTTGGTTTTCTTTGTATTTCTGTGGTGTGGGGTGAAGATTTTTTGTTATCTTTAGGGGATGTGTTAGTCTCAGCTGCTGCAGTGTCCTTAAGAAAATTTGGATTAATTTGTCTTCTATTTGTTTTTCTCAAGCTTTACCATTTTACTGTTTGGTAAACTTCGGGTTTTTTCTAGTTGCAAGAATAAAGCCAATTTTCATTGAACCTTTCTAGGAGCAAATTCTGTGACCACCATATCCCATGTTTATTTCTACTCCTGTCATGTGCAACAAGCATGTACCTTTGAAGTTTGTTCCCCAAATATTAAAGGCACTGCAGGATAATGTTTTCCACATGAAATGTGTTTTTCTTTGTTGTAGGAGACAAAGAGGAAGGTGATTCATGCAAGATACTGTGACAAGTTTGTACATACCCTCTGGAAAGATGGGTCTGTAGTTCATGTATATGTTACTACAGAAAAGTATAAGCAGTATGAAGAGAAAATGAGGAAAGCTCTCAGACAAGTGGAAGGAAGGTTTGTGTTCTTTCACATTAAATCAGTTTGATCACTCTACATGAGCATTGAAAAGTTTGACATTTACTGTCATAATGAGTTGAAGTGGTTGGTAAACTGACAGCAGCAGTACTAAGCCAGAAGTCTATTTTAAATCAGAATTTGTATGTTGGATTTCTTAGTAGTTATAGAAGAAAACTGATGAAGATTTCAGACTTTAGTTCTTCTGAAACACAGGTGTGAAAGTCAGTCTGCACATTTTTGAATTACTGCTAAAAGTGCCAAAAGGTATTGGGACTATAAGGTGGCAGACAACTTTAAGACTCATCAATAAAACTTAGTAAACATTCATCCTTTGTACCTAGGATCCCCTTGTGATGCCAAGAAGCACAGCTTGGCTTGTGCCTGTGCTGATCATGATTATCTGCCCTTTTCGCAGTTTTGTGTTGAAGACAAGTTTGAACAGTCTAGATCAGAGTCAGGACATGAGCAATTAAGTAATGCACATGATCAGAAGTTCATTGCTGAAACTAGCTGCCTAATTTACATTTCTGCAGCCATGTGGACACTTTGGTTTTGTATGACATCTACAAAATAAGAGGCAGTCTAAGGAAAACCTATTGTAGAACAAAAAAAATAAATGTTGCTCTCTGGTTTGTATATTAGAATAACAAGAGGCCTCACTGAAAAAAAAAACCAGGATGTGAACTTTCATTTTTTTTGTGAATTTTTCATTTTATTGCTCCTTCCCTACCAAAAATATAACAGCCTGATTGTATTTAGCAAGGTCAAACAGCATTTTGTTATTCCTTCTAGTTTATCTTCATCTTACTTTATTTAGGATAACATTTACACACTGTCAAAGGAAAATTTCAGATAAGCAGTTTTGGTGAGTATGTATTTTTAAAATCCAAGTCAAGATAAGGACTTGCTGTTTTGAATGTTTAATCTGAATGTTAAAAAGTCTTGTTAGACCTCATCAAACACTTTGGGTGAAATAACTAATGACGAAATAGCCATCAGTAGCTACTGTGACAGTATCTCTATGTTTCCATGATAATTTTTTTTCTGAAATGTTTTGTGGAGATGAATATTTTTCCCAGGGCCCTGATGGTCCATGTGTTAAATGTCTCTGTTTCAGTGTAGATGAGTATTTTATGACTCTCAAGGGAAATCAGATTTGGACTTGCTGCAGCCATTACTGAGGAAATTTTCTTGTGCAGAGCAGTATGTATGAATGTATTTAGCTGGCAGGCACACTCCAGTCCTGTTTAAAATGTAAATCTGACTCTCTATTTAAGGCTCAAAGTCCACAAACCATTGAAGCATCTGTGTTATATTAAGGCTCTTTGAAGTGCTTAAGTTCCTTGGAGAAGAGGTTCTCAAGTGTTTTCTTGAGAAGGGAGGCATAGTAGTATAGGCTTAAATGATTTGCTGAGATGAGTCTGTAAAACAGATACAGGGAGCATAGGTATGTTTGATTTCCCAGCCCAAACTACCTGATAACTGACTTTATAAAGGTGCTGCATTGTTGTTTTTTTTTTGTCTGTCTCCAGATTTCTATTGAAATAAAAAACTAAAACTATCTTGTGATGTTATGGAAGGACGGGGACTGATTCATCAAGGGCTTCTTACAGTGACTGCTAACAGGTGCTTAGGGAAAGAGAATTAGAAGTACAGCAGTGACAAAAAGATCCTACCTTTCACACTCTGATGCAGAGCTCCAAAGATGTTACAGAACAGGTTTTGATATTTTTTTTCATCCCCCAGGATTAAGTGGCTTCAACAAGGAAGCAGAGGGCTTTTTGGAAATGTGTTTGAAGATGACATCTATATTCTTATTGATACATCCCAGTCTATGAACAATAAGCTGCCACTAGTGAAGGAAAAAATATTTCAGCTAATGCAGGTATGATTAAAGAGATGACTCTGAAGGTTGAGGAGCATTTTAGGGTAAACTGATAATTTCTGGATGGTTGTTCCTCTACTTTTTGTTTCTTTTTAAAAAAGTTTTTTTAAAACAGCAGCTTTCTAAAAATATTTAGATTTTTCTTCATGTGCTAATTTTTTAGTTAAGAATTTATATTTTCCCCATTATACAACTGTTTGAGGAAAGCTAGAGAAAATATTAGAAATTTATAAGGCTTAAGTAGCTCTTTCCCTCAAGCCACCTCCCTTGTAAAAAAAAGAAAAATAAGCAAACAAAAACCCCAAAAAAATAGCAACAAAAAAACCCCAAACCAAAAACAAGCTATGCAATGAAGCACTTTTTGGCATTTTCATTTTTACTTTTAAGCAGTGTCATCCAGTTCCATTGGCTTGTTGTGATTTATAATGTGTGTTCTAGATTCACTTCCATACTTGTACAATATAGGGTGTAGAATGTTTTGAACTTCCTTGCATCTTACAGTGACTGAGAACTTTGCAAAGGGACTGACAAAGTGCAGGAATACCTCAAAAGCTGTGAGTACTGGGAGAGACCTAAGAAAGGATTTGTCTTGTTTAGTTTTACAAGTCTACAATGATGTCACCTAAGCTTACATTAATATTTCAGAGACATGATTAATCTTAAATTTCTTTAGTCCTAAGAGAAGTAACTGAGATGAAAATTCAGTCTGGAATTGATGGCAATCATTGGTCAGACTAAAAAAATGAAAACTATGACAGAGAGGTTTTTCAGCTAAGTGCTCAAGCCATAGTACAGTATCTTGTGGTCCTCTAAGCAGATCAGCACCAGAAATATATTAGATACTGTGCCAGAAGGTTTCACAGGAAGCTGCACAAAAATTGTAATGAAAGGGATGCAAAGACTTCAGACTCAGGCTCTACTCACTTGCACAAATCTTCCCTGACTTATAACTTCTGTCTGAAAGTAGCTTCAGCAAATTCTTGATTTTCTCCTGCTGTCCTAGTTCCCCTTGCCAGTGGTCTTTATATGATTCTTGTTCTTCTCCTCCTTTAAATGATATCTTACTTTCTTCCTGCTTTCAGTTTCCTCTGGTAAGCAGTGATAATCTCTTTCTTATACCACTGATCATATCCAGTTTCATCTCTCTTTCATGCCCTCCTACGCATTTGCTTGAGAAATAAGAATATGTGGGGACTTACTTGGGGAATTTCAAGCAATCTTAATAGTTGCAAGCAATAATTTTCCCTGGTTTTGTATGTCTCTCTGTACACCATAACTTTTATTATATTTGTTATAATAGTTTATTGTACTCATATAATAAACTATATAATAATTAAAATAATTGATATTACTCAGTATTTCAGGATACAAGTATTCTTTCTTTTAATAGTAGGTAAAATTCAGATTCTGTCTCTTGCAGGAACAGCTGAGACACAAGAAGAGATTTAACTTTGTGAAATTTAGTGCCCAAGCAGTGGCATGGCAAGAGAAACTTGTTGAAGTTAATGAGGAAAATTTACAAGATGCTTGGCTTTGGATAAAAGGGCTTGAGGTAATATGACAGCTAATTACTGCGAAGAGTGTTTGTTCAAAGTTGTGTATGTTTCTCTACTTTCTGTATGGCTGCGGTGATTTTGCATAGACTTAAGATGCAAGTATTTGACTTGAGTAAGCTGACAATATAGATGATGGATAAAATAAAGTAGATCTGAATACAATGTTTGTCAGGTATAATAATCCTTTACCAATGGACCTGTTTATAAAATCATATTAATTCAACTTGCAGCCTGCTATGTTACTAGCTGCAGTGCAAGCATTGGCCAATTTGAATTCCGTAGGAATCATGTCATTGCTCAGACGCTGTGTTTAAATTTGTCATTCTTGCTGCAGGGCTGCTGCATTGATGAGAGGTGCTGCTGGCTAACTTACAGTTCAGAGGCGGTACAGGAGACCAAAGCCAGAAAACTGGAGAAGCATTTCTAGTCCCTTTTGATGGGTAGACAGCTAACTTTAGGTGCCATAGAAACAGGAGAAAAAAACATACTCAGACCAAACATTTATCTCCCCAGTATTCTCTCTCTGACAGTGGCCAAAGTCTGAGTGTTTTTCCCTGAAACAAAGCAGAACTGCTTGTAGTCAGTCACAGTCATCCACCAGATTGTAAATATCAGCAGCTTTAGGACCACTTAATGTGTAAAATGTGGACAGCAATGTTATGAATACAGGACTAAAAATCAGTCATGCAAAGGTATAGATACATCCCGCTTTATGTTTTGTAGCACAAAACCCCATGTTCATGAAATAAAACTCTTCAGCATTATGACAGCTCTTCCTCAGAATTAATATGAAATTCCTGGGGATGAGGGAGTTGGGTAAGCTACATAATACCTCTGAGACTACAAAGCAAGATCAATACCTTGGTATTCTCAGAAAACACTAACAGACCAACACACAGAGAAAAGCAAGTATTAGTGTAGCCTCCCTGAGCATCTGAACATTTGTAACTGAGCCTATTTAGCCTTATTTTGCTGCCCTACTTGAGCCTTGAAAACTTGGCTCTGTTTAAGTCACATATGTTGTACAGCATCATGCAAGTTCAATAATACTTTGGACTACCACATTTTGATACCATCTTGTATAAGCATTAGTGAATGTCCTTTTCCATCATTATTCATAAAAGTGTGAATTTTTGATTATAAATTTCATTCTAAGTTCAGATCTTGATATCTAAAATAGAATAGGAAATGGCACAAGAACAGTCTACTTTATTTCAGGGATGACATCTGCTGCTGACCTTTTAGCCACTTTTAAGCATTGCAGGCATATGTCTGAGATCAAAAAGCTGGCTTTACAGTGAAGCTGAAATGAACAGAGGGTTGTTCTGGAATATTATTCAGAGTAGATCCTTTGATCCCATTTCATGCTTTTTTGTCCCAAGATTAAGAATAAAAAAGCTGAGCTATAAACAGTAGCTAACTGCTCCTTAAAAATCCTTTAGATGTGATAACATTTAAAATTTTAGTGGTACTACTGTCATATAGTTGAAATATGTTAATTTTGTTTAAACACTGATAAAATTGGTGTTTATTTGTAACAGTAGCGATTGAGAAACCAAAAATGAACAGCTTTTACCATAAGGTACAGGGTTATTTTCTGCACATCATCAGCATCCACCCTGTGTTCCCATGATGTGAAAAGAAGTGAAAGAAGCTGTTTTGTTTTAAATAATTTTGACCAATTTGCACATGATAATGAGCAATGTGTTTAAAACTTTGTAATTACTAAAACATCAGGAGTATTAGATAAGTTTAGCAGCTTAGGCTGGTTATTTCTTATAAGTAGGTACTGGTAGGGATTGCTTGTGAGTTAGAAGATAAGGTAATTAGGTAGATGAGCTATCACATTGCCTGGCCCATACACTCTTATGTATCCATACAGAGTAACTCTCAGAATGTACCTTCTATTCAATTTCACCTGATTTCCTTTGCCCTTTTAAACAGAACAGATTTCTGGTGAGAAGGACTGGAAGAAATTTTAACATAGTTCATAGGACTGAAGAAATAATGCTCTTAGCACATTTTTGCATGTATGGGTCAATGTTAGATAGTTACATTTATCTTTTGTAATGCATTATCTATATGGATCCTGAATCTCTTCTTACGTGACTACAATACTCACTGCCCTCCAGAGCAGTACTCAGGTGTTATATAAACATAAAACAGACTTTTATTAGAGGTTTTGCTTTGGTTCCATTAAAAGACTAAGACTTGATGAAATAAAATAGTTTTTAATACTGGTAAATCTTACATGTACCTTTAGTTTGGCAGTTTTGTGCACAATGTTTGAAAGGTGGACAGTTAAGAAGATATAAAAAAGATATAAAATGCAGGGCTTAGGTTCCTAAGCCATGAAATGCATTTCATTGAATTTAGTGTAAAAAGAAGAAAGACCACTAAGTATGTGAATAACATAGCAAAAGTGCTAGTATTACTCCAGTGGAAATTTTTAGTGAGCACAGCATTAGTTTGCTGGGCATGTTTTGTTGCTATAGCTAACTCTTCTGTGCTAAAATATAAATGATACTTACATTAATGTGTGAAGGGGGTAGATGGGAGAGAGTCTGGAAAAATATGTTTGGAAAACCAAGAACTCCTTTACCAGTTTTAGAGAAATAAAATTGTGCAATTTCTCTTTTGAGCAACTTTTGAACTGTTTGGTAAAGTAAAATATGTATTTCAAGGGAGTGTGATGTGATGAGCTGGGAAGCAGGATCATCAGTGGTAAAAATGAAGAGAATGCCTCTTTTATCTTACCTCATCCTGTTTATAGTCTTTTAGTGATTGCTTTTGCTTGTACAGCTCAGATTGCTGCTGCCAGCATTTTGCTTCTGTGTGTTTGCATAAGCACTGAATACCAATCTGGTACCAATTTATGTTACTTTGACGCTTGCTTAGCTTTTGTTAGCTACATGACATGAATATTTTCACCATTGTATTAGTCATTTTGGTTCCGTATTATCTCTTAAATCAGTACACTGTCATTATGAATTTGAGAACAGAGGCAAAGAACTGTTAGTATTTATAGCTCCTTCTTTGTCTTTTTCTCTTTGGTTTTCTTAGGTTGGAAGTTCCACAAATACTCTCAAAGCTCTCCAGATTGCTCTTGCTGATACTGACACTCAGGCTATTTATCTCTTGACTGATGGGAGACCTGACCAGGTATTTCAAAATGAGAAAACAGAAGATGCAGAAAAGTGGTGTTTGCAGTTGGAATTATGAGATGAATGTCATGTCTGCAGTGCTGGGTCTTGTGGAGTCTCTTGGATGTTGGCATTGTTTTACAGTTTTTCTAGCTAAAAGCATAAATTAATATTTTACCAAAGAATTATTTGGCTTCGTGTATACTGATTAATATTATTATTTTTAATATTTTTATTAAGTTCAAAATTAGTGAAGAAATAATTTCTTTTTACCTTGTTAATAATGTCTTCTATACCTTTTTAACAGTTAAAGAAAGGAAATGGCCAATATCGCTTTTAACTATTAAAGTTCAACAAACACAACAATTATGTTGCAAACATTGCATAATTTGTCAAGATTTTTGAGTATTTAGAACAACTGAAATGTTATCAGAATTTAGAGAACTGAATCAATAATTATTTTCTACCAGATACTTCAGTATTTTTGGAGATGATAGATCTACTTTTTCACCTAATTTTTATTTCTTTATGGGAGGAGGAAACTAACTTCCCTATTTTCTCAGCCTCTATTTTTTTACTGGTATTTAATCAACTTTTCTTTGAACTAATTTAGTTTCTTAAAAAGATCCACACTCGTACACTTCCAAAAATATTTTTATGTATATATACAGTGATACTAAACACTAATGTAAAGTAGTTTAATTTCCTAAATTTTAGTAATTTCTTTTAAAACTTCAGAAACAAAGAGTACTGATTATATTACAATTTACATCATGTACCTTAATGCATTTATCAGTCTTTCAAAATCAGTTTTAAATTAGATAATTTAGTTAATTTCTGATTAAAATAGCAATCTGTATAAAGTGGATATTTTTAACTGCACTATATCCATCTCTGAGCGACAGAAGGACTGATTAAATTCTTACAAAGTCTCTGTTTTGATAAGTATGTTTCAAGATGCCACATTTTTAACATAAGGGTTTTTTGATTTTCAGCCCCCCCAGATAATTTTGGCTGAAGTTGAGCTTCACTGTAAAATTCCCATCCATACTGTATCCTTCAACTGTGATGATATAGAAGCCAATAAATTTTTGTATGAGCTGTCTACTAAAACAGAGGGACGATTTCATTATTACAACATTTATTTGAGTGATCCTGATACTACAGAGTTTATTGTTGTGAGTATCTGAAAATACATATATTTTCTTCTTCATGCTACTTGGAAGAGCCACATGACTTGTATTATTGTGATTTCATATTACAGTAGATTACTAAGAAAGAGAGGCCTAATTGTAGTCAGATTTGACATGATACGAAAGCAATAATATGATTATTTTACTTGTGAAATTTTTCTAGACCGCAACAAAAAAGGCTAAATGTAATGCCAAGTACATTTATAGTGCTATTGTTGCAAACTCATTCTCCCTTTCCTGATGCTCCAGCCTTGAAAACTAAAACCTAAAAGTACATGTAGACCAAATCAGCTCTGGAAGAAACACGTGATTTCTGCTGTTTCAGATATAAAATTTGCTGTTTAAAATGAAAATATGGTTTGTATCCTGTTAATAAATAAGAGAATGCAGTGCTGAATTGGAATGATAATGATTCTATGGATTTTGTTATAAGTTTGTTCTTCAGTAGCTGCTTGGGAGAGATCTACGAGGAGGAAGATGACTAGAATAACAGTCATCTATCAACTGTGATGAAGCAGCTCAACAATCCCCAATAGGAAATTTCTGAATAGACTAACAGAAACACCCATTTGAAATGTATTCTTGCTTTTAATTAAAATTAACACTCAGTGAATCAATTGTATAGATTTCAGAAATGGTGGTAGTTGAACCATGAGAACAAGCAGTAACAAGACAGTACTGGGAAATTTGAACTTCACAGACCAATTAGAAAAATGCCAGTGTACTGGGCAATTTCAGTTGTGGACTGTGTGACACTGCTCATGTTGGAAAAATGAGGGCCATAGTCTGTCTTGTACATCTCCAGACTTGGAGATGGGAGCCTGTGGCCCTGTGGGAGCTGTAAAAGGATCATCATTGGAATTGCCTTAGTTTCCTCCTCTAGCCTAAATGATTCCTAGTCAATTCCAGTGTTCAGTTCAAGAGTATGTTTTTTAATTCCCTGGGCCTGGGACAGTATGTGATACAGTTGAGATTTGTAGAATGACAGGCTACCCCTTGAAATGTACATAACTTTTATTTTATTTATTTGCATACTTATTTTCTTGCTTGCTTGAAATGAGTGGAGCTAGTGACCTCATTACCTTATGCAGAAATGCAGCTGCTCATATCTGAAGGGGTAACTGGCTAGTTGGGGAATGCTTGCCATTTTCCTAGAAAGGAAGAATAATTTGAAAGGCTCTAATGCCAAGCACAAGAGCCTACCTGAAAAAGTATACAAAATTTGGAAGCTGTTCTGAATCATTATTCAAAAATATTTTCAGAACTTGTATCATTTCTCTTCAGAAATGAAACACATTTTGGAGTAATTGTACTAAATAGTTTGATTTTCTTTTTGTTAGAATAAAGACATACATCTTTTGAAAAGAGAAATTGCTCAAGGAGAGGAAGATCTAGAGAAAGTAAAGACCTTTCATGAGAAAAGTCTGATGATGAATTCTTGTAATGAAGAAAATTATCCAGAGAACAAGTATGTCCTCATTCTGTTATTATATTGTTAATAGGTGGGAACTATTTCTTACATTTCTTCTTTTTAAAGAAATGGTTGCTTTCTTACTCTCAGGGTGTTTTTTTAACAGCCAAGGTAATGGAAAAGAGAAATCTAGAAAAATTTACTAATACTGTGATGCCTGAAACAAAATTATCTCAAATATACCAATAGTCTCAACATATTATGAATAATTAAAGGAAAGAGGGGAAATTATTTTTTTGTCTCCAAGACATGGGAAAATTGATCCCTCTGACCTCAAGAATTCATGAAAAATTATTGTCACATAAGTAGAGCTGGCTTCATACCTCATGACTAAATGGCCGCTCATTGCGATATGCTGATTGAAACATAAATGATGTACAGATATACTTGTGTATTTATTGGTGCAGTGATAGTAAAAGCCATAAAAAAATGCATTAAAATAAATCAGATTTTTAAGAGAGAAATCTACTTAAAACAGTAAAGGAATGAAAATAAAGTAAAAACTATTAAAAGTGGACAGAGATGTGTTTCATCTGTGGAAAGGCGGGTAGGATGTCCAGTATGAAAATATTTTCAAGTGTTTATTTCAGAAGTTGCATATTTTATTTTTTATTAATGCTGGGACATAGAATATATAAATGTGCATATGTATGTACATGGCAGATATTTTCATTGATGATGGTAGTTACTTAGCCCTGGGATTCAAAGTAGCTATTACAGAACATTCTGTTTTTATTAAAAATATATGAGGTCATTACCTTAAAAGTAATGAACATCTTTTAAATAAACTAAAAAATTGCATTTAAGTAATTAAAAAACCTAAGAATATTTTATCCTCCTTTGAACTCTCCTTTGAAATGCATATTAGTATAACAGAAAAATATTTTGCACTTTTTGAATCATTTGAAATCAGTGTTTAAATTGCCAGAAAACTTCAGCTTACTGTTTTTTAAACTGGTGTTATATTTTTGCAGTAATTTGTCTTTGTCACTTACAAGCAGTAATCACAAGCATACACACAGTGTCCCTGTATCTAAACACATTCTTCTCTTAGGAATAGGCCATGCTGTGCTTCAGAAGAACCATCAGTGCCACCACATGAGCAAACCAGGCAAAGCACTGCTGCCAATCCAGCCCGAAGAAAGAAAGCATTATATGCAGGTAAGACTCAAATGAGCTGTAATTGTCAGCAGAATTCATTCACTAACTTGAAGAGATTCTGTTGCAAGTAGCAAAAATCATCCCTCGTTTTGGGAACAAATTAAGTGTTTGCTGACTTAAGTAATGATAATTTTGAAAATCTGAACATCTCTTCATCTCTGCTTTTCAGCCATCCTACTCATTTGGCCAAAACAGACAAACGTCTGCTCATTTGTGCTTTGTTGCAGGCCCTTCCATGAAAAAGTAGCTATTTTAGCAGAACGTTTTGAAAGCTCTGTAAACAGTTTTTTAACAGTAGATATTAAACCCTAATCTCTTTTTATTCTAAGTAAATACATAATTGGCAAGAATGAAGAGGTGCTCTATATTGTACCAACTACAGCATTACGTACAGTAGTATTTCCCCTTACTACAACCATAATACTACATTTCTCCTGGAATTGTCCTTTGTATGCAGTCTGATACTAAATTTACCCAGCTGAAGTAAAATAAACCTTCATCTTTGGTGAAAATACATAGTACAACTTAGCGTTGAAGTAGTTTTCTGTTTGAGGTATTGTGCAGGCAGTCCCTTAAAAACTGAATACCACAGAGGAACTTGGAAATCCCAGGCATGTATTTGAGCAATAAGTTAGCTCTTCCTTTCTTTGCCTTTCAGCAACTACAGATCAAACAAAGACAAGTCTGCTGCAAATCCTGAACCGTGGTGTGAAATCCAGGGAAGAAAGCCCAGAGGAAGGAGTGTCTCCAGAGGAAAAGAGTTCTTCTGTCAAGAAGGGTGTGAAATGTACAACCATTTTCAAAGGCAAGTTGACAGAACATGAAGCTGTGACTGGGGCAGATAATAATGTTTCTCCTGTTACGTTTGTAACTAACGGTACCTCTTTTAAGCAAAACTCTGCAGATCTGCAGTACAAAGGACCGAAACTCAAGAGAGATGTGGAGTTGGACATGAAGTTGGATGTTGCGACAGTGTCCTTACAGCTGTGGCCAGACTCCTGCTAGTTCCCAAACTAGCTGTTTACAGCTGGGTTTTCAATGGGGCTTACAAATATATCCAGATAGTATTAATTTCTTTCAGTAATTAGTCCAAGTCTGAACTTTATAATAAATCCTCTAAGTCATTCTAAAACCTTACCTATGACACTTGAAGATTTGTGACTTTTTTACATTTCAGCATCTTATGTTTATTTTTTTATATATCTTTTATAGAGATTTTTATAGTGGTGTACCTTAAATTAGCTGCTACTGGCCATCTCATTAGTGGTACTACTTGGTATCATATTTTGACTTGGGAAATAAGCTTATTAATCTTTGGTCTTGGTCAAAAATAAATAAACTGAAACAAATTTTCCTATTTTATAAATTTCCTCACAGGCTGGTTAGGGCTCACTAGGTATTTGGTAACACTGTTGCTATTGATCAAGCGTCACAAAGGCGAGGAAAACTAATTCTCACTGATAATTTAGCAACTGAAATGTTGTACAGTCACTGTGCATGATGCTGCTTGCAGGCTCAAATAAAAAAATTGTGCTAATATATGGCAACTTATTTATGCATACTTTTGTGCGCACAAAACCTCTGCCATAACAAAATGCAAATGTTTTCTCTTAGATCTGAAAATGCAGAATGTGAAAAGAGCATCTAAAAGGTATGTGTGTGTATATATAAACGCATAACGGAAAGTATAGTTTACATATTCTTCAGTCATTTCAAAGCTTTCAAATGTGTTTCTACCTTGGGCTACATCTCACAGTCTCTCTTTTCTAGCTCTCTAGGTATCTCTTCAGCTCTTTGGTTAAAGACCCATGGCTTGGCTGCTAGGCGACTCACCATCATGGATGCCTTAGCTCCTACAACTGTCCCTCAGAGTACAAAATACATCCCAGTTCTGGACAAGCATGTAGTTTCTAAAGTATTTGATAAGGTAAAACTCCTCTGCTGTTTGAAAGCTAGAACAAAACTTGATAGTGTTTTCAAAAGGATTTTAAAAATTAATTTCTATGAATGTCACAATAACATTTTCTGGTACTGTAAATTGTTGATGTGCACTAAATTATCATGCATATCTGAATGTTCATTCATGCATCAGTAAGAAGATAAAACTGATAGTTAATAGTATGCCTTGCATTCTTTACTCTGAAGTTCTTTCACAGTTGCCACCTGGTGTCAGTGTGCAGCCATTGGGTGTTTGGGAATTTCTTGAGCACTGCAGCCTCCACTGATGCTTATTAATTCACTGGAGGATGTATTTAATTTCATAAAATCATCTGGAAAAGGATGCTGGTGCACATTTTGTGGATTTGTGCATTCTCAACTTTTACATATGACTGCTAACTAAGATATTTTGAAAATTATTGTCGTTCAGTAATTAAAATTAAGTTTTGTGAGGTGCAAGTAAGACAGTTGTAAGATTATGTAAAATTTATGGGGAGTTTTGTATCATAAAGTTCAAACTGCCATTCCACTTATAGGAAATCCATTTCATGGCAAGTTGCTCTAATTTTTCTTGTGTGATGCATCCTACAAAAGTCCTATGAATATGCTGCTGCTCATTTCAATTAATAAAACTGTTTATTTAAACAATACTTAAAGCTAAACAACTCTTTTTTAATAATATAGAAAGAACAAGGGATTTGTAATAGAATGTGATATAAACTAAGTAAAAGATTTATAGCAAATGTACACAATTTTACATTTTAAAATACTCATGCTTGTTTTTTAAAATTAAGAATGGGAATTTTTCCTAAAGCATGTAGACTGTAGAAGAAAAGCTAGTTCCTCTCTTTGGTAATACCAAGATCTGTAAGGATTTTTTTTTTTAAGTATGATTTTTTAAAAATGGAATTAAAAGATGTCTTTTTATATGAGAATATTTTAAAAGGTACTTTTTAACATTTCAGATGTAAAATAGTCATTTTTCAAAAAAATTCAGACATCCAATAGCTACAAAACTGTGCAAAACAATTTACTGTAAATGTCAAACAAAAGATATTGTGAATTTCACAAAACTCTTACATCTCATTTCTGAGCAGTCACTCCTTTTTCCATCTTCTTCTGAATATATATGAGGTCCTCTTTCTTCCATGTTTCTCGATGAACAGCCCTCTGAGTCCTTTACAGAAAATGGTTGCAAAAAACAATGCAGTCTGTAAAACAGACTGTCTGTCTTTGAAAACAGTCTAAACTATGATTCAGCAAGTAATGAGTACAAGTAGTTTTTAATAGCAATTCATAGGAACTCCTGGTAGTCTAGTTCAGGCAGGACTGAATTAAGTTCAGTGTTTTTTGAATGAACAGGTGCTGTAAGAATCAAAGAGTGATCCATGGGCTTTCTCTAGACTCAGGGATGTAAAGGCAAAATAAGAATTTTTGTAATTTCTTCATACCTATTAGTCTTCATTAGTTGTAATCAGACACTGAGTTTCTCAGGCAGTAGAGAATTATTGTTCTATATGTAGGGGAATGGATTTTTCTGGATCTGAAGCTGAGTATAGAAAAGAAAAAGAAGGTTGAGGCTTGCACACAAGGTGAAAGCAGAATTTCTGAGCTACAGAACCACTTCACCTCAAGCTTCATGCCAGCAGATCAAGTAAATAGGGTGAGACTAGATAGTGAGTTTGAATAGACTTTAAGGATCTAGATTGTTCCAGTACTTCATAAGATTTCATTGAAGAGAATAAATGTACAAATCATTTTGCACTGTTCCTTCTGAGATCTTAGTTTTCCTGGTGTGGAATGCAGACATCCTTGTTTGCTTTTCAGGGGATAGTATAATTTTTATTTTTGGCCTTTGCCAGCAGTGATGATGGAATAAATATGCACGGAGATGCAGCAAGAAGAAGGTTTCCATGACAACTGGTCATTAACAAAAGGCTGACCTGTTGTTTTCAGTTCTGTGCGATCTGTCAGTTTCACCTGAGTTATTTCAAAGAGGTTAATTTAATAAACTACCCATCCAGGTTCATATTCAGAAAAGAAATAATGGTTTGGGAGCTTGTCTAAATTATGCTATGGTAATTCGGGGAGAAACCTTCCCTGTAGAATCATGTAAATATATGTTGCAGTTTGTGGCATCTAAGTACAGGTTTGCAAGTCATGGAGTTTTGACTCAATGCTTTGCTCAAAGGAATCAGATTCAGTGAACAAAACCATCTTTCTTTGGTCTAAAATAAGAAAATTTTTACCAGGTTATTGTGCTTTGGTTTTGTCTTTAAGTTTTTGAAATTTGGGGTTTGAAATAAAAGTTTTGAAACAATTTAATTATTTTAGTGTGAAAGTTAAAGTATTTAATTTAGAAAATCAAAAAACATTTTGGCAATAAAAGAATTTATCTGTGACTTCTGTCAGCTGAATCTGTTATATTTCACTTGAAAATAGTGAAATATAGTGCTCACTTCATGAGCAGTTTTCATTGTTCTCAAAGTATGCATACTATTTCAAGTTTAGTATTTGCTAAGAATACATTCCATTCGGCTTTTTGTCTTCCAAAGTATAATAATGTGTTTATGTTAGTCTGCCCCTTCAATTCTATACAAAGTATTTTATAAACTATATTCAATATGTTGCAAATTATGCTGTTTGTACTTGAAATTACTCTTATGATTTGTAAGGCAGTGTAGCTGTGGGCTCCTGCATGGTGAGGCCCTGCTGAACTTCTGTTATCTTTGTTTGAGTAACATCATAGACAACAATCATGGCATTACAGAACTTGAGGAGGGTTCATCACTTCCCTGCCTGTCAGCCTTCAGACTTCACCTGGAAATGACAAGTAGCCAGATATCACTGCTTAGAGTTATGGGCAGAGATTTACCTCATCTGTCTCCAGCAAGATACTTTCACTGACATGTTCCCATTGTCTTTAGCTTCTAAGTGATTTTAAGATTAATTTCATATCAGGAGCTTTGATGTGGTCTGGCACTGATGTGACACAGATTTATTAAGCAGAGAGATGATGTCCTTGGAAAGAGAGGGTGATACAAAGTCACACCACTACTCCTAAAAAAATGTTGCATTTTGCTATCCAGCTATGCTGAGATGATTCAAACACAAATAAAGCATCACTGAAAAATGTTCACAATTAAATAATTCTCTTTATTGCTCTTTTTTCTGATTGTTATCTAATTCCCCCAACAGGGGTTTTAGTTTAATGTAAATTGAAACTCATCCATGTTTTTCTCATTTATATCCTGATCTCAGACAGACACTTGGAGAAGATTTCCACTCACTCATATGAGCTGAAGACAGTTTTGGGGATAGTAACGTTCTCTTTCTTATCCAGTTCTTAATTGGATTTTTTTTTGTTTTGTTTGTTTGTTTATATTCAGCATCAGGACATTGATAAGTAAAACAGCTTTTCTTTTATGAACTACTGATAATTTAAGAGGCTAAAAGATGGTGGGACTTTGGACTGAGAGTTTGGAAGGCATCTTTCCTCATCTTTTGCCATCCATTTCTACCCTTCTCTCTGCCTTTTGAAGATCTACTCGCAGTTGTATTTGTTTTTATTTTGCAATGAAGTTGACTTTTGTAGGTATTGTATTGGGAGATTTGAAAAATATTGGAGCTCCTGATTCTATGAACCTGATTAAGTTCCTAAGAAATCAAGACAAGTTTTGGGGACCAATGTCCACCTTGTTCGCTCTTTGGTGCTTTACTGCTCTAATTCCTTACAAAATAAAGTCATCCAGAGTAAGAGCATTTAATACATTTAAATATCTGCTCTCGTACCTGTATGCTAGAATTAGATACAAGAAAGTATGAGAGTGTTTTAAGGCAATAAAACCTGGAATATGGTCATGCACTAGACATGTTTCCTTCTAACACATTATTAGGGTGAGTTGTTTGCCAGTACTGATTTAGTTAGGATTACTTAGTAGTTAGAAATCTTAATTTGTAACTTCAGCATAATGTTGTATAATTGTAGAAGAACTGGCTGGAAACTGCCTTAATTCTGTCCTTTGTGGTGCTTAGATTTTTCTTTCTTCAGCTTCCAGTGTTCCTTCTGGCTGTTCTGAGCCTTGGCATTCAGTCATTCGAAAATTTGTGACATAAACGATATCCGTGTCTTTTATTGTATAATAGATGTTACCATTGGCCCATGTTAGCAGTGACAAGAAGGGGATTACACTAATTAATCCTTGGGCAATGAATCTTGATGCCTATAAAGAGAAGCTGGAACAAGCAATTAAATCCTATGAGAGGCAAGTCTACTCACCAGAAATTTATCATGGTTGCAGTCATGTTTTGGTTTTTTTGTCAGTTGCTCGGTATTTCCTCACACTTACTTTGCTCAATACTGATAATTTTGCATGTTGACACACTTTAATCCACCATCAACATATAGGAGAAATTTTATTTTCTTAAAAAACAAAGAAAAAAAAGCTGGATGTAAAACCAGACAACAGGCAAGGAGATAAATAACATGTTGCTCATATTATGTTTGGTTAGTGACAAAAGCAAAGTTCTTTTACTTTTTGTGAGCAAACATGAAACCAGTCATCCCTCAGGAAGAATTGTCCATAAACATACAATGCTAGCCAGACTTTTAACTTAAAATTAAGCTCCAATATCCATAGACTGACACTTAAATTAAGGATCTGCTTTTTGCTGCCAACTCTCTATCACCCAACTATGCATGCAAGAATATAACTGAGACACCAATAAGAAACCGAAAATTTAAATTTGCTGGGTTTTTTTTTTTTTTGAGAGGCATATGTGTTGTACTTTTTAATTAAATGTTAGTAAAAGCACAACAGAAGAGGAAAAAAGCATTAGATCTCTAAGCTACTTCTTTCCATGATCCAACTTTGTGCATTTTTTTGAAAAAATGCAGTTACTTGACTATGGTGTGATTTAGTAATCATATGAGAGCTTGGACAAGAATTATTTTAATAAATATTTTTATATTTATATAAATGTATTCTAATAACATTTACAAATGTAATTATTTTATATGACCAAAACCCCCTTGATGACAACTCTTTAGTCCTTGTTTTTTGATTAATTCCACAGAGGTCTTTAAGGTTTGAGATTATTTTCCTTAGTAGCTATATGATTATACCAGTTCTTTCTAAAGCATGTTATAGCTTTCTTTTTCAATCGTATTGTCCTATATAGATATTTTGTGGTAAAATTAAGAATTCTGATTTGAAAATGCTGCTTGCTATGTCTAGTGTTAATGGAGTTCAGTGAATAAAAGTATCTGGTTTTTTTTGTTCTGTCCCTGAGACAACACTATTGTTATCAGGCTGATGAAAAATTCATAGAAATTGATTTGTCACTCATTTAATAGAAAGTTCAGGTGGTGTATTTGTGATGGTGAATTCTGAAGAAGATTCAAGATTTTCACTGCTGTGCCATACCACTGAATATTTTACATTTACTGACTTTGACTTTAAGGGAAAATAAATTATTCTCTGGTTTAGCTCTGATAGCATTTCCACAGTCTCCCTAAAACTTTGGTGATAAGGATTACCATTTACTTCTGTTTACCAGCAGAGATCAATGAATCAGTGTATTTACATTAATAGGATTGAGTTCCTACTTCCATAAAAAAGAGGTATAAAAGACAAATCTGCCTGGAGATCCTTATAATAGACAGTATAAGAGAGATCTCTTCGCTTTTCCTCTACTTGTCAAACAGCAAGCCAGTCAAATAGTTTTTGCTATAGATGTCACAGCCCTTTTCTAGTAACTGAATTTCCAAAAGTTTCAGCTCTGCTTTGTAAATAGTGTAAATTTATTCTGACATATGTAGTTGAAACAATACATCAGGACATCCAGATTTCAAGCACAGAAGCAAATATACCAGTATTCTCTCCCTATGCAAATTGAGTTTAGCATCAGATTTAGATGGAGAGAAGTGATGATGGCAGGATTTTTGTGGTCTGACAAAAAGAATATATAGCATTAAAGGAGAAAAAACATTGAAAGCTTCATAATGTGTATGATTTTGTATAGCCAGAAGCTTTTATAACAAACTTAGTCATGAGTGTGCAGATTTAGGATGAAATAGGCATTGGAGCATATATGTATATTGGGAATGAACTAAGTAGTTTGCTTTCTAAAAATGCTGGGATTTAGTTTCTGGTAGACAAAGTTAATCATCAAGGATTTAGTATTCAGAATCTGTTGTTAATGTGCTTTTTTTTTGTACATGCACCAGTAAATCTGGCAAGTCTGCTTATAGTCAATCAGGTTACAGTCTGAATTTTTCCTAGAAATGAATTTGTTCTCATATCCAAAGGAAAATTGTAATTTGTAATTCTAGAATTACAGTAATTAGAATCATCAGTAAAGGTTTATTTCTATAGCTGAAATGAAGTAATTGAGTGATGGCTTGTATGGGATGCTAACACAGAAAACCATAAGCTAGATGATCTTATAAAAGTTTAAAATTTATGTCTTAAAAAGCAAAAGCAGGAATTTTAGTGGTGCTTTTAAAAGATCTCAGAACTGCATTGCTTTGGGATAATCACTTCTGTTTTCCTGTCAGTGATTTTTCTTCATAGTCAGAGTTTAATTAATTAGAAACCTGAATTGCACAACTGGGGGATAAACTTAGCAGGGAAAAAAATAGAAATTAGCATTACTACATTCAGACTACATTTTCTGAAAAGGTTTAATTGGAGGAACTGTGCAGCTTAACTGGCATTTAATCAGTTTTGTTATTTGATTTAACTTGCTGGTGCTGAAGACAGCCATCCATAGAAAATTCTGGCAGGAAGCAGAAGTGATTGCCATTAAACCTTCTATGACCCCGAAAGAGTCATGCTGTTATTTGATGGAAGATACTGTTTTCCCATCTTCTTTTGCAGTTGATAATTTCATAGCTGAACGATAAGGATACAGTTTGATGATGCAGTGTGCTTGGAATACAAATCAGTATAGATATCTTAAGAAACTGTGTTTATTTGCTAGTTTTGAGATGATCAGCTGCACAAGGAACTGCATTCCCTCAAAAACTGCTTTGCTTTCTTTAATAGGCGCCTGAACCTAGTTATTTGGAGAGCACTATCTCAGGAGGAAAGAGACAAGTAAGCTATCACTTTTAAAAAGCTAACACTTTTCTAATGTACCTGTGAAGGGCTGGTCATAAATATTTGGTAGTATTTTATCACTACTTCTATAACCAACTGGTTTAATTTTCAAACATTTCATAAATATACCTTACTTTCAAAAATGTATATATGACATGGAGTAATATCAAATTCTGGACCTCCTTTTTGGGGTGCATATAATTTTCAAAGGAAAGGACTTGTATTCCATTTGAATGTTGCTTCTCTATCCTTAATCAGTGTCAAGTGCAGGGCCTTGGGAGGGCAGCATGTCATTGCTTTTGACATCAAAGTAAATCTCTCATCCTGTAAAGAGTTCTCTAGTGGCTGATTTGTTAAGGTGTAGAAAGCACCTTAAAAGCATGTGTTGGAACTTTATATCACTCTGGAAGTTTGTACTATGTTAACTAGCCTATACTTGTATATTGATTTAGAAAATTAATTGCTGTATAAACATCAGTGAAGTTAACATCTGTTTGTGCCAGAGAATAAAGCAAGGATCAATTAATGAAAACTTAATGGGCCTGAAATTGTTCTTCACAGAAAATTGGGGATGAAAACTAGAATGCTTTTATGAATACATAAGCTAATGAGAAAAAACTCTACAGTTCTATCATTAGTAAGAAGAACTAAAACCTCATTCTGGTGCAGAGAGGAAATGAAGATTCTTAAACAAAACAGCATGTAAAAAAAGGAAATAGGTGTCTTTTCATAGACAGTGAATATATAGAAATTTGACAGGGTGTCATCCAAAATGTTTAATTATTGATAACATATGGCCAATTATGCATGTAATGAAAAAAATGTCATAGCAGTTACAAAGTCTATTGCTAGAGGAGCATATTAATCATTAATATTGGTGCCTAGATATTAAAATATTTGATACATTTTTCAGAAATTATGGCTCAATGACTTGAATTTCTCTGTAGCTGTCTTTCTATAAGATATAGTTATACCAAACGTGATTGTTCAACCAAACACAGCAGTCTCTGGATGAAATGCAAGAACTTGTAGCATACAGAAGTTAAATTGGGCAAATCTGATTCTTTATTCTACCTCCATAATTTATGACTCTATCTGTAAAGCACCAGTGTAACTAAATTTTTTTTTCCTACTTGTGGTTATTAATTTCTTTAAATATATATATATTTTTAAGATTTAAAGAGGATGGGCCAATCCAGTATAAACAGCATAAAGAAGCTTTGCTGGAGGCTTTAGAGAATTTGGGATGGCCAGTTTCCTATGAAGATGTAAAATTGTTAGAAGATGAGATATTGACAGCATTAACATATATACAACAAGCCTCCGATCTTCAGGAAGCTGTCAAAAAGGAAACTGAGAAAAGCTCAGAATCACACATAAGCAACAATAAAAAGGTAATACATGGGAAGGGATTTTTTTCCCCCTAGAAAATCCTCTTCACTATGTACCTCTGGAATATTTTTTTTCCATGAACATAGATGATAAAGCAGACATGTAGCATGATGCTAAATAAAATGGGTAGAGGAAAGAAGGAAGTTAAAAAGAGAGCAAGCTTTCAAATACTTCTTTAAAAATATTGGGGAAGTAGAAATTCTGAAGTTTCAGAGAGAGCCATAGAAATTGAGCCTCTTAGAAATAAATCACAGCCAAGGATCTTTTTCTCTACTGCAATGATAGCAGGAAAGTGAAAAAACAGATATATTAAAGACAATTTAGATACAAAATTTGTGGTAGGGTTTAAATCTGATAAACAGAACTAAAAAGATGTTGTAATATTGGAGTAATTCACTGTAGTCTTCCATGGTACATTTCTTGTAAAAGAACATACAGAGAGAAGAGGAGGTATTCATCTTCATTTTTGTACACTAAAATTTAAATGTCCCTAAAATGTGGGTATACATGAACCGGTGAGCAATATCACAGCATTCTGAACTGAGTCAGTGGTATCTGCAGCTCATTCTGAAGTGGACACGTATTTTTGCTAGGCAGAGAGGCTTTTTTTCTCTCTCCATTTCTTTAATATATTAGTCTAGCATTAATACATTAGTCTCAATACTCTGAAACTATGACTGAAGTTAGTGTTTTTGTATATATATGTGTGTGTGTGTTTTCTGTAGGTTTGTGTTTTTCAATTCCATTAAGACTGCACATTTGAAAACATTTTAATGTCTTCAAAATACAGATGATCTTGATTCATTTCACATAGTTTGAAAATACTACATTGCTGTTACAGCTATTTTGATTACTGATTTACCTATGCCATATAATGAATGTCCCAATACAAGAGCAGAAGAAACATGTTTATGTTTCATTTGTTGAGTATAATTTTACTGTTGCCTTGAAACAACCAGTGTGTGCTCTCAGACATGATGTGATTAACATTGTGCAATCACTTATCCTGAGTCAACCTGCTTTAGGAGTCTAATCAGAGTAGCATCTTCAGTAATTGCTAATCTGCAACTGAAAGGCTTCAAGAACAAGAGGCAGAAATGCAGATGTAATTAGAATTCTGTTTATGTAGTAGAAAAACAGTGGGGAAAAAATGAAGAAAAATGAGGAGCCTTTTAAAAGTGTTGAAGGTTTTGCCAACTGTGATGTCTGCCCACAAAATGAGTATAGAGGAATAAGCTGCCAACTGAAATACATTGCAGGAAGGAAATAGCGCTGATATGGCACTGACTGAAAATTGTCATTGTGACATCATAGAAAAATCACAATTATCCCGAAACTCTACTCAAAAAAGCAGACTTTTAAATTTCCTGATGATTTTTTCACTAAATTAAAAAAAAAAACAAACAAAAAAACCCTTAGTTTTTGAGGTCTTTCTTTTTAGGCTCTTTCATAAAAATGGGCTACGTCCACACAGAATGGGCTTGTTCCCATTGGCACCCAGAGAAGAGTGGTGGTTGCTTGACTCTGGAGGTGTCAGGATTATGAAAACCCAAAGTTTGAGCCAAGGTACATGGATATCTGTGGGTATTCTTTGTGTCTGTTCTCACTTATAGTAGGAAAATGCAAAGACTATTCTTTTTGAAAGGGAATTAAAAAATGTTGCAGCTATTGGAAGAAGTAAACAAAGTGTCCTTCACCGATTGTGGTTTAATGCATTGTCTTCAACAGAAGCAGAGTCAAACATGGTAAAGATCCCTGAGAATCAGATGGGGCTCTTTTGTAATAAAAATACTGAATGCCAGAAATGGCCACTCTAACAGTGTCTGAGTCAATCTTGCAGAACACCTAAAAGCTGTGTGAGAAAAAAGAAAGATGGATTTGAATTTAGACAGTGTTTCTGAGCCACCTGGATTCTGCACGACTCAGAATCCTCATTGTGGATGCTTGTGTTATCTTTAGTATTTGGATTAATGTGAAGTGCTGGAAGTTGCCCAAGTTATTAGTCAAGCATTACAAATCAGTTGATAATAAATATTCAGTAGCAGCTGTCCTTTTGGAGCCTGAGGAATTAAGTAAATGCTTTACCCAAATACTTTTTTGTGTTTGTGGAACTGTAGGTCTGCTCTCAAATCAGCCTTTGTTGAGTTATACTTCAAGCAGTCAGTTAAGCAGTGTGAAGGGCCTTTGGTTTAGTCTGAGTTTGAAAACCCAAACTGTCGATATAATTAATATTCTGTTGGAATAAAGAATAAGCTAGAAAAATCCCATGTATCTCCAGTTTAAAATATCTCCTTGCTTTTTTTGTGTGTTTTGCTTATTTTTAGGACTCTTTTTCTAGGGTTGTTTGTGATTTTTGAGAGGCAGTTTGAAAAAAAGAGATTGTGATAATTTTTGTGAAACTGAGAACAAACAATTTAGCCAAGTTTATTAATATATTTTCCATCATTATTGACTATTAGGGGAAATCAAGTATCAAATCAAATAAGTTTTTTAAGGAAAAAAATGTCATCAGAAAAAGAAGCAAGTCATACACATCCTAACAAGCAGGGGTTTTATTAAGAGTGTGTGAGTTATGGTAGTTTTTCAGAACAATGGTAGATCTGTGGAAAAGTTTGAGATTTCAAGTGGCATATTTTTATGATTCAGAAAAAACATATAAGAGATGGATGCCTGCAAATTGTTCATGAGGTAGACTAATAAATATTTTAAAAATTAATGGTCAAACTGATTTATTTAATTGTGAAAATAAATTCCACAATTTTCATTTAGTGGTGAAACTGATTTATTCTAAGAAAGTTTTGCACTTGCTTGTAATTTATATTTAGGAACACTATTGTGAAAAGAATGGCAAAAATAATTTGTGTATGAAAAAACCCAAAGTAGTGGGGCAGAATAATGCACAGTGGCAGGTCTGTAAGATGTGGTGTAATATTTTGCTAAACTGGAATGTTTTAAAATGGTTGAAAATGTCAATTCAATTTTGAATTTATAGTTTGGAAATAAACTTTTTTTCCCCAGACACTTGAAGATTTGTTTGAACATTTTTTGATTTCTTTTTTTTTTTTTTTAATGATTCATCCCATACAATGAGGTACCTCTAATGCAAATCAGATTACTTTGAAAATTCTCCATCTAGACAAAAGAAGTGTGTAGAGGAAATTTCCTTATTCTGAAAAAAGAGGTGATTTTTCCTTACTTCATCCTTTGCGTTGTGCAACTTTGTAAATTTTTGTTGTAGGAAAATGGTAGCCAGATCTAATAATTCATCAAGGTAAATTTCTGCATGAACACATGAAAATATAGGTATTGTTATGAACTTACACAACAGAATATTGTAGAAAATTCTTACATGAGTACTTCCTGTACTTAGAACAATTCTGAAGGTTTAAAGTATTTCCAGTTTACTATGGATTCTGTATGGATCCCATAGCATTACATTGCCTCAATTTTTAAATAATTTCAAATAACAGATTAAGGCCGACTGCATTAGCTGTTGTAGACAAATAATTGTGTCAAATTACAGGGACTTGAAGAAGAAAGTGAGAAGCTGAAGTCTAAGACAAATAAAAAATGTCAGATATTTGTGACTCACAAAAACCAAAAGGTAATTGCAAGATCAGATGTCACAGGATTTTATTATCCAGGTATATATTTTTGTCCACATTTTCAATATTATTTAGTGTTCCTTTATACTGATAAAACTTAAGTTATGGTCATAATTTACCTCTTTCTTAATGACATTTAATATTACATGTGTATATTCATGAAAAATTAATATCTATTTTGTATGTGCATATATATACATTTATAAGAAGACATTAATTTTGTGAAGTTGGAGAGCAATATGTTTGTCTATGAAAAGTATGGAAGGAAATAGTAAGCCAAGCTTTTGAATGTGTCCAAAAAGATCACTAAATGCCGCTGACTTTTTGTTGAATTTTAAGCTAGAATGATTAGTAGTTAAAACTCACTTCTGTTATTTCTTAAGGAAAATACTCCCTGTGTATATGTGTTTACCTTTGTGTTACCTTTAGTTGTTTGGTTGGGATTTTTTTCAATTACATATTTTTATCTGTGGTAGTAGTTTTATTATATTAACCATCAGTCTTATTATGTTAACCTGATCAGCTTACAAATTTCAAACCTGTGCTTGAAAAATACTTCATTTTCTTTTTATAGCATTATTAAGAATGGTTAGTGAGGCAGGATTTTTTAGGTACAAATATCTCCATTGCTCTAGCACAGCTTATGGCAGCTAAATGAAAATGAAGAATTTATCGTACAGACATGCTTGACCTCAGATGTGTGACAGCTTATAGGATTTTTTTACAAAATAAATACCACAAGGGGTGAAAGAAAAATAATTTGAATATTTTATTCTGTTGTTTTTCAGGTACTGTGGTAAAGAATATCAGTTCTACCAGTGCACTTGTTGTCTTCAGCAATGGGGAGAGCTGTGATGTCCCTGTCAAGTTCACTATACCTGTGGGAGGTGCTATGCCATGCCCACATCTGCAGGTGAAAAAGAGTATTTTTTCATGATTGCAAATATGAATTTTATATTTTGTTTATTTGCTCAGACCTAGAATAAATTACAGATTTTTAAAAAATCTTTTAAATACATTTATTTATTTTAAAGAAGTTTTTCATTATAGTAATATTGTGCTATTTCAGCATGAAGTGTTTCATTTGTTTGAAGCTTGTTTTCATTGTAATTCTATTCCTTTGTCTATTAAAATTATGTGTTCTAAATTAATCTATATTGTTTTCTTTATAAAACATGAATATTTCCTCAGCCATAGAAGAGAGGTGAGCTATTTGTTTAGTAGAGTTATTGTTTCCTAGCACATAGATTAAAAATGTAAGAGAGCCTTTTATACTTAGTGTGATTTACAGCATGTTTTAACCATTTGGTTTCCACAGAATGTTTTAAATCCAGCAAATAATCATATACTGAGGCAAATAACAATAATAATAAAAAAAATATATAATCCCTGTTCCATTTCTGTTTTTCTTTAAAATTCATCAGCTAACTATCTGTAATCACAGCTCGGTTTTTTTTGGTGATTATTTTACACACCAGAAAGGTGATGGTTGCATAGAGAATACAGCATGGATCCATCTGTTTTGAATAGAAGAAACATGTTTATAATTGCATTGCTACATATAAAACAAAAGACATGCTTTTTTTTCAGTTTGAGTTTAAGACAAATTCTGATATGGTAGCTCCTAATAATTCTTTAAATTCTGTATCCAACTCTAGAGACCTGCAAAATTTGATATAAAATTGTGACTTCTGCATTAATTTTAAAAACAGTTTTGGATAAATCAGTTACATCTGGAATTATCAAAAATTCCCAAGGTTAGTTTAAAAGATTGCTGAAAGCCTTTAAGTTTGCACAGAATCCAAGGGAATGCACAGTTTGTAAGAGTTTCCTCATTCAGTTCAGCTTGTTAGCTATGCCCAGGTACATTTAATAGAGCTTGGTCCTTTATTTTTGTGTTTTCTCCCCAATTCAGTGGAAATTGCATGATCAGAACACATAAGGACCAAGTTCTTCTTTTCTTTCAATGGTCCATATTAAATCATGGGAACATGATAGAATGATGATTCATGTAAAAATACCTTAGTAGTTACACTTTATATCTTGTAAATCTCACAAATCACATGGTTCTTGCATTGGTGCTTTCCTGGTGTGCAGGTTGGAGACTATGTGTTTGCCAGAACTGGAACACAGGCAGAAAATGAATATTATGTACCTGCCATTGTCATAGCAACACCAGATAGGATGAAACCAGGTGACAAACTCTACACAATACTGATGTTCAACAACAGGAAGGTAAGTAAACCTAGAAGTTGATACCAGTCTGGTGATTTTACCATTATTCTGATTTTGAAGAGGCAGGTAGAATTTTCCAGGCTAATGAGCTCCTTGTCCCAATCTGAGTCTCCAGCTAACCAGAGTAAATCAGATTTCAGAGTGGAATGAACAGCTCATGTAATAAACCTGAACAAAGAAATTCTGTAGCATAATTTATTCTAAAATCATACTCTGTTCTTTCTTCTTGAATACATTTGGTAGCTTTCACATGTTCCATGCTTCTAAAATAAGAAACATAGGAAGTTTTAACACTTTAAGTATAGTCTGAAATTAATTCCATTATGTTTGTTTGGTTTGTTTTTTGTTTGTAAGCCATTGTGATAATTTTACTGCATTTTTCATAGCGTGCATTAAAGAAAATTTACTTTGTACTTGACACTTTTATATTAATTATCTTCATTAGAGGCTGATTACAGTTACACTTAAACAGTTGAGTTTTTATGCATATGTATCTTCATTGCTTTTGGGATTTCAGTTTAAATTGATTGTGTTATTGCATGTTGATTGTGTTATTGCAGGAACACTGTATAAGAAGCCAGCTCATTAAAATCAGTCAAACCAAGTATGCCTATTCGTGTCAGTACATAAGAACGGTACAGACAGGGGATTATGAGATGTGAGTATGTTTGAACCTAAAAATACAACATTTTTAAAATTTGAATCCTAAATATTGCACTTTGAGTTCAGCTATGCTGTCAGGTTTCCATACGTAGTACTCTAACTACAGCTATTGTGAACTGGCTTACTCTACATATGCAACTAAATTAATGTGAGAATTTATTGCCCTGTTTTCATTCTGGAAGCATTGGTGGGATGTGATGGTTTGAAGCTTAGTCCCAGGAAGTTTTTAAGGGGATTGCTGAAAGGGGAGATGGAGTTTCTGTTTGTTGTAGACCTTATTTTTCTTTTACGATACTTAGTGTTTTGTAAAGCTGCACATTAAATTGCAAATTTTTTCCAAGATACTTGTTCATCTTCTGGGCTTAAATCTGGAGAATGATGGAGAGAGAGTGTGTAAGATGAGTATGAGCCCCCACTTAGGTTCTGCAGAATTAATGTGCATCAAGATATGAAGTGTGCACTGAAAATGCACTGGTTCCAAGTATTTATGGATTACATTTTCATCTTGTATTAAGTTCTAGTTTAATCCAGCTGAAATTGTGACACCCTTCAGGGCACTAACAAACTCAGACAACCTTAGGATGGACAATAAGATCAGAATAATCATCTAGCGATATTTCTCCAGAATACATTCCCAACCTACAATAATTTGGGATTTAAAAATTCTATGAAGCAGAATTGGAGTCCCTGTATTAAACAGCCTTGATAAAATTTTCTTCCATGAATTTGTGCAGTTACTTTTTTTGAAACCATGTAAAACTTCTTCCCAGGGGGAGTTGCACAGTTTCACATTTTGTATGAGAAAACATAATTTTGTTTTGAATCTTCCATTTGCCTTGACATCCACAGAATTAATGATTTCCTGTTCCATGTAGTATGAGCACTGCTGCAAAAGAATAGTATAATCTCCATCACGGGAAGTCTATTTCCAAGAAGAAACATGAACAGGACAAATCACAGAATCACAGAACTAGCTTGGTTGGAAAAGACCTTTGAGATCATTGAGTCCAACCTAACCCAACACCGCCTTGTCAACCAGACCATGGCACTGAGTGCGACCTCCAGTCTTTTCTTAAATGCTTCCAGCAATGGTGACTCCACCACCTCCCTGGACAGCCCATTCTAATGCCCAATCCCTCTTTCTGTGAAGAACTTCTTCTTAATGTCCTGCCTAAACCTTTTCCCACTGCAGCTTGAGGCTGTGTGCTCTTGTCTTGTTGCTGGTTACCTCTGAGAAGAGACCGATCCCCACCTGGCTACACTTTCCTTTCTGGCAGCTGTAGAGGGAAAATAATTCCACCATTAAGGGCAATTTTAGATCACAGAATCACGGGATGGGTCAGATTGGAAGGAGCCACAGTGGTCATCTGGTCTGACCTCCCTGCTCAAGCAGGGTCATCCCAGAGCACATGGCACAGGATTGTATCCGAACGGTTGGGTATCTCCAGTGAGGAGACTGCACACTCTGGGAAACCTGCTCCAGTGCTTGGTCACCCACAGATGTTCATACATTTCATTGAAATGTTCTAATATGATTATCAACATTAAAGATTTCATCTAAAAATTATAGGTGAGGGTACCAGTTGTGGGCTGATCTGTGGACTCACTGAGAATGATGGAGTGAAAAGCAACTGAGAATCAAGTCCTGTGATTCCCACATATTTTCTAGTAGTGATCCCAGTACAGTTTGAAACTCAGCCTTACGCCAGCTTGCAGCCACAGCACACAAACAAATGAACACCCTCTCTTTACTGAGCAGAATTCCAAATCTGGGAATAGAACAATGCCTTTTCCCAGGCCACATCATTGATATGACAGTAGCCTCATCTCACCAAAAACCAAACCTGAATACCATGGTGTCCTTCTTAATGCATACAACCAGCTGAAAAGAGGCAGGTATATTACTGGTCTCACTTCCAGCAAAATCAGCAGAAGTCTTTCCCTTCCACTGAGTTGGATTGTATTCTAAATGAGGTACCATATTAAGAAAAGATGTGATTAATTGCATAAGCAGTAAGAATAGTGTCCATTCTGCATGCTTTGTTTCATGAATGAGTGCTTTTGTACAAATATTAATTCTCCAAAGAGAAATTATTAGCAAGCTGACTAGCCATTTTTATATACAAATGAGGAGAAAATTGAGTTATGCACTGGCAAACAGAGGAATTCTTTGGAGAATTAACTGAAATGAATGCACTAAATGGAGTTTCCATTAGAACCCCTACTTTTATGAGGGCATGGAAGTGTGCTTTCCAATTCAACTTGTTATTTTTTATATTTCTAAAATAATTCCCTACCACCTGTGTCCTACTTAGAGGGGGACACTGCAGCATATTGCTCATGGGTATTCACAAATCTAATGAGAAAGTGCTGACATTGTCAATAGGAACAATGCAAAAGCATAATTTAATTGGAAAATAATCAAAAAGTCTGAATGCAAAATGATATAAGAACCTCAAAAAGAGACAAACCCTTTGTGCTAAGTGCTGGAATAGTAAGGGAAAAAAAATTAAAAAGCATGTCACAGATTCCTGTGTTGACAGGAAGTCCTCAGTGCCCATTGATGTATTACAATGGCTTGGCTAACTCCAGCTCTGAGTTCTTTGGGATTGTCTTTAAATGTTTTTGTAGTGTGTGTTAGGGGTTACGCTTAATTGACTATTGTTTAAAGGTACTAATATAGCTCTTATGATTTTAGTATGAAACATTAGCATCTATTTGGGGCATTTTCCTGCCACCACAGTGGGAAGAAATAATTATGGCAGAACAAGCATTCTGCAAATGTAGCTAAAAAGTTCCATATGCAAAGTAAAAGCACTGTGTGATCTGGACCCACACAGAAAAAGGGTCCTTTTTGCCCACATCCTTCCTGTAGTCATAAGAGGCGGATAAGATTAAGGACCAGAGCCCTGTTTTAGTCGATCCTTCACTTATTCTTATAAGTGAAAGGGAAACTGAATTGTAGGACATTCATAGCTCTGTCAAATGGTCAAGAGTTTGGTAAGTCCTTCTCTTGTCAGTACTGTGAGATGTGGAAGAAGGTGAAATCTGTCTTGTAAAAGAGGCTTTATGAGATATGTACTTGTATCTTTGTGGATTTCCTTTTCTGTTTTTCCAGCCTGGATGGTGACACTACAAAGCCCTTCCCTTGCCCACCTGTGGAAGCTGAAGGAGGAGAAAAAGCAAAGAAAAGTATTTTGAAAGAAAAGAGGGGAAAAAAGAAAAATAAGAGGACAACAGCAGACAAAAGGCATCCCAGGGAGACAATGTCAGACTTCGATAATCTTTTGTCTCCAGAAGTGAAGTTAAACAGAGAGGAAGAAATTCATTGTCTAGCAACAAGAAAGAAGTTAGAGGTAAAGATGTAGCTCTGGAAAAGTATAAGTATTAGGAATTAAGCATTTGTGATGGGCCTTTAGCTATTTCCCACACAAGGAGCAGGTTTCTGCATTTCTGAGTGTTAGCCAAGTTAGCTTTCCCATGTCCTGTATGATGAAATTCTTTCACCTCCTTTAGAAACTGTTCTTGACACTTTCCCAGCATGTGTTTTCACAGTAACAGCAAGAAATGAATAAAGCGTATTCCAGCATATGCCACCTTAATTTCCCTAACAGCTGTAGTAGCAGTGAGGATGCAGTAACACCAAATATAATACCTGCTTGTAAGCAGAGTATATCTTCCAGTCCCTCTACTGTTTTTTCTTTGTTAGATTAAAGTTATGTCTGTATTGCAGGTATTAAATTATTGAACCTGTAGCTCACTGCTTAAGAGGTTAAATTGCTTTTGGTGTATGAACTGGTTCAGTTAAAGCTGACAGCAGTACCTATATTCCCTGTCACTCTGGAGCAGAGACTGGGCTAGTGTGGGCCTGCCATTATATGTCAGTCAGCTCTTCATTTTCAAGGTCCTACTGTGAGTGGAAAGATAACAGGGATTTTAGCCACACTTGCTAGATGTACCTCCTTGTACCATTTAAAATATGTTTTCAATAGCCTCATTATTTATTTGCTTCCAGAAGTGATGCGTTATAAATTCACTCAATCATCATGTTTTCAATCAATTTGATTTGGCTCATCTGAATGTTCCTTCAGTCTTCCTTTAAAGATGAACTGCAAATTCCATTTACATTGCTTATAGTGGGTATTATAGAGCCCATTATATAATGGGCATTTTAAGAGTGGCCTGATCAGAATGATATGAGAGCAGAGGTGTTGGGCTTGTCCAGTAAGAAACCATGATTTTTCCACGTCACTGGAAAAGCTCAGTTATCCCAGATGCCTTCCTCTTGGACATTTTGAGATGCAGATGCTGAGGAAATGTGAAATAATCCTAATGTGATCAGCAGGTCCTGTAAATTATTCCCTGCAGCTTGGAGGAGAGATTACACGAGAGCAGTAGTTATCTATGCATTTTAATCCTGCCTAGACTTAGCAAATAATCTCACAGTATTCTAATAATGTTTCAATGTTGTAAGCAGGTCAAACATGCTGAAGAAAGTACCTTGTCTTCTTCTTGTGATACCATAAATGTTGAATATGGGAGGGTTTTTTCTCTAAAATATATTTTAATTTATATATCCTTCTGTGTTTTGGCAGGAAGGGAAAAGTCAGAGCTGATAAAGATGTTAAGTAACACTATTTGGTCATCCTCACATGGTTTCATTAGATACCTCTTTATCCAACCTCTCTACGTGACTGTGTATTTATCCTCTTTGGGTGTAGATAGTTGTCCCATTTTCATACCATGCAAATGTTTCACAGCACTCTGTGTGTATAATTTTCTAAGTTATACCAAATGTACTACCTGCCCTCTGATATACACATCTCTTTGAACTGTGTTAATGCTGGATTTCATTTTAAAGATGAAGAGAATAAAGAAAACAAATTTGCCTGGCATTTTGTTTTTTCCTTCTGCTCAACTTCCAGTCAAGTATGAACTATTAGTTTACACATGCTTCTTGGCAGTTCAATATGTGTTGAGCACCAGATCTGTGAGATTCCCCTATGCAGGTTAACACTTTTCCTTAGAAGTTGTCATATTTGATTACATTGATGTGGGTAGGTGTTAAATAACATGGATGAGGAGTTGGAAAGCTCTGCCATTCTAATGAATGATTCAGTTAGTCTCTGTGGACAGGTATTAAAAATATCAAGTATGTAACAATGGACTTTCCCTTCATGGAGTTTTTGTAGTGCTGAAATAAGGCTGGATATTCAGGTCAGGAACCTAAACTGCACAAGTGTGGTGCAACAGCCTGTTTTCCTCTTCAGACCCCTGTATCACTCTGAAGTCTCAAATATTGCTTTTCATATGCCAGACACACCAATGTTCATCAAAATGTTCCTTTTCCAGGTTTTCCTAGTAGTTGCTTTCATTAATTTGTTATTTCTGGATTGTTTATAACAAAGGCAGATTTTTTAAAACATTCAGCATCTCAGAGAAATGTTTTGAATAGCTGTAATAATAACAACTTTTGTAGTTAAATATCTTTTACAGGGACAAGGTTAAGCTTTTTTTTTTAGATTTCTAAAAGCAGTCTATTCAACTGGGTTTATCTGAAAGATGTATATTCCTCCCACATATTCTTTTCCTTCTAATATCAAATACCTAAATAATTTGAATATCATTTAACTTCTGAAAAAGCTCAATAGTCCTGATCTGTTTGACTAAAGTAAAGGAATTTTCTTCATATTTATATAAATGTTTTTGCTATGTATGTATGTATGTTTCTAATGCATTAAAAACATTTAATGCCAACAGTGTTTCTTGCATTTCTTTTACAAAGGTTTTTGTCACTTCTTATGTCCAGATACATATGTATGTGCACACACACACATGTACATAAATACATACATACATACATATATATATATATATATGTTTAGTAATCTGACTGGGCTATGTTTTCTAACTATTTCATGCGTTAATCAACACTTCTGCTTATGTTTCTGCTGCCTTCATGTGTACATTCATAGGTTATATGAGGAAGTAAATTCTCCTAAACCTGAATGAGCATTGCCAGATTCCAAGATGGATTTTTGTGTTTCCCAAGTTAATGTGGATTCAGCTACATGGCTCTTATATAGGTGGTTTATGAAGCCTTGTTTCCCATAAAGCCTTATATTTCCACAGAGCTGTGGGCCCTATATGAATTAAGGGAATTTGGACTGTCTGTGGTTTGGTTTATGCTCAGCTAAAATATTTCTGATTGTTAAGAATAATCAACTGCCCATTCCTTTTGGTCCCACTTGTGGAAGCAGAATAAACAGAAGTCAATAAAGATTAAATAATTGTGTTAGTTGTTTAGCATATATTAGCTTAATTATTGTGTTGAAGTGAATTCTGCTTTATTGCTTCCAGAACTTCTGTATTTGAAACATTATTATTTTGATGTGTATGCTAGCTGCTCTTACTGTGTTAGTTAGCTCTGTGTGTTTATAAGAGAGTGAATGAAAGCCTGGCAAATTCCTGCTGACTGTTGGCTGATGATTCTTTGTCTTGGTAACTCAAATAATACTATTTGATGTAGCAAGATCACTGATACTTAACTCTGTCCTTGGTTATTGCAATAATTGTTTTTATAGGTGCAATAAAATAATATATCTCTTTCTGAGAAGAAAAATTCTTCTGCCTGTCTTTCTAGTTTTCTCTCTGTTCTGTAATGCCTAAAGTCAATGTTCATTCCACATAACCTCCTTGTCAATTTTCTAAAATATATAACTAGTAAAAAAAAAAAAATCTGAAAAAATTGGAGCGAAGTGCAGGTATGATACACAGTAATACACTGCATTGCCTGATGCATTAGCAAATAATAGCTATCAGAGCCAAAATCTCCTTTTTCATTTATAATGAGATGTGACTTGAAGCAATTAGGCTGATAATTACTGTAACTGCCAATATGGGGTAGTTGGGAGACCTTTGAAAATTAACATTTTCTATCCTTTTCTGTGGCAAATGTTTGTCTGAATTGGGTTCAGGAGTGGAGCAGCTGTGGCACCTGGCATTCTAGTGGATTGGCTGGATTTCCTGCAGTAGGATTTCCCATTTTTAGCACCCACTCGTTTTCCAGTCTCATTTTCCATCTAGTCCATTCAGCATTTGGAGAAGGCTATCATAATAAAGCAGTGTTCCCATCTGTTGGTCATGGCTTGTTTAATGAGCAGTTGATGTCAATTCAGCTATGCCTGCATCTGTTCCTTTCTGCAGCTGTGTGTGGCTAAGGGCTCCCCAACATCGGCCAGATTTAGCTTTTTTTTTGTCTCTTGATACCATGTTACAGCTTGGCCAGAAATGTTCTGTCTTCTCTCAGGGTTGTCTGCTCATGGAAAGTGTGCTAAATTCTCCTTTTCTTTCCCCATAAAAAATGAAATACGGAGACAGGCAAGGGGAAAAAAAAAGTATAATTCCACTGGTTTAGGAGGTGTGTTTGGGGGTATCTCAGTGCAGAGATGGAGGACAGGTCAGTCCAGATCCTAAGAGCAAGACCAGAATGGGTTCTTTCAGCATCTTAGGAAGCAACATAGCCTGTGCACTGGCTGAAGACAATTAACACATTGTGAACTGTGTGTGATGGGGAACGTTCATTTAACAGTGCAGCTTTCACTTTACTCGTGGAAGCAGTATGGCCACAATACCTTTCAGCATTTTAGTCTGGAAATGCTTTTGTACTGTCGACAGGACACAGTCAAGAAACTTCCTGACCCTTACAAGTGTGAACTCTAGATTTCTGTCTCTTAGAGTGCTGAAGAAGAGTAAGAATGTTCCTTTTGTGTATATAAGTGCTGATGGTGCACATTTATATTTTCAAAGGCCCACTTATGGTTTTTAAACTGCAGCTTCAGAGTTTCAGTGGTAGCTATTGATGACAAGCACTCCTAAAACTAATCATACTCAAATCTCATGCTCTATGTATTCATGTATTCATGCTCTATGATTATGTATTCAATCTGCTGTTGCTTCCACAGCCTGTACATCATATACTCATCCTGCTTTATTCTTCTGATTCCTTCCACGGTTTTGTTTTCTACTACACAAGTGGTTATTATATGATCATTGAAAACCTAAGTTTAAAGCAAAATACAGTATATGCTTTTGTTTAATTTCTTCCTATTTTATTCTCTTTCATTTTTCCTCCAGCTTCTAGTCTTACGTCATTCATTATGATTGTCACTATTTTGTACCAGGAGGGTGCCTAGTAGTTGTGGTCTCATTTGTTATGATTAAAAAGTGATTTTTCAGTGATCCTTCAAAGAAGGGTCAGACAAAGGTCCATGTAGCCTATCCCCTATACCCAGAAGTTCCTGGAATATGATTCCTGAGAAAGAGTGAGATCAAAATTGGCCTGTGAATACTACAGCTACAAGCTACAGACTTAGAAAATGAGAATACTTTAAAATACCTGAAAAACAGACTGGTTTGAACTTGTGAGGAAGAAAGCAAAAAATCTTTATGCAGAACCACTGCTCTGTTAACATAGTCATTGAGTTACTCATTTATTAACAAATTTCAGGGGGTGTTTGAACTGTGACATCCAAGTTCATGGTGGGTCAGTGTGTTCTCTTGCTAAAGAGTCCTGGCTCTCTCCTAGCATCTTCCCTCTCCATTTCATGATCCTGGTGTTCATCAAGGTGCCAAACTCTGCAGTTGTCGAGAGCTTCACCTTCCAGCCCACTGAAGTCTCCCTGATGCTTGCACAGTCCAGCTGTAGGAAATTCTCCAGAGCCTGGTAAAAGCAGCATCCCCAGGGTTGTTGGAATCAGCATGGAGCATGGAGGATTGGCAAGACAGCCTCAGCACCACTGCACAGAGCAAAGGAATCTGCAGGAAGGGTGCAGAATGAAAGAGTGTGGGAGGAATGGATGAAGCTGTATATAAGAAAGATTTTAACACCTGCAATGGTGAAATTCTAGTTCTTGAATCAAAAATAAGCTTATGAATGAATATTAAATTATGAGCTTACTTTAGAGGGATGAAAGAGAAATAGCAGCAGAGGGTCAGCTGTGCTATTGAAGACTATCAGTATCAGAAGAGAAGTGAATGGACATAAAAAAATTCTCAAGCTTGATTGCCATTTCTGGGTAGATGTGTGTATTTATCCTTATGTCTGAAGTAAAGTGGTGTTGAAAGGATACATTTAACCAAATAAAAATAGGTGGAAAATTAAAATATACACATGTGTACATTATAACCCAGTAGTACATTGGGTGAATTCCAGCTTTTGTGGTAGCCAGTTTGATCACAGATCTCAGACCTTTTTGTGTTCTAGAGTCATGACACATTTATAACCGGGTCTGACTACTAAGATATAAAGCAGATTACTTTGCTTTGATGTAGCAAGAATACCTTAGGTCTTGTCTTCTCCTTTATTACCTCCTTTACTCTTTGAGTCTTCTATTTTAAATGCCTTTATCAGATGAAGAATATTCTTTGATTAATATTGTATTCTATATTATGTTCTATGCGAATTTGCAAATACTAAATATTGCTGCATGATTAAACAAAGAATAATAGAGACAAAAATGAGAATAGCCTTGTGCCAGAATTTAAGAGACATAATATTACAAAAAATTCTATAGTCAATGGAGGCAGAATCTTTGAGGATATATTTACATATCTCTTGAGTGCTTCCTTTGGGCATCTTTCAGTTGCCTGCTCTAGGTAGCTAGTTCAGGTGTACACTTTGCCAGGAAAATCCTACACAAGTGGCTGTGCAGGTATTTCCCAGGAGAACACTGGTTTCACTGGAGATCAGTTTTGGCAAAATCTTGAGGGTCTGATACCTGTTTTTGTCTCAGTGTGGGGAAAAAAAAAAAGACAAAAAAAAAAAAAAAGACATTTTTATTTAATAAGGGAGAAATATAGAGTTTGTGCAGCCAAAATGACCATGAAGCCAGGATAGTTCAGTGGGGATGTGAGAGTATGGAAATTTTTGCCTGGCCTGATTTAGGGAAGACTCAAACCCAGGAGAAACTGAAATGGTCTGTCCTGGAAGTTGCAGTCTGCATAGCTCGTCTTACCTACTGTTCTTTCCTTCATCATTTCCTAGAATGGACACAGAGAATGGAGCTGGCACACACATGGAGTCCCTGGTTACAGGCAGTCACTGAGGGTCTTCTCTATACAATGAAAAGATATTACTATACCACAGCACTCATGAAATTTTAGGACAGGGAATCTGGAAAGAAACACTTTACTGTGGATATGAACATTTCATTTGGTGAAGGAAATGGCACTACCAATGGATGGAAAAGCCCCATACCTGATGGTAGAGAAGATATCTAAATGAAAAGTTTAGATCTCTGTTTTATCCCCAAGAATGGCTTTCAGTCACACAGACTTTGGAATCTACCTGCTCACATTTTTTGAGGAAGATTTGTCTCAATAAAATTAATCTAGCATTGACATAATCATCTCACCTATGTCTCTTGTGATTACTGTGAGTTTGAGGCTGAGCAGGTGCAATTCCAATGACATGAAGAAAATGGAGTGTGGGCCAATTTTGTATGTAGATACTGTTAAGTATGTGCAGATGGATTATGTGCCATCCCACAGCAACAAAAACTTGGATCCTGCTTCAAAAAATGGCTGAAGAAACTTGCCTTAATATTACACTGTGCAATACAAACTTGTGAGAAATACAAACAGGAATGTTAACCAAGCACAGGATCAAAACTACCAGCACAGGTAGTCTGAATGGCTAATTCTTCTGCATAAAGGGTGGCCATCAATCACTGTTGGTTATTTAAACTAGTTAAGTTTAAAAACTGATATATTATAGAAATGATTACAGATGATGATGGATGAGTTTCCTTTTCATTTGTTATTAAGGATTCATTGCACTGTTCCATTCTGGATGTGCAGTCTGACCTCAAGAAGCACCTGTCATGGGATAACATTCATTAATTTTCCCTACTGTTGCCACAGGACTTTTTCCTGCCTGAGTTTGGTTAAATGTTTTTTTGCATTACTCTTCAGTAAGCTTGGGAATTGTTAAGATCATTTATTCTTTTCATTCAAACATTCCTGTTGGTTCACTTGCACAAAGTGAGCTTTGTCCTGGGTTCCGCACCCTGGTGCAGATGTATGGGAGGTTATGTTTTTATATGCTTGTGTCTTTCCTCCATCTCTTTTTAAAAGACAAGTAGTAGTATGATGGTCTGCCAACAAAATGAATTTTCCATTCGGATTTACCAAATAGCTGAGCCTGACCAGGAAGACATAATTTCAGATTCTGTCAAGAGAGCATAACCAGACCATAAAAATCCAGGTTGCTGCTTCATCACATCACCTCACACAAATTTGGCAGAGTTGGGGTTTGGGTTGCCAAGATTATGCTCAGACGACTTCTTTCTTATACTTTTCCAGCTACTAAGATGGCACTTCTACTTGCCAAAGAAACATAACCTACACAGCAAAACCAACTAAACAAAAGCCCTCAAACAAACAAATAGAAAATAATATTCACCTGCATACGTATTCATCATTCTGGATCAACCCTTGGACACAGGGGTTGGGACTCAGCCCCTGGCATTCAGCTCTGCATGAAGGTATAGAGAGAGAACTCCTGTTAGCTGTCCTTTGGTACCAGCTGTTAGAACAGCAGGAAGCAGAAATGTGTTTGAACCTGAATTCCTGTAGAAAGTCATCAGTAACCTCCTACTCAGTTGAGAAAATGGGAAATGAGATCAATGTCCTATCTTCTGAAAAAAAGGGAAGCTTCATGGAAGTTTGTGTAACAAACTTTGACTCAATCTGCACAGGTATGCAATGGACCATTTCTTCCAGGGCTGTTTCCTTGCTTGCCTAGGTCTTGGCTGCTTCATAAATACAGCAACACTGTGAGAGAGCACATAGCTCCTCTTAATCACACATCCCGTGGCTCTGAGTGCTCCAGGGCCAGCTGTTACCCTCTCCCGTTGATAAAATGAGAGTGTTGGCATCAAAGCTGAGGTTTTCCTCCAGCTGGGAGGTCCTTCTCCTGGGAGGGGGGAGTGCTCAGCAGAAAAGGATGCAGGTTTATGCTGAGTGCCCTTGAAAACCAAGCAGTTAGTGATCCAAGTCCTCCCCACAGTGGCTCTGGAGCCAGGCTAACAGCATTAAGCAAGTGCTGTCTCTGCCCAAGCTATGAGACAAGGTTTGCTGATGCAGCCTTGCTGCTTCTGCACAGACACACCTCAACCCAGCTCAGTGGTGCCCAGGCTCCAATCTGACAGTAAACATGCTGAGGTCAAAACTGTGTGAGGGATGGTTTCAACACATTGTAAACTCTGTCTTCTAATTACAGGGCTGTAAGAAAGGGCCAGAAGCAAACAAATAGAAACACATCAGTGGCCTAAACTGAACACCAGCTCTTTTTGCCCAGTTCTTCCACTCCAAAAACTGTTAGGTTGGGGGTCTCAGCACTGGCAGTGTCATCCCTTCCTGTGAAAGTTGTCCCATGTCTCAGTCCTTAGCAGGTTTAGAAGAGGTAATTGTCCACCTCGAGTGCCATTCCCTGCTCCAGACCGTTTCTGTCACAGGTAACTCAGAGCTGAGCATTACAGCACCCAAGCAGCTGCCTCTCTGCCTCTTTTCCACTTGATCTTTAGTTGTTTGTGGGTTTTGAGGAGAGGATGTTGGGAAATCTGTGACACAGGCTTTGACATGTAATGACAGGTACCTGCATGCGTTGATCTTGGGCTCAGATTTGTGACTGTAAGCTGAGTTTTTATTACATCAGACAGTGATGAGGAGAATGGAGATCCCTGCACACCTCACCTTTGATTTATGTTGTAGGTATGCAGATTTGTTTAGCCAACACCTCTGTCAGTCCCCTGAGCCAGAAGCGTGAGACGGTGGCTGTTGCAGCACTGATGCTGCATTGATCAGCCCAGACAAGAAGACAAACCTGCACTGGTTTAAGATCCACTCTACGATACTGATGCTACACAGTTGCTTGTAGGCTCAGAGTTAATGTAGAGCTTGGTTGCTTGTGCTTTGAAAACAGAATCTGGGACAGCAGTAAGTAATAAATATTTGGGGATGATGACTTTTCAAGCCCAACATTCTCCTCAGATAGATCACTGACATGACACCTTCCTTGGAGTGTCCTATTAGCCTCTGCCTGAAGGCACAGCCGGTGCAGTGCATGGTGCCGCAGTGCTGCTGCCTCTCCTGCGCTCCGGGTGCTGCTGGGGCTGCTGCAGCCTCTGGCTCTTCAGGCCTTGCAGCACTGCTCTCCCTGTTGCCTGGGATGTGTGGGACTGGGCTGGGGACATGACAGGGGGTCCTGGGGGGACATGGTCTCCTTACATGCCAGAAATTCAGAGAATCACCATCTCCCCGTGCTCTTTCTCGTACAACATGCTGTGAATCTACTCACTTTTCACATATGAAATGAAAACCGAAATCTTTAACCAAGAAATGTGTAAGGGGAGTAAATTCAGGCAACGCAGTGAACACGATGGCAAATATCTCAGAACTGTTTTTTGTTTTCCTTCTACTATTCTTCATGTTTTCAAACTCTGCCTGCCTGCAGAGCCTGGTTTTGTTCTGAAAGTCTTTTCATGCATACCACATTCGTTTACCACCCACAGATGCTGCCTGTTTATTCTTTTCTGTTGTTTTCATTGATCTAACATGAAAGTCACCTTGAACTGAAAGAGGTTTGCCCTTGTTAGGTGTGCAAAGTATTAAAAAATGTAAATACAAGCATACAAAATACAAGGACTAAGCAAGTCTTTGTAGGGATTACTGTTACAAGAAGTCATGGATACTGAATCTGAATTGTCCATAAAAAGGCAAGATGCTCTTGGATTTAATAGACAGTTCATAGAATGGTGGCAGACTGCACACCAAGGCAGGGTGGCTATATGTGTTATACCTTTCATTATTTATCTTGGTCCTTTTCTTCCTGAACATAAACATATTTTGGTATTTACTGACCATTTTTTTTACTTACATCTTAATGGGTGACATGGAGTAATTCTCCTGTGGATAAATTATAAAAGATATAGCACCAGAGAAAATTTCTTCTACAAGAAAATTCATGCCAGGATTTACCATCAATCTTTATTTATGCCGCTGCTTTACAGATGAAGGAAACTCAGACCCTTCCTTGACAAACAAGAGGCAGCACTTCAGCCTAACAGCTTTGTATTGAGTGCCTAAATATCTTTTCCACATGAATTTAAAAATATGTTTCCAGACAATTACATTGTGAGTATGCCTCCAGGGCTACCAGCTGAGTGTTGGCCTGTTTGTCCCCTTAATTAAATATATGGCTAAATTCATTCAGCCATGTTAGCTCTGACTGGGATGAGCAATGCTGTGCTTGCTGATCCTTTTAGTTCTGCCAGCCCTTATGGTCAGAGAGCAGCTACACTCTGTCACTGTGTGTTTTCAGCCCGAGCAGAAAAGCTACACAAACTTCCTTCGTTTCCTAAAGAACAAAAATAAATTTTCTTCGCCTCTTCTTTTTCATTTTCATTATGGAATCTTTAGCTTAATTCTGGCTGTAAGGGCAGCAGGAGATTGCAGGTTTTAACTGCACAGAGAAATGGGTTACACTGGAAAGCTTCAGGGGATGTGCTTTTTAATTGGCACAAAACAGCAAAGCCCCAACATTTTTCATGGTTTGTGGGAATTTTGAGCATCCTTTCTCTCAAAAATGTGTGACATCTTGTGCAGGGTGTCTGATCCACCAAGGGGAACTTTCCTAGTGACAAGTCAGCTGACTAATAGCCTGTGGTCCTTTTTCTCCTTTTTCCAAGCCTACCAACTTTGTGTTGCTTTAAAAGATCAATACAATCAAATGACCAGTTTGACCAGTTTTGACCATTACCCATACAACTGGGCTGCAAAAACCTTGAAGTTCACAGCATGCCAAAGCACTGAACACAAAATTCCTGACCTCCCACCAGCGACTAAAACTTTTGTTCCTGTATAAATGTGACCTTGTGTGTATGTGGTTTGCAGGTGCTTTGCAGTAGCAAACACTTTTTAACTTCAAAGAAGTCAGGGTGAAGCTGACAGGACAAGGCCACTCCTGCACAGACACCAGCAAAGACAGATCTCAGAAAATTTATGCAGTGGCTCTGGCAAAGTAGGTAATAATAAAGAAAGTTTTATTATACATTGTATCTACTTGCACATCTATTGCTGAGTGGCTTTTTTTTTTTTCTTTTTTTTTTTTTTTTTAATTTTCTTGAATTAAACTCTGAACACTTCTACAAGGGCTTTGGACTTCTTACAAGCTGTGTAATGCTGAGCTCAGTGGCACTGCCCTTTTGATCCTCCCAGCAGTGGCCCCAGATAAGTGAGAGGGCTTGTTGTTACAGGAACTCTGGACTCCTGTGTACCTGACTTCAGTTAATTCCCCATAACACTTACCTGGAACTTACAACTGTACAATACTTTTAAAATTTGTGTCTCATTTGTGATGTTCATGGGCTTTTATGAACTAAAATGTACATTGAAATTTACAAAAATAAAGGTAGCCAAGTTTGTGGTAAGACCCAAGTTTGACAATTCTCATCTGAGAGTTGAAATCTAAATGCAAGCTCTTGTTCTGTGCCCAGGACACAGATTTAGCATCTAAGTGAATGGAAAGTGAGGAAAGTCCCGTGATTCAGGATTTTAGATGTGATGCTCATGAATGCTGCAGCCACGAATATATTTCCTGAGGAACTCTAAGTAAATTAAGGAATTTAAAAAATCTCTCTATATATATTCTTTCTCTTCAGACCCACAGAACTGAAACAAACAGGATGAAGTCCAGCTGCCTAAACATCAGTCCAGAGCTATCTGAGATGTCTAAAGGTGTCCAAGACATCTGTTTCAGGCTGGCATATATGACATAAGACTTACTAAAGACTCATTTCGTCTGGCTGCTAGATGCTGGGGGAAATAATCCACAGCATCTAAAATAGCACTGAGCCCTGTCAGTAAAGTCATTTCCTCTGGTGAGTACTGCAGGAGAGGCTTAGGTTTGTCCATTTATATCCATTACCATTTATATCTGCCTAATTATGTGAAGAATGGAATAAATTGTTTTGACATTAGGAAACTGCAGGAAACAAAAGCAAATCTAGTGATACTGAGGCATGCTATAAAAAAAAATAATTGAATTGAGAACATTTTCCAAGCTTCTATCCAGAAAGTCATCAAAAGAAGAATTATCCAATCTGCAAGAGACATTGAAAAATTATTCAAGTCTACTAATTAGTCATGAATGACATAAAAACAAGGGGGCAGTCATTTCTGCCAGGTAACAAATGACAGACTGAGAGGAAATGGCCTCAAACTTTGCCAGGAGAGGTTCAGATATTAGATATTAGTTTAGATATAAGGAAAAACTTGTTTACTGAAAGGATTGTCAAGCTGAAACAAGCTGCCCAGGTAATGCTGAAGTCACCATCCCTGGAGGTATTTAAAAGATGTGTAGATGGGACGCTTGGGGACATGGTTTAGTGGTACCAGGTTAACAGCTGGATTCAATGACCTTAGATGTCTTTTCCAACCTAAATAATTCCAAAATTCTATGATTTTAAGGTTGTTTTTTTTTTTTCAATTTGTTTTTTTTTCCTTCACTTTGTTCTTGAGGTGAGGTCATGGACAGGTTCCCTAGTGCCATTTACACCAAGACACAAGATACTTCCCAGAACATGATATTTTCTTGTTGTGAATTGTAGTAAACAGGACATATTCCACAGAGTTAACTCAAGTTTTGCTTTAAGCTAACACCCTCTACTGTTCACTCCTGCATATTATCCATAAACAAAACATAGCCATGATTAAAGTGACTACTGACTTTGGTGTGGTAGAGCAATTTCTAGACTATTGTCCTAATTTTAGTTTTGTTATTCTTTGGAATGAGTGCAGCAGTGACTTAGTCACCCAACCTCCCTACATCTTCCAGAAAAAAACCACACTGCAATGTCCCTTTTCAATAGTTTTGACATAGTATACGTCTTTATGATTTATTTTTGAAAATAACTGTGATTCCTGCAGTGACAAGAACAGCCTGATCACAATTTGATGTTGTTGAATGCTGGGGCTTTACTTTAGCAACCAGAAGTTTCTGAAGTTGACTTGTCTCATTTTTTTTATGCTGTATTTTTGACATAGTTATGAAAGTTGGATGGTGTTTCCTTGTGAATGATGATTGCTCACATTTCAAGGTTTTGGTTTTGGAGAAGATGGTTCTCTTCTGTATTTAGAGTCCGTGTGAATGAGTTATCTGACTCAGAATTGCAATGCAAACCAGACATCTGACTTGCTTACCTCTGAATTACAGCCACATGCCATTCGCCAGATGTTTTTATACTGATCAGGCCATGCTTTGAGGATAAGAGCAACCTAAATGAAATAGCCCTAGAATTAAATATTATTTGTCACCAAAGAAGGGTGTTAACACCAAAAGAACTCTTAGCTCTTCTCTAGAAAAGACAACTGGAAGGCAATGGAAGCGGCAGAAGAAACTGCAGAGTTCTCCTTCCCAGTCTCTCAGTGGCACAAGTGTCTGAAGCTCAGTTTTAATCTCCTTATTTCTGTATAAAACACCTAGCACATCATGCTTTCTAGCAATCCCCACCTCCCTTGGCAAGAGAAGGGTTTAAGGATAAACTTTAGGAATGCTGCTTGCTAAGCTCATCAACCTCGTCCTTCAGGGCTATTCTTTATATGTGAGGCAATAAATGGGAAGCTAATCTTAAAGAATATATCATTCCTTCCTTTCTAACCATTACCAGCATCAGGATATGCATGGGAAGGTGCAAGCACTGTTAAATCTTATTAGCCACTTGGGATTTTAGCAGTGTTAATCTCATAAATTCTTCTGTTTTACTGCCAGCCTCTGAAGTTTTTCCCCAAAAAAAACCTCACTGAGTTTGTCTCTAGCCCTGAGGAAAACCACTCAAAGTTTTCCCTGAGTTTCCTCTGTGCTGAAAAGAAGGCACCATTCTGGGAAATCCCTTTTCCCAATGGCAGCTGTGCTGCCATTTCTCATTTGACTTTCAAGTGACATCAGAAGATTAGTTGCAAGCTCTTTGCAGACTGCTAATCCAGAGTGCTGCATTACAGTGCCTTGATGTCCCTCTGAATATGACATTAGGTTGACTAGAAACAGAATAGTGTTCATAGGTGCTACAGAGATATTGGCAAAGACATCTTGATACTCCTGCCTTGAGCCCCATAAAAATAGGTGTAACACCCCCAAGGCAATTCCACAGGTCTACTTGGGAAAAGAGGCACAACTGGAGGCTGTTGAGGCTGTTTTGTCTTGTCCTGTCACTGGTTGCCTGGGAGAAGAGGCCAACCCCCACCTGGCTGCACCTTCCTTTCAAGTGGCTGTAGACACCAATAAGGCACCCAGCTGAGCCTCCTCTTCTCCAGGCTAAACAACCCCAGCTCCCTCAGCTCCTCCTCAAAAGTCCACCTCATTCCTCATGCACTGGCAGCATCAACTTTGAAACAGGTTTTGCTGGTAGTTACTGCTATGGAAGGTCTTTGACCACTGTAACAGTAATTTAAAGTGTGTTATTAGTTTGCTGAAATAAAACTCCTGTTGGTGTGGAACTAGAACAAGCTGGCTTGAAATCAGGATGATTTCACTGTCTGGGGGAATAGTTGCATTCTGGTCAGCTCTGTTGGGCTATGCCAGGCCACGGTAAGTTATCATGCTGTAGCCATGTGTGTGTGTAAGCCAAAAGGAGATAGGGCATGGATAGCCTGGCACTCACACTACAAAAGAAGGTATCTCCCCCAAAGAGAGACAAAAGAGTCATCCAGCAGGAACCTGTCTCTTAGATTGGATTACAGTGAGGGTCAGTAACATGCTCAGTTCAGGTACATCAGCAAAGAGCACATCAGTCACTGGCCCCAGCTCTCAGACAGCTTGTTTGTTTAAGCAAAGCCTGCATACAGAATGCTCCCACTGGCAAAGATTTCCTGAGTCTTTGCCTTTGTTGTCTGTGGTTGTTTCTAATTCATAAGATAACAGTTCCTACCTGTCCCAGCCAGTGATATTTGTTCTTTAAAAGCATTTCTTATTTTAGCTTTTGCCTTTGCTTTATCTGACTTGTGTGAGCTGGACTGCTCCTGCCCTGCTTTAATCTCTGGTCCACAGAAAGCCCTAGAGAGACATTTAACAGTGCCAGATAAATGAAGATTCAGCAGAACTCAGTACTCTACTGAATTACTGAACTTTCTGTCACATTTTCAAATGCTTGCTTTTTATGACTACTGTAACATGAGTGAGACATATCTTACACCTCAAGCCTTGTATACAGCAGATGGAAATAAAGGGTGTTGCCTAAAAAACTCCAAGGCAAATCATAGAATCTAGAATGGCTTGGGTTGAAAGGGCCCTTACAGATCATCTAGTTCCAACCCTTAAAATGAAGTGGATAGAATCTTTCTTCTCCTCTTTCCTCAGTTGTTGAGGTAAGTCACTGCTATCTGCTAAGAGGCATTTGACTACTCAGACTGCTGTTGAAATGAGGGTCAGAACAATGAGGGTCAGAACAAGGACACTTGGAGCTGTTAGCTCCCAGTAGGCTCCTATACACATTTTTTAGTTCTTTGATTTCTTTAGCTCTAAATTTACAACTTGACACAGTGCTTAGAGACAGCAGTTTGAGATCTACCACTCATCATTTATCTCCTGTAACTCAGAACAATCCATCACAGAGACTGTGCAGGCTGTTGTTAGATCCAAGTAATGATATTTCTGAGTTCATAAAAGAGACGTCTTTAATCTGTGATTACCAACATTTGGCTGCAGACTGTCAGCTGGGTTTTCTCAGACTCATTAGCAAGGCCCAGCAATGGCACTGGCTGCAATCATATAGCACAATGGGAAAGGCTTTTAAGGCCTAATTTATATTTCACATAAGTGTCTTCCTTTCCTGAGCTTGCTGCTAATGGACCACCATTATGTGACTGGAAATGTCAATTTATTCTGTTTGGAGGAGCTGGGCTGTCTCCCTGTCAGTGCCTCAGGCCTGACTAGCATTTTGCTGAAATTCCCTTAGAGACAGCAGGATAGTTTTATTTTCACTAAGGGATAGGACTGTCCTGAGAACGATCATAACAAAGTGCTCTTGTGTATACTTATTATCTGAAGCTAGCCGCCCGGGGAACATTAACAAGGCTGCATTTGCAAACGTTCTTGTTTAAATAGAGGAGTGTGAAAATTCACAGGAGAATTCCACAGCTCCCTGATCGTCTGTAGCGCGTCTGCACGGCTCACGGAGCCTGTGGCTCCAGGCAGTTTGACTCACACGAGATGCTAAGGGAACTCAGAGCTAGGCTTGCAGCCAGCAGGAATTTCCACACCTCTCCCAGGCCAGGAGCCAGTGTCCCTGCACTCCCCATCCCTCAGGGCTCTCTTCTGGCAGAGAACGGGGCCGGGAAACGCTGTAGGACAGAGCTGCTGCAGCTGAGCGAGCGCTCGCTGGGACAGCAGCTGGGAAGCCTCCTCACCTGTCCATGCCCTGCTCTTGTGCAAATGCCTCCATGTGCTGTGGCAGGAACACCAAACTAAGTTAGAAGGTTAGCAGTCATTCTTTGGATAGTTCAGCCTGTAATGGCTAGCACTGGGATTCTGCTTGACAAAATGACTGGCTTCAGGTGGATGCTAAGGCTTTCGTGTATGTAACAAGGGCCCAACCCTGTTACACCAAAACCTGTGGTGCCTTTCACAGATGCTTTCAAACCTCGAAAGCTTTTCATTGATTTTAAAGGGACACAGCAGCTACTTTGCATTCAGCATTTATTTTTATTCAAGCCAGGTAAAAGCTCATTAATTCTGGTTGAAAAACGACTACCAGACTCCTATCTTTCCCCTTTACTATACATCACCCCAGTGGTGCAGAATAAGGAAAAATAAATAGAGCTTGTTCACTTAAAATTAGAACAACATGGAGATTACAGTGTAGAACACTAAACAGGTATCTGTGACCTTTTGCTTTTATTTATTTATCAGGACATCCTTGGCTCTAGAGGGGCTAGGTTAGGAAAGCAGCTTGGTTATGTTCAGTTTTCTACAGCAGTCAGTTCCTCACAGGATCAAGCTGTTCATAAACTATGAAAATACCTGTGATGTGGATTTCACATGCCTTACTTGGATGTTTTTATTGTTTGTTTCTATTTATTCCGTCTTTTGAATATTTTTGTCTTGTATTTGCACATGTTAACTTCACAGTTTTGTTCAGTGGAGCTCCAATTCTGCAGGTCCTCTCCAAATCATAACTCACATTGTTCAAATGAGAATGGCTTCCTAAGGCAGATCTAATCAGTGTTTCTCTTGGGAACAAAACCAAATGAGCTTTCCTAAGGTTGGCAATTCAGTCCAATTATTTCGCAGATCTTTGTTCATTTAATTCCTCTGAAGTGGAACAATCAGAAGAAACAAGGCAGAGCTGTTTCAATGCAAACAGGAAATTACAATTTCTCAGTTTGAAGAAAATGAGATTTTGCAATACGCTCCTTTATTTATTTATTTATTTAGCCTTATTCTTTTGTCATGCATCCCAGCAGCGATTTACTGCAGAGCACAGCAGTCTTGAGAGAACTATCAGAATAATGTCTGTGCTGCTCAAAATGGAGCTGTGTAGACAAAGGCACAGGTAGTGTAAATAAACTCAACTCCATTGAGTTGGGACCTGTATCAGTTGAGCTGGGACCTGGGACCTGTATCAATCTAGAGTAACTGAGAACTTGCAGTTTACTGCAGTGAAAGGATGCTTTTTTCACTCCTTGGATAACATCATTATATAGAATCATAAAATATCCTGAGCTGGAAGGGACCCACCAGGATCACTGAAGTACAACTGTCTGGAACTCCAGATTTTCCTTTTCTTATTAATTTTCATTTCCAGTCACAAACTGTCATGCAAGCTTTGCTTAATTGCAGATATTGTGGCACAAAATTAACCTTTAGTTTGCATATGAAACTGAAAAATACTTTGTTGAAATTAGACATGTTAAGTCATGGTTGTGTTTTAAAGAGGTGTCTATCTAAGACAACTTTAGGCCACTGAGATAAATCATCAGTAGTGCCCTGATGAACATAATAATTTTGATGGATGATATCCTGCAGCTGTCAGCAGGCTGGACCTACTTGTTGATGTTTCTCAGGGGACTGGCTTAATGATTGTAGAAATGAAGCAAGAACTACACTTGAAAAGAAAATTTAATTGAAATTATGAAAATGTTGGAAAGAAGCACTATTTGCTCCCTGAATAAGCATGTTTTAATTTATACCTAACAATTCTGAAAATGGAAAAGGAAAACATAATTTTTTTCCTGTCATCTTCAATTCCTAGGCAACTGTTTTTGAGGTACTGTGAAGATGTATTACAACTTTAAAGTAGTCTTTTCTCCAGAATTTCTTGCAGCAGTACCACTGAAAGCAATGACAGACTGTGATGCCATTCTGGATGTGGACATTCCTTTTTGCTGATTCAGCCTGATCTGCTCACTATCCAGATCTGGGACCTTCTGGAAGTCTCCAAGGCTTTTTCCTCTGTTCCATTAACAGGCTTCCTTCACATAGCAACCAGAACATAAGGGCAAGATGTACAACCAGACCTCATCTGAGGAGGAAGCCAGGACCTGCAAAGGGCTCATATCTACATGTGACACTTGGGAAGTGCAACCAATGCTTGAGCCTTTGGAGGGACAATAGCAACCTGGCATTTGGTGCACACCTGGTTGATTAGCTGCGGTCCCAATGCTTCCAGAATGCCTGGACTACTCCTGAGGGGTCAGCCCAGCAGGAAAGGACATGAAGAAGGATGCTCTTCAAATGCTTTCTGCCTTCTGCTTTGCTGCCTAGGGTTCTGATCCTCAAAAACCCTGTTACTCTGAAGACTGGTGGGACAGCTGTAGGAGACAGACACCTCGAGTTTCTGATGGGGTTTTAAGAGTATTGGCCATGGTACTCTTCTCTCTTCAGTCCTTTTTGTGTGATGTGGTTCATCTTTCTTATGTAAAATCACCCGAGCAGTCAGAATGCATTTCTCATGTCCTGTGGTGTTCAATCTAGCTCAATTGATATGCAGCAAAGTGCAGCAGCCTTTCAGCTAGGAATGACATGGCTTCTGCTGACATTTCCCAGCTGAAGAATCATTTTATGAATCATACACACTCTTTGTTTCCAGCTCTTCTGAACCCTGTGAAAAGCAGCATCAGAGCAGGACAGGTGGAGTTAGGCAGACTGTGAAAGCCTTGAGGGAACTTCAGCACAGGAAAATGAGGGTCAGCACCCTCAAGGAGGTCAGAGAGCCAGGGCCAGCGCGCTAAGAAGAAACCTATTCATCGGTACCGCGAGGAGAAGCGCCTCTCACGATGGAGAGGGTGTCGGCCCCAGAGGCAGTGCTGGGGGCGGCTGTGGGGCACCATCCCCTGGGGGTCCCCATCGGGCAGGACGCGCAGGGACGGCGGAGCCAGAGGCCCGGGAAATCCATTCCCCGACGGCTGCTGAGAGGACGCGCTTCGAGCTGGCAGCGGCACGTCCCCACCCGCCTTCCTCAGCATCCCCGCTGCCTCCGGCCCCTCCGCCGGCGCAGATGAGGGAGCTGCGGGCGGTGTGTGCGAGGGGAGGGCGGAGAGGAGCCGGCTCTCCCTGCCGGTCCCGAGCTCTCCTCCCGAGCGCGGCCGGGACCGCCGCCGGGCCTCCCCGCTCGCCACGGGCTCTCCCTGCCCGGCGAGCAGGGCTGAGCGCCCGCCCGGGCACAGCGGCTGAGGGCAGCGGGCCGTGTGGCCGCCCGCACGGCCCCACCGCTTCTCGCATCGCCGCCCTGCGATCCTCGCTCCGCCGGCGGCCCCGGGCCGGCCCTGCCCTGCCCTTCCCTGCCCGCGGCGGGCTCCCAACTTTCCTCGGCGTGGCACGAAATGTGCCGGGGCGCCGCCGAGCCCCTTTGACGTCTTGATCCTCTCCGAGAACTTAACAGGATCGCAAAGCCCTTCGAGCGGCTTTTCCCGGTGAGCCGGGCTTAGGCGCTCGGGCTGCGGCCGTAATCCGCCCGCGCCGCGCGGAGGGGCGGCTCGGCGGGCCCTGCCCTGCCCCGCCGCCCCCGCCGGGCCGGCCGGGCTGCGCTGCCGCGGCTCCCGGCGCGGCCGGAGCGCGTCCGGGCCGGCCAAGGGCAGCGCTGCCCGCGGGGAGAGCGCCCCGGGGCCCCGCATCCAGGCAGGCGGACTGACAGACGGACTGACAGACGGAGCGACGGACGGAGCGCCAGAGTTCGGATGCTGCGGAGGAGAGCGTGGGCAGGTGAGTGTGAAGCAGGAGGCAGTAAGCCTCCCTTTATGTCGTGCCCGTGAGAGTGGCATCATGTCCTGCAATAGACTTCAAGCCTTAGCTCAAAAGCTTGAAATGGAAACGTAAACTTGATTAATTTTAAGGAAAAGTATTAATTTGATTAATTGATGCACTGATTGATGCTTTGATTAATTGAAGTGCTCTGTACTTACAATTAAGTTGGATTCAAGGCACAAATCTGAACAGGAGTGGGGCTGAGGGGACTTATTCTACTCGTGTTGACTGATGCTTAATGTGACTAGCTTGATCTGTGTCTCTTAACTTCTCCGCTGTCTGGTGTCTGTGGTGTAATCATAAGGCTGTCAAACACTATATAAAAAAATGCTAGCAAATACTACAAGCAGTGAAAGGGAATAGTTTTCCAGTGATTCCTGGTGCTTCCAGTAAATTGACCTTGGTTCTAGAAATATGACATATTTTGCAAAAGTCCTGTACTGTAATCCAGGCCATGGTCTACCTAAGAATATAGAAGATACAGTAATAACTATAATCAGCATCTTTCTCTAATGCAAGGTGCCCTCATTTACCAACAGAAAAAGTCTAAAGAAGATAAGGAAAAGTGATGTGAACATTACTTTAGATCTCTGAGGAAATGATGTTAAATGTAAATGTTGGTACCTGTTGATCTACCTGTTGAAACTATATTTTGTTTTCCATATTCATAGTTGCTGCATTCAAAGTATGTAGTTAAAGGATTGTTGTATTTAAAATCTGTAATTTTCATTTTTACAACTGAGTAAAACTACATCTGTAGTTTCAGATATTACAGATTTTGAAATAGCATAACTGTGTGCCTTCAGTCAGCACAGTCTTTGGTTTTTTCCTTCTGGTATTTTTCATGTTGTTTTCTTTGAGTATGCATGCTAAAACCATCTGATTAGAAAAATACATGTTGCAAATGAAAACGGGACTGTCAGGATGTTGAATCAGCAAGGGTAATCATGGTAAACAAGTAGTGAATTACTTGAGGGAAGAACTCATCACAGCTTTAAAAAATTACACATCATATGAAATATATATTTCATATACATATGAAATATCAGAATGTCTCAGCTTTGCATTCTGTGTATCCCAGCCTTTGTCATCCAATTTGCACCCAAGCCCAGTCATTTCGGTTCAGCACGTTGTCCTGCAGCCTTCTCCAATGTTGCCATCTCTTTTCATTAGCATCTCTTAAATCCTCTCCGGTAGGATGCCTCCTTACGGCTTGTGAAACGTGACGCGCCTTGCCTCTCGTGTTTCCCTTCCCCAGCCAAATGGGATGGCTCCGATAGTTTACATAAAGTGGGCAGGGAGTGAGTTTAAATGTGTAACATCCACAGGTAGGCAGGTGCACACGTGCAAACACACATTTATTTTACAGGCACACATTCAGCAGTGTAAACCTGCTGTGCTCATGCTGTGTTCATGGCCCTGCTATGTTCTCTTGTAAGAGTTACCTGGACAACTGCGCTGACAGGAGACATTGGCAGAACCCCTGAATTTTAGACAGTGGCTACAGAAGCCTTGCATATGATGTATAGAAACATGGATACCTGCACCAAGTTAACCCATTCAGGCAAAAGAAACAACATGATGTGACTTGCTTGTTCAGTCAGCTCTAATTTTTAATTTACTGTCTTTTAATTTATGGTATTAAATTCAATATCCACAGCTAGTTTCTACTGAAAAGTTTCCAATCTAATAAAGAATTCATCTGCAGAAGATGGTCTGCAGAAAACTTCAGTAGATCTTAGAAAATTGAACTATATTGCTAATAGTTCATAGTTACAGAAGGGAAACTCGGTCCAAATAATTAAATTTAAATAAATGATTATTTTGGTACTACAAGGTGCTGGAGATTGAGCCATCAAATAGATGAAAGGTAATCATGTGCATTTCATTCTAAAACTATAAATTATACATACATGAATAATGCAGTGCTTTGTGAAGTGCATGCACATCTAAAGTACCTGTGAAAGGTAGAGTATTTGACATCCTTGGTTGGTACTGAGGCTACTAGGCTATGCATGTAAATTATGTGCATTCTCAGGAGATGTCAGTGCTCACAGACTGTAGAAAATGCAATATAATGTAGCAGAGAGTAATACATTTTGAAAAGCGTGCTTTTAAAAGAGGTCCTAGAATTTAAGAATAGTTGATTTTAACTGTAATGAATTCGTGGGGGTAAGTTGGTATTGGATCATTGTTCCTTGAACTCCTTGAGCTTGATCTAATAGCCTTCATACAAAGCTGATTTCCATATGGGTGTGCCAGAGTCCAGTCTGCAGGTGAATTTACAAACCTCCAAATAATTGAAGAAAAGGTTGTGCCTTGTCTTCAAATCACCTTGTTATTCAAAAGTTCCAGTTTCCAGTCTTTGATGTGCAGTTGTTGCCATTACTGGTTGAATCCTTGGAGCTGTGGCCTCCTGTCACATGGTGCACACACAAGATACATAATGCACAGCTGAGCTATAACTATTAGCAAGTGATATAACAAGGATCATGTAGGTGGAGGTCAGATCCCAGAATAAATCCCAAAGACTTATCAGGGTTGAACCTGAGAGGCTGTGTGAGGATTTGGAACATGTCTTAACTAAAATGATGTAAGTGATCCTATGCAGCTTATCACTGCTTCCATAGCAATAAATAAAATGCTGAAAGCTTCAAGAACAACAGTATTTTAACAACTACACAGACACATAGCATGCATTATAAAATCATATATAAAGTCATCTTTTATTTTGTGATGGTGATGCATATTTCACCTTGAAAATCTCTTTTTTGAATTCTGCCATATTTTCTTTCTGTGGTCCTTTTAACAATTAAGCTTTAAGAATACTAAGTGGTGGTATAAGTAGCTTGATCTATCATTATTACTTGATAAACAACTACATTTACTTTCTATCAGGTGTATTAATACTTGGCCAGTTAACAATTTTGAATTAAGTTAGGTTGGGTTGACATATTCTGCCCCAAAAGGGAGCTGCTAGAGTAGCCCAAATGTGAACTCTCAGTGCTTTTGAGAGGGAGACTACAGTAATTCAAAGATCCTTCACAGATCTTTGACAGGCTGCTGAGCTCACTTTGATGGCTTAGCAGAGAGCCATCAACTTCCTAAATTTGTTATAATTTGTAATATTAAAGTGTGTGCCTGTGGGTTGTATTTTTTTCATGCTGAGAAGTTGCAAAATTGTCTGAAACCCAGGCCACAAAGCTGATCAGAGGCCTTGACTGTGTGCAATAGCAGTGAGTGCTGAAAACAGATACTCCTGGTGTCATAGGTGCTCTCAGAACACTGAAAACCCATGAGAAAGTTATTTGTATCCCATAAACTGCTGGTAAGGGGCTCTGGAAAAATCAGAAAAACAGGTTTTGTCTTGCTTAATTTGAAGCAGACTTGACAAGTTTCTCATTTTTGAGGTGCAGCTGCTCAGCACAGTGCAATTTGCTGCAGACAGGTGAATTGACTTGAGAAAGAGGGGAGTTATGGCTGTGAATTGGGTGCCACTCCTTTTGGCCTGGAGATAGAAGCCCAGTTACTCTGAGTATCCCAGTTTAGTTTCAGTCATTTCACATATGTAGCTTCCTTCTTAGTGCCTTATTCCTGCTTTCCTGCATTTCTACTTCAGGAAATCCAGTGGATGGCGGAGCTCCTACAATTCAGATACTGCAGCCTTCGTAGCTCTAGTTCTGGGCCTTTAATGATGTAGTTCTAAAGAGATAAATGGAACCTGATTTTCAAAATTAGGAAATACTTATGTGAATCCGAAATTTTCATATGTTACTTGAACTCATATTTGTCAAACAACTGTCTGTCTTGTTAAAAATACTTCTTTTATACCAGACAGTGCCTTTAAGATACTTTGACACAAGGCCTCAGTTGCTATTGAATCCAAAAGGAAGAGGATAAAAGTGCCTGACCATTTGTATTACAAGTAGGGAGTGCTATCACTAATGTATGTAATTTGTCACATTTTTAGTAGGATAATACATCTGTCTCATTTAGCTATAGGTTCAATCTCAGTGATTTAGGCACTGAAAAGCAATATTCTTGAGTGTGGAATTATTAATCTCTTTTAGGTAAGTAATTTGTAAGCAAGAAAGAAAAGACTAGGTGAGAAAGCATGTTAAAGTTCTGCTTAATGCATTGTTAAAGATGCCAATCTTTCAAGAGCTAGGAGGGATTCAAGTTTTATTTTGCTGGGTGACTAGATTGAGGCTGAGAGGACTATGTGCCTGTCTGTCCATCTTTTTCTCCTGTTAAATCACTTTTGAGCTAAATACTTGTTCTAAGTGGGTAATGTGGATCTATGAGACTTGTCAGCCTTTAGGTAATCAAGTTTTAGCCTCAGTGTCATTTATTAGCTTTAAATATTCAGAGCAGAGAGTGTAGTTGCCAGGTAGGAGATATTATTTATAAAAGGCAGGTACCAGTGTGGGGTGGGTGCAGCGCCTGGGGGCTGGCAGGGGCCATGGGGCCCGATGTGAGCAGCAGTCAGGGATGCCTGTGCTGGACACAGGTGGCTCCAGCCAGCTGAGCACCTAGGGAAAAGTAGGATGCCACCAAGGCAGTGTGTGGGGACTGAGGGGAAAAAAAACCATCTCTGCAGAAAGTAAGGTCAGAGAGGAAGGAGCAGAGATGGTGTTGTGGGCACTGGAGCAGGATTCCCTTGCAACCCTTGGAGAGGACCAGGATGGAGCAGACATCCTCTGTGGAGGACCCTTGGGTGGAGTCAGACATTTCCTAAAGCAGACTGCAGCCAGTGAAGAGGAGGCTGTGCAGGAACAGGCTCTCCAGACAAGAGCTGTGGTCTATGGAGGAGGCACACTGGAGCAGGTGTATCCTGCAGGACTGCAGCCTATGGAGTGGATCCACACTGGAGCAGTTTGTGGAGAACTGCAGCCTGCAGTAAGGACCCACACTGGATCAGGGGCACACTGTGAGGAGGAAGGAGTGGCAAGCAGGAAACATTATGGACTGACTGCAGCCTCCCATTTCCCAGCCCCTGTGCTGCTGGGTAGGGTAGAAGAGCTGAAGGAGTTGGGAATGCAGGGGTAAAGTTGAATCTGGGGAAAAGTGAGTGGTAGAGTGTTTTGCCTTTGTTTCTCACCATCCAGCTCTATTTTAATTTGCACTAAACTGAGTTTTCCCCAGTTTGAGCCCATTTTGCCTGTGATGATAATTGATTTTCCAGTGTCCTTTTTCTTCCTGATTTTTCTCTTGACCCATGATGTGCTTTCTCATCTTACTTTCTCCCACTGGGCTGCTGAGGAGGAGAAGCGTAGTAGCAGCAGCTGGGTGGGCATCTGGCAGCCAGCCAAGGCCAACCCACCACTCAACTGTAACAATCATGGTTTTAAATGTGAAGCTGAGCTCTACTCACTTCTTGAAACTGCCTTGTGAGAAACAGTGTTTAGTGGCAGTTTTAGGATTGCAGGTCCCACATGGTTGGAGCTGTCTCTCTGTGGCCCTGCAGAAGGTGTTTGCAGAGCCTCATGACTCTTCAGGACTTTCCTGCTGGCTGACTCCTGTTAAACTTCCCCTTAGTTGGTTACTTGGCATATTTTGGATCCTATGTTGAAATGCCAATCTCCTCCCTTGTTTTGATAAATTAAAAACATTTATCACTAGGGTTCTTAGAGGCCTGGAAGGAACAAATATTTCTTCTTCATCAGATAGCTGGTAATTTTTCAGAACTTAATGGGCTTAATACAGTGCCAAAACATGTTGCTTCAGGAGTTCTCAGCACCTGCACTGTACCCAAACTACCTCCCTGGTTATTTCTATCAGTCCTGTGTTCAGTCTCTCTCTGCCACAGCTGGGAACATGTACCACACTTTCATCCACTCTTCCTACTTCCTTCCAAAAATATATTTTATTGCTTAATTATAGTAGAGTTGTATTTCTGTGAATTTTTTCCCTCTCCTTTCCTCCAGTATAGTGCAGAATAAGAGTTCAGACCACACTGTATATTGAACATGAATTTTGCAGCTAAAATGATTGTAAGGGATCTGAAATGAGCTGAAATTTTACTTACATATTTTTATTTTGTAACTTTTTAGTCTTCACTTTTTCAGGATGAGCCGGCCCCATTTTCTTCCTCTCCCTTTTTCGAGTCTTTAATCATTCTTGCCATGCTGTTAATTCTGCTTTACCTTTCTGTTTAAGAGAAGGACTTAAGGTGTTCCAGATAAGTCTGCACTGTTGTTTCATGGAGCAGTTTTAGTGTTTTTTGTGTCATTAATATGTTCCATGTATACATTGTCAGTTGTTGTGTCAGCAAACCTGCCCAGCAGTGAGCATGCTGTTTCATTGAGCTGCAATACCTGTGTCATAAATTCATAAATTGGTTTGGGTTGGAAGGGACCATAAGGACCATGTAGTTCCAACTCCCACTAGACCAGGCTGCTCAAAGCCCCATCCAACCTGGCCTTGAGCACTTGTAGGGATGTAGCATTCGCAGTTTTGCTGGGCAACATGGTCCAGTGTTTCAACACCATCATAGTGAAGAATTTGTTCCTAATATTTAATCTGAAACTACCCTTTCAGGTTCCCTGAGAGCATATGGTTCACTTGGATCCATGTAGGGCAGTAATTTGCATGCTTTTCACCTGTATTCAAGGGTTTCCATTTGCCTGTGTTGCACATCACTTATCATCAGATTGAGAAATTGCTGATGTTGGCCACCCTGAGGTTCCCTGCACTCCTTTAGTTTCTCTTGCCTATACCATTTGTTGTATCTTATTGTACCATCTTAGCGTATTACCACTCCTTCTTTCCATCAGCATCATTAACAACAGGTTTTCCTATGGAGTCCTGAGGAATACTGCTATTAAACTTCTGCAGTGCTGAAGGTGACTATTTAGTCCTGTTCCTGCTTTCTGTCTTCTCGTTTTTTTAGTCCAAAATAGTGTTTGGCTTCATATCCTATGACTTGTTTTTTCTTCTTTAGTGGCATAGTTTTTGAAAGTCTAGATAAGGTTTCTTGTATTGAGTGCTCCAGTGGCACACTCAAGCCTTACAGGAGGTTTGGAATATCTAATTCCAGTATCTATTAAAAGTGTTTAATTCCAGATTAGTAATATCCAGTTACAGACATTTCCATTTAAAGAAATACTGTACTTGATATTTTTTAACCAGACTTTTGGGAACTGATGCAAAATGCATCTGGAAATCCATGTGCAGCACCTACAGGGGTTGAAACATAGAGAGGCACTGTTCACTTATCTGCAGTTTCAGAAGCAATGTGTCTTCTCAGTGAGGGAATCCATGGCATTGGTAGCAAATTATCCACATCATCCCAAGATTTCAGAAGGGGTTTATTATCTCATGCTTTCATTGTTTTAACAGCTTTATTTTTTTAGCAGAATTGCTTACTTTGTTGGAGATTATAAACCAGGTTACCCTTGTTTTTAAGAACTGCTGTAGGTAGACATCAATCCAATTGTGAGTCACCAGAACTGTTAAGTGTAACTTTCAAGTGTCAAAACTAGTCCAGAACTTAACTCAGTACTAAATTTGCTCTGAAATTACATCTTTAGAAAAAATGTTAATGCTTTGTTACTTATGCATAATCCTTCCCACCGTCAAGCTTTTAAAACTCTGAGTTATGTTTTTAACATAAATTATCTGCACTTTAGAAGTTAATTCTTCTGAGTGAGCATTCCAGTCTGAGAGTGGGTTGAAAGAATTCAATTTTTTTTATCAGTGTGTAATAAAAATGCCCATTTTTTTTCCCCAGTAAAAGTTCAGTTAATCAGCATCAACAAGGCTCAGTTTAAGGTGAGACACAGACATTATCTGATTTACACTGAGGCAAAATTAATAATGGGGAATACTAATAAAAATTTTGAATATTAAGTGATGCCCAAAGTTGTTTCTAGGGTAATTTTTGTTATTTCTTCATTAAAAAAAAAACAAAAACAAAAAAAACAACAAACCACTTTAAAATATATTAAATAATTTTGAAAGTTGTATATCTTTTTTAATTGTCTGGGAATTGAGTGGAGGGTAAGTCAGGTATTTGTTTTTTAAGAAAGTGGGTGCATAATATTCTAATAATGGATAGTGGGCTTTATTTCAGGAATAATTCAGGTCACAAAGTTAGTTTCTGAAAGATCTGTATTTCATTTGGTATTGAAGGTGGATCTTGTGTGGTCAGTGAGACAGAGGATGACAGGTGAAAAATGGACACTACCTAGTGTGAGGGAGTTGATTGATCCTGTGAGAATTTAATTCTAGTCATATTTCAAACAAAAATAATTCCTGAATGGCATTTCAAAACCTTTTTTTTTTCCTTTTTTAAAAATTCAAAACTTTCCCTGAAAGTCTTTCAGTTTTTCATTTGCAAAACACGTGTCTTGAGTCTTTAAACTCATTTTGTAAGTGGTAGATGCGTAATGAATTTGGAAAGGCATTGAAGGTCAAATCTGGAAAGGAATTCAGATAAATCTTTTAAAACTTGTAGGAGATGAGCTGCTAAATATCTTAACAGACTGTTTTGAAGCATAGTAATAAAACCCCCTAGTGTGTGTTAAATGCAGAGTTTTAATAATATGGACTTATAGCATGGGTTATAATATAGAATTATAGCATTAAGATAAGGGGTAAATGTCATTAATTATCTTCTTGGTTAATACAGATTTTTAGAATAAAGAGCTTAATCATAAAATAGATAAAATTAGCACTGGGGAATCAATGTAAAGTGGAATGGATTGTCCTAGCACATGTATTACCTGGCTTTTTTTGGTTGACTTTCTCACTAACCTTCTTTTAATGAGATTTTAAATGCAGTTTCACTGTGGATAATAGGTATGACAGTGTAGGTAGTCCATAAAGCCTGGAGATGAAAAGAATATGGTGTCATGTAACCCTTTTTCTTTGGTCATGATGAGTCTTTACTAACACTTTTTTTCTGTCTGCTGCAAATAAATCATGAAACACATGTCATATGTGTGTGTAAATATCACTGACTTTTCTTCAGATGGTTGAAATTGCTTTCTGCTGTTCCACTGTTTTCATAAAGAACTCTTTTTAAGTACTGAGCACATTTCTTTTGTAGCCTTCGTAATTTTTTTCCCATTTCAACTGTCGTTTAGATGTTGATATGTAAAGCAAAATGGCAAAAATCAACACCCAGCACTCCTACCCTGGTATGCACAGCCTGTCTGTCAGAACTGCCAATGAAGATATCGAAAGGATTGAAAATGGCTATATCAGGTAATATTTTCCTTTCATCACAGTCAAGAGGACAGATTGCTGCATGAATTATGGAACTCCTTTAGCTCTGGGAATGGGAGCTAGAATTGTGGGAATATTGTGTCGTGATCTTGTTGGCCCTGTGCACTTACCAGACTTGACAACATCTATGCAAAGTACAGGAGAGACAGACACAGGGAAGTTGTCATGGCTTGCAGTTTTAGAACCAGAAGCTGTATTGCCTCAGGAAAAAAGCCTATTTTCACATCAGTGGGAGCTGCAGTAACTCATTAAAGAGAAACCTCTTTCTCAAGTCACCACACAGATAGCAGGGTCTGTGCATCCAAGAGAGTGTGTAGGATCTGGTGAAAAAAAAGATCCTTCCAGCACCATGCAGTCAAGCTTGGGAAGGTTTTTTTTTTCAAAAGCAAATTACCTAATCCTGTGATAGGGAAAATTTCTAGTGTATAAAGAATATCAGCATTTTTGTCCTGGGTTTTCAGAGTGTGTTCTCACTGTACAGAGGAAATGTAATAGTTTCTTTACATTCACCTTTCTTTAGTTTTGATAGTTTTAAAGTGGCTGTTTGAAACGTGCCAGTGAGCTTGCACTTACCTGTTTCACAGCACCAGTCGTTCCTCTAGACTGGGCAAAGCCTGCTGGGCCTGCAGAAAGATGCCTGATGATCCACAGCATCTGTAAAGGATGGAAAAAGTTTTTTGCTTTTGGCTTGTTATGGCAAATCACCTCCTCTATGTGGACCTTGTCAGGCCATCACTTGCTGTTCAAATGCACACCCAGACTGGAGCACCCAGATGGGCTGATAGGACTCCCTGCATTACGGTGATTTTTGGATGGCATGTCTCTAGCAGCTGCTGAGGATGCTCTGTTTGTTTTGGTCCTTTTTCTCTTGCCTTGCTTACATGATGCCTTCTGTCACATAGATGTATCTCCAGTAGTGAAAATGGATCTGATTTGTTCTGCACAGTAAGGCCTGCTTGTTGTAGTTACACTACCCCATGGTCTCCTTAGGGAGATCTAAAAGAGCCCTGTCCCTTTCTCTCCATTATCAGTGATGTGTTGGAAAAAGTGAAAACACAGATTGAAATGAGCTTCTTCCTTCCCTTTTTTTTTAACATCCTATTTGTAGCGGATGTCAGTGATTGGCAGCTCACAGAATAGAATTACTGGCAGGGATGTGAGAGTGGGGTTATAAAGGTTTAAATGTAGAATTAAATCCCTGCGGTCATCTGCAATTTCAGAGACAATGACTTTGACAAATAGAGGGACTGAAATATGAATTGCACTTTATCATCATGGTGATGGTCTTGAAGAGGCATTTTTTAAAGGAAAGTTTGATATTATCAGCATTAATTGCAGGACTTCATAGATAGGTAAGAAAATACAGTCTTGCTCTGTAAAAGAGATCTCATATTTAAGATTTTTGGATTGTTGAAATGATTGTTGGTAAGTATATTCAATATCTTTATAATAGCATTCAAAAATATTGTTAATTTTTGTTTAAATTCAGATTTGCTTTAGAATATGTCTGTACCAAAAGATAGAAACCATGCAGAATTTTAGCTCTTCTCTCTCTTGTATCAAAAAATGTAACTATAGATATTGGGAAAATCCCACATTTTCTAGAGTAACAGAATTTCTTCTTTGCCTTTACCTTCCTCCAGCTCCTGTTTGCTATAGTTCAACAAAGCAATTAAAAACATTACTTAGTTCTTATTAAAGTCAGTGGGTGTTAAATTTCTGCTTAATGCTAAGGATGTGCTTAAGCACTTTTCTGCTGTGAAATGAGGTGTTACCAAGAAAAAGCATTCATTGCAACAGTTAACAGAAAGCTTCTACTGATCTTTAAAATGCTGTGCTCATTTATGCTGCAGTGATTCATGTGCCCATATTCTTACTCTGTAGTGTGTTATAAAAAAAAATTAAGAAAAAACCCCCAAAAATAACAAATCAATCTCTATTTTTGAAACCCAGCCTCTGTATAGAAACACCTCAAGTAGGAGGGGCAGCACATTAGCTTATAGGCACAGGTTGGCTGTCTAAAGTTGAAAGTAGGATTCAGCTGTGCCCTATAGACATCTGGATTTCAGTGTCTTTATGTGAGTAGGTGCCTGCACTACAACAGGTGCCTGCGTTCCTGCTGTCCTGAGTGAAGATGTAGTCAGTGCTGATGGTCAGCAGCACCCAGGGAACTGCCCAGCTTACCCTCAAATTCAGTAACTCTTCTAGCTCCTTTGGCTCTCTTGATCATGAGAAGTATTTAGTTGCTTAAAATAGGTATCTAATGCTATTTGAGATACTGTAGAGTATTTGAAGTGTTTAGCTGGCACTAGTGGATGTGAGGAAAGACCTGTGTCCTCTGGAGAAGTCAAATAAAGTATTCTGAGGTGTTCCAAATTGTACCAAACTCCTCTTCTGAAACAGCTGAATCAAACCTTGAGATGGCCCTTGGCTATAATGGGAACTAGGCACTGCCATTAACAATATTAGAATTTATTGCTAAGATCACACAAATGTATATTACTCAGTAAACAGGAATAAAACTGCTTAAAACCAGCCATAGTAGTGCAGTCTAAAACACTTACTAGTCCAGTATCCTTTCTCCAGCAGGTCTGTAGGCAATTTCTCCAGGAAATAATAAAAAAGGTGGACAAACTCTACTATTTTCCCAGCATTCAGATCAAGAATTCTTGGGCTGAATGTGATGAATATCTGTTCCATAGGTTTGTTCATTGTCCCTTAGAAGGATGTAATCTTTAGCAACCACAGTATTCTCAGCACTGGCAACATAAACAAGGTTATTTAATACTAAATGGTGTTCTGCTATTGGAAGAGAAGGAGAAAACAGTTAAAAAGTTGAGAATCCTGTGACTGTCAGGATCTATTTGAGCATTGCTCACTGGGTTGAAATAATAAAGTTTTAATTCTCTGTTTGTTAGTTTCTCAGCTGTGAGTGCACATAAAATTGAGCTGCTAATTATCCTCTTGTGGGCATTCAGAATGCTGCTGTCAGCTCTTATGAAGATACTGCAAGTATCTTTTTAGTCAGTGTTTTCCTGGCAATACATATAAACAGACCTGTGTGAGAGTTCTTGTTTGCATTACAAAGTGGGAGAAAAGCAATCCTTAATGGATGTAGCAAAGTCTTGTAAAAGTGAATACTAAAGACTGAAAAACACAGAGAAAAACAGGGAGTACTATAAAAAAAAATCTGGAGTGAACCCTCATAAAGTCCAGGTTCCAGTGAAGTCAATTTAAAAACTCCATTACTGGAAGACATGGGGGTAAAGTTTAATCTGTATTTCTCCAATGCTAATTTTTTAAGTGACAATAAGTAGTCTTTAGCTTCTGAGCTTGCTGGAATGTATGGCAGAAACTCCACTGACTTTAGTTCATATTGGATGGCTCCAGAAGAATAGGAGCACGAGCTTAGCAATATGGTTTTCCAATGTATGCTGTATTACTAAGGAGTGAACAATTTGCTGGACTGTTTCCTGATGCAGTGGTAGGGACAACCAGATGGGGGAAAGTCTGGTGAAGGCTGCATGGAATTCATTAAAAAAACAAACCTGTTTTTGCAGAAACCATTCACTACGTGAGGATGCATCCTCAGAACTGCAGGGAGTCATTTCTGTGGAGGGAGGACATGTACCTGAATCCCAGGCAAGCTCCTTCACTGGCAGGGGAGCAATGGCAAGGTAACATACAAATATAATTTCCAGTATTAAGTTCAATTTCCTGAAAGAGACTGGTCATAATTTGGAGGCAAAGAAAGAAGAGCCATCGCTTTCCAAAGAAAATGGAGGGAGTCCAGCTGAAGAATGTCTATAAGAAGTAACAGAAGTTGCATTGTCCTTGATTCATCACTTATTGCTAGTAAAAGTCTCAGCATCTGAGAGGCTGAATAAACCCAATCAGATTTGTCAAATATAAAAAAATATATTATTTTTATGTAACTGTATCTGAAAATACATTGAATGTTAGGGAAATGCATGAAGTGAGGCCAGACTGTAAAATAAATGGGTCAGTGTTTGGTTCTGGCTGATAGCTGATGCAGTGTTTCTTTCCTATCAAATAAAACATAATGATTGTTTCCTTTTAGTAGATGGCTCTGGGAAGGAAGGAGATAGGGGGTCTTTGTGTTTTGAGTTCAAGAATTTCTCTCAGTTTCTAGAATCCAGTTATGTTTATAACAGATTTGGAGCCCTAGTCAGCAAAATTGAAGCTGACCATTGTCTTAAGTTGTTTATATTACTGGAACTTGAATATAAACCTGAAGTGGAGCTTCAAAACCTTGTGTCTGCTTTGTGTCAGAGACTGCAGGGCTCTGCCTTCAGATACCATTGTTACACACAATACAGACCACAGTCACTTTGAGTGTATTTCAAAGAGCAAAGGAAAAAAATTGTAAAACTAGGGTCATTTAAACAGCATTGTTCACACTTCATTATTTTGGATAGTGGAGAATAAACTTGTATTTCCATGCTTGGTTTTCAGATAATGATACCACCAGGTGTAGATGACAAAGTCTGCAAGAAGTTGAGTTTAGATGAAAAAAAATTATAGGTGTGTGTTTTGTGTAAACATAATATACATGAATATATAAATTCATACTGACAGCTTCATTTTTAATATTTGTTTATAGTTTCCTTTACCCTTTTTTAGGTTAGATTGAATTACATGTATATGTAGCTACAGTTATGTGTGCTCTGAATATACACAGAAGTTTGTGATGCAAACACAAATGCCTAGCAATTTAAATATTACAGTAACATAACCTGAATCTTGAAGGGAAAGTCTCAAGGATCTAAGGCAACTGAATCTGATGGACTTCACTGAGTATCTCAATTTGAGATGCAAAGGCCCCCACTCAGCAAGAACATTCTGTTGCTCCTGCAGTGGTGATACAGTAGAATAGGAACTGATGTGTGAGGTATTTCCCTGATCCGCTGCAGATGGTAATATACAAAATTGTGGCAAGTGGCTGGTTTCACACAGTTACTCCATCAAGTTTAATTTCATGACAGGTGGAGGTGTGGAGAAAAACTCTCCTGGGCTGGTATTTGCAGGGTTGTTTTAAGCCACCTCATGTTTCCGTCTGGTTCAGTCAATCTTGTGTGTGTGTTCCATGCAGGCTGTCACGATTTGTCTTATCTGTAAGGTCATGGGCCACAAGGCACTCGCACCATGAAGACCAAAGGCCTGATTCTTTCTTGGAACGTATCAGAGGGCCAGAGCTCGTAGAGGTGTCCACCAGGCAAAGCAACATCCGCTCCTTCCTGGGTGCCCGTGAGCGGCCCGGGGGAGCAAACAGGTAAGAAGACGTGTTTATACTTGAAGCGAAGATGACTGGGGTTATCATGTTTTCTTGGTAATTAGGATGTAAGTTGTATTTTAAGAGGACAGTAAGGAGCTTAGTGTGGGAGATGAACAGAGTATTTAATGCTGCCCAGGAATCTTCACATAACTTAAGTATTGCACTTTCAACAGACTTTCCTCCTCAAATACGCTGGGACCAAGATCTTGAAGTAAAGGATTTTGATCATGCTGCTTCAGGCAGAATGATTTCTCAGAACTGGAAATTTATTATATGCAACTTGATGTTGCTAAATTGCTCTCTACTGAGGAGAATGCAGTTTCTATTTCAAGAATCTAGGATGTTTCTACTTTCGGCTTTTTGGGATCTTAATTGTAATTGTTAGGAACTCTAAAGAAGCAGTTGTGAAAAAAGTGTCATGGCTTTGTTATATCTACTCAGAAGTCCATCTGATAACATTGCTGAAAGTTTCTAATGCAGAAATGACAACATCATTTGGATGCTGACTTCACTTATTGGCACATATGCAGTCTTTGGTATGGAAGGCAGGTTCAGTCTTAACTTTTTTCCAATAAAACAAAGGAGAAACCTTTATGTGTTTACAGTTCTTTGAATTGATGAATTATTATTACTTTATAAATGCATGGTGTCTAAAATTTAACTACAGCAGAAATGGGAAAATGAAGTCCCAAGAAAAAAGCTGACTTTCTGTTTGGCATTAGGCTTTGAAACACAGACTCCTGTATTTATTATTTTTTTTTTCATAACTAAAGATTGGTAAGTAAGCAAGTCATTAGTTTCAGAAATCTCAGGAAGCAATTCAGATTGAAGCAAAAACCTTGGAAGGTCTGTACATTTTACAGTTGTAGTTCAGCACAGCCTTATTATCTTCACTTGATCTGCTTCTTCAAAATTCATCTCAAGAGCACATTTTATTGAATTAGCCAGACTGTTGTCTGATTTCTCAGATGTCTGGATCAGTAGCAACTGCAGATGGGAAGTAATTAGAGATGACAATATTGATCATGTGCCAGCAAACCTCTGTATAAGGCTATTTGAAGTGAATTTGAGAGCACCCATCCTTGCCTTCTCAGTTTTATGCTATTGCTGGTTGACAGTAACTCTTAGTTGTATCGTGAAGGCTTAATTCTGCAGCAGTCGTAGGTATGCTCATTACTTATCCACAAGGCTTGACACTGCATCTGTGAAGAGGACTTGAAAGGATTGAAGAAAGCTTAAAATAGTAGCCCAATGAGTACAGGGCTAAAAATAGTGACATGCATCTTGCCATGCACTAATGTGCCTAAGAGCAGGCTACAGACATCAGATATGGTCACAAATGTGTATGCCAGGCACATGACAGAAAGGAACTGGTGCCTTGAAGCAGTTATGCAAAGCGGCTTATCACAACAGTCAAAATTGATCTTGCTAATCTTATCAGTGCATGTGTGAGAAGCTCATGAGTCAGTCTGTCATGTCTGTAAACACGTGCGTGAAATACCAGCAGCCTTTACACTCTTTAATGTGTTTTATTTAACTTGCTTGCAGTCACTGGCCCTTGGCCAGGTTCAATGTCAACTTTAGCAACAACACCAATGAAGAGTAAGTACTGTTAAATTCCAAAGACCTTTCAACTACCAGCACCTTCTCTTCTTCCCTATCCAGCCTGTAGTAACATTTGTAGTATAAACTCCTTAGTTATTCCTAAGCCTTTCCTAAGAGTATAGTTTTGTTATAGAGAAAGGTCTAGTTTTCTTAGTATGAAAAGTATCCTTTGTGCTCCCTATGAACTTCTTTGTCTGAAGTTACCCCGTCCTCTCAAGGAGTGAATTTGACTAAGCATTTAGTTCCTACCTTCTGTAGTTCAGCTGGCTGGTTTTACTGCATTACCAATTGATGCATTCAGTTTTAAAATTAGATTCATGTATTAATTTTCTAATAGTAGTTTTCCTCTTTTAACACATTGGTCCCTTTTTGCAAATTAAGTGCCCCAAAAATTTCAGGTTGTCAAATGAGAAGTGGATACTGATGAGGGCACCAAACCCCATTTATATGTCCATCTTTTAAAAGTGTGTCTTTCGGTTCAGCAGGTACAGTTGTTTTAGAGAGTGACAGGAACCATAAGGCTGGTATTGCCACAGAATGTCTGACAGAAGCTGTTCTTTTGAGTCTATTTCATATAATTGAAAAGCTATTTCACACTGTTACACCAAAGAGAAATTAATTAAACAATGTGAAGAGCTCTTGTAATTTAAAATCACCCAACATCAATGTTTGTTGCTTGTCTTAGACCACAGTAATCTGAAGGCATATCTGCTCTTTAGTATTCAGCAGCAGATCCGTTCTCATGCATAATGATAGTAGATTTTTTTATTGCTTTCCAGGAAAAAAAAAAGTAATCGGTACATCTTCTGATTGTGTCAGAAATACTTCTAGAAAACTCTTGGGGATTTATCATCCAAATAATTCTATCATAGGCAAGTTTAAATGATACATTTTAAATGATGCTGCAAAACCTTTGTGTACATAGCTGAACAAGAGATCTTTCTGTTCCTAAAGCAAGTTTTTGGTTTGCATAACTTATTCAAAAGGAAAATGTGTGCAGTGAACGGTGACAGAAATATGCAGACTTTTAATTAGACTGATACAAAAGAAGTGCTAAAAGCTTGGAGCTGAGCCTGCTAGATGGAGCCCAAAGGACTGGTTAGGACAGAAATATGTCTGCCTTACTCTGTTTCTGACAATGACTCATGTATCTTGGTCAAAACTTTCATCCTTTCAGTGTGTCATTATTTTTAAATGAAGACAAGACCTGTCTGTCTACCTGCCCAGTAGTTTGAAACATACTTGATTTGCAAAGTACTTGACAGGTGAGAAATGCAAATATTTGAGTCATTCAAAGACTATGACAGTGTTTTTATATGGGCTGATGAAATAGATTTCTAAGTCTAAAGCTGCACACAGCTTAGAAGCAGCATGGATGCTGCTGTGTTGGGGTCAAAGAGGACAGGCACAAACTGTTTTATTAGTTTCTGGATTCCAGTTCACTCAGTGTAAAGAAAAAAAAATGTGGATGTCTCATTATGTTAAAGACCTAGTCTTGGGGAACTGTACATGATGCTTTCAAGTCTTTGATTATGGCCAACCTTTTCCTCTGAGTGACTTCCATTGCTAGACTGCAAGTGGACAGGAGTATGATAAGTTGGGAGTTTCCACAATAGAAAGATGAGCAGAGGCAACATAAATGGAAGAAACTCACTTAATAAAGGTACCTGTAGTTGACAGATGAGTTTGTAGGAGATCTCAAGCCAGAGAAAAATAAGTGTCGGCATTAGATGGTATGTGAAATGAAGCTGTTTCACTTTTTCTAAAAAACCCCACAAACATAGGAGGGAGTTGAAATTGTCAGAATATTCCCTCCAAAGTTTACCACTACTGAGACTTTTTGACTGATTCTCGATCTCAACCTACTTTTCCCTGCATAACAAGATCCACAAATGTACAGTGGCCCTTTCCTTTGAAAATTCTGCTTAGTCGTAACTCTTCCTTTCTGGTAAGAATGGCAGACATTTGAAGTATTGAAGAAGCTACATTAGTGCTAACAACAGCAACTGTGCCCTTAGCCTTTGCCTTTAGATCAGACACCACGCATGGTAATCTGCAGTGAAATCCTGACATGTTTCTTAAACAGGGGGCAGATTGGAAAATGAAGTGATAAAAGTTCTGGACAGTCGGTCCAGAGAAATAAATTCTTGAGAAGCAGTTCCCACTACTGTGTAGGAATCAGCCTTAGTAAATGAAAACTCTTTCTTTGATTTGAGATGCAAGTAAAAATAGAAGATCAGTCAAGCCAAAGGTTCTTTTCTCCTCCAGTTCTGCTCCCTTGTACTGTGTAATTTTGAAGGTTTCAGTGGTATTGGTCAGCTTGGTAGGTATTTCCCTGGATGTGGCACAGTGTGGGATCTGAATGTTTTTTAGCAAACATACATTGGCTTTTACAATGTACACTGTGGTGGTGCATCACTGTGGAAATGTCTAAGAAGTGGAACAGGTGCTCATTGATGATTGGTGAAAGCTGCTACTGTCTTAAAATTGGTGGCTGTCATCTCCTTTGGAGCGCTTCTTTCTCCCTGTAGCAAGCACATTCCTAGCTGTGACTGCTGTTCACAGCACAGACCTTTCTGTCCTGAGCAATATGAGCAAGTGTGCATGGAAAGCACAAGTCCTGTAAGCAGCATTATTACATGTTCTGTCCTTGCTGTGGGATGTTGCTGTCATTAAACTCATTTGTCCTTTCTTGACACCAGTGAAAAGGGAGATTCAGACCCAGTCTTGGAAGTTCAGAGGAGAAAACAAAGCTCTCATGGGAGCAGGAATCCATAGCTTTCATTCAAACCAGACATTATGTGTGGGGAGTTGTTATCCACATACACTGTAGTGTGAGGAACACTCTTAGGCTTTTCTGTCTAACACTTTATTCTTAAAGGACTAGACATTTCAAGTAAAAATAAGATCTCAGATGATGGATTTTCTTCTTGTGCAACTGAGCACCATTCTTCACATCACATTACATGATTCTTGACCAAGGCATGTAGCAAATCTGGCTTTACGAGTAAGTATTGTCAGTCTTGAGGCTTAATGTTAACTTCCTGTAGGTCTGAAAAATATTTGCAGGCCTGTCTGCATAAGTTAACATATTTCAGGACTCTTCTGTTCAGACATACCTAAGAATGGTGTAATTCAGATTCAGAGGCAATTAATTAATTAAAATTTTGCTGGTTTTAAGGAACCATGAGAGGAGATTTATCCTCACTTTTTATAATTACTATGAAAGCCTCAGACATTCATGTTGAGGTTTTGTCTGTACAATGAACATTGACAGTTTGTTAAGCCATTTCACATTCTGTCATCATTTGATAGGTTTCTTTTTAAATGTCTGGGCTCTTAAGAGTCAATCAAACTGAAAGCATTTATTTAAAATCAGCCTGGTATACTGATGTCTGTAAAGGTCAAGAAGGTGTGGGTGACTAATGCAGAGAATCAGCCAGCTGGTTACCTGATGTGATAGTGGTGGTGTCAGGGTGAGAGGTCTCAGCCTGTAAACTCCTTTTTCCTGTTGGATCCCTGTCCTACTCTGGCCGGAGTCTAGTCTTGTTTCCCAAGCCTCCACCCTCTCCCTGAACTGCTCAGTATTGGTAACACTGCTAAGCCTTGCATTATGTTGTACAGCAAAAAGGAAGAAAAGAAAGAGGTTAAAGAGGAGAAAAAAGAGGAAAAGAAAGAGGAAAAGAAAGAGGAAAAGAAAGATGACAAAAAAGATGACAAAAAAGATGATAAAAAAAAAGAAGAGTAAGTATAAAGAATGAATGTGTGATTGTAACACGTCTCCTACATTACAAAACATGGTGTAACATTTAATTGTAACACTTATAATTGTTCTGTAGACTGCAGATTCTTAGCCTGTCAAATTTTTTTGTCAAAACCTTCCTTTTGGGAAGGTTTCATCTGCTCAGCAAAGTTGTTGTATCTTGAAGACCTGTGTTTAGATCTTTCAGAAACAGCTTCCTATGTCAGTAAAAGGGAGTTGAGCTACCTCTGGTCACTTTGAGTTGAAGATCGCTTTTTAATTATGACAACACTTCAGGACAGCAGCCTGCTTTGCAGAGCTGCACAGACTTTTCATTGTTCTAGAATTTCCATAACGATTCAGAGCAGATAAACCAAAAGTCTGGTTCATCTTACCATGTAGAAATATCTTACATGTAGAAAATTAAAGGTTTGCTAGTAAGTTTAGTTATTTCACTGACCGGTATATTTAATTACTTAGTATGGTGGAGTTCATTGCTAGTGATCACTAAAATTTGCTTCTGTTGGTTAGAGGATAGTGTATATCTGTAACAAAATGAGGTAATTCGAATGCTTTTGGCAGAAATGGATCCTGTTCTTGCTTTTTTTCCCATAAAACTGACCCAAATACAGGACAATTTAGTATTATCAGTGATAAAAGTGACAATGATGGCAGATAAAAAGAGAATGCATTTGAGTGGCCTTCACAGTTAAGGAGTATGTTAGAGTAATACACTGTAGGTTTATATGTATGTATATGGTAGCACCTGCTATATAGACGTGAGGGCATTCCAAATGGAATCTGATTGATCTCAGGATCTTTATTAATCAGACATTTTAATTGTTTTTTTCCAATTAGAAAGCCTTTGTTCAAAGCACTTTCTTTTGGCTTTAATTACTATGTAGTGAAAGCCTGAGCTTTGCAGTAGCCAAGAGTGTTTTAAAACATTTTGTCAAAGAAAATTAATGTTTTAATGTCTACAAGGTAGTAAGTATACTCGGACATATAATGACCATATTTCATGGTCACCAGTTTTGAGGTGGTGACCAGTTTTCTAGAAGAAATGGTTTAAAACCAGTAGTGAAGATGGTAAATACTTTTTAGATTAAAGCTGCTTCCTTTACTCACATTGCCTGGACATTCAGCTGACAGCAATGTTAATGCCAGAAAAAGACACAGATTTGAAATAAGTTATAATTGTATTTTAATATATTTGCATTCTTGGAGATTAGGAAAAGTCCCACAAGTACATATTCAAGCATTGCCTGATCACATACTCTGCACACTATTACACAGTCCACAGATCACACTTCTACTGTTGAAGTAATTTTGCAGCCCGGGATCTCAAATCCACTAATGTATATTTCCTCTTGATTGCATGCCTAATTGCACTCTATTCCATATCAATCTTTCTCATGCTGGAGGTGGGCACTTCTGAGCATACCCTGTGCCATGAGCCGTGCTGTTCTTTAAATCTTTACCTTCCAGGCCTGTATGCTTCCTTTAGCATTACTTCCTTGTTGTGAGGCATAAGGAGCCAGGGCTGTGAATGGGTGAAATTCGCCTTTACATATGAAGACATGTTTCAGCTCTAGTCACACACCCTGTATGTGCATATGCACACAGAGATTCTTACTTGTACAGACATGTATTTGAATGTGTATGTGTTTTACTTGTTCAAATGCATGTTTATACAGTAATTTCCGTAATAGATTTGCTAAAAGCCAATAATTAGCCTGCAAAGGAAGGTTCCTTCTCTAGCAATGAAATGTAACCTTCTAACCGGGGTGATAATAAAAAACATTTAACAATTAAGTGTTTTTTCAGTGTGAGGCTTAATACAGAAGAATATCTCCCAGGCTATGGGTTTCAGTCTGGGGGATATGAATGTCTGTGTATTTCTTTCCACTCTTATTTACTTTCTCTAAAGTTGGGTCAAACAAATAAATAGAGCTTGTCAGATGGGATGCCTGGTATCTCATCTGTACTGCCTGCATGGATACCTCCTCTTCTTGGGCAGCTGTGAGTTCATGGTGAAATGAACGGCCTCAAGAAGAGGGAAATCCAGCAGGTTGCTTGCTCACGTTTCTAATGTAAATCTGCATGTTTTACTTTCCAGGCAGAAAAAGGAGGTCTTTGTGATAGATCCTTCAAGCAATCTGTACTACAACTGGCTGACCGTAATTGCAGCTCCTGTGTTCTATAACTGGTGTATGCTAGTGTGCAGGTATGGATTTAAGTTAGTAACAATTTTACATTTCAAGCCTTGTTTCCTATGTAAATCACCCTCTAATCTCCCTGCGGTATCCTTTGGGTGATTTACCTAGAAGGTTTACCCTTCTGCTCTTAGGGATGTGTGATATGCATACCAGTGGGAATAGATTGTCAGTGTTTTGCTTTGTTTTTTGTTTTTTTTTCCTTTTTGTCTAAAAGCAGGTGGGTGTAACTTGCAGTGTGTCCTCATGAGCACTGGTGTGGCCTTTGTGTGCCACCTGCTGGCTGGCGGCTGAGCTGTGTCCTGGCCGCTGCATCCCTAAGCACTGCCCGGGATGAGGGCTTCCCACCACTCCGGAGAGGACAGAAAGGAGGGATGTGGGCAGTGGTGGGGCCTCTTAAATTCATATAATGCATCTTTTGGATGCTCGAAGGGCAGTAAGATTTAAATCAAGTATTTCTTTTCCATGGTAGAATGTAGAAATCAGTTTCAGTCAAAGTGATGGAGTGTTGTAGAAATGGTTTCCTTACACTGTGTAAGATGGTAGGAAGAGAGGAGAATGGTTTGCCACTGAGAAACGAATCTTTTATTTGGGAATTATCGTCATGGAGATGTGTATCCCGTGAAATCTGATGCACTTTTAACTGTAGGGATATGTGTAGTCCTCCATAAGTGCACTTGTGTGGCATTTATGTGTTTGAGTTTTATTCCTATGCAGAGCACCTTTGAATTCTGAAATATCCTGGTTTCTGTTTGGACATAGCTCTAGTGTGCAGATGTCTGGACATGGAGATATGCTGCCTGTAATATTTCTGTTCCAGAAATGTGTGCTAATGTGTTGCTAGGGCACGTAATGCAAGCACTCTGCTTATGCAGTTGGTCTAATTTATTTTTTTTTAAATCTATGGTACTTTAGAGCCTGCTTTGATGAGCTACAGATGGACCATATTAAAATGTGGCTGTTCTTGGATTATCTCTCTGATATTATCTATGTTATTGACATGTTCGTCAGGTTCAGAACAGGTGAGTCTACCTGGGATTTTACAGTGTTTTCAAATACGGCAAAGGATGGGAGCAAAAATTCTCCTGTGGGGTCTGACCACTGTCAGAATATGCTGTCAGAATGCAATAGTGGAGGCTTTTGGAAGATGAAGTATCTAATCAGTTTGGATTTTTTAAGGCCATACATTTCAACACTTGCTCTTCACTTGTCTCTAAATTCAGTTCTGTCAGTAATAGGCGTGCCAGATGCTGAGTGCGTAGCCACTCTAACAGGCTGTGTGGGGAAGGAACAATAGGGCACTTGGAGCAGGAAACCAAATGCACCCCACAAGTGCTGTTTTCTTGACCAAGCTGTGCAGCATCCTGGTCAGAAGTGCTTACTGAATTGGTCAAGTGCAAGACCTGGCACCTGTCTCAGCCTTTAGTCTGTGGTCCTATGCCTGGAACAGGCAGTGTGGCCCCTCTGCCACTGTCTCTGCTTCCTGCAGCCTCTATGAGGTCCTGGCTGGGTTTCCCACTGCCTGGTGATGGGATAGGGTTAACCCAGGAGCCTCTGCTCAGGTCCTGCCTTCCTGGAGGAAGCATCAACCCAGAGGATCATGAGAGCTGTGCCATGCTATGCGTTAAGTGGTTCCTTTCAGCTTCTTGTGTGTTTCTGTAATCCAGGCAGGCTGAGATTCCAGCCTTGAAGTGGTATCGGTTTTAAACTGAACAAGGTCATAATACAGGCTTAAGCAATGATGTACAGTGATCCACATCACCAAGTTACTGATAGTCCTTGGTGCACTTTGGTGCTTGCACTTCGGTCTATGCTAGCAAGCACCCAAGCACCTAGCTGGGGACAGCTAGGAGGACAGCAGCGGTTAGGTGTTCTTCATGGTGGTGTTTTTGGAGGGGCCTGGAAGAACTTACATATGAATAGAAGCTGTCATGGTAGCTGGTCTTGGGCCAGAAAACATCTCCTGTTGCATTCTGTTCACTGGTACAGACACAGCTTCAAAATGTCCCTTGAAAGGGTCCAAATCAACACTGATAATTTAAAAAAATGAGAGTAATTTTAAATCTTTCATTTTAACATCTTATCCATTTTTATCTATTTATTTATTTAAATTCATGCTGACAGCTTGATGTTAATTATGGCCTGTGACCAAGCTGTAAACACAAGTACAAGAAGGACTAAAAATGCTGTCATGTGGGAAGCACACAACCCTTGGCAAGCCAAATTCTTAAACTTAGCACTTGTTCACAGGAAAGTCAGTTTCAGGTACCAGCCTAAATCACAAGAGTGCTGTATTTGGGGCAGGATGGTGGGGAGCGAGGTGTTCATTTTCTTTGTGTAGTTAAAATGTCAACTGTGCCAACTAAATTTACCTTCTGCAGTTACATCTGTTAATGTAATGGGAAAGAACAGAGCATAAATTAGGCATGTCCAGGCAAAGCAAGTTATAAATTTCCATGGGCTATCCTGATAATGATTATATGGCTGTTAAAGCCTGACTGGAATTTGAATTTTCAGGCCTGGCTTGCAACTGCAGAATTGCTGGACCCATATCCAGAATGCTTCAGTGCAGGTGTCTGCTGTAATTCCAGGCACTCCAAGAAAGAAGTTGCTTCTTTTAGGTGGCAGAATCTTTGTCAACTTTCTTAACAGTCCCTCCTGGCTCTGCCTTTGCCTGTTGCCTTTTCCTGTGAGTCTGCAAGGTCCACCTGCCATGGGGAGAGAGGTCCTGGAAGCCTTTGGGGAAGAGAGAGACTTTCTGCTGTCTGAGGGCAGGGTCTGCCTTTGAACTGAGATCTAGGTAGTCCCACAACTACTTTTGGTCATCAGCTTCTCCATGGCATATTTCTGTCTAGCTGTAGTGCCAGTTGGACTGCATTTCACCTATTTGGTGACTGTGCACTGTGAAACAGAAAAGATTTATGTCTCAGCAGCTGGTTGTGTTTTGTATACCTTGTGTTCTAATGCTGTCAAAAGATTTTACTGTAAGACTTCAGTTCCATAAGAGAGGAAAAAGCTAAGGGACTTTTATCTCCTTTCAAGAGGAAGGTGTTTTCAAAGTTATTTTTTGTAATTGTGTATCAGAAATTCATTAGTCTGGCCAGCTTTTCTGTTTAGTTGTATAACTAAAGGGCATATTTGACCAGCTTTTTCAGCAGTTTTCTGGGAGGCAACACATGCATGGCACAGGAACTACTTCCATTTGTAGTCACTGTCAGTTTGCAGATCCAGATACACACAAATAGATGAGGCATTTGCAGATGTACCACACATTCCAGAAATAACCATGCTGTGTAGGGCACAAAGAAATGCCTCTTGGTGTTCCTCAGCAGATGCTTCCCTGAGAAAGCTATAGATGGCTTGTAGATTGCTAAGGGGTTAGTAAAATGTGATAGTCCTGGATACACCAGGAATATTTTGTTTTTTTCTCAGTGGACGTTTTCTCCTGAGTGGCCCAGTGGGCTGACAGTTGGATATCTCCATTGCAATTGCAGCAAGTATTTTGCAGTGCATAGGCTGTTCCCTGTGGAACACTGGTACTGCCCTCAGAGGCATGAAACAGTACTGTGGTTGTACTGTCTGCGGTAAAGGTCTCTCACTGCAGTTTATATCTACTTGTAAATTTTTTAAATCTAATACTTTTCAAAGTCTTTGGAATGAAGAAATATTGTTGTGTGAAAGTCCGCTTATTAGCTCTCTCACTAGAAACACAAAGTGCAAACCAAGGAAAATCATGTCTATTTTAATGTTGGACACAAGAGGAAAAATATGACTTATGGAGGAGGGTAACTGCAGTTCTTGATCTCAGGGATATCTATATTGTTTGGGAAAAATTTCCAGCAATCCATTATACCTACTTATTCTTGGTATTTTTTTTTAAAAATTCCACTCCGATTTTATACACAATTGCTTAACACTTTCTTAACTTCAGTTATGACTCATGCCAATGATTCAAGAAAAATTAGATACTTGAATCTCCCTCTTTTTTTTGCAAAGATACTTAAAAGAAAAAGATACAGCTGTAGCAGAATAGACTGGAAAACCTGAGGGAGCACTGTGGTGATAATAGAGTCATTGTTCTTAGTCGTTATGTATTCAGCTTTGAAACTTGATTGAAATATTTAAATATGCAATTAAATGACCTCAATGTCTGTAGGCATAACAGTACAAATTTTAACATTCTTAGGCCTCAAATGTAAGTCACTCACTACTGTTGATGGTATTTTTATTCTAACAAGTAAAATCTTTTTATTCTCTGAAGGCTTCCTTGAACAAGGATTGCTGGTTCAGGATGAGAAGAAATTACGAGAACATTATACCAAAACTATGCAGTTCAAACTGGACGTGCTGTCTCTTGTGCCAACAGACCTGGCATATTTCAAGCTTGGTTTGAACTACCCCGAGCTCCGATTTAACCGCTTGCTGAGGATCGCTCGGCTCTTTGAGTTTTTTGACCGTACTGAGACCAGGACAAATTATCCAAACATGTTCCGTATTGGCAATCTTGTGTTATATATTCTTATCATCATCCACTGGAACGCGTGCATATACTTTGCGATATCAAAGGTGATCGGGTTTGGAACCGACTCCTGGGTGTATCCCAACGTGTCTGTTCCGGAGTATGCGCGCCTGTCCAGGAAGTACATTTACAGTCTGTACTGGTCGACGCTCACGCTGACAACCATCGGGGAAACACCGCCCCCGGTGAAAGACGAGGAGTATCTCTTTGTGGTCATTGACTTCCTGGTGGGCGTGCTCATCTTCGCTACCATTGTCGGTAACGTTGGCTCCATGATTTCCAACATGAATGCTTCCAGGGCAGAGTTCCAGGCCAAAGTGGATTCCATTAAACAGTACATGCAATTCCGAAAAGTGACGAAGGATTTGGAAGCCAGGGTTATTAAGTGGTTTGATTACCTCTGGACCAACAAGAAAACAGTGGATGAGAAGGAAGTTCTCAAAAATCTGCCTGACAAGTTGAAGGCTGAAATTGCCATCAATGTCCATTTGGACACACTGAGGAAAGTGCGTATATTCCAGGATTGTGAAGCTGGACTTCTCATTGAGCTGGTGCTGAAACTGAAACCTACGGTCTTCAGTCCTGGTGACTACATTTGCAAAAAAGGAGATATTGGAAGAGAAATGTACATTATTAAAGAGGGGAAACTGGCTGTGGTGGCGGATGATGGCATAACCCAATTTGTAGTCCTAAGTGATGGCAGCTACTTTGGTGAAATCAGCATCCTAAACATCAAAGGCAGCAAATCTGGCAACAGGAGGACAGCCAACATTAGGAGTATTGGTTATTCTGATTTGTTCTGCTTGTCTAAGGATGATTTAATGGAAGCCCTCACAGAATATCCAGAAGCCAAAAAGGCTCTGGAAGAGAAAGGACGTCAAATTCTGATGAAAGACAATTTAATAGATGAGGAGGCAGCAAAAGCAGGAGCTGACCCAAAAGACTTGGAAGAAAAAATAGGGCGACTTGAAGTAGCTCTAGATACGCTGCAGACTAGGTTTGCAAGGCTCTTGGCAGAATACAGCGCATCTCAACAAAAGGTGAAACAGAGACTTGCCAGAGTAGAAACCCGAGTGAAAAAATATGGTAGTGGCAGCTTATCAGTTGCAGAAGCAGAGGCTGAGAAACCTGAGGAGAAGAAGCAGTAATGGAGTATTTCTATTTCCATGTTTATTGGAGAAAGTTGAAGCACTGAAAGCCATAAATGCATGTAAATATGTGTGTGCATACATAGACATAATTATTTTTATATGAATTCAAGAGAATGGTTTTTAGTATTTTTAACTGAAGCAGTATTTTCTTGTAAATAGAACACTGTCACCTTCTTGGGGGGAGATTTGGTCCAGCACTTGGTACTTTTTTGTACTGAGAGTGGGCTTCTTACAAGTCATGCTCAGAATGTCTGTTGTGTTTGGTACCTGTAGGACTTGACACATTGTCTCTACCCACACATCGTGTGTTAAGAAGGCATTGTACTTGAAGTAGAAGAGATTAATTTTTTTCCTTTTTAAGAGCTTAAAAAATGTTTATAGGGTACCCTGTTCTAACTGGCTACATTAGTAGCAGATTAAGTGCATGGATGGATATCTGGGTTTCTCAAAATCTTTGTTCTTTCACAGTTGGTGCAAACAGTTGGATGACAGCTAAGCAGTATCAGGTACCTGGCCATTGCAGTGCACCCTGCATGTGTCTGAAATAGCCATGCATTCAGGTGCTTTAGTCTGGTTCTCTCTAATGAGCTGGGCTCTGCACAAAGAACCATGTTGACAGGGTAGCAGTGCTCATTCATGTCCCTTCTGGCAGGGTCTGTCACAGCCTTTGCTGCTCTGCAACTGCTTCACCAGGGGAGAGAGCAGGGGAATCCTCCCTTTTGTGTTTTTTAGCCCAGTTCCATCCACAGTGGTAAAGAACCTCACTTGGAAAGGAGTACCCTAAAGCTTACTGGTGGAAGGGTAATACGGCTTCATCAAACGTGGGAAGAGAAAAGAGTCCTCTGGTGTGTGCAGCTCCTGTATGTAGGGTACTGAGTGAACTCCCTGGCAAAGTGGGCAGTCCCAAGGGAGGCTACTGAGAAAGCCCGTGGGCTGGCAGGGCAGGCTGTCCCTGCCTGCCAGGCAGCTTGCTTCCATAACAGGGTTTCTGCAAGGCAGGAAGAACAAGCCCTGTGTTGCAAAGTCATTCCAGTCACTAAGGCCTATATTTTCTTCCTTTTTATTTCTTCTAAGGATGTCTACTTCATCTCCCTTTGCTGTTTACTGCCATCTTTTCTCCAAAGTAGTTGTCAAATGACCTTGTTTCCATTAGGGAGAATGCAGAAGATATTAGCTTTCATTTATTGCTGTACAGTATTTTGCTGTTATGCAACTTTCCCTTTGTTACTTTCATCCTCCCATATCTCAATGGCTTTTGAAAAGTACGGAGTAGCAGAGGCTGTTCAGCATGTATGGCATGGGATCCTCCAGTGGCATTAGGTATTACTGTGGTGGGCAGTGCTCTGACTTTAGTTGTCCTCAGCCCTGACTTACGACAGCATCTGGAGTCAATGGCCTGGAAATGGTTGGGAAAAAAAAAAATAAATCACCCACTGAGAAGAGGGTGATTTAACTGGGTGGTACTGGAATGAAAAGAGACAGTTTTGCTAAACTGAATACAACTGCTTAGAGTAAGCCCTTGTCTCCAGGCAAGCAGCTGTTCCCTTCTATTGACACTTCTGAGCCTGGTGAGGGAGACAGATCTGAGTATGGAATAGGGCTTTGCCAGCAACTCTGGCAAAGGGACATCTGGGTAGTAATGTCCACATATGGCCCTCATCTAAACTCCTTTTATCATTAGCCTAGACACCAACTACACTTATGGATCTTCCCTAGACTGGGTTTAACCTTTTTTTTTTTCAAAATATCCACTGATTGTAACAAGTGGTTTGGAAAGTAGCCAAGATCTGTTTGTGACCAGTGGCACCCAGGAGTACTGGTCCATCAGCTGAATCTTGTCCTTATTTTCTTAAAGGGCTTGAGAGAAATGGGGGAGCTCTGAGAAGCTGGTTTTGGCAGGGGTGTAGTGTCCTTGGTCCCAACCCAGAGGTGGGAAGGGCTGAGGTGGAGCTGGGCTCACTGCAGGGTACCCCTGTGAGCACAGATGGTGCCGTTAGAGACTGCTCAATTTGCAACTTTCACCTGGTGACAGAGGTGGGTACCACAGTCGCCTTGGCTGACATTCACTGCTGTGTGACTCAAACCCACTATATCTGGTAGGGGTTTTGTGCATATCGGTATGTTCTCCATCAGTCATCATTCTCTGTAAGTACCTATCTACCCACCCAATATAGCACAGCTGCTCCAGCCACGGGGTATATATGAGAAAAACTGTTTAAAGTACTCTTTATACCAAATTTATACCTCTTTAAAAACCCTAAGAAACACAGGACTGCTTTTTTACCTGATGGATCAGAACAGCCTAGTCTATCAGTTAAATACATGTTTTCTCTACCCTCTCTGTGCCTCTTGATCTGGTTTTCATATGCCAGAAAAAGAGCATTTTGATGCTATTGGCTTCAGTCACTTTGAAACATACAGCTTCTGGCATGATGAAATCACATCCTTTAAAGTCTTTCATCTCTGTAAGATGTTTTTTCCTCTTTAATGTGGCTACAGCATGTACATTAAAATATTTTGAGTAATGTTCAAGCAATTGTGTGTTTTCTCTTATCCATATCCCTCTAGATTTTAGTGTTTCGTGACAGGCTTTGATCAGATCAACATTACGTTGTCCAGAAAATCGTTAGCTGGAACAGAGATCTGAAGTGACATAAAACCAAGTGGGAATGGTGGTCTTCCCTCACTACAGGGCAGCTGGCACACAGCTTTGGTCCTGGGCCCAGTTTTGACACCATCCCTGCGTTTGCAGAAGCCACACAGACACAAGAGCCTGACCATTACCCCCCTGCCCAAGGGGTGGCAGGTCCCATGGGGCACAGAGCCTGCCAGGCTTTTCATGTTGCTGACACCTGTCTCCTGTCTTCCCAGCTCCAGGCAGGGTGGCACAGTAGGGACAGTTAGCAGAAATAAGTGTGTGCAGCTTTCTGCTACTTGCACACAGGTCACCTAGCAAAAATTGCCTGGCACAGACTGGGCTAAGCTTGTCCTTCAACCCTGCCCCAAGAGAAAGCAAGGCACAGGGCAGTGCTTAGAGCATTTGAACATAGGCCCAGAACCTAGAAATAGGTTTAATGGCCACAGCATTCACTTCATGTGAGCCTAAGCAGGTAGCCATGGCCTGGCACTGCCACTCCAAACTGTCTGTGCTGAGTGAGACACCAGATGGGCAAAGTCTGAGAGGTTTGAACTTCTGCTCCATGTACAAAAGGAAAAGAGAGGTGGTGGAGTGGCACACCATGCTGCTGCTCAGTGAGCTTTTCCAGGGAAAGGGCCTCAAGTCATGGACCCTGCACCCTGACAGCAAATGACTTCAACCTTGCTCCTCTCTGAAGTGCTCTCAGTGCTCTCCCCATTCTTTTAACCCCATCCCCTACTATTACTTTACTTTACAGTTTTTAGAGCAGAAAACTGTTCTGCCCAAATTCAATGAACTGGACTTGAGAAGCAGCAGTGACAGCAAAACAGCTCATGTATGTGTACAGCTGAGGGGTTTTCTTGACAGCACAGCTTGCTCTTCAGAAGCAGCCCAGGGAAGGTACAATCGTGCTTTTAAAACTCTTTTCTCCAAGACTTTGGCTTTAGAGCTTCATTCCTGTCAAATATTTATTAATGTAAAGTAGGAGGGCTCTACTTCATGTTAAAAACCAACCTGCTCATTGTCCTTAACCCCACAAAAGCATTAGTGCTTTCTCTGAGCAGGTCTATGTGTTACTGGCTTTGGAATAGCAAAGTTCCAAAACTCATGTCTGAATCACTGCTGACACCAAGGATGAGGCATTCACAGGCCAAACCTAGGCCAGGCTGTCCAGTGAGGTGACACAGGCAGACTAAAGGAGAGGTACTCTTCACCCTCAAGATGCCAGCATTTGCACTTGGCTTCAAGGTCCCCGAGCTCTTCTGTTGATGTTTCCAACCTGGAACAAACAGAAAGAATCAACCCTTGTCTGCATAATTCAGCAATCGCAAAAACCCCTCATGTATCCCTGAGAGCAAAACAAATTATGTACTAAATGGATCTGGCAACTTTACAGGCAGTTGAAGTGCAAGATTTTTCAGTTGTGGCAGCTTTCCTGAGGGAAGCCATCAATCTGGGATTCCCTTCTCCTCCCCAGCCCCATTTATAGCCCAAAGCATGAGAAGGGTGCCTGAGGGGGAAAACCACACAAGCTTTGAGGAACAAGGTCTAGGGCTGAAGATGGCCAGGCCTTTTGTTTCTAAAATTCAGATTTTGCAATAATTTCCAGCTCACAAGGGCTGAGGCTTGCTGCTGCCAACTGCCCTTGCAGCTTCACTGCGGCAAATACAGTTCTGCTGTTCTGTGTTTGCAGTCCTCCCCCTTACACACCCTAGGAGCAAAGGGAGGAGGAAAGGCTTGTACTCATTAAGCAGTTATTTAAGGATGAACACAAACATTAGCTTTGCTCCAGAAGAAGCAGCAGTTCTCACAGATTTCCTTCATCAGAAGCTGGGAGATCACCTGGGCTCCTGCAAGGTGACTGCAGGTTGCAGTGCCAATAGCTCAGCTTCCATGGGCTGTCTTCCCAAGAAGCTGAGGACACTATCCAGCTCTAAGAGAGACCTGTCTTATTTGTACAGGGACATCAGGGGTAGAGTACTAAAACCAGAAGTGTGGAAACATGGAAGGAATTTACTAATGGATGCTATTCCATTTTTCATTCCTTAGCATTTGTGGCGCCTGGTAGCAACCTTTGTGTAAGAGGGCAACTGAAGAACACTAACATGGAAAGTCAGGAAAGCACAGCTGTTCTCTAGTGATGGACAGCTTGATGAATAGCTCTTAATTTCTTAGCTTCTTGTCTGTTTTAATATGTCATTTCTTTAGCTTTCTGACAAGGAATAAACCCCACACCATTCTGTTCTTATTGCCAGTGGTTATATCCCCTCATTTCCTGGAACGGGAACCACCCCAAAGCAGTCACACCCGAGCAGCCCCTTCAGGTGAGTAGCATGGCAAGAAACCATGGGCACTACTTGCCTATCCAGAGAAACACAAAACCATTTTTTATGGTGTAGCCTGCCTCCAGGGCTGATGAATTAAATCAACCATGCTGTAAAAGATCTACTTTTTTTAGGAGAACCAATTGCCAGTTCCTCAGCAAAGTACAAATACTTGCAGAACAGTGCAGATAATTAATCCAACTTCCTGCAGTGTGATTCCCACTGTTTTCAAATTACTTGTAGATTTAGGCTGTTTAAAGCAAGGCTGCCTGTTCACAGGTCCAATGCATGGCAAAGGAAAGCCTCTCTTTACAGCAGTAGATTTGGGTACTATTAGTGAAGGAAATGATCCAGAGGTGGGAATTTTAAGTTCTGACTACTGAAAACCCAATGCCTCATCTCCTTGCAATAACAGCTGCCTCTGACCACACTTGTATCAAGGTTAGGAAAATAGCTTATGTCTAGCAGCACAGAGCTGGGGAGCTTTTCTAACAAAGCACCTCATGCCTTTCCAAACACACTGGTTGCCTCCACAGCTCATTTATCCTGTCAGCCACAGCCAGGCTTCTCCATGCACAGTTCCCTGACAGCACAGGGAAGGCTCATGGCTCAAGGCAGATTGACAGAGGAGCTGCCCCAAACAGAAACACTTTGAATTCAGGGCTTCAAGGCTGACAGTTTCATTGCTTATAACCTGACTGCACCAGCTGTGAGCACTGGCATCCCAAGAAGGATGAGTGTGGTGAGGAAAAAGAGGAGTAAGAAAAGAGCGATGCAGCACCTCTGGGCAGCTGGTAGCAAGTACAAAACTGCAGCCAAGAGCAGGGGTGACAGAGCAGGTGATGGGAAAGGGAGACACCCCAAACTGCTCAGCTTCCAGCCACTGGGGAAGGGAGGCTGGTACAGAAGGGATGCTGCAATCTGGAGCCAGAGAGAGAGAAAGAAGACAGAGGAGCCCCTGGAGAGTTTTCTAAACTGATTTATGCTTTGGTGGCCAGAAGGAGCCCAAGTCAGACCAATGGGCGACAGGAATGACTCCAGAAGAGCATGTTCTCCCTCCCCAGCCACTGCCAATGCTGAGGGCAAACCTGTTGTGCAGCACAGCAGAGCTGCCTACTCCATATGGAGGTTTAGTCCTACACAGATTCAGTCTCACTTGGGCAGGACAAAGGGAAAATTTCAGAGCAAACTCAGGAGGTGCTGAGACCAACTGATGGTGCCATCAGCCACTAGAAGACCCCAGAAACTGCAATCATCCTCAGGTTGCAGTTCCTCTTGGAATCCAAGATTCCCAGAGGAAAACTAAAAAACAGCAGAATATGGCTGCTGGAGGCTCCCACCTTGCAGATGCTGGGAAGAAACTGCTGGAAGAGCCTGTTTTTACCATCCACAACACTGCAGCAGTGAGCCTGGAGTCAGCAGGCGAATCATTACCACCAGCTGTCCCCAGTGCCACTGCTGGGCTGCAGCAGGACATGGTGTCCAAAAGCACTGGCTCCAGCCCAGCCCTTGTTCTGCAGAAGCCAAGAGCACAAAAGAAAGAAGGGACTAATCCATCCTCTGAAGGTGGCAATAGAGGGTCGGGGTGGTCCCAGAAAGAGAGTCCCAAACCCAGGAAACCTTTCCGAAGGCTGAAACATTTGAGAATTCATCTCCTACAAAATCAAAGCTAGCAAGAAAACTGTTTTGGATGGCAAAACAGCTTGTCCGAACTGCTGCAGGTCTGGAGCACAATTGCTTCTGAAAGGCCTGAGGCTGTTGTTTGGAGCAACTCCTAGCACAGGATTAATGTTCTCACCCAGGCTGGCCACTACAGCTAGGTCAGAAAGCAGAGGCTGGTGGCTCCAGCCCCACACAAAATGCCAGACATGAATTTATTTAGAGAGGATATCCTCTGGGGGATTTTAGTTTGGAATGAGACCCTCCCCAGAGAGATTCAAGGTGTAAAAAACCCCCAAAAAACAGTGCAAGAGGAACCCTTATCAGATGCCCTTAAAGAGGTAAATTAAAAATCAATGTGCATGGCACAAGGGAGAGATTTTTCTTTTGAAAAAACCCTTTAAGAAAACATTCTTGTGCCGAGTTTCCCATTTTTATTAAAATCAGTTATATTAGGAAACAAAATCCCTTCAACTGTCTATATTGGCTTACCTGATCTTTACCCCTTGCTGCTCAAACACAGATTGTTTGCAAAGGGAAATATTAAATCAAAGATAGCAACACATGATGTATAGCAGCTCAAAACCTGGAACAAAGAAGTTCAACTAGTTGCCATTTCATAGCCAGTTACTCCCTCTGCTGTCCTATTCAGGTCTGGAAGCAGAAGAATGCATCAGGAAGACAGTTTTAAGGCATTTTCTCTGTACATGACCCCAGTGCCACAGCAGATACACCAGAGCCTTTGGTGATACAGAAGAAGGCTTCATGTCAGCTTTGCATGTAGCAGTTGAGCCACGGATCTCTGCAGTGTTTATCCTCCTTGATATTGGCCAGTCCAAGCTGTGAACCAAGGCTGTAGGAAGGAGCAGCAGGAACCCTGCACATGCAGTTGTTTGTAGTTGAGCTGTGCTGCTTGTCCTTCAAAGGGCAGAAGTGTAATTCCAGCAATTGATGTCTGATTTTCAGAGTCAGCTCTGGTCTCAAGTTTTAAGTCTCAAAATATATGCACAAACCTACCCAGCAAAATAATGTAGGAGTTCCTAATGCAATCGTATTGTCCTAAAATAGAGTAAGGATTCCCACCCTCCATTTGCATCTCCAATGTCTTTGCCTCTCAGACATTTCCCCACACAGAAATCCCAACATAGGATCTATATTGAGCAAGACATCCATAAAAACAAGCATACTAGGCAAACTTCAGCTATTTGTCAGAATCACTCTCTTCACGTATCCTACAAATACTGCAGAACAGAACAAAACCAAACATATGTCTGCAATTAAAACCACCTTCCCACAGACTTTTTAATTTGGTTAATGAAGAAGAAAAATAAAAATCAACAGCTGAAAGACATCTTTAAATGGAGCACTAGAGAAAAATACAATGACATTTCACGAGTTTTCCAGATGAATTCATCTGGGTAAGAAATGACCTGCCTAAAGAGTCATGTCAGTATCAACTCTTATCTCCAAAGCAGTGTCCCTTCCATGATTCAGTATAAATCTGAAGTTTTAAAAATTAATTAAGTCCCCAATGGTCTTATGAATTTTATGACAATTTAATTAAACTTTCAACTATGAACAAGAACTGTAAGTAACTTATCACAAACCCTTGTGACTTAGACTAAGCATAATAAACTCAGCTCTTGTTAGGAAAGGCTTGATTTTGAATAGCTTAACTTGGAAGAAATTCCTGCTCCATCTTGCATAATGAAATGATGGAGTTTTTCTGCATAATAAATAAGGCACAGCTCAAACATTTCACCCAATTCGTAATCATTATAAAAACTCTTGAGGCAACCAGGGAATTTTTAATCCTCTTGTGAGATTGAAAATTTACCTGGAGATAACTGGATACAACAGTGTGACAGAAACACCTTAAAGCTGATGATGTGGGGGTTGTCCTCTTCTGGAACATCAGCAGCACAGAAACCTGTGTCCAATTCCCTGCTTCACAGAGCAGAAGGCCAGGCAGGCACCTGGGCAGCTCACACTGCAGCTCCCTGAAGGCTAAGCCCACCAGGTCCATCACACCTGTGTGCTGCCAGATGTGACAGGAAGCTCCTGCTTGTGCAGTGAAGCCACTGTTGGATGAGAGGCATGGACTGACTACTGTAACATGGAGTTCCTTGGAGCCCTGGGCCCATTTCAGCATCAGCTTCCCTCAGAATGCAGGGTTGGACAGGGTCCCCTCGGCTGCCACCATCCTGTCTTAGGCTGCTGCCTGCCAAATGGAAGACAAGCCCAGTGAGAAGTTCACAAAACACCTGAGTTAACTGAACTATGCTCACTCCTGACAGCTGTTCCTGAAATCTTTTCAGCAAGAAGCAAAAGCTTTGATCTTTTAAAAGGTGATGCTCTGTTTACGCAGCATTATGTGCTAACATACCTCCAGAGCTAAACAAAATAATTTCTTCACTAATTAAATCTAAAACAGTGCCACATTAAAATGATTTTTCCCAGGGCATTGACTTCTCTTGCACTACTATAATTTTTGAAGCATGTGATTGTACAATACACAGAAGCCTGATGACCCCTTTGCACTGAGGCTGGAAGCATCAGGCAGTCTGTTAGGGTGCAGAAGGAGATAACTGAAGAGGTATTTTTCATTTGTCAAATGAGGTAGTGCTGAGATGTCCAAAACATTTTCCTGTCAACATATTGAAGACACCCTGTGGAGACTGCACCACCACACTGGCATCATACTGCCTTGGAAGACAAATCTTCTGTCTCACTCAAGAAAGGTATTTCAGTGACATGTAAGTACATTTAAGTCTCCAAGTTTTGTAGACCTAAACTTTGCTACACACTGTGAAAGACATGCCAGGTATGCCTGGAGCCTAGAAAAAAACCCAAACCAATCCCAACTTAGCATGACATTTTCCCCTTCAAACAACACAACAGTGGCTGAAACTTCTGTAGGACAGGAATGCAGCCTGCAGGTATAAGACTTTACAATTTATTTATCTTAAACCTTATCAACTGGTGCTGCTGAACAACTAGTGCACTTACACCAGTACTAAAGAGATAAGGTTTCACTACAGTGCTGTTCAGCAGGAGGCAATATAATTTACATGAGAAATCAGTCAAATATTAAGTAGTTATATCTTACCTGAAAATGATTCCTTGAAAAACAACTTATGCTTTTGAAGGCCAATGCAATTATGTATTATTTTAATCTTAATGCTGAAGGAAAACAGAAAGAGCATATTTACAATATTAACAGTTAAGAGAACTTTGTATTGCTATCCAGTTATGCTGTCTACACAGCTTTTAGACCTGTATAAAAAACCCAACATGAATCACATACACCTGTAAGTTGGGTGTAACCACAAACCACAGCTAAATCAGTGTAAGAGGAGTTACAGGGATAGAGCTTAACAGCACTAGACTATGAACACAGTACATACCACACAGCAGTATCATGATGTGCTCACGCTTCTGGTGAAGCACCTCAAGGCACTCGGCAAATGTTCTTACCATCTGCAGGAAGAGTTGCTCCAAACTTGAAGGGCTCAGCAGGCACTGTTGTCAGCCACTCTACACTGAGAGGTAGAGTATCTTGAGTTTTCCTCCTCTGGGACATACAACAAGGGGACAGGCCCTAAGGGCCACCTTTGAGATCAAAGGCCAGAAGACAGGCAGCACCTCTCCCTCCCCAATAAGTTTCAGTCCCCTGTGTCCAGGCCATCTGGCATTGGCTTGAATTTGAGAAGGGAACATCGCTGGACCCCACATCACTACAGTTCACTTGTGGAGAGCTTTCCGTACCTGCAACCCTCAAATTATGCAGTACTACAACAACTTCTAATCAAACCATTTAATATCTAATTTATCAAAGTAAGAAAGTAACTTGTTTTCTTTTTCACTGAACCATGGTGAAAAAAGGTCATTGTTTTATTCAGCATCATAGTTACATAACAGTTGTCTGTTTCTATTACTAGAAAGAATTTATTAAAATAGTCCTGAAAGACATCTTTTCTTTTTCCAATGATTTCAAAACTAAGCCTTTTAATGCCAATTCCACACAGTCACGGGTTTGATCGGTAGTAGCCATTTATAGCAATTGTCAAGGCACAAGCTCAGCTCTGCACACCCGCTGCAGCTTGTATTGGAAAAGATATGCCAGTTACATCTGCACTTACAAATGCATAATCCCTTCATCATATATTGCAACAGGAGAAATTAACATTAAACACAGACTAAGAAAGGTAAAGGATTTATTTCTGATATGATTTGTAATGTTAAATTAAAAACCTACTGAATACTTTATGTAGTAGATGAACATAACCTTAGTACTTACTTTCTAACAGTTTATTTAATGGTTGGAAGTGTACAACATGAAGTAGGCCTCACGTTTAATATTGTTCAATTTTGCTTATTGTTAGATGAAATTAAAATACAGTAGCCATCCCTTTAGACTATGGTGCAACACTGATCATGTGCCTTGATAGGTAGGAAAAATGATTCATTAAATAAATGATGATGACATAACATGTAGGGAAGACTTTGGATTGTCTATTTTAAATGTCAACATAATAGGCAATTAAGAATAGAACTTCATTTTAAGTGCACTTCCACATGCTTTGTTTATAATATAGCAAAAACTTCCTATCTTTTTTCCAGACACTTCACTCCCTACTCTAAAGCTGTTCAGTTGAAAATGCACTTTCCCCAGTAAACGTCTTTTTTTAAAAAAAGTAACTAAAATTTCTACCCTTTCATATGCTAAGAAATGTTTCCTAATTAAAAACACAGTTTATTACAAGACATGTGAAGACAACATATAGTGAAATGAATTTTAATTGTTGTGCTGTGACTAAAGTAAAGTTCTCAAGGCTGCAATTTAACATTCCAAGTTCTCCCTTCCATCTTTATTGATTCTTAAGATTTTGAACAGAAACTCTTTGGGGGCTAGAACAGCAGTAATTGCATCACACTGTTTTTCAAGACTTCAAGTTTCAAAAGCAAACTCCTCAAAAAGTACAGTTCTTGATTTGATTAGATACAGGGACAAAAATATAGCACATACTTGAAGGTTACATGGTCTACAAATGATGGCAATATTTTCCTTGGGAGAGTACAGTTTGTTTTCTTGTAAATACTCAAAAAGGCTCAACTTCAAGCAGTAATAAACACAAGCAAAAGTGATTTAACCCTTAAAATAAATATTCAGGAAAACCTCTCTGTACATACAAGTGAAAGAATATGTAACACTTTCACGCTAAAAGAAAAAATAAAGATTTTGTTCATATAAGCAGCTGAAATCTGCTGTTCCAGCCCAATGTCCCCAGTAAAGAAGGGAGGCACAAACACAGGTGACTACTGTAGCTCACTATCTTATGGCCTTTTTGGACAGGGACATCATCACCATCATTTTTTCATCCCTTTTGTTATACTTATTACAGCATGCCAAATCCTTTGGCATATGTGATGGCCTTCAATAATCTTTCTTTAAGCTTTTCTTTGCTTGAGTACTCCGGAAGCAAAAGTACATTAAAGCATGTGTGAGATGTAGGTAACCTGTGGGACAAAAAATACAAGAACTCAGATCTTGGAAAATGCAAAATAAATACATCTCTATTTTACAAGTTAAAAAATAATGAATTTGAAGAAAATAAAATTTTCTTATAGATTCAACTTTCAGCTTTAACTAGGTCAGTAATTTAAAAGCACAGAATTCACCTCCATTTATAAAAAACAAGCAAAATGTAGAATTTCTTTTTTTTTTTACCTCTCTGTATCTGGGCCATTTTTGGCTATGATCATCTTTAACTTTCCAAGTCCTCCCACAGGGGCTCTGTCTGTGCCTGTTGTAAACTGTAAGAATAGTCTTTTCTGTTCATCTGTAAATGAATGGACTATTTCCCAGAATTCCCTAACAAAGAAGAAATCAAAGAGTAAATAAACTGTAAAACTTTCTTTGGTATAATTTCAAAAGTAATTGAGCTTTGAAGGTGTAATAATTTTAATCAGTCTTAACATCAAGTTTACAAGTTGCACTCATAAACCAAAACTCTCAGAATGTATTTACCAATAAATGAAATTCAGAAATAGAGATCAGAAAATATTACTAAACATTGCAGTTTAACAGTCTTGAAACATTAATTTGGCTGTGTTCTGCAGACATCTTATTATTCATGTTTCCTAAGGAATTATACTGATTCAACAATGCATATATCCTCTCCTTTTTGCTACTGACAATACTTGAGAAAATTGAAATTACACATATGGCATTTGCATCTCCAGTACTACAAAAATACTAAATAATACAATATTAAATTCATTATGAAGAAAAAAGCAGATGAAGCTTTTTATCTTTACAAAATCAGAAAAGATTACCTAATAATAAGAGAGTCTCTTGTATAGCCACCATCATATTCCGTAGTTTCTTCTAGTGCTTGAAAATCTAAATTCTGTAAGAAGATGATATATTTAAAGATGACCACTATTTATATACTCATGATGAAAAAAAAGCTCCACTCCCTAGTGTATATTCAAAATTCTTACCCTACTTCCACAAATAAGTAATTCAATTTCCTCTGGTCTAAATAAATATTTCAAAGGAGATTCATTGGTCACCATGTGGAATCCTCTCCGAAAGGCCTTGAACTGCTTTTCTACTGACTTATTGAGTATATAGTCAGCATACAGATTGACAAATTCCTGCAAGGAAATAAATGCCAAAAACCTTAGTGCTTCAACACATGCCGCTTCAATTACCTCCCAAAAATACAAGACCCCAGAACACATATAATTCTGTAATTCTACGCAAATTATCTGAGCTCAGCGTTTTTTCAGCAACACAAAAGAAGAAGTCTCAAATACTGTTCAGACAGGTCAAACATCCCACCCAGAAGCTCTGTACCCACGTATCAATGCCTTCTTTAAGAGAAGCCTTTTCTCTTCACAACCACACTGTGCCATGGCAATTTTAAAAGCCTTTTTAAGCTTTAAAACTTAAAATTTTTAAGTGAGACCAAACCTTTGTAGGGTTCTACATAATTCTACATACAGTATATCAAAGAACTACAGGTAGTGTTTAAAAAGCTGAGTGTACCTTTCTGTTTTCATTTGTAATAGGAATTTTATCACCGTTTTCCTTTAAATCATGCATCATTGGATTGCCAAAGAGATCCGTGTGAGATATTTGAAACGTTATCATCATATCATCTTCCACGCTTCCTTCATACTCTAGTAAGTCTCTCAAACTCTGATACAGAACCTAAAAGAATGAGACAAACATGTCTGTCAAAATAAACTTTGATAGATTCCACTAAGTAACACAAAAGAAGACCTGAGACCACCAGCCTCAATAAAGGGATGTTATATTCTATGACACAAGTCACCTAAAAATCTCTCATAGCAGTCCAAAAAACTGTTTAAGCTCGAGAAACAATAGAAGATACTAAGATAAAAAGAAACCTTACAATCAGTGGTAACTCCCTTAAGAGAGCCTTTTAGTACTCATCAATCTTCAAAAATGCAATGGTCAAACCTGCAGTTTAAGAGCCTTTAATAACCTCTTCTTTTAAGTCTTTTGAACCTTTACTTAAGGCATCAAGAATATGTTACACTACTAAGAGAAATGTTTATGAGTTAAAAATCAGAGAAACTCCTGTATTTTGTATCAGATAAAATTCAGACAGTAGGCTTTTATCTTCTTATTTAAAACTCAAACCAACTAGGAAGCAATCCTGAAGCAACACATTAATTTAATATACCAAGTGGAATCTGAAACTACCTGTAAGAGTTTGCTCTATTCAAAGGAGCAACCAGTCTTCCTCCCTTAAGAAGAGCCCAAGATTCTCTTGGAAACCAAAGACTATGCAGCAAAGAAATTTGGCTGCAATAGAGGTGTAGGGACTTAAGAATACAAAGTGAAGGTGAAAGCAACAACTGTGTGCAACTGTATTTTTATAGTGCAGTAATAAAAATAATTTTCCCCACAATGTTTTAATTGAAACATGGAAGTTTACATGTAAGCCTCAACCTCTCACTATCTGTGTGGTTTTGATTCTTCCACAGGACCTTTAAAAAAGGACCTTGCACTGAAAATCACTGGACTTAGAACCACTGGTGGTGAGGGCTGGCGAACATCCTGCTCTCTATGATCTACAGCATTAGAAAAAGCATTGGAAGGCTTGACTACTGTGAACTTCATTTTAGGTTTGAGAAGCTCTGAAGTGTTTAAGTCATATGAGAACACAAAGAGTTAAAAAGGATTATTTTAAAATAAATCAGTGTAGGTGTTAGAGCAGAAACATAAGAGCAGGGAAGAAAAATGCCCTGACTGCCCTGTTCCATAGAAATACATCCACTTTTTTTGATCACAAGAAGTTTTGAGTATATAATAAAAGTTAGAGGAAACTCAGGGCACTATTTCTCAACATCATTATACACAGAAACTGGTTGAATATGGCATACTGTTGTATGCAGCCATCCAAAGCAGACCAGATAATGTATTTTTTGATTACACATGCCCCATTTTCAAAAATGAAAGCCAAATTCTTTTTAGACAGTATAATTTTCCTAATTTTTTTTAAAAGATGAAGATTTTGTATAACTGCTTATAAAAGGCAACTGTCCCATGGTTTGAAACAAAATTAAGCTTATTAACAACTCCTACCAGCAACATGAGGGGATGCCACTGGTGATCTCTGACTGCAGGAGGAGCAGGGCCAAGATATCCTGCACACACACTTGTGTGCTCTATCTAATAAAGCACATGTACAGCTCATTGCTTGTGTACAGCCACTGGCTGGGAATGTGTGTGGGAAGATGGACACTGATCACGGCTCTGATAGAGATTCTGATAGGCATATTCATTAACTGTAGGGATATTCATAAGCTGCCTCATCTGTCTCTTGCTTTAGACAAAAACCAGTAAGAACATCACACCTTTGCATGTTACTCTTACCTACACTTTCTTTTGGTAGAAATTTAATTCTACAAATAGCTATAAACAGCCCAATTTTAGAAGTCTCTTTGGGAAGAGATGTGCTTGTTTATGCTTAATAACATTTAGGAGTTTATGTAGTAAAAAAATAGAGCTTTATTGATACTGAGCCCTATTCATTGATGTTACAATTTTGCCTCCTCCAAATGTAGCAAGAAGTTTTATTGCTTATGAATTTAACATATACAGACTCAATGCAAATCACTGGTTTTTTCACTTTCACTTGTGACAGTGATCTTGTGTTTAGTTTAAATTATTGCAGAGAAAATGTACTATAAAACTCGAAGAACATAACAAACTTACAGGATGAGAGTCTGCCAGATCACGGAAAGTTCCTTTTTTGCCCATTAGCTTCCTGTAGACAACCATGGGGAAATGTACATCCAGTATACAGTTGTTGTAAATAGCCAGTCCCAGAACGATGCCAATCAGGGTAAACTGACCCTCAGTTTCAAAAGAGGACGGATTAAACCAAAACAGTTTTGTAGACTCATCATATGTGAACATCCCTGTTATTAAAAAAAAAAAAAAAAAAAAGTTTGAACAATTATGGTTACAATTCAATTAAAATGGCACATAAAACATACCATTGTATACCTATTTGCACTAGCCTTTAAGACATGCTTAACTTAACATTATACTGAATTGAATGGCAAAGAGAAACTACTTACCTAAGGGTGACTGGAGCTGCTCAAAACACTGTTACTCACATTACCACTAAAAGTGTGCAAGACAACTGTGATACGATATCCTGCAACACTCAAGCTGCATATACACAAACTTTGATCCTCTTCACTACAGAGGAACCAGCAGCACACTGACAACAGCGACTGTGACTTTGATAAATACAGTAGTACAAGAATAGAACAGTCAAAAATGTGGATGAAACAATCCTGAATTACTACAAAGTGACAGCCTTCCCTCAAAGGCCAGTTCCGGCAAAGGAAGAGGACTTAGATGCAGTCCTACTACTTAATTAGAAGGTATGATGATGGAGCAGGGATTGGCCATCACACATAATTTTGGTTAGATGCCCAAGAGATTAGTTTGCTTGTTCCAAGGACTATTGTTACTGCAGCTATTATACACATTTTAACTCAATGAGGGGAAAATGGACCACAGCCTCACAATAAGGGGGTTGCAATTTTAACAGCTTGTCACTGTCTAAAGGGAATGATTTAGCTTCTCTCATTCAGTTCATTATTTCAGGTGACCAATTTCCTGCCCAGCTCATGAGCTGAGCACTGAAGACTTCAACAAATAGCTGAACTGGTACATGCCAGAAGCTGCAGGGAGAAAACGTGAAGACGAGACAGGCACACTTCCTTACCCTTTTGGCTGTAGTAAGACACAAGATAGGTCTTGTTTATGCAACTGGAGTGTACAGGCTATATACTATTTAAATGAAGTCCACAATAAAACCCACTGCTTACCTGTCTAGGTACTGAAGCAAGATAAATGCAAATCCCAAAGATTTAAGGTGAGAGAGACACCACCCTGGACAGGTACAGCCCAAATCACCTGTTGCTTGTACAGCTGTCAGAATTTTCCAGCAGTCCCTAAGAAAACCTTCTCCTTATTCTCAACACACCCTAAGTCAAATCCATGTGGTGAAGCATATATACTACATTTTCCACATTGTGGAATTTTATCTTGTCAGCTCTTAAAAGATATGCTTGTTTTCAACCTATGCAGATGAATAAACTGATTACAAAGCCATATGAACGCAAGATTACTTTAAAGACTGAAAATATCGTCTTCAGTCATGACATAAAGCCTGTTTCCTCATTCCATGTAAGGCAATAAACTGAGCTCATTCAAAGATTCTGGCTATTCCCTAGAATGGATTATGTATCTCAATAAGGGACTAGGGCTGGGTCAGCCATTAACACAAGTAACAGACTGACCCATCAGATAAGGCAATCAGAAATGGATGAGCAAATCAGGCATATATAGGCCAAACATTATATAGAATCCTGTATGCCATTTTCTGAACTGAGGTAACTTCCGGATTACTGATACATAAAGCAATGTCTTGAACTTTTTGGAATAAGATGGAAAAGTTGAACTGTCAAAACAAACAACTCCAGCAAATGTCTAATAATGAAGGATCAACAGTTTACTCAGATCCACATCTGGAAACAATTTAAGGTGAAATAAAGTATTTTACTCCCTTACCAAAATTAAGACTACAGCACATTAAAATCATAATAAAACATCAGAAGAAACAGGAATCTGCAAGAAGGGGAAAACAACTGCCCTTGAAGCTACATGAAGTTATCACTTCTTCTTCCCCTTTACCATGGAATACCTTTACCAGTATTTTTCATGAGTTACTGCCTCCTCTGAGTAAAATTTTAAGGTAGTTTAATATGGAAATAATCAAAAAGTCAAAGAAATTATAGTAACAATATACATCTCTCCAAATATACCTATTAGAGGACAGACATTTTAAATTCAATTTAAGGATCCCCTTTGTTTTCTCAGGTAAAGAAAGCATTTATAAATCAACATAAGTCACACCTGGTATATCTGGTGCATACATGAGCTGCTATACTGTATATATGCACATGAACTATATATATGCATATACATACATATGTACACACACACTGAATGCAAGCTACATTTTCTGCTTTTACACATTTGTGCCAAAAGCCAGTAAAAAGCTTTTTTCCTGCCCCAGAGTTACTTTGAGTACAAAATGTGTACATACTATTTTACACTTTTAAAACAAAAGTAGAACTTAAAACATGTATGCACATCTAATCTATTACCTATCTATAAACGCTGGGAGTACATACACAGTGCTTGGATGTTAGCTTAAGCACACTTTAGCATTACTAAATAAAGAATATTTCAATACACCCACACAACTTCTGTTTAGATAAACTCAAGTTGAAAATGTATTTATTTTGCGTTGAAAATAAAATTTCATCAATCAAAGTACTAAGAGTTCTTTATTTTGCCATACTTCAAAGTAAGCTAATTCAGATTCCAAATCTCTTCAAGTTAATAGCATTTTTCAGAGTGAGTAAGACTTAGCTATGGTTCTGTACCACTTGTCATAAGAACTGGCGGTTGCCTTTGGTGAAGGGCAAGTGCCAAGGTTCAGATTTTTGTTACTGATTCTGGGTACTTGATACTGATACCTTCTCTCTAATCCAGTCAAAACAGATTTCTGTGTATTTTCAGCAATTTTCTAAAACCAAGAACAACAGCTTTCTCTTTTAAAATAGTCCAGTGAAACCAAATTAACAGCCATGAGCTATTAGGCTTCTTTAATGGAAGCCATTCCAGGAACTACAATGTAATATCGTATTTCATGTAAAATGTGAAATTATAGGAACCTGGCAGGTATACTTTCTATTCTAACAAGAAGTATTCTTATGTTTTTATAACATTTTCATCTTGCCAGGGCAGCAGAAAAGCTGCACACTGAAAGAAGCATGTCCTTGCTTAAATCATTGGTGCAGGGAGCAAGGGAAAAAAATATGATGGAAGCATGACTGCTGAAACACAAACGTAAAATTTTGACTCTAATATTTCAAATTACTCTTGGTTCTTTAACTATAATCAAATTTGACATTGCTGTCACACTTTGGATATGCAGAACTGTGACTATTGGATTTATCAAGCTGGAGAAAGTGGAGGAAATAACTCAAAAACTCACCATAGTCCTACTCTTGCTTTATTGCAGAAGCTCCTCCTCTTTGGTTTGATTACTAATTCTAGAAGCTAATCATAAAGCAAAGTGAGGAGAAAGGTGAGAGAACAAAGGAACCCTGCAAAGAAACCCTGTACTACTGATTTCTATCCAAACAAGTAGTGATGGTTCTCATTAACTACACAGTTACTCCTTCCATCTTTCCTCCTTTAGGACAATGACTGCTGACAACATAATGATCCTCAATGTGCATCAAATACTCTCCTGACCATCAACGAATCTGGAGAGCTTCAGAGAGAAGCAGCAGTGGATACAGAAAGCATAAACATAGAACAATCCAGTTTAGAAGATCATCCAGGCCAACCTTTTGTGGGAAAAATCTGCAAAATCAGTAAATTGTTAGAAAGCATACCGATATCTGGATTGAAGATTTCTTCCACAACCAGCTGAAAAAATTCTTTGGAAACACCTCCTTCATCTACCCCTTGCTCTCCTTCAAATTCAACATACAATTGCTTCTTCAAGTCTGCAGGATTTTCCATGGCAATCATCTCTAGCTATTGAGTGAAGAGATCGAAATATTTCATTAGTAAATCTGTTTACTAGAACAGTTTAGTACCAAATAATGAAAACAAAAGTACCCTCCAAAATTAAGAAGAAAGTACGCACAAATGACAACAGTAAAATAAGAGAAATCAATAGTAATGCTAAACCACTCAAAGCATATTTTAGAATCTGGGGATTAACAGCAAGAAACTTACCACAGAACTGATCTGTCAGCCCATTAATGCTCACTGCCTGTTAACATTCTCTATTTCTTTTCTTTTACGCACTTATTTAAAACAAGTTATCATTGTGTTGCACACAATTCAGAGAAAAAGGAAGAGTACAAGATGTATTACTGGGATAATTAAATTAATCTGACAATGAAGATTCTGCAATATGATCTACATGTTTGACAATAAATGGCTTTGTGAAGGGATTACACAGATATGTTTTCAGAGTGGAAGACAGAAAACAAGCCTTTGATGAGGTAGATGCATCTCTCAAACAAAGAGCTGAGGAAAAAAACCTAAAATCAAAAAATACACTAATATTACAGTCAAATCAACCCACTCTCATTGACCCTAATGAGGAAGTCTCAAAACTCTCTTGCTCTTATTTCTTCAGTTTAAACAGATCTACTGCACTGCTGCCATGAAAGTAAAAATTCAGTTAAAGCCAAATAGAAAGTCTGATATTTTACAAGAAAGGGTTTCAAGTCTATATAAAGGCCATTAGAGGCCACAGAATCACAAAACAGTTTGGGTTGGAAGGGACCTGGAACCATAATCTAGTTTCAACCCTTTTGCCATGGGCTGAGGCACATTCCAGTAATACAGCTCACTCAAAGACCCATCCAGCATGGCCTTAAACAGTTCCAGGGATGGGACATTCCCAGCTTTCCTGGGCAACCTGCTGCAGTGCCTCACCACCTTCACAGTAAAGAATTTCTTCTGAACAGCTAATCTAAACCTCTTCTCTGTAGTTTGAAGTCATTTTCCCTTGTCCCATCATTACATAACCTTGTAAAAACTTCCTCTCCAGCTCTCATCAGCCCCCCTTTAGGTGCTGGAAGTTTCTATAAGGTCTCCCAGGAACCTTGTCTGGCTGAACAACTCCAACTCTCCCAGCCTGTCATTATTGGAGAGGTGCTCCAGCCCTCTGATCATTTTTGCATCTCGCCTCTGGACTCAACCCAACAAGTTCACATCCTTCTTATGCTGTGGACCCAGAACTTGATGCAGCACTCTGGAGGGGAGTCTCACAAGAGTAGAAGGGGACAGTCACCTCCCTTGACCTGCTGGCCATGCTGCTTTTGATGCAACCCAGAGTATGCCTGGGTTTCTTGGCTAGGAGTGCACATTGCCAGGTCCTTCACTTACTTACACCAAAAACATATCCTCTCAGTAAATCAGAAGTTAAGCGAGGGTATTTTGAAGCTGATAAGAAATGTGCTATTTAAAAGCATAAACAGACTGGTTACACTTATGCAGCACAATTAGACTTAATATACCTATGTGGCACAGAAAACTCAGCAGCAGTAAATTAAGGCACAGATGGACCTGTATACTCCTACCAAGACCATATTACTTGTGAGATTTGCCTCTGTTTTGGGCTACTGCAAATTGTATGTACCAGCAGGTGTCCTTAACATGCTAAACCTCACTTTTTATTTCATTACCCAACCTTATCCACACATGCCAACACTCTTTACAGACCAGAATTTTACTACAGCAGCGTAAAGTAAAACAGGAACAGAACAGAGAAGGTAAAGACAGCAGTAATGACACCATTGACTCATAAAATTACACCACCAGCAAGAACCATTTTCTCCTGCCAAGTCAGCCAGACACGATCCAAGAAGCACAGCAGGGCAGGATGGATGACATAGTTGGGGGGGGGGGGGTTATCATAATAGGTTTGAAGACATTTAAGCACTCCATGCAAAAGGAGCATGTGGAGAAAAAATTGCACTACCTGGTATTGAAAACTAAACTTGTCAAGATAGAGAGTGTAACTTCAAAGCATATAAATCTCAGTTTAAAAAAAATGAAGGCAAGCCATGAAGATCCCAAATAATGACAGCAAGTGAGTTTAGTCTGTATTTCTATCAAAACTACAACATTTTCTGAAAAACTTAGTTATGCACTACCTAGGCCATTTGTGTGAAAAAATTCTTTTTCTAGGACAAGAATGAAGCTTAAGCCATTGTCATGGGGTTCCTTTACCTTTAAGAAAGTTAAAGTTGCTGGAGACTCCTGGGTGTCTTTTCTCCTGACCAATTATCGGTCATTGCTGAGAATTGACAGCAGTTTTAGCCATTGAAAAGTAGAATCAACTTGTGAACCCCACCTTAAAGTGTACAACCAGAAGTCTGTGGTGTTCTTTGTTTCCTGACTGTGAAGGGTGGCGGAGCTCTGGCTGGCCTCCGGTTCTCTGCCCAAGCCATGCGGCCGGGCGGGGGCCGGGCCGGGCCCGCCGCGTCTCTCGTCTCCCGGCCGGGAGATGAGGCTTGCCCTGGGCCAGGTCGGGCTGGGCCGGGCTCGGCCCGATCTCTGGTTCAGCTAGAGGTTTTGCTGTAACTACATTCACTAGAAAACTGCCGAGTGAAGAAGGAGAGGGGCTCTGGGCCTGCTGCAAGCAGAGACGGTGACTATGCTCTCCAGAGCACCTATGAGGAACTTTCCATCGCAGACAGCTCCAGCTCCTGTTCAGCAAAGATCACCGAACCATCTACAAAAGCTTGGGCAAGATTTTAACTCTTTCTTATCCAGATGAGACTTGCGGATTAATCTTTTCATCCAGAGAGAGAAAAGGAGAGTGATCAACATGAAAAGAGACTTTATAAACTACTAGTAGCAAGAAAGAAAAGAAACTTCAAGAAAGGTAGAGAATTAAGAAGATGCTTTAATTAAGCTGAAATATCTTTCTGTTAAAACTATGGGGATGGACAATGAAGTCCTGAAAAGAACTCCTTTAATTCATGATAGAGTATGAGGAGGAATAGAGTGTTCAAAGTGTAAATTTGAGTAAAAAGTGGAGTAATTGTGGTATAGTGAAGTGCTGAGAGATTTAAAGCCTTGAGAGGCAATGAGAAAACTGTTTTCTAGTGAAACTCACAGAAACAGATGAAGAATACTTTTTTGCCTTTGACTAACTTATCCTTAAAAATGCTATCCTCAAACTCATGGCCCATAACACATTTCAGAGTGATGTGGAATGGGAGGGGTGGGCTTTGATAACAGCAGCTCTGAGCAGCTGATATCAGAGAAACGAGAAACTATAACAAAAATAGTTTTCTTGTGACAAACTCCATAAATTAACAGAAAGGAACTTCTGTTTCTTTACAGAAACTGATGGAAAGACTGTAAAGAGAATTGAGATTATTTAAACCATCAAAATTATAAAGTTTTTGTCTCTGTTGTCATGTGAACAGAAAAATGGTAGGCAGTGAGAAATGAAAAGGTTTTTTCTAAAAGTTTATTCTGGTGTTCTTATTCTTGTAGTTTGTCAATAAACTTTCTTTACTCCTTTTAAGTTTTATGCCTGGTTTGCTCTTATTTTAATCCATATCTCACAGCAAGAAATAAATAATTCTTTTTCCCCCTTTTTGTTAATTACTGGTCCAAAACCACGACAGCCATGTTCCAAGTACAACTTGCAACTTCTGAAAAGCAGAGAACTAGCATTTACTTTAAAACTGTAAATACAAGTTTAAATATTCAAGCTGGACAGACAGAAATTCTCCAACTTGGATCCCGTCCACTTACAACCAACAGCAATAAAGCTGCGGTTTTTTTCTCCCCAGTCATGAGTTTGTTTGCTTTGCAGTCTTTACCATCAGTAAATTACTATATTGAATGATTTATGAATTTTCATGAGTTCTGAGAAAGCATAGTTGTATTTACATTTCTTTTCGGACAGCAATGACACACTATGTCATAGTGTGGAGACTCTCTTGTGTCATGGAAATGCACTAAGTGTTCATATTTATACATACAGAGCAGTTAAAGAAATTTCAAAAATGATTTTTTGGCTGACAAAAACAACCTAAAAAAAGGAGAAAGGAAGCAGTCTTAGTTGAGCAATGCTGGCTAGGCAGATTAGAACAGTGCACTGGATGTCTGCAAGGGAGTCAGATAAAGGATTACCCAAAAGCCAGTATTTTGAGCAAAGCCTGATGCTCCTTGAAGTAGATTCTATAAGCAGGAAAATTCTGCTAAGCTGCTCAACTCAGAGTTGTGGGTTTAGCTGCTCCTTTGAATATCTGCGTCAACACTGATGCTTCACAATAAAAACTGAATGCAGTGGGCAAAGCACTGGAAAGCAGCAAGCACAACAGTAAGGAGGTGCTGGACTTTAGCAGAACTGCAGCAGTGTTTCTGTAGCAGGGAAATATGAACTTCAGTTACTGCTGTCTGGTTCTTGGGTTTTTTGGGTCCTTTCTTTGAATAATCAGAGCTACCTCAACACTGTCAACATAGATGCTGCTAGATAAACACAATCCAACTCTGAGGTTTTAGAAGCTGTTTTCTGTCATGAGGGTTTGACAGGTCACATCATTGAAATAATCATTGTTTTCCAGGGACTTCCTAAAAAGCAGGTATGTAGCATGTCTAAAGCAGCAGAAGAATGTATCAATTGAAAAGCTGAAAGCTGAGAGATGGCATCATAAAGAATATCTATATTGTTTGCTGAAACACAACAATGTACCACAACTAAAGACATTGGGTGATTTTACTTTGTTTACAGAGTAACACTGCTTTCCTGACAGACAGGAACATTCACTGAACAACAGAAATATGACAACATTCAAAAGATTAAAGTAACACCAGAGTTTGGTGACCTGCTTAGAACAGATGGCAACTGAACTAATTTCTATTCATTTAAAAACAATCACAAACCATCTTAACTTCCAACATAATATAAAAGTTCTCTTTAAGGCAGATGCAGGAATCTTTCCACACTAGACAGCAAAAATGACAAAACACAGCTAATTTAAGCTTGAAACTACTAGTGACACATCATGACATATGTTGGTCAACATGTTTTTTTAAAAACCAGCATGGAAAGTAGTTACAGTGACAAAGTAGCCTTTTCTCCAGCTGTACTTTACGGTTCATGTATTTGGAGATTGCACACAACAACAGTCACATGCTCTGCATACAACCAAGTGCTGGTGTTTTCACCTGAACACATAAAACTTCAATGTCTGAAAAAAACTTCAATGTCTGAAACAATGTCAAATCTCCTGAAGTACTTTGCTGCTAATACAGGAGAGGATCTGCCTACTGAGTTCAGGTGTCACAGGGAATTTTGGTCATCAATACACACAGCAGAGTAATTTACAAGCAGGAGAGGGTTGCTGCCCACTAGCTGTCTACATTCCATATGAAATTTGTGAGTTTCTAACTTGCAAGCAAGTACAAGCCTGATGCTGCTGAAGGAATCCACCACGTTTTCACTTGCAGAAGCTGTGTGTCATAACTCACACCCTTTAAATGACTGCTACCTGAGAAGAATGCCACATTTAACCTGGGCCATGAGGGTGGGGAAAGAGTAAACTCAGAAGAAGGGGATGAAAGAAACAGCTCTTGGGGAATGAAAAGGCAGAAGAGAGGATTTAAGGATATATTTCCTTTCATTACTACCACACTCACACCACAGTGACTCAGCAGTACAGCTATTAAAGCTGCTAGACAGAAAAAAACATGTTAACTGCTTTCAGGAACTGCAAACTGAGCAACTCCCAAATATAAGGGTTCCTTAAAAAAGTGGGGACTATAGTGTTACAAATTCTAACATTCCACCCTTGTCCCCAGGTGACTTTTCAGACTAACATACATACAAATAAGTATACAATAAATATATATTACAAAGAAAGATTACATTAAATCATTTCCAATAAAAAAAGAAAAATAAGTGTCTGAAGCAAATTTCACACATGCAAATAAACTGAACAAGGAATTTGTAAATAAGATTCTTCCTTAGATCCACGTATTTTAGGGAACGAAGATTCTCTCAAGCAATTCTAAACAAGATAATGCCTTAAAGGTACTTAAAAATTTTTTAATCTTATTGCTTCAGATTCTTAGTAGAAAGAAAGAAGTCCTACATTAATAATAGTAACAAAAAAAACCACCAGTGTTCATATTTGCTTTAATGAAACCAAAGAAGTGAGAATATATACATATTGAATTATAAAAGCTAAAATATTAAGTATTGATAGGAGAAAAACAGCTTGCTACTGACTTCATCAGCTCAACTAATTATCAGAAAGCCAGTATTTAGTGTGTTTGCAAGAAACTGCGAAGGCTGATCAATGTATTTGTTTCAAAAATATTCAACATCAATAAGGAAAATATGAGTAACACTCTCAGCCTCATTTTAGTCAATATTCTTGAAAATGTTTTCATCTGGAAGTCATCAGCAATTCCACAGATACTCCAAAATGTCTTCACTGACTTTTCTGTGAAGACACAGGTCTAGTGACATAAATAGCAGTTACAATTCAAAAATGTCTGTAAATATTCAAACCTCTGAAGGTAAAAAAAAAAAAGGAAATTTGAGGATAAATACGTTGGCACTCATAATTAATTACCTGTATATTAAGCATGTTCAGAAACATTTTGTCACTGAGCAGATCTAAGAATGTGCTTTCACTACTGAAGCTTATTCTCTTAGACAGACCTTTCTGGTATTTCTCAGTGAGACCCATACTAAGTTCAATACTGTACACCCAAAACTGCAGGCATCCCTGATGCAAAGTCATCCAGTGCAGCTTTCACTTAGGTTTGATGCTGTTCAGTACTGCTACAGAAGCTCATGGTACCCATCTTAGATTCCCATCAGAGACAGAGTAAACTGTTTTAAGCATTGAGAGTGATGAGCTTTCGCCAGACCTATTTCAGACCAATTAGGAAGTAATTGTGAAAATTACTAAAATTGCTTTTCAACCAGTTACAGATAGTGCCAGTAACAACAGCATGTGATTTTTGAAGAGATCAGCCACTCTCTGTGAAACCAGCACACCTTCTTATTATCAGCATAAAGAGGAAGGTTTGCTTTTGCTCTGCTGGAACTGACAGGGAAAAAATCATCCTAAAACTAGCTCTTATGCTGTTTTAGCTCATCCTCTCCTAAGTATTAGCACTCCCTTTTTTCCAGAATTTATGTGCCCAAAGCTGAACATTCAGGGAATAAACTCCATTACCATAATATGACAAAACATAACTGGACACAACTGTAAGTTTGACAGGTAGTGAAATTACAAAGGGTAGTCTTAAAAAAACTGTTACACAGTATTTTTGTATTTATTTGCCTAATGTAAAGTTGAGTTTACAGACAGAAGCCATTTCTGTACTACAATTTTATTTTTTCTTTTGCTACTAAAGACAAATGGTTTTCTTGACAAGTCACAGTATCAGCAATTCCCAGGAAGCAGCTAACCCAGCTGGAAATTCCTAGGCATACAGAAAAATCAAGGTAGGAGGTCATTTAGGGCTCTCACAATTACCTTCACTGGCAGCTAAAGTCATCAAATTTAACTACAAGTAACAGCTGGGCTGAGAGGCAAAATCAGGTAATTTCCCTAAAATCTCTCTTAACAAGACCTGTCTGGGTCTTCAGTGACAAGTTTTAAAGCCATGGGTAAATTTAAAAATTTGCAAACCTTATGCTTTAAGAATAGAACATGGGAAAATGAGTTTTTGAAAATTACCAGCTTTAACCAAAAAAGGAAGGGTCCTAAAATTAAATAACATATTAAGGTCATATATGGACCTATTTACTGTACGATAGTTTGTATCCTGTATGATTCCCCTCAACTAAAAATGCATGAAGAAATGGCATTAAGTTTTAATTTAAACAGTCAGCATATTCAGAAACAGCCAGCTCTCACACTTCTCTGGTATTAACAGGTCTGTCCTCCTTTCTCAGTTGTATCAGTATTTGTACCAAATTAAAATAATGCTTTATTTTTAGAAATTTTTAACTCCGCAAGAAGAGTACACAACTAAAATGTTTTAATTCTAACTTCCATCTGAAAATCCCTCCCATCAGAAGATGATCCAGGACAGTGCAGAGCACAAAGAAACAGAAGATAGTCACTCTCACCATCAAGATCTGTGCAGGATCTGATAATGGGGAATAAGTGCTACCTGACACTTTAAAACACCTAAATCTGCAACCACTCTGAGAAGAAGTACTCCTGCTGAACATAGAAATCTTCAGCATCATGTTTAGAATTCAAACAATAAAGCTATTTGAGATTCTTCCAGAGGAAATCTAGCATATGTACATGCACACAGAGTCCTTTTCAGTTACTCCAAGCCCATGCGGTTTGCACTAGTCAGAACCAACAAACCCAAGCTCCGTGTTGCTGTGGCACTTACCCGGACAAGCGCATCATCAATGATGTGATCACGTCTCACTTTCAGTCGCAAATAGGGGTTGAGCTGCTGCCCTTGAACTAAGCTGTAGAGCACAGTTATGCGTCTTTCACTGTACATCCGGATCCTATTGTCATAATACAATCCCAGGTTCTTGGTAACAGCATTCAATATGAAGGGACAGGTCATAAATGAGAATTTATTCTCTGTTTCTACTTTGAAGAAAGTATAGTCTTTGTCCATTTCTAGAACATCATTCAGTGGTTCATTAATAAATTCTTCAAAAGGGATAAGTGGTTTTCTGCAATCTATAGTTTTAACACCAAGTTCAGTTTCCAGTGGGTCCACTCGAGGACCTTTTTTATTTCTTCTTTCCTCACCCAACAGCTCTTGAAGAGTTAGTTCACTTGATTCTGGGATGGGTTCTTCATCTTCTTCTTCATTGTGATCTGTATCCACATCCCCTCCTACTACATTTGCATAGTAAACCATTTTCAAGCACTTTGAAGCAGCAACAACAGCATCATCATCATTCACTAGGTTACGACTATTGAACTCATTGCTTATGACTTTGTAAGTAATAAGCTGCTGAAATGTTTCCATCATTCTCCGAATTTGATCCGCTCTGTACTTGGACCACAATCTGACCAGTTTTGCTTGAGCTGCAAGGGGTAGTTTGCTCATTGCTTTGCAAAACAACGGTAGAGCCATTTCCAGATATTCTGGGCTATGAAGATTGCCATTCTCCATAACGATAATAAACAAATTCAGATAGTTAGGATCCCGAGAGTACACATTATGGTAAGTCAAGTCACATTCCACATTAGGTGACAAGTACACAAGTGCATTTAAAAAGGCAGTTTCTATTTTTTCATTAGAAAGTAACCTATCATAGACCCGTCTGACTGCTTCAATATCTACAGACACTTCATCTGGGCCTAGTTTTTGGAGATTATTATCTCCCTGTGTGTTATCACCTATTCTTGATGACGAAGATGATGATGCACCAGAATCCTCTTCCATAGCAGCAGCCGAACAGGCAGCTTTTTCCTTTTCATCTTCATCTTTGTCTTCATCCTTTCCTTGAAGAGACTTGAGCTCCTCCTTGGTGTGCTGCTTGGTTTTTCGGAAACTCTGTACCAGTGCTTCAGCACTAGAAAACACTCTCCCAATCACCCGGATTAAAGGGGAATAATCCTCTTTTTCTCGACATAGCTCAAGAATTTCATATATCTTGTCTTCTGTTAGAAAAGTCACATCTATAAAAAGATAAAGATATTAGTTTTACTAAGATAAAACAAAAAAGATAAAATACTTCTGGTTTGCCCTACCCAAGAATCTCTGTGTTTTATCATCACTAAAACTGCAAAAAGCAGTGTCAGTGCTGAATAAATTCAAGGCAGATACTTTACCACTTCATTAGCATGAAAAATCATGATTTCATTCACTGACTTTGTAAAATATTTTATTCATGGATGTCAATCAGAGAATGTGCACAATGGTGAAACTATTTTGCAGCCAATTAATTACATCTGATAGTTAACATTACAGTATTGTCGAAACAAGTGCAATCAGTAAGAGGTTTAAACTTTAAAAGACTTAATGAATAAGGCTGCGACAATAGTCTTCTGGTAAATCTGCACAGTTAATGTGTAAGTCATTAAACTAAACAAACTAGACTGTATCATCTTTTTTCAAACCAGACCTTGAAGAAAAGACTCAATCACTTGTTTTGTTGTATGTTAATGGGAATATAAGATTTCTTATTAATCTTTTTAATGCTTTCTGCAACTGTCTTTACACAGTTGATGCCTGAGAACCCTCCCAAAAACCTCAATATGTGCTCTGAAATTTATGCTGCCTTCTAAATTACACATAGAGTGTGGCATGTAGATTATCTCTCTGTACATTAGGCCTCACTAAGATAAGCAACTTGGGTATACTCATCAACATGCTATTCAGATGAACAAGATGGTTTACACACATCATCTGCTCCAAATACCTGTCTGTTCTCCCTCTCCCCAAACTCCAGATACAAAATAAGTCATTTGAAGGGTCCATTTGTTATTTGAAATCTTCCTTTCTCTTTAGAAAACAGAAAGAAAACATTATTTATAGCTTTCTGTGTTACTTTTCAAACAAAACCCACAGATGCTTTCACATCAGGTGATGATTTACAGTAGGATTACCACATGATCAGACCCTGAAAAGATATTCTAGTTTAAGCAGATTCTTCTGAACTGACACATAATTTAGAACTAAAACAGAATCTGTTTAATAGCATCTCTAGAGATCTAGAAACCATCCCAGAACTGTATTCACCAACCATGCTAGAACCACCTACCTCTGCAGAAAGAAATGTATTATTTTAATAAAGATGTTCAAAAAAGATGTACATTAAAATATTTTGGACTGTGACTACCTACACTGACACTCATTTCAAGAAGTCATTAAATTAAAAATACAAACTAGATGATGCAAAGACAGATATCCTACTGACTTTCACAGAACCCCAAGCTACTCTTAGAGCACATATAACACAAGAAAGGTGAAGCTTATGTCTAGGCTTAGACTGACTTCCAATCTGAAGACACTGACAAAGCTCATCACTGAAATCTGTCGTGTTAAAAAAACAGCTCTATTGAAAACATGAAAGGATGCAAGCTTAGTGCAACATCTATTTTCATCTGCTGCAGTGCATGCTCAGGAAGCAGAACCTGTCTTAAAAGAAGTCTTAATTTTCTTGTGTTAAAAGAAATTTATCTGCTAATACAGATGATGTTCCATGACATGGTTCCTCAAAATAAGAACCAGTATCTCAATTTCATTGAGTCTGGACCACAGACATTATTCATAGAATAAAAATTATCAGCGTAAGTTGACAATTTAACAATATAACAAATTTCAGATTTCCATACTTAAAACAGGAATTCCTCATTCACTCTTTTAAAGGTTTTAGTGTTTCAAGAACTCCAGTAAAGTATTTTAAGTAATTATTTCTGAAGAATATTTCTTTCAATTTATTTAGAACTTTAAATCCCATGTCAAGTATAAAAGCAAGCTACACATCCTTTTCCTTGGCTTTGCAAAACTTTGCTGCAGGTTTCCCTGTAACTGTTGTAGCAGATAGACCTTAAAAAAATCAGAGTGCTAAATGCCTTAGATATCACCCAATTCCAAAGGTAACTAAGTCTCAGATGAGCTTTAAGAATGCATTGAAGGCCTCTATCTATACAGCTACAAAGAAAGGTCAATACTTGTGATGCTCCAAGAGAGGAAGTCTGAGCTACTGCTGTAGCCAACAGATTGTCTCTGGAGGTAGGTTGAGAAGCCTCTTGGGTACCTGTCTTGGGGAGAGGGGATGGTTAGACAGAATAAGGAAAATTCTGTATCTGAAAAGCTCCACTGAAAGTACAAAAAAATCAAGAGACAAATCACAAAACAGACTTACTGTGCCTCTTGCTCATCTAATAATACATTGCCTTTCCTTTCCCCACCTAATGTTCGCCTCTCTGCTTATTCAGACCATAAATAATTTGGGTACAAATTTATCCTTCCATCAGATAAAGAAGAAACTGATGCTGCTATTGACTGGAACATCTTGGGTTGCTTATAACATAGTACTATGTTTTACTGCTAATTCTGCAGGGTTTTTTAAATCTTTCCTGTGAACAATTTCACCTTCTTTAGCTAAAATAAATGAATCTGGACTTGTGTTTATACCACTTTTTGCCACAATACTTGAAGGTGGTCTGCTCAAAGGTTAATGGCTTTAAAAACCATTTGGCCTGGTTTCTGGATGTGTTTGCATCATGGGTTTTGGTGACAACTAACATTATTCTATTAGTATGTATTTACTATTAAAAATAGTTTGAAAAGCTAAACAGAAGTTAGAAAACATGTACAGAACAGTATATTTTTTTACACTGGCTTAAAAATAACTGCTTTAATATTTTTTAGCTTAGTGAATGCATTGCCTATCACTCACAGAAACATTTCTTTCATCTGCTAAGTTTCTTAATATAGATTCTGGAATTAGTTAAAGTATAACTTTTATAATTTATTAACTGCAGAATAATTACAAAACTAGCAAAACTAAAACAGTCATACAACAGCACTTAAAGCTTTTCCATATTTGCAAAAATCATTATTCTTGTAAGACAACAAATGCATGTAGATTTTAACGAAGATGTGATCAAGATCCAGCTTTTTCCATTTTTCTGAATCTGTAATAAAATACTCAATTGCCTAATACTGTATTTTACTAAAGTCAGTAGAACACCACCAGAGCGAACTCTGTTGGCTTGTGCTTGTGCATATGAAATGTGTTTTATTTTAGGAAAATTGTAAACATCTTACCTTTAAAATCATCTCTTGGGCCTTGCATTTCCTTCTTGTTCATTTTTCTGTCAGTGCAGGAATTGTTATGGGCACCTTTGGAATTGTTTTCTAGGTAAGCTGAGCTCGTTCCTTTCTTGGAGGGATGAGGATCACAGAGTTTTGCATTAATCTTATAAAGCTCGAGGGCCTTAATGGCTGCTGCATTGTTATCCATACGGAGAAAAGTTGGACAGGAAGCACAAAATTCATTCGTGCAGGCTTCATTTCCACAGCCCTCAGTTAACTGGTGGTAGTAGCGCTCTATTAGATGCTTTGCAGCTGCTCGCTTCCTGTAGCAAACATTCAAACAGTAAGTACAAGGATTAGTGGAGCTTTCACATACAAAGCTCATTCAATAGCATCAGCAAGGCAGAGATTAGTCAGGAACTGAAACACAAGATTTCTGTCAGAGAGAACACATCAGAAGATTTTTTAAATGCAGGATTCTAATATTGACAAACGCAAATATATTTAACACACAATTTAATTTGTGGGTTCTATGTAAGTAAATGATAAATCCTGTTTATGCACAGTTTTCAGCTTTACATGGTAGTGCTACAGTGGAGACAATCTTGTACAGTTCTGAACAATCTCAACTGTTGCTAAAAAAAAGAGCAATCTGGATGCAAAACAAGGCTGCAACTGAAACAGAACTGGATGTTGCACAGGTGTTGAATCTAATATATAGTACTGAGGCATGGTTGCCACTGACAGATGAAAAAGGCATGAAACACAAACAGACATTTATTTAGCAATACTATCAATACTACACTATTTTACCAATTTAAACAAGATTCCAGATGACTAAATTATCATATTTAGGCTGTATTGCTGTACAAGTCTAGTGCTCAGTACTGTATATGTGCACAAAAGAAAATGTAACTGCCTTATTAATAAGGTCATAGACTTCTATAGAACCATGCAAATAGTAAAGAAATCACTGGAAAGCTGCAGGTAATCAGGACAGAAGCCGCTGCATGCAGCACCAAGAGTACCACGTTTGACCACATTTCAGAAAGAAACCCCCAAACCTTGACTTCATTTAAGATAATAAGTTATCAGTGAAAACTACCAACTATGAAAGATTTCGAACATTCAGACTAGGTTTAACATACAGGCCTTTTACAGAACATTAGTGATACAGTACTATGAAGATCAGAGCATCAGAAATTGCAATATTAACTTAAAACTGCCTTTCCTGATGTTGATGCATGCACAGATTCTGCAGAACAAGTACTTCAGAAATGAAGTGCTAGGCCCACTGGTACTACTCAGCACTTGCTGCACGTCGCTATTAATAATGTCTGGTTAAATGGCAGTTTCAATGCAGCCACTTTAAATGGGAAAGTGTTCTGAGAGTAACTACTGAGGTGTATATTACTCAGCAATAAGACCTCTGCTTCCTTCTTTTCACTCTTCAAGATCTCATGATCCCAGAGAAGAAAATATATCTTACAAGGGAACAATTTGATGTCTACCTGAGCTTTCAAATGCCCCAGTATGTTGCAATGAAAAGAAAACAAACAAAAAAACAACTGAGCAGAAATGTTTTCCTGGCACTTTGAGATGGATGTGGAAAGAAAAAGCAGCATGAGTAATACCATTAAAACCATTACTGTGTAACAGGGAATAGCTATACTCTAATCTAAGGGAAGAGTTCTGGTCTCTCACACATTTTTATATGTAGACTTAGGAAAACATGCCTCTCTCCATGTACATCTAAAAATAAGCAGGTTTTTTTAATCTTATCTTTCATACTTCAGCCATTAATATAGTGGCTTTAAGAAAAACCACTCACCTCCCCTCCCAAAGCAGCAGCATTTTAATACAACTTGGACCAGTAAATTATTTCAGAGACAACTATTTCTGAATGCAAAATGTTATGCTTTAATCATTCCTGACTTTCAATCATTCCAGACCTCCAGATTTAGAGTGTGAAATATTGTAATTTGTAAGCAGGTTAAGTATTTAATATGGAAAAGCTGAATTTTTACACCTGAGCTGTAGCCACCAATACGCACACATTCCTAGCTCACACATCTAGCTTGAATAAAGTTACATCAATGTATAAACACTGATACATTAATAACACATTTTATTACTTTAAACAACACTCCACTTTAATCAGGTCATGTCTGAGATGCCAGTAGATAAAGCTAAGCTTAGACTTGTTACTAACAGCTAACTTCTGAAGGACGCAGTATTTCTTTTGCTTTTAGTTTTTAGCTACCAATTACTTCTCAAACTTTGTCATGACTACAGTAAGGCTGCTTGTACAAACACTTTTTTTTGACTTGTGGTTGGAGACTCATTGACTCAAGTTCTCAGAAACTCTATTAGAGACAGAAGGTCTGACTGACTGTATTTTAGATTTCTTTTTTTCAAATCAAGTATGGAAGCAAACAATATTAGAATACAGCAGTATTAGAATTTCACAGAATATCCTTAGTTGGAAGTGACCCATAAGGATCATCAAAGTTCAACTTCCGGCCCTGCACAGAACCATCATCACGAATCACACCATGTACCTAACAAACACTTCTCAAGCTCAAGCCTGGTGCTGTGACCACTTCCCTGGGGAGCCTGTTCCAGTGCCCAACCACCCTCTGGATGAACAACTTTTTCATAATATCCAACCGAAATCTTCCCTGACAGTTTCATGCCATGCTTTCAGGTCCTGTCACCACACAGAAGAGATCAGTGTCTGCCCCTCTGCCTCCCCTCATCAGGAAGCTGTAGACCTTGATGAGGTCCCCCCTCAGTGTCCCTCTCCAGGCTGAACAGGCAAGTGGCCTCAGACACTTTTCTTACAGCTTTCCCCTCAAGGCCTTTCACCATCTCTGTAGACCTCCTTCAGATGCTCTCTAATAGCTTTGTATCTTTCTCATATTGCAGTACCTAAAACTGCACACACAATATTCCAGGTGAGGCTGCCCCAGTGCAGAGCAGAGGACAATCCCCTCCCTGGCCTGGCTGGTGACGCTGTGCCTGATGCCCCCAGGACAGGGGTGGCCCTCCTGTCTGCCAGAGCACTGCTGACTCATGGTCATCCTGCCACTGACCAGGACCCCCAGGGGCCCTTCTGTGATGCAGGGCCCAGGAGCACTTGTACTGGTTGAACTTTATGTAGCTGGTGGTTGCTCGACCTCTTAATTTGACCAGGTCTCCCTGCAGGACCTGCCTGCCTTCCAGAGAGTCAACAGCACCTTCTAATTTAGTATCACTAGCAAATCTACTTTGTATACCTTTGAGACCTTATCCAAGTAATTTATAAAGATGTTGAGAAGGGACAAGGATGGAGCCCTATGGAACTCCTCTAGTGATAGGTCACCCGTCTGATGTTGCCCCATGTAACCCTGTGTGCCTGAGCTGTGAAGCCAGTTGCTCATCCTTCACATGATGTATTTATCCAGCTGTGTTCTGGACATTTTATCCTGAAGAATACTGTGAGAGACAGTATTGAAAGCTTTATGGAAATCCAAAAAGATGACATCAACCCATTTCCCTTGATCAACTAGATTAGTTACTTTGTCATAAAAATAAATCAGATTTGACATGAACCCATGCTGGCTGTGACTGTCTGCAGTGTCCACGTATTTTTCAGTAACTTCCAGAAAAGTCTTGTCCATAATTTCACCAGGCATTGATGTGAGACTGACAGTCCTGTAGTTTTCAGGGTCATTCTTCCTGCCCTTCTTGAATATTGGGCCAACATCAGCCAATGTCCAGTTGACTGAGACCTCTCCAGATTCCGAAGATCATTGAAAAATCCTTGAGAGGCCTTGCAATGACATCAGCCATCTCTTTGAGTATTCTTGTCTGAGTTCTGTAAGGCCCCATAAACATACAGGGATCCAGCTAGATCTTCCCCCCTCTCCCTGGCAGCTACTCTACAGGCTTTTCACATTACCTCAGACAAATGATTTAGGTAAATAAATAAAATAAATTTAAGTGAGGATACAGACCTCAGAAGGTAGAAGAGAATTTACCAAGCTTTCCACATGAGCTGCCCTTACTGAGGTTCATCGATAAAAGGACTTAAAAAAAATGCAATTCTGAGTAAGTCAGTGTGTGATTTTACAAAACAGACATTCCATATCACATTCCCACTGGTGTACTTCAGGTATTATTATCGCTGTTCTTTGCCAAAAAGCCCACATTTCCTATTTCTACATTACTCAGCAAAATAACTTGTAGTATACTCTGTGTATTGTCCAAAAGTGAAAACTTGATCTCTTTCTATGCTCCCCTGCTCATTTAGTATGCTGAAAACTAAAGTTCTTGGCCTGAGGCATTAAAACTGGTTCATCAAGCGAAGTAACATAAAACCACCACCCTCTATTCTTAGCTCACACTACACCCCTGAAGACCGCAGTTCTCTTTAAGTTCCTATAAAGGGATCTGGTGAAGAACAACTGGTCCCTTAGAAAACTCAAGGTCTAGTTCTCGCTACATTAGCACGTATAGTTACTGCTGCAGCTTAGGCTGTAGTGACTGACTTGCATAGACCTTTCCAAATACTCATTGTTATTGCAAGTCCAACTATGAAACTGCACCGGTGTGACTGCAGTTGTAAACATTTCACAGGCATATCCTTATGACTGAAGGATAACTTCCCACTCAGTGGGCCTTGTATAACCTCCTCAAGCAATATACACTGCTTCAGTGAGGAGGAGAGGCACCTAAAATAGACACCAAACTTCCTTCCCTAAAGTCCAGTAATTTCACAAGCATACTTTTCTGTTTAAAATGAAATTAGCATTCACTGACTTAGTTTGTAGTAGTTACAGAAAAAAAGAATTGCCTTTAGGCTTTCCATATGTTCTTTAGCTAATAAAAAGCCAGATAATAAGTACTTTGCATTAGTAATTTAAATGGTGCCAAAATTGTGGAACATCACAAGAAACATGTACCACCAAGCCAAAGGTGAACTGGGCTGTATTTTCTGTAGTAATTTTTGAATGTCTAAAACCTGTAAAAAACAAGGACTGAGTGTGCTGGTTCAAAAGTTCCTATGAAACAGAATGTAATTTACATTTCTCAAATACCTTAAATGTAAAGGAATCTCTTGCCACAGAGAAAATCAGAAGTTTACACATAAAAGGAATATCTGAAAGATGTGAAACACATAATAATTTACAGCTCAACTACAAAGCATTTACATTCAAGTTTACATTTACATTCAAAACGTACCTGAAGTTTAAAATACCTGCAAACCGCATAATTTTTGCTCATAAGTTTACTTAAATTTTAGAAATACACATGGATGTTTCATACTTGTCTGGAAATACCAGCACAAAATAACATGCTTCTGAATGGTTTCTGCTTAGAACACAATAACTGTTACATTATTTTTACATATAAATCTCACACTGGACAGGAGTGTTGATCTGCTGGACGGTAGGAAGGGATCTGCACAGGCTGGATTGATTGGGCCAAGGCAAACAGCATGAGGTTTAAAAAGGTGAAGTGTCAGGTCCTGCATTTGGGTCACAACCCCAGGCAGTGATACAGGCTGCTGACAGAGTGGCTGGAAAGCTGTCCAGTTGAAAAGGACCTGGAGGTGTGGTCCACAGCAGCTGAACGTGAGCCAGTGTGTGCCCAGGTGGCCAAGAAGACCAATGGTGACCTGGCCTGTATCAGAAATAGTGTGGCCAGCAGGACGAGGCTGTGATCTCCTTGTTCTTGGATCTTGAATCCCATGTCCAGTTTTAGGCAACTCACTGCAAGGAAGACACTGAGGTGCTGGAGTGTGTTCAAAATAGGGCAATGGAGCTGGTGAAGGGTCTGGAAAACAAGTCTTATGAAGAGCAGCTGAGGGAGCTGGGGATGTTTAGCCTGACCAAAAGGAGGGTCAAAAGCGACCTTATCACTCTCTACAACCACCTGAAAGGAGGCTGTATTCAGGTGTGTCATGAGGTTACTTTACCTTTAAGAAAGTTCAAGTTGCTGGGGACTGCTGGGAGTCTTTTCTCCTGACCAATTATCGGTCATTGCTGAGAATTGACAGCAGTTTTAGCCATTGAAAAGTAGAATCAACTTGTGAACCCCACCTTAAAGTGTACAACCAGAACTCTGTGGTTCTTTTTGTCTTCTAGCTGTGAAAGGTAGCAGAGCTTCGGCCTCTCGGGCTCTGCCTGGCCACGTGGCCGGGGGGGGGGGGGCAGGGCTGGGCCTGCCGTTCTCCCGGCCGGGAGATGGGGCCTGCGGGAGCTTGCCCCGAGCCAAGCCGGGCCAGGCCGGTTCCTGGCTTGGCTGCAGGTTTTGCCGTGATGGAATTTACCAGAAAACTGCCGAGTAAAGAAGGAGAAGAGCTCTAAGCCTGCTGCAAGCAGAGATGGTGACCATGCTCTCCAGAGCAGCTATGAGGAACTTTTCTATCGCAGACAGCTCCAGCTCCTGTTCAGCAGAGATCACCGAACCATCTACAAAAGCTTAGGCAAGATTTTAACTCTTTCTTATCCAGATGAGACTTGCGGATTAATCTTTTTATCCAGAGAGAGAAAAGAAGAGTGATCAACATGAAAAGAGACTTTATAAACTACCAGTGACAAGAAAGAAAAGAAGCTTCAAGAAAGGTAGAGAATTAAGAAGATGCTTTAATTAAGCTGAAATATCTTTCTGTTAAAACTATGGGGATGGACAATAAAGCCCTGAAAAGAACTCCTTTAATTCATGATAGAGTATGGGGAGGAACAGAGTGTTCAAAGTGTAAATTTGAGTAAAAAGTAGAGTAATTGTGGTATAGTGAAGTGCTGGGAGATTTGAAGCCTTGAGAGGCAATGAGAAAACTGTTTTCTAGTGAAGCTCACAAAAACAGATGAAGAATACTTTTTGCCTTTGAATAACTTATCCTTAAAATGCTATCCCCGAACTCATGACCTATAACACATTTCAGAGTGATGTGGAATAGGAGGGGTGGGCTCTGATAACAGCAGCTCTGAGCAGCTGATATCAGAGAAACGGGAAACTATAACAAAAATAGTTTTCTTGTGAGAAACTCCATAAATTAACAGAAAGGAACTTCTGTTTCTCTACAGAAACTGAGGAAAAGACTATAGAAAGAATTGGGACTGTTTAAACCATCAAAATGCTAAAGTTTTTGTCTCTGTTGTCATGTGAACAAAAGAATGGTGAGCAGTGAGAAATGAAAAGGTTTTTCTAAAAGTTTATTCTGGTGTTCTTATTCTTGTAGTTTGTCAATAAACTTTCTTTATTCCTTTTAAGTTTTATGCCTGGTTTGCTCTTGTTTTAATCAATATCTCACAGCAAAAAATAAATAATTCTTTTTTTTCCCCCTTTTTGTTAATTACTGGTTCAAAACCATGACAAGGTGAGGGTTGATCTTTTTTCCCAGGCAACCAGTGACAGGACAAGAGGAAAATGGCATCAAGCTGTGCCAGGGCAAGTTCAGGCTGGACATCAGAAAACATTTATTAACTGAAATGGCTGTCAAACTTTAGAATGGGCAGCCCACAGAGGTGGTGAAGTTACCATCCCTGCCTGGACATGTTCAAAAAATGACTGGACATGGCATGTGGTGAAATGGTCTAGTCGATAAGGTGGTGACTGTCAAGGGTTGGACTCAATGATCTTGGAGTTCTTTTCCAGCCTTGATGATTCTATGATTGCTCCAAGATGGTTAATTTTATTAAATGGAAATCTACCACAGCCTGTGTTACAATGGCTATTAGGAATTTAGAAGTGCCAAAATGATCGTAAGCAATTTTCTTAACACATACACACACAAACAACAAACAAACAAACCCCCCCCAAAACAACAACAAAAAACCAACATTAATTTGCATGGAAACTATGTTTGTCCTTTGGGTAAGAAAAAACCCAGGAAAAGCAGTTTTTTTAGTACTAACAGCAAAACAACTTTCAATAGATGTGTTAAGGGGGGCATAAAGAGACACATTTGCAACAGTTACACTATACTTCAGAAACAAGACAACCAGCACATCAAAAATTGTTAGAAGAGGTGCAGATGGTCATCTTTGTGAAGTTAAATATTGCTTCATGCAAGTTTCAGGTTCAAACCTTGCACACCGGTTTTCCTGCTTCTGTTTAGAGTTAAGAATGGCAGTGCTAGAAAAGGCAAGCTTCCAGTAATAGCACTGCCCACACAGAGTCTTTTGAAGAGCTCTGCACACCAAACTGCCAAACACTCCACCCACAGCTGGAGCCCAGCCCTTTGTTCAAGCAGCACTGTAACACCTTTTGCCTGCCTCAGCCTCTGGCACCACAGCAAACACGCATCTGGCAAATGTGCATGTGCATGGAGCTCACATTTTCAAAACACCATTCTTTCTAGTGTGGTGAATGCCAATAGCAGGGGGGGATTGTGAGTCCCCCTTGGACCATACTGGCTTAACTCAAAGAACCTCCCTTCCTATTGTGTATTCTAGATCCAGCATGCCTCTGGGAACATCATGTGCTGACAAAGGCATGACACTTCTTCAGGAAGGGCAACTCTGAACAGAAAGTCTGTCCTGGCTATATGGAGCAATGCAGGAAGACAGAGAAAGGGAGTGAAGAACACAGCACCTATCTCACAATCCTGTCTCAGAAAAATTGCATTGCTACAGTCCTATTAAAAAAAACAGAGAAGGGTTTCAAAATTGCATAGAATCCCATCCTCAAAAGCAGAGAGAAGGAAACATGAAATGCACGGAAAGCCATATGAAGACAGCCATACCTTTGCCTTGATAAGTGACACCATGAAATAGAGAGTGAAAGCACATGAACAGATTAGAAGTTATTGTTAAACAATCAAATTATGTAATTTATTGCCAAAGAGGTTTTAAGAAAGTTATACTAATCGAAGCTGAAAGTCAATGGAGAGGTTCAACAGGAGCAAACAGAAGATGCTGATGTGTTAACAATTCTAAGACCTGAATGTTAAGATAAAAAGGCTCCTAACTTTGGGCTAGCACCAAGATGTTCATCACATGGAGACCCAGAATTTGAAAAGCCTGAGATAAGAAGACTTACACATGGAAGATTTTACTGTGTAAGAATCTGAATATTTTCTTTAAATTTCTTTTCATTCACACATGTGAAATATATATGACTATGCTCTTGGTATAGAGCTCTGCAATTCAGAACATGGAAATAAGTAAAGCAATTATATCAGCCAACCAGAGCTAAACCAATAATTCATTGTGCAAACAAAAAACCACTTACTTTAGTCCCTGCACTTACTAATGAATTTTAGGCATGTAAATAACACAGTAACTATTGCAGCAACACAGCGGGCTTGCAGGTCACAACTCAACCACTCAACCTGCCGTTCCACTTTATGTGGCAAGAGCAGCTATGCAGCAGGATTGCAAAAAGTCTCTGTAACAGGTGTAGTACACACCACACTGTGATATAGTCTAAAAAGCATTTAGTTTTGTAAATATACTGTATAACTACTAGTAAATATGTGAATTCCTACAACTTTCCTGGCTCACTTTTATTTTAGACAGATAGCTAATATTTATGAATCAGTGCCACTCTGATCACTGGCCTACATCAAAAAGAAAAAGTACTCAGCTATAACACTACTGTAAATTATTTTTTTGTGTTCAGTTTTAAGGAAGATAAATCACACACACAAGACTTGTCAAACTTCTAGAAGGAATAAAGTTTTACTGCTTTTTACTTCTCATTTATCCTAGGTCCTTAAAGTTTTTGTTCCACATCAGGTGAGTGCTGCTGATACATTTTTGCTTAAAATGCATAAAACACAGCAATCCAACTGATAACATCCAGAGTGGACTATAGCCAAGCTGCAGCCTTATCTCCCGTGTTTGGCTTGGCCAAGGAAACAAGAGGACACAACTCGCTGCAGGAACAATAATCCACAATGCAGAAGGAGCCACTACTGGAGCAGGAGTAAGAGATCATGGCAGGAGTTTTTCCCTGTGACCTATAACGCAGCAACACACACAGTCCATGTAGCAACAGGCAGGGTCACCTCTCAGGTCAGGATCTCTGCAACTTTCACTCCTAAGAAAGCAGTTGGGCAGCACTTCTGCAGCAGGTGGTATAAGTGAGGGAAAGAACTATGTCATACCAGGAGAACTGCTTCTCCTAGTGCAAGAAAAGGCTTCACTGCAGTGAATTGCTAATAACATCAGAAAAGCCCTCACTGTTTCCTCCTGCTCATTTTTTAGGTACATAGTCCAATGTGTGTCAGGGGACTCACTGCAGCTTTGCTCAAGTCAGGCAGCTACAGCAGAGAAGTCCTTGAGCAATTCACACTATGTCCCTAGCCTGCAAAGCATGCTGAAAATGGCATCCAGCCCATGGCATGTAAAATGCTAGACCGCTTGGGGGGAAGGCATGAAGGAGACAGTTTAAGGTCAGAGAATAAGTTTGTGGCAGAAGAGAAATGAACCCAGATCCTTTGAAGCCTCAGACAGCACACCAACTACTGGGCTACATTCCCTCTATTATTTTAGAACTTGTGCTGCAAGCCAGAAGAGCAGCTTGTGGTTTCCTTGTTTGAGGTCTATGACAGGACAGTTTGAATAGCTAGAAAAAAATCTTTCTTTGCTAACTCACAGAAGAACAAAGTCTCAACTTTTTTTTTTTTAATGTTCCTCTAATTCCTGCAACCCCTTTGAATCTTAAATTGAAATGAACACTTTAGCCCACCATAATCTTGATTTTAGTTCATCTTGGCTTCTAACCTAATGAAGACAGACAAAAAAAGGTTCAATCCTGTCAGCAAGATGCTCTGTGAATACTGTTTAGTGAAAGAGAGCTAGTTTTCTGTTTTAGAAGTAACTGGCATATAAATTCAATAAATTAAGTCACAATTGCTTTTTCTTAGTTCAACAATCCATCTGCCACAACACATACCAGCAGGTATTGTGCCTTAGTACTCAAGTGTCTTCAAACCCATGCAAGATGTTAGTGAACAGCAGGTAGAAAATACATCCCTACTGTCAAGTCTGAATATAGGCCGTAAGATTTCTGACACTGTATTATGCCACCATCTACTGGTTCATGTTAAATGAAACCTCTAAACTTTCCCTACAACTCATTGACCCTCCAAAAAAATCAGTTTCTGCAGAGGCTTAAAAGTGCAAAAATTGCAAAATACTAATTTGAAATTTTCTCAGATAATTTTACAGTTCTACTCAGCTTTTGTATTTTTTTTATTAAGCAGATGCAAGAGTGACTGTTATATATGTTCAGAACACTTTTAATCAAGATAAACCAAACTCATCCACTCATTTACTTACATTCGGCTAGTTTCAATGTTCTCAGAGTGCGGTTCTCCTGGTGATCTGCAAAACCAGATAGAAAAAACCTTAAGCATTGCTTGTTCTTTTAAGTCATTACAATATGAAGTTATGAAAGATAGAATGCAATGTATTATTGCCACTAAAAGCATCAACTTTTTGATACTTGCAGATTTAATTTCTCAATCTCTAGAATACAGTTTATTACATAAAACATAATGGTAAAATGAAGCCAAATTTCCCTAAGAAGGAGAGCACTTCTTCCCCACCACTTTTGCAACAGGAGCCATTAGGGAAGAGATCTGCTGGCAGTACTTCCTCATTCAGGCTGCATACTGCTCCAGATGTGGGCTAATTTTTCATAACCACTTCTATAACCAAAATGTGTAGTCAAAGATTATCAGTGATCAACTGCAACCAACAAATTCTCTACAGAGCTGGACTCTAAGAAGTAGCAGCTCAGAAGCAGGGTCCAAAAGGATCTCAAAGCAAATCGTGCGTCTCTCTCCACCTGAATTCATGGAACTAATCTCACAGACACCTTTCTCTTTTCTTCAATCCTGTCAAGAGATCAGCCAGTAGTATTCAGAATTAAGTGTTACTGCCTGCCACAAACAGCACCTGTGTTTAACCTGGCAACCCCACTGACACTAATTTACAGAGCAATATAAGTCAACATTAACTTAAAAGTAGACTAAATTATAGTTATTTAGTTCCTCCTTATTCCCATGTTCCTTGAGACAGCACTGATTCAACTGTTAATTTTTTTTTAGACAGTATTTTTTTCCTCTCTTTGAGGGAGAGCTTTCCCTAGCCAGCGAGTTTGTAGCCAGACAAGCCAGAAGACAAGGCAGTACAAATGCAGCACTTTTGATACCCATCATCTTAGGATGCCCTGAAATCAGACCTTAGGGAACCTTCGCTTGGTTCTAAACAGACTTTGGTACAGTTGACCAGAACTGTCATTCTGGAAATACTATGCAAGGAGTAGAAACAGAGCACAGCCATTACAGTAAAGCTCTGCAGCTTAGATGAACAAAAATGTCTTTCATGACAGCTCTCTAAAATGAGAAGTGAGCTAAAATCTGCAAGCAGAACTAACTTGGTAGGTTTCACCAGAGTCTGCTCTGAGACTTTGGTTAGGATGGCTAAGCAGACTTTCCCGTAGCTTTAAAGGGGAAAAAAAAAAATCTTTATTTATAGGAACGTAATTTCTAAATTTCTGTTTATTATAATATTCTAAATTCTATTGGAAATTTCCACATTTAGCCTGATACATTAATTTTTTCCTGTTACACTGTGCTATTTTACTGAATGGTCTCTCCTATTTAAGCTTGAACTGGTCTCCAAATTCTCTACTAGAATTTTAGTTCCTTTTCTGAAATACCAGATCTTAACAACTTTTTGGATTGTATTAAGCAGACTCAGTGCCTAGAAGGCATTTCTGGCAGACAACTTATAATTCCTAGGCTAGCTGGATACTGTGTGGTGACAGATGATGCAGAACACAGGATATTATTTCTTTGTATTTCATTAACTTATAAACTTTAATGGACACTAGGGACAGATTTCTGAACTTCTATTAAACCAACTTTATACCCATGCATAAAATGTAAATACACTTTAACTGGAAAACAACAAAAACTGCCCAATCTCAGAATTTGGCCTCTATTTATTACCTCCAAACTAGGTTTCCCTTACTCATTAAATTCAAGACTGACAAGGCAGCTGTTGATGTAAGTAATGCTCAGTAAAACAAATAAAAAATTTCCCTTTAAATCCAGTGACCAAAGCAAGCCTCTAAATACTTAGTGAAAAGAGTGTCAATTTTTTTCCCACTTATTCACTGAGCATGTAGGTGTTAGAAGCTGAAAGAGCAGAAAGACACATTTATATTTATACTGGTTAGCTCCTCTGTTTACTTCCAGGACTTCAGAAAATGGTAGCAAAATGTCTGGACATTTAAGGCTTTGTGCTCTTAATTCTAGTATTGGGACATACAACACATTGAAGCTTTGGGAAAGAGTACTGCTTTTAGTTGTTATGAAAATGGAAAGGAAATAGCGGTGTTAAAAGAAAAACATCGAGAACACTGATCACTTTCAGCCTTTAAAACAAACAGCAGTATGAAGAATTACAGAAAAAGAGCAGATTGGCATCTAAACTCTGCACGTAAAAAAAGTAGCCTGGTGATCTGCAGTACAGATATGTACAGATATGTACAATTCCTATCCTCATTATTTGTGAGAATATTATCAGGGCTGTGAAAAGACAATACAGTTCAGCATATGTTACTAAAAAAAAAAAAAAAAAATAAAAAAGGTTGCATCTCTAAGATACACAATATAAGAAAAAAATATCATCTAGCTGGGTCAAAAAAGGTTTGGTCCTCTAAGGTAACACAGGGTGAAAATTCCTTCAGCTTATTGTTTTCTAAAACATGAGCAGACCTACTATAACTATGATTTGCAGAACTATTAATGGACATATTAACTTGATTTTAAATGGTTTCAAATGACAATGTAAGCACCTAATAAAATTGAGCTTTGAATACTCAGTAAAATGAAGTGGAAGCTCAATCTAATTACAGGAATTGTACTTGTTTGATGAGAAGCTATTTATTTTGCTATACCCAATTGTTTACAAACAAGATACCTTGTTATTTCCTGTGAGCAGGCAACAGTACTGAAAAACAACTATATAGTACGGCAAGACGTCCTTTCATCATGCTTAAAATCTGAAACAAGAGTTCTGTTCAGAGAAAATCTCAGAGCAAATGCTCTTAAAAATTTCAGCTTTGAATTAGATTGTAGATACTGATCACAAGACACCAACTAATCTGAATACTGCAGTATGAGCTCGCAAATTCAAATGGTGGCTCATTTCCAATACTACAGGGAGCAACTTCTCCATTCTACAAGCCACTCCTTTTACCTCCAGTGTACCTCTCTAGATGAGAAAAGTAATGGTTTGCAAACTTACACACATTTTAACATCATCAAGCCTCCCAGATAAATATTTCAAAACCAAAACTGAACACATGCTTGGATAAGTATGCTAAACAATTTATAAAGAAATTCAGCATGCCAGTAAAAACTACCAGAGACTTTTAAGTATCATTCTTAAGAGGGATATAATGGAGCACGACAATGCTTATATTTTAAAAAGCAGGCTAGGACAAACTAAGCGAGCTTTGAAATCACTATTAGCAAGAGTGCAAGTCAGCTTTGCCAGCTGACTTATCTTAAACAAGCAATGTAATTTAACATTATTTATAAAACTAACTTCAAACCATACAAGTTAAATACCGTAAAATAAACATTATAGTAGAAAACAACCTGATATGCCTTATGCTTACCTTTTACAAGCTGTGGCCATTCGGTGACATCAGGGTGATCACAATTTTGAGTCACTGATCAAAACTGAGTTGTCGCACCAGTCCTGTATCACGCTGGGCTAAGCATAAGCTTAACAATTCTAAATAAGTAAAAAATAATTTAGTTAAAAGTCCTTAAAAATTATTTTCAGCCAATTCTCTAAATAAAAAAAAATAAAACAAGAAAAATATTGATGCTAAGCATTGTTTCATCAGTGAGATTAACACTTACTTACATTCATTTTTTGCATGGCATTCAAATTTACAGAGTAACCTGCTACAATACAATCAACTGGTAAACTTGAAAATTCAGCAACTTATTTTTAGTCTTTCTAAAAAACCAAAAGCCATACCCATCTCTTGAACCAGTGGAAAACACCCAATGTCAAGACAACAAGCATTCAAAGATCTAGAAGTGTATGCATAAATATGATCTGCAATTTCTAACTACAATAAAATTCTGGTAGATATTGTGCTGCTACAACTCAGTTAACATTGTTTCTTAGCAAGTCTCTGTTCCCAGGGGAGCAAAAAGTAACCAGAACTTTGTTGTGTGCCTCTCCCCAGAAAGAAATAAGCTACAGCTATGAAGAAATTTCGGAGGAGCAACCTTTGCTATCTATGGCAAATCTTTTAGGTTCTTTGCTCCATTTATGTAATGTGTCCTCTCTCCTCTCCCTTAAATTTTCAAAAGTATATTTTACCTGTCAATTGCTTCCCGTGATCTGGCTCCACTGGTATAAACTGAAGGGTTGGTCCTTTACTTTGTCACGCAGGTGGCAGCCAATGATCACTCAGCAATACTCGTGCCCAGAGCGCCCTGGGACCACCCCAGCTGATTACTTCCATGGCTGAAAAGGAACCAGTTAGTCTCTTACCTACTGCTATTATCTACTCTAAACTAAAGTTAATGGCTAAAATATTTCCAAACATAATCCTCAACACTCAATTCATCCCGTTCTCTTTCTCCCCCCCACCCAAACTCCTAAGTGCACTGGAGAAAGCCAGAAAAGAAAAAAGGCCTCTGAAGCAGAATCAGATGACAAACAGCATTCACTTTCTGCTAATATGAAATTCTGATAAAAATTGCAATGTTAATATTGTATTTAGTAAATAAAAAGTCATCTTACTTTTCTCTTAAAAGCAGTAGCTATGAAGACAGACCTCTGTATAGTATCCTGAGAAGTTTATTCCTGTGGTAACCCAGATGAAACCCCACATTTGCAGGTTGCCATGCAGCAAAAGCCTCACACAGAATGAAGGTGCACAAAGCTATTGAGGGCACAACCGCAGCTCTCTGCAACACCTGCAGACATAACAATCTGGTGCAAATACTAAGAGAGCACATCAGACAGCTTTAAATATTTAGTAAAAAACATTTATTTCTTTACTGCACCTTATTTTGTGCTTCAGTCATTAACCTATTATAAGACTATTGCAGTAAGATCATAGCAAGGCTTATGATTTTCTGAAGTTTGTCAGAAAAGCTGCCCAGTTTTGTCAATCTACAACAATTTGCCATTCTGCCACAAACTCTGCACAGAACAAAATTTGTCTTAGTTTCAGAACGATGCTTCTTAGTTTTATCATTCACTGAGATAGGTACAGTGCCATCTATTGATTTTAACATCAGTAATAGTTGAGTGTTCTCATCATAAGTGCAGTTGACACAAGGAAAGTAAAAAAGAAGTAGGCTACCAGTATCTCCAAAACAAAACAGAGGTTCTCCAGTACTTATGTTTCATAGGTGTAAATTGTCAAAGTTTAACTGAGTCAATGCCAGGAACACAGAATGATTAAAAGTCAGTTGGAAAGGTTCCTCATCTGTCAACATTACAGAACAGGGTAAAGATTTTCCATTTAATGTTTGCTGACCATCAGCTATACAGAAAAGCAACACCCAAGATGCTGATGCAAAACCAAGAAGCTGTAAAACACTGCTCTGCTTATGACATTCTGATTAAGACCTGAAAGTATCCACTTTCAGGTAAGCCTTAGTTTTGAGGAAACATGCTTATTCTAACACTGCTTCTAGCACTTTGCCCAAGTAACTTTTAGTACTCTGGTCAGAGGACAGTGGTATCATCTCTAAAGGCTCACTGGTTGGGAAACCTGCCTTCTGTCTGACTACTGGAAATACCAGCTCATGTTCTGGAGTGTGCCTGACTAATGACTCCCTACCTAGACTTGGTCCTGTATCACCCACACTACTGACAAAAGCTTATTACAGTAGTCTTCCATTCAAATGGAAGCATGCTGGAACACCAGGCTGCCATCAATCTTAGTAAAACTAAGATTTCCTAAGGCTGTTTCATATGGGAGAAGTCATGAACATGACTGACAACAGTGAAGGAGCACATGAAGTGCTGGTGCTGGATTCAAACACCACCAGACTTTGGAATTTTAAAAAATATACATTAAGTTGGCAGCTCCACAGCCATAGTCAAGACAAGTTTGCGCCAAGGCCTGATACAGATCCAACTCTGTTAGTCTGATTTACAATACTACTGAACATAGTATCTACAGCAGTTCTGTGATGGAAGGCAGTGTCTGAACTCTCACAAACCTCACTGAGCTGAAGTTAACTCATCTAAGTTTTGTTGTGAAATTTGTATCTACAAACTGAATTTGTCATGGGTCAGAGCTTTGAGTAAGATAGTTTCAGCATTTCTGATTTGTTGCATGATACCTTAAAACTAGACTTACTGTACTGTGGTCTAAAATTCTCATGCTTCTTTTCAGCAGTCTAGATGTAAAAAACCATAATGAATTCTTTTTCTCTTTTATCTCCTCATCCTACCTTTCCCACCTATCTTTGCTGCCACTCCTGTGGGACAGAATATGACTGGCAAGGATTCCCCAACACAGATGAAAGAATTAATTTTTCTAAAGCCTTACTCATTTATGCATCAGCAGAGTAGTGTCTGCTGGCAAAGAGACCAGCACGTTGAAACACAGGGTGGCTGGTGAAGGAGACTGCTATCAAAGATTTATTCTGAATACATTTCAAAGGACATTTTGGCTGCCTGATACAAACAAGGCACAAAACCCCCCAACCTAGTTAAGAGAGTCAAAATACACTACTTGGTTAGGAAAGGAAAACCACATTGAAGAATACACTAGATCTTGGAAAACAGTAATATGAATTTTGAATTGGTCTAAATCAATTCTTTTCTGTCACAGGAATCTCTCTGCAAAAAAGCTCCTCTGTTTGTAACTTACCTTACAGAAAATACAATCAGCAGCCCTGGAGCAGGTATTTATTCATATTATTAAAAAAAATAAATTCCCTGGTCCTCACTGTTATGATCAGCATGGCTTACAGTTTAGGCTTTTACGGACATACTGAGCAGCTGAAGATACGAAAGGAAGTTTGTGCCTGTGGACTATGTCCAAGAAACCCAAGATGTCTGCCAGGCTCTTTGGGACTGGGCAGGCTCCAGTACAGATACATACATCTGTGTCTGCCTAGTGACTGTCTTCTAGGGGTAGAATCAGCTAGGGCTGCAATAGCCCCTACTACAGTTAGCAAGACAATAAACAAGGATCCATGTCTTCAAACCATGTATCTAAGAACTTCATGACTTGAACTAGCCCTCATCAAAAAGCAACAGGATAATTAATGTTTACGGAGTGATTTGGAACAACATCTCTTTCTCCAAGATGACACTTTCTTTTCTTAAAAGAAAAAAGAGATGTTCCTATCAACTCAAGGAGTTAAACAATGAGTGAAAGAATAAGATGTCAGAAAGCAACTTCAGATGCATCAAAAGGGGCTAAAAGCAACTTTGTTGCATAGTTTGATGAAATATCTTGGCACACTTCCTTAAACCTTGAAAGTCTAGGTGCATGAGGCAAAAAGAGGTCCCCAACTTCAACATACGGAACCTAAAGCCACACCCTGGAGATTTTAAGTACTTCTTTTTCAGCAACAAAAAGAAGGCAAATAACTTCCAGGTACCAATCACTTATTTGAACACTTACTTGTTACTTACATGGACTCCCCTAAACATATTGCTATCCCTGGCTTATTTGATGGTCCCCTTCTGCGAGAGCAATGCAATCTGGCAGCTGACACACAGTATCTGAGGTCTAGGAAGATCCCCTAGAAGATGAACAATTTCCTCATTTAAATGATAACTTCTGATGGACTTATTAAAAGAGTAGCACTTGTGGGAAGTGGCTCTTGTAAGAACTTTGGTTTCCTTTACAAAGGAATTTTAAGTATCTTCCCAACTAGTCTTTGATCCAAATTTAAGATTCTCTTTTTGATCTATCATGAGAATAGGGGTGATTCACTGTACTACAAAGTGCCATGGTCTACATTACCTTTCAGTACCAGAATTTGAGTTGCTTAATTAAATATAACCATCTCTCTCAAGAATGTACCACTAAAGACAGCTTTTGATGGTCTTCTGAAGAATCGCTCTGAATGCCCCAAGAATGAATTTTGTAGATTTCTAGAATAACTTTGAGTACCACAATGAAACAATCATCTCTACAGTAAAAAACTGACACCTAAGAGGAAAGTTGGCCTTTCATAACTTGAGATTGAGTCAAATGTCCTGGAGAATATTCATCAAACCCCTAAATGCAACCTAAATTGTCATATGCAGAAAAAAAAAAAAAAGTAATAGGCATGTTTGAGCCTATATTTCTTCATAAAGTTGGAAGTACAAATTACTTCTCTTGCCTGTATTCTGCTTCCAATGCACAAAAAAAAAAAATATAAGTTTTCTTCACCTAATTAGTAGGCAAAATTATTACTGATTCTACAGTAAAATAAAATAGCCACTAATACAACTTGCTCATATAAATCCTAGGGGAGCCAAAAAAGCCCCAACCAAACAGTAATAAGGCCTCTATATTAATTTTTTTCCTGGTAAACCAAGCAATTCAACTAGTAATAACAAATGCAAAATCACATTAGTTAGAAAACTGAAAGAATTGGGCTCTATCCTGGAAAATGCCAACTTAAAGTGACTAAAGCAGTCACAACTGATGTACAAATGTACACATGCTCCCATGTATTACAAAAAGAATGACAGATATGACTCATGAAGACTCCCTGGAAAAGTATCTGTTCATCTGCACAAAGTACTTCACACATCTTCCAAACTTAAACTCAGTTCTCCAATTACTCAATATTCTTCAAAAGTGTTCCAGAAGTAGTAGAAAAGAGCAACAAAGACACCATGAAGATAGAAGAAAATGCCTCGTCATTAGATAATGAAAAGAGTTCAAAGTTAATCAAGCCTACCAATATAGATACAGGAAGAAACTAAGTTTTCTTACAGCAAAAAAAGAATAAAGATCTTCCAACTGAAAGAATGCATATAAAATCCCCATGAATACAAACTGAAGGCTGACAAGTTCAAATTAGAGCAGGAACACAAGCATGCAGGATAATGAGAACAATTACCACTTGAAAAAATTATTTGGGATGGGAATTTGAATTTGGTACTGTTTTCAAATTAAAGTTAGTGCCACTCTGGAATTTGCATTTCAGTAAAAACACAAGTTATCAAGTTTCATAAAGGCAGAATTTTGTGAAACTCAATACAAAGAGATCAAACATAGATTTACATAAAGGTTTCAAACTATAATATCTGTATACTTTGCCTTGATGTCAATACTCTCCACTGTACTGCCTTTGGCTGGAATAGAGTTAATTTTCTTCACAGTAGCTAGTATGGGACTGTATTTTGGATTTGTGTTAACACAGGGATGTTTTTGTTATTGCTGAGCAGCACTTTCATAGATTCAAGGCCTCTTCTGCTCTTCACCCCACCAGCGAGGAGGCTGGGGGTGCACAGGGAGTGAGGAGGGTTCACAGCTGAGACAGCTGACCCCAGCTGACCATAGAGACATTCCATATTATATGGCATCATGCTCAGCATACAAAGCTGGGGGAAGAAGGCAAAAGGGGGAATGTTCGGAGTTATGGCATTTGTCTTCCCAAGTCACTGTTACATTTGATGGAGCCCTGATTTTCTGGAGGTAACAGAATATGTGCCTGTCCATGGGAAGTGGTGAATTAATTCCTTGTTTCACTGTGCTTGCATGTGTAACTTTTGCTTTACCTATTAAATTATCTTTATCTAAACCCACGAGTTTTCTCACTTTTACTCCTCCGATTCTCTTCCACATTCCACTGTGTGGGTAGGTGATAGAGTGGCTGTTTGGTATTAGCTGCCAGCTGGGGTTAAACTATGATATCCATAAATCACAGAGTAACAGAAAAATATCTAATGTTCTCTCCCATTCCCTCCCCTCAGGCCAAAGCTAGAGGTCTGCGTGTTATTTCCATTTTACACAACCACCCCTGCAACTCTGGACTCCAGATTTCGCCTTCAACATCTGGTTTTGGTTTAATATTTCAGTGAGAGCATATAAGTATTTTGTTCACCTTTGTAAAAGCAGGAAAGATCCAAAATTATTCTTCAGCTTCTGTGCTTTATACTTAGACCACAGCTGATTTTCTTCTTCCACTACACACACCTCTAAGTTTTTTTTGCAGCAGAACCATTTGTTTCTATTTCAGTTGTACCTGTTACTTCAGGTTCCCTTCCAAAATGATAGACAGCCAGGAAAAAAAGCCCCTTCTACACCAGTAGGTGAAATCAAATCACCTATTTAAATGTCTTTCACTAACTCTCCTTTATTGGCTACTAATCATGTTATTTTGCAGGCAGGTAAGTTTTACAGCTTTGCTTTAGCTTTACTACTGAAACTTTTATTCTGTCCTTTTGCTTATGCTCTATATTGATTTCTTTTGCCACCGATCTTTCACGCTGCCTTCCATGTAAGCATCTTTCTGTTCACCAAGTTCTTCAGCATGCTTGTTTAAATGTAATTGATACTAAAACCAAGCAACCATACTATTCTGTAGCACGACATTCAGCTTTTCTGATGTTCCGTTAGTATTTACTACTCACAATTTGTGAGGGATTAGAGGGGAATTCCTCATCAATTTATGAAGCACATACCATTAAAAAGACTCTATGCATACATACAGTGGCAAGCAGTTAAACATCCAGAAGAAAAGAAGCCAGAAGGAATAATGGCAATAAAGAAATAACAGCTTAGGCTTGAAGAAGAGCCATCATACACAGAACTGGTATTGACACCGGAGAGCAAGAAGCAGGTGGGTGGTCCCAGTGGTGCTGTGGGTGCAAAAACGAATGTACACTACCTGCCAGATGCCTGCTACAGTAAAGGACCAATCTATACAATTCTCTCAGGAACATCTGGATTGTGACAATGTAACATTGTAGCTTTCTGAGAGACTTACAATTTTTAATACCCACTACAGCTAAAGTTTCAGCATAGAATTAACAGTTTTATTAGAGCCTGTCTATAGCTTCCCATGAAACAGAACTCAAAAAGACATCAAACAACTCTTCTGCAAATTTGAGATTTCTAAATTTTAAGTATATTTAAGTTAATTATCTTGAAAAGAAAACTCCAGACATAAACCCATGACACAGAAAACTGGGATCAGCTGTCCTGTTACTTAGCTCTTCCCCACAATTTAAGTGGTTAAATGAGAAAGTGCACACATGGCTTAGAAACTGTTATTGAAATAACTACGTACAATTTTATATATGCATTAACAGACCTATTTAATATGGCAGAAAAATTAACTTAATTGTTGTTTTTCTGAATGCAATGACGCTAAAAGTTTCAAAAATTCTCTGTGTACCAAGCTGCAGAACTACAGAACTTAAATAAAAGTGGTGCAGCAATACCAGGTATTACCAGAGAACTACACCAGAATTAAGTTAGGAAATGGCAATTAAAATAACTACAAGTTCAAGTTTCAACCTTGCCACAATACACACATACATATTTTTAAGCTGGCTGGACATTTAAGAGCCTAGACAAAAAATGAGATACCACGTGCCATGGGTTTATGTTAACACTGCTGAAAAGATTGTATTTCTGTATTTCTCAGCATTCCTATTTGTAAACTTGACTTACACTGATGAATGCACAAATTTTCTGCAACTTCTGAACTTATTTTTCAAGTCATATCCTCACTATAAATATGTTCAGTAGCAAATTAAAAAAATCCATACAGCTTTCAGAAACACACCAGTTCTTATCCAATCCATAGAGAAATAAAAGGATGGTAGCAGCATGATGATGAGCTTGTTAAATCAAAAGGGAATTCAGCGATGTTATATCATCAGTATTTATTTTCCCTGAGAAAAATCAAATAAGTCAGTTTTCTAGAGAATTATGACTAAGTAATAGATATTACAGTAAAAAAAGGGAAAAATTAATGTGTGCTTCTTCCCGAATTAATTTTCAACCTTTTTTTAAAATCTCAGCGAAGAAAAATGTATTTGCTATTACAATTATTAGCATACAAACAATATAAGTGGAAACATAAACATACCATTATCTTTCCAGAGCTGGAGAATCTTGTTCTTTCAAATTCTAAAATAGACTTCTACAGTTCTTGTACCTATAATGCAAAATATTACAATTCAGTTCTTGCACTATGCTCCATACCAATCTGAAGCTCAATACAACTGCAAGACAATACATTCAAAAGTGCCTATTTGATTAGTCACAAGACTGCAACTAAAGGAAACACAGAATCATAGAATAGGTTAAGTCAGAAGAGACCTACAAGGATCACAGCCAACTCCCCACTCCTCACAAGACTACCTAAAACTAAACCATATAAAACTAAATCACACTTCTCATAGAAAAGCACAACAGAAAATAATTATGTTAGATAAACTACAAAAGCATGAAGTTCACACACAGTGTCCCCTAGTCTTTCCCCTGTAGTGATGTAATAGCTTTATAATTCCATTCACCCAGTTAATTGCAAATACCTATTTCCTTTCTCCTTTCCACCCCTTATTTTGTAATTTTTTTTTCTTTTCTTTAAGAACTAGCATTTTTAATAAGAAAAAAAACAAAAACAAACCCAAACATTTAAAAGAAGCCACAAATACAACCAAATCTTTGTTCTGGGTGCATAAAACTGAGGGAGTTCAGTATGCTTTCCTATAAATTTATTTTCAGAGAAGTCATAATTAACAAGGGACTAAAACATAATTGAAATATTTTCAACAAACACCAATAAGCACAACCAGCTTTGAGGGAAAAAACAGACACATATGCATATAACTAAAGAAAGACAAGGGGCTGTAGATTCCCCATCACTGGAAGTGTTCAAAACCAAGCTGGATGGGGCTGTCAGTAACCTGGTCTAGTGAAAGGTGTCCCTGCCCGTGAAGGGGGTTTGTAATCAGATTTTTCTTTAAGGTTCCCTACCAACCCAAACCATTCCCTGATTCTATGAAATCTACTGATTACTTTCATAGAAAGTTAGTAATTTGGCACACAATCTTACATTTTCAGTACTGTGATGATTTAATACATAAGTTCTTGTCTTAGAACTTTATTAAGAGCAAACAAATCCAACGCAGTTGATTTAGGCTGATCTCCAATATAGATCAGGGTTCCCTGATAGTTTCCCACATAGGAAACCCCAATCTGGTTACCCTAATAGCACATTCAATTTTATTTTAAAAGATGTCAAACCAGCAAGAAATCATCTAGTGTCAGGGGCCAAATTCTTTATCAGGGAGCTGAAATGGGGTGATCCTGGACCAGTTTTGCCACTAAAGCTCTAAGCACTAAGTGTGAGCACATTTGTTTGTATTTAAAAAAAAATAGTTACATAGGGCACCCTACAAGTTTTGTGAAAAAAGACTGCTATTTCAACAAACAATTTTTCTAATTATGTAGGTTTCTGCACAGTTAAGATTACTGTGTTAATGATATGCAACTGCATCAATAAAACTTTACTACCATTCAGAAAAAAAAAAAGGAATAAAAATTTATCTGAACAACATGAGACAGTAACTGATGGTTTTCCTGTTTGCAAGTAGCACTTCCACTCCATATCCACAGCAGAAATCCAAAATACTTTGTATTCTACTAAAGAATAATTCTTCATTCACAGTGGTGCCATTAGACAGACCCAGTTAAAAGTATTCTGACAAATGCAACCAACATTTTCACACCTGTGTTGTAGAACTTCCAGATTCAATGTATACATTTGTTTCTGTACACATAGAGCAGTGTCATCTGCATAAAATTCTCTCAATTCCCCTCTAAGATACAAAAGTACAAATTTTCAGTGTGCACAGAGTAGGAGGAGAGCACCAAGTATAGCATGATAAAGGATTGCAAATACATCTACCAGGGTTCTTATGATTATTGCCTGGCAATAGAGACAAAAAAAAAAAAATGGTTCCCAAAAGAGCTGAAGCTATGGAGTAGCGTAGGACCATACAACTGATACGGGAAACAAGACCACAATGGAGGAGAAGTAGACAGGTTATTTGCATAATAACACACAGCAAGAGAAGAGCAAATCCAACAACACAAAGCTGAAGTTCCTGGACTTCCAGTTCTTCTCCTTCAGTTTCTCCCCACTAGGCACCACTAAGGCAGAACAGAGTTCAGCAGCCTATTCAGTCTAAAGTCTACATTTGCTCAAAGGCTACATGACAACACAAAAGGAAATAAGGCTCTGTAATGTGTGTCTAAAAGGAATGAAAATGATTTCATGAAGTCAGATGTACTTCAACATTCATCTTCAGTATATTTAATTAGCACTAAGCCACATCTGCCTGAAAAAACGCAAACAACAATGTGACTAAAAGCTTGGCCAACCTTATTGCTACCACAACACATTAAATTTTGATCGATCATGTGACCAGAGCCAAAAAAAGCTGCTTGTTTACAACTATGTCATTATTTTCAGTAAGAAAAGGAGACTTCAAGGCACACTGAATTATTGTAATACAGACAGTAAAGTGCTGAATTAACCACACTGTAGCATATGGAATTACCAAATATTTAAGAAGTTAATTATAAATTACAAAAAATATTTTTCAACTCTCATGTCTGGATCGATATCATGAAATCATCCCTATCAGGTGCTTAGATTATGTTTCCCGCTTGTGGTTTTGACTTGTTGTGTTTGTCTAGTTTTATTCAATAACTGTAATACAATAGGAATAGAAAAAAAAAATCTGAGAGCACTACCCTAAAGAAATAATACCTAGTATTATAATTTTTTGACAAAATTTCAAATATTTAAGTTCAATTAAGATTAATTTTTTTCACAACTAATATTCTTAACAATAAAGAAACAGTAAACAAAATCATATTAGCCAAGTAAAAAAACAAGTATTAACAAACATCCTTCTTTCAATCAGATACTCAGGTTATAAGAAACATGTAAATGGAGTATTTTCCACAACCTTACTATGGAAAGCTTACAATCTTTGCAAGCAAGAAATACCAGGGTTTCACAGAAGTGAAACACTGTCTTGGGAGCTCCCTTGTCCTTGAAATCTGATGGGATTTCCAGGTTGTGTGGACTCTTTATGTATTTCTATTGGCTACAATAAGCAGGTTTGGTACACCAGCTGAAACACAAGGTGTTGCTACTCAGCCAGTGTACACTACTATACCTTGGACTTTCTAAAAATAGACCTGGGTGTACACACATATTAAAACACAATATTCATCGCCAAGACTTTGGACAGGAGATTTCGCTACGCAAAAACAAGCAATTATTATCTGAACATACCTATACAAATAAGAAATATGAAAAATTGTATTTGAAACAGAAATTCTGAGGTAGTGATAGACCTCTTTGCTATTATCTAGCTTTGCAGAAGCTTTTGATTTCTTTTAAGAAAATGGAAAATACAACACTGTAAAATAAGACTATATAAAGCATTAGCTAGCTCAAACATACAATTAGCCATACTGCAAAAGCAAAACTAGTCTACAACTATGATAGCCTTTCTTGAAGTATTTAGACCTACGTCCTATTTGAGAAATCCAGTTCCTTTAAGAGGCACACCACCACCTGCTAACAGCCCAAGCCTGCTGAACTGCAGCTGCTCCAACTTGGGTCCCAGGGAGCATACCAGAGCAGGAGTACACAAGTGGTGCCAGAGCCTGGCTGCCTGGACAAGCCTGGCAACACAAGATCACTCTTGTGCCTCCCCTGCTCACAGCTCCTAAGGGTAAGGGAGAGGGTGTTTGTCACCCTGATCTTCTCATTTCATTGATTTCTTTGGTGTAATGATTATCAAGGAAGTACTAAAAAGTCCTAAAAGCGGTTTGCCAAAGGAAGCAAAGAGCACGGCCTTTTCTATGGGGAGATGAACTAGCTTCACACCTACAACTCTAGCTCAGTCAGAAGTCCTGACACAGTCCTCACACAACACCAGAATGAAACACAAATTATGTGGACTAATCATTGCCAGACCATTATGCAACAATCACAAAACCCAAACAGAGGTTCTGTAATTTTCTGCTTGTGATCCTACCCATCCACAGGCCACCAAGATCAAACTTCCTTTGGGTTTCAAACCACTCTTTAGCTTTTGATAGTTAAATTTTGTCTTTAGTTGTTTAAGTCACAGCTTTGATGTGCGGTTACATGAGGAAGGAACATAAAGGCACATGAGGACAGAGAGATTTGAGACAGCCAGCATGGCTTCACCAGGGGCAAGTCCTGTTGGACCAACCTAGTGGCCTTCTATGACAGAGTGACTGAGTCAGTGGACAAGGGGACAGCTACTGATGTCATTATCTGGACTTCTGTAAGGCCTTTGACACAGTCCTCCACAACACCCTTCACCCTAAACTGGAGATAAAATGGATGGACTCTTCAGTGGATGAGGAATTGGTTGGATGGTTTCATACAGAGGGTAGCGGTCAATGGCTTAATGTTCAGATGGACATCAATGACAAGAGGTGTCCCCTCAGGGGTCCATACTGACACCAGTATTGTTTTAGTAGCTTCATCATTGACAGACAGTGGGACTAAATGTACCCCCAGGAAACCTACAAACAATACCAAGCTGTGTGGTATGGCTGAGGAATGCAATGTCACCCAGAGGGACCTGGACAAGACTGAGAAATGGACTCATGGGAACCTCATCCAATGAGGGCAAGCGCAAGGTCCTAAACCTGGGTTGGGACAACCCCTGGTATCAATACAGGCTGCGGGATGAGGGAATTGGAAGCAGAAGTAATTACAGAAGAAGTTGGAGACCCTGGTTGTTGGAAGGCCAGCCTTGTCCCAGCAATGTATGCTTGCAGTCCAGAATGTATCCTCAGCTGCATCAAGAGCAGCATGGCCAGCAGGCTGAAGGAGACCAGTCTGCCCTTCTACTCCTCTGAGACCCCACCTGGAATGCTGCATCCAGCTCTGGAGTCCCCAGCACACAACAGGCAAGGACCTGTTGAAGCAAGTCCAGAGGAGAGCCACAAAAATGATCAGTGGGCTGGAGCAGCTCTCCTATGAAGAAAGGTTGAAAGAGTTGGCATTGCTCAGCCTGGAGAAGAGAAGGATCTAGAGATACCTGTTTGCTTTTGTTTAATACTGTAGAGGAGCTTACAAGACAGAGGAGGATAAACTTTTTACAAGGGTCTACTATGACAGGACAAGAGGTAATGGCTGTTAGTTATAAGGCATTAGATTAAGACCAGATATAAGAAAGCAATTTTTCACAATGAGGGTGGTAAAACACTGGAACAGATTGCCCAGGGGTAGGAGATGCCCATCCCTGGAAACATACACAGTCAAGCTGGGCAGGGCTCTGAGCAACCTGATCTATTTGAAAAACATCCCTGCTTATTGCAGAGGAATTTGGACTAGATGACATTTAAAGGTCCGTTCCAACCCAAACTATTCCAAGTCTGTGGAAAAAAAAAGTAATGCACTCCATATCAAACAGTCAAGTGGTACATCAGTTCAAGTCATCCTATATCCACCACCACTGTAATCCAGCTCTGAGTGACAGTCCCACTTCTGTCATACCACATAAGATAAACATGATTCTCAGAAGTAAATTATGTTAGTACACAGAACATGTTTAGAAAGTTACTTGAATGGATGGAAACAACAACACTTTTCAATGAAAAGTACTGGGACAGCTACATACTGTGAATGCCCTTTTCAAGACACCAGATTTAAAAAAAAAAGAATTCAATGCTCTGCTTTGCTAACTAGAAGTTCCTCTAATAAAACATATATACTTCTGTTCTAAGGAAATGCAAGTAGCTTCAAACGAAGCAGATCACCCCTCTTACCTAAGATAGTGAAGTGAGGGTCCAGAAGGAAGCCACCCATTTAGTTCCACTCAGCTGAACAACTGCAGCTTCTCCTAATTCTTCACCACTCTGTAAAACATGGGTAAAGAACCATGCAGGACGGTAACGGAAAGTATCGGTAAAGACTGACTTCCACCCCCTTCCTCCATTCAGCAGTTTGCATAATACAGGGAAGCAGGCTCAACCTATTAAAGTAAGTAAGAAGGAGTTAATGCTTCCTTTAAGAGATTCATTCATAAGAGTATTTGTTAGACAGAACTATGATAATATTTAATTTATAATGTAATTTTGCACCAAGCAAGTCATTTTGTCAATAAGCTCTAGCCCTCCTAACCACAGGAAGGTGCAGCTATTCAAAAATAGCAATTTAAAGTGCTATTTAGTCAGATGTTACATTGCCAAACCTGAATCCTGGATCTCAACATTATTTGATTTTCATATTCATCCTATGAGGTTATTTTCCTGAAGAAATGTGTCACCAGCTGCTGTAGTTCCTGAAGTGGTGTTTGTTGCAAAATGTTACCTTTAGACTGTATTTGCTGACTTTCTGCTAACCAACCAGATAATTACACACAATTCCTATGAACCAGCTTTTGTCCAAACTTTTATTTATGCGCAACACAGCCTTATGAGGCCATCAGGCACTGCCTGTTAATACAAGAAGTTAAAGCAGTAAATGTTAAGGTCAAAGGATTTAAGGTGACAAAATTCACTTCAAACATGAGATCTGCTCACTGCTATTGTCTCTGGGAACCAGATATTTAGCACAGCTTACAGAACTTTTGTGAGGGGGGGATTTTTTTTCTTTAGAAAGTAAACAACATACTCTGGATTTTTTCATTACAGACCCTGATAGCAAATGTACTACTGCCCTCCTTCCAGGTACAAATCAAAATTTGATTAGTGACAGAAAACCTTTTAACACTGCTTTCTAAAAAAATCACAGCTACCTTAAATACACTGGATACTTCAGAAAAATTGTAAAATACACCTCCTTTGTTTAAAAATCAATATCAATTCATTAATTAGAGTAAAGACTTGGCCCACACTACCAGAAAGGAAGATTGATGCTGGAAATGAGATCTATGCCTACATACTTTATGAATTCTGTTCCCTTTTCCCTCAATTGCATGTTCTATTTTTAAGAATTAGTGGCTTTCATCTTCAGGTGTATGAGTACATTGGTTTGGGGAGGGAGAAAGACGTTTCCTGCGTTTAAAAGAAGATTAATTCTCTCTGGACATTCACTAAGTAAAACTAAAAGTAACAGAGGGGGGGAAAAAAAAATCTTTCCTGTGCAGCAAAAATTAGGATGATGTATATTTACAAAAACATAAAAATTTAATTAATTCCATTATAAGTGTCATATAATGTACTATGCTAAATACTATTTACAGAAAATGTTGTATGTTTAAACATGCTCACAATGAAACATGTTCATAACGTAAAACTCAAAGGTATTTCCACCCCCATTATTTATCTTGTTAAGCAGAACCTGTGAATTCTGAGAACTAGTGAAGAATATGTCAAGAAAGGACATAATCATAATGAAACAAGCATGATTTTATACTGTGAGTGCTGGGTCCTGGTGGTACACATAACATTTTATACTTTCAAAGGAAAAGTTAAATTATATGAAAAATAACCTGGTTTATTTTCTCAAGTTGATTGAAACAATTGGGGACAACTTCCAGGTACTCTAACAGGGACTCCCAACAGGGTGAGAACATCCCTAGACGTATTCAACATATACACAGTTTTCAATTCCATTCACAAAAGGGTCATCATTGCCATGTTTTTAAACAGCAGCAGCAATTAAAAAAAAAGGAAAAGACCAGAAGTCTTGTTTGTTATTAAAAAGGAAAGGATCAAACCCACACAACTTTAGAGTTCTAAAGAGGACTTGAACTGAGAAATCTAGGCTTTAAAACACACTGCTGTTCAAGTCTGATTTTTTTTTTTACAAAGTCACAGAATCATACCCTGAAATAAACCTGAGTAAATCAAACATTCATTTTGGTATCTCTTGGTGCTTTTATTTCTATATTCTTGGGAAATGCTCAGGACACTCCAATGAGGAGAAATAGCAAACACCTCTGATAAACAAAACGAACTTCTTAATTCCAGCAGGAAAGATGCTACATTAAATAGCAAACAGAGTAGAATGGAAGATATTTGTAAAAGACAGATGAAGCATCTGTAATATTGTACAGAAATAATTTCAATTAGAAGTATTAGCTCTGTAAATTTAAGTAGTGGGCTAGGTTTTCTTTAACTATTTTTCTGTACTGAGTTGACAGAATGATACTGCATTACAGACTGCATCTGTTTTAAAAGACAAACACATGTGATAGTTTTCTCCGTATATCCATATCTATTTAGCAATACACATTTCATACTTTCAATTCAAAAACTCAACTAAATAGGAGGACCTATTTTCAAATTTCTAAAAAGTACCTTCAAATGTTTCCACAATGAAAGGGCACAGCTATTCAGAGCCAAGGTCTAAACCAAGCAGTTTGTGAGAACTGCAGGCCCATTTTCCAACAGTTTTCATTCTTATCAAGAAGTACACCTCGCACTATCTCCATCGTTTCCCTCTCCCCTCATCATAAGCACCTAACAACACAGTACAACTCAGAGCATGGCTTCTCCCTTAGCAGGGAATCTCTCTAATTGGATGCTATTTGCATGAATTAGGAACTTAATCTTATCTTTTAGACCTCTCCCTTTCAAACCAGTCAGCTATTCAAGAAAAAAAAAAAAGAGAGAGAAGGAAAAGAAGATAAATTGACAATACAATCACGCAGGTCTTACTTTGTTAAGAAATCAAAGCTAAAATCTGGTACAATTTTCCACTGAAAAACTTTCTGCTAGACATGCAAGAAGCATGGTAAAAACACTGAGAAGCTGATTTCTCACAGGGCTTCAGGTTTGCAGACTCTTACTGAGGCAGGTAAGTTTCCATACAGACAGAGGGGCCATCCCTGAAGTGATGTGTAAGACACACGCTTAGTCCGAGAATTAGACCAACACATTGCACCGAAGGAAACGCGAACGAGTATTTCCACTAACTGGAGAAAAAAGAAAAGGAATAACTACAAGTCTATAAATTATAGGTTCTTGTCACTTAAAGGAAAAATGTGAAACGTATTTTGTTTCTTACGCAGTAGTAACTTCTGAATGACCACAATACATCATCTTAGACATCTGATTTACAAATCAACAGTGAACTGTAACATCCCTTAACAGAAATACTGTAGGTATGCCTAAAAACTGAAGCTCAGTTCTGCAGCCAGGAGCGACAGATCACATGCATCAGCAAGGCAGCCTGCTCACAGGTTCAGATTCAACTCTTCCGACTGGACAGAAGGTAACACGGGCAACTGATAGACCCACTTTGTCAAAAAGGCCCTGGCCATTAGTTAAGAGACCCTCGCGGTACTTCCCATTCCGGCAGCCGGCCGCGCCGCCGACGGCACCGAACCTTCCCATGCCCACAGCAGCCCCGAAGAGCAGTCACCGAACCGAGAAACTGAGGCAGGGGCAGGCTAGGTTCACCCAAGGTCGCCCAGAGAGGCCGGTCTCCCCAGGGGGGGCGGGAGAAGCTCGGAGTCACCCGCCCGCCCGGCCTTCCCGGGGCGGCCCCGCACCCATGTGTCTCACGGCGCGGACGGAGAGGACCCCCGGGGCTGCCGCCATCCCCTCCCCGGCGCGGGGGAGCTGGCAGGGCCGCGTCCCTCCCCTTCAGGGCCAGCGGGTGCCGAGCGCCATCCCCGCTCCCGGTCCTGCGCAGCGCCCACACCGACCTGGGCACCTCGGCTGCTGCTCCCGGGCGCTCCCGCCGCCACTGCCGCCCGGGCTCATGCGGGGGCCGCGCCGCACTCGAGGCCGGGCCGCGGGCAAAGAGGAGGCGCCGCCGCCGCCGCTGCTGCTGCTGCCGGTGCCGCCGGAGACGCGGCCTGGCAGGGCGGGGAAGGAGAGGCGGGCGGACGGGCCGGGCCGGTCGGGCGCGTCTCCTCCTCCTGCTCCTGTGTCGGCCGGGCCGCGCTCAGCGCGAGCCCCGCACCTCCATCTTGGGACAACGCGGATGTCGGCGCGGCGCAGGCTCGGGGCGCGCGGGGGGGGCGCGCGGGAAGGAGGGAGGGAGAGAAGGAGGGAGGACCGGCCGTGTCCCGGCGTGCAGCGCGGGCGGGGGCGAGGCGAGGCGAGGCGGCGGCGGCGCGCTACCCACCGCGGGCAACCATAGAGAGCTGCCGAGCCGCGCCTTCCGGCCGTGTGCACTCGCGGCGGCACCCGGCGGAAGAGCGGAACAGAGGAGGCGCCTGCGCGCCCGCGCGCGCGAGGCGGGGGCCGCCATGTTGGAAGAGGGCAGCGCGGGGCCGTGGCGTGGGGGCGCCGGCCAGGCGGGCGCGCGGGGCGGAGCGGGGCGGGGCTCGGGGCTGCGCGTGCGCGCGTAGGGTGCGGGGGGTGAAGCGCAGGTGGGGCGCTGTGAGGGAGCAGGGAGCGGGTGTCGGGTAGGCTTGTGCATACATATGTACATGCGCGTATATACAGGTATGTACACACAAACATACACAAATACAAAACCATACACATGCGTGCACACGCGCACACGTACTGACCCACACACAGGTGCCCAGCCGCACACGCACCCCGGAGGCCGGCGGGCAGCCCAGAGACTGGTGGTACAGCACGGGGCCATTCCTGCTGTGGGCAAGGAGAGTGGCCACCACCAGCTCTGAGTCCCTTAGCAGGACCCACTTAGTCCCACCAGAGCCCAGCCTGTCCGGCAGGCCCAACGCAGCCTGCCCGGGGCTTATCGGGTTTAATCTGGGCACGGAGCCATGGCAGGCTGGCAGAAGGGAGCAGTGCAAGGGGAGCGGCCGGTGACCTCTGAAGAAGGGCCCATGCCGGAGCCATGTGTCAGCCGAGGCATGAGAGGACAGGCTGTGCCAGGCCTGGCCAGCCCCGCCGTCTTTGGCCCCTCCCAGACAAGGGAGGAGAGGACGGAGAGACCTGGAGCTGGTGGCCCATAGGTGGCAAAGCATGGGGACAGCCTTGCGGTCCCAGCCTGTGGTGCTGGGGCAGAGGGCCACCACGGTGTAAATTTAGGTCATCAAGTGCCTGCTGTTATTTGAACCTAGCACCCTGAGTGGCACAGAGAGAGTGCGGAGCTGGCTGGTGGGGCTGGAAGGGTCGGGGACGGGGACCCAGGGATGCAGCCCATCAAACCCTCCGGTCTTGGGCAGCCCCGCCTGACACCTGGCTCTCTCCTTTGCCCCACACATAATTTTTCCGTTGCCTCTTGGGTCATTCCTTTCCTTCCCCTACCTACACCCAGGCCTATGTGTTGCAAGTACACTTGTATAATCTTAAAAGCATGAGTAAAAGTTGTGTTTTGGTAGGTGAATGTTAAAAGCAGTTTGATCAAATAATTTTAAAACTGCAATGCATGCAGAATTTTACTGGTTTTGGATATTGACTTTTTAAAGCTTTAAATATGTGGAGCTACAAGCATAGAAGGGGACAAAGAGTCAGTAGAAAAAAAAGGAAAATAGATCTGACTCTTTTCTACATTATCCCTTAATAAAGGCATTTAAATAGAGGTGCTTCTATCCTGGTAGAGAGTATGCTTTTTTTGTTTTGTTTTAAAAAGTATAGACTAGAAATATGGGTAGTTCTCAAACATTAGAATAAGCTGTTAAAATCATAAACAAATTCTCAAAAACATGACACTAGAGCCAGGTTCTGGGCTAGGAAATAGGTGTTTAAGAGGACATGTCTTTTTTGGGCACAATTTTATAAGACCTACTGTGTTTGTTGCCGGGTAATAGCTGGTGAGACCAGTGGACTCAAAAGGCATTATTACAAACCAGTGCAGAGAGTCCTGTTCCTCGCAGAGGACATGGTGGGCAATTGTATCATTGAAATATTAAGACTGAATGAAGTATTCTTGTACTTCAGTGTTGTCTGAAAGCAGGGTACATTGGTGTGTTCAGATGGACATTGGTAATCATCTAAAAATAATCACTGGCATGAACAGAGCCTTCTGCATCTGGAGGCTCTCTCCTACATAGTAGCAAAATCTGCCAATTTCCATGTATTAAAATTTTAGATTCAGGCCAAAGTTTGTTGTGCCATGATCTTTCCTGTTATCTCAGAATTAATAATATTGAAAAAACTGCATCTGGAAAATGCACTGTCTTGCTACTTTTCTCTTGCTCTGTTGCAGGGCCCATGTGTCCATTCCTTATCTCCTGCTTGACTGTGAGGATGCTATGGGGTAGCATGTCCAAGTAAACAACTTCTGCTCTCATCTTACAGAGCCTTCTCTTTTCAGCTCAGGCTGGTCAGGCATTATTTGATTTTGGTTACATCCATGCTGGCAGTTCCCAGTCTGGAAGTTATTGCTCTTACTGTGTCTGAAAATAATCTCCCAGGCTTTCAGGTGAAGCTACTCAGCTGTATCTTCCTTGATCTCTGTATCTCAGATATCCTTGCCTGCAGCCTTTGGGAACCTCTCACAAACACTCTGATTATTGAGAGATGGCAGAAGGTGGCCTCACACTGACATTGGCCAGCTCTGTTTGTGTTATCACTTGCCATGTGATCCCATGAGCTTACATTTGTCCAGTTTACTTAAGTAGTCTCTAATTTCATGCTCCTCATCCAAGAACAGCATCTTTCTCCCTCAAGCTTTGCTACTCTCCATAAGGATCTGGGAGCTCCAAGACTACACCATGCCAGCAGTGATGGCACTGATGTACTCTTTTCTGTATCCCATGCAGCTTGTGCTCTGTCCCGCTTAGGAGCAGTGCCAAATTTCCTTAGTCCTCTTTTTGCTGCTGATGTACCTACTGATGCTCTTATTTGTCCTTCACATCCCTCACCTGTTTCAACTCCAGTTTAATTCCGGCCTTCACAATTTTATCCCCGCATACTCAGGTGATGGTCCTAAAGACCTTCCTGGAATTTATGGGAGTCAATCATTGCACAGAAGCTGTCTCCATAACTTTTATCAGGACATTGGGTCATCTTCTTTTCTTATAGCAGAAAAAGCTGGTATCCAAGATAGGAATACAATTGATTTATATGATGATGGTGTTTTTTAAACCCTCTGTGTTTCCATGGGTTTTTTGGCCATTGGAGACCGTCACTTGCATTTTTTCCCATGGATTGCAATTCTGAGATCTTGTCCCATGTTAGTAATGAGCAGTTTATAACCCATCTCTGCTCTGAAGTAATACAGTTTACATGTGTCACACATTTTCTTCTGAAGAAACCAATGCAATTATGAGGAAGGAGCAGATGATAACAGATGGAGGAAATGTGGAGAATAGATTGAGCTGATGTGGATGCTGGTGGTTATTTATTGCACTGGCTAGATGCAGAGGTAGGGGAAAGAAACTTTTCTGAAAAGGACACAGGTGTAAAAAGACTTGCCTTTCCTTCTGAGATATGGGACAAATCACATTGGCAGGGGACAGGTGAAGAATGATACATTAAGGAAAATATCCCAAACTAATTGCAGTATAGCAGTGTTCCACAGATAACCATGATGGTTTTCGTTTTGATTCTCCTGGGGACAAGTTACCATTTTGGGGGAAAGACTAGATCACTTTTGGGTTTTGTAACATGTGCTTGGGGCTTCTTTTTCTACTTGGAGATAGCGTGACTAGGAGTAGACTAACTGTGGCCATTGATGTGCCTAAGTTGCGTGTGTTGCAGTGGGGATGATTGTACTTTCCCGCTTCATTTAAGTATGTTACATGTTCTGAAGTGATGCAATACTAGGATACAGAAATGCTTGTGCTGCCATGAGTGCTTTCAGCTACTTTACACTGGTATAGCCAGCTGCTGGGAAGCAACTGGATCTGCCCAGCTGAGTAGGCTCCGAATTTGGAGAAAAGTGACTGGAACTCCTAGTGGAAAAGTCACCACTCTCCCCCTGCTTCCTTGCTAATCCCTGCAGCTCTAGGGCCTGGGTATGGACTGCAGCTGAGGAGAACAAATGGTTTGACTGCCTTTTGCAGTGATACCTTCACAGAGCAGGCTCTGGTGAGATGCTTCAATTACATTAGTGAGTAATGCTCAGTAAAAAAGTAAGAATCAACCATAATGGCTAATAACTTGGCCATGAAGTCCTGCAGAAAATCTTGTTTTAACATCTGAATATTTGGAAACAGTTTTTTTTAATTGCTGAAGAGAACAAATGCAACTTGTCTCATACACAAGTGGTTCCCAGAAGGAGGAAAAATACTTTAAAAATAGAATCCCAAGACTCATTCACAATTTACTTATGATGCTGGAGACATGCCATCGTGAACCAAGTCTACTGCATATTAATTTCAGTAATGTTGATATCTCACTTCAGAACTTTGTAGCAAATAGACGCACACATAGTGCTGTGTGTGTTCTGTTCTCATTTAATTTGAAAACTCCAATACAAATGGTTTGATAATACTTTTTTGGCATTCATTTCAAATAGTTATGTAAGTGAAAATTAGATAGTGAAGCTCTAGTAAGTGTAACCCCTTAGGTGATAGGGGTGCACTTAAGCATACTGGGACTTTGTAAGTCAAGCCAAATACTTAAGCATCCCTTTGCAGATAAAAAGATAAGGGACAGGAAAAGATTATCAGTGATGGAATGAAATACTGAAGTTTGGAGTTAGAGCTTAGTCTGGGCAACTGGGAGATTCAAGAAATCCCCTTTATGTGGGCACTTCTGAAGGGCTATGCGTACTTCTGAGTCCTGAAAAGCATACTTGTTCTCCCTTTTCTCCACACAAATAGATGAACTGATCCCTTGGTTAAGCTGTGATGTGGAGGTTCATGTCATCTTGAAGTGGCTCCCATTTCTGAAGACTTATCTCAGTTGAATGAGGTTGTTTCAGTTCCTCCCTGTGAGCTGAGGGAGGTTTCACAATTCGTTTGCTGAAATAAGCTTGTCAGAGAGAGTCTTGTTTCCCTGAATGCTTTGCCCAGCCCAGTGGCCTCTGGAAGGAAATAGGGTGAAAGGAGAAGCAGCTCACATGCTCCTCCGTCTCCAAGTCCAATGTACCATCTTTCTGCAAGCCTTGCATTTAGGTCCTCCAGTCTTCTTGAAGACAGAACAGAATATAGGCATTTCAGTTCTTTTTCAGGGGGTGAGAAGTTTGTAGTTTGCTGCAGGTCTTCATTGAATTTCCTGTGGTCACCTGTGTGCTTGAACTGGAAATGCTCCTTTTTTGGCCATTCTACAGGCTGGTTTTTTTTTTTCCCTCACCTTTTTGCTTGCTGCTGTGCTGCATTACACATTTTTCTACATTCAGTCCGGCCCCAGTTCCTGAGGTATCTGTTTTCAGAAAGGAGTCTTGAGCAGCTGTAGCTGTGAAGGATGCTTAAGAGCAATGCTTTTGTTTACTCAGAGATTTTGTGGGGACATCCTGGTATGTTTTGTAGCACTTGACACAGCTGAAGCTGCCTTATGCCCTATGCAGCCAAAACCTATGCAGGTTTTGGCTAGCCATTGTTTTGGTTGTAGAAGAGGAGCCTGACTGACAGCTGTTTTTCCAACCACATGCCTGCTTTTTTCTTCCAAGATATATATAGAAGTCTGATTTGCTGAGCAGAGCAAAATGGCTTTGTACAATTAATGTGACATGCTTAATAATGCTTGGAAGAATGCAGGCAACTGCACTTATAAACTTGCCATGGCTAAAAAAAATATATCTATCTGACAAGCAATCCCAGTGCAAACGTGTTTTTCTAAAAAAGGGACCATATAGTGCCTAGTTGTAATGTTGCTTTTGAGACAAGCACTCTGTTTTTCCAAGAGAACTTGTGTCATGCCAGAAATTCACTTTATCTTTGGGTTATTCTACATAGTGACAAATTCAATATATGACTTTTTTTTTCTTCTTTGGAATTTTAATGTCATAATTACTTTCCTATTTAAAACCTCATTCCTTGAATACAGAGTATGATTTGGTTATTAGCACCACAGTGGCACCTTGGTGAGATCAGGTTCAACCAGCTCTCCATATTTTTTCCAGTCAATAAATGATTTTTAAAAGGTCATCATGACATATTTGAAAAGCTGAAGGCTCAGGTAGTTAGCATCAATATGCAGCTTTCTCCACCCAGTATTTTATAAGCTGCTTTACCTATTACTGTTGTCTCAGGAGGTTTTAATTTGAAGAGGGCACTTGCAAGGGGTGTGTGCATGAAGACAAAACCTTATTTAGCTTGAGAAGAAATAGCATCAACCACAGCTCCAACATCTCTTAAGTGCAAGAGTATGTTAGATGAGAATCCCGTCAGCCCTCCTTTCCTTAGCAGCAGTACTCATTTTACTGTAGATGTAGCCACTGCAGATAACACCAGCTACAGCTACACACCAAGTTCAACCTCCTGTAGCAATAAGGACCTACCCTTACTCTAAAGGTAGAATGTACAACTCACAACATTTCTTCATCAGTGTATGAACATCAGATGCTTGGCTGGCTGCCCCTTTCAGGAAAACAAGAGGGATGGGGAAGAAGATGAGGAGCTGAAGCTGTTTCATGTGTCACAGTGCCTGGGTTTAGTGTCACTTGGAGGTTTAATTCCTGTATTTTGTGTCTCCCTGTCTTACTTCCAAGGAATATCAGAAGAGGAGGAGGAAGGACAAGGGTCTGGGAGGCATTGATCATTGTAGAGTGTAGCTGGGGAGAAGAGGATGAAAATGTTAATTTATTACCTGAGTGGGTATGAATTGTGTTTGAACCCAGAGGTTATAAGTACTATAGCTCGTTTGTGTCCTGAGGAAACTGCTATCCCCAGAGCTGAGCTCTCCACAGAAGCATAGGATTTGAGAGATACCATACAGATAAAAGTTTTGTGCTTGGGGTCCTGCTAGAGTGCGTGTCAGAGGTTGAATCTGACCCATGTGACCTTGGCCTGTGACCCTGTCACACCTCTTTAACCCCAGAACTGGAACTTTCTCTAGACTCGTAATACCCATATTGCAGAAGAGATCACCTAGGCTATTTTGTACCAAGCAAAAGCATTTTATAAGTGTTTGATCTGGCAGAGCATTGAACATCTATCACATTCATATTGATCCAACAACTGCCCAAATATTAGTCTATGGTAAGGGGTCTTGTTTGCATATTTTCTTATGCTTTCAGTTTTGCTTTCTTAATTTTGCATTTTGTAAGATCAGAAAATACAACTTTCTGTCTGGCATGCTAAAGAAATACAGCTATTTTCAGAGAAAGTAAAATCCTACGTGACAGAGGAAAATCCACTTGAAATATGCGAGAGTTTTTCCCTGAATAAGCACTGAAATGTTTGGCCCTTGGGATGGAAATAGACCTTGGAGTTTTACCAAGGTGCTTCAGAGCTCTCTTCTCCCACTGCTTTTCTTTTTCAAATATGATGACTGGAGCTGTCTGGATGCGGGACTCATTTGAACTAAAAATAAATATCTTTTAAAACAGGATCCTCATTCTCTGGTCTCTCAGAAAGTCTGCTAAGGTATGATACAGTTTTTGGTGCTGATTTTCTAGGCTGGCTTTTAATGTGTAAACTGTGAAATGCTGATTTTGCTTTATTTACATGGAAAAGGCCAAGCTTGTGAGTAAATTGTATTGCTAAAGATCTGATAAACTTTTTTGTACTAGTTCTTTCCTAACCTTCAGTACTCATTTATTGCAAGTACTTAAAAATAAAGCCAGCTACTTCACTTTGTTTGGAGACATTGAAGAAGAAATATAGAGCTCTTTATGCACATGAGAATCAGATTCAAACAGATACAATGAATGTTAATTGTCATGTTTTCCTTTGTAAGCCTAAAAGTTCTTTGACAGCCTTGCAATTGTGGAAAAAAATATTTGTAAAAAGCCAGAGAGCAGATGTGATTCTGTGCCCTGAAAGGCTGAACTGACACCACTTTTGCAGAATGAAGCACTGGATGAGTGTTTCTATGATTTTTCACAAATGACATCTGATTTAAGAAATATCCTCACCATTCCAGAGAGGATATTTAAAATTAATATAATCTCACGCTTCTAAATTGATCAAAATTGATGTCATTGCAGACTTAGAGGCATTGTAAAGCTGGATAAGCACTCACAAGGCAAGGTGGGGTAGGACCTTTAAACAATGTAGGTTCTGTATACAGTGGACATCACAGCATGGTCTGCTGGGTTGCAGGTTTTTTTCATTTGCTGTATGAATAAGACTGGATGCTTGTCTGTTATTTGAGGCTTCTTTCCTGTACTGACCATAAAGGAGATGAAAATGAAAAGTTAATTTTCAACTGCTGTGCTGTTGGACCCAAAGTACTACGAACTGCATCTTTGAAACATAGTCACAAACTCCTGTGTTGGAATGAAAAATTTTCCTTCAAAGCACAAATTACACTTTCCACCTTGGAGTGAACAGCTGAAAATTCCTGAAGAACCTGTCTCTTAGAATGAATGGAAATGTAGCAAGATGTATTGTGCAGGATGGGAAGGTTATCTTTTATTAAAATGCCCACACTGAACTGATGTTACTAAGACTTGCATATTACACTCCAGAAGGAATGTCCTTCAGTTTCCAATTTTGGTTAATTCCATGCTTACAAATACTGTTAAGCTCTTCACTCTTAAACTAAATTAATGAGCCTCTAAATGTAGTAAGTAACACACCACTAATTCTTTTTTTTTTTTTTTTGTTTTCCCTTATCCGTAAAAATACTTCTGCTGAACTCAAAAGTAAGATTTGCGCAAGAAAATCTTTTCCTTGAGAGTGAATACTGTGGCTTGATTTCCCTGTCAAAGCTGCAGGTTTTTCAAAAGCTGGTTTAAAGGCATGTAGGGCCTTCAGCTAAGAGTTATATAGCACACTAAGTGCTTGCAATAATTTATGAACTGGAATTAAAGTTGTAGAGTTATTTCTAATACTATAATGCCTGTAATGCTGGAAATAGTATTTTCATGCAGCACATCATGTGCTTCATTACTAATTAAGATATAACTCTAGCTATCATGTCTAAGTAATCTTTTTTTTTCCTTTTTTATTGTCTTTCAGAAAAATGATGCTGAATCTGTGAACTAAAAATAGATTAAAATAATATCAAAATCAGTGTCAAAACACTAAGGGTTAGATATGAGCTCTGAAGTTTAACACTAAAATTCTGATCCTCAATTTTACTGTGACTAGATGCAAATATGGGATACATAAGGAACAATGGCTTTCATCTATATGTTGAACTTCCCTTACGTACTGTTTTTTTCTGGGGTAGAGTTAATTTTCTTCACAGTGGCTGGTATGGGGTTATGTTTTCAATTTTTGAAAAACACAGAGTTGATAATATAGAGATGTTATTGGTGAGGAGAGCTTACACAGAGACAAGATATTTTCTACTTCTACTGACAGGCTGGTGTGATGGCTGGGGGTCCATGGGAAATTTAGGAAAGACATGGTTGTGACAGGTGACCCAAACTGACCAAAGGCATATTCCACACCATACAACATCCTTCCCTCTAGGTAAAATGGAGGGAAGAAGGAGGAACGAAAGGACATTTGGATTGATGGCATGTATCTTCCCAAGTCACCATCATGGCATGATGGACCCCTGCTGTCCTGGAGATGGCTGAACACCTGCCTGCCTGTGGGAAGCAGTGAACTAATTTCTCCTTTTGTTTTGCTTCCATGCATGGCATTTGCTTTCCCTATTCTTTATCTCAACCTGTGAGGTTTCTGGCTTTTATATTTCTGATTTTCTCCCCAGTCTTGCTGGTGGGGGAGTGAGCAAGTGGCTGCATAGGGTTTGGATGCTGGTTGGGGTTAAACCACGACACCTTAGAGGAAGAAAAACCTCTCATGCTGTCCCACAGAGGACATCATGAGATGTCATCAGAGACACAGAGGGCATGTGTGCCTTATCTTCCTTGCACAGACACATGATTATGGTGAGTGAGAGCTGGAGAGGCCAGCTCACAGACTGACACCCAGTAACAATTCCTTGGTGCTCATATTTCAGTTTCTACTCCCTTAAATGATAAATAAATAAATATAAATCTAGCGCAAGAGAAGACTGCTTTTCATGGTGCTTATGCTACAAACTACATGTAAGTCATGTGAATGATGAAATATTTGAACAGCAAGGTCTTTTATATTACATTTACGTTAAACAAAGTCTTTCCTGACCTACTTAGCAAAAAATTATCCTGTGTACAGAGATCATGACTTGTCTCATTTTCAAATGTCTTTTGCTAGCACTGGTTGGTCTAGGAAGTGTTTTGTTTTCCCTAGCTTTTCTGTTTGTATTTATATGTGTGTGGGGGGAACACTGATGCAGGAAAAAAGAAGGAAAATGAAAGATAAAGGCTAATATTCAAAAAGATTGCTGTGGAGTATTGAAACATACCTGTGTTGGGATATCACATATCTATGAAAAAGACAATTTTTATTTTTATCCTGATGAGGAATTGGTAAGGAATTCAACAGTGGCTTATTTTAATTTTTTTTTTTTTTTTTAACAAGGGGTTTGAATGAATCTATATCCTGATAAAGTGAAATGGCGATAACTGGAATAAATTGCTAATTGTTTATATAGAGATATTGTCAATCTAAATGAGTATTCATAAGGAATGACCTGACTGGTAAGACCCTTGTATCATGTAGATTCTAAATTAGTGGTTATCACTGTTTAGTCTGCTGTTTTACAATTTTTTTTTATTTTTTTTTTTTTTTTTACCATTTACGGAAGACTAAATGGTAAAAAAAAAAAAATAATTTTTTAGGGATGACTAAATGGTAAAAAAAAAAAAATAATATTTGAAAAGATGTGCGATATTGTTAACGTTGTAGCTGTGAAAATGTTTTCAGTCAAGGCAGCATAGATAAAAGGGCTGCAGGGAAAGCATCAAGGAGGGATGTCTTTTCTCTTTGGATACTGACAGAAGCTGATTATTGAAAGAGGGTTGTTCCCTGGACGTTTGTGCCAGGTTCTTGTAGCTGAAAATAGTGGTGATTGCTGTAGGGCTGTCTGCGAAGAACTAAATTTTATCTGTAGATAAAGCAATTATAAAGGTATTGTATGTACTGCTATCACAATACTATTTTTTGCCCAGCTGGGAAAATAATAAGAGAGGCTTTGGACAGCCTCTGTTGATCTGTAAACATCAGGGTCCTCAAGCTGATGAATTACTTACTAGGCTGGAAATGCCTTGTACTGGACTTGGACCAGGGAACTGGATTTGGAAGCCAGTGGAGTTTATACAGCATTGGAGTCGTGTGGCCCTGGGGGACAAACCTGCGTGTGCAGCTCTTTGAGATCTGATTTAAGCACAGAATAACAGCACTTGGGAAATTGTAGCGAAGTCCACACCTCCAAGACTGGCTTCGAATACCTCAGCCAATTGGAAGGGAAGAAACATTCCTGACTAGTGCTGCTAGCAATCGTATCACAACAATGTGGGATCCAAGCAGGAGATTTTACATTTGGGAGTCAGATTCCTGAGGGAAAATGCCCCCCTCACATTTTCTGCACTGGGTAACAGATGAGTCATCCTATCTGCAGAGTTAGGCACTGACTACGGATGGAATTTTTCAGTACTGACCTAATAACTTTCTTATTGGTGTTATGTGGAACAGAAGTGGGCCAAAGCTAACCTTTTAGTGCAGCTATTTAAGTAAATGGTGCAAGTAACACCTCATGTGTGAAACTTGCAGGAAGTCCCAGGGTGTCTAGGTGCGTGTCTGAGACACACTGAGGGGGTGTCACAGAAAAGGAGTTTCCTTCTCAACTCTCCTGGCTATTGTTCTCAAAGATTTATAACAGGTTTTGCCGGGATAAACCAAGTGGCTTTTCCTGACTGCATCCTGTAGGTCTGTGGTGCCCAAACTGAATGGCCTTTAACATTAGTCTTTAAATCTTTTAATGTAGTGATTAAACATGACAGGGATTAAGTCCCTGCCCAATAGCAGCTCACCTGGGTGCGTTGCTGGTTAGATGCAAAGCACAAAGCCAAATGCTCTTAAGCACCCGAGCATACGGTGGTTTGAAAACGTAGCAAGACCCATCACGTCCTGTGATTAGGAAGCATTTCTTCTTTACTGAAGATGGAGTGGAACAAAAAGGTGTCAAAAAGAAAGCCTTTCAGAGCAAAAGAAATAGATAGTGAACAAAGGTTGGAACAGAAATTGAAAGGCTTTATCCTAAGTGTTTTTAAAATATATGCATATAGTGTGGTTTAGATATATTTATGAGGTACCTAGTCTAATGGAAAGAGAACTTAAAATTTCATGATTTCCTCAAATATCCAGGCAAGAGACTAAATTAATAATATAAAGCAAATCAAATAGTTTGACGTGCAAACCATTAACTAATAAAAACATTCTTCTGGTTGCCAAGTCACTTAAAACTCTCTCAGGAAATGTCAGAAAGGAGGTATATGTCTCAGCCATAGAGCCTTTAATTATGCCAACACATGTTATATTTATTCTTGCAGGCATTTTGCCTTGGTATGTTTTCTTTTCTCCTCATTGTTTTATGTGGATTTTATGGTTAACACACAGTTCATACATGATTTAAACCTTGTTCTGGAGACAAAGTCCTTTGTTTCCTTTTTGGCCTTTTCCTGTGATGCTAATTACTATAGCAACTGAGTGATTCCCATGGCTTTATTTTCATAACATCTCAAAATGTTGAGGGTGTAGCTTTACTGTGCTTTACAGATTAACAACAGAAAGTTTGAGGTAAAAAAAAAAAGAAGGTTATTAATTTATAGAGGGAAGGTGCCATTTCAAGAAAATTAAATTGTCCTTTGATGAGTTTTGTTTTTAGCTGGAAACCACTCTGGAAGTGTGATGATTTTTTTTCCTCCAGAATAATAAAATAAAAATATTTTCTTTCCATGTGCTTGAATTTAACAGGAACACATTTGCATTGCACTGGCTCCAAATATTTAATTTGAAATCTCTTCTCCTAAAAGGAAGTGAACTTGGACAGTGGAGCAGAGTCCTTGGCAGGTTATGCCTCCTAATGCAGAGTCTCTGTGCAGGGGTTACATGATGCTGTGTGCTGCAGCAGATGGAAACACAATTGTAAACCTGGGTTCCTAAAAAGCAAAGAAAACATGTGGTTTTATCATACTATTGGTTTGTGTGAACATGCTAACAGCCAGGACAAAAATGTCAATTTTCCTGCAGAACAATTTCCCTGTGGTAGGTACGCAATGAAGAAGGTGGTAGACAGCAGCTGCCAGCTGCCCTTTGTGGGCTGCCTGGGGCTTTTGGGAGATCTGGGATGCTTTGTTAGAAACTTTCATAGGCATTTCTGGGCAGAAAATTTTAAAAAAGGAGACCCTCAATGCCTCTCAGCTCCCAAAGCTTTTCCTTTAATCTTTCTACTTTTTCTTTGCATGCTGCTTTGCACCTCTTGCTCTCTCCTGATGCCACATGCCTGCCTTTCTCTGCATCCCTGGTTCTCCCCAGCCTTCTGTGCTTCTTGTACCATGTTTTATTTATGCATCACTCTTCCTACTGCCTTGCTGAACATCAGCCCCTGCTTTGCCCTTTCATGCTTTCACTACTCAGCCAGTGCCAGTTTTCCAGTTTTGCTCTCCTGAATGTTGTTTTCCTCATTGCCTTGACAGTGTCCAAATCTGTATTCCCCATTTTGTCCTCTTGGTCTTTGCTTTTTCTTGGTCCAGTTGCTGATTCTCATCTGCCCCTGCCTCCTTCAAACCCTGCAGACTGATAATCCCCATCCACTCCAGATCTGAATTCAGGTGTCTTACATGGTGCTTGGATAGCATATTGCTATTCAGTTTCAGCCACTGCTCAGTCTGAAATGTCCCAGAGTCATGGAAGTGCAGCTCCAGGCACAAGGGAGCAGATCGAGCATGTGACAACACCATCAGTCACTTTGAGAAGACCTTTCTGAGGTCAGAGGGGCTGTGGACATCGTAAAGGCTGCTTGTGGACAAGCAAAATGTGTAAAACAGGATCCTTTGGCAGGTCTGGGGAGGATGTGGGGGGTAGAGAGTAGTGGGGAGGGGGCATAAGTGGTGTGCAAAGGCCTGAGGTGGAGACTGCCCCATTCTTCCAAGGTGGCCTTTTGGACGGCCTTGTTATTTATTGCCCTCTCCTCTCTGGGCTTTGATTTTCCCATGCCCTCTGAGGCAGCAAGACATGGCCAACACAACATAAAGGGAGGCCAAACATAAAGGGACATGGCCAAAGCCCTTGGCAGGCCTGCCTGATCTGTCCAGTAGCACCCGCCTCCTTCTCTCTGTCCGACCAGCACCGTCCATGCACAGGGCTGCTTCCTCTCTCAGGCAGAAGGGCAGCATGAGGTGGGTGGGTACTCTTTTGACCCTCCTCTTTTTTTTTTTTTTTTGATGTACAGTGCCATGATCCAGCTAGGATTTTTTGAGGAAGTGACCCTTCACAATATCCTGTTGCATGAACTGCTGCTAGAGGGAAGCTGCCCCTACAGTGGGGAGAGATTTTTCAACAGAGAAGATTATTTGCAGCAAGGTGTGCTGTGGTGGTCAGAACAGTCTTCCAGTTTAGTTCCTGCCTAACCCTAATTTTGAGATAGTTCAAGGAATGCTGGAGAAATGGGGAAATGGTACATAAACTGAGGACAAAGAATACTAAAGCTGAAAAGTTACACAAGACAAGACTTCATCCACATGAGAAAGAATCCAGATTTCACAGACTCCACAGTGGTCTGTACTTACTGCTGGACTTATCTGTACCTTACTTCTGAAAAGTCTTCATCTGTATGGGTAGCACAGCTGAGTTAAGTTTAAGGAAACAAAGACTTTTCCCAAAGGTATTCTCTGTCCCAGCAAATGAACTGAAAATATAAAACATATGGGGCAATCTGATTTTTAACAATGCTTTAAAAATAAAAAAATTAAAAAAAAACGGGAAAACACTTTCACTGCATATTTTAAAGCTTCAAGGACACCAAAAAATCACTGGCATGATTTAGCTGTATCTGGAGAGCTGATGCAATCCTTATCAGTAGGGAGTTAATTAACAAATCTGGGCAGAGTTCCTGCTGGTGGTGCCTGTCAGACATCTTTGCAGTATAATAGGGGATATGTGGATGTTTTAGGGTCTCTGCTCTAGGTTCCTCTGTTAGAGCCCATCAGTTCTGCTTGCTGACTGACTTTGGAGCTGGGCTGTCCCATCAAACAAACACACAAATGTGATCTAATGTGCCTTGGACCCCCAGAAATTACAGAGAGAAATGGTAGAGGCCTTTCTGATAGCTTAAATTGGTGTATTTTGCTATAGTTTGTATTTCTTTTGAGCTGAGAGGCTCACAAAAAAGGATTTAAGTACACTTGCATTGAGTTTCACAGGCAAAATAATCATGAGCATTGACAATGAAAGTGCTTTTGTTATACCCTTTGTGAAGAGAAGCAGGAGGTGAAGACAGCAAGTGCCTTCAACATTGCCATGATGATGGTCGCTGAACTAAGCAGAGGTCCCAGGAAGTCTGTTTCAGCTAAAATAAACCATTGCAGCAAACCTCTAACAGCAGACCAGAGATTTATGCATTTTACAGTCAGTTTAGGATCCTCTCAAAGCTCTTGCAGCTTCTTCTGAACTCCTGCACACCTAATCCCCAGCTCCTGCTAAGTGTCCAGGCAGCCCAAAAATAATTTATGTCTTTATGCTTTCAAATATCATTGTTGCTAAGGGGAAATCCCCGCTGTTTCCTACTCATCTCTCTCATTGCTTCTGTCCCCCTTGCCAGTGAGGATTAGTCTTGACTGCAGCTGACTTTGCTGTCTCATTTCCTGCAATGGGGTGCCAAACATTCCAGTGATACAGCAGTTTTTCCTCTGTTCCCTCTATTTCCCCTGGCTGCCCCACTCATTCAAAGCCACAGGGCTGATGATTTTGCCTGGTTCAGGGATGTGCTAAGGCTCTGAACTTTTGCTGGGGACTGGCTACAGTGGGTCTGAAAAGTTCAGTGAGGTAAAGGAGCAAGTGAGGGGCCACAGGATTTTTATAGACTACCAGAAAGGAACCAATTCAGAATTTACGAATATTCTGCATTGGTAAAACAACACAACCTCTTTTTGAATTTCTCTTTTTTTTTTTTTTTTGGTGGGAGGAAGGAAACCATTATGAAAAAGTTTAGGTTGTATATGCACACATGCTTGTTTGGATTCAGAAGTGAAATTGATAGCAACTAACACTGAAAAAATGCAAGCACATTTTTTAATTTCTGTCAGATTTTTTTGTGAGCCTAAAGCATTGTCACAGGACTTGACTAGTTGCTATTTTCAAAAATTCAATAAATTTGTGATCTCACTGAAATGTAAATGAGTTTTAATAAGTACAAGTTATTAAGAGTTTTTTAAGTTACTAGTTTTTCTCTTGATTTTGAAATATGGTGATTTATTATTATTGTTGTCATTCTTACTGCCAGTCTGAGGTGTAGAGGCTAAATTTCAATATTTTTGAAGACACTCCTGGGAAAAAAATGAGAAAGAATTCTGCATTAGCATGGATGGCTCACATTCTGATCTGCTTGGTACATTATAATTTTCTCCTTATTTTCCTTCTGATGGTTAAAAGTAGTTTTTAATTTCTCCAAATTACTCTGTAAATTTACATTTTGGCTTAGCTGGTCTATTTTTCTATTTTAGAAAAGTCAAATTGAGTTGGCTTGGCAAAGTAAATGACTTTCTTTCAGATGAGAGGGGTTTCACTCAAGTGCTGGTTCATAAGATGCACAGTTCCCTAACTGCTGAGCTGCATTAATTGACACAGATGCAAAGTTGTCCAGCGGGAGCTGTTGCTACTTGTAAAGGCTCGAGTAGGAAGGCAAGTTGTTCTCTTTCTCCCCCCCACCCCTGCTCCCTGCCCGGTGTTACCTGTATATCCAAGGCCTGGTCCAAGTCTTTGGGTGCGGTGCCTGCAGGGCAAACTTAAGGACGAGCAGCAGCAGAAAGGATCTGCAGAGATTCCTCTGCTTTTTGTTTCAGGTTTCATACACATGCTCATTCTCTGCCACAATCGCTTTGGTCTTCACTGGATTATGTTTTTAACTCAAGCTCCCCATCTCAACAGGACTTCAGTAAACCTAGGAAAGCACATTATCAGTTTACAGCGAGAGGGATGCAGAACCAGGCAATATGAGAACACCTGATGCCAGTGAAGAGGATGAAGATATCAGACTTAGTCAGTTTTTTGGTTTTCTATTTATACTTTATCCCACTGTTGTTTTCAGAGGAGTTTGAGCTGTAGATCATTGTGTAGACAAGGCTGTCTTTTCTGTTTCACTGGTGTTCATCATCTGTTCAAAAAGTTGTATACATTCTAAGCTGCTTAAAGTCTTTTGGCTTTATGTGGTTTTTTTGGTTTTTTTTTCCCCCCACTGAAATCCTTGTACCTATCTCTGACTTGAGAAGTCTTATGCCAACTGAGAACCTGATTGTGAAAGGTCTGTGAATAAGTATTTCTACTGGGTAATATTCTGGCCTGATGCTGGAGAGCAAAATATCTCTGTCTGTATTAAAGTGCTAAGCATTCTAAGCAGTGGCTCAAAGCTTGTATTGATTATGACAAAACCTCATCACCTTTCTGATCATTGTATACTGGAACAATTCCTCTATACAAAAATTAAAAATCAAAGAGCAGATCAGATTGATGGTGTTCTCAGTCATAATTCTTTCTGTCAGTGTGTGTCAAAGAACTGAAGGAAAGAGGTGTCTGAATTTTCCTGGGTTGTACTTGGCTGTTTTTCCCTGCTGCTCTGCCTGGCTCTCCCCTCTGGCTGAGAGCAAAGGATGAACTCTTGTGTAGAAAGAGGAAAATCTCAGAGCAAGTGCACAGACCTCAAAAAAAACAGCTTGTCCTTTATAGAAGAATGGGCTTCTAGCAAGTAATGTTTTATTCCCTTCTTTAAGGGAAAGGGGAAAAAAAAATAATTTATATGTCACAGAATTTCAAGTCACAAAGCAAACAGAAATCATATAATGCATGGATAGAGGTGTCAAGGGAATCTTTTCATCTGGAATTTTGGAAAATGCTACCCATTAGTTGTGTAAAAACCTATGTTTTGTTCACCTCTTCAAGCAGGGTGGCTGCATAATTAACCATGCAAACTGGGGAGGATGCTGCATTAGAAGATCATGTGAAGGAAGTGAAGTTAAAATAGCACAATAAAAAACATGGAGCAGAACTGATGCTTGAAAGAGTCATCAACACACACAAAGGAGTAGCAGTTGTATTTCAGAACCTCTGCTGCTTGTGAAGAGACATAACATCTCTGAAAACACACTGAAACAAGGAAGAGGGTGGTACATTTTTGAAATACTGAGTACTTGTGTGTGTGTTACACCATCTGTTCTGTTCATGAAGCTTTGTAGGCTAGATGTTTGGCCCACCTTGAGTCCCTGAGCAGGCAGCAGAGAGAGAGTGACTCCTGGAATCTCCAAAAGTAGTGAAACATCCCTTCTTGTTCATGTAATCCCTGAGAGCAACACAGTAGGCCTTACTGAAAATGTTAACACAGCTGAAAGAAGTGGAATATGGCAGCTATGCCAAAATTGGTTCTATTTTTCTATTTCATATCTTAAAAAAAAGCATTCAAAGCATTCAAAAAGCATTTTGTTTCAGCCAAGTCACTAAGGAAAAAAAAAATTAAATTAATGTATCTATTCTTACAGTGTGTTTCAACGATAGCAAAACCACAGGAAAGCTGTCAATTACTTGAGTATGAGTTAGTATGTGTGTGTGCCAGGGGTGAAAGTGAGACCAGTTAGCGAAATACAGGGTGTCTTTATTCCTCTCTAGAGCAAAGACACCATCTCCAGGCTTCACTTGGCACAGTGGGCTTGTGTCAGGTTATTAATCTCTCTCCTTGTCCTAGGGTGACTTTATGATGCTTTTATCCCCAGTCACCTGCTCTGTTTCTGCTGGATGTTAAGTTCTGCACCTTTAAGGCTGGTTCTGAGAGCGAAGGTGGGGAGAAACTGCAGTTTGTTTGCAGAAACTGCACTCGCTCCCCGCATCCTTCTCACAGACTGTGCTGTCTGCACACGGATAGCGGGAGAGAGCACTCCTTTGCTGTTAGCTAATTTTTTTTTAGTTAGCTGGGGCCAGAAGTTTTTTGGAATGGTTCAGCTATTGTTCAGTCCGAGAACACCAGGACTGTCGTCCAGGGCCCCCCCAAGCTGCACTGTAGCCAGGACACCAGACCCGAACCCCGGAAAAGCTGAGCAAGCTAAGCTACACCCCATGAAAAAGAGACTGTCTGAATTTACCATCTCTTCAGAACAGAATATTCCATTATTTAATATTATTATTATTATTTTCATGTTTGTAAGTACTTTGCTTATTAAATAATCAGGTTTTTTTCTCTCGAAAAAGGTTTCTATCTCCCAAACCACTAGGGAAAAGGGCTGCTTAAATTTGCTTTCTAGAGGGACCCCATTCAGAAGTTTCCTCCCAAATTTGCTCTAAACCAAGACCCTCCAGAAGACCATTGTGCCCAGAGCTTCTTTTCTCTGTTTTCCCCTGATGGTTTCCAAGCGGACACATTATTCTCTCAAAGTTTGGATGTTTGGGAACTGAGCTGAACTGTGGGTCTGGTTTTAATTTTTGCGCTCCTGCAAACTCTGTCTCTTTTTGTCTCCCTGTGGCCACATTTAGTGTCTTCCAGATTTTTCCTGTTTGCTGGTATAATAGAAGAGGACCTGTTGCTCCATAACCAACCACTCCTGCATCTGCTCCAGCATCCTCTCTGGGACAGTGGAAAGTGCCAGGTTTGGCAGTGAAAGGTCTGAGAAATTTTAGAGCATGGTAGTTAAATAGAATTTCCTTGGAGGGGAAAAGTTTTGCTCTTGCCCACACTCAAAGATCAGTTTATGTCCTGCAGCCTACACTGAAAGATAGCTTCCATTAAAATCAAATAATATTTTTATTTTTAGTACTTGACATATTCTCTTTTATTTTTTTCCATGAAAATTTCCATTCCTTTTTAATTTGCAAAAATTAACTCTTGGTCTCAGTTGTCTCTGGTGAAAAGGAATAGAACCAGACAGTTGCTGTGGGAAAGGATTGTTCTTCATCCTTTGTCTTTCATTTCAGCAGATGCCCTTCTGCTCCTTTATGATGGGAAATGATGAACAGAACCCAGTTTCTTTGGTGCCATTCATTAATTTGAACACCTTTATCTTTTTCCATTTCTGAAGTGAACAGGTTTGATTTTATTATTCATCTAGAAGCTTTTCATGTCTCTAATTGTTTTCGTTGTCTTTTCTAAACTCATTTCATGTCTATTTTGTCCTTCTCAAGGTGTCCAGAACTGATCATGATGTGCTCAGTTTGGGTAATAAAAATTATTTTCAGTATTGCTTCTCTGTTCCATTCTTTCCCCTTCCTAACTGTTCCTCTTTTTAGCACTATGAGACATCTCTGACAAAATGCCAGTGACACCCAAGCATTTTTCTTACTCTTCACAGTTAAATTTAGAAGCTAGAAGATGTAGTTTATATTCTTCCTCTCAGAAAGCACCATCTTCTGTTTGAAAATGCTGCATTCATCTGTGATGGCATCTTGCTTAACTGGTATCTCACCCAAGTTCCTCTCTTGATTTACTTAAATTTTTTTTGCCTTCCACCGTCTTCATTCTCCCATTTCTTTATTCATTTTCAAACATTCTCAGTGAAAAATCTTTTGCACTTGCCTGTCCAAGACTGCTTTTTATCCACATTTTATTCCTCTCCATTTCCAGAGCCTGAGTTTATAACAAGATAACTTGAGTAATCTTCTACATTTAGTATTGTACATATTTAAAGTACTTTTAATCCAGGTCAGATCAAGGCATTACCATGGTTTATTAGCGGGTCTAAAAAAGCTTGGCTTGTCTATTCTGTACTTATGGCAAAACCACTTCATCAACTGGAATAAATCACTAAAGTTCATTGAGAAGCACAGGTGCCCATCAGTTCATCAGTCAAACAGGCTGCAGAAGGTCATGGGGCAGTAAACAGTAATAACTAATGGCAAGTTTGTGGGGTTTTGTTTTTCTTCCTGAGACATACTGACCTACAAACAAGGAGAACAGTGTAGCTGGATATTTCATGATTACATCAGCCATCAGAGAGGCATATTGGGGGGTCAGGAAAGATGACAAACTTTATTTTAAAATCAAAATGCTTACTCAGGAATTGATAAATCTGTTCTCATTACTTTAAAATAGTATCAGTTAAAAAAATGTAATTATGTATTTTTAAAAGGAATCTAAAAAACCTCCCCACAAATGCCTATTTCTTCTTTCTCAATTGCCATTTTCTGACTTGAGGACTGTTTCCAGGGCAACATAACAAACACTGAAGGAAGTACACGAGAGAATTCCCTCTTCTATTTTAGGTGAGAGTTATGTCCCTCCGTTATTGCTAAGGAAATGAGGAGTATTTTGCATTGAAATGTACTTACCATGCATCTCTGCCTGAAGTACACAGAGCCTGTGCAATCTGTTTTGTACCTGACATTTGCCAAGAGATGGAGCTGCAGAGTAAGGCACCTACCAAGCCTGACCCTGTAAATCAGGAGAGATATAATAAAACCCTTGGCAGCAAAAACCTGTGGCCTCTTGTACTGATGCCTGTTACTCTTCCCCAAGTGGCAATGAGGCTTGTGTTGGGCACTTAGCCAACTCTGTTCAATCTATTCCGATTTATTTCATTAAGCCGTGGCTCAGAAAAGCCAAGAAACAAGCTATATTAATCTTGCTGGATATCCTGGCCCCTGCTCAGATAATGTTATAGAAAATGCTCAGCAGCCCCACAGTCGAGCAGTAACAGGATAAAAGCAGCTGCTCTTTTGAACTTGCCTTAAAACCTCTGCTCCCTACAAACATTCCAGTGAAATGTTGGTTGTGCTGTGTTGTTGTTGTTACTCAGACAGTAATTTTCTGGGGCTACCTTCACAATTTAGGCATTATGCAAAACATGTTTCAGCTTCCAGGCACCTGCAGTGTGAGACAGAAGATAGCAAAAGGATTCCCAAACAGCCAGAGACCTGGGTTTTTCAATCTACGAAGTGTCCCATCCCATATGGATTTACAGGCTTAGCTCTGGAAAGCTGTAAACCTGTGTTAGTACGGAGCAAAGCCAAGTATTTTTGGAGCAGAGCTTGGGTTCAATGCTGGGTTAATGCAGTGATCTGGCATGACTGAGCCAGCTGCCGTCCACGCCATGCTCCTGTCCTTCCTGTCCCAGCACTCTGGCAGGTAGAACAAGTCCAGGTTTGTCTGTACCTGCCTGTAATATCCCAGGATTGCCTGGAGCTACTTTGGGATTAGGTACAGCATGGGGAGCCTACTGAACGAATTGGGCTCCCACCCCTCTACAAGCACCAGGGGATTCTCAGAGTAGACATTCCTGCAAACCGAGTCATACCAGTTTCTGGGTCTCCCCAACATCTGCCACATCAGTTCTCACACGCAAACTAAGAGCCATGAAAGGGCAAGGATTGACTTACCCAAGTACCCTCTTGCACCCATGAAGAGTCAGGGCATTTATTTTTTTCCAAATCTGTGCTCTGCTTCATTTGCATAATTCCAAATCCTCCTGCCTACTGATTCTTTTGGTGAGAACCAGCAGATTAACATGGGATAAATTCTGCCTCTGTTGTGCTCCCAGGTTCCTGTTCCTCCCAGGTTTGGGAGGAAGGGAGAGAGGGAGGTGAGTGAAGAGAGATCAGTCTACCTCTGCCTTTGGATTGCAGTGCAAATCTTGGGGCTGCGCCAACCAGTTTTGAGCCCTTCTTCTAATGAAGATTTCATAATTTCATCCTTTGTGTTATATAAATAAGACAGAGACTTAAAACTAAATTGATTAGAAAAACAGCCGCTTGTATATTTGCTAAACAGGGTTGAGAACAGTCTTTTTTCCTCCCTGTTTTTCTCATGGGAAAAGGCTGACCTGAGTTATAAGCATAACTCCAGCAGGAAAATCTTGGCTGGGAATACTGATCAGACTGAGGGGTTCAAATACTTTTTGGGATAAGGATTCGACAGCCTTTGTCTAGTTGGTGTTTCCCTTTGGGTGTCCAAGACAGCTCTTTGCTTGTTAATTTCTGTTCTTTTCTGTGATTTTGGGCTATAATTTGCCCTAGCTGTTAGATATTTGGAAAATTTAACATGGTAGCCCTGAGGTCGCTTTGGAGTTTTAAACTGCACAGAGTTGGTGAAATATTTTCTAATCTAATTTCCCAGGGAAAAGTCTGTTTGTCAGTCAGTCAGTTGTTTTATAGTAGGGCAGTGAAGAAAATCCAAAAATAGTACAGGAGAGAAATGGACTATTATCCATACTTGTAGGTGACAGGTGTCTGGTCAAAATGTGTAGATCCAAAATAGCATAACACACATTGTGCCTTGCTGTAGTGTCAAAAGAGTGAAGATTTTGAGTTGTGGAAAAAAAAATCTACCTGACTTCAGACTTTTTCAAATACCTGTGGGGTTTTAATGTGATAAATAAATTATGGGTGTTTTTTAAACCAAAATAATCCCCTTAGGCTTAAGGTCTTCTGATACAATGACTTCCAGGTCCATGCACTCCACTGAAACAGTGACTCACAGTTTTCATAGCCATGTCTCCCAGCCCAACAAGTCCCTGTGGAGCATACACTGGACTGGTGGGAGTGCTAGCTTGGGCCCTGGACTATGGTTCAGGTAAAATATGTTTGTTCCTCACCTCCAAACACTCATCACATCGCTAGTTAGAAACTGTAGCTGTAGGTAAGCCCTGGTAACTCACTGAACCTCTGTGCCTCAGCTTCTCTGCATTGGTAAGTAGAAACATCAGTAATGGATAAATGTAATAAGTTTTGTCGTAGCTTAAAGATATTCTGCTTTTTACAGGTGAGCAACGCTTTCCTACTGTCTCCTACTGTCTCTGGTTTAGAGATGGGGTTACTGACAGAGGGGTGGAAAAGCAATTCCACATGGAGCTCAACCAATTCACCAGGAAGCTCTTAAGAGGTTTCACTTAGTGTTGGAGATATGCCAGTATATTTATGTACATATATCAGCTGGTTACAATACAGCCAGTGGGGAGCTTTTGCTCTGTGAAAGACCTGAGGCAATTTGGTCCCATCTCCTGGGCATATTTATCTTGGTTTTCAGGGAGTAGTTTCATGCACTGGAGAGCAGACAAACCACATGCATGGAGCTGAGAAGTGTTTTGAAAAAGAAATTGAGAGCAATATTTTTGCACTGCACAGGCGGTTGATATTTTAAATGATATAATTGCTTTGTTTATTAAAGATAAAGCATCTCTTTTAAAGTGCTATAATTAAATAACCACCTATTGTTGGAGCAGCTCTATTTTCTACATTGTAAAACCACATTTCTCCAGCACAAAATTTATGCCAGCATTCAGTTACCCCCTGAGGCTATGAGGACATCGCTCTGCTTCACCTTAGCCAGGAGCTGGTTGTGTTTGGTGCTCAAAACCTGCCAGCTTTCAACAGAAGGTGGCTTTGGTGATTACTTCTGGAGTTAATTCTTGGGACCAGACAAAACCTTTAAACACTATTTAAACAACAGTTTTTTTCAGTCTCTAGATGAAGTTCTATGCTATGCTGATGTTAGATACTTTAAGAGTGTGTCAGGTAAAGCAGACATCTCTTGGACATTCCAGTTTTGCTCCTCTGGTAAGCCATGGTCTAGTAGAGACTCAGACTTTAGACTTTTAAAAGTTGTGGGATACTAAGAATTATTTGAGCCTCTGCTTCTTCCTGTGCTTACCTGTTTGTAGAACAACAATTTCTACAAACAATGTCAGTTATAATGGGATCATAATGGGATAAGTATACACCACATTCTTAAAAAACTAATTTATATGTGTATTGTTGGTTGATACCATATGTAAGATTGAAATGTGGGAAAAGAAAAACATTACGTTTGGGCTTTCTAGATGAAAATACTAATGGAGGAGCTTGAAGTAACTGGACAACAGATGGTATTGGTCCATGTGCTTCCCTTTAGGTGTTTGGTTTGGCTTTTTGGGCATTCCTTTGGGACACACGAATAACATTTTCCAGGGTGGTGTCTTTAAGAGTAGTTTGGCCTTTGAGAGTCTTGGGATGAATGTAACAGTTTTTGGAAAATTTCTGTCCAGCTCCATTATTCTCACTGTTGGAATGAGCAGCTTCCAAGGCCAGCAGGGATTGCTTTTTTTCTCAGACCTTTTTCTCAGACTTTTCTTAACTTCACTGCTATTAGGTTCAAAACTTATCTTAATATATGGGCCCCACAGAGTTCTCTTGATTTATGAGGGTGGGTGGGCTGTGCAATACATCTCCCAGTCTTAACAGTGCCAGGTAGTGGAAAAGAGAGGTAAAAGCCCTTTCACTTTTGGAGCTGTCAGTGCTGGTGCTTCTCACAAGCAGCACGTTCAACATTTCTTCTTGCTGGTGGCTCAAGCTGTTCCCTCTGAGCCTTCTGCACTCTACTGATACAGCAACAGGCTGGCAGATTTTACATCAAGAGCAATGTCACAGCACTTCATCCTAACAATTTAAGGTGGTTGATTCAGGATATCTGGAAAACTTTCTGTGCTGCTCCCCTTACCTCTCTAGACCTTCAAATTTATATTTCTTCCCACAGAGACGTCAGATTATTTCTGTTCCTGTTGCATTCCCTTCTGGAGCACTCTCTCCATTGGAACATACTGTTCTGTGGAGAGGTATAGGCAATGCCTGGCTATTTTTGATGTATACTTTAGCAATGCCAAATGCTTGCAATTCCTGGACCATTAGACTGATGGAGAGCCTAGTTCCAGAGGAAATCTGCTTACTTTCCCACCAGCTCACAAGCTCAGACTTCTGGCCAGTGGTCCAGAGGGCAGCCTTACCTTTCTGACATCTTTTGATTTGTATACACTTATAAAATCAGAAAGTGTCAGAGGCTCCCTGGCAGAAACTGGGTCAGAGGACACTGCAGGTTGTGACCATTAACTGGGCATCTGAGCTGCATCTGTGGTTCATAAGGGTCGGGGCATGTGTTTGAATGCTGCTCTGTGGTTTCCCACACTGCTTGGCTGGGTTATCCTGGCTGCTGGCATGGGTATTTTAGAACTGATTACTAGCTGCAGATACTGGGCACTGTGAGAAGCGCATCATATGCTAAGGACCCTTCCTGCCAAGCACTCTAAATGAACACAGTGACCCTAATTTTGGAACGAGAGGAGTTTGCCACTGTCCTGGGGTGACTTTATGATGCTTGTATCTCCAGTTATCTGTTCTGTTTGCATATTAAGTTCTGCACCTTTAAGACTGGTTCCAAAAGCAGAGAAGTAGAAAGAAGAAGTGCATAGTTTGTGTTCAGAAACAGCACTTTCTCCCCTGTATCCTGCTCTGGACTGTGCTGTCTGCAGCACAGACAGACAGCAGGACAAAGCTCTCCTTTGCTTTTAGTTTTTTTTTAGCTAGTTGAGGCAGAGAAGTTCCCTGGACTATGTTTGCTTTTTTTTCTTTTTTCTTGAATCTGTTCAAACCTGCTCTGGACTGAAAACCCAAAAAGCACTGGGAGCTCTCACCTGTGTCCCACCGGGGCCTGGACCTCGGCACTGTCCAGCGCTGGAGGGACTGATAAGAGACTGAGCGAGCTAAACTACACCCTACAGCAAGGACTTTCCGAATTTGCTATCTCTTCAAACAGCAAGAGGTTTATTGTTAATATTATTCAGTTTTTATGCTTGTAGATACTTTGTTAAGTAAACAGTTTTTTCCCAAACTACTCTGGGGAGTGGCTGCTTAAATTTCCTTTCTAGAGGGACCCAGTTTGGAGGTTTTCTCCCAGATTTGCCCTAAACCAGGACAGCCACACAGAGGGAAGAGCTGAGTTCTGCCTTTTGCCCTCAGTCTCAGGGCACAGCCGATTTTACTAGTCCAAACAATCCAGTAGGTGACTGCTGAGAGATTAATTGTGCCCTGGCTACTCCAGGGCAGGATGCTCCCACAGCAGTATGAAGGGCTGTCTAAAACAGTCCTATTGAGATGGCTTGAGGCTGGCTGCCTCTAGGGCAGGCTGGAGCCAGCCTGTGGCACTGCTGGGCATGATGTGCTGCTTCTGTGACTGTTTTGCTGCTGCTATTGCTGTCATTGATATTGTGATGAGGATGATGAAGTGTGACTTTCTGGGCTTCCTATCTTCAAAATGGTTTGAAGGCTTTTCTCTAACCTACCACAGCAGCACACTAATATCAGGCAATTGCAGGTGCAAGATTCATGTCTTGAGCTGAGGCATAAAAGCCTGCAGGAGCACATGGAGGAAAAGAATGGGCTGGGGTCATGCCAAGTGGTGGTGATGGGTAGACAAATGCAAAGCTGGTGTCACCACTTTCACACTGCCCAGTGGGAGCTGCTCCTGGAGCCTGCTGTCACCCAATTCTGAGGGGAAAAAAACATGTATCCAGAGTAGAAGATCATCAAAGGCCAGGGCTTAACAAGGAACTTTGTATTATTTGGGAAGAGACACAGAATAATAGTTTGAACTAGTAATTATGAAGCCCCAGCTGTGCAATTTATGGGCTGCCACCCGGGGGTGCATCACTGTGCCCTCTATCCCCAGGACTTGTACCAAGTGTGCTGGAGACTTCCTCAAATACTGACAGCTGCCCTGATACGCCTTTCAGTAGCTCCTGGGGAGTGATGGAGCTGTGAGTATCAGTAAACAGGGACAGCAGCAAGATGTTTCCCAGTTTCCTCCCCTAGACTGATGGGCGTTGTGTATCTGAGTATTTTCTTGCAGGATGTCAGAAATGGCAGGCTGCACCCCAGCAGCATCTGTGTAAGCTCACAGTGAGTCCTTCTAACTCACTGTGCAGGAATCATGTGAAAATTCCTTTTCCCAAAAAGAACATAACAGTGTTCAAATAATTTGACAATATAAAGAAATTATTTATTTTATTTTAAGGGATGAAGAAGCAAAGTTTGGGAATATAACAGAGTCATTTGGGTTCAGTGGACCAAAACTTCAGATATGTTATTTCAGGATGACTGGTTTTACAGTACTGGTGGAATTTCTCCTTTTAATTAAAACCAAGGAGTTTTCAGAACATGTTACATGCATCTTGAATAAGAACTATTCTGAGAGCTTGAAAAACTAAATCTGAAGTAGTTCTCCATAAGCTTCAATAACTGATCCATTCAAAAGAGGGATAAACCTTTACATTGTGAATCTTAAGTGCAACATCCTTGCTAATTTTCTTTTAATTGATGGCAAAGACAGTTCTTGTGTTTTACACATCAGTACTTTCCAGCTGGTGCCATGCTGAATGACTAGGCCTTAAGGTGAAAAAGGAATTCAGGCCTGGAAATGCTGCACTGCTTCCTATGATATTGTTATCACTTTGATATTGCAATTTAGAATAAAAAAGCATGTGTGTGCTTCTTCCTTGCCATCGTGATCCCACATGTATCCTCTATTTTATACCTGTGCTAACGCATCATCTGTGCATAGAAGGAGTTACCAACATGTACTTTTATGAGTCACACTCCTGATGTTTCTACTTGAGCCAAACCCATGAACTATTGCATGGTTAGCTTCATTTCCACCTTTGAAGAACTGGAGCTCATGGGAGCCAATTATAAATAACACTGATGAATGTTGTAGTATTCTTTGCTGCTTAAGTGATACACTTGTTCTTCTGGATTGTCTAAAAAAAGGATAAAAATATATTTTAAAACATATTGACTATGAAGTTTTAAGGTTTAGACCAGGCAGGAATACCTGAACTTAGTGTCAGTGTTAATTGGTTGGCTTGGAGGCTGGTGTTAAAAATACTTCTTCAAGGAAATACCAGGCACTAAGTATTGTAATGCCAATATACTTTTCAAAGATCTTAAAAGTTTTTCTTGGTTTTTGAAGAGAAAAAACCTTCTTTTGTGATTCATAAAAGTAATATTTCTTGAAAACCACCCACAATGCCATTGAAAGAGATGTATTAGTTGCATTATTTGCAAAATAGATAAGATGTCATGGAGCTTGCAATGAGTTATATATATATAAATAGGAATAGACATATTAAAGTAACTCCTGTTATGGAACTCCAATATGAAAAAGGGAATGACAAGTGACATATTTTGTTATATTTTACTCAAAGATGAGCTTTATTTTTTTACTGTCAGTTCATGGTTAACAGTTTTTAAAAGGGTTTATCCCATAATCAGCCATAGTAAAAAAAACCATGAATTGCTTTACTGAAGGTGAAGTAGTTGGCTCAACTTCCAAAAAGCATGATATAATGAATAGACTGAATTTTCCATCTCTGTCATGTTGAAAGTGGACTTGAAATGTAATCTTCCTGCATTTTGATTTTTTCAAGTTTTTTAGAAGTAATCATTGACTACTAACAAGAGGCAAGCTCTTGCTGTGTACATTCCTAGTTATTGTGAGTTTATATTTCATTACTTGAGTGTGAAAAGAATAATGATATTTTTAAAGAATATTTGCCAGTTGTTTCTCACTCCTGTTGCAGCTGTGGTAAGGATATGTATTAATTATATTCAGGTAGGATACCTCCAGAGCTGGAAGGCCATGAGAACACCCAGACACAGCATATATGGCTGTGCTTGGACACCTGGGTGGGAGAGGGGGAAGAGAGAGGATAACACCCCATGTTGTTTCATTACACACAGATAGCCACAACTCACACTTACACATATGCTCTTGCCTTTAGCTTGGTAGTCGTTTTCCCTGTGCAGCTCCGTGCCACGCTGCATCACATGTTATGAAAACTGTTGAAAAGTGTATAGGCTGTTACAACAAGAATGTTTTGCCACCTAAGTACCATCTGCTCATGAGCGCTGGAAGTTGAGCCCACCAGTTGAACTGTTTGGAGGCAGCTGAAACACAATGCAGAAACATGATCAGAGAGGGCTGATCGATGGTTTTGCTTCTTTCTGGTCCTTTGGTTGAAACCATGCCATCCTCCTGGACTAAGGAAAACAGAAAGCAGTCTTTTGTTGGTTGTTTTTATAAAAAATGTTTGGTCCTCTTAGAAGTTGCTATAGTTTAAGGGAAATTAAAGGCGTCTTGGGTGACAACAACAGAAGAACTTCACTTTGAAGAAGACAAGAAAGCTGGCACAGTCAGACCATTCCCTTATGGTCTTATGGAGGCTGCAGAAGAGAGGAGAGGGAGAAAATGAACTTGTTAGTGCAAAAGCCAGGCTTGACTTCATGCCTTAACATTACTTACCTTGTTTCACTTTTTCCAGTCTCTCAGACAGGCTTAACATTCCTAACAGCAGTTGTTGCAGTAGGAGTAAGTCACTGTAAGAGTTCATCTCATTTTCTAACCTCTTCTTGTGTGAAGGATAACATGCCTGTATTTAAAAAGACTGCAGTGCCAAGTGCAGTACACTGAGAGGCAATGCTGAGGTAGATTGCAGAACCACCATGGTTTGCTGGGAAGATTTTTTTTGCTACTTGCAAGGATTTTTTTTGCATTATTTATTTCAGCAATATGGGAGAATGCAATCCCTTGAGAACAATGAAGGTGTCGCAGCAGGACTCATGTTTAAGCCACTATTAGGGACAATACTCAAGGGACAAAGTATTCTTAGTGTGGTGAACTGTGATAAGGAGACTTGGAGTCAATGCAGATAGTGCTCACAATTTTGAAACAAGCTTTGAGCCTCGCTTCAACCAGGCAGTCTCCTGAGTGCATGTTAACAGTAGGGTAGCTCTGAAATTTTGAGTAGAGAGCAAGCCTGTTACAACCCCAGCACATTTACTTCTTATCCTAGTTTCTGGTCTTCAAACATACTGAAGCAGTACTGGAAATTAGATTTAATTGGTATTCTGCAGATAGCACAGCTGCCCCACATAAATCCTTAGAGGTTATTTCTTTCACAACATAGCTCAGAAAGGCTGGCCAGGGTGTCCTCTGCAGGAGCTGCTAATTAAGACAAAAGAGTGGAGAGACATTTAATCCCTGTTTCACACCATGTTTCAGAGGTGCAATATTTTACCCTTCAACTTCACTTTCCTCATGATGTTGCTTTGGGTTTTCTTCTTGTCTCTAATCAAAGAGGCTGTTTACTGCTTTTGTGTCTCTCTGGTTCTTTGCTGAAGTTACTTGTGCATTAAGAGGGAGTAAAGGCTTGCTATTTCTTACTCTCTGGTCACAAGCTTACAGTTCTCAGTCTTTATAAAGCTGATAGAATCAAAGGAAACAGCAGAACATCTCTTGTTTCAGTGCAAGACGGAGAATTGACCCTGTCTAGCTTGATGGGAAAAGCTTGGAAACATGGAGAAGATATAAACTGTATTGGCACAAAGAGAAGAAAGACTCCTCAGCCTATTTTTTGAACCTCACTCTTTTGGTGCTAACTTCAAGATTTTGACTGCTTTGCAGAAGTGCTGTTGCCAATATGCTAAATTTGAATGCACACCCAAACATATGCATATATGTGCAGCTCTTTGGGGCTCAATTACTCAGCCTCCTTCTTGGTGCAAGTTTGTTTAGCAATTATTCTGCCTGCTTTAAACACCACTTTTTGCCTAGCAGATGCATGTTGATTGATTCACAGCAAGAGAAGTTAGTCCTGCCCGTGCAGAAACATGAATTTCCTGGCGCTGTCTTAAATGCTTTGTTCAGTTGTCTTTTGCTTGTGGGTTCCCATCAGACCTTCCCCTGTATCAGTACATGAGTCTGGAAGGGCTTCCTGACACCCGCTGTGTCATCTCCAGCTCTGTGCTCTAAATCATGCAAGGCTGAGGCTCTGCTGTCCCAGCTTTCCTTCTCAGTGCTGTGAGCTGAGTGTTGACTCTTCTGAGTAAACTGGTGACTCATATGAAAATGCTCAGCTATGTGGGAAGAGTCACAGAGCAGTAATATGAAAATGAAGGTTTATTTTTCCAAAGAATCTTTTCCAAGATTTTACTTTTGAAATTTTTTTTCCCCTTTTTCAGATCACAAACAGAAAGTCAGGTGTGTTCATTATTTTTTTTTCCTAGCTTAAAAATTATAGTTTCATGTGTAATTTCAGGTGAAAATCCTCCTGCCATGTTAAGAAAATAGAAAAAGAGCTTTAAGACTGGCCCTATCTCAGTATTCCTTTCCTTCACAGTCCCTTTTCTCCAGTGTCTCTCTCCTCCATCTCTCTGCCTCTCCCAAGGTTTGGGGGAGAGTCTCCTGAATTTTCCACTTGCTTCTCATCTGTTTCCTCCTGGCTCTGAACATTTCACCCCACCTTGTGGTGTTTGCCTCACTGCAGATGTTTCTCAGTAGCTTCTCTGAGGATATTTCTTACCTTTCTTGAAACATCTCTGTGTCTCTCTGTAGATCAGGTTACGATAAACAAAGCAAGAAAGTAGGTTATGTCATGATGTCTTAAAGTCAGAAGGCTTTTGGGCTGCAGTGGGCAGAGTCATTCAGAGCTACCTTCCTCAGAAAACTCTTAACTATTAAACTGGGAACTATTTAAAACTTGTGCTTTGTCTGTATCCTCCACAAGGCCAGAGCCTCACAAACACCCTATGGCAAGCAGCGTGGGAAGAAGCTGGACTCCAGCATCGAGATAAAGCATCATTCTGGATGAGCTTGTAGACACACACCTCTCTCCTTGGGCATTTTGGAAATTAAAGGGGAAACTAGAAAACAGAGTTCTTGCAAGATCACCTAACCACCACCATACAGTTAGAGGGCTGCTGACCCTAATGAAGCCCTATATGGTGTCTGAATCCTGCTTTTATGCATTTTAATGTCATAATGTTTTTGAGAATTATATTTCTAATGCCTCAAAGAATCTGAGAAAGTGCACAGCTTGCTGCATGGCAGGTCCAGTGCTTCACTCAGAGTGGCAGATTGTTTTTTCCCTTATATAAAGATTTTATTTTTTTTTTAATGGGAGGCAAAGTGTAATATTTTGTCATTTATACAGGACATCAGAGATGTGCTGCACTCTGTCTGAAAAGACATCCCAGTGTCTGGAGTAACACTGTCAGTTACTGCTGGCAATTTTGCCAGGGAATTCCACCTTTAGATAAGTCCTGCTGTAAATATGATATAATGAAAAGGGAGGCAGTGGGGGAGTCAGAGTAGCACAGGAGGGATGAAGGACTGCAGTGCTCAGAGAGATGGACGTGGATAGAAGCTCCTGCCACTCAGCCACTCTGTGCCATGACCCCATGCCCCACACACACATGTAGCCTCCAGCACTTGAAAAAGCAATAAGAAAATAGATTCAATCCTAGTGGGTTATATCAACTGCTCCTTAAAACAGTCAGACAGGTAATTATTGCACAGGCTTAGTTGTTCCTGTCTGGAATGAGTGGCGTGCAGCTAATGAGCTCTGTGGGCAGTGGAAGAGCCCTGTCTGCCCCTGCTGGCAGAGGGAAGGAGGGGAGGGAGGGATGCAGGAGGTACAGGGGATGGAGGTGTGCAGGGACGCCCCAAGAATACAGTCCACCTCCTGGGGATTTTTCCCAGCAGATGTCACTGTTCACCCACCAAATAAAAACACTCCCAGGCAGTAAAGGGCCTTTGGAAAAGCCTCCGCAGGCTATTACTTAAAAATGAAATATGCTGCCTCAGAGGAACATTTCCACTTGGGGATGAGAGTGAGAGCAGTTTATTTTTGTAAAGATGGCATGGGAGGGAAATTTGCTGTAAACCTGGAGGAGAGCATTACTAAGGGAGATTTGCCTATGTGCCTGCATCAGCCCCCTGGCCTGGCACTGCCATACCTGGCACACATCTTTAAGGTGGGCAATGGGAGATGGATGGATGGGAACCTCTGAGGGTGGAGGAGGAAAGCTTTAACTGGTCTCACTAATGTTCCTGCACTGCAGGGTTTAGTAGGATTTAATCATGATGGATAATTTAGTGATTTAATCATGACATAATTTTGTGGTATTAAATCATGACTAGCCCTACCCACACTTTATTTATTCAATATGTAGGTCCTTATGATGTTATATAGATACAAAATTCATATTCAATATTGGAAGAGCTGAACTATCTTTCCCTCAGTACATAAATTAGCCATGAGCAATTTGAAACTAGGCAATTTACACTAGAAGCAGCTTACATTCTTGTTCTCTTTTAAAGGTTTTCAGGGATGCTTCTCAATACTCTTCAGGAGAAAGGCTATAGGAGAGGTTTGTTTTCCATGCGGTATGACAGAGCTGTTCCTGGCATGCAAGCAAAGTATCACTGCAGAGATATGCAGATACAACCATAAAGAAGCTCAGACACCCGAGTGACAGATAAGCAGAAATGCTGCACTGCACAAGGAGACAAGAGAAACCGGGATCTTGCTGGCCTTATGATGGGGCTATAAATGGGATAATGGGCATGTTCAACGTGGGACATCAGAAATGTCCACAATGGTGTAGTTTGAAATCTCATCCTTGGTGATTTTGCATTTTAAAATAGAAGAGAAGGTGTGCATCTAGAGAAAAGCAATCATCTTACTGCTGGGACATCATTAGCCTGTAACATGCTGACACTGATAGGGGCATGCAGCACAGAGCAGCAAAGGGCAAAACTGTGTGCTACACACTGCTTATCTCAGGGCCCTTCTGTGCAGAGCACTCCTGGTGATACAAAATTCCTTGAAGAAGGGCTCCTCCACCTGAAAATGTGTTCATTTTTTCCATTTCAAAATCACTTTTTTTTCCTGCCAGCCTGACCTCCCTTGTCTGCTCACCCCACTGACACATTTGTGCTTTCATAAGCACAGCAGGCTCCAGTCAGGAAGAAGTTTACACTCTTTTCTCCATTGTCCTACACAAAATCTGATGCTGGATCCCTCCTCTCATCTGAATTTCCAGACTGAATTATTCATAGTCATTTAAACTTGTGCCAGCATTGTCTTTTGAGGTGAGGAGTTCCTCTGCCCCCTGGCAGGCATTTCTAGGAAAGCAATTGCATCCCCCTCTGTCTCTCCTCTACAGGATAAACAACCCAGACTCTCTGGGTCTGTTTGTTGGACTAGCTGTACAGTACTGGCTTTCCTACCAGGTCCATGTGGGGTCTGGGCATTTAATGTTTCTCCTTGTGATGGGGACTGTTGTGCTGCATGAGGCCCACCCTGTACATTTGTCTTACCAGGCATTTTTCATCTCTTTAAAGAGCTCTGACGGAAAAGTTTGAGCTGTCAATGATATCTGAAAGCAAGTGTCTGTATTCAGACTGAAAGCTATTGCTAAGACACTCCCTGAGATTGCTCCAAATGTGATTTATTTGAGGAACCTCACCAGTGATTTCCTGTTAGCTCAAGTGCTGTCCATGTGGGGCTGCTTCAGTCTCATCTCCAAATAGTGCTTCATGTACTTGGCGTGTCCTGACAGTAAACTTGATTGCCAGCATTACGAAACAGTGATGGAGGTGACTCTGTGTGGAGAATGAGATATGTAAAATATACCATAGGTGGGCTCAACCATTGCTGTTGTTTTCATTGTTCATGAAGCCTCAGTAGAAAAACAACTGGTTTAAGCAAAAGAGCCATTGAGTACCCAAACCCTGTAATGACTGTGTTCACCCATGGGACTGGGTTCCTGCTGTGGTCTCTGACCTTCCCTCTAACTCATGAGGGGTTTCCATCAACTTTGGCAGGAACGGGAAGAGTTTGTTACAAGAAAACATTGAAGGCAGATCATTTTGGGATCATGGAGGAGATGCCTGTGAGATACTGATGAAAAGGTAGAAGCCAAAGCAGGGCAGGAGGCCAGACCTGGCAGAAGAAGGAACAGATTATGCCTCAGGTGCTTTGGGCTCCAGGGACTCCCCTCCTGCATGTGCCTGTCTGGATTGTGGGACCAGCTACGTCCAGGAGCGAGGAGCCCAAGTCAGCTGCCTGGGTGAGCCACTTCAAAGCTCTTTTTCTCAGACAGTGGGTGAGTACTTTGCCAATGCTGTAGAGTGATAAGGCATTCTCTCATCATCTGAGTCTTACCCTGCCTGAAATCAGATTGCGTCTCTTGCCGGCTCTCTGCTCAGCCAAGAACCATTATAAATTTGCCCTCATGAAATGCAAACTGCTTGTCTGGCAGAGTTAGAGAAGACATATTCCACTCCTTGGGTTTTGCTGTGACTGAATAAGACTGCAGTGAATGGATAAGCCCCTGGAGAGCACCTTGTTTGGGAGAGGAATTTATCAGTGTCAGAGGTGTAAATTAAATGCAGCACAGACCTGGAGTCAGTGAAGAGGGGAAGCTCAGTATCTGCACATCATGCTGGTGCAGTGTGTGCTCCTCTGACAGCACTGAGAAGAGTTTGGCTCTCCTGAAATAGAGCATTGCAAGCATGGGCATGAGCAGATTGAGTCTAAAAAGCATCAGACTAAAGACACAGTAGGGGCCTCAGTTCTAGAGCTCAGTGATTCGTAGTTAGATGTGTGCATGTGGACTCTCAGCCATAAACCAGGTATCCAAGTCTTCTGCTCAGTTCAAGGGTTTGATTCAGGCCTCTCAACACAGATAGCAGGACCAGTGGGGAACCCATGTCCTTCTGGAGTGGAAGCTGAAGACATCTCAAGTGGCCCTGGCTGGCAGGTTAGGGGTTAGTAAGGCACTAAACCCTAACACATATTTAGGCACCTGGGTGGAAGAATCTCACTCACAGTGTAATCAAAATGCAATGAAAAAAGGCCACTGCTGCATCTTAAAAAAACCCACTTTGTGGATACCAACTCACTTAAAGCAAGTGGTGGTGGGCTGACTTGTTGCTGGCTCTGTTGGTGGGTTAAGTTGGAAACAGTCTGTCAGCACATGCCTGGGGCTCCTGTGCATCCTGAGGATGACCCCAGGGGAAGGGTTTGGGACTAGCAAACAGTGTAAAAAATGTATATAAACTGTACTTGATGCAAAGTTTGTGCTTTGCTAAATTATACTATTCCATGAAAAATGCCACCTCCTCACAGTGAAGTGAAGATTTTTGTTGTCAAAAGGTAGGTTATAGAAAATGAGCACAGAGCCAGGGTACAAGGATTTCTTCATGTGGGATGCTGGGTTGTCTTGTGGGATGGATCATCTTAGCTATCTGCTCACACCATAGCAGCAGCAGGAAAATGAGGCTCCTGAATCAGTGCTGTTGTGAAACACAGTGATACTCACAGCCAAACTTTCAGAAGAAAGCTCATATTTTGTCTGAAAGTTGGTCATTTCCATGGAAATATCCATAAAATCTCTTCACTTACTTATATTTTGGTTGTGAAAATAGTTTGCTTTCTGACCAGCCCTAGGGAGGACAATCCTGGGATAGTCAAGGGCTCCACCTCAGGGGTGTTCAGCAAGGCAGAAGGCAGAAACAGCAGGGTGTTTCAGATGCAGCAGTCATCAACATCCAACCTGGAGTTACAGGAGGAGTTTATGAACACCAGGCAGAAGGGGAAGCCCAGAGATTGCCCTCACAGGGAGGCAAGATAACATCTTTTAATAGGTGGCTCTAAGCAGAGGTAAAACATATTAATGCTGGGAGAAATGACCTCTGAGAGAGAGGCTTGGAAAAGTGAATTACAGGGTTCACAAAGAAACTTTCTTCCAGAATACACACATATTTTTTTAAAAGCTAGTGAGTGAAGGAGACTGAGAAAAATCAAGGCAAAGCTACCAGGTGAAACAAAAACCGGCTGTATTCCTCCTACCATTCCTCTGTAGGCTCATTAATAGGACTTCTCTCCTGTTTTTTACCACTGATCTTGATGAAATATCTATGAAGCACAGCAGAGACGGCTACTGCCTTGGTCCAGAGGAAATTGGTGAAACTGTTCAGAAACTGCTAAGAAAAGGATGTTCATACAGGAAAATGCTCTGATCACATTAGGCTTGTTTCCTTCATTGAACAGGCTAATAGCAAACCTGTAATGTACACATGAATTGATGGCCCTGCTGAGCCTTCCACTGGACTTGGGTGGACCACAACTTGTGTGGTCAATGCTAAGAAGTCAAAAAAGGTCACAGCTTCTCAAGGTGATAGTTTAAAAGTATTTTTTACAAAGAATGTGGAGAGGCAGAGAATGGTCATGCATTGTTCAGGGGCACGTTGAGGGAGCTCATCTCTTTTGTTCTCCTGCTATGACCATGGCACCACAGTACAAGAAGTATTTTTGGTGTGTGATACTCAGTTTCACAAACATGTGAATCCATAACTGGACCAAAATAATCTGAAACAGAAGCTTACCTAAAATGCTTCAAAATGCACAGGGTTGTTACTAAAAATTTGCTTTTTTAAATTTTCAAAGTGACACAAAAGTCTTGTCCAGCACTTAACACCTGCAGATAGTAACAGCTGCATAATCTCAGTAATTATGCAAACAACGTTCTCTAAGCTTAATTTAACTTTCCCCATCCTTTCCCTCAGCTAGAAACTTGGTGCTAATAAAAAGGCTTATCAGTGTTTATTTTTTAAAAAGGGGGATGTTGGCAACACAATTTCATCCAAATGAAGAAAACAGAACTGAAGACAGAGCTCTATTGCCTTATATCCATCCTTGATGCTGTTAAAGGACTGTGCAGTAAAAATCTGGGTTGATTTACTGAAAATGTGGGATTCATTAGGTTTCCTATCCAGGGGAATCTACATTCATACAGTTCTTCACCACTCCATGTGAAGAATTTGATTTTGAAACACAAAGGCGGTTAAATTCAATGCATGGCAGTAGAAAAAGTGGGAGTATGACCCTTTCACAAGTGCAACAGATTTGCCTGGAATCCATCTTCTTTCACGGAGTGGGGAACCTTCCCTTTCACTCTAGGCTCTAGAACAGAATATATGTATCAAGATGCACATATATATCAGATTAGAATGTTTATGGCAGAAAACCCATGCTTAGTCTAATGCTAATTACATCCCCTAACAATAATAGATAATAAATCCCCTAATGCCTGTGGGATTGTTGAACCAAAAGGCTAAGCTGTTCTAGGTAACTCCTCTTCCATAAGAGGCTTCCTGATGGTCCTGCTAGTGAGAAGTCTCTTCCTTGATGTGGGAAGTGCCAGACCTGAGAAAAAACTTCAAGAAAAAAAACTTAATATTTCAAATTAGTTTCTTAAATAGTCCATATGGCAAAGATGTTCATGAAATTACTTTTGCAGCTTGGATAAACCCCAGCAGAACTCTTTGATGTGTAAGAAATTGTAAATATTGTGCATGATCCAAAAAAGCTGCCCTGTGTCTCTTTAGAGAGCAGAAATTTCTGTCTTCCTTGCTAGGTTTCTACTGCACACAGACTGTGACCACTCCTCCTGCAGTCACATGTGCAGGTGGAGAGATGATAGGAAAGTGTGGTTTGTGTCTTCCTCTCCCAACAGTCCCTTGCCCTGGAGGAGTTGTGTCAGAGAGGGCTTGCAGAGGGGAGTCTCTCCAGAATTTAACACCAGCAACAGAAAGGAAAGGGAGGCTCGAGATGGTTGCCTTTGGGCACCTTGTCCCTGGGCTGTAACATCACAGTTTGCAGCACGTGCAAAAAAAGCACAGCTCATCCTGAGAGTTGTGTATGTGACATGCTGTCTGCATTTTACTGGTAGGAGGGGAAATTCCACTTTAGGTAATTCTCACCCAAAAATACCCACTCAAAAATAATGTAGGCACTACTCAGTGAGATTTTTTACTCAATTGCAGCTTCTTGTTATTTGTGTCCACAGCTTGAGCCTGGTGCTTTCCAGCCAAAATATCTCCAGATTGGTTTTCATTGGCTTTGTTTTCTTTTGTCTACACAAGGGTAAGATTTCTCCTTTGCTTAGGACAGACTCTAAGCTATCTGAATGGGTCTGTCTGATCCCATCCCTCCAAACCACTTTGTACTTTGTCCTCCAGACTCTTTTACAATTGAGCAGAGTGGATGTTGATACACACTGTGAGCCAGATTCTGCCATTCTTCTCAGCTGGAGATGATCATAACTCAAGTTTTGGTGACAGGGTGCTGCTTTAGAAATGCAGGGTCATAATGTGGACTTCCAGTATTTGTTGTTTCCCATTTAGAGCTCATACAAAAAGAAACCAAACCAAAACCACTCAGCGGTCCTTGTTGTGAGGCACTCTATAAATCTGTGTGATGATATTTTCATTTACTTTTTATTTACTAGTTTAAAATGCCACCTTCTGTGATTTATGTCTTGCAGTGTTCACCAGCAGCCTTTAAATATATCATAGCAATGATTTATCAACAATTTTCAACAATTCCCTGTTGGAAGTGAGGTTTTGTGTGAAAAATTAGGAATTACAGCACTCTCTCACATCAGGCAATAGCTTTTGACTAATAAATTTTGCACCCAGACATTTACCACTTCTTTAGTTTGCAAATGATGATCATGATGCTTATTGGTGCAGTGTTAATAATAATTAGGAAAAAAAAAAGAAGGTGGCTTTCCAGAATATGGCTAAATAGGGATGAATGCTTTGTTCCAGTATCCAGGACTTTGTCAGCTATTACCAGGCAGTGAGTGAACATTTATTCAGCTTTGAGAGGATCACAAAAGATACTAAAGAAAAAGATGATTAAGATGAATTTTAATTATTAGCTTCCAGTGTGCGAATGCTGTAGTAATGCAGAGTGCCCTCGGTGCAGTGCCCTCAATTTGAGTGACTGCTTTGCCTCTGCCCATCCACATGCAATTTCTTTGCTCCATACAGAGCCCAGTATTAGCCAAGTTCAAAGGAGTAGTGATAATTTAAGACTCTTATGTTTTCACTCGTTAGTCATCAAGATGAAATTAGATCCAAGAGGAAAAAATGCTCAGGGGATTGGCTTCAGCTCTTCATGCCTTAAAATTAGATGCCAGAGTGAGACAGACTCCATGGGCAGGTCTGCTGCCCTGCTGTCCCATTTCCATCATCAATGGAGAGTGACAGGCAAACCCAAAGGGAAATCAGCCAATGAGATGTCTGAATGGCTTTCAGAAGTGCCTCTCTGGTGGCTGCAGTGGGACCTGGGCATGCTGTGTGCTCAGCATGATCGTGCTTACTGAGGTGAAACCATACCTTGCTCGCCCTGTTCATCCTTTTTTTTCCCTTGTTGCCAGTACTCCACCTGGCTTCAGCTGGACATTGCTGTTTAGAAAGTAGAGCCAGTCTTTCTTAAGTTTATACTAAGACCAAACTCCCCACTGCTTAGTATATCTAAAAGGAGATTTTCTTTTTCCCTCTTTCCATGGAAATGTGCTGGATTTTGTCCCACCTACAGTTTCCCAGTACAGAATCACATCTGAGCATGCAGAGCAGAGTTAGTGCTCCTGAGGTTTCATTGAGATTATAGCCAATGCCCAGCATCTGACTGCCTTTAAAGCTCATCCAGCTCTGCAGGGACTCATGGTTCCAGAGTGAAAAGGGAATCAGAGACAGTCTGTAGGGTTTAAGCCTGTTCATATCCTTTCTCCAATTGAACATCCTTTGCAAATTGAAAGAATCATCATCTCATAATTCTTGTTGCATAAGGAAATTACATGAAAACAATCCACCTGTTTTTTGAATGTGTTACATGAGCCTGGAAGAACCATCAGTCCAGAGACGAATAAAAGATCTTTTTGAACTTCCATGTATGCATGACAGAGGATGTATAAATCTGAGTTATGGAGCTTGTTCTTCGCTGCAAGTGAACTACTTGGTGCTGGAAGTGTAGCCACCTATGAAGTTGGATTAGTTGTAGAACTACAGTTGTCTGTAGTAGGCTTGTCTATAGAAGAGACAGGATTTGGTTTGGTCGTTTTGCTGGGTTCGGTTTTTCCATTTTTTATTTCATAAAATACACATTTAGATTCTTTCAGGGTCTGTCTGGGATGCAGTTAGCTTTCTTTATACCAGCCTCTGTGGTGCTGGCTTTGCACTTGTGGCTAAAACAGTACTAAGTGTTTTGGCTACTGCTGAGCAGTGAATGCACAGCATCGAGGCTGTCTTGCCAGTCTTCTCACCCCAAAAAAGACCAAGCTGGGAGTGGGCAGGAGGCTGGGAGAGAGAAGTGGCCAAAGAAATATCCCATACTATGTGATATTGTACTCATGAAATGTAAGTTATCGCTCAGTGATAAACACAGAGACAAAGGGAAGAATGAGGAGACATCATAGTTATGATGTTTGTATTCCCAAGCAATTGCTATATGTACTGAGACCCTGCTTCCTAGGAAGTGCCTGCTGATGGGAAGTAGGGAATAAATTTCTCTTTTCATTTTACTTCCCTGCACAGCTTTTGGTTTTCTTACTCAACCCATGAGCTTTTCCATCTCATTTTCTCCCCCCATTCTGCTGAGGAGAGGGAGTGAGAGTGTCTGGGTGGGTGTCTGGCAGCCAGCCAAGGTGAACCCACCACATCCTGCCAGTACAGCTTTCTGCCAACAACTTCATAAGCCTCCAGCCTTTGTGTGACTTCACAGTTGGATGTTTGAGATTTTAATTTCTGTATTGCCAGTGATAAATTGAAAGGTTAAGTTTTACTGTGAACTGCACTGCACCTCAGAGGGGACCATCATGACAGTAAAAGTAGGATAGGCCTTAAAATGGTATAAGGCAGGCAAAGCAAAAAACAAAGGCAAATGCTGTTTGTGATTAAAAACAACAGGGAATCAATTAAAAATAACTTTTTATCCTTTTAACCAATGTTACTCTGCATACCTGTGCCAGACCCCCAGCTGAAGCTGCACAGCTTGAGAGCTCTTGGCTTGCCCTGCTGCCCGTGCCAGAATTTGGACAGCTGGTGGGTGCCACTGTGTCAGCACTATCCTCAACCAAAATATATACTCCTTACACAAAAACCAGAAATCAGAGGAGATCCTCCAGGAGAGGGCTGAGGAACAGAGTCTCAAGCTGGGTTTTTTAATGACCATCTATGAATAGCTTGAGAAACAAGATCATTAAACCTATTCTTGCAGAGATTTGCTGTTACTTTTTCCCCCCCCCCTTTCTTAGTTTTCACAGAATCTCAGTGACTCACCTGAAAATTTTCCTCCTCCAACATCACTTGTGTTTGACATCAGAGAGCTGATTTTCCTTGTCCCATTACCAGAGGTAGCTGGAATTGGGTGGGTGAACCTGTATATGTCAGGTTTTCCTGTTGGGCATTTCAGATGTTAGGACAAGGAGCACTCAGTAATACTTAACATGGTAACAGACACCGTTCTATTATGTTACTTGTCCAGACAGCAAGCCATCCTCACTCATTGATCTGCCTAATAATGTTGTTTGGGCATCTCAAGATACCCCCAGGTGCCCTTTGTGATTTATGGAAGTTCCTGAACAGGACAAGATCATAAATGTCCTACATCCAGAGTGGATCCTACAGGATCCAGGGGAGCCAGAGGAGCTGACAACCATCACTGCTAAGCTGAGAGCAGCACCTGGCTGGGAGGTGAGGCTGTTCAGCACTGCAGGGAGAAGCCACACATCCAGGAACTTGGCTGAGAGCAGTGCAGGTTGGAGGCCCTGCCCTTAGCACGGGGAGCTGTGTTTTGCTGTGTCCTTATTTGAGTGCTGTAGGTCTGGGGGTCCTGCCTGCCTCAAACACTCACCATCAACCTAGTCTTGCTCCACAGCTTAGGGCAAGGGATTCAGTGCAATGCAAGGCAAGGCACTTCTGCTCCCTTTATTTTAATGAACTTTATGCATTTTATGCTTTTAAGCAAAGAGTGTCTAAAAACACACATACAGTTCTGCAGCAGTGCCACGCAAGTAGATGTGGTTTACAGTAACTCAGTTACTCCCAAAGTCATAATGATTATAGAACCATAGAACCATAGATTGTTTAGGAGGAACCTTAAAGATCATGTTGTTGCAACCCCCTGCCATGGGCAGGGACACCTTCCACTAGACCAGGCTGCTCAGCCCACCATCCAGCCTGTATTTAACACTTCCAGGGATGGGGCATCCACAAGTTCTCTGGGGAATCTGTTGCAATGCCTCACCACCCTTGCAGTGAAGGACTTCTTTCTAATATCTAATCTAAATCTGCCTCTTTCAGTTTGATTGTGCACTGTCAGATTAGTGGTAAGCCAGGCTTCTACAGCCTTTAAAGCCTAAATTCTCAGGTGCTTATCTGGATTGCTTAAGCTGGGGAAAAAACAAATTCCTTTGTTAACTGCAGTATCTTATTTCAACAGAGATTTTCATAATTTCTTTTGGACTCTGCAGTTTTACCCATCATTGTATCTGATAAATCTGACTCTGCTAAACTGCAGAGCTTATAAGCCTGTAAAACAGTGTGGCCTCAGCAAAAGCACAGTAGTGAAGTCTGGGAGAACTGGATTCTTCAGAAACAAAATGGAATTTTACTGTGTATGCTAAAAATAATGTAAGTGCATTGGCTGGGACAAGGACTCCCAGATAAGCTGAAGCAGCAAAACAGAAATCTTCATTTGGTGATCAGAGGCATGGAAGGGTTTGCAGGGAAACTTCTGGTGAGGGTAGTTGCTGGTAATGATTTCTCTGGCCCCAAAGCTCCCTGAACTATTCTGAGGTTTCACAGCCTTCCACTGAACTTCCCATAGGCAGAGCATCCCACAGGATGGCCTAAAGCCTTCACCTCTCTGTTTCTCAGCATCCTTCTCATCATACACTCTTTCATTTTTTCCCCTTGGATTCCCCAGCTTTCAACTGAGAGACCTCAGGATCAATTTGCCAGCGGTGCAAAACCAACGTGTGCCAACCCAACTCAGTCCTGATCCCCTGTGAGAGCAGGCTGCTTCTGTTCTCATTATACAATACTTGGCCTTGGGTTTTCCTTGAGCCACCTGGGGTACTCCTGTGCTGTGGTTATGTGGGGGTGTATGAGTGTCCATCTTGCATTTGCAGTTTCCAGGGAAGCAGAAGCCATGCTAAAGCCCACCAGAGTGATGCTTTGAGAGTGTGAAATTGGTGTCTGAGTTGCAGGCTCTGGGGAACAGCACAAGAGCTTGCAGGTACAAAGGCAGCTGGGGTAGTACAAGAGGGCTGTGTGTGCTGGAGAGAAGTAGACCTGGAATTGCTTTTTCCCTTATATCTTTTTTCAGCAAAATGTGGGGTGCAGCATTCCTACGAAGTTCCTGTAGAGAGAATGTATGTGGTATTATTCCCTGGCAGGCTTTTACAGATCCACTTGCTGTGGCTCAGGGTTTTTCCTCAGCAAGTAGCTGCAGACAGACCATCACATTAACAGTCTTTGGTGGTGTTTCATGAGCTGTTCTAATACCCTTTTGAAATGATTACCATTTCTTCACTTTGCATTATCCTGTGCTACTGAGTTCAGTGATACAATTATGTACTGGGTGAAAAAATGTTCCTAATCTTTGTTTTAAACCTCCTTCCAGACCATGCCACTCTTCCCAGAAAAACAGCAAGTAGGGAACAACTTTGCCTATTTGTTTTAGCAACAGTGTGTTGACTTTGGAGCCCTGTGCTATGTACCCCTTCAATCATACAATTTCCAGAGTGAACTCCTAGTGTCTTTAATCATTGTTTCATTTGTGAGTCATACCATCCTGCTGCCCACCAGCACTGCTTCCAACTATATTGTATTCCTTTCAAGGTAGCATGACCAGAGTGGTACTCAGTATTCCATGAGTATATACTCTGGGAATTTTTACAATGGCATGATAGTGTCTGTTTTTTTCTCTATTCTTTTGCTAGTAATTCCTTCAGTGCCTTTTTAACCACTGCTGAACATGTAGTTACTCCTGTAGAAGCAACACATGGTTTCAAGATTTCTTTCCTGACTGATTAAACTTTGTTCAGACCCCATTAGACACAGTTTAAGGTTTTAGTTTTTTTCCCATGTGCATTTTTTTTGCAGTCACAGACACCGAAATTTGCCTGCCATTATCTCCATGTTGTGTAATCCCTCTGCAGCTCTGCAGCATCAGCTTGCCTCCAGCTTTTCCCCACAGTTGGGCCTGGCTGCTCTGAGTCACTCTGCACCCCCTGTGAACTTGCCACTTCACTTATCCCCCTCTTCCTTTCCAGGTCATACATGGATATGCTATTTAATACGGGTCTCTCAAATCCTTACTGTATCCTGCTGTGAAATTCACTTTACTGTGAACTTGGACCATATCTGTGTCCTTTGTGTTATATCTTCTCACTAGTCACTGTTTCAGAAGAGTGTATTCTCACATGTATCCTGACAACTCAGATGCTTAACAGTCTTTGGCAAGGAGCTTGTTCAAAGCCTGTTGAAAATCAAAATGTGTGCACCTCCAAGACACCATTAATTTGCTTACGTACTGATGTCTCATTTTTTTGGTTTGAAGTGAATATTTCTCATTTTATGTGAACTCAAGAAGGATTTTCCTGCATGGCTGCATAGGGTTTGAGGGCTGTTACTCATGTATAAATTCCAGAGAATATCATTGGCAAAGAGTAGCTGCAGCTATGTGTCTGTTTATTGAATAAGTTTAAGTTAACTCACATCAATTGGCTTTGAATTTAGTTGATTATATTATTGCAGTTTATTTGACTGAGAGGAGAGAGACACTTCTTCTTCATTGTCTGATAATATGTGTTTGATGAAGAGATCAGGCCAAGGATATTTCCAGCCCCTCCCGGTCATATTACCACTGAACTATTCACTTAGTGACAAAAACTGCACCCAGAGAAGTGGTACCTGGACCTTGAACTCTCCATCTGTCAAACCAGAAGAATAATCACCTCCAGTCCATGCCAAATATGCCATTATCAGCAGACAAGACACAGTCCTTTATTGTATAAAAGGGCAGATTGTAAGCTTTGGCAGACCTTGTAACAAAAGACAATTATATAAATATTTCAATTTTGTCTTTGTCATGCATACATAAAGTAATTTAGAGCCCATATTAAGGACTGTATTTTCATCTCCATGTCTTAGAATGGTGTTTGCTTTGGAAATACCTCTGTGCCTTACCTATAAAACCCAAATAAGCTTTGGTCTGCCAAGAGCCAGCCATGAAGGCAATTGTGGATGAGTGCTATTATAAAGACTCATATAATAAAGCTAGTTATGAAAGGAGGAAGAAGACAAAATGGTAATACTTACCACAATATCATGTGTAAGTTTATGATTGTTTCATCAAGATGTTGTAACAGACACACAGCCTGAAGCCAAAAACATGAAGTTTAACTTTGCCTGTTAAAAAGTTTGTAAAGACACCTGTAGAAGAAAAGGAAAGGAAAAAAAAAGTGACTTCTTAATCTCTTTACTGGACATGGAGCACCAAGTGGTGTTTAGTGCCAGACATAGGCAACAATGAGGGAGGTTTCACAGGGGAGAAGCAAGCAAGCTTTGAACATCTTGGCTGGGGCTGGCATGAAGGAATGATCTCCATGCTTCCAGAGAGAGGGCAGGTGGATGATCGAGGAAAAGGTGCAAGAGGAATCAGAAATAATTGCACCAGAAAAAAGAACATGATTATTATTGTTTGACCTAGAACAAAAAAAAAAGGTAGGCACCAGCTGCTATGGAGAAGGATCTCTATTGTTAAACATGTCCTTGTTCAGTAAACTTTGTCTTTTATAATGTCATTCCATGATTACCTATCAATTTAAAGTAAAAATTTTATTCTCAGATCCTGATTTGTGCTAAACCTGATTCTGAGTGACTTGGCTGGCAGCAGATGACTCTTCTGGAAGTCTAGTGCAGGCAAACCCAGGTACCAGGAGCCCTAAATAAGCATCCAGATCTTTGTGCATTGCTCCAAAACAATGGTTGTTCCTACTGCCATTGAAGTAGAGTGGGTCTGGGTTAAAAGATGAAATCAGTGAGCTGGAAAAGAAGGAATGTGTCTTATAAGAAAAAACTAGGAAGTTCTATGCTAAGGAGGAAGATGCTTCAACACGGAACGTCTACAGGGAGTTAGTAATATACCAGCAGAACCTCATGGACTTGAAGGTTGTGATCTGGTCAAAAACCCTTTGCATTCTGATTTCCAGAACATTTGAAAACAGAATACCCATGCCAGACTACTGAGTCTCAGGAACAAGAAAAAAAAAGCTTTTTATGTCTGAAGTAAGAATATCAAAAACAACGTACCAGTAAACCTCTCCTTCTCTTGAGAATTTTAAAAATGGAGAAACTTTTTGTTTATATTAGTTCACTATTACACGTATTTTGGGCCAAGAGGAATTGCCTGTATGAAGTAATTAATTTCCGGCAGAGTCTTAAAAATTTTAGTTTGGGGGAATGTAGTTGGTTGACCCTTGGCTGAATTCCAGGCACTCACCAAAGCTGTTCTCTCACTGTCTCCATGACTGGACAGAGAAGAGAAAACATAACAAAAGAATCATGAGTTGAGATAAGGACAGTGAGAGATCAGTCACCAAATACTGTCATGACCAGAACAACCTCAGCTTGGGGATATTTATTAAATTTATTACTAGCAAAATCAGAGCAGGATAATGAGAAGTAAAACAAATCTTAAAAGCCTCTTCCTCCCACCTATCCCTCCTTCCTGGGCTCCACCTCCTCCCCCACAGCAGTGCAGGGAGATGGGAAATGGGGGTTACAGACAGTTCATCACATGTTGTTTCTTCCACTGCTGCTCCAGTGTGGGTTCCCTCCCACGGGAGACAGCACTTCACAAACTTCTCCAATGTGAACCCATCCCACAGACAACACTTCTCCCAGAATTGCTTCAGTGTGGGTCTGTTCCACACAGTGCAGTCCTTCAAGAGCAGTCTGCTCCAGTGTGGGTCCCCTACGGGGTCAGTCACAAGTCCTACTAGGAAACCTCCAGCGTGGGATCCTCTCTGCACAGGTTTACAGGTCCCTGCCAGGTCCCTGCTCCAGCATGGGTTTCCTATGGGTTCACAGCCTTCTTTCAGGCATCGTCCTGCTCAAGGCTGGGTCTCCTCCATGAGCTGCACGTGGATCTCTGCATTCCCTGTGTTCCTCCATGGACTTTGGGGGCACAGCTGCTTCACCATGGGCAGCACCATAGGCTGCAGAGGAATCCCAGCTCTGGCACCTGGAGCACCTCCTCCCTCTCCTTCTCCACTGACCTTGGTGTCTGCAGGGCTGTTCCTCTCACCCCACTCTTTTCTGGTCCCAATTACATCTGCACAATATTTTTTTTTCCTTTTCAAATAGGTTATCAAATAGGCATTACTGTCATTCCTGATGGGCTCAGCCTTGGCCAGTGGTGGGTCCATCCTGGAGCTGGCTGGCATTGGCTGTGCTGGACACGGGGGAAGCTTTCAGCAGCTTCTGACAGAAGTTCCCCCTGTAGCCCCCACAAAAAAACCTGGCCATGCAAACCCAATACAGTTCATGGTGGAATTTTGTAGTTGCCAGCTGCAAAATGCACCACTCTTGTCGATGGAGTCAACCTCCACCTGTACTTGTACCTGTGATTCTTACTGCTCTTCATGTTTAAAGATGATTTTTATCATTGGGATATGTTTATTTCAAAGCATTTGAAGAGATTGGTTTCATGGAGATTAGCATTATTATTAGAATGGTGCTTATATTACTAATCTCTATTATGCAACTGTTCGTTCTTGATTATTAATAATAATTTCCTTTTGATAGAAACACTTCCACAGCAACCAATTATAGTGCTTTGTGCAAACACAGGATTATGAATTCCAGTGGGGAATAAACAACAAGTGCAGTGGAATTTTAAAAACAAAGAGCTTGTTTTCATGCAAATGCCTCAGTGCTAAAAACTGGGGAAAATTGTATGTTGGAGAAGCAGAAGTTCCTTCCAATTAGAATGTTTTTCAACAATTCCCACGAAATGCCTAAATTAAGAACTTAGCACTTGCTGGAGCAGTACATCTCATCTGGTATTCTCTCTCCAGCAGCAGCCAATGTCAGAAATGTGTAATCACAACTCCTCCCCAGATCCATTTTCCCTGAAAAGACTCACTGGAATGTCATAGCTGGTCCAGTCTGCCTAATTAGGCAGGACTGCAGCCATTTCCAAGCAGAGCTTTTTGCTAAGCAGATCCAGCTGAAAGAGGATGCCCTGACTTTGCGATTTGTTTCCTGGCTCTAATACTGCCTATCTTGGGCAGTGCAGCTGGAGCAAGTGGTGTCTCTGTTCTGCAAATACTTTCGTGTATGATTAATGCTGTACACTTGACAAGAGTTTTTGTATCTAACGATAAGCAGAGGACAAGGAATTTGCAGAAACTGGTACACATTTGCTCTTTGCTCTACCAAGGGTGGTCTATCTGTGAGAGGTGAGCTTTGCAGTTTCTTTAAAACAGCTGATAATACTTAGGCTTAAACCAGAATACTATATATTACACACGTCCAAGTCTTAAGATTAGAATAAGATAATGCCAAAAATATTTTAAAACTGCTTATTTAATTTTGGTTTTATCAATCAGGAGATTTCATCTGTGTTCATGGCTTCAATTTACTGTTTATAGCTCCACAGTGTGATTTTTCCCCTAACAAATACAGCCTTGTACCCCTTATCTACAATAATGATTGCTTCAAATAAAATTTACTTTCTGCCTGTGAAAACAATTCCAAGGGTAAATAGCAATTTGCTAGTGTGTGCTTTAAATAAGCTTTATTTTGTTGATGTTGTATGTGATTATTTGGAAAAGAGATTTTATTCCCTAAGAATTGGCTTGTGCTGTGAGGGAACTTGATCATCTGACAAAAGCAGACATACAGTTAGCTTGTGGTAGAAAGAAAAGGAGTATAAATGTCTCATGGGCCCATTTCAAAGTCACAGGCAGCAAAATCAGAGAACCACCATACTACAAAGGTCAGCCGTGCTCCTGATGCCTGGAGAGCAAAGAGACACTTCTCTCCTGAGAAGAATTTCCCTGTTTCAAAAAAAAACAGTTAGGGTTGTGAGGCAAAGCAAGGATGGCACAGCATATAATGATTTCTTCTTTGAGCTGGGTCTGTGCATTTCTATTGTGGTATAAAAGCAAATGGATCAAAAAAACCCAGACCAAAACCCCTGCTCTGTCAGGAGTTGTGTGTTATGGGCTGTATGGGGTGCAAGTACAAGGTATCAGGAGGGATAAGCCATGAATCTCTCCACCAGTCCCACAGGGCTGTGTTAAAGGAAGAGATGGCCCTAAAGTGTGGTGGAGGCTGGCAGGGATGTGCCTGGGACCTGGGCAGTGCTGCTGGAGCCCTTTGCCAGGGTATGAGGCAGCCCAGTGCACCCCTGGGTGAGCCTGGAAAGACGAGCCTGAGGCAGTGCCTGGATACTGCCAGGCCTCAAAGCACAGGTGTGGGACTGAAAGCAGGGCAGGAGTGTGTTCACATGGGGAAGGTACCAAGGCTAAGAGACCCTGAGCTTTTAACAGTTTTGCAGTCGTGACTGGAGAAAAACTCTCATGAGTCCCATTTATCCCAAGTGCAACAAGGCTGAAATCAGCTTGAGTGACCTCTTGGTTTGATTCCCCACAAATAGCAATGTCAGAGCTACCTCTTAACTGCCTGGGTTTTATTAACCTTGTCAGTTTTTCTCAGCTGTCCAAAGGAATTCAGGGAGCTTAAAAACCAAAACAACCACTCTGGCTATAAAGTAACTGGGTCTTAACCTGCCAGCCCTGTCCTTAGAGGGGAAGAGTTGGAATTTCACAGCCACCTGTGTCTCATTGAAGGATTCCAGTCGCAATAACAGAAATATTGGGGTTTTCCCCCCCAAAAAATACCCCTGAAAATTTCTTTTACAAATTCTGTAATCATCCTGTCTGATAAGCTCTGATTTTCTCTGTTAGGATGCCTCTGGGTTTCCCACAAGAGAGAACCTGATCCTGCTGTAGCTGAAGTCAACAGCATCTTTGGCACTCGTTGCAATGGAGCAGATGCAGAGTTGCCAAGGATCCTCTTTGGGGACCCCACAGTTCAGCAGGGCTTGCCTTGGCTGCTGTGGTGCTTTTGCCTTGGTGGAGCTGCTTTAGACACACAAATGGTCCCTTCTATTTATTTTAGAGCAGCAGTGTCAGTAAGGTCAGCTCTTGTTGTTCTGGGACATTGGATGAGAAAAAGCTGACTTCGGAGCAGGACTGGTTGCCAGGCACAGGTGCTTTAGTGTGATTTGCAAGCCTGGCACACATCTGCAGGTTGCAGGTTAGCAGCAAGCAGACAGTGTGGCACAAGCATAAAGCCAAGAGTTTTATTTTAAATTTTATTTCTTTTGTTTCCTTCTTCTTGTCCTGAGTCTTTTAAAACTGGCTACTGCTTTTAAGCCCAAAATGGTTTGTGCCTCTCCATAAGAAGGCATTACGCTGTGAATGTCTGCAACTATTGGGCTGACCAAAGCTTTTTTCCACCTCTCCTTACAGTTCTGCAGTGGCCCTAGCAGTCCTGTGTCAGGCTCTTCATGAAACTCTTTTGCTTAGCCTCAAAGTTGCAGTTTTTAACCTTTGTCTTTTATTCACTCATTGGGATAAAACCTTGACTACCCTAAAGCTCTTCCACCTCTTGCTATTTCTGAAAGTTCCTGGCAGCTTGGTTCTGGCTTGAATAGTGTGCTCACATGATTAAAACCCACCACATTTCCTTCTTCACACTAGGTTTCTGTGTGAGCAGGGAAATATCTTATGTACCACAAATGAGCTGGGCTCTGAGAAAACCCATAAGAGAATGAGAGGAGGATTCTATGGGTACAGTTTGACCATCTTCAGCTACACACATAGAGTCTAGTGGACACTTGTCATCAGCCACACAGACACTACATATCTGTCTTTACTCAGGGTTGTGGAATGGGGGAATATTGAGCTGCAAATAATTTTTTAGGTAGCTGTTTATGTTGGTTTTTAACACTTTAAAAATTTTAATAATTATGCTGCACTCTGAGTAGTGATAATTTAAACTTCAAGTTTCAGCAACATGAAGAGATCCCATATTGGAGCTGGTCAGGAAAGCTGAAAATACAAACAAAGAGCTTGATCTTTTCCCACTGCTGTAGCCTTTTTTTTTCCTGATTTTGCATAGTCCCTGCCCTTCCGCCTCTCGCCAGGGATAAACCTACTGACCTCATCAGCAGATGTATTTTTAGATGTATTGTTTCTAGCTAGAAGGTTGCAACAGAGAGGGCTGTTAACATGTGCTACTTTGAGTTTGTGCTTTTTGTGTTTTAGAATACAAATAACTGCAGGCTTCAGCACCTTTGAAGGGGATGGCCTTGCTGCTCTTTCCTTGCTCTTTTATGGACTCACTTGGCAGATGAAAGTTCTCTCCATCAATGAAATAGTCTTGGGTTTGGCCACTTTTGATTTGTATTGTATTTGATATTGTTTATTATGCTGCTAAATAAACAGAATGATTACCCTGGATTTTACTCTCTCTAAAACAGAAGGAAATAATGTGTAACATGGAAATAGATGTTCAGTAATTAGAAATTAGTAATTTATTATGCAGCATCACAGAGAAACTCATTGTCAGACACTGCTCACCTGCCTCATGGTTTACCTGTACATTTTCTTCCTTGAGTAATAATGTTACAATATAAGATGTTACTGGAAAGCTGTGATGCCAACTCCTTCATGGACCTCATTCTTCAAATCAAAATTAATTTTGAGTTGCATTTGTACAGGAAAAATAAAGTGTCAAGCATTGAGATGCTATTATAGAGGGCCTGTTTCATGAACACTCTTCTGCAACCTGGTGGGACAGAGCTCTGATTATTATCTGTACAACATTCCTTCCCCTGTTCTGCTGGCTTTGTTGACCATAAGTGTGCTCCTGATTTCAGCAGTAATATAGAACATTTTTGTGGAATAGGGACCAGTGCAAAACAATGAGGGACAGCCCCCAAATATTTGAATTGAATGGAAAATGAAAAAAATATGCTAACTGATGGTTATGTTGACACAGGTGTCCAAACACCTCCCTCTCTTCCACTTCAGGGCAGAGTCCCCTGTGCTGGATGGCCCCAACATCCATGTTCCAGACGAGTAAAGCAATGAAAATACACATGCTTTTGGGCTGTGCAGTTGGACACACATTTCCCAAGGCTTGCAAGGTTTAAAAGCAAGGGGATGGTGCATGTCTCAGCAAATGCAGTGCTACCTCCTGCTGGCCCAGCCCCAAGCCCTGGGTGCAACCCAACACTATCACTGTGGGAAAAACCTGCTCCTGGGGCACAATGTGGGCAAAAGTGTGTCTAGAACAAGAAAGGAGGCTTGTCCTACACATCTGGCCCAAGTGCCAGAGCCAAGTACTTAAAAGGGAGGGAGGAAGCTCTCTCTGGGCCACCTTTGCATTGACAAAGATGACCTGTGTTCTGGCCAGTGAGGATAATAATGGGGACACTGGGAAAAGCAGCATCATTTTCCATGCAACGTCACCTCCTTTTCATTGTCTCTGTGGAAAGAATTCCCCTGGCTGCTTTGTGGATGGTGTTATATATATCCCAAACACTTGCTACCTCTACCTATACTGACACCTATTGTATAGCAAAAGAAAAACAGTGGAAGATAATTAATCCTGGAGGCCCAGTCCTCCCACGAAAAATCAATAAAGAGTTTTCCTTGCTATGTTTCCAGGTAAGAGAAAAGAGGACAATCTTTATTACAACTGACAGTTCCCTTCCCTGGAGCAGAAAGGTTTTCCTTTACATCCAGCAGAGAGAATAGTGTTTTGCACCTGCCAGATGCTGTTTCCATGGCAATTGAACTTTGCACTTACATTGGAGAAGCAAAGCCCCAGAAGCAGGTACAGAGCAAACACAGCAGAGTGGGTGCTCTGCTGGGGGCTGCCAGGTGGCCCAGGACTTTGCCTTCCCATTTCCCTATTCAATAGATGCGTAATTTAACTTTTTAAGCAATTTTAGAAGGAGTTTCAATTGAGCAAATGACACTAGCTGGGAATTTTCTTGCCAGCAGATTGTGTTTGGGCTGCTTGCCTGTGGCTCTTGGATGTGCTGGTCTGCAGGAGCTGAGCATGCCTCCAGGGCTCTGCCAGCCCAGACTGCCCTGATGCCTTGTGCCCTACAGGCCCTGTCCCCTCCTGCGCCCAGACATGCGGGTTCTGATAAGACAGCTTTAGGCTTTTTAAAAGCACTCATTTCCCTGAATTCCTTCACCACTTCCTAAATATTCACAAGGTACCCTTGCAGGTGATCCAAATCCACCCCAAAGTGCCCAGGGGTCACCAGACCATCAGCAGGCAGTTTACTCCCAGCACCTCATTTCCCAAATGTCCCAAGCAAATGCACATTTTGGCTGAAGACTTCCACACCAAACTTAATTCCTGAAGGACTTTCTGTTGTTCAAACACAATTAACAAGTTAGGGAGTGTGTGATGCAATGAGCACCCAGAGCTCCTCCTTGGCTCAACTGCTGCTTTGTTTTGACGGCACCACACACGAGGATATGACACATTGACCTTAATCATTGATCGGTGCCCCATCCTGCCAGGCATTGCATACATCAAGAGAAACTTGGCCTCGAGAGAAATCCCTGTTTTATCAATGTACTTCTGGCAACAAGAGAGGGTTGTAATGTGGTGAGAGGTGCAGCTGGCAACTGCAGAGTACTGTGCACTCACTGGAGGAAGGAAACTTCAGTTGCACAGTGCTGTTCTCTTTAAAAGATAATTTTCTATGGAAAATAAACCCCAAAGCTCAGAGAAATGTTATAGGTGAGACATTTCATTAGGAGAAATAACTGACTGAATTAAATACTAATCAAGCAAGATCTGAAGCAGCATGCTACAATCTTTAGCCTCTAGGACCTTGAAGAATTGGCTTTTTTTTACAATTTCTATTTCAAAAAATAAAAAATGGATGATGGAAAAAGACTTTAGTTTTAAACTATATACTCCTAACTCTGTTAACCTCTAGTTACCTTGGCTGAGAGTCATGCCAGTCTCTACATCTCACTTAACATGTTCATTTCAGCTACTGCATGTTCATATTCAGGTTCCTTCTGTAGTAAGTGGAGAAACAGAATCATTGCTCTCGAGGCAGACATCCAACCCCAATCTGATGAACCTGACAAGTTCCTGTTCTCCTCCCTGTTTCCCAAGTGGAGCTGGTGCCACAAGTGGGGATGGGCACCATCTGCACTGGGCATTTTTAAGCTTAGATATGTGGCTTTTCTAAGTTTAAGCAACAAGTCTCCCTGTCCAGGTCAGCAGAGAAGCAGCATTGCAGACAGGCAGGAAAGGCCAAAGCCCAGCCACGTTCACTGTGTTTCCTGGAAGGAAGGTGTGTGTAAATCTTTGTGGCAGCATAAGAGATAAACAAAACGAGTAAGTGGGAATAGAGGGTGCTGAGCTCTGACTACCCCAGCGAGCTATTCCAGCTCCCCCTTAACACGGGAGAAAATGTTTCTTTGGTTCTTTTTCTGCTTGTTGGTCCTGTCTAATAATACAGTACTTCATGTAACACCGTCTGTTTCTCTGGGTCTCCACGACAAAAATTCCTCTAGTCTGTCATGGAGACTGTCACAGAGCAAATAATAAACTGATCTCTCTGTAATTACAACAAAATCAATCACTTGAATGGCAGGAAGAAGGTAATGTGCAGTAACTGAAGGAAGGGTCTTCCTTTCTTCTTTTTAGTTCTGTGTTTCAAACAGTCGGGCCATTCTGCTTTGAATTATCTCCCAGAAGATGCCACAGGAGCAGGGCTGAAGCAGAGGTTAGTCTTGAAAAAGGATCAGTGAAGAGTTTGGGTGGGGCTCAGTGTGACTGACACTTGTGAACATTTGGTGCCCTGGCATCAGCACATGCAGCAGGTGAGGATGGAGAGCTGGACTTTTTCACCAGGGCATATTGAAGGGGTCAGACAGGCCGGTGAGGGATGTGCAAGAGCATTGAGAGAGGGACATGGCTTTTTAAAAACATGTGACCCCCTAGCACCCCTCCCATGCCCCCCCAAGGTAAGAGTGGCTTATGCTTCATCTCCCATCCATACACCAGTTTCCCTTGAAAATGAACATATTGTACTCTGCAGAGGCGGACAATTTGCTGAATTTCATTTCACTCCTTCAATCTGCTTAATGAATAACAATAAGCTTGAAGGTTTCGCTGGATTCCAGCACTGAGATGAAATTTTCATTAACAGGTTTTCAGACCTCACTTGAATTTGGTTCTGTCTGGATCACCTGCCTCTTGCTTGTCCTTGCACGGCTAAATTTTATGTTGCCAAACTAAACTAGTCGCTCCATATTCACCTAAAAGGCAGAAAGAAAGAGTCTAATAGGAAATTCTTGAAAGATATTTGTAATGCCAAAAGTTACTGCGTGGACAGATTTCACTCTTCTGGTAGTTAACATGACTCATTTTGAAATTGGATAATTGCTATATGATGGTGAGTTCATCACTTCAAAACAAAATGAGGTGTGGGTGTGTTTATGTGTGTGTGTGCAGGGCATTAGCATTTACTAGCCATTAAAAGAAGTATATCTTCAATCTACTAGTTCAACTCTTTTCCAAATCAAAGTGGAAACCCTCTGTTCTATAAATAGCTAAAGCCCAGTCAAATGTTGGTGGTCTTCTGGATTCTGACCACCATTCATCCTGGGCAGGTGAGCTCTGTCAGCTCTGTCCAGGAAAGGGTCAAGGTCCTCGCAGGAAGGACCCAAATACACATGGCTGGAGGCATGACTAAAGTGAAGACACAGAACTTGCAGTGGTACAGCCCAGATTCTGGCAGGACTTCTTGTGGTCATCTAGGCTGAAGCTGCAGTGAAGAGACATGATCAGGGTAGAGGTAGAAAGGGATTCTAAAGTAATCCTTTTGCCCTCATAAGCAATTCTTATGATTTATGGTTATCTATATTTTAATTTAAATATGCTTAGATTATATGATAAATAAAAATACAGGTATTCATAAGCCTTTTTCTCCTAGAGTTTCTAGCAAATATATCTTTAAAACCAAATTCTTGAGCAAGTAAGGACCAGGCTGCTTCAGAACTTTTTGATGATGTGGACTGGCTACAAGAGACAGTTAAAAACTACTCCTAAGGTGGAGACAGAATAGAAGAATTCATCCCATGTATTTTTTTCCATTGGGTGAGGAAATGCAAATGTCTGAAGACTACAAGGATGTTGCTCTGCCTTTACTGAAGACCCAGCTTCTCATATTTAATCTAAGTCCTACAATTCAAAAATTAATACCCTGAACTTGAGTCCTTCAGAGATAAAATCCCATTTCTTAAGTCCTTCCCATATTCCAGAGAAACAGTAGAATGGGAAAATTTCAAAAGTGATCTGGGCAAGACCTTGAATAGCATTTTGAAGTTAACCTTGTTTGGAGTATAAATTTGGACTAGATGACCTCCACAAATCCCCTTCGAGCTTAATTTCCCACTTAATCTATTTTTCCCTGTGGGGGGATTCTCCCCAGGCAGTTTTCATCTTTCCTGAAACACAATATACAGACATTGAACTTGGCTTGGAACAAGTTATTTTGGATGCTTTATACTCCTGTTCATACACCTCAGTATTATCTTCATATAGCAGGTCTGCCTTGTGTTCAGCTTACGATGGATGCATCACAACCCCTACATCCTTTCCTGCCTTACTCTCTTTGAGTTTTTCCCAACCCAGTAGGTCCCTAGTTTAATATTTTTGTATAGCTGGACTAACTTGCATTTATCTTACTGAGTTTTTTGGGTTTTTTTCAGCCTACATCTCCTGTTTGTTGAGATAATTTTGAATTCCAACCCTATCTTTTGATGTACTTTCACATCAAAGTCCCCTCAAAGCTTGGTATTTACAGATTAAATAACCAGGAGGTTATTAAACACTTCCTGGTCTCTCCCTCTGTTCCACCTACTTCTTACAAGCGAGCCACAGAGGAAACATGAAAGACCAAAGGAAGATATTATTTTGCTATTGGATACTACTTCTGAGCTACATTTTTACTGCGAAAAATAAAATCCTGTTATGGCCACCCCTAAATAAAGGCAGTGTCATGCCCCAGAGCATGAAACAGTAGAAATCCTACCAGGATGAAGGGTCGTATCCTGAACCAAACCAGCTAAAGCACTGGAGACACACATTCCCTTACTGAAGGGCAAGGTGCAGAAGAAGCAGTGGGGACATAAGGCTGGCATTTGCAGCACAGTGCTGAGCAGTGGGCATTAACATCTTCTGTTGAGCTGCTGCCTTCCTTCAGAGAGATGTGCCGTTACCTCCTCCCACTGCAAGGTGTCTCAGCAGTCTCTGTGTCTCAGCCCCATGGCGTATTGGCCAAATGCTTTTATTTCACCCATGCAGAAGAGCATCTGCGCAGCTGTTTTGTACCAACCAACATGTGGTTGACAGTTGTAGGAGCCATCCGTGCTGAGTACCATTTTGACTGCTGTCCTGATGCTTCTAAGAGTAGCCTTCATCTCCCTCTTTTTCAAATGTTATAGAGCCCCCAAGACTACACAGCATATTTATTAAGTGAACAGAATTTGTTCCACACTGATAGCACTCTCTGGGAACATAGCTCTGAAATGAAATGCTTTTGCCATGCACAGATGTCAAGCCCCATAAGGCTACCATGAGCCAGACATGGAAATGTCAGCAGTCTGTTAAATGGGGGGTGGAGGGAAGCTTACATGATTATTTCCAATTAGCTTGAAATGTGAGAAAAAATTCTTGCTAAAGAACTTTCAGACGTTTAATCACCTCTTTTTGATGGCTACAGCTCTCCCCATCTAAACATAACAAGGGCACAAAGTCCCAAAAGCAAATCTGTAACCTTGGCTTTGCAAGGATCCAAAGGCTGGACTGTTTCTGCACAAAGCACTCCTTTGAAGTATGCAAATAAATCTGCTGCAGACTTGCATCACATCAATGCTGTAGACAGCTTTTTGTCCATGAAGGCAGCTCCATCACCATCAGGAATGATGGGCCAGGAAGTAGCAGTTTATTTCCAGGATGATACTACTGGTCCTCAGCTGTTTCCCTCAGTGCTGCTTATGGGGTTCTGCACCTAGTTTCCAGATTTAGGATACATCCTTGTTGTTGCAGGCCCATGTAAGTTCATTAAATTATCTTTGAACAGGTGCAGCATAAAAATCAGAGTATATTGCCAGACATGGGAGTGACTATCAAGGGCAGAAGAAGGGGTATTCCTTGGTGTTGTTACTCTGTAAGTGAGATAAACTACCTGGGAAAAGCGAAATCTAGCTGTGCAAATAATGTTTTGTAGTTAAACAATTAAATTAAAGAGAAGATTTTACAGTACTTTGCTCCCATTGGCATGGTGCCTATTCTCCTTCCATTTCTTCCTGCAGGCTATGGAAGCAGTTTCTCCCAAAACACCCTATCTGCAAAGGACAGAAAGGGCAGCTCACATCAGAGGAGGTCCTGGTATATACAGACACAACTTTTTCTCTGCAGTGATGGCCCTCCTGCTTGCCCCAGTGTCCTGCCTTCCCTCTGATCCTCTGCCAGGTTCTAGCTTTACCAGCTGCACTCTTCCACTAAGCACATTCCACTGGAGAGTACCAATTGGATCATTCCTGTTCTCACAAACTCTGTTGTATTACTAGTAATAGGCCAAATTTCAAGTATCTATGTAACAGAAAGAGCTAGCACTCCTACTTCTGCATTAGCTCAGTTCACTGTAGAAACCCAGTTTGTGTATCCAAGTTCAGACTTAGATGCTCAAATAAAAGACCCCACAAAGCCTTAAGTAGAAACTGTGATCCGTAAGCCTACATGACTAATTTCAGATGCATTTTTTACTCAAAAACCACCTTCCCTCTCAGAGATAAAAGCCTTTCCAATAATTGTTAAGGTAGGTTTAAGACTTGGCATTTAAATGCTGTCTATCAAAGCCTGTGTCCATGCCTGCACCCTTACTGAGAACATTTTTGGGGAGATTCAGCTCATCTAACATATTCATAATTGTAGGTGTCTTCATCTGAACTAACCACTCTGGACTCCCTTTTATGATCAATAGAGGGAAATAGGTAGTTTTATACTGTGACTCATCTGACATATCTTAACATCTGTTTTAGGATAAAGTGAATCATGCTCTAGAGCTGCTCCTTTTCTTTCTTTCTTTCTTTTTTTTTTTTTTTTTTTTTTCCTCTTGAGGCATCTAGGTTTAGTAAATTAGGCAGCAGAATCTAAACACCTCTCTCCCCTTCTTCCCTAGAATCCATCAGGATCATAACATCTCCTCTTAGGCTCTGAATTCATAATTTTTGCTTCAGTTTTTTCACATATGCAGTTTGTGTTCTGGTCAGTGCTTTGCCATAGCCTACAATAAGTCCTTCAGGAGTTATCCCTCAATGCTTCCTACATCTCCCCATCATGCTGCAGCTGTTTCCTCATCTACTGCCAGGGAATGACAGGACATCATAACATCTCTGTTCCTTGGCATTTTCCTACAGCATACTTCTACTTTGCTTCTGTCTCCATGTTTTCATGGTGTCCAGCTGAAACCAAATGAGGTATTAGCTGAACACCCTCCCATCCTCAAGTTAAGCAGGAAGAATACAACAAATGTAGTTTAGTGAGAAGGAGCCATATTTCAAAGTCACATTCTGCGTGAGACCAGTCTCAAGTGAGCTCTGCAGAACTCCAGAGGAGCATTGCTGTGAAGAATTAATCTACTGGCACCTTCAAGAGAGTGTGAGAGAGGTCTGTGTGTGCCATTAGTGTTCTAGTGAGAATGCCATTATCTTGAACCTTGCTAGAATTTCAAATATACCTGCAATGCTGATTACCCGTAGATGTATTAGTTCCATCGTACCATTGCCAAATTGTCCTAGCATGGCCTCCAATTATATCTTGCATCAATGCACCATTTACCTTGGTACCAGAGGCAAGCTATGTTCCAGACAGCAGTAATCTCTTGGTTTTGCATTGATATAGCATTGGGGTGAGAGCTGCCTGGGTCAGACTCATGATAGACATCCATAGGAACTCATTCCTACCTGCAGAAATTCCGGAGCCAGACCATGACTCCATTGTGATATGTGAATTTGCTTGCTCCTGAAGAGCTGCTTTGAAGGTGGGGCAAAAAGGCAGTCACATGCTGTGCAAAGATGTGATAATCTCTGCTCCTGGAGATCCCTGAGGATCCCTGCAAGTCCTGAAGGGTTTCTTTCCCCTTCAGCAGCAATTGGGAAGCTGGGTCATTTTACCCTGCTATGAGACATCTGAGTGGTGCAGAAGGCTGTCAAACCATCATTCTAATGTGAGGCAACAATTTCCATCTTTCAGAGCTGCAGAGAGGAGAAGGCAGAATCCATTGCTGCTGTGCCAACTGAGCAAAGAGATCATTGCTCATGCCTAGAAAGGCTCTGCTTAAATATCCACTGCGGTAGCTCACTGGACTGCACAGTGATCCCACAAACTACATAAATAAATTACAATCACTCTGGATGGAAATGGGACAGTCATATAGGCTGATCCTGAGAAATCCTGTGCTAACACACTCTCTTCCCCAAATTAGAAGACAGAGGAAAGCATGGGGTGGGATGTTCCTTCCAAGGGCACTTAAATTCACAAGGCTCATTTACCTTACAGGGCTTTTTTCACTGTAATATCATGTATGAGCTTTTGACATGTGACCTACTTTTCTAATCCTCCAGTCACTTCCCATATTTCTTAGTACCTGATTGTTGGGTTGTTTTTTCTGTTGTTTTGTTTTTGGTTTTTTTTGTTTGTTTTTTGTTTTTTGGGTTTTTTTTGGTTTTTTGGTTTTTTGGTTTTTTGTTTGTTTCTTTTTTAATGATAGGAGCTGTGGTCTAAAAAACTTTTGGGCAAAAGAAAAAAAAAATAAAAGCAGAGGTATAGATTGCAACCTATTTCTAGTTTCAGAAAAAAACCCCAGCAATTCTATTACTGAAAAGGAATCTCTAGTGCAATATTAAAAAATAAATTTCTTTAAGAATGAAATTACTCTAGGAAGGATGAATATTCTATTGGATATGTAAGGTTGGTGTTCATCCAGGAGAAGAAAAGGACCTTTTATAAGGTCATACGAAACATTTGCAGTAGTAGAAAATGTTACTCATTTACATTCCACAGTTTTTACTTCTTTTAAATATTTTCTTGCAAAGAAAATGGTTTTAGGCTAAGAGAACCCATTCACTAGATTTACTTTTCTCTTTTGTTAGCCCACTATGTATAGGCAAAAGTGTAGTTTTGCTATCTGCTGAATCTGAGCAGTATTTAACAACAAGAGCAGCCCAGCTGAAACAAATAATCTCCTTTGTGGAGGAAGAGATAATTCAGTGAAAAAGTGGCAGAGCTCCAACAAAAGGCTGAGTCCTGAAACATACTTAGTAGTCTGGCACTGGTCCATTATGGCCCCCAATTTGAAAAGTGCAGATCTAACTGTGTCTGTATTGTCAAACATTTCCTTGGGCACAATGCAAGAGCAAAACACCCCAGATCCTGCAGGACACAGGCCCAAACAAGAAGAAGAAACAACCTAAGCACATCTTCTGAGTATAACAAAGGTCTGTGAAATGCTAGGACAGCTGATGAGGTAAAAATGTTGACCTCAAGAAGCACCCAATTTATGTACAACTGTTGTGTGAGCCAGATTTTTTAACAGATAATGACTGGCGAGGTAGCTCTGTTACTACCAGCTGGTATCCTATTCTCCATCTTTGGATATAGACTGGAAGCAATTAAAGTTAATCCTATTATACATGCTACATGGAAGATTTGAAAGCCAAAGAGATTGCTTGACACTTGCTTAAATTTTTTGGGGGGGTAGGGGTGGTGGAGAGAATTGATATATTCCTTATATTCTTTTAAACATTAGCACCTCAAAGTTTTCATATTCTTGCAGATTCTGATTTTTTTTTTTTTTTTGTTCTAAATTGGTGTATTAGACACTATGTCCTGAGTTTCCTGCCAGATCTGAAAATTATGGTTTTTGACAACCAATACTTTATTTTTTTAAAGGATACTTTTAAATTCTATTTCTGGAGCTTTAAAATTCTCTGATTTTTAAAAATGTTTTCTTATCTCGATAAAACTGGAATGATAAATGCAAAAAAATTGTAAGGCCATTCCATATTCACAGAAGTCCATCTGAATTTTTAAATTCTATTGTCCATTTAAGTAAGCCATTTTCATGACCGCTGGCCACTTATTGCTTTATAAACCTTAAAAAAATGACTATTTTTTGTCAGACCATCAAGGACTGCAATTATTTCCCAACAGTGGTTAATCCTGGATGACTTGGAGAGAGGACTAGGATATATTGAATATTTTATCTGATCTTTAGGCTTTCACAACTGAGAGGTTTTCTACAGGGATGCTTCCTAGCATTGCTTCTTGGTCACCAGCTTTCCGAGGAGGACATGGCTCAGGACTGCCCTAGGCTGAACAATCCTCTAAAAAACTCATACCTGAGTTTTCTGGAGGACTCTTCCATCTAATTTATCTTTGAAAGGTAGCATCCTTTCCAAAATGAATCCAAGAATCGTTGCATGATGTGGATTAGAACAGATGCATATTTCCGAATTTCTGTGGTGCAGTTGCACTGGAGAAAAATTAACAGGATTAAACTGGGTGTTTGTTTCCTGCTACACATCTGCCTGTCAGCCAGAGTCATGAGCTGGTCAAAAACTGATGGGATGTGGTGGCTGGAGCTGCTTTTGAGATGCTCTTTTTCCATGCTGAGGATTGACAAAAGCAGCTAATGACTGTCTGTGCTGAGCCATGTGCAGGGTGTCCTGCACCCCATTCCCCCAGGAGCCAGGGCCACAGCTCCTGGCCAGCTCCATTCCTGGTGCTGCATGGGCAGGGGGATGTGTTGGCTGCTGAAGCATCGCTCTCATCCTGAACATCACCAGGCTCTTGGGGGAAGGCTGGGGCTGCATGGAAATATCCCATATCTGTGGGCTGCCAGCTGGACCACTATGAATAGAAGCTGATATTGCCCCACGAGCACAGACAGAAAGAGGCCATCCTTCTTTCTGTGGAAAACAGCAGAATGATAATTCTCTTGTTTCCTAATAAGGAGATTTCACAGAGAATTTTAGTTTAGCCAATTTTTGTCACACATTGCTGGTTAATTGTTTTTGTCTCTTAATTAAGTTCATCTGCCAGAATTTTCCCAGAGAACTGTATCTAAGAGCTCTTTTGCTGACTGCAAATGTCTGTGGAACATTTTTCCTAAATGATTTGGTTTGCTGTGTTTAAATTTGTTGATCAGAATTGTCAAAAGTTTAGGACAGGACTTTTGGTTCATTTAAGGAAGGCTTCAAAATATGTAATTGGCAAAGTTTATGTTTTGATAATGATATTAGAAGATTCTGCATATCCCTCCCCCTCCAAACCTGAAGAGCACAACAACGGCTCAGAGGTGGATATAGATTTGCTGAACTTCATAATAGCTACCTTAGAGAACCTGAACTCAAGTCCCATAACTTGAGATGATTCATCGTCTCGCAATGGAGTCATCCAAGACTTGGCGTTGTGTGGCTGCAAGGGAAAATTCCACAGCTTTGACATCTCTCTGATTTTGTTGTGCTTGCACGGTTAATTTTTAAAAGGCAAAACAGATGCCACTTTGAGAAAATCTAGTAAGAAATTAAAGGGAAAAAAGAGATGATTGCTGGCTGAAGTAGAACAAAAGGAATAGAAACATTTTTTTTAAACTTTATCTATTGCAAATATGTACTGCTAATATTGTGCTTATCAGAGGAAATACAGAAATAAGAATGATCCTTTATACCAGTAAATATTTTTTTTTCCTTTTTCAGAATAGTTTTGAGGTACCACATTGGAAACTTAGATTTCAAGTGATTGTTCTTTCCTAGATTTTGGAAAGAAGAGTCTTCTATGTAAAAAAAAACCACCCAAACTTTGCTCCAATTTGTAGTTAGTGTTTAAATATGTACTGTTGGGAGATACAGCACATGTCCCCTTGTGTTTTAGTATTCATACTGATCACCTCTCATTTTCTTTTTCCTGGGCTAAGAAGAATTATCTGCACTTGTCTGGCTTCAGAAGAACTGCTGTCACTATTTATAAAATTTCTGCATCTTCCTTATATTTACCTCTACAAATTATTGGTAATGGAAACCAAACATGAAGGCAATTGCTACAATGCAATTTCTCAGCCTGTGTCTATTAGGACCTCCCTACTCCTGGAACACTGAGTCCATATTTCCATTTAATGCTTCCAACAAGCACATAAACTGTTCCAGACATATGGGATAATGAAACATCTCTAATCCTGAACAACTGGGAGACAACTTCCCAGAAATCCTGAATAAATCTTCCCTAAATCACATGAAACAGTCCATCTCCCACTGCAGTCAGGACTTGTAGAAACTAACCAGGAGGCTGAAGCTGAAGCTCTCCAGAGTTCACTTTGGCTGTGGAGCAGGAGGACAAGGGAGCAAGGCCAGGAAGATGCATCACTGCATGCATTTTCAGGCCGTGTTGTGCTGGAGAAGCTTCTTCACCCCACTGTGCATCTTCTTAGCCTTATACAGTGCACATAAGGACTTTCTATCTTCTATTTGTAGAGTGCTGGGTGAAATGGGAAGTAATTTTTGATGCTAAATGTAGTGAGCAACAAAGTTGAGAGAAAATGAAAAATAAGAAACTGCCAGTAGGTGATGGCTAAGGAGGAGTTTCATTCCCATCTCGACATTTCCAGCTAACCCATATAAAATGAAGTGGTTTTTTAACGTGTACATGAATTCCTACTCAATCAGTCAATAAGTGGTCTCATAAAGACAAAGTGTGAAGTGTAGTCCTGCAGTAAACAGGCATGTTGGCACCAAGAAAAAAATTAAAAATGAGAAAAAAAGACAAATATATTTATGCAGACTGAATTTGCTCTACAGAATAAAAGGGGTTGCTACTCTGTGGCAAATGACAATGTCCTTGTACCTTAAGCAACCACAGTCACAATAAGTCTCTGAAGAGAACTGCAGAAAATGAAAAAAGCAAATGTCAGACATGGTCTTTTAAGAAGATTATTTTTTCAATCGATCTTTTATGTAGAGGGAAACTGATTTTCTCTTATCTCAGTCTTAGAGTTTGTTACAAGATTTGCCATTTTTCTAGTCTTCAGTGAACAGAATAATAGTTTGCTTTTTTCCTTCACCTTGGAGCGAAACACTGAAACCTAGAATTATTGCCACAAAACAGATGGGGATATTTCTCATGAAGATGAAAAAGCAAAGACCTAATAAATGAAGAACATTTGAGAAGAGAAGGTTAAAGCAGGCTCTGCTGCACTGTGTTTGGCATTACTATTTTAGCAATGTAGATAGTTTTACAAACCAATGCTTTTTTATGTTTTAACTGCTGCAATGCGTCTGAAGGGAAGGGTGGATGTGTTCTCCGTTCACTGCAAAGGTGGGTGCAGTCTGGTCACAAATCTGACCATACTTCAGCGTTTCAGATCTCTCATGGCTCTGTTCTGGACATGCAGTACTGGCATCAAGGGATGCAGTACTGCCAGGTTTCCTCCATGACTTCAGCATCCCTCTTCCTTGTTTTTTTTTTCCTGCTGGGACCAACCATTCTGGCTACCTGAGAGACACAGCCAGGGCAGGGATCTGTTTTCTGGCTTGGCTTTCCCCCTTCTCTCTGCATGCTCAGCAATGCTGGTGGATAATATCACCAGTGACCTTGTGTTTTTGGCCAAGGGTGCAACTGATGCAACTGTGTGAAAATCAGGATAAGAGTCAGAGAGCTGGGGTCCCAAGAAAAGCTGTGTCCCCCTGGATACTCTGGATAATATCCCATGTGCCTGCCTAGCTCTCCCTACCTAGCTTCCTTGTTTGAGGTATCTTCTCTTCCAGAAAGGAATAGTCTGACTCTCTGTGGTAGCACAGTCTCTGCTACACTAATTAGTCATTTTTTTGTTACTTATCTTTTTGACTGAGCAGTGGTCTCAAGAGAGGAAATGGAATTACTGTTTTGTGTGTGTGGTGTTAGGTTTTCTTAAAATTTTTTATTCCTTCAATTCCTAGTCAGCTGAAAATTTTCTTTCAAATTTAATATATGATCAATGTTATCCCCTGAGACCAAACATGAAGAATTTGAGGCCCATCAAGGTGTTTATCATAAAGTAAGCAGTCTGTGAAAACCAATACTTCTAATTGAAATTTATTGATTTTAAGTCCAGAAAGGACATTGGGAATGCATAATATGACTTCTTGTATAACATAATTCAGAGACTTTTACTTAAAAATTTTCATCCACTTTAACTAAACCAAATAATCTTGAAAAGATAGATGGTCTCATTTCAACAATTCAAGATTAAAAGACATAGCCTGGGATTTTTTGCTTTGTTTTGTTTTATGTGGGTAATTACTTTCACTGTCACAATATTTTGCCCACTTCTGTTGAGAGTTTATCATAAATGCAATATGTATATGTCTGCTCTGGAAAGAATCTTCTCACAACTTCAGCTCATATGCAGAAACAAATAATTTCCTCCCCTTATCCTGCAGACTAATCAGAAAGAGCTCCATGTTTGGTGAAAGAGCTAAATTTTACATTCTTGCTTTTGTGTAGTGGGGCTTTTTGGGGGGAGGGGTTGGTTTTTTGGTTGGTTTTCTTTTTTTTAGTATTTAGCTGGTATGTCAGGATCTTCTTCACTTACAGACAAAGTGTTCTTTTCTTTTACTTCAAATGGTGGAAAAGCAAGTAGAGCATGTTTCATGAGCCAAATCATCCTTGAGATTACTGAGGTTGGATAGCAGATCTGCTTCTTTACACCAAGGCCTTTTCTACTTTTGCCTGTATAGAAATAAGTCCTTCAATCAGTGAAAATTTGGGGTCATTAAATAATAAAGCAAAGATGTGCAGGCCTCATGCGAGAAAGGGGCCTTTCCTTTATGGTCACTTGTGCTATAATCCCTGTGAATTACACAGATTTGCAGTACAGTATCAAAAGCTTTACAGAAATCCAGAAAGATGACATCAGCTGGCTACCCTTGATCAACTAGATGAGTTACTTTGTCATAAAAAGAAATTAAGTTTGACATGAACCCATGCTGGCTGGGATGATGACTGAAGTGTCCTTCAGGCACTGAAATGAGACTGAGAGGCCTGTAGTTTCCAGGGTCATCTGTTTTGCCCTTCTTGAAAATTGGGACAGTGTTATCCAGCTTCCACTCAACAGGGACCTCTCCACATTCCCAGGATCCCAATCCCCAAGATTAAAAAATCATTGAGAGAAGCCTCATGATGATATCTGCCTCCTACTTGCTCCTGGCAAAACAGTATTTAGTATGAATGAGGACCCTTTGATCTCCAGCATCTCACCCATGGTAAAACAGCAATGTCACCAAAGATAGCAGCATTTTGAGGGTTTCAACTTTTGTTGGAGTGTTAAGCAGGCCATTGTTTCGCATTTCCTACTTGGATCCTTAAAAAATTCCATTTGATCTAACTCCACTTCTAGTAGCCCAGAAATAAAGCAATTCCTTGGGGCATGAATGCTATTCAGACAAAATAATACCAAATTCAGTCTGCTTTCCCTTGCTGATATCCAGCATCTTTGCCAGCTCATTTTTCCTTAAAGAGGAAATAACCCACTTCTGGAATTTAGATTTTCCCGACTTCTTGGAAAAAGGGAGTATCAAGTGTTCTGAATAATGTTCCCCTTTGAAACCTTCTCAAAACAGCCTTGAAAATATCTACTGCTTTGAAAGTTTTAAGTTCCCTGGGGGTGTAATTCTGCTGACATTGATGGCATCCGCCAGCAGAAATTCTGTTTCTGCAGAATTGTGAGCTGCATTAGCTTTTGCTTGATAAGGAAAGCTGCATGAAGTAGGTCCAAACCCAGCCATGAGTATCTTTTGCTGTGCTTTTCTCAGGCTGTGCTCAGCAGTCAGGCAGATCTGATGCTGGTCTGACAGCAGCAAAACTACTCTGGTTAGTGGGGTCACCACTCACAGCTGAGGGAGTGGACTCTTTTCCCTCGAAAATATTTAGTATGGAAATACGCAAGCATTTGATCATTTTCCTAGGGAACAAATCCTCCCAAGATAATGAATATAAATCATAAAGCAAAGCTTTCTCACATTACCAGAACAGAAGTAAAGGTCTCATAATTCTTACTGAACAAATCACATGCAAGTGAGTCATTCATAATTGCTTTACAAAAATAGTGAATAAATGCTGTCTTATTCTATACTTGATTAAGCACATGTATAACTTTAGTCAAAAGAACCTGTCTTGTGAGCATAAAGTTGTGGGAATAAGGCTCAGTAAGAACAGCACCTTGCAGAAAATATGAATCCCACAGCCAAAAATGTCTTTGGGAGATGCAGTTCACTTTTAAAGCATTTTCTACTTCAGGAAGATTTGCTTCTGTGCAGAGGAGAGATTGTGATTGTCTCTCTTTTGGTAAATGAAATTGTCTCCCAAGTTAGCATGGTAGAAGCAAGAATTTAATCTATCTAAAAATTAGTTCCTTCATAATTTTATTGTCTATTTATCTGGATAATGGATAGGAAGAATAATCCAATTGTGTTTTCTCTTTGCTTAGTTATATCTTTGTTCACAGTACTTTTTTCCTTCCTGGAGTGAAGATATAGGCTGAACTCTGGATACAGAATAAAACCAAGGAAACACTTGGATTCAATACATCACAAGGAGAACAGCTATGCCATGCTGAAGTTAGGCAACTTCATTCTTTTAATTTAAATGCTATCACTTTTCTGCCAGGGCGCTTGACCATCTCTAAAGCCAAATTCAGTCCATGTAAAAGTCAACATGAATGTTGGGTTTTGGCTTGAAAAATTGTTTGCCTGACAGGTATTGCCTCAGAGTGCCAAGCAGTTTTCAGTCCACCCACCTACAGCTCTCCTACTGACAGGTGAGCAAATTCAGCACTCCCCCAATCAATGTTTTGAGAGGTTGCATGTGAAAAGAAAGCCTCAGAAAGCTCTTCCAAAATGAAACACAGGGTCTTAACATGGAGGTTTAACAAGTCCACAGGCACTGTCCATATGGAGGCTACCTTTCAGACCTGCCTTGGAAAGGCTGAGAAATTCTGTATCACTTATATTTCATCCACTTGATGGGTCTTCCCCCTGGACCCCTCCAGTTGAAATGTCTGATGAATTTATGCACTCCATCCCCATTGGCTGTTGGGGAAAGCTATTGAAGAACACTGGTCTTAAAATGAAGGATTCTGTGAGAGACACTGTCGAAAGTTTTAGTGAAATCAAAAAAGTTTATATCAACTGGCTTCCCTTGATCAATTAGGTAAGTTTGTCACAAAAGGAAATTGAGTTTGTTAACCAGGATTTTCCCCTCATGAACCCATGCTGGCTGTTCATGAAGGGAAAGTCTTGATAAACAAACAATTTTTGGCAATAAAGTCCTCCTCAAGGCAGTCTGAGGACTGTCTAGGACACCCTAAAAGAGGTGCCTCCACCTGGTCAGTGCACCTGCTTTTCAAACATGTAAAAAACCCTCTAAATTTAGGTGTCTTAATCTGTGAGGTAAGCAGCTGTGGTGGAAATGGTAGAGGACAAGTTGCTGCCATCACTGCTGCTCACAGTCCACCTGCGACACCAGGACTGTTCCTTCACACAAGAACTGGTGCAGGTCCCTGTTTCCCCTGAGGAAAGAAAATTTTTGAGCAGTCCATACTCCTGTGCTTCTGGTGTCTTCCACCTCAAAATGCCTCTGAGTACTTTTCCAGCATGATTTTGGTGATACTCAAAGCTTTCTGAAGCAGAATGATGCAGCTGCCTTGTCATTGCTCTTAGGATGTGAAACAATAAGCAAATGCAATATTTAAAATATTAAAGGTTCGTACATTTAAGGGTATTAAGTGTATTTTCCTGTCAATCCTTTGCTCAAAACCTTTAGACCCAGCACTAGTTCATCAGACCGCTGGGAATATCCCAAATGATTGAGCCTAGTGGGCCAGATCAGGTAGAACAAGCTGCACTTCCAAGCCTGGCAAGTGTTTTTAGGGCCATGGCAGTTTGGGTCAGACAGACTATCAAGTTCCTGGTCTGCCCCCAGTGCTGTCATAACATCGTCTGCCTGGTGTTCCGTGGGTCCCTTGGCCATGTCCTAAAATTATTTGGGCAGTCCCCATCTGCTCCAAAGCTCAAAGACAACTCCTGCTGCTCTGACAGCTCCTCTTGGGGTAGAAGACTCTTGGGAACTAATTGGAGGAGTAATTAATGGTGTTTGCTGCCAAGGGAAGCATGCACAGCATTCCCTGGAAGGGCTGTGCTGTGCTTGTGGAGTGGGATAGCATCCCTCTCCTGATTTGCTCCTGCTGACAGGATGAAGCTGAGATCTGGGCCTTCTCCTGATACTGGGTACAGTGACAGCTCTGATTAATGCTCTTGTCACCTCATGCATTGATCCTTCCAGCTCATCTCCTCCTTTTCACCTGCTTAGCCTACTTCAGGAATCACCTGCTCTGCAAGAAATCCTTTATCTCTCCCATAGGGAAAACGAGACCTGCCCAGCCATGGTCTGCTCCACAGAGTGATCTGCGGTAGCTGGAGTCTCATGAAGTGTTTTGCCACAGTTTTCACCCCACGACTCCTGGGGGCTGGTTTAGTGCTCTGCTGGGCACCACAGGGTGTCAGTGCTCACCTCCAGAAATGCTGCTGGCTGCTTTCTGAAGATGGTTATTTGCTTAATTACAATAGTCTGAATAGCAGAGCCTCTGTGCCGTTTCAGCACAGGGTACAAGAGGGTACACTGCCTTCCCAGTGCAGGGCTGTACTGCTCCGAGAAGGCACAAGAGAGGTGTAGGGTGTGAAAAGGCTGAGAGGGTGGAACACCTCCACCCCAGCCAGTGCCACAAGCAGGGAAACTCCACTCTACCTTTCATCATGGAGGTTACTAAATGGGGTTGCGACACTATTATGACTATTGGGAAACTGTGATATGGATTTGCATGTTGTTAAATGGTCCAAGACTGATTCCTGACGTTGCCTGTTGTTGTAGCAAGGCCGTGAGTGTGGTCAGACAGATAAAGGCAGAGGTGATGCAGGCCCAGCACGTGTCCTCCTTCTTCCCTGTCTGGGGACAAAACGTCTCCATACCTGATACACTCTCTGTCCTGGGGCCTGTGGCACACGTGGTGACAGGACTGTGACAGCCCAGGACTTGCCCTGATTGCACAAGGGTTGTAAAGGCACAGCACACAAGCGTCCTAAGCTGTGCCATGTAATAAGAGAGAACAAACCCAAGTTGTCTACATCCCCACCATTTTTACTAGTGTATGGTACAGGTACAGTATATTTTACAGGTACTGTCCTGTAAAATTGTTATTTCAATTGTTTTGCTCTTCCAGGAACAAAAGAGAAGTTTTTACCATTGCCCAAACATGTTCATTTTATTAAAGGTAGAATATGTTTTTAGTAGAAACTGTGACCTTAAAAGAGCAATTTTTCACCACTGGATGGCAGAATCTTCCTCTGGTCTAACAATCTAATAGCAGAACAATTTGCTAAAATTAAAGAGAAATTGGATCTGTCATAATCAATCCAGTGTCTGATCAAAGTGGAAGGATCTACTGGAAATGTAATTCCAGAGGCAGAAGTTATATATTTTAGAAACTCCTTTCTGGCTGTAAAACCTGACCTTTCAATATCTGTCCCGTTCACATGAATTACTGAGCACTTGCTCTTCTGAAGATTTGTGAGTGTCCCACAACATTAGTCACCTTGTCAACATGGTGTTTATGTCAACACTGAATATTTTTTCTCTTTAACTCCATATTGTGCCACAATTAAATGTCTGAATTAGGGAAATCACTACTTACTTGGGAGATGTGTTTAGGAAGATGCTGCAGTTATTCATATTATATCCTCTTAAAAACACAAACAACAGTAAGTACAGAAGCTAAAGTTCAAGTAATATAGTGATATAGTAATATAGTGATTGGACTAACAATGGAAATACTATAAAAGAAAAAAAATACATGTACAGTATCTATAGAGAGGATGTGGTACTTTTTAAATCTTGGAACTTTCCAGGAGTTACTTTTAAATAGGGAAAAATAAATGTATTTCTTTATCATCGATTCTTTTACTTATAGTATGCACTGAACAGCTTCATTAGACCATGCCTGCGAAAAAGGAAAATACTGAAGTGAATTAAGACTTCACCCTTGCCAAGTGGGAAGACAAACTTCATCCTTAACCTCAGAGGGCTTGGAATTAGTTTCCATCAAGCAGAGACTATTAGTTTTTATTAGCAGAGACCATTAAGCAATTTTGAGTATTGTTAAGAATCTAAAACGTTCATTCTTCTCTAAGTTCTATTTCCATAGGCATATCCATGTGAAGGGTTTCATAGAGATTTGAATAACCTTCAAAATAAATCTCACAACACTTGGCAGTCTTTCTTTTAAGAGAATTTTTTTAAATGTTCAAATGAAAAAAAATGTCTTCAAATTGTTTGCCTGTATAAAGAAAACAAAAAGTATGTGGATAGATAAGAAAGGAGAAAAACCAAGGTGTGTCATAAATGAAGTTGTTTCAGTCCACAAAACATCCACTTCGTATCTTTGACTTCTGCAGCATTCTGTGGCAATGACTTCAATAGCATCATTATATACGTTGTACAGAGTATGTCTTTAGAAGTCTTTGTTCACGGTATTCTTACCCTTTTCTTTATAGGTCATTTATGAATTCCAAGCTTTTTGTTGAAGGGATTTTAACTTAAAAGAGACAAATTAGCATTTAGACAGATAGGAACTGAAATATGCATTTAAGTCACTTTCTCAGCAACAAAATACATATGATATCCTAGAAGAAGTAAAAGAGAAAGTAAGCAGGGCAGTAAGAGGGCAAGTAAAACAGAAGTCATGTTGACATCTCTGGAGGGGTTGGGGATGCCACTTGCATTTCTGTGAACCACGAATCTTCCTGTGTATTGACAGGTGCCGTGCTGGAGCAGCATTTTGGGAAACAGCAGCAGCTCATATGGCAAACCCCAGTGAGGGGCCGAGAAGTTGCTTATTCTCCCCCTTCTCCAACTGCCTCTTGGCTTAGGATTACAGCTTGCCTTGATTAAAAAGTGATTGCCTTGATTATAAAGTGACCCCCAGGATGACCTCAGATCCACCCACCCTCTCTCCGTGTAGAGCAGCTCTCCTAGTGTGCTCTCCAAAGAGCATCTTAACCCTGAAAACTGCAGAACTGCGTTTCCTCTCTGCAGCACTTGTCAAGTTGTGCTGGAGGGTAAGAGGGCCTTGAGAACATCTGGATTATAATTAAACAGGAATTTCCAGTAACTAGACCTAAGTGGCTTGAAGAACAAATTTACTGCTGATAAAGCGAAGGGAATTTACCAATGTAATCCTCTGTGTTTTCTTCTGTCCTGAATAAAATGTAACTTTGTAATTTATATCAAGGGAACACTGGGAAAGGTTCATTTTCATTTGAGGGCTAATTGCAGGCCCAATAAAAGACTATCAATGACAATACCCAGCAGCATTACAGTTCACCCGAGTGCCAGGCTCATTGTAGAAATGTAGAATTCGATCTGCCGATTAAGAAGGGCAAAACGAAATTCAGGGCAAATAAACCATCATTCATGATGCTTTAAAATATCCTATTGAAGCTACAGTGAAAGTATAGAAAAAGTTTGCAGCATGGCCTGTAGTTTATTTTTCTAAAGACCGCCTCATTCAGCAGAGGCATGTCAGGATAAATTCCCAGTAGTCAGGCTCAACGCAACAAGTCACTGATATGCATAATGTAATATTCATAACAGGCTAGGACATTGATGTTGTACCTGAATTAAACACACCTGGGGCTGCTCTCTGGCATCAGGTTAGCAGGTCTAATTCAGTCTCAACATGTTTTTCAGTCTCTTCCTTTTGGAAGAGGGAACCAGAGGTGCAGCCAGATTGTGCACTCAGAGTGACTGCTGGAAGAGGCTTTGCCTGACCATGACCCGGTGGACATGTAAGGGTCTCTGCTCTCTCCCTGTGAGACCCTGCAAAGGGCAGGCCATGCCTCTTCTGTTCCCTGTTTTCTTACAAAAAACAGTCTGCATAGTCCTTGGCCTTTTATTTTTCTCTCAGCTACCATAGGGATGGTACAGAACATCATCTACACAGGTGGAAATTCCTTGAGGTCTCCTCCTACGATTCATATCTATAGTAATATTAATGCTGGCACCTTCCACTTGCCATATTTCTGCTGTGTTACAGTTAAATGTCACTTTTGATGAACAGTAGGCAAGTTTTTCCTCCCTTAATGCATGGGGAACTGCTAAAGAGGGGGTTCCCAATACACTGCTAAGACAATATGAGGCTCTGAGCGGCTGATTTTTAGTACAGCTCTTGTCTGACATCACACAGCCCTCAGCTGCTGTGTCCTCATCCACTGCATCGCAGATTTGCTTTGGAAGGAACCAATGGACTAATTTGGCATGTCAAAGCCAATGTTGCGAAATCCTTGGGTATATCAACACTTCCAAGCACAGTCATAAATGTCAGCAACTTCAGCGACGGAATGAATTACAGCGAAATTATGGTTTAACCTGTCATGAACAGTAGGCTCTGAAAAATTGGTAATCTTGCCCGTGTTTTGCAATGTATGTCTTTGGCTGAGGTCACATTGAGAAGTCACTGCTGAATGTTTAACAGAATAAATGGTACACAGCCTGGTGCTTCAAAACTATTCCTTAATTTTTGCTTGTGTTTTGAACATTTATTTTTCCCATTTCTTTTTGCAAGGCTATCCCTGCTGTATGAATGTTCCTATGAAAGGCTGCTGTCTTTCAGCATTAATTTCATAAGTACAGGGCTTTGTCTCACTGTGACTGATCCTGTATGTAAAAAGACCCTTGGAAGACCACAAAAAAAGTTGTTGGTCCTCCCTTTAGCAGTGCCACCTAATCCATTAATGAGATGCTAATCGAAAGGTCTTCACTTACGGTCCAACTCTGCTCAGTAAGGTCAGGATTAAATGTAAGGGTTTCCTTAACTGAACTCCTCAGGGTTCATTCCTTTCCTCTGGCAAAAGGACTTGTAAAATGTGATTCAGGCTTGATGTCTTGGATGTGAGGAAGAAGTCCTAGCACAAATTTCTGACAGCTTTTTCTTCCAACAGTTTGAGTCCTTCTTAAGGCCATTCCGAAGGCTTAAGGGGCCCCTTTGTTCTTGTGCCAGCTCTGTATGGATGCAAACCCTCACCTCAGGACACTAAATTGTCTGGTTTACCAAGGTGGAAATTGGCTTCTGCTTCAGAAAATGGGGTCTGATTTGTGAGGGCATTTGGGAAAGAATGGGAGGTGCTATCTTTGTGACTCACTCTCTCAGGCAAAATGCAAAGTAGGGTAAAGACTCTATAGCAGCAACAGGGAATAAATAGGTTTCTGTTTTGCATAGCTGTTATCCAGGGAGACAGGGCTAGAGCAAACATATTCAGTGATAAGGCTCCTTTTTTTGTCTCATCGCTGGGTGTAAAAATCACTGCTCTAAGCTTGAGCAGGAAGAATTTGATGCACAGCAAGAAGTGGCCAGAAAAAATGAAGAGATATGAACACGGACCAGGGTGAGTTTGTGCTCAGAGGAGCATGTGCAGTTCTTGTGAAGAGAAGTACAGGGAAGTCTCTGCAAATCGAGGTACTTTATTTTTTGTTGTAAGAAAAGAGAAAACCTGCATCACAGCAAAATGAAACACCCCATGTCTCCCTAGAAATGGTGGTTACACTCCTCCAGAGATTCTTATTCCCTTGATGGTCTTAGAAGGATAATGAGGTGATCAGTGGAGGACTCCTTCAGCTATTAGTCTTCCCTGGACTGACTGATACTGCAGAGAATTAAAGCTCCCAGAAGACAACAGCCATTCCCACAATCTCAATACATTTTATTTCTGTAAGTGGAAGAAAGTCTACAACAGAATTATTCACCCTTCCCCCACTCCCCATAACTTCCCTTATTGCTGCTGTATAAATTAAAGCCTGCAAGGGTTTTTCTCCTGAGCAGACTCTTAGGGCAAGTGCAAAACTCATTAAATGAAAACAAATGTTCAACCCTTCCCTGTTATTTCCCTCTCCATCTGGCCTGTTAAAAAAAAAAATCCTAAAACTGAAATAGAAAAAGGTAGGAGTTTCCTGTTTTGCTCACAAAAGGGAAAGGCCAAGCTGAGCCCTGGTGCAAACAGTGAGACCATCCACCCAGCCTTTCACTGGGACTGACCAAGAAAGGAGAAGCAGTCTCAGAAGTGAGTGCAGGGATGCTGAACCCTGCGATAAGCTGGTGCACAACAGGAATGAGGCATCTATCTCCTCTTCAAAGCACAGCCCCAGGCCACTGCTGGGGGCAGACCTATGTGCAGGCAGTGTGTCCAGCAGCAGCTTAAGTTGCCCATTTAGTGACAGTAGGTGCACTCAGATTGGCACCAGGCATGGTGTGATGGAATGAAATGCCACAGAGATACGTCGGCTTCATGGAAACACACAGTATGTTTGCATCTGCACTGGTTCAGTGGAGCTGTAAACAGCGGAGCTGCAGAAGGGCTTTGAAGGGGTAAAATGGCCATGCAATGCCAAATAGAGCCCTTCGTCTGTCAAGCTATAAAAACCCAGCAGCAATGAAAAATACAGTGAAACCCACAATTTCCTCAAAACTCTAGGTGGACTATACTGGGCTCCATGGGTGCTGAAAATAGCCGTATTTCTGAATGGTAACTTGCCAGCAGTGTTGGTAGGGGTTTGGTAATGACACCAGAGCCCACAGGCAGTTTTACTTTGCCCTGGTGTGAACTAATGTCTTCATAACTCTCTGTCAGTGAATTGTATTAGCTGCAGTTCAGAGCGATCAGTCTCTTGGGAAGTTACCATTTGACTTTCGCACTTGCCCTTACTAAGTAATACTATAAATCTTTGAATCATCTGGCTGTCTTTGATCTAGCTGCAAGTGTGTTGAATACTTGGCGACTGGAGTGCAGGAAGGAGGGAGAGAAATACCTCACTGCCGTGCTAGAGTCATTCAGAGTGCCGAGAAAAGAGAGATGGGTATGGCTTATCTTCCTAATGAAATTATTTTAGTTTGCAATGTTGCAATTTGTGTTATCACACTTCAGAACTGGGGAGGAATAATTATTTTTGTAAGTGTATATTTTCTGGGGGAAAAAAAAAAGATATGTTTAGTTGTATCTTAAAATGGCTTCAAAATAAGATCTTGTCAATAGCAGAACTCACAGGTTGTTTGTAAATGGCACTTTGATACACTATTATACAAAATATTTAAACAAGACAGATTTGAGAAGGGGTATGCTGCTTGCAGGTGGAGCAGCCATGGCAGAATGTGGGGAACCAGATGATAGTGTAGAGTATGCTGCACCTGCAGCATAAAACCCCTGAGTTATAAGCCCAAGTGATTGCAATACAGAAAAAGCACTGGGTTTCCCAAGGGTGGGATTTATCTCATTAAGTTCAGACCTTGCACAGTCATCTAGAGTCCCTTTAGCTGATAAGAGGCTCAGCTCATTGCTGGAATGTGGAGCTGACCTTGCCTTTTGTTCCTAGTTGTCGAATTCTGCTCTTTGCACTGCCCCTTCACACAGGCAAAGGGGCAGTTTCTCATCCCCTGAACATTTGCTACCCACGTTTTTGTGACATTGTGAAGTGACAGAACAGACTTAAATCCTGTAACTGGCTTAGCATGGGCTGTATCAGCATTTGTAACAGATATCAGCTGGCGGGCAGCTTTCTTGGAGTGGATCAGTCATTACCAAGGAGCAGCACAGCAAGATGTGCTGTGGGAGGTGCTTTACTCAGAGGCAGTGTGGTCTGTTGAAGATACATTGGCCTTATTACACCATGCCAATGTCACAGAGACCACACTGCCCTGAAACCTGTTCAGAAAAATGAGAGTGATAGCTGTGCCAAGCAATATATTTTTAAAAAAAGGAAAAAAAGGACATTGTACTCAATATTTGCAAGGCCATCATCCAGATCCATCAGCAATCACATCTATTAACATGATTACTATTGATAATGTACCCTTCACTTCTGAGCTTCCTTAATTTGAGCATTCATGGAGCTCAGGTACCAGCTGAAACACTTCTGATTTTTTTTCCTCTGAATATTGCTAGATGAAATTATTATCGATAATGAGGAATCTTTGAAAAATGCCTTCCTCTGAGAATTTAATTTTGGCATCCTTTTTTGGTAATATTTAATACGCTCTGACTGTCTGCAAACAAGAGCAGAAATGTGAGAGAAATGCATCCTTGAGCACACGTTCGGTGCTCAAATTCAGCTGCAGCACCAGATTTAAATGAGACAGCAAAGCAGGACAATCACCTTTTACTCTTGAATGCTCTTGAGGTCAAAAAGGAGAAAATGCACCATTCAGCTATAGAGACTTCCAGTTTCTGAGGCAATCACTTATTTTTTGCTGTTATCAGCTACTTGTGTTACCGTCTGTTATAAAAAATTACTCCCACACCCTTTATATCCTTGTATTGTGCTTGTTTATGCAGTTCTGCTGAGGCACTTATGAAACAGAGGAAACTTGAAACTAATCTTCCTCTAATATTACACATAGACAACATGTGTGAGTGTACGTGTGAATACATATATATTTTTCTGGAGGCTGCTATAGTCAGGCATCCCTGGATACATTTATTTATCTTGTAAGAGGAAAAGTGTATCTTACTATAAAAAAAAGTTAATCTATGTCTATACCTATGGCATGGAATCATAGAATGACCTTAGAGATCATCTTGTTCCAACCCTTTTTACATGGGCAGGGACACCTTCCACTAGACCAGGTTGATCAGAGCTCCATCCAACCTGGCCTTGAACACTTCCAGGGATCCAGGGACATCCACAGCTTCTCTGGACAACATGTTCCAGTGTCTCACCAGCCGTACAGTAAAGAATTTCTTTATAATATCTGATTCTAATCCTACTCTCTTTCATTTTGAAGCCTGGTACTGTCACTCTTGTAAAAAGTTCCTCTCTCTGTCTTTCTTGTAGGCTCCCTTCAGGTACTGGAGGACCTCAACCTTCTCTTTTCCAGGCTGAACAATTCCAGATCTCTCAGCCTTTCCCTGTAGAAGGAGTGCTCCATCAGCTTGAGAGGGATGTTCTAAGCAACATGGTAGCCCTTCTGTGGACTCACTCAAACAGGCTGATGTCCTTTCTGTGCTGGGTCATATCCCAGATATTCCCAGAGCTGGAGGATATCTATCTATTTCCACAAACACTGAAAAAATATAGAGAAATACATGTGTGAAATGGACACATTTCACCCCCCAAATTTATTCCTGGGTTTGAAATTAAATCATATATCAAATATCTAAATCATAATTAAATCAAGGGCTCTGACTTGGCCATGCAAAGCAGCAGTGGGATCCTTTCCCCAGACAGTGTTAGATGGGCTCAAGCCTTCTGCAGCTTAGAAAGGCTCAGAGGGAAATTACAAGTCCAGTCTATCTCTGTTGTCACAGACGTGCCCACAAATGTGAGTTGTGCACTGTAGTTTTCTGGTTACCTGCTCCTAGAATGTATGCTGTACATAGGTCTAGGAATACCACAGAAGGAAAAGGGATGTATGCCCTGTGTGTAGCTATCCAGTCCTTATGAGAAATACTATTTTCTGCTTAAAATATACCAGGGTTTTGTGGACTTGAATTTCTTATGAAAGGCGAAGGCTTTTGATTTTCAGAAAGGAGGGTTGACTGGAAAACAGATTTGATTTGCATTTTTTGAGGAAAAATATCAACATTTTGTTATATGCCAGGGCAAAATTATCCCCTTCCCATTTTTTTTGTGAGCAGTAGGGAAAGCATATTTTGTGAAACACACTTTAACCGTATTTATGCTTTGAGGCAGGTGAGACCCGGCACACCGAAAAAATGTGTTTGGTGAAAACACAGGCAAGAAATCCAGGTGCCAGACTAGTGAAAATTGGGCAATGAAAGCACTTTTCTCTCCTGTAACAGAATCAGAGGCGTAAACTACAAATGCCACACTGCCTGCTTTCCTCCAATATGTGGGACTCGCCTCTGGGGCTGCTCATCTGGATGCAACATTTGGAGAGGAGATGGGTTGCTTTTCTTTGGAAAGGCTGAGGGCAGGTGTTGTGGTGCACTTTCTGGCTGCGAGCTTTGGTTTGTTGCAATCCTCCTCCCGATGGGACCCCTCTGTCCCACCCCCTGTGGTGAGAGCCTGCTCGTCTCTGGGCACAGGCGGCGGAGGGGGTCCTGGAGTGGATACAACACGGACTCAAAGTATCTAGACACAGGAGGCTCAAACTTGCTGGAATAATCCCGGGTTTATTGTCTGTGTTCCATCCGGGGCAAGAGAGAGACCGAAATGCTCAGGGTCTTATCTCTTATACCAGGGGGCAGGGGTGATTAGGGGATGCAGGGAGGTCACAGCCAATGGGAAGGGGGAAGGGAAAGAAGGTTTTCAGGTAGGAACTAACGTTACACAAACCAGAGGTGAGTTTTACCCTTGGGAGATACCAAGATTTTTTTAGATGTACTACAACATTGGTTAGCTCCCTCTGCCATTAGGAAGTGGTCCCCACTTCCCACATTTACAGCAGAGCACCCCACCAGTGTAAAACAAGCCAGGGGATGCAACCTTCAGGTCAGCTAGAAGGATCAGCTCACCAGCCCAGTGCCAGTGTCTGAAGACAAAATGACAGGTGGAGGTTGCACGAGAAATACTAATTCCCGCTAATGGTTGAGAGCAGAGGCACATGCAACAGTTCAATTTGATGCATTTTCTTTAGTAGTGAAGCAGGTAATCTTGGCTCTGCTCCAAACAGCTTATTCTTGTCTTGTAATAGAGTGAATAAATATCACACCTTGCTTGTAAGGTCAGGTCCAAGCAGGTGACTTTCCCCTGGGGAAGCTCCATCAGCCCCTCTTCAACTCTACCAAGTTCCTTTGATTAGGCTGAGTGCATTATTCAGTAATAACCCTCTTCAGCACTTTGGAAAACCTGTATTAGAGCCAGCAAACAGGAGGCACGTGGCAGTCTGGGTGGATGGATAGCCTAGGTCTGATCACAGCAGCAACATCAGAAAGAGCAGCAGGATATCATGCCTTGGCAAATGCAGTGGCAGGACAAAAGTGAGTTCAAGAAGCTTAAACATGTTCCTGGAGGTTGTCACAGCTCAAGACCTTACATCTGTAGACACAGACCACATAACTGAGCAGTGGGAGCGATCAATCCCTAACAGAGAGGTCACCCACCTACTTGGCTGGGGCATCTTCTCCCTTGCACCTGCCCTGGAGCTGCCTCTGCCTCAAAACACCCCTCCAGGGTATGGCAGCCACAACACTGGGCCACATCCAGCTATCTCAATAGGCATTTCTGAGTGTCCTTTTCCCAAGCTTACACAGAAGTTCAGATGTTCCAGGACGGACATCCTGATCCCTGCAGTTCCCAAGCACAACCAGATTGCTCTGGGCTGCTGGCCCTCACATCACTAACTCTTTTAATGAAGAGAAAAATCCTCAGAAAATACAGAGTTTTTCCTTTAAGTTTCACTTACCATTCTACAGGAACAGTGGAGATTTTCTCTACAATGATTAGAGAAGCATGCACCTCTTTCCAGTACCAATACTGCCTGACAACAGCAAACCACAGCTTTGCTGGAAATAGTTGCATGGAACAATTTGTGTATCCAAGAGTAGGGTGGGAGCCAAACCTCTGCTGTGGTGGTCTCCTGGGGGTGCAGCATTTTCCTTGAAATCCCTTCAAGCACTCTTGGTAGCCCTCTGGGGGAGACCCTGAAAGCACTTCACAACCAGCCCAAGGAATGTCCTCTGGCCTTGGCACAAAGCCTGTGGCAATCTTGTTTCTCTAACAAGGAAACCCTCTCCTCCAGTAAGGCCTCTGATCTGACAGTGTGGAGTAATACTCATCATTTAGATGCTCTTAAAGAGGATGAAGAGTTTTGGGACTGGGATGGATGCACTTGAAATAAGAAAACTTGGTCCTATTGAGTGCTTACCTTGGGTGTGTCCTTGGTTACTCAGCTGGGAAGTCCAGACAGCAGTGTCTTGGAGTCTCAGCATTTACAGCCCTTCAGGGAACTTAGGGCTGAGAGCCACTGTGCTGACCAGCAGCACTCATCCCCTTGACAGAGGGCTGCCTTCTCCACCTTAAAGATGATGTGAATGAGAATCTATCTGCTTGAGCTTGGTCTGCAAACAAGGCAGGTTGGAGAAGTCTGGATGGTCCCCAGAGCACCAGATGATATTCAGATCCAGTTTTAGCTATTTTTAGAGCAAGTATCTTCAGTTTAACCATGTAAAAAGCCTCTTAATTATGTCTACAAACCAAATAGGTACCAAAGGGAATTCCTGCTACACTTTTACATGAAATATTTGTTCTGCTCAGTCCAAAAGGCAATCATCTCTACATCTTTGCAGGACTTGTAGCCTCAAAGATAAAGAATCAAATCTCTTAGACATGTTTTTGTCCCTGAAATCCAGTACTCTGCTTTTTTACCTTTTACCAGCAAAACTCTGTAGTTTCAGAATGCAGCTGTTAGCTCCTGCACCTCTCTAGGCTCAGCCCCTTGCTTCCCCTTCCTTTTGTATATGTGTTTCTTTCAGTTTACCAGCTCCATCAGGTAAGTAGATGGTTGCTATGATTTTGCTCCATGCTGAGTTAAATGCTGCTAAGAGTATTAAAGGATTGCTATAGAACAAAATGCCCCTCTGGGTGAAAACACAGTATTTAAATGTGAAAAACCTGGGTCTCTCCATGCATTCAAAATACAATTTGAAGTAGCCAGGTTTCACATGTGCTTTAGTTGGTCAAACAGTGCATACAGTGCATACTTTTGTTGTCAAAATATACATGGATCAATATTGCTCTTTGAAATCACACGGGGTCTCTGCTGGAAGACAACTGAAATGAAAATTTATCTGTCTAGGATTTCACATTGGGCTTTGTTTGCTCTCAAACTGAGGGAGATGTTAGAGAAATGCTGATGCTACAGGCACTGGGCTAACTCTGAAAGTCCTTCAGCTTTTCTTTGGTGTTTTCTGGGATATGAGGCAATGGAAGTCAGGCATAGTATTTGCTTCAGGTCCTGCTAAGTTGTAAGACATAGGGTCATAAAGATGTTATTGAGCCCTAAAATCAGGTTGTTTTTTGAAAATAACATTCATTAATTATGATTTTCTTCCCTCCTTGGGACACTTGTACTTGGATTTCTGTTACCATCAACTTTTCAAAAATTAAAAAATGGAAGTGTTTGATGCTATAACATTGTAAACTTTTAAGGCACTTGATTTTTTTTTTTTTTTTTTTTTTTTTTGGTGGGAACGGTTCTTCTGAAAGATGTGCATGGTTTGCAAAAATCTAGTTGGAACATGTGGATATTGGAAAAAACCCATGTCATTTCCAACTGTTAATGTCCCATCTGCCTCCCTAAGATTCCGGCCCTCTGCAGTTTTTTATCTCATCTCAGTCTTGATGCAGCTTTTTATGTTATTGCCCCTGCAGGGATGAAAACAAGCCCCACTGACAAATAACTACATGCACCACAGACATGCAGCTTCTGGACCAACCTCCCCATCTGTACCTTGGGCTGAGGGCCAGGTGCTGAGAGTTGGGACAAAAAGAAAAAAAAAGATAAAACTCTGATTTATTGGTTTTCTGTACACCTGCACACAAGAGGGTGCAGAACATCCTTGCCACGATGATGCAAGTGCACAGGTTGTCAGATAATTTGAAGGCTGGATAATAACTGCCTAAGTGCATTTTTTAAGGAAAGTGCATATGTTTTGCAATGCCTGCTAACAAGCTGTAGAGGAGTAGCATGGAAATCGGCATCCCCCTGCCCCCGCTGAGCCTAGAAAATGCTTTTTAGAGCAGTTTGTTTTAATTTTAGTGGAGAGATTTGCTTTAAAAGCTTGTACTCTCCATAGTATTATGCAACATATGCCCTGAAAGGCATGTTATTTAATCTGTTTTCTTGTTTGTGTTCCATTTAATGCTAAAAGGAAAAAAGGGAATACAGAGGTTTTCTACTGTCCTCCCCTTAGCAGCTTTTTGAGGAGGGTTGAGAAGCAAAAGCAAGGGACATCATATTTCTGCTCCAGGAAATATGGCACAGGATGGATGAATTTCGGACAAGGAGGAAAGAAACCGGAAGGTGTGGAGCCAATTTCTGCCTGGTTCTGCATGCAGGAGCAGAGACTGTGCTGCTGGTGAACGTAAACAGCACAAAGTTTGTGTGGCTTGGCATTTCACAGGCACTCCAGCCATTTCAGGGCATGGCAGCTGCTCTGTGGTATCACTGATAGCAGCAGTACTCTGCTTCCTGAGTGATGGGCTTAGTCCAAAACTTCAACCAGAAACTGGTGAAACTTGGAAAAAATCTGCTTTTTTAGCACAAATGAAAGTGCAGGATTGTTTCTGTTGCTAACCTCCAGAATAAATGGCTCTATAGGCCCTGTCGGTATGATTTCATGAAGAGAAACCCAGGACAATTCCAGCCATGAATTCCTGTTATTTTGGGGAAGTCAGGTGCTGCTCCACAGAAAGCAGGGTTTTGTTTCTTGGTTAGGCTGCAGGATTTCTGCCTGGTGTTTGGCTCCGGGCCTCATCCTGCACTCCTCTCATGGACTGAACTGAAATAGTTTCATTCTCAGAGGGCTCTGGGGAGCACCCTCAGCCCTGTGCTCAGACACAGCTGCTGAAACTTCCCCAGGGTGGTGTTTTGGGGTTTAAAAATCTCTCACTCCCAGTAAGGGCAGCTCCGTTTTCCCACCTTTTGCCAGCAAGAAGAAAGTGATTCCCAGGAAAGAAAATAAATTAAAGCCCTGTTGGAGTTATTTTCCCAAGGAGAGATTGGGAGGACATGGTTTTGGGGGAAGGTGACAAAGGAAAAGACTGTATTCAGTTTTTGGGCAAGAATTATACAGAAAAATTCTTGTGCCACTGTTGGTCTCCTCAGCAGCTGACTCAGGCTGACCCAAGCCCAATCTTCAGGGCAGAAACAGCCTGGGTAAAGCCCAGAGATCCAGTAAGTTTCTCACCGCTGGCCACTCCAAGTCATTCTTGCTGGTCACTGCAGGACTTTCCCTTGGGTGTGGAGCAGACACCCTCCCAGGCTCCCTAATGCAGGTTGTGCTTTTACACTCAACAGCCTGGTGCATCCCCTACACTTTCAGCTACCACTTGCAGGGAAGAAATGTAACATAATATGATGCTCAGATTGTGGTGGGGTATTTTTTTTTTATTATTATTTTTTTTATTTTATTTTTTTTCTTTGAGGCATCTCATTTTCAGGAGAAGGGGAGGAAAGGAAAGAGACTTTTCAGTCTGGATGTGGGAGTCTTGGCACCCCTCATCCTGCATCTGCCCCGGGTAGGCTCAGACCCTGGTCATTCCCCAGGAAGGAGATAATTTGGTGAGTTTACTCTAAGGCTATGAAGCTCCACTGAGGTTATGCCCCAGAGCAGCTTTGCAGGGGACAAAGACAGCCTCACTCTCAGAGCCCTGGACCAAGCACATCTCACTCTCCTAGCAAGCAGAATTCTTGGCTGTGCTGTCACAGCCATACCTAAAAAAAATAAAAATAAAAAATTACCAAACAACAACAAAAAACCCAAAATGCAATGCAGTGTTTCCCACAGACTTTCCCAGCTGCATGATGTAGTTGTGATCTAAATACCCAAGGCAACATTTTCAGAGCTTCAGGTAAGCACACCAGAAAGTTAAGGGATTTTTATTGGCACAAAGGATCCTTTTCAGTCAGTGGCTAAAGGAAATAGGACAAACCTGGACAGAAGGAGGGTAGTGCTTCATCTCAAGCCCCCTAAGTCCTTTATCTTTTGTCAGATGATCTGACTGCCACAGGTAACCATACTTTGAAAAACCCCTCTTGTCAAAATTTCTGATAGCAAAATCCCTCTTTAATCTACTCTGAATCAAGGCCATGCTGGCCTTTTACGTGCTGTCAGGGTATCCCCAACAGTGATGTTGTCCAGGACGATGACAGGTTCATAAGAGTAATGTCAGCTCTGGTGACGAAATGCAGAATTGATTCTAGAATTCATTATATGATGGATCAGAATTTTCTCATGGAGCAAGGCTTGGTCTGTAGATTCCTACCGTTAGAGGGGGGGAATAAAACATGGCCCTCATGTTTTAAGAGCATGAGGAAGGATTCACTCCTCAGGCAGTTTTCCTTCAATAACTGAGCATGAATACAGCACTGTACCCCTAACCAAAAAAATAAAAATAAATGTAAAAACAAGGGAGTGGCCAGGCTTAAAAGCAGTATTTCAGGTGGGATGCTTTGTAGTCATGCACTGCCATGTTCTGGGTTCTTGATCTACCTCAGGGGTGTATTGTGGCCAACCCTAGAAGTTAGAAAATAATAATTTAAATAATTTAATAATATTTAATAATATAATTTTTTAAATGCACAGAAATCAGCTGGCACCTTCCTAAATCAACACGGCTTACAGTAATCAAAGTAAAGAAAAATTAATTGATTTTATTTGCTTTTTTTGGTATTTTTTAGGGAAACAAGCCCTTTAAAAACCTGATGGTATTTTACTGAGTAGATGAATAAATATGTGGTGGGCTGATCCTGACTGGATACCAGGTACCCACCATAGCTGCTCTATCACTCTCCTCCTCAGCTGGACACTGGGGGAAAAACAAAAAATAGCATATAAGTCAGGATGAGGGCAGGGAGAAATCACTCACCAGTTACCATCACAAGCAAAAGAGACTCAGCTTGAGGAAATTAGTTTAATTTATATAATGCATTATCAATCAAAGAAGAGTAGGGTAATAAGGAACAAACTCAAATTTTAAAATACCTTCCCCTCACTTCTTTCTTCTTCCCAAGCTCAACCTCAGTCTGCCATGAAATTCTCCAGCACAAGTTCTTCCCACATAAACTGCTCTGGTGTGGGTCCCTTCCATGGTGTGCAGCCCTTCAGCAGCAGGTCACTCCAGAGTGGGTCCCACGCTGGGGCAGGTTTGCTGGCAGGACCTGTGACCCAAAGGGGGACCCACATCACAGGTCCTGCCAGGAGCCTGCTCCAGTGTGGGCTTCCCACAGGATCACGACCTCCTTTGGGTATCCTGCTCCAGCATGAGCTCCTCCATGGGCGGCAGGGGCACAGCTGCCTCACCAGGGTCTTCGTCACAGGGAGCAGAGACATCTCAGCTCCAGGAGGAGCACCTCCCCCCATCCTGCTTCACTGACCTCAGTTTCTGCAGGGCTGTTGCTCTCACATATTCTCACCCCTCTGTTTCAGCTGCTGTTATGCAGGGGTTTTTGTCCATTCTTAAATCTGCTATCGGCCTTGGACAGCAGCAGGTCTTTATTGGAGCTGGATGGCACTGACTTCACTGGACACAGGGCAAGTGCCTGGCGCCTTCTTGCAGAAGACACCCCTGCAATCCCCCATTGACAAAACCTTACCATGCAAATCCCAATATAAAATAAAAAAGTAATCTGACATTCCTAGACAAGCCCAAATTAATTAATTAACTTGAGAGAAAGCAAATTAAAGTGCTGGTTGTTTAATAATAAAAAAAATCATACAGATTTTTATGAGTTGTGGAAAAAATTCTAGTGTCCCCAGGGTAAGGTAGACTGTGGAGTAACAGGAAAGAAAAGGATCAAGTTTTTCCCAGCTAACGATAGCTTCACTGTTTAATCAATGTGCCTTCTCAGGCTGGTTGGAAAAAGATGGACGATTGTGAGTAGGGGTGTAAAAGAGGGTGGGAGTTGTGTGAGTCTTCACGGATGCAGAGGCTGGATGCTGAGCATAAAAACTTCACTTTTAGGGTAGTCTCAGTCTTTGTGTCTAGTTCAGCCTTTTCTTCATTTTTCAGTTGAGCCACATCCCAAGTCAACAGTCAAGGGAAGGTCCTGCTTTGATAGAAAGCTTGTTACCTTCTTGGAGCAAGCACGTGTGGAGTAAACAAGAAGGGGTTGCTGCTGTTGCTGTTGGGTGCTTCCCAAAGGAGAATTTCTGTCTGCAGAGGTGGCTGGGACTTTTTGGCTGTGAGGTGGGAGGTAGCATGAGAGTCAGGACAGCTGCTCTGTGCCTGCTGGGTTTCACTTCACAGTTTGAATGGGAGTCATCAGTCAGTTTTCCTCCTGGCCCAGTGGCTGAGACAAGCAGGGAGCCTCCATCCTGGTGGTCTGATAGATGATCAGTTCTGTCTATAATTCTTACACGGGCCTTGAGGCAATTTGCTCTGGCCTGCAAATACAAGATACAGCCAAGCTGGGTGCCAAAATGAGATGTCAAGTTGCGCTGCCCTTTTCAGTGAGATGAGAAATATGCCTTGGACATGAACGCATTCATCTCAGAGGCCTGCCTGCAAAACCCTCAGGTTTTTGTATAAGGGAGTCAACCTGGCATCTGTACACTGAGTGGGCTCCAACAGGCCTGCGTGCCCAGCTCCTCTGCACCTGCACTGGGCTTTTATCTACACACCAGGAATTGACACAGGCATGATGGCAGCTGCCTCTGCAGGGGTGACATCCTGTCCCTGCCAGTAGCCTGGAGAGACCATGGCAGCATCTGTGGCACAAGAGCACATCTTGTACTCCACAGCACCCTGTAGCATCCTGCAGAATCCCATCACGTCTGTCTACAGCTCGCTGTCCTGTCACTGGAGCAAAATTCATTTACTCTTCCTGGCTGTGCTGGTGCAGGGAAAGGTGCTGCTTGCCCAACCAGCCCTCCCTGGCTCATCTAGAGATGGCAGCCAAATGTGAGTGGAGTGCTTTATTCAGTTGTGGCCTTTGGCTGAATAGATGTACTGGGGTAATTTAGTGCAGGGGGATGGCTCACTCCTTGGCCAGTGTATAATGTGTCTCCTCTTTGGTGACAAAGGACTGCAGAGAGGAAAGCTGAGTGCCAAGATTTATGGAGCCACGTGTTTATCAAGGATATGAAAAGAGAGAAAAGACCTTACTAAAACTCAGCAGCATAGTGGCAACTTTTTTTCTTTTTTAATGCTAGAGAAAAAATTAATTCTCCCCACTATTACTCTTTCTCTGCTGGCTTGCGTGGTATTTCTTTATTGGGTCTAAAGCCCGTCTGCTTGCCCTGCACTGCCAAGGATAAGCTCTGGAACAGAGCAACCCTGCATGGGAAACTCTTAGTGACTGGTGTGGGGCAGCAGACAAGCCTGCCTTTGTATGGTGGTTTGTTTTGGAGGTTTGTTTTGGAGGTTTGTCACAGCCTGACACAGACAGGCACCACCCAGCCCCTGGGTGTGCCCCGTGCCGAGCCCAGGGACCCTCGGGGACTTTGGGCTGGGGACAGAGCTCTCCCAGAAACCCACACCCTTAAAAATGGGGAGAGGAGGGGATGGGACAAAAGTAGTAATGAGGTGTAGGGTTAGTCAGGAGTGTGTGTGCTATTTTGGGAAGCTCAGTTTTCAATATAGTATGGCCTTTTTCCAGATTAGAAGTGGTGTAAAAATATCCCGACCTTTTAAATAGTTTCAAACAGGTTTCTTAAGGACAAGCCTCACTTAAATCTGAAGCAAATATAATTGAAAATATTACAGATTTTAGTTAACACTTTCCTTTTTGGACTTTGTAAGGAGCAAAATGTGGTTTTCCTGCCTGGAGACCCTTGAGGCTGAGCTCTTGTCTCAAGGCACCTAGTTACAGGTTTAAAATCTCCACATTGCTTTCAAATATATATACAGGGGTTTTTTTATTAACTTATTTTTTTTCGTCCTTCCATGCAGCACCACTTTTTCTTTGTAGATAACAAGTGGCTGGAAATGAAAGCCAGGGGTGGGAATAGAAGGATTCAAGGGCTTTTTGGACTTCAAGCAGGTGGTTAAAAAGAAAAGGTCACAGTGTGGTAATACAGTCACTTATATTTCTTGTTTGTTTTTTTTTCTGCTCCAAACAAACACCAAACAAAGAAAATGTAAAATTGCTTCTCTCTTCAGACAACACTGAATTACCTCTAAGTAGTATTCAAAAGTCTGTTATTAAGCATGATGAAGTCTGCATGTTTCCTTCTGCTTTCTTTGAAAAACAAAAGTGTTCTCCTCTTCAAAACACAGCAGTGGGCTGTGACAGATCCTGAGCACAGAGTTACCCCTGGCCTGGCCCAGCCAGAGACAGCGACCTCCAGACTGTGCTAGAGGAGCCATCTGTGGAGCCATCCTTGAGGATGGACAAGGATGATGAGTATTATGATGAGACATGATAGCTGTTCCTGGCACAGGGCTGCCAGGCAGGAGAAATTCCACACTCAGAGCAGCGCTGGAGAAAAGAAAGAGATGGGATGAATCCTACTAATTTTTTAAGCAGGTTTTCTCTGCACATTCCACAGAATATAATATACTGGTGGTACACCTATACCTGTAAAATTGTTTACATGGTAAAGCACCTCCTGGTGCACACAGACTTAGGACCTGTGTCTCAGAGCTGTCCCTTGTCAGTCGCCCTTCCTATAAATGGGATATTTTGTATTTTATTTTTCTGAAGGGTCCCCAGGACAAAGAACAAGCCCTGGCTGCAGTACATGGGATGAAATTGTGGCAATACTGTGTGGAGAAGTAAAATTGAATGAAGCAAGATCCCACTGAATGTTTATATCAGACTAGGATGGGAACAGGGAGCTGTGGGGAGGGGAATGGTCTATGGATGCTTGTTTGGAAATGTATTTGGACATGACATGCCTCTGCTTGTGCTGCTGCCTCTGGAGGGGAATGTGTGGGTCTAGAAGGTGCTCCATGCAGTGGAGAAGGTGCAGATTTGCCAGGGGCTGAGAGAGGACAGTTGCCCACTCCCACAGTGACCCCTTTCTTGGACAGGTAGGGGCAGAGGTATCCACTGAGACCTCTCAGCATTTGATGTGTCCCCAAAACCTCATGACAGGAGTCACCGCTCCACTTCAGTCCCGGATGAGCAGGAGCCATCTGGCAAGGGGGCGGTTGCTGGTGGGCTACAACAGCAGCCAACTGAATGCAATAAAACCACATGGGGTATTTTTGGAAAAGCTGACATCTTTCTTTCTCTATTTAGCACTGAATAATCCAAGAACCTGGCTTCCCTGCACTGTGGGCCTTGCTGAAAGCGACACTCAATGGGCAGGAAATGCTGCCACCTGTTTTTGATGGTTGCAGACACCACCAGTACATTTGGATATAAATGAATTAATTCACCCTTGATCTTCAAAATTCAGAAAAACTTCAGATGAACTGCAGGTCTTGGTACCTAAAACTGACAGATAATTTCCATGGGCCCTCAGGGGAGAGGAGTCTTTGCCTGCAGTGCCTCACATGATGTCATCATTTGCCCTCAGTTTCCAGATGATGCCAACTCAAACTTTCTATTTCCATCATCTTACAAGGAGCTTTTAGCTATAATGGCTTTATTGAGCTCTTGAGTGTTAAGCAAAACAATCCAGCTATGAAGTTAATTGTGTCTGCAAAATGACAGGGATCTTACAAACTGCAAACACCCAGCCCACTCGGGATAAAAATGGTTCATGTAGCTCTAACAGTACACACGGTTGATTGAGAGTTTGTTAGTAATTTGGGTTTTTAGTAAATATAACCCCCACATTTTCATCAGCAATTTGAAAAAAAAAAAAAAAAAAAAAAAAAAAAGAAGAGCTTTGCATTTTCAGGTTTTTAAAGTGAAAAACCCAATATCCCCCTTCTTGCTCTCAAGTTTTGGAACATTTGCATGTAAAGAATAGGATAAGCAGCAGCATCAGGCCCTTCAGTGGGCAGTTGTGGGGGAGGGGGGTGTGAAGGACGTGTCAGCCAAAATGCTACTTAAACAAGAGGCATCTCTGCTGTTTCCATTAGCACATTTCTGCTTTGTTTCTAGGCGTGCAAATTGTGAGCAATATCTCTGTCATGGTTTGGATTTCTGAAAGTCCAAGTAGATTTTTGTGGGCATTGTGTTTTGGGAAGGAAAGTGAGGATGGGTGAAAAGGTAGGAACTACATCCAAGCAAGTCTGGCTGTGGGAACAATTCGGTGCCTTCATGCACGTAAAATGGGTGGTCCAGAAATAAACTGGAGACTTTAAAACCTGCAGCTTTTGGAAAATGTGATGAACAAGCACCAGCAATATACCATGGGGAATTTGGGGCCAGGAAATGCTAACTTTAGCTACAGCAATGCTGTGTTTAGGGGTTGTGGGGCCAAAGTGAGAGGCCCCATGGTCCAGCTCTGAGTCAACACTGCCTCTGGAAACCTGCACCCTGTCCTGACTAGGGGAACTGCCCAGATAATGAAGAGCAATTAAAGTCCCAGAACATCTCCCTACGGAGGGAATGGTCACTTCACCAGGTTTGGGCAGCTTTTATTTGCCTTCACAGACACTTTTCCAAGTCTCTCAGAAGGCTCTTTCAAGCATTTTGTGTTCACTATTTATTTCCATGCATTGTGTATTTCCACACTGCAGTGATAGCCGTGAGCAAGCTAAATGCTGGTGCCTTTAACCTGCTTTTAAGAAGGCGTTTGTTTAGCCATACCTTGCACAGGGCTACATCACAGGCAAGTGCTGTGCAAGATGAGCTGATGAAACAGGACTTTTACAGCTGGCCCAATTAAAGTCCTTCCAGCAGCAGAACTGGCTGCAGCACCCGGCTGTCTTTGCCCACCCTGGCAAGGATATGCTAAACCTCATCTTGGAAGGATTTATGTAGTGCTGCACTTCATGTATCAAGGGAGACATTGCTGCACAGAGCAAACATCTGTACTTAAAGCCACATGGAAGCTGCTGCTCAAAATAGAGATAATTCCTCATGCAGCTATATAGAAAAGCCTTCCTTAAAAGTTAGTATTTTCTTTTAATTGCTCTTCCTCCATGTAAATAAAGCATAGTCTTCATGGAACTGTTACCATTTTTAACAGTGGTTTCTAATTCTAGATTTTGAGATTTAGGGGTGGCCAGGCTCCCAGGAAACCACAGGAAATTTTAAAGCACACAAAGCACCATGATCCCTTTGAGTGTGTGATACACTGCAGGGTTTCACAGTCCAGGACAGCTGGAAAAGCTTTGTCTGGATATGGGTGTCCAGACCCAGAGACATTTGTAAATCTTTACCTGCTGAACCTCTTAATCCAGGGCAAAACATTCTGCTGTTGCATTTTTCAGCTGAAGATACATGGGCTGTGACCACATGGAGTCTCCTTCAGCAGAAAGGACCCTCAGTGAGAGGCACAGGGGGTGATCAATGCAGCTGTTGCTACTGGCAAAGGTGCCCATCACCCCTAGGGCAGTGGCCTCAGTGCAGGTGCTTCAGGGGTCCCTTCAGGAGGCAGCAGAGGACTCCCCTCTTCCATTGCAGGAAGTGCAGCCACCCCATGGCTTTCTGATGGCCAGGATTCATACTGGAGAGCATGGGAGAGAAACATGGAGCCTTTTATGCAACAGCACAGGAGATTCCTCATGGAGCAGGAAGTCTCTCTGCCATGTTATCTATTCCTTCCAGGTCACTACCAGGACACTGCAAACAAATTTGTGGTCTCAGCCTAGAGAGCAGTGGAGAGCTGCTTGCCCTGGGAGGGCACCAGGGATCCTTTTGCTATGGCTCCTGCCCTGGTTTTCAACACAGGGAGGAACTGTGGGACCAGTAGTGGGACCTGCCCTGGTCTCTGGCTTGGGGGAGGTCCTGACCAGGGCACAGCCAGCACATTCCTGTTGGCAAAGCAAGTGCCAACCTACCTCCATCTGAGCATCTCAGCATTAGTTCAGTTCCAACCCCTTATCCATTCTCAGCTACAAGAAACAAACCAAATTCACTTGTGGTACAGCTCCAGTGAAATTTAAGCTTAATGGAGCCAAGTCCACCAGCAGGCAGAGAGGGTGCAGAACCTTTTTAAAGGCAAAAGAAGGCAGTTGGGAACCTCTGAAGATCCCCTTATCCCATGGGACTTCTGAATAGCATCCAGCAGTGCCTTTCCTTCCCCACTTTGCTACACCTGCATGCCCCTGATTTTCGTGGTTTCTGCAGTGCCTTTGGCACACACCCGTTATCACAGTGCATGGCTCTATCAGCATCAGTTTTCAGAACTGCCATGTGTGCTCCCTTACAAAAGCACATGGCTGCATTTAATGCTGGACTGAAGAAAGCCCAAGGCATAGATCAGTCTGGATCAATAACCAGCTGCTGCAAAACCATGAGACTTTTAAAAAATGTATTTATTTAGTTCAAGTTTTGATGCAGATTTATGTTTATATTATAAATTGTCGCTCCCGGATGATTCAAGCACACACAGTTCTGACAGTTTATTTTAAGCTGAACATCTCCATTTACTGAAACCAGTATTCATGCAGAACCCTTTTATATGGCAACTTGAATGAGTAAACCTCCTCAAATCCTTCACATCTTGTGTGTGTGTGGATCTGGCAGTCAGTAATGTTTAGAATGTATAAGCCTGGCGTGGAGCAAAAAGTGAGCATGACACTAGAAAGGTGGCTTAAGGCACAACAGAGCAGTGCTTGTTGATTAAGTGGGTAGAGCCTACAGGAGATGAACTGGGAGCAAGCACAGACCGCTGCCCTGAGCAGTGAATTGGGTGTGAATAAATGATAAAGTTCAATGCAAGGTCATTGAGGAAGTCATGTAAGAGAGGCAAGAACAGTCTTTGAATAATCTGAAAAGGTATGAGGAAATTTTAATCAAGGTGTATGGCTGTGGTTTCACAGCCAGTGCAGGAGGGTGGAAAGCAGATTCATGACGGGGCACACAGAACAGTGATGTATAGCTGGAAAAGCCTGGAAAAAACACTGGAATGTTGTTTTGTTCCTGTTCTGACATTTATTGCCCAGTTCTAGTGCCCTGGCATATGCATGAGATATAATTTCTGAGATTAGAGAACCATCCTGATAGAACACTTCTGGCTGTTTCTAAAAGATCTTTATACATCCAGAAGGAATTTTTGAAATGGATAAATCACTGAGAAATTGGTTCACATAAATAAGACTAAGAAGTATGGAACACTGTGATGCTTAATTCACAACTCTCTTCTTCTCAGTCATTAATTTCATCTGGACTACTCCAGCCAAAAATATCAAGCAGACAGAGAAGTGCTTGCAGAATTCAGTGCAACTATTTCAAACAGTGTACAGGGGGCTGTTGTTGGTAAAAGACCAAACATGGGTATTGTTTTAATTGCCTTATTTCATAAATAGTTGCATGCTTTTTGTGGATTATCCTCACACATTTAAAGCTTTGTTTTGCCTGATATAACTGCTCAACTGCACCAAGAGGAATAAACTTTACAAGTTTATTCTATTTTATTAAAATCAATGTATACAGCTTCAAAAAGCAATTAGTATTTATTTAGCTAAAATGTTTCAAATATTAATAGCAGCTTCAAAATGTTGACAAGTCCTAAAGCCCAGCAAGTAACATGCTTTGATGTGTTTGTCTTCTGGCAGCTGAAGAGAGAACTGATTTAAAATGTAAATAATTAGTTTGCTTAATATTTTCTTTCCAAATGTGAAGTCTGTTTGGGTTTTTTCTCCCTCAAAACTGTGGTTTAAATTACATTTTGTTGATATTATTTACAATGTATCTCCCAAAAGAAAATGGAGACAACTTGCCTGCAGACATCCACCTGACCTGGTTCTTGCCTGCAGGTAACTCGCTGTGCAGGTTTGGCACATGTTGGCCTCAGTGTGGCACATCTTCCTACCTATCAGCAGGCACACCAGCAACCCTGCTGAGGCCACAGCTCCGTTCAGGTCAGCAGGATTATTTGGTTTTTTTAAGATTAAATTAATTCATTTTTGAAGGATTGCTGCCATGATAAAGATTTTTTTTAGTATGAAGGGATTAATTTACACCTTAGGTATTTCAAAATAAATCTCTATGGATATTTTAAGTTTATTTTTATTTTGCAACTAAATAGAGCAGTTGTGGAGGCCTGATTCCCAGCTGGGTTAAGTCAGCTTGCAGATATTGGAGATGCTATGATGGTTACAGCAGCTGAGGACTGAGGTCTAGAGTTTCCCTTAATATATGATGCAGATGTACAAGTCACAACCACAGTGGCAACTTAACACATCTATCTGGCAGTGCATGAGCACCTCTCAGTCCCAAAGGAACCCTTTTATCCCTTACCAACAAAAGAAATAATCTTTGAAACACTGAAAGCACAACGACAAAACCAAATCTTGTACTGAAAAGGCATGGCCAGAGAGGAATTTAGGTTCTTTTTGCAAAGGGTATCATGAAATACAGCTCTGAGCAAAAGCCCAGTGATGCTCCAGCCCTTTCTGCTGCTAAGAAATCCCACGAAGGCCTGTGGGACACTAATACTGCTGTGAGAAGGAGGTGACTCCTGATGCAGAGGAGTCAATAAGCCCAGGAGATCCTCACCTGGCTGTTAGGGCTGCTGCAGTAACTGAGAGAGGGCACACACCTGCAGCATTCCTGGCAAGCTCCTGCTATGACTCCATGACACTCTTAGACTGAATTTAACATCCTGCAAACCTATGAGCCCTGCCTGGTATCTGACACTGTGTCCTTCTGTGAGATCCTGTTTTACAATCAAATGAAGGTTTCTAATCAAATGGCAACATTTACACATTTCAAAGTGTCATTTGACTTCTCCTCTGACATTAAAAGACACTGCATCTCCACACAGATGAGTTCTTTCCAATGGCAATCTGCACAGGATGTGTTAAATACAGCCAGCTGACCTCGCAAGAAAATCACCTGCAGAGTCATCCCAACAGTTACTAACAGGCCCGAGCAGGCTGGTAGAGCAAGCAGATACCTCAGCTGTCTCCCACAGCTAGGGACCTTTGCAAAGGGGGTTCCTACAGCCAAACTGAGTCCTGCAGGCTCCCTTGCCAGTGAGTGGAGAGTGCTCTGAGGGCACAGCATCTGCCCTGCTTCAGACGGGTGTGCCAAGACCCACACTCCTGGCTCGTGGTGGCTCTGACAGGGCAGATGCCCACCTGCCTTTGTGGAAACTGAGTGGCCACTCCAAGTGCCTCATTTCAGTCACAATTAATATAGCAGAGGAATGCCAGCACGTTTTTAGCCAGTAACAAATGAGTCAATAGGTGTGCTTTCCTCCACTAGAACCTATACATATAAACCAATGCTCTTTAACTCAAGGGTAAAAGGAAGAAGTTCAGCTTCGGGTTATTTTTTTTCAAATCAATCATATGCTAAATGCTGTTCACAGGAGACTGCAACAGTGAGTCCCTTAGTGCCTTTCCCGTGTCCCTAGTCAATTCTAATCCCAAAATGCAGTTTAGTTACATATGGATGTGTCATGTTTCATGAGGGTAACGTATTTACAGGCTGACTGCTCTTATTTACATTGCTTTCATCTCTTCCTTTCATTGGCATTTTACAGTATCATATTATCAATTCAGCCTTTGGGAAAGAGGCCAGTGTACATAAATCTTCGGAAAAAAAAGATCCTGGGTGGATTAGCAAGTGACAGATGGTAGGCACTGTGTCTTGCCACACTGAGGCAATCCACAGGGCAGGCAGGTTGCCAGGCACAGAGTATGGCATGGACAAGTTGTGGCCTTAGAAAAACTGATGGCAAGCAATACAAAGGCCATGAAAACCTGCAATGAGGAGAAGTGCAGCGGATAGTTCATCTGTGGTCATGGTGACCAGGGGTGAAAGAACCAAGCAACATTCCAGGCTAAAGCCCCTGGGATCCATCAGTCTGGCACAGGGCAGCCACACACCCATGTACCAGTGGCAGTCTGGGGTTTACAACCATGAGAGGTTGGCTCAGAGATAACCTCAGAAAGCAGCTTCCTGTTTTGGGGCTGGAGATAGCCTGCTTTACACCAGGCTCAAATACCTCTGCTTAGCATGTACCTTCAGAGCTGGTCATTTGGCTTCACCATCCCCAAGGACTCGATTTAACCTGGCTGAAACAACAGAAAAGGTGTCTCACAAAATTCCACTCTGCCTTCATCCCATGAACAGGCAGAACAGACCTCTTTGGTAACAGTGGCTGTGGTAGTGCTCCAGCTCCCAAGATCACAGGCTTCCCAGCTCAAACTCTACAGCAGACATGAGGCACCAGTTCTTTGCCACCAAATCCTTCCTTACAAACAAGCAGCGAGCTTTTTGTACAGCATGATGCAAGGCCATGCCCAGCCAAACACCAGCTACTCCAAGGGAAGGGCTGAGTTACAATTAATGCCAGACTGGGAAGTCACTTTGCAATATGGATGGTCATTTATTTATTGTTTTATCACAACACATCGAATGCTATGGCTGCAATATCAGAACATGGTGTCATTTATAAAATATCAGTATTATTAATGTGGTGGTAGAATACTGTTAACATTTACAGAGAGGTGTATAATAATTCCATAGCTTTGCCTCAGTGACAAAATACACTGGCAAGCAGATGATGGATGGAATACAGTGACTCTTTATTAACATGTTTTTTCCTCCTTGATTACTGAATGGCCTACAATGATATCAATAGTTGTTGCTGAATCTAACCCTTTCAAATATGGTAGATAGATCCTTTGCTTTTACAGTACGTGTCAGAATAAAAGAGAAGCATCTGAAAAATAAAGAAAAGGCATTTCCTTACAAAATGAGATGAAAAAATAAAACAATATAAATGGAACTTTCAAGTGTTTCTTTTTATATTTAAAGCTCTTATTTCAATAAACTGTATTTAAACATTCTTAAATAATCATTCTGTACCTTTGATTTTCTGTTTCACCTTTGGAAACATATAGAGTAATCTCACTATAAATGTGTGCAAATAAAAAATATATAAATATATTTATGGCCCACATCATAAAAAGGTGGTCTCGGAATTTTCATTTTTACAATGATCAGTTGGGGTTCCTTTCATTTTGTCCTGCAAGCAATTTGAGCTCTCTTCTTTTAAGCCTTTGAAGTCCACATGCAAAGAAGAGCCAAGCACACAAATACTGTCCCGTGTTTCATTTTGTAAACTGCTTGATGACACCTGTAAAACAGTCCCAATGTGACTGAACAGTGGAGTTGATGTGATCCACTTCAACAAACTGAAGTCTTCTTGGTCGACTGCTGAGCTCCATGGGAGTGTTGTTCCCACAGACAATGACTCCACCTCCGAAGTGCCACACTGAATGTCATGAAACCCCACGGACCTTTCCAGACTACCTGCTGATGAGGGGAGCTTGTTTTCCTCATACAACACAGCACCCTGGGGAGAGGCAGCCGCAGTCTGATCTGTTTTATGTTCTGCCTTTGTGTGCTCTCGGAAAAGTGACTCCCTTGTTTGAGGAGAGGCTGGCAAAGGAGTGCTTTGGTTATTAGCCTTATAACAATCACTAGCATTTGAGCCAAGGCTCAGGGAGAAGCTGTCGGCCAGGAGTTGTGTCTGACGTATTGTCTCCTTTACATTCAACTCGGTGAGGAGCTGGGTGCGAGTCTCTGGGGACAGTTTACTCAACTGGCGTCCAAGCTGAAGCTGGGTGGGGAACAGAGTTCCCTGAAGGGTTCTGTACAGGAATCTGCAAGATGAGAATGGGCATGTGAAAAGAAATCAAAGAGGGAAATACCCAATACGTTATTAACGGGAAATAACCAAGACAAAAGTACAACGTAGAAAAATAATGCTCTACACAAGAAAGCTTGCAGATGGACAGCTCTGAATGCTGTGCTAATATTTTGATTAATAACTTAATTAGGCAGTGTAATAAATCTGTATCTTTAGCCAGTGATCCACCTTGTGATTACACACCGTCTTTCATCTTTCCTGATGAGGAAAGGCAATGGGGATAAATCTGCAGAGCAAGCCTCCTACATCTACAAATTGGCAAGTAGGTCCACAACATACTTATAAACATTAACATATTTGGGTACTCTGCATTTTATGTGAGGATGGACTGAATCCAGAAGCATCACAGAACACCTCACAGGGTAGGAAACCTCTGCATGGCCGGAAGTTTTGAACACCAGTCTACAATTACCCCATTCCTGTGGTCCCTGGCCAGGAGCTGTGGTCTGTTCCTGTGGTCAGGAGCACAGAATAGGTTAGACCTGGCTTCAAATAATCAGCTGCTGAAAGAAACTGAGTTGGCTGGTAGGCAAAACAAAAGATGGAGGGTGGAAAATGTTCTTGTTCTCCCAATCAAATGCATAAAGTGCCTTTACAAACAAGAAAAGATATGCCAGAAGATACAATACCTGGGCAGCAATGCAACAACTGGTGATATAATGCAAGTGAAATAGAACACAGGGTCTCCCATCAGCCTTTCCATGGTCCAGTAGGGATTGGATGGAGGATGGCAGACTGGGCAGGAAGCATTGTAAACCAGAGCCACGAAGAAAAATAAAATGATACTGAAGATGCAAGATGACCAGTGGAGAAAAGTCTAGAATGACAACCAAAAAAAACAACGTAAGCATAATGATTCTTTATATTCTGAGAAATTTGCTGTGACTAAATTAAATTAAAACTTCTTAATTTGTGGAGTCAAATCCATGCACGGCAGAGTTTAGAGCCTTCTCCAGTTAAAAATTCTTATTACAGATACAACACTACAAAGCAGTTTGCAGATCATATTTTAAAACCCTTTCCATGCTTTTTATAAATGTCTGCTAAAAACAGAATGTGCTGAGAGAAAGAAGCAACCATCTTATGTTTTTGAAAGGTGGCACTAAGAGAAGAATTATGTCTATGCTAGTGAGTTTCTACGTAGGCTGTGGGTACCTTACCCAAGTTTTGGTTTCAATAGCCAAATGCAGGATGATGGTGAAAAGAGCTATTGTGGTGATGGGAGTTCCCCAAGAAAAGATATCCACCTCTGAATCATAGTAAGTCTGTAAGAAAGAAGACAGAATTTAGCCCAAGCTGTGTTGCCAGTTCTCCTCCAAATGCTTGAAATAGAATGGCTTAAACCAAACACTTACAAAATAGGGGATGAAGAAGCAAACCAGGCTTTGATACATAGCATCAATCATGTTCATCCAAAACATGTGTGGTTGGTACTCCTGTGTCATTAAAAAAAAGAAATTAAGAAAATCAGATCATAATGAAGATACTATCTTCCAGGATTGGTATTTTGAGGGGCATATTTTAAGGGCAGTTTTAAGGGCTTGGGCAAACAGCTTCATAACTTTGCCAATCATTCAGCTACCCTGAGGGATGAAGTATGAACAGTCTACCTGCAAGTCACTCTGTTCTGAGATGAAGTATTTTGCCTTTTTTTCTTTTTTATCCTGGAAGAGGGTGTAATTTGAATTTGATGCTCAGGCCAGGAAATATTTGTGAAGGTGCCCTATTTTATGCAGTACAGTCAGATCACTAATGAATATGAATAAATGGGTTCTACATCGCATAAGCAACATCACATTGGCAACAGAGAAAACAGAAAATGCACATGCACTTAGAGAACATCCACAACAAAGGTCTCTAGTGGCAATTCATGTAGCAATATATGCTATAAATATGTATATAAAACATATATATAAACACATATCTCTAAGTATGTGCATAAAATTGCTTGATAAAACCAATATTAAACTAACATTTTGGTTTATAGAAATATGCAATTTCAGGGGTATGGATGGTCATATAAGGGACCTAGATATAAGGACAAATAGTTTATAAATTACAAAATGTTTATAAAATTTTGGTACATATTCTACATCTCCAACATGATGAAATATGTTCATCAGGTTCAACTAGATCTTCTTCCTTTTGTGGAAAATATCATTGTAGACTAAAAATGGGAATTGAAAGATGCTTAGAAAGAATAATGGTGTTACTTGGCTTTCTGAACTAACATGGTTAATTACTGCATCAGGTTGCTCAGAGGGATTGTGGAATCTCCAGTGCTGGAGACATTCAAAACTGGACTAGTTAAAGACCTGAGAAACCTCTCCAGGTTTGAAGCTGTTTTTAACAGGGGTCTGGATCAGATGGCCTCCAGAGCCATTTAAACTATTCTATAATACAGTAGGCCCTTTTGGGAAGAGATCCCACCTGAAACAGGATTTTAAAGTTTTTAAAATGCCTTTTTAGGTATCTATAAAGAGAATACGATCAATAGATTTAAAAAAGCAAAAACAACTTAGAATGATCTCTGAGCTTCTCTATGAAAAATAACTGTTCTGTGAACCTGGGAGACTTCTCAGTTTGCCAGCTGAAGACAGGCAGACATAACCTCCCAACAAGCCTTAAGGCATTACAAGATTTCTATCATCCTAAAAATGTGCAAGAGAGGAAGATATTAATAGTACAGATCTTTCAAGTGTGATGCACTGAAACAGAAAAAATGTAGAAAACAGAAAACAACAGATGAAAAGGACAGAGTTTGGACTAATGGACTAAAGTCACACTCAAATTCTCTTTTCATTTTTCCAGGAGGGTATCTAGTACTGCCACTACATGTGTGGGGTACCAAATACAGGTGTACACTTGGAGGCAAAAACCACTTACTGTGTCCTCTCAGAAGACAGCTTTGTAAGACACTTATAAGAAGGCTTTAGCCTTCAAAACAACATCCCCACATAGACAGTTTTGCCAAACAGCAAGATTTTCCCACAGTACACTTTACCTATAATTACCGGGAATGGTTTGGCTCAAATTCCACCTGAATTCCTTCTGTTTTCATTGTGCAATTCAAGCAGATGGTGACAAGGTGTTTTCAACAGATATTTCAGCTGAATTTATCATCTGTGACTACCTCCCTCAGAGACTAAGTTTATCGTGCTTACTACCAAGGCCATCTTTCTCTTCTTTTTCTAAAGGGCTGGGAACTGAAGTTTTGAGTAAGTATTGTGAGGTTATTCTGTAAAAGCCTGCACTAGCTACAAGGTGCAATCTATTTTAGTTTTGTGGTTATTTGTGAGCCTGGACCATCAAGGAGGTGTTCAGTTTAGGCTGAATTAAATCATCCAGCCTTCTTCCTGGCACATATTAAAAATGTAGCCGGTTGGGACTTTGTTTGTTTATGTGTCTTCTGTTTAGGTGTACTTTTGGCATTTTGACTCAGATAAGAAATATCACAAAGTAATAACACTAACTTCTCAGACTGTATTTACCAGTGATCTGCCCTTTGGGAGCAGGGCTGTTTTTCAGTTGAAATGAAAGATGTTCAGGAAAGAAATTACAGTAATCAAGAAATTTTTACCTCCATATTCTGTCCGCTTTTATAAAGCTGAGGTACAGCAATTAACACTTCAGCTGGCACATCTTTATCCAGCACACCAGTAATCAGTTGTGGAAGAGAAGAGAAGAATAAATTAAAGAAGATCAGATACCACTGATCAATCATTGATGAGCCAGAGAACCCGCAGTAGAACTGGTACCAGAAGAGAAGGGCCACAAACATCTGAAACAGAACAAGCAATGCTGTAAATATAACAAGATAAGGAGGACCATCATCCCACTGTGTTCTGAAACCATTCTGATTCCAGCTCAGCAAAGACTTATCTGTGAATGCTAAACACATGAGCAATCTTTGTGAGGATACCTACTCTTTAACTCACTTCCTGATGCATGGACCACTTGGCTAAACTGCAAACATCTGACACACCTGCAAGTCTTTGTGCTGCTGGAACCTCAGATCTTGGGCATCACAGAAAATTAACTTTTGGTTCAAGTGAAACACTGAGGTGCAATTTAACTAATTGTAAAAAGCTCTCCCAGCTACCACTGACCTCTAGGCAAATGAGTACTGATGTCACAGCACTTACACAACCATTGTAAGAACAAGAATTTCCACAATAATATCCTCTGCTGGCTGAAGATGTTTTGGGAGACTTTTGTGGTCTACAACAGATAAATGCAGAGCTTTTTTGCAAGATCAACATGAGACCAGCAGCAGTAAGGAAGGTGAAACTGTAAAGATTCCTCAACCTCTCTTCTTCTTCAGCCCTATGAAGAAATCAGCTGAATACAGAGCTGCAGAGGGGTTGTTCATCTACTTGGGTTGGAGTCACCCAAAAAGAAACAAATCACACAACTCATTTGTTCTACAATCTCTTCAGCATGCAGAATTCAGAGGGATCAGAAAAGGTGCTGATTTCAGATATTGATGAAGGATTTGAGGCCTAGAAAAAGATGGCCAGCTTCCTAGAGAAGGAAATAAATTCCCAGGCTTGGTTCTCCTAAAAGTAAAATTGTATTATTCTTTGTAAAGTGATTAAAACCAGAAAATGGTTGGAAACTGTTAAGTGTTTTACTTGTTTTAACTATTAAAATGGGAAATGGCATGACCTCTGCTTTCACTTCTTCTTTTTGCATTGTTCTCAAAAAGCTTTCAGTGAGATGGAGAATGTTAACCCTTCATGAATTTTAGATATACAGAGGAAACTACAGATCTGTGTGCCCAAATGTGGTTGAAAGTTAAACACAGGAAAAAAAAAAAGGCTGCGGTGTGCTTAGTCAATGAAAGCTGCTTTAAGGAGAGTAAATCTGTCTTGTAAAGGGGAATTTCCACAGAATAAGAGGTCAGTCCTGCAGTATACAAATGTACATACACATGTATATATATATGTATATATATATATGTATATATATATACATACACATACATAAAGTAGATAAATGCTCAGGCAAAGTTTACATACTACATTGAAGTGGTTTGTATTTGAGCAGCTCACTGTTAGTGAGCTAATTCCCAATTAACCTAGGAAAAGCTAATTAAAAACCTAAGATAGTATTTTTGTAAGCACAACCTCTAGAAATGTTTCTGATATTTTCAAGAAAAATATCTTCCTCTGTGCCAAACAAGACTGAGTTACCAAAGCTTACCCTCTTCAGTACAGTTGTATGGGACATGGCAGTTTCATTCCAAAATCGAACTTATTTTGAAAAGTATTTTTTATCCACACCCAAAATCAAACAAAATTTCTTGAGTAATTTATCAAAAAGGAATTACAATAAATATGTGAATTTATATACTTTTTTCTCACTGTTTCAAAACAAAATGCAGTTAATCCTGGACATAGTAAATTCTCTCTCTAGAGCCTTGCTAATCTGTCTTGGAAACAGTTTGGCTCTGGCAAAAATAGGTAGTTTGATGAAAATACTGCTGAAAATTCAGCTGAACATCTTCCTACCACCTCTACTGTGGATCTAAATAATGCTGTTGAAGAAAGCTATACAAATAAATGAGGCTTAAATCAGATTTTTTTCCTCCTGAAATTTTATTTTGTCTTAAACAAGTTTTTAATTTTTATTTCAGATGTTCTCTCTTGACTCTGTATTGTCTCTCTGAAAAAGACAAAAGAAATTTACATAAAGATTTTAAATAAAGAAGGTTTCCCTTCTTCCCCTGCCAGATGAGGCTGTTTTATGAATGTGGTCCCAGAGAGAATTTCTGAGTGAATGAAGTATATGTCAAAAATTTTCAGTGCTGTCTTGCAGAGACAATGTATAAATGGGAAGAAGATGTGCATGCTTATGCAGGTAAAATTTTGTTTACATGAAATCCCTTTTCATCAAGCTCAGATATTTCCAGTCATGCTATGTTGTAGTTTATATTTTACTTGCATTTTTATCATCTCCATGAAGCCAAACATCTTCTTGGATAAGTCATTTAAGTTTCCAAATGGCTTTTGCAGCAATGTGAAGTTTACATTTTAAATTGGATAGGTTATAGTGGAGAATGGAAAATTTCATGGTATGAACAAATGAGGAAAAAAACCCCACTTGAGCAAACAGAAAACTGCAGCATAGCTATCTTGACTCTCTGTGGAGAATCATCCAGAATGGTCTCCTTGCAAAAGGTTCAGGTGCTCCTGTCTTTCTATTTTTAAGAATCTTCCCTTAAGGGCAGGCATTGTGTCAGACATATTTATGTCTATATGCTGGATATCAAACTACAGTTTAGAGTCAAAAGCAACAAGTATTTCTCAGAAAGCTTTGAAGGCTGCCAAAACACAAGCAACACAAAGAGATGTCTTCAGTTATTTTCTAGCCTTGAGTCAGTAGCTTCTGAAAATGTCTTCTTAAAAATGGCATGAGAAATAATACTTGTAATCAAGGGCAGCTGTACCAAAGAAAATGGAAGATTTTACCCAAGATGAACAAAAGTGTCGACGTATAAACAGCATCTCTGGCTACTGATTGCTGGAGTGTCTTATGTGTGTTACTTCTGTGTTTATTTTTTAAATTTTAATGTAAGATGGCTATACATACACCTCTTAGAAAGTTTGGATTTGATACTGTCAATGGGTATCTTGAAAACATCCAGCACTGGAAGTGGGAGTACAGACGTTCAGTGGGAGTACAGATGTTCAGTAGGAGTACAGATGTTCAGCATCATTCAGGATCAAGCCTTTTAACTGATGCATCTGAACACCACCACATGTTTCACTGCTGTACTTCAACAGGTGGCTCTCCCCTCAGTACAGCATTCCTTAAATCTGCTTGCTATTTCTGACTCAAGCAGCAGCTCAGATCACAAAGTCCCTTCATTCTTCTGTTTCTGAAAGGGCACTTGCATGCAGTCCCTGCTTTGACCACAGAAGGTATTTTAACATGCTTGTTTTAACAAAAAGACATTTAATTAATCCTTAAGCACCCTTAGGTATTCCAGTGATGTCCAAAATTCTGAGCAAATTATGGTTTTCTTCTGATAAAAACTGAGGATTAGATTAAAATTGGAAAGTAACTTTTACAAAACTGAAAGCCACTTTTTTCTGACACTGAGGACAATATCCAGTCTCCTGCACACAATTCATACATTGGCCTCTGAAGCAAACAGAGGTATGAGAGCTCCAGCTCTCCTCTTTTCCTTGCTACTTCATATGCTTTGCTCCCAAGGTGATTTGTAGCTGTTGCAAGTGAGCAAATATATGTGCCTGCCAGTGACTCCCACCCAGGTGGTGGTATTCTTGGTTTCCTTGTTAGGCTGTTTTCAATCAATCATCTTTGTACTCCAAGATCGATGCAAAGGGCCTTTATTGAGGCCAAGGAGTTGAGCTGCTCCTGGCTCGATGCCCAGTACTGGATTGAGTCCTGTTTCATACACCAGGGAGGAAACACAGACCCGTCATCTGTTCTTTACCACCGTGTACTTCCTTTCTAATGAACTCTTTTGATTAGTTGGAAATAAGATAAACCAAGAAAAAAACCTCCCCAGACTCTGCATCTGAGACACAGAGAGGACTCAAATTATCTCAAGTCACTAGGAAATACATACAGTGATTCATAAACATTGATGAGATACAGTCAGGAAGAGCAAACACACTCAACTGCTACTTGGGACTAACGCTGGATGGCTTTGGCATTGAAGACTCCTGTATCCAGCCAGCTAAATTCTGCAAAAGTGCTCTTTAAAGAAACTTTTCTTCAGCAGTTCTTGTTATTTGCGTTACCTAATTTGCACATTCAGCAGCACACTGTAGCTGTTATGGAGTGGGTCCCGTATTTCTGCAAATGGCAGCCAGCTGTCTTTCAGCTCTGCACATTTCTTTGCAGCTTATTTATAAACCATTTGAAGGCTGACCTAATGCTCACTTAGCACAAAATAAACCCTGGAAACATGTGGTTCCATAAAGCTGCCAAATCAAACACTTACTGCATTTTTGTAGAAGAAATACAGCACCATGTTGGCGAGTCGGGAGTAACACCAGTGGCCATGAACAAGCAAAAGCTTCTCCAAATGCCTGAACCTTGGGATTGCAAAGTCGCTTGCCATCACCGCCTTTAATGAAACAAAAGTTGGAATCATTATTGTAAAGCAGCACCTTCAACACTAACAATTAATCTAGTCATATTCTCGACTCCTACAGTCAGTGGAAGTTGTACTCATGAAGAATGAAATTCATGACAGTGCTTATGAAATGCAGCTATTGCTGCATGGATTTGAAATACTCATGAGCAAATGTGGCAGCTTGGCAGGACATGCAAGGCAAACCAGTCCTCACCCAGAGGAGATTACAGCCTACACTGCAGATGGTGACAAGCAACAACAAAAAGCAAGAGGTGGGAAAATGGCTGACAATTGCAGTTTCATGAGCATGAAGGCTCAGGGTTCATGTGTGAACACCTTGGTGGCTGTATCTTTCTCTGTAAAAACGACAGCGTACTTACAAAGCAAAATGTATTTCCAGAGAATAAAATAAGAACAGCATAATTAAGTGGTTGCATCATACTGATTTGACTTTAAAAGACAAAACAATAGAAATATTAATTTAATTTTAATTTAATTTTCAGACCTCATTTATACAGTTTACTTGGCTGTTCTATCAGTATTTTGAGGGATTTTTAAAATTGCACATTTTCTGACACTATGTATGAGAAAAAAAATCACACTAGATGAGACTCCTCTGGGACTGTGCAGACTGTCAGATGACACTGACAAAATGAATCACAGTTTCCCTCTAATTCTGACTAAATTTCAGGGTACTGTACACTAGATGAGACCTACTTATGTTATTATGGTTGTTTCATGATTTTCCTTATCCCTAGGACCACACTAAGATTTTGTTTAATATAATTTTACATTTAATTTTCTATTTTGTTATCACCTTTCTTCTCACAATTCAGTTCAGCAAAAACAGGAGGAAAGGTGAAAAACTCCAAAGGAGCAGTATCTTCCTTACACTCTGCTGGGTATATTTTGGCTATATTTTTAAATGAGAGACATATTTCCTTTTAAATTTTCCTAATTCTCTTTCTTGGTAAAACATCAAGACGGCTCAGTTTTCCCAAGTAGGTGATTGTAGAAGCTATTAAAATAAACTCTAAAACAGTGTGCAAAAGAAGGTGTAAGAATTCATTGCAGTTTCAGCAGTAGATATATATAAGGACTGAGACACTTCTTAATATGTTGACACATCCTAGGATTTCTCAGGTACTGAGACACACTTGTTATTACTTCCCTGCACAGAAGTCTGATTTGTCTTGCAGACATACAGCTATCTTGCAGTTTGAGGAGAACACAGCTATGCTGTCTGCTTCCTTGTCCTCCACCTCATCTCAGCCTATTCCAATGTCAAAACAAAACCGTTAGCTTCATTTGTGCTTCTAACATAGTACTTCTCAGCAGACTGTGAGAAGTGTCACGATTTTTTTCTTTTTTTATTCCATTTTTATTATGGTGAGGAACACAGAGAGAAAGATATGTTATCCAACTACATTTGCATGTTTACTTAAGCTCAAAATACCCACTTGATTTTCACATTTTATTTTTTTTTTTCTTCCAGCTCCACATGCTTCCACAGAATGTGGAAAGAAAATAAATCAGACAGTATTGCTGCCTTAGGCTTCTAAATGCTCAACGCCTTCTGAGTACCTGTGTGTGTACAATTCTGACAGTTTATAGTAAAGAGGTCTGTGTGGTTCCTTAGGACTTGCAGTAAGGGAAGGGATCTATAAACATCTTCCACTCTGCTGAATTTTCATTTACAAATAAAACCAGGTAGTTTAATGAGTTAAGGAAAAAATAGCTTTCAGATGTGGATACACTGCAAAAGCCAGGGGGATTTGAGGACTGGTTATTGTAAGTGTATTAGCTTAACTGAAAGTGGCATAAAGGGGCAAGGAGTAAAAAGAAAAATAAAAAAGCCTATGAGCAGTCTATGTCTGCATTAGGGAAAAAAGTGATCTGAATTAATACACAGATGAGAGAGCTTATTGTTAAGTTCATAAGAGGTGGTAAGACCCATGAAAAAAGTTTCCAGCAAACTTTTTGAATTGATTGGTTTGGAGGGGAGCCCACAAAACCAGCCTTCTCTGAGGTCTCTGGAGCTTGGACTGCCTGCAGAGTGATACTGCAGAAGTTATGCAGGATTTGAAGAATGCATATAGATTGAAAAGTGTATGGTAAGAAATATATAATTATTGTGTATGATAACTAAGAAATACTGACTTTTCTCTAGTGACCTGTCCTAGCTTCTACTGATCTGGAGTCGGAAAATGCATAATGTTCATATCCAAGTTCATAACTCACTTAGACTTTTGTTTCATAAGTTTGTGTGTTGACCCAAATAAATTACAGCATTCATGAAATCCCATGAAATAAAACTCTATAGCAAATTTGTGCACTGTGTGAAGGAGATCTCTCTTCCCTTTTGAGCAAAACATCCAGCCAATGCTGCAAAAAATGCAATTTGGGTCAGAGAACCACCCACTGGTAACTAAGTTAAGGAGCATGCTCATCTGCTCAGGTCTTTAGGATGTAAACACTTCCCACTTTCCTTGTAGAGCTATTTGACATACTCAGCTACTCTCTTTTCTCATGCAGTCAGCTGCCCAAATACAAGGCAGGTTGTGGAAGTGCAGTATCTTTCTCATTCTCTGTGTCTTACTGCCACGTTGGGTCCCAACACTGCAACTGATCTGCACTAGCAGTAGATGAGGCTGAGATAATACACACATCCTATACATACACATCTCTTCTGGGGAGAGAAGTGCCTCTTACACAGTGGTAAATGCAGTAATTATAGGTGGAACACATCCAGAAGGTAAGCAACAAGGTAAGCAACCTCATCCTGCCATTCCCTGTGACTAGAAATGTGGCCAAACCAAGACCTGCTATAAGGTGTAAGGAGCAGTGGTTCTGCAAAGGGCCACAATTTCTACTTTCTTTACTGTTTTGCCGTCTGAATAAGCTGAGTGAGTGAGATGTGTGGGTGACTGGGCTAAGTGTCACCACCACACCATGCAAATAATCTACATTAATTGTACTGACTTGTGCAGACACTCCATAGAAGTATACCCAAGAGAGAGGAGAATAAAAGCCAGCATAAGATGAACATTTATTTCCTGAATAATGCATAGCTGAGCTTTTTTTGTCCTTTAAACAATTATTTAGCTAATTATTTTTTAATCATATTGCTTAGAGGGATGTGGTAAGTTCAATTTTCTGAGAAGGCAGAGTGTGTGTAAACTCATCACAAATCTCAGAACAGGTGTGAGGTCAAACTCAAGCTGAAAGAACCCTTATAAGACAGAAGTTATAAAGACAACTTATAGATAGAACTGACAGTCCTCAGTACAGCTTGCTGCTTTTCCTTTATTTGTGCTGACTGTCCAGAGGCAGCCTGAACAATCTGACCTATAGAAAGCGGCTGTTTCATGCTGTCATGGGAGTGCTTTCCACTGCATGAGCAACATTACCTGCATGCCTTCTTGACCAGAGATCCCCACACCAACATCTGCCACTTGGATCATGCTGACATCATTAGCACCATCACCTAAAGATGACAAAATGCAGTTTTGTTGTCACTAGAAGAACAACAACAGTTGGCAGCAACAAAACAAAGGAAAAACAGTTGTTATTGAGTGTTGGTTGAGTATATTGAGACGTTTACTAAATGTTGACTGGGTATAGTAAGGGAGATGTGCAGTAGAAAAGGATACACCTTTAGAATATTAGGTTTAAAGCTTGCAAAATTTCCAGGACATTCTAATCTTTTTAGACCTTTTTATCACAGGACAGTAACAATAAAACAAATCCATCTCTTTTTAATACCTAAAATTCAGGTATCAGGTCTGAACTGCACCAATAGTAAAACAGTAGAAGGCTGAATATAAGCATCCCCAATACTGCTTCCTGATTTAGAGTCTGCCTGCAATCAGGTATGACTAAGAATTAAATGTGCAAGAAGGCCTAAAGCAAATGAAAATGTCTACACTAAAAATACTAAAGGAAGTTAAAAAGCAGATGAATGAAAGAAAAAGTCAAGACTAGGGTTGACCAGTCTGAGATCTTTAATACACCCAAGAATGGCAGATTTAATTAGGATGGTTGCAGAGCCACCACCCCCCACTCTGCTTCTAACCGTGATACGACAAGTGACAGGTGCCATAGACAGGATACCAGAATGAGATATGTATCTAGTTCTTAACCTCTTAAACTTATAGCCAGTGTACTAATGGAAAATGATACTGTATTAGCTTATGACAAGACACTTGGTTTTGAAGTCCAGTGGCTGAGGTGCATACCACATGTCACCATTGCTGCTGGCATGTGTAAGAGTGGTATCCTCTCACCAGACAAAAGCCGATGTCTTTGTGACTGGGTGATACAACCCAAGTTAACTCATGCTGGTTAAAAGAGAGGATGCATACAGCTAGGCTTTAAGCCTGAGCAGGAGCTTAAGCTCAACTCATAAGTTTAAGAATGAAAATACAAGCTGTGTAGTCTCCACTAGTGTTTTTAAGCATTCTGGATAATTCAAGTTAACGAGCCAGATGTTTTTTACAACATATGCAAATGATTATGTCCACAGTCAGTTAGCCAAATATATAAATTCAGTAGGGGTGGAGTCATATTTGAGCAAGATATAATATACTGAGCATGAAGATTGTGATAATCAATACATACTTGGTGATGTTGATGTCACACAAGTCTGGCAATTATTATATGTACTTAGGGTTTCTCACAGCCAAGTCCCACCCACATGTGTTCCAGCCATAATTAACCATACAGGTAGATGAAAGCAAGTGTACTTGCGACAGTATATGCTGAAGTCATATCTTCTAATGAAACATGAACCTAAACTTGAGATAGTGAAAGAAGAGCTATTTGACTTGTGTAAAAATCATAGAAACATGGAAGATCCTGTCAAACCTAAGACAGATGGACTGCCAAAGTCTCCCTGCTGCCTTTGAGCGATTAGGTGGGAAAAGTGTAAGTGTTGGCATAACACCAGTTGTAAATCCACTCTCTATAACGACAAGGCCAAGTCATAGCCTTTGCTGTATGGCTGACTTGTGATGATAAACACAGAACCTTGAGTTTAAGCACGATTGGATGAAACAGCACTGAGCAGTGTTTTTTGGGGTGTAACACAGTGATTGCAAAATAGTGTTTTGCACAGCATAAGGTAACCCAGTTCTTCACAGCTGTGTTCAGACATGTCAAAACCTCTTAGCATAACTGGGTCCTGATTACCTAATTTCTGTAGGAAGAAATCCCAACTACTGCTCCAGAGCTCTATCCTGGTTTTGATTAAATATGTTAGAATAAATATATTAGAATTGTCCAACATATTTTCAGACTAAACTGGAAGGTTGTTTCAGCTGTGAGGCAGCTGGGAGGGTCCTATTCCATGTAAAAAAATCAAAATTTTCAAGTCACAGTATACATCAAGGCAGGCTAGTATAAACTGAGGTATTTACCTATTGCCAAGGTCATTGCTTTGAGTTTGTCTCTGACTAGTTTCACTACCATGCTCTTTTGGAGTGGGGTAGAGCGACAACACAGTACTGAACGGCATCGCTTGGCTAGTGCAAGAAATTTATCTTCTAGCGCAGGTTCCAGGGCATAAGCTAGAGTCCTTCCATCAATGACTAGGCCCAAGCTGGAAAGCACAGAGGAAGAGGGTGGATAGAGAGGGGTGAACCCAACAGTCATGTTTCCAGTAGCTCCGTCTATTGTGTTTGAAAATTTAGACTGTACGCATTGCAGACACTGTTCCAGCAAGACAGCACATGTCTCCTGAAAAAAAATTCAAAATAGAAATGCTTGAGAGAAACGAACATGTATTCAAAGGCCTCTGTTTGCTCTATGTTTAGGCATAACTAATATGGGCAATGTATTATTTGCTGCACTGTTAAAAGTTTTGATTTCTAGTAATCTTCTACTTGTTCTGAACACACTTAATTCTTGCATAAGGTATAACAACAGTAAAGAGTAGAAAGGCTTAAAATCTAATTCTTCTTTAACATGTACTTTTGTATGCTAAATTAATTTCTTTTAGCTCCTTCTCAGAATAACAGTGCTAGGAAATGATATATAATTGGTACCAAGTTAAGTAGGGTGATGAACACCATTATGGTGATGAGCACCATGTATACGCCCACAACTCAGATCAAAGAGTTATGCATTGTTAAAGGCCAATTAAAGGGTTATTTAAGCTGAAATCTTTCTCCTAGCCTTACTCAACTAGAAAATGTTATTGAGAATATATGAACATGTAGAAGAAATGCAATTGGTCTTACAGCAAAGTATGACTAAAAAGAAAAACCATGGAAAATTAATTTACCAGTTCAGTTGATACACCCAAGAATGGAAAATGCTGTTATCTTTTCTTTCTTTTTGAATGAAATTGGAGCTGAATACTGATGGCCTACCTCTCCTCTGCTGATCTGAAGTCCAATTTTATCACCCCATAAAAGGACTACAGCACTATCAGTCTGGTTCCTTGTGTGTTAGACCGTATCAGTAAACTCTTTGTGACTGCTTGCAACAAGTTGAGCACAGGAAAGATCAGTAATTCAGAAGGATTAGAAAAGGTCTGTTAGGAAGCAAGGTGTTACTGTAGATGTGCTTTTCTGCCTCTCACTGTTAGCATCAAAATTTAAATATTGCTTCTATCTCCAGAGAAAAAGCCACCTGAGAAAACATGAATGAGTTATCTAAATACTACATTTCAGTGGCATAAAATAAAGCACAAATTCTCAACAGGTTATCAATTGCTTTCTTTCTTAACATGTATTTAATAACAGGTTGCCCTTTAGACCCATTAGTGCCAACAAACAGAAACAGGGATGTTTTGAAAATGCATACCTAAGAAAGTGATTTATGCTGCTATGGCATATTTTCATTCATGGTGGAGTTAACTACACACAATTACATGTTCTCACTAAGGCTGTGATACATGAGGCTATGATTTAGAAGCATGATTCACTGATAAGTATTCAAAGACATGTCCTACCTGAATATTACAGATGAAGCAGGAAAAGAAGTTAAAAAAAAAAAAAAAGAGGAAAAGGAAAAAAGCCATCAAACTTAATTGTACAAGTTGAAAATAAAGCAAAACTAATTCATTAGTCAACTTGTATATTGGATCTGCTTACTGGTGATTCAGCATTCAAAGTGATGATTTCTTCATCGTGATCTAGTAGCTTGCAGGCGTATGCAATATTAACAGCTGTTTCTTGCTTGTCTCCAGTAAGAACCCAAATCTGCAACCCAGCTTTGCGCAAGCTTGCAATGGTTTCTGGAACACCATCCTGCAAACGGTCCTCTATGCCGGTTGCACCTAAGCACATAAAAAAAAGCAAAATATTCTGTATTAAATCACCACCTAGGGTTGCCCTTAAATTTTAAGCTTAGATTAAAAAACAAAACAAACCCCAAAACAACCAGCACTATCAAAACAACCAAACTATCAATGGTTGCAAGATTTGGGCAGCTTTTTGGGGGTATTGAGGAGGAAGAATGGAAAGTAGCTGCGGTGAACAGTTGCATCAACAGTAAACAACAAATCCAAAATTCAAAATGTCAAAAGCAACCAGATGCCACTCCTAGTCCCAGAGGTTCACAAGGCTTATTGTCTCTATGCTCTATATCCACATCATTTCTGCTGAATGTTGCTAGAGAAGCTACTGGTTCTTGGAGATCATTTCAATTCCTAAAGGTCTTAACTACCTTTTCTCAGCAAGAGAGTGAGTCACTAAAAATTCCTCTTTTGAAGGGGAGTAACAGCTGGACTGCAGCTTGGTAAATGAGACTGCAAACATAAACCTTTTTGTGCCTTGTTGCTGCTCTTTGCTCTTGCAGAAAGACACTGGTGACCAAATGAGATATAGCAGAGAATGAATCATTAATCTGCTGATGGCGTGGTGAGAGTAAAATGTGTATTTTCATGCTTTCAATGCATCTTTCTACCTGTTCTAAGAGACTGGGTATCTATTTCGCACTTACATAAATCAGCTGACTGAGACAAGATTTTCATATATATGAAAAGTGGCAAAAAGCCACTCAGGACCAAGCTCAGTGTCACCACTGTTACATCAGTGCTCCACTGAGAGTCAGAGCACCTTGTGAGGAAATGCAAGCCCTGCCACTAGCAAATGAGGAAGTGACAAACATGCAAGTTACCTGGAACAACAGGAAAAACAAAATAAACTTTTCTCAGCTAATTATTTCTTCTCTGGTTCTTCCTTGAAAAAAGAACAGTTAACAGCAGAAATCCCCTTAAGTCTGAGCACCAGTCATTTACATGAAAACACATTCACAGGGCAATGTTGGGAAAGCTATTGCTATTCAAATAAAGAAAAATATATTCCAGACTGAATTTTTATTCCCACAACCTAATGATGACTGATCATTGCAAGCTACAAACCACAGTATGAGGTTCTTGGGGAATGATTGATCTGATAGTTTACTACTGGCCAGAGCTCATTTATTTGTCTAGCAGCTCAATTTCACTTTTTTTTTTTCCTTTTTTTTTTTTCCACCTTAGATTGCAGCCAGGGCCAACAGGTACACGCATGGTGGGATCTTGATTACTCTGGTCTGAATTAGGAAATTCATGCCCTCCTTTAAGTCAGGGAAGAAAACCAGACACTTTAAGGGCACGATTAATCTAATCCTAAAGCAGGTACCTAAATCAGACCAAATGAACCACACTTTTTTTGTCTCCCCACTGGTTATATGATGAGCCTTAGAGATCTGTAGTAGATGCATTAGAAGTTGGGTGAGGTGGATCTGTCTCCCAGAGACAGGCATGCGGGCAATTGGTGAAGGTAATTTTCTCCAACAGTGGTATGGCTGTGCCAGTTTCTTTGTCACAGAAAGCAGCTGGATGCATGGTGTACCACTATATGTAAATACATTTTAGAATCTCAGTGCTTTCAACATCTCAAGTCAAAAGAGTATGACTTAGCTCTTGCAATACTTTTTACATACACTGATTTTAAGTGAAACCCTTTGCCACAGATACACAGGCCCTGAGTGCACTGTGTATCACAGCCTGATGTATATGAAAGTTGATGCCTCTCACAGATGCAGTTTGTGAGTTTTGCTTTATGCGTGTCTCTGGTGCCCCTGGAGTCAGGGAAGTCTCTGACATGTTGAAGCAGCACTGAACTAATGAAATTCTGTAGACAGCTTGGGCCAGGTCTCCTCTTGTTTAGAGCAGCAGCTCCCATTTATGATATTGTGTCAAATTCATCCCTAGTATTACTCCACTTGTTTCACTAGTGCTAAAATGTTGGCAGGAGCAAGGAAAACAGGGTATGTCTTTTATGTTAATTATATCCTATTCCTTTGTTGTGCTGCACATGACAGCCATGATAAAGTCACACGGAAGCCAATTTCTATACTGTCAGAAACAATTTAAGGGGAAGAACAGATTTCATAGCCAAGCTTTCAGAATTTTTATCACATTTTAATTTCATGTCCAGCTCTCATTTTATTACCTAGCAGATGAAGATTCTTCTCTATCCGCAGTGCTGACTGAAACAGAAGTTCTTCACGATTTTCAATAGAGGATTCTGCTTCTAAATGAGTTTTTAACCAACAGCCATACTCTTCCTTGCTGAGAACCTATTACAAAGAGTATGTGAGGGCACAGTCAATATGATGCGAAGGCATTCATACTTTACTGAATAAAATGAAAAAGAGGTTATGAATCAAGAACAATAAAATAATAAATACCTTCAGTAATCTTTGTCAAGACTCTCTTTAAAAGCAAACTAAAAGCCTGCATTTACTTACTCTTTTTGCAATACAGAGGGTCCGCAGCCCATCTACAGCATAAAGATTAAGGTAATTCTGAGTTTTGCTTCGGATTTTTTTTTGATGTTTGCCCCGAGGGTCATCTAGATAAGAATAAAACCATAAATTAGTCGTTGAAAAATAACAGCAGCTGAATTGCCTCAGAGAATAAAAACTTGTATATAGTACTCACTGTACCAGCACTTTATAACTGATACTTTTAAAGAGGTGTTGATATTTCCTGGGAAACTGAAGTAAAACATTCCATTAAAAAAAAAAAGAAAGAAAAAAAAAAAGAAAAAAAGTCTTTTTGTTCTCTTTTCTGTCTTCTTCAAAAAAGTCACTGTGAATGTACGTGTGAAAGACCTTTTTTTACTCTTTAAGTATTTCTTTTGCCTGAATATTTTAAGAAATCATGATAAACTTCACAGCAAACAATACTGTCAGAAATAGAAGTATGATTTCAAATACACCACAAGCAAATGTTTTTCTGCTTCTCCACAGCTCATCATGTGCAGAAAAACAACACTTAAAAATAGCACTCAATCTTCCACCAAGGCTAATATCTTAAAAGAAGTAGAAACAGTGCTTGAATATCTGAATGCATGAAGGTCCTTTTGTCTTGTTAGTGCTCTACTGGTACTTCCTATCAGCCTGAATCAATGCAAGAAGTTCTGGGTATGTCTGTGATTTCATTTAGAGGAGAATTTGCACTTGCAGACCTCACAGCTAGCTTCTTCCTTGGATTCATTAGCAAAACTTCCACTTAACTTTACCCTTCTCTTAAAGCTATGTGTAACTACTCAAAATGAGGACTGAAGATTTGGTTTTTTTCTCTCTTTAGTTGGGACTGGTGCAGTGTGCTCACCCTGTGATCAACATACAGTAATAAATGTAATAGCAGCACATTTTGTTCCATCTTATTACATGAAATGAGGTCTCTAAAAACTAAAAACAAGCAATAATGCATTTTTTTTTATCATCTAGGATCAAGACAAGTCTTGAAAAAGGTACTGTGGTAGTAATCATTAGTAATATGAATTTCAAGGTTAGCCCTTAAGTAAACATACCAGGGATAAGTTTTTAGATTGGAACCATTGAGTGAGAAAACTGGTACCTTCTGGCAGGTTTTCCTATTCCCTGATGTGATACACTTTATTTTTTTTACTGAAGTCTGAATATTTTCAGGGGATGTAGAATCATTTCAGGATATAATTCTGTAACTGAAGCTGTTACTAAATCCAGTTTTTGAGTTACTGGTACTTGGCAGTAAGCAGTCAGTCAGTTGACCACTCCACCAGAAGGTTGGGCACCTCAAGGGACCTTCTACATTCTCATTTCAGCACTGAATGTGCTCACCTCTCATTCTGAGAGCCTGTGGGCACTACGCCATTATGTTAAGCACTTAATACAGGTATATAAATTAGATGGCCTAAATATCTTACTGTTTATACTTTTCAGTGCCCATTTACCCAGTGTGCACTCATACTGAATTTGATCTTGCTAGATATTGACTGCATACATATATCTGCCTGTCTATAAAATTACATAGCATTCAGTACTTTCATATTTATACAGCAGCAGACTGGCAATTGGGCATTCAGGTGCTCCAACATAAACACATACATGTATTGATTTTGTAGAAATAAGGGAACTGTGAGTTTAGAATCCAAATATTCTGGGTTTTTTTCCATTTATGTCAACCATGTATCAGAACATTTTACTCACTGTACAGCTATATTCTCACCTTTACAGACTTTTCTGTCCTCTCTAGGTCTGCAAAGCTGGGATTATACATACACAGTTGTTCCTAAGGGACTCTGTGAAGATTGTGGTTATTTCCTGCATATCCTCATTTCAGTCCCATCTGATTAAAGTCACGTGGTGAATACTGACTGGCAGGAATATTCTCATGGGCTTGTCCATCTACCTATTAATACCACCTATGCTGATTGTTGTTGATTCTCTCAAAGGTACAATACAGATATTTTATTCCAGAAGGATATCCCTACAAGTATTATTTGCAATTGGAAAGCCCTTTCTTACACTACATATAGAAATAGGCATATAAGGAACCAGCAGCCTAACACAGTTTCATTTTGCTACTTTTCTATTAATGCATTATAACCTTTTTGGCACATGTGACTTTGCTGTATTACATAAAACATTTTTTTTTTCTGGAAGAAGTACTGCAGCAAATCTTCAAGGCTTATTGTATTAGTGAGGGTTTTTTTTTAACTTTAGAAAAAGAAAGCAGGCAAGCATTCTTCCTAATTTATTGTGAGACGTTCTAGAGAAAAATGCCGTATTTTTTGCATATCCCACATGAAATTATCTTATGGGAGTGGCTATTTCAGCGGCTCACTGGCTTTAAATGATGCAAACGTCAATAGGTGCTTAAACACATCAAAAGCTGTTTCTATCCCTTTAAGGTTAAGTGGTGTTAATCTCTTCAGATCTGTCTGAATACCACAGGTGATAATGCAGTGATCATAATGTCAAATGCTCACACCTCCTTCAATGAACAAAGACACAACTCTCTACGAGTAGAGATGTGTATACTATTTTCTGTGCAAGTTCTCATTTCCAGCATACCAATGACAGCTAAAGCCCTTATAGCCATTCATGTTCCTCATCAGTCCTACCCTGAGATTTATCTTGTGCTCAGAAGTTAGAAGGGGAGAAGGAATCTCTTGCAGACAAAAACCAGTTGTGGAGATTTTTTTAGCTGGGATGCAGTGCCTGCTCTGAGCAGTGTGACCACATGCACCATATGTCCATCAAAAATGGAGGAAATCTCCAGAGGAATGACAGAGAGCTAGTGGCTTTCTGCTTCTTCATTTCCTTCCATAATCTTGAGCTGCAGAAAGCCAGCACAGTCATTGTTTCCTCAATGATTTATGTTCACAGTTCCCAGTACGAACTGGGTATTAACTCAAACAGTAAAACTTTCTCATTTATGAACATGGTGACTGTTGAGATAAAGTAAAAACAATACACTCTTGGGAATAATTTCAAGGCTTTTGAAAATATCTGTTTGCTATCAGAATACACTAGGTTCCACAGTCTTAACTAGATATATAGGCAGAGCAAATAGAGTCAATTCATAATCTTTTTGAATCTTGAAGCTCATGATGATTTATACTTTCCTATAAGACACAAGAAAGCTAAAACATAATACTTCTGCTTCTGATTTCAGGCTATTTCTCTTGTCATGTTCTAAAATACTCTTCCTCCCAAGCAGGAATCTTTGTTTCATGCCATGTGGTGTTAGAGCTGGGAGATTTTAGACATGGTGCTGCCTTCATCCTTCAGTCTAAGGACACAAGTCTCAAGAAACACGCTTGACTAGTGTATAGTTCACATGTCCCTGAAGAACTAAGAGAGCAAAGACCAAGCTGCGGGATTAGTTGTCGTATCCATTCACCATTTAGTCATTTCCTTAAAATGATAAATGACTGAATTATTGTAGCATAACATCTCTCACACACACGTTCCACCATCACCAGTGAACTGGGTAGCATCAATGACAGATCCCACAGTACAGATAACAGCCACAGCATAGATCTTTATACATCTCTCTATATCCATTGACACTAGGATACTGCAGGCAGAGACAGCAAATTCAGCTCCAGGAGTGAAAGATACTCAAGAGAAATGTCAAACGTTTTTCAGACAGATCTGCTGAAACATACAGAATTACTGAAGCCAGCAGGGGCTTAAGAGGACTAGAAAAAACAAGGGGAACTGCTTAGTGTTCTAGAGGCTGCACTTTACATTGCTTGCAAAAGCTAAGCACACCAGAACTCATAGATCAATTTGGTTTAAAAAAACCCAAATAAACAAAAAACCCAAACCAAAACAAAAAACTTCCCACACAATTTCAGAACCACTTTCAATTTGCTTGCCTGTAATGATGGTGGAATCCGTATTTGCCCAGCTACAAGCATTGCTCATTCCCACAGTGACCTACAGGAATTCTGCTTCTTCTTCTCTGACATATATCAACTTTGATAATGTTGCCTTTTTAAAATTTTCTAACTGGCCTTACTATTTTTACCTAGGTGGGTCCTAGACCTGCCCAAGATTTCCCTGAAAATTTCTTGATCCATTGAGCCTACTGTGAAAAGACATGGTAGCTTTGAACACAGTCTGTTATATGATGTCAAAACAATTTAGAGCTGGCATTAAATTTTTTTTTTCTTTCCTGAATGCTCAGTTCTCATTCTGAGAAGTCATTTCCAATTATTATTTTCTACGTATTAGAATTTTTCAGTGCTAAAAGTTCTCTGTTAGTAGTTTGGAAGGAAAGAAGTTTCCATAGATGCTCTATGTGCCTTCTGTGATATCAGATCTTTGCTAGAAAATTATTCATGAATACTTTGTTGTTAGTTAAGGACAAGTTGTTCTTAACTTTTTTGGCTCAGCTTTGATTTATATGGCTGAAACCAGAAAACTAATGCCAACATTTTTCTGTGTTTCGTTAAACTAAAATTACACAGTGTAAGCCATTCACAATTGTTTACTCCAACTAATGTCAAAGTAACCACAAAGTCAATGCATTAGTGAAACATGGGAAGTACCTCTAGCACTTTGGGGCTCTGTCCATTCATACTGGGGTAATCTTTAAACACTGGATGAAATTCAGTGTTGAAAATACAGTAAATCAGATGCAGACTGATTAATGCAAACTGACACCCATGAGTCTAACTTCTGAAAACTTACAGGATTCTTCTTGAAACCAGCTGATTACAATTAGCTATTTAAAGCTGTCCCTGCTGCCTAGGATATTTGGGTGCTGGAGAATTCTCCATGCTTTAGGGAAATTCCATGTTCACAGCTACATGTCTACTGCTTGCTAGTCAACTATGTATTTGAAGCCAAGATTTCTTGTCTAAACAGCATCTCTCCAGCTTTTGCCACAACCTTTCTGTTTTGATGGCTGATTGATTCACATTGCCCTTCAGCATCACAGTTAAACATGAAAAAATGTGCTGATTAATGAAATGTATTTCAGCAAAAGGATGTAAGGACTTACAAATGAAAGACAGGGAAGCAGCAATAAGATGTACTTCAGTTTCATATGATAAATACTCAACTGTCCAAGCACTGCCAGACAGGTTTTTCTAAAGAAATGTAAATTGCTTTAGCTAAGTTGCAAGAAATTCCTTTAAAATAATGCTTGCTAGTAGAAGATCTTCTATAGAAATTGTCTTCAGTCATTCTCGAGAGGTTAGAAACCAGTAATTTTTTACAGAAAATTTGCAATAATTACAAAGTATTATGAAAGAAAGGTAATGATTGCCATTCTACAAAATGAAAAGCAGGCAAGTCTACTTTGCTAGATAAGACAGTAAGTGAGATCTGCAGCAACTGCCTCCCAACTCCCCCTAGCCAAAAGTAAGAGGTGTATACCTGAAGAGCAGGGGAGAAGAAGATCCATAACAACTGAATCTGCTCCTTTAGTGTAAACATTTATTTCGTCTGTGAGAGGATGCCTGACCACTACTGACATCCTCTTCCTGATGGAGTCAAAGCCCAATGTATGTAATACTTCAAAGCTTAAGGTTCCCAGGTGAGGTAGCTCCACTGATACCTGGTCAGACAGCCTTCCAACCAGAGAACAGTTATATGCCCTTGCTGCATAGACAAGGGCAGCTTCATCTGGACTCTCTGCTTCGTAACGGAGTTCTCCTTCCTCGGGTGTACCTCCCACAGCCGTCCTGCCCTGCTGGGAGCTGTAGCCGTTGTTATTCATCTGTGCAGAGTACGCCAGCTTCTCTTCCAGTTTTAATAAAGTGCTATCCGTAGATGTAGATGAAAGCGTGCTTAAACCAAATCTGTGCACTGATTTGCTTGTAGCTAGACTAGAGGAACTGCTGCTGTTAGATCCAGCGGTCAAGCGACTTGGAGTGAATCTTCGTATGAAGTCTTCAATGGTTTTTACTGGAGATTTCAGTTCAAATCGGTCTCTGACCTTGAGAAGAATAAAACCCAACAATGAATAAACACCAAAGAAAAGCTGTACAAGAATTTTGACGCTGATAGTCTAAGCATCTCCAACTAAAGAATAAAATTTCTTTGAGGGCAAAAAGTAATGGTATTCGGATTTTGAGAAAGGAAAGTAAATGGACAACACTGACTCAACACCTGCAAAAAAACTCACTAGAACTTCAGAATTATACTCATGTATGAAAGCACATATACTTGTATTGAAAGTTTTTTCTTTTTTCTCCTCTTCAGATATGACAAATGGATAGTTTATCAGTGTTGCACCACCACCATCAGAAGTGCATACTAAAAGCTACCATTAGTATGAAACCTTGTCATCCTTTGTGCATATTCCAGTGAAGGTAGTGAAAAAAAAGTCAATGCAGTATTTTTCTACTGAGAAAGGTGTATCTCATAGAATTAAAGTTCAGTGAGAATATGCCAATGTTGAAAATATTCTCAAAAGACACATGTTGCGATAATTTCCCCCATCTCTTTCAGCACTGAGGCATTTTGCTTCAGACTTAACATTCATCGCAGTTCACGCAAATCTGTTCTATAGATACAGTAACATTACTAGTAATAGCATATTCATAGTAATATACATTATATTATTGTGTAACAGTGTAGCATTCCTGAAACAGCAGAACTGAGCATTCTCCAAATGTTTCATTGGCACAAAACCACATCATTTTGCAGACTAGTTCACTTTTTTTTCCAATCTGGAACAGAAGCAAAGTGCAGAATTTTCTCCAGAATGGAAATTCCGGCTGCTGGCGAGCTTTAATATTACATTCCATTATAGTTTTGTCTTACAGATCATCTTGGGATTGCATTCTTAAAATTCTCATACATCAGTGACACTAATTAAAGGCAAATTTAAGCACTAACAATCATTACTTCTCATAATGAGCTTAAGATGCATCTTTTACATAATTTGAAAGTTTTAAGTGATGTTTTTCAAGTGTATTTCTCTTTTCAAACTTTTAAAAAAGTCTTAGCCTTTTCCTAATTTAATCCATACATATGAAATATTTGTTCACTGACAGCTTATATCCCTTTCTGGTAAGTTCTGCACATTTACAAATTGGTTTCCACACATGTTTACATATTTATGCTTATTAAATGAGTACGTTGCAGTACAAGAAATCAGCAGAGTTCCAGAAGTATCTTGAAATTGTCGATGAAAGCACGTCTTACCATGGAGGCAAGTGAAATAGCTGACTTATTCCATTCAGCTAATGCATTATTAAACTCACTCAGTCACACAGTGGCTCTACAAGTCATCTCACAACTCGCCCTAGTTGTTTCTCTCTAGAACAGGAAGTTTTCATTTCCCTAGCTTACAAGATAATTTAGTATCAAGGCAGTATCAAGAAGTCTGAACTCTCTTTTCTTTTTTCTTTAACTTACCTTCTGTCGAGGCTGATTTGGTGCAGTAACCACGACTGTGTTACATATAGTTAAAGCTATGAAGAAGTCAAAAACGTCACATAGTTCTGGACTCAGATGGGATAATGGCTGTTCGTGGCTCCTCATGACCTCCAGATGCTTTGCACATTCATTAACCTTTTCTAACAACCTTGGGTCAGGTGTGATGTCCTTCTCCTAATAACAAATACCAGTGATTAATATCTGTGTTTCTACATTTCCAAAGCAGCAACAAGCAATTAAAACAGTGTCAATATCAAGAGTTTTGGGGTAGCCTTACACCACAGAGTAGAGGTGGAGAGAACTGTAACACACCCACTCTAGACAATGAACAGTTAACAATGAGCCTTCTGGTAGAAATGATGTGAACTATTTATAGCAGCAATATTTATCTACTTTGGAGGTAGTGGAAAGGAGGAGAGATACATACTAATTTTCCTCCCTCTTTCCCATTTAATTCAAGACATTTATTATCTAATACTAAAGTATCGTACACTGCAGAGACCAGAAGTGTGGAAAAAATAGGCAGCAATGACATTTAAAATTTGGCTTTACATCAGCACAAGAAAATGAAATCAACTTCAATTGTTTCTTAGAGAACAACAGTCATCTGCACATTTGAATTTAACACATGAAACGTTGAGCCCTTTCAACTCTATTTCATCAGTATTTTCCACCCATTTAGTATAACTCTTGTCAGAGCAAACTTCAGTATTTTGTAACACAGAGGGAGGCAAGGATACAAAAGATTAAAAGATAAACTGATCTAAGCCTCTTTTCTCAGTAGAATTTTATCACTTGATGCTCAGCAGCTGATGAACATGAGCAACCACAGAACTCCACGTATAAAAACTGCATCTTGTAATTTTATCAAAAAAGCTTACTCTTGACTGAAATCAAGAAGTTCTACTAGTGCAAAAAGCACCTTCCTTTGTATTTGTAATTTGCTTTAAGGGTGAATTTGTGTCAACAGTGCAACAATGCAAATCCCCAAGAACAGACACGACTTGGCTCTTCTCCCCTCTTATCATTCAGCTCATGTAAAACTTACACTAAATTACAACAGTATAAAATAAGCCAAATGCAGTTGTAAAGACATAAACTCACCAACATTTGAAATGTAAAGATGTTTACTTTTTAAAATACAACACATGCAGTTGACTGATAACCACTGAAACTAGAAACTATGCTATGGTGTATGTCAATAGTGTCTAAGAATTGGAATACATGGTGTTCACCCCAGCACTTGATAGCTTTAAAATCCTCTGACAAAAGAGAAAAGAAGAGGCATATGGAGAACAATTAGAATCCTTGACATCAATGCTATTCTCAGCTTCTGTAGATAAAAGGAAGACATACATTTACTTCCCAAAATCAAATTATAACTAAAACAAATTATTCAGATTGTCTTTACCTTCAGCTTGTTCCCAGAGACAAGGCACTTAGATAAGATCTATGCCAACACTTCATTGTTTTTGTACAAACAGATGTTTTTACAGAAGTAAACACACCAAGATGAAATCTATAAAGAGTCACACAATGCGCTACGGATTTCTTTACCTTTTCCTTTCCAGGACATGGTTCTATTACAAGATACAGGACACTGCATTTAGTTCTCATGACTTACCATTGGGCTACTGAAGGCAGTGTGCTTTGAGAGTATGCTTGCTCTTTTTGCTTCAGCTCTGCTACCCGTGCGCCGGTGGGTTTTGGTGCTCTGGCTCCTGTGTATCACTTTGATGCTCTGATGGCTGCAGATGCTGTCACGCTGGGACAGAGTTCCTCCTTTTGGGGCTGCCTCTTCTTCTTCAGAATCAGGTTCTTGGTACATTGCTAAGCGTTTGGCTATCATTAAAAATAAAAAGGGACAAATGTTGCATATGTTAAAAATGGCTTAGAAAGAGAGAGAGCGATATGGTGACTTTTTTTCAGGTGATCTGATTTTAATATTATGCTGTGCTTTCTCAGTAATAATGAATGATTCCACTACCAGGAGATATAGTATAGTCTTAACTGAATGGTAGTATCGAATGGAGGATGCAGATAACATAATTAGAAATGTAACACAATGCATTGCCTCCCTTATCATCATATTATCTGTGAAAGGCAGTTAGACTCTGCAGTAATTCAGTGCATCCTTGAAGACTGTTCTCCAGCTTTGCCTGATGAAATCAACCAAATAATTTGGCCTTCACTTGATATTTGGGTAGGAAATAAAGAATCCAGAAATTTTTCCTGTCATTTCCAATACAAATTTCAAATAAAGTATTTTCCAGCAAAAATGTCAAATCGACTGAGTAACAGTTACTGACACCTGAAATCTACCCAGAACAACACACCTACTGAACACTACTGCCTTTGTTTTACACACAGAGATGAGGTACAGAGAGCATTAAAGCCTTGCTTGAGGTCAGGGCCATTTGCTGAAGAGTGGAGACATGAACTCAGCTAGATTCTTGACTGCCAGCCTAGTGCTAAAAAACCACTGTGGAGCCTGTCCCTTCTTCTCTGCATGACAGACAGGATAATGCAGCATGCAGTATAAAAACCAGGGTACCCTCACCTGCTGCAACACTTGTTCCTATCACCATCTGCTGCAGTGACCAATTCCTGCTTTACGCAGAATGAAAATTTTTCCAAGTGATATATTTTAGATGAATGCTTCCTCAATGAAGAATCCAACTAAGCCAAGTAATGCTAGAAAACAATCCTGGCAGTTGGATATACAGAAATCAAAAAGGAAACAGAAAGCAGAGGTGTGAAACAGCTGTGGAATCCTGCCGCTCTAATGACAGGCTATTTAGATGTAACTGATGTACAAGATATTTTTTCATTCCTAAAGACCGTGGGCGTTTAGTAATCTGGGTGATTCATTAGGCAGGCAAATGCCACTCTAACAGGTATCTATTTATTCCTTCATTATGTATTCATTGAAAAGCTTTTCATTATGCTTTCAAACTAATCCACAATATACAGTACAAGTTACATACTTGTGGCTCAGTTTGCTTCAGTTCTCCAGTGTAACAAATTAGATTTTCCTAATAGCAAAAGATAAATCACTAGCATGTAAGTTAATTATTCAGGCTTTTAACAAACAAACAAAAAAATTATTTCAAAATACTTCCTGAGAAAAATCTTGCATAATATATGGTGAGTTTGGCACATGATCACTTTTAATGTAGCTAGCTTTACAAAGAAAAACCCACTCTCACTATCTACTGCAATTTCCAAACATGTTTTAGCTGTCAGAAAGCAGCTGGAGGAGCTGAAACCAGACCATACACAGGACATGGTGATAGCTCTATCACTACAATATCATGCATCAGAGGTTTTTTCAACACCATTTGAAACATGTATAAGCTTTGTCTGAAATGTAGAAAATGGGAATTTCTCGGTCCTGGCTGTGACTGCACACCTGGTCACTGCTCTAAATCTGTACTCAAGTATGCAAGTATCCACTGTACTCTGGCTCCTCTGGCAAAACATTCAAACCATGGATGTAGAAAGGACCACAGCACATTTGGAGACACACAGACTGCAGGACACACTGCATTTCTGCCCCACACCTTGAATAGAGCCCTGCAGCCTAGGTCCTGAGGCTGATGTAGACTAATGGTGAATTCATTAGCATTATTTGGTGGGATATATGTTCCTCTAGGTATGTGGTAGGGAAGTGGTTGAGCAACAGCACGTTCACTGCCATGTAGGCAGCTGATCCTTGAGCCACACAGCTTCCAAGAGAATGGCACAGCAGTGCTGCCTTATCCTTTCAGTACTTGCCTAGTTCTCTAATTTGTATTACAGAACCTACAGGACAGCTCAAAGAATTAGGGAGGTCACTGGTTTCCTTGGTCCTTCTGTTGCATGGTAATGAGCTGCAAGTAAATGAAGTTCATTTCACCTCCAAAGGCTGCTTCCTGCAATTTCATGCATGGGCTTTGGGCCAGGACAGTTCTAACATCTTCCATCACTCTTGCCCACTAATTACCACTTCCTTCTGCTCTGTAAGCTTCTCTGTATTTTCCCAGTGGAAATGCAGATCCCTATAGTGTGAACTCAATTGATTATAGGTTTGTCTATATCAGAAGCAGTCTACACAGAAGGTCCAGACTGAACTGCAGCACTCCTAAGCAGAGATCCAGGCTGGGGATTATTGATGGAGAGAACACCATGGGATGAGACCTGTGTGAAGGCAGTGCCCAGCCAGACAGTGCAACCTCTGCCTTCATTATCTTCTGCAGGCTCCTTGTTACATGCTACTAACCCCTGGTTGAAAAAACATTGCTCAAGATGACACAGTTGTAAGGTTTTCTGCACTTTATCAACATTTAAGACTTAAATCCATGATAAGAAAAACATTTTTGTGCCTCATTTTCATTAGGGCCCTCAGCAGTAAAACCAGTCTCAAGCAGAGCTGGTGCGGCATGTGGACACAGCCACTCTCAGGAAAAGCATAAGGAAAGTTTGGATTTGCCATAGGGATAATACTTTCACCACAGACGCTGGACATTTGAATGGCAGACTGACAGAAATCTGTGCTGCTTCTTCTCATAACAGGTAATATCCCCTGACAGTGAAATGACTGGCTACAATTACTTACTTCAGCTTTGCAAAATCTGTTACTCAGTCGGTCCAGCTCCCTTTCAAGCAGAGTTTTTTTTAAAAGGATACATTTTCTTTAATAATCATACCTACTTTAGGCCTCTGCTCTGAAAATATGTCTTCACATATAAGACCTCAAAGACCCTGAACTGAATATAATTTTATTCCCTGAATAAAAACTGTGGTTAAGCAGAGAATGCATTTCATGTACAATACACAGTTATGCTTGCATACCATATCTCTGGATTCCTCATTGCTCTTTCTTCTTTCTTGCATTACATCTTACATATCTGGTTTTTTCAACATAGCAAAAGCGGTTTCCTAATGCAGCACTCAGTTTATTTATTAGCATTACACTGATAGCATGGTTCTTTTTAGTCTATGTAATAATAGCTATCTCTTGCTCCCTATTTTTCTCTTATTTTTATTGTAGCACATCCATTTAATTGTCCTTGCCACTGAGAAAGAGGAAGAAAAGGGAAAGTAGGAACAAGACTGGAATCTCATTTAACCAAATCAAATGCAATTCTTTTGATACAAATGGTGCTATTTCAGTTTATACCAAGAGAAACTTGACAACAAAAACAGAAAACAAGCTTGAGCACCTTTCAACGTTTTCTCAAGTGCAGTCTTACAAATTATGCAGCAAGAATTAAGGAGTTTAAAGAAATAATGAAACCCTGTTCAATCGTTATGCTATGGCTAAGGTTCACATCGCTTCAGCTGTGCAGTGCGTGCTTCTCTGGGAACACGCTGTTCTCTCCACCCACTCAGCTCCCTCCAATTGCGAACCTTTTCCTGTGAACATTATAACCTGAAAGACATTGTTGTGGGATACTTTTCAGTTTCAGCACTGAAAATTGATGGCCTTGATCTTTTTTTCAAACCAGTTTCTTATTAAAGGCAAAGACACAAACAACTTCAGTAACACAGCTATGCAATTTATGAAAGTCAAATTTCACTATGCTGTACTTCACTTTATATTCATGGCACAAAAAAGAAACAACAGTTAATAGTTACTCCATTAACCCTCTTTTATCTTTCAGAAAACAGCAGGAAGCTATAAATAAAACTCCTGTAGTAGCTGCCAAGTATTGAGAAGATAAATTCTCTATCTTCTTGAAGATAAATTCTTTTATTTTTAAACCCCTTTTCTTTAATTTCATTTTGATTTTCTTTCTGTTTTACCTTCCATGCCATGTATGTTCTATGAAAAGGGGTCCACTTTTTGGGTGACAGAGACACTGTTGCCACAGAGTCAGATGTTCCACTAACTTGAAATGTGGAATTAGGAACCTGTAAGGAATTTCCCTTCAAGCAGCATAAAACTGCAGACCTCTCCAAACCAGAATACTTAAGTCTTCAGTGTGTGGGCACTATTTCACCATGGAAAAATTCCATTTTGCCTCTAACTATTCAGTAAGGCTACTGAACTGTCACAAAATAAATCTAGATGTGCAGCACTTACACCATCACACCACCTTGTTTCCTTATTATTTTATAAGTGCAAGTTTATTTCACTTTGAAGTGCACTCTAGTGTCTACATAAAGGTTCAGTCAAGCAGTTAGAATTCTATAAATTTGTACAAGTGTGCTAACATAATCTTAATTTACTTTGCAAGAACTTGCCCTAAGAGGAAGTCTTGAGACAAGAAAACACCAAGATTTCCCATCCTCTAACCTCCTGGCATCCCCAGGGACTTAATAACCTTAAGTCCTTTATAAAGAACTCTTTACTCAGAAACAGAGATAATTCCTTTTTTCTTGAGATTTTTCAGAGAAATTGTTGGTGTAGGTACATGCTTAGAGAAAAGAAGTACTTGTCTCTAGGTATGAGTTATTCTGTTTTTTTACAGGATTTAATATGTACTGAGTTCTGTATCTGCTCATAGTGGTTTCCTCTCCATAGTTACTCATTAAAAGTTTTTAAAAAACGAGAGGAAAGGTACAGAGAAACTACAAAAAAGCTACAGAGAATGCCTGAAGCACCCAGTTCTGCTAAAGGTTTTCAGCTTTCCAAGAAAGGCTAGATGGACTACCCTGATTTCTGAAGCTTGTCAGATTTTAAAGGTGTCAGATGAGAAATCCCTTTGGAAGCAGGTCGTGCATTTATGGAAAAGGTTTTTCGATTTCCATGCCTTAAAAAAAAATAAAAAAAAATCACTAATATGGCTGGACTATGCAAGCCATGTTCTTACAACTACACACAAGAGAGTAAGAAAATTCCACTACAAAACAACCCCCCAAACTAGGAAAGAATTTTTTTAACATAATGTGTTTTCCCGTGAAAATTAGTTGCTAGCCAACCTTCATCCAGAAAAACCGTACGTCAGAAAAAAAATTAATTCTCTCTCAAATTTAGTGATAAAGAAGCTTTGTTAAACAAGAGAAAATCACTGAGGTATTTATCATCTACCTTCACTTCCATAAACTTCTCTTATTCTTATGTTGTCTGTAGTTTTTTTCAGTCATTGGAAGGAAGGGGGAGGAATTCAAAGAAAGAAAAATTCAGATTTTTCAGATTTGTGTGGTTGTATTCGTGGAGATTCAATTCGTGTTTTGTCAACAGCTTCATACAATGGGTAGCTAAAACTAGAAAAACAGAAATCACATCCCATAGGCCAGAGGGTGATTAATGCAGCATTTGGAAAACAACTACGACAAATGTCAGGCCAAGACCATCTGGTTGTAGCTAAATCATGTAAGGACTTCCAGAAACACAGTTGGCTTTTCGGCACCTACTGTCTCTGGGATTAGCAGGCAGACTTGGGGCATGGCCATTTCTAAGAATTGTTAGAAGCTGTCTCCTAGCCTGAATGGAAGAGTGCTGCTATGGCCATGTGATTTGACATACAGGGAAACAACACATTTTTTCTTCTTTTCTGTGCTAACATTCTTTTGGGCTAGAAGGTAGTACTAATTGGAAGAATATTTCTGGGATTTAACCAGAGTATAGTGCCAATGGTTATTCTGTAAATACCAGGACATCTGTGAATGGGACAACCATTTTTCTACATGGAGTGGTCCACGACATACCCTGCTCCTGTATTATAACACTCTGCCAGTCAAGAAGAATCTTTGGAGAAGGTAATAGTCATATAGACATGAGGTGGGAATTCTCTTTGTCTGTACAGAGATTTCTACACCACAGAAATAGGTATGTATTAGAGAACCATCAGAGATGTCTAAAAAAGTCTGATAAATTACACCCACAAATGTTTAATTCTCTCCTGTAGCTGTGAACTTATCAGATTACTATCCTCCATGCAAATATCAGCAATTAGGTAATGAGGATCCCATCCTTGCCAATATAGTCTCCACAGGACCCAAATGTGCAGTGAAAATTCCCACAGTCTGATCCAAATTAGTGCATAATCCACCACCAAAATACTGTGGCCTCAACAGTGATGAGTATTTCATAGCACTTCCATCATGGAACTATTATTAAGTATGCTCAAAATTTCCCTTACATTGCTGGATTCCTCTTCAGTGATAATCTTTTACATATCTGTACCCATGAATAATACTTTGTACTACCTCCAGCTGATTTTGTCCCACACTACTGCAATTTATTGCCCTCTGCTATTCATGTTTTTGTCACCTTTTGTCTAGACTAAAACAATGCAGTATTCCTGGGCAAGGTGCCATCCACATCGTAAGAAACTTGGACCTTACAGAGAATTCTGGAGGAAAATGCTTTTTCCAGAACATTCATGAAAACTTGTTTCCCACACCTAAAAATGTATTAAGTCTTGCTCAGGGTTTCAGTTTTTATGTTAAAGCATGTAATAATTGCTTCAACCCTGCATAAGGTCTGCATAAACCTCTGTGATGAAAATCATTATTAACACGTCCATCTCTGATGCAAAACAGAACTCTTCCTCACAATCGTAAATCTCACCTTTCACATGGGGAATGTATACAGCTTTGTGGTACGAATTTCCAGGGAAAAAATGGATAGTCCCATCACATGCTGCCTCAAATATACCAAACCGAATACAGCATAGCATATATCTTTAAAGTAGCTCCCAACTCCCCAAAATTGTGCATTGCATGCATAGGGAGAGGAAGAAGGGGAAAGACCAATCTACATGTCAGAGAACTCATGTGCATTGCTTAATGCACTCCCTGAGTGCAAGGAATGCACTAGATATGCAGAAAGATATGACAATGTCAAATGCAGTATAATAACAATCCCTGTAGAACAGAAAAAAATGGGATAATTTCTCGTAACTCTGAATAAATTTTAGGGAGAAGAGCTTATAAAGCAGCACAGAAAAAAATTATGATGGCTATTCACAATCTGTTGGTTGAGTAATTAACAGATATGCAGCAGTCCAAGATTATGCACAAAAAATGCTTTAAAAGAAAATAAAAGTTCAAAAGTTAGGAAATTTCAGACCTCAATTTGCCAGTGTAGATGTAAATCTGCTCTGTGTGTGTGCATGGCTTAGCCCAAGAATATAGGGCCCCCAACTGATTTCAGTGGAAAACTTGTCAGAAAATCTTGCCATGGGAAAAAGTTTGTTACATCTTAGCCTTGTTCTTGGATATGGCTGAATGGTGCTGTTTTAACTGAAATTTCTCTCCTAAGATTTATGCCTGAGGCAAACATCTGGCATGATGAATTTGAACCAAATAGTTAAAAGTTTCGTACAGCTATCCAAAACTGAAAACAAGATTTTATCATGAGCAGGGTCAAGCAACTGGAATGACAGGCACTGCTACCTCACCACAGCAGAATAACAAACTTGAGTCAAAGAGCTCAGAGCAAGGTTATTTCCATCCTTATACATCCAATTTTACAGTGGAAAATGACCCGTTATCTGCAGTTTATGCATCATGACCCATGTACAATAATTTTAAATTAATTTCTTCATATAAAGTGCTACTCAAAGTTTGATTCCAAGTAATAAACCACTATGCATGAAAAGAAACAACTTGGATATGTGAAGATATAGTGTCATCTTTGAAACAGAGCAAAAATGGCAAATGTATTTTACTGGATTTTCTAGCATATATGGCAGACTCAGATCACCCCCTAAGTGAAAGATTATAGAATTATCTATTCCATGAAATCTTCATCAAAACCTGAGGCGCAGAACAGGATTTCAGGGTTATCAGTGATAAGTTTATCAGTTTCAGGCATCGGTTATAGCATATGCAGGAAATTCAGATACTATCGTATAAGACACAGAAAAGTGGCTGACAAATCATTTCCAAATAAGCACACAGCAATGAAATGTTGTTGATGCACACCCTAAAACCAGGAAGAGCTGTGATAGACGTTTTATCATATCTAAACAAGAAGGCTTCAGCAGTAGAAAAGATAACAGATGGTTATAAAATGAAACTGCAGAATAGAGCTAACAAAATACTTGAATGAAGAATAGTATTTATTGTGTTACTTACACTGATTACAGAGAACAAAAGAAATAGAAATTATCATAATTTATATAAAGAATTATAGAGAAAAACCTACTTTCCCTAGAGGGGAAAAAAACCAAAGGAATAAAATGCTGTGGAAATATTCTGCACCAATTTTAAAATTATATTGGTCAGAAATTTTATACTGACTGGAGTTACAATGAAGCCCAAACAAAGCCATAGGTGAAAAGAATGACTGAAAAAACCAATCCGTTTATGTATCTGACACTCTTGTTTCTAGTGACATTCACTCTGTATTCACTAACTTTTATATTGCAATATGAAATCATACGAGGAAAGCGTGTACAAACTTAGATTTCTGTTAAATTCACTACATCTGAAGAAAAAAGATATGAACATTCAATACTCAAACTCAAACACACAGGGGCCTGAGTTCAGCTGATATCATCTGATGATACCAAGCTCATACAATTACCTTTTCTGCACTGTTTTAATTGGCAATAACATCATTTTTGCGAGGAACAGAATACACTCTGTAATTAGTATAAACAAGCAATCAATGGCAGAGAAGAAACAAAAACCTCACTTATAACACTACCCAACCAACACTAGTTTCTTGAAATGGAGTGCCTTAAATTTAAGGTCTCAGTACTATTTTCAATTAGGAGAAAAAAAAACAACAATCCACTACTTCAAAATACCTTTTTCTGATTAAAGATCTTGTCATCTTTCTAAAGCATGTTTTAGAGTTGCCAGTCTATTTTGATTCTTTATCTTATTCTGTATCTTATTTGTAAGCTGAAATTCTGTAGTGCTCTTTGAGAAAACTTCATAATCAGAGATATTTATGTGTTGTGTAGAATAAGAAACTTATTTTTTGCAAACACTAATATTGTAGCTATCAATATTTTCCTGCATACAGAACATGATTTGAAGAGTTAAGATCTGTTCTTTCAAAAATTATGATAGTATGTTAGGGAAAAATAACACAAACTAGAAACATCATAAAATAGGAAATCACTTCATAATTTTAAAAGGATGAAGAAATAACACAGAGGTGACAACTCTCACACTGCCTTGTGAAAAAGTTATTTTTTACTGTGTCAAGAGGCTGATACTTGTGGATATTCTCTCAACTGCAGTGTTCATAGAGCAAACATACCTGACAGACACTTTTCACACAAGAGCACTGAAAAGAATCTGACAAAGGTAACATAAAATATGCAATTCTATCAGATTATGTTTCTTGTTAATATGAAAATTGGCATCTTTGTCTGCATTTATTTCTCAACACAAAAGGATAATCTCATTGCAGGTATTCAATAAGACACTAATCTGGCTGTATGCTTAAAAGCGTTATTTTACACTGTATACTTCAAATACACCAAACATATGTGATACCAGCAGCACCATTCAATTTTCTTACATTAGCCATGCACTCAAGTGCTTTATTATATCAGAAGCTAAAGCCAAAAGCTTTGAATGTCTTGACAACATACTGTAGATATTAGAGAACACTCTGGAAAGATTGTCATTGCTAGCTGAACACAGCCATTGAATTACACTGATCTGAAAACAGCTGTCAAATTTCTTTTGTTTCCCTGTTTGATTTAAGATTACGGCAACTTTTATGACTACTTCAGTTTGCCCAAAGTACAACTGTCAGATAGAAAACGTGACCATGAGCTCACCGTTATCATCATGGGAATACTCTATTCCAGAAACAGTGCATCTTCGGAAAACCATCTTATTTTCAGTAAGTGTCCCAGTCTTGTCTGAAAAGATAAACTGCACCTGACCCAAGTCTTCTGTGATATTTAAAGCTCGGCACTGCAGTTGAGAGTCTGTTTCTTCATCATATAAATCTTTATCTTGATGAATAAAGTATACTTGGCAGATCTTAACAATTTCAATAGATACATACAAAGAAATTGGAATCAGAACCTAGAATACACAACAGGAAAGAGAATTAGGAGAAAACAGAAGTAAGGATGCAATGAATCATTAAAGCTAGTTAACCTGGTACTAGACTGCAACATAAAGAGGCAATGCATTTTAAACATCTACTTTAAAGATATTATTGTGTTTAAAGAGCTTATTTACTGTGTTAGATGAAGAAAACCTATGGTGAATTGCAGAACTGGAATGCATTATTATGTCTAGAAAACTGATTATCAAAACACGGACAGAAGCAAATATTTTTTAGGCTAATAAGCGGATCTTTAAACTAGCTGGGGAAGGAAAAGAAAAACAATCCCAACCCATACTAGACCATACAATCAGAATACTGTAGATGTGAAAAGATTGAATAAATTTGTTCTGCATAAATAATAGACTGTTTACAAATTCACTTTGTATTCTTGCAGGAATACAGAAAACAAAATGAGAAATGTTAATCTCTCCATAGGAACATATCCTTGGCCTTGGCTTTTGTACTGCAAATTATTTGAATGAAGAACACATTTTATAAGTGCTGAAGAAGACATGAAAAGGCTTTCAACTGTTTCTGTTTCTTGAGGATTGCCAAAACTACATAAAATACCTAATTTGTACCTGAGTTTTTCTCTGCAGATTTTTTTTTTCAGGATAAAAATTCCTGACTGCATACATTGTTTAGTTTTCTGAATTAGGTACAAAGGAGAAATTATAGCATGTCTGTAAGTGGCAAATGTGGTCATTTAAACAAGAACTGCAGTGATATGTAGGTGCTTAAAGAATTCTGTGGTGAATTTTCTTAACCAGTATCATAACCCAATCCCTCAGGGTAAAAATTATTTTCACCCCCTTTTGTAAACAAGTTTCTGCCTTCAGCAAAGCAACCTCCTCCAGTGTCCCACTACGTGAACTTCCATTTATCTCAGTGACATGAATTTATTTTACCTCTCTGAATGTAACCACCTTCACCATTTAAGATATTTCTCCCCAGGACCAAGAAACTTTTAACATAGTTTGTTACCTGGTTGACATATGGTTTTGCAAAGAGGAATATATCTGAAACGCTATTAAAAAGTATAACATTTATTATTATACCAGAACACTGTACCCAAAGTGGCATCCTCAGTCTTTGAGGTGTTGCTCCACAGTGGGTAGACAGGAAGAGTAAAGTTTTCTGGTTCATGGGGTTGTTCCTCCCCAGGTGCAGGATCCTACACTTGCCTTTGTTGAATTTCAGGCAGTCCTCATCTAAGCATCTCTCCAACCTGCCAAGGTTCTTCTGAAAGGATGCACAGCCCTCTGGGGTATTGGCCACTCCTCCCTGCTTGGTGTCAGTGAACTTGCTGAGGAGGCATCTGCCCCTTCATACAAGCTATTGGTGAATAACTTAACACTGGGCCCAGTATTGAACCTTGGGGGACATCACTAGTGACAGGCCTCCAAATAGACCCTGTGCTACTGACTACAACCCTCTGGAATCTTTTTAGTGCTTGATTAGCTTCTTACATGCCTTAGTGGTAAAACGAGTACTACACATATTGCACATATACAACGTTATTGCAGCCAACTAGGAACAGAGGTGACAGCATGTACAACTTGATTACCTGGAACACTATGATCACCGTCAGAAATAAATACACTGAAGCTAAAACAGGTGACAAATATTTGCCATCGGGCCCTGGAACATCAAAAATTGGTTTCTTCTTCTCACCATATTGCCATACCCATAGACCATGACCTGCAGAAGAATTGTAAGAGAGAAAAAAAGCAAATTAACTCCAAGGAAAAATGCTTATGGTATGACTTTGTTCTTAAGAGTTATGTGGGAAATTGGTATTTGTTTTCAAATATTCTGCATGACTTCTGGAAAATGCCCCAAGCCTGTGATTTTTTTTTCTTCTTTGGGATTTGGGGTTTGAGAAAGGGCTTTGGCTGTTCTTAAGCCATGCGAGACTCATTTCACATAACTTTATCTAAATAAAGTGAGCTGACTAGTCTAAATTAGTAGTTCAGACTGCTTCTGTAATCACCAAAGAAAACTACACTTCTTCAGAAAATGATTAATTTCAATGATATGCTGTGTGTTAAAATGAAAGAACTCCACTGACTGTACTAGATATATCACCAGTCAGCTATCAGTCAACTAGCTTTAGAAGTGACTTTAATTTTACTGTGTGAATCATATCCACCACATGCACAGAACTAATGAAACAGCAGTATTAACAAAGTTGGATACTCTGTTCCACATGGAAGCTGAGGAATGAAGAACAAAATAAATTCTAGGTCTTGCAAGAAATGTTTTGGATTTTTTTAATTGATTGTGCCGATAACTAAATAAAGATAAGGTTGTTATTGTTTTGGGAAAATGACGTTCTTGCTAAAGAGAAAGAACGTTGCCTGCCTTGTTAAGTACAGCACTAAGATTTAAATTCCCTAAGATGGTATGCCTGATGTTTTTAAGGCGTAAAAAGCAAGGAAGAATTCTTCCTCAACAAAAAGTATTCAAACCATCACTATATGCTGAAAATCAAAAAAAAGGAGAAAGGTCTACTTTAAAGTAATCTTCTGTAAACCACCTTTGACAAGATCCTTTATATCTTGATACATAAATTCAGTACTGAATGTGGCTGAAAATAAAAACACATTAAGTGAGCACATTATTTTGTCCCTATACTACCAATATGAGACCAGATGCACGATGCCTTTATTGATGTATATATTTTTATTCCTGAGAGCAAAAATAGAAAGCTCCACACTGAGAATGACCTACATTAAGGTTTGTTTTATAAATACCCTCAGATTTTCAAAAGAATTAAGTGTCATATCTCCAGTTATACTTTATTGACAGAAGGTGTGAAAATGGCCTGATTTCTAGAGAGCACCAGGCAACTCACAGGGCTCAAAGAGCAGATTTCTTTCCAGCTGTTTGTGGCTTGCCAGCACCTCGAGCAGCTTGCTCTGGCCCTCTGCTGGCGGCTTCCAGCCTCGTAGCAGACGGGACAGAAGGGAAGGCACACCCTGTCACCTACTGAGTGCCACCTCCCCCCGTTCACATTCACACTCTGGAGAGCCCCAGCTACACCGAAGCCACTGACAGGACACAGCCCGCTGCTGCCGCTGCTGCCGCTGCTGCCGCTGCTCCGGGGACACCGCGGGGCAGAGGCAGAGCCGCAGGCAGCAGCTCCCTGCTATGAAGCCTCACCACGACATTTCAGTCCTGAGGACTGGGCTCCTCAACACTGAAACACTACAAAAGTGTGTCGTGAACTCAGTGGAAACAAATAAGCTGCCTGATTCACAGCTGGAAATACTCATCTTTAAGCATTTAACAATACCTGGAAAAAGGCACAAAGAGACATTAATGTGGCATAAGATTGTTATTAAACTACACCACAGTTGTCAAGAAACATTCTGGTGTTTATGCTGTATGAGTCACATGCAAACATTGCACAACACACAAATATTAAGGATATGGAATTCACATGCCATATATAAAAAATAATTTTTGGTGCCAAATGTAAAATTCAATTCTTTCTCACAAATTAACAGAAAAAAGGCCTGAAGAGACATAACCTGAACTGTGGCATTTCTTTAAACACTCCCAGAAGTCTGGAGAGTATTCTGCTTGGATTTATGCAGACTATTTATTATTTCTTCTATGTTAAAGCTGCAGCCTTAGGGACAGTGAGTCCATGTTGTACACTGTGCCCCCAATTTAATATGTAGTCCTGGGGAATACCACTGTGCTGATTAAGTTTATTCTCTGCTCATAAATTACTCTACTGACTGATTAATGACATGTTACACTCTACTGTCTGTAATTTTGATGGGACTACATATAAACTGGGGGCTTTTTGGGGCTTGACATTTTTGGATGCTATCAAGGGAAGTGTAATCTAAGCCTTCAGATCTCTGGTACTAATAGCATATATTTGACTGAGATTAAGAAGGTATTTAGATCAGCTTGTGTATCAAGGCATTTTGATTTTTGACAAAGTAAGTATGGAGAAAGCTTTATCGATTTTATATTTTTGCAGACACGTATGTTTTTGATAAAGCTAAGTGCATGGATCCCAAGACAGTGCAGTACTTAAGCTTTTACTAATGAAGAGCACTTACCAATGGCAGAAAACAGACACATGATCAGAAGTATGAGGACACACCAAAGGACATCGGCATTCATCTGTCTTTCAAGCTTACTGCGCTTGTAACGTGGTCCATTATTATTTAACAAAGCTTTGGTCTCATGCCCTGCAGAAAGAACAGCACCAAAGGCGTCGTATGGAATTTTGCTATTATTTTAAGCAAACTATAAAAAGGTGGTATGCCCCGTAAGACAGAAAAACAGCTCTTACCTGCATAGATTACTATTCCTGCAACTTCTTCTGTGTTTCTAATGGTACATCCACGTAACAAAAGATTCTCTTTGAACAGTCCATCCTTTTTCCCGCTTTTATGAATACTACAGAAAATTTAAAAACAGAAAAAAACACAGCATGTCAAAACATTAAGCTTGTTAAATCATACTTGTAATGCAACAAGCCCAGGAAACAAAGTTTAAGAAATTTTTTCAATTTGATGGTAAAATGTTTTGTTAGATCTTCCTCCAGGGAAGGTTCTCTGTTTGACTTCGAAAACTGAGATTACTTACCCAAGGATCCCCAACATGCAGCAGCCCAGCTGGAGCAGTACCAGTTGCTGTTGGATATACAAATGTCCTGGACAAATACTCACTAGAGATATGTGGGCCAAATCGACAGCATGTGTGCAGCCGAGCTAATGCTTAGAAAATGCACTGGACTTCCTGTGCACGTGTAAACTGACTGAGCAATCACAGTTAATCCAGTCCACCTAAAAGCAGCTGTGTAGTGGATATAATTAACCCACTATTCACATGTGCTTACTAAAGAAATCCTAGAAAGAGATATGGTGAAATTGGGAAATGACTGTGTTGCAGAAGCAGTGGTACTAAGGAAGATGTGTCAGAGACAGGACACATCAGGTCAGAGAAAAGAAAACAAAAAATATCCCTTGTATTCATCAGTGAGAACAAGAGAAATTATTTTCAGAACTGTCTCACCAACTATCTAAGAATGGCCTGCACCCTGAGGGTTCTTGCTGACTACCGAAACATAGGAGAAAAATGGAATGAAGTCACATTTCTACTACAACTTATTATCTGCTGTGCATGGACTGACTGAAATTTCAGCTGACAGAGAAATACAGAAAATAGCCTTATGAAAATTAACAGGGAAATGCAAAACAATAATAGCATTTTAAAAAATGGCATTAGACTTTTCATTATGTAAAAAAGACAAACCAAATAATAATCTAAACCCACTTTCAAATTAATAGAATTTAATTTTATCAACTGAAGTACCCCAATGCCTCAGAGAAGACTAAAGCAAGGTTGGATTGTTTAAATGTTGTCCTCACTTTCAGACCACCAAAACTATCAGACTTCCAATATGCTGCACTAAAATTAACATTGTGCTGTTGCAACACCAAATTTTATGTCTACCTGGATTTAAGCACTTAAAATCTCTGTCCCCTGCAACCTGCAAACTGGCTTAAAATTGTCCTTTTTATGTGAAGGTGGAGTTCTTTTTATTTGCTTCCTATTTTATAAGCCTTCACATCTGGGTTATATATTCATGTTTTTCCTTGTTAGATTATTCTCTTTTTCTTAATGAGGACCAAAACTGTAATTTAAGTACATAATTCTAGGACCTCAGGCCTAGGAATTATACCAAATACCCTGAGCTTTGTAAGAAGAAAAGATTCACGTTGGTGAGTTCTTTGTACTTCTCCCAGTCTAGTAGGACAACTTGCAGATTATTCTGTAATGCTGGTTATGCTACATAACCTCAATAGTCAATGCTTTTAGTGAGCAGAATATACCTGTGTATATACACACACACACACACACACAAATACAGCCTTTTTTAGTTCAGCACAATATATTATACCCACCCTCTGCTCAAAATATATACGTATATATTAAAAGTATTGGTGTTTTGACAAGTGTGCTAAGCTTTTCTCTGCAGGGATGAAGAAGAAGCATTAGGTTTGACTGCTGAGGTAGCAGCAGCAGTGATAACATCTGACTAGAGACCAGAAATGGAGAAAGAAAGAAGTAGATAACATCAAATTTGCAATTCTGATATGAAAGTCAAAGGTGGGGTTTTTTTTAGTCAGGAGAGAACTTCCCCTGCTCAGCCCATCCTCCCTGTCAGTCTCAGACAGAAGAACAGAGCTTTTACTTCTGTTCTTTTCAGCAAACCTCCTTATCCCTCTGTCTCACCTTCTGCCAAAGCAGCATCAGCTGGGGGCCTGCCCAACACCCCTCTGGCAGAATGTCAGTACGTGTCAATTTGTCTGTGCTTAAACTATGTGAAATAATTTCTTAATGATTCCATACTGCTAAAATAACACTGCTACCAGTATGCTATCATTCCTCTGATTTTTAAGGCTAAATTCTCCATTAGGCTTTCTTATAAATCATGAGAATGTTTGAATTTCCAATAAAATCTCCAAATGATAGTTATGATTCCTGTTAATAAATGGGACTTTTTAGAGATAAACCTACTTAAGTGGTACTTGTCTGGCTTATAGTTTTATAACCTTTGTTAATTTTTTTTACACTTCACAGTAACAGTGGACTGTGCCAGGTATATTGCACTTGGCAAACTTCATAATTACTTGTGTATTTGTTCTATAAAATTATCTATTTGTTCCTAGTATCTTAGCTTACAAAACAACTCCAAAGCAATTGTGCAAAATCTGAAGTTAACCCAGAGGTGTTAAAACCCCAATCTACTGCCCTCACCCACAGGCTGAGCCTTCTTACCACATCTTATCCTTACACGCATTTGGCACTGCTTTTTACTTTTCCATATGCAAATGAAGTCAGAGAACTCAACTGTTGCTCACCAGACCTTTAGAAAACATGGACGAGATCAAAATCTTGAAGGAAGAAGAAAGAAGCCGGCACAATCTTAGAAGAAAGCAGCCAGCAGAGGCTGGAGGAAACTCATCGTTTGCCTCTTGTCTACAGTCACTCCCAGTGACTCAGTAACACAACATATACTTAAAACCGCTGGGGACTGATGATAAAAGGAAGAAAACAATACAGACAAAGGTCTGGATTAAAATATAATGAAAACTAGAGTTAGATAAAACCGCTCACTTCGATAACAAAGCTGCCAATTGTAAACTTTGGGTTGAGAGACAGCCTAGTTCCCATTTCTAGCTCTGCAGAGTTAGAAACCTTAAGCTTGTTACAGAGGCTGAACAGCCTGTTTTTCCCCTTTCTGGATTCTGGCCAGTGTAAGATAGAGGCAAAGAAGGAAAATTTTCTCTGTCATTCTTTAAAACAGTGTCTGGCTGAAGCCACTCAGATGCCTGGAATGCAAAGGCTAAGCTGTGAGGAAATGCACTGGCAAGTGCAGGTGCAATGCTCTTTTTCTATGCAATTTCTCACATGGATGACACTGCAAAAATGTATCTTCACATTTAAAATACAAATGCACCACAAATTAGGAGAAGTGGGCAGATCATTTGCAGTTAATTACTACTATGCTACAGCACTCTGGTAGTGTTTCTACACAAGAAAGCCTCTGGTTTAATACAGAAATGCAAAAATTACCCAGATGGTAGCTCACTTCACCTTTCTATTGTGTTTTAACTTGTTATGTGTTTATCAGAATTAAATAACAAGGTAACCAATGATAAGTGTTTTCAAAAGAGAGTTTTTTCTTTCACTTTTTGGTTTATCAAGTGTCTTATAAAGGAAATGGTAGAGCTGCATTACTTTCCAAGGCTTGACACTCCCAAAGAAAATATTCAACAATATTAAACATGGTCTCAGTGAACATTATCCAGTCAGAAATCTCCTGACTATCAACTGATGAAAATTAGTCTAGGTTGTTTTGGTTTTTTACTCCAGGAGTGGAGCTGTTACTATAGCACATTAAAGAGACATCACTATAGATTTATAATTGTTTTCTCTTAAAAAAATTAACATGATTTATATTAATTTGGTTTTGTTTCATTATGAAAACCCTTGAAATAGAAATACATGCATGTATTTGTCTACTTCTTTTTCCAATTCCAAGCTATACTTATTTTGGTATGATTAGATAAAATCTTACATTCTTGTCTAAGAACAAAATTATTATTTTCAGAAAGCTGAGAAGTCAGAATCCCAATTACTACTTCTCTTTTTCCCTTGCCCATATACACACAAAAAGGTACAAACAAGATTTTTAAAGAAAAGATTGCTATTTTTGGAACCTGGAATTGGATTTTTGAATGTTTGCCATGCATACTGTACATAGTCTGGCTAGACACATATGGGCAGGGGGCATGTCAGATTTTGTTCTTTTCTTCTTACACAGAATACGTTTATAGGGGAAATAAAAGTGAGGGAATGTGCTTGCGTTATTTGGGTTATTTGGAAACTGCAAAAGAGAATTAAAGCAGGCCCCTGAACAGAACTGGTAGTCTACCTGTGCATCGCACACCCCAAGTGTGTTCAATGCAGATTGTGGCAACATAGCTGAAGAATTCAGGTGCAGTAGTGTGCCTGCTACACTTTTTTAGATACAGGATAGGGCTAGGCCCAACTCAATGCATTTTGCAGTATCTTTTTTTTTTTTTTTTTTAATATGTGTCCTTTTATCCTGGCCTGCCTGTGCTACATTGGCTACTTACAGTGATTTTTTTTAAGGAAAACTGGAGGAACATAATTTTTTACATGTTTATAGCATCTACACACAAATAGTTCTATTTATTGAAAGATTTGTCAGCACAGACATTAAAACCAAAGACCACATTTCATACAGGAAAAAAAAAAATCTGAATCAAAACTGGAAACCTACTAAGTGGTCAAAATGTCTAGAAAACTTTGGTAGTAATGTTTCAGCACAGTTTTACATATGGATCTGTCAAAAATCTATTATTTCATGGGATTCCTATTTAAATATTTTGGTATTGTTTCCTTTCAGTCGAGCTATTATTGGCTGGTAGCTATCTGATCCATTATTTCAAGCAGCAACTACTGGTAAAATTTTGAACAAGAATTAAGATCTGAGTTTGACATGACAATGACATGTTTCAGTGCAGATGTGCTAATTGCTATTCATCTTGTTAATGTATGATTTGAAATAGACTGATTCCATTATACTAATGAAGGAACTCTAAAAAGTGGGGGGGAAAAGCTGTCTTCTGTGATAAATTAGGGGACTGTGAATTTATTTTTTGAGGGGTTGGTCCCCACTCTCTAGTTCTAAAGGCCTATGGTCCTTTAGCTGTAAATCACCTGATTCTTTCTGCCAGATTCAAAATTTGTGTCAAAACATATTCACATCATTTGTGAAACTACAAAATATAAAGAAGGTTAAATATAATCAATACTAAACAGTAATCATCAAAACATAGTACCATGATTTCTGCTATGTAATTCAAATGGTTCTGTAACTAACATGCCACAGGCCTTTTCCATATGGAGTAAATAAGTAAATATAGAATGTAAGAAAAATGTATGCATATTTTCTACATATTTTTTACAGTATTTTGCTCAATATTTTGGGGACTAAGATTCACACATAAAGTGTGCTAGAAAAGCTGCCAAACTTTCCATTTCCATATCTGGAAATGGCATGTCTGCAGCAGAGCAGGCTCTCTGTGACACACCCTCATGCAGTAATGTCTAATACTAAACTTTTTTCTTCACATGAACTGTAGGGCTTTGTGCTGCTAAATAAAGGAACACATTTTCCCACACTACAACTTGATGTATTTTCAAAGAAACTGTCCTGATTTACACCAGTCGACAGTACGTCCTACACAATCTGTGACATCTGAGAGTAGTAACTGTGGTGGTAAATGGCATCACTATAAAAAAACTCCCCGAGCTCCAGCAATTTACCTCGTGACATTTACACAATTTAATACTGCTTATCACTCCTAATCAACACAGGTGGTAAATCATTGTATTTGAAACAGAATTAGTGTCAATTTAACTCTCATCATTAAAATTTGGGCAAAAATTATGTATTCTGGGCTCTCACTCTGCACAAAGTTAACAGACTGCAGAAAAGTAAGTCATGCTAGAGTGCATCTCCTAAGCCACCACAATCAACACACCTTTACACTACAGACCAGGCTACATAAGAAGCAAAATGCTTTGCACATCCTAAAACATTTGTTTCTGAGCAGGACTGATTGGCCAGAGATGAGCATCCTGTTAATGTACTTCTGTTTGTTTAGAATTAAGTCAAGTGGGCATAGGTGATGTGGTAATACACAACGATATCCATTGTGTGAGCCAATCATTTCCTTTTATCTGAATGAGAAGAAAGCAACAGTGCCATAGCTGGAGAAATATCAGTTTTGCCTTCTGATTTTCCTCGGTGACACCTATATTAAAAGAAACATCCAAAAGACCCATCTTCATGAAAGTGTACAACAGATTGTGTTTGTTTATTTGTTTGGTGCCTCTCTTGGACTAGTTTTCCATTTCTTCCCATTTCCAGATGGGTTTTTTTATCCATGGAGGAAAAGGAGAAGAGTGCCTGTAACTGCAGTGCTTCATACATTTATTTCTGTAGTATAAGCTGATTGAATGTAGCAAATAAATCCATCCTAAGGAATGGAAACATGAAGTTCCCATCTCACCTTGAAGTGAGGATACTCTAAAAGAGCCTTAAATATGCAGCCCTATTTGGATGTGATGATGATGCAACTTACAGAAGACAGCCCAAAGCAAACAAGCATTTATTTTATTCCATATTAGAGAGCAGGAGTGTATACTGAAGGATACTATATGAAATACTCACATGTAACCTCGAAACCTACTTAAGTCATTGTTTGGCTTCTCACATTCAATCACACTGGTGAACTTCAAGGGGTCAAATTCTGAGTCCTGGAATAATAAGAGTGTTCATTATTTAGAGAAAATTCTTGAAAATTATATCCAAAATAACTTTTTTCTTTTCTAGTTTTTGTAATATAATAAAGTCCAGTTTTTTTCCAAAGGCAGTGAAAGCAAAGATGCAGACCACTGGCACTGAAAATCAAAGGGACTTCAGAAAAAAAATTCCAAAGGTGCCTTCCAAAATCTCCCTCACAAGGCTGACTTCTGTTCTGCAGCTGGAAGATGCCAAATGAATTTGGTCTGCAGTAGAAAAAATCCAAGCAACCTGGAAAATCTCAAAATCTTAAAGATTATCATTATCCTTCATGTTCAGTGAAGCCAGTGAAAATTTAGGACAATGAGAGTCAATAGACTGCCAATTATCAAAAAGCTAATACAAGCTTTTGAAATATCAGCAAGACTTAATTGCTTTATTCCAACAGAGGTAAATTAATCTACTACAGTAAATTACACACATGTAGCAGAATAACTTTTTCTTAATTATCACTTAAAAACCTTCTTGATTGTCTAGCTCATTATTCTGAAACTGGTATTGTTGCTGACTATTTAAGTTTACCTGTAGTTAGCACCTTGTTGTGTCTGAGCAAAAACATCTTATCACAGCAGAATTACTTAATTTTGATAAACAAAAATCAAGGTTCTCCTTTCGTTGCTAGACCAAGCTACACATTGAAAGCAGACATATCTGATTCTGGTGCTGCAGAGAAGGATGTTTATCTTCATCAATGAGGACTACTTTTATAAAGCTGCTTTGCATACCATTTGAATAAAATAATTAATTGTGAATTATCATGTTATTAAGATTTCAATAGTGACAGCACTTCATATGTTACGTTTTATAATGGTTTTGCTGGGCTGCTGGAGACCCCAACCACTAGTTTTAAGAGTAAACTTGTGAGAATGGTTGAAGAAGAATCAGTAAGCACAGGACAGACACAATCTTATTGCCAGTTTCTCTGAAACACACAGCTGTCTCTGGGATTTTTTGATGTTGACTCTATTCAGCTGAAAGAAATCAGATTTAGAGTAAGGGATAAAAGAAACATAGATGATACATCAGCATCAAAACCAACACCCTCCATTTTTCTACTGGTTACACCTGGAAGAAAGACAGATGTAGACTATCCAGGTGACGATTCAAGCCACCCACTCCTGAGACTTTTGAAAACCTTCTTTGTATTTTCAAGAGACACAAGATGTTAAAGAGAACTGTGAAAATGGGATGTCACTTAGAAACAGCTACAGCCCACTGGAGGAAAGAAAAATTTTGACATGCAGAATTCAGCTTGTAAACAAGGGGAAAAAAAAAGAAGTAAAAACAAAGGACAACTCTGAGCAGAGACTGCTTTGCTGAGAATCAAGCTCCCCAAATTACATCAAGGCTGGCAGTCAAGAACCTGAGCCTTAGCAAGAAGTAACACCTGCTGTGCTGTACCAGAATATGATCTTCTCCTTTCTTGCCCCAGTATCTTCCTTGGCAGAAGAAAAAAAAAGTAGAAGGTATAAGAGAAATAATCTACTAATAATCACCACTGTAGCTTAAACTGCATTTATAAATTGGATGGAATGGGAAACATTTCTTTTCTCCTTATTATAAGATATATAATACATTTATAAGATATATAATACATTTAATTGAGCCCAAATTCTCATTCAGTGGTCTTAAAAAAAAAAGAAATAAATCCTAACATCTTTGATGGATGTCTGTGAGGGAATCCTAGAGACACCTAATAATAAAACCCAATGTAATCAAATGCAGGTTTTGTATGGCTGCTGAACTCAGTAGAGAGAGTGTGGTTGCACACATTATCTTCTAGAGCAGCTGGACAGCTGAATTCCCTTTTTGCTTAGAAAACCTGCCACCAAGGTTTGTATTTCACAAATAAATATAAAATAAAGTACTTAAATCTAGAGGCTTCTAAAGTCTTAACAAAAAAAGAAAGCTCTTGTCAAGATCAGAGAGGACTAAATGTACCCGACCTCCCCATCAGTACCATACAATATTGTCTTTCTCCCTTTGTTTGTTGATTTCTTTTCATTTATGACTCAGTTTTGGAACTAAAAGTCCTTTATCATTAAATCTGTCAGTATATTTGTGTTCTGTTACAATTAACTTGAAATATGTGATTATGTTCTTTATCCAGATAATATCTGGGAGTGAAAATCCAATTAGAATAGTAGTTTACATAAGGAAAAAAAAAATCTGATGAATTCTGATTTACGGCAAAAGCTCTTTTGGTTTATTGATGAACCAAACTGCTCCATCTCTTCCCAGTGAAATGGAAGGGAAGATACACACTATATATTATAGCTGATGACACTGTTTTGATGTGAGAATACCTTTTGGTAAATGAAAGAACAAATATGTTAAACACAGCCTGTGTGTGACTGCTTTCAGTGGTTACAAAGAAGCACAAATTTAATGTAAGATTTCATGATGATCAAAGTTTTGCTCTTTTTTATGCTGATACTCACACTTCAGCAGCAACCGAAACACAAACTGTGATGATGTTCTCATGTATTAGCAGCTAAGAGAAGCTGCAGTTAGACAGAAGTTAAAGCCAAAAGTGTTGCTTTTACAGTGCACAGATTTCCTCATTTTTCTTCGTAAAAGTCTTTGAAAAAAAAAATTCACCACCACTACCTTTAATTTTTCTCTTACGCTCAATTTCTGCTTCACTGTTAAGATACAAGAAACAAGATCAAAATATAGTCAAACGTCGAACTGGTCCAGACCTTTGTGCAGCAGTTACCTGGTGCACCTGATTTTGTGTGTCTTACCTCCTGCTTAGAGAACTGCTGGGCATTAAAGCTGTCCCAGTGCCAAGAGGGATGAAAAGCTCCATGCCTAGACAGACTGCAGTCTGAGATGAGGCTTTCCAATGCCTAATCTCCCTGAAATCTTGACTTCTGTGGTGTTCTCATCATCCCTCTGTGCACTTCAAAAAGGCTGGGTCATATACAAAAAGCAGCTGGGGGAATTTTTTTAATTTTCTGAAAGCATGTATCATTTTTTATCTGGTACCCCAGCAGGTGTCCCAAACTTGTGCCTTGTGCATCACTGATCTGAACAACTGACTCTGGCTGATAAAAACTGGGGAGAGATTCACTGATTGCACATAAGTTCCCCAGAGTATTTTACAAAACTGTTGGGCAGCAAAGGCCGGGGCTAAGTTCTGTTCATGTTAGTCACATTATTTTTGTTGAATAATCAGTTCAGCTTTTGCTACAATGTACATTTTACTTGCCCTGACTATTTCTAAGGATAAACCCCTGTAAAATAACATAAAGTAAAACTTACTGCTTTCACTCAAGGCAGATGTCTTGCTACTAGGTAGTGCTTAATCTGGAGCCCAGACCCATGCTTTAATAACTTACTATGCTTCAGAAGAGTATTAAATTTTGCTTGAGATACAGTGGAGGAGTAAAATCTATTTCTTGCTCAGCTCTTCTGCCATATTATCTCATATCTAAATGAAAAAAAGACGGGGAAAAAAAAAGGCCTTTGATTTAATAAGAAACTAACTTTCATCAAATCCCTGACTTTACTTTTTGATTTTGCCAAGATAGCTTTAGTCCACTGCTTTTCTTGGAAAAAAACTGCTGACTTCTTAGGAAGTCAGAACACCTCCACAGGTATTTCTGAAAGTTTGAAACTGGTCAAGAGGACACACAGTGATAGTTACATTGGGTATTTTATATACTCAGGGATTCCATGGAATGTATTTAATTTCTTCAGGACTCCTCTTGCTAGGAAAATGTTTAACATCCTATTTCTTCCACGTTCTTAAAACATTGGGAAATCCTTTCTTAGTCTAAATGCAGCCATGGAAAAGCTTGTTTTCCTTACATAAGCAGACCTAGTCAAACTGCAAAAACCTGCTGAATATTGATTCCTTCAAAGTTGAATTTCAAATTAAAGTTAAATTGCAGATGCAAACGGTTTTGTGACTAGCCTTTTAACAATGTACTAGCTATTAAATCTGACAATAGGTTCCATTTAAAACAGTATCTTAGGTCTGCAATAATTGGGCTGTATCTTATACCCTAAAAAGATGAAGTGTTGAGAAGAAGAAAATTACAATGCCTTTAGAGAGTGGGAAACCAACAGGTAGACAGATGAAGACAGTATAAAGATTTGTTACAAAAGAAGCAGACTGAATTTAGCTGTCTCCAACATGACTTTGTAGCTTCAGCTGTAAGATGATTCTGAATCTCCACAGTGAAATGCCAACCTTTTCAGTTCTGCTGGCAACCTCACGAAACTGTCATAGCTCAAGAAGCAAAGCATGCCAGATGAGTCAGTTTGACAATTACACAATGTTCAAACAACATATTTCCCTTCATTAAATGCCTGTTGTATGGGTGATTTAATAGCCTGCTAGTGATATTAATAATGCATAGTTATTAAAATGTTTTTCTTTATTCATCTGCCCTACTTTACTGCTGCAGAAACCTGGTTTTGATGTTCAGTCCTTCCTTCCAGAAGGACAGCAATGGGTACCCAGGATGCCCTTGGGTGACAGGGACAGTTACCTGCTTATCACACTGTGTTTACTGGCTATGCTGGGGACCTTACCCAGAGTTCTCCCTGCACTGCAGGGCTGATGAGGGCTCTGGGATTTGTTTTGGCGTTTACGTCTGGAGGAAACAAAAAAGGGAGAAAGGGAGTCATGGGGACAACTCAAAGAAAATATTGAATAGACAAAAATCTGCCTCAGCCAGAAAAATAGCTTTTCCAGTTTAAAAGCTTTTAAGTGCACTAAGAACTCATCCTGTTAATACATTGGTCCATCCTGTTACTGTTTTATATAGCTGTACCCTGCCTTTACCATATAAAATTAATCTGAACTTTTATTAATGTGCAACTGGAATTACATACTGATGTTATGTATCCAAAGCATATGAACTGTTTATATACTGAAAGAGTGAAACGTCTTCATGTCTAAATGGCATGAGTCTCTATGGCACAATTTATCTGTGCCACTAATTCACAAAAAAAGGACAACACAGTTGGATCTATGCTGTTTAGGAACTAAGACGATCCAGCTGTACATCAGAATTTAACTGTTCTGGTTTTCACACTTAAAACTACTACTATAATTGGATTTTTTTTCAGTATTGTTTGTCTAAAAGTAACACATGTTCAGTATTCAGAAACACTGGAAAAACTGAGGAAGTCAAATACATTTTAGGGGGCTGATCTTCCTCTGGCTAACCAAAGTCTGCCTCTTTGTAGAAAACAATATGAGGGAACAGTGCAATATCCAGGCTGCAGGAAACAAAATTTACTGCTTGCAAGGCCTAGGAGGATTTCAATAATTTTATAACAGCCAACTGAAGAAACTGCTGTTACTCAGTCATGGGAAAAAAGTATCAAAAAATATGTCAACAACAGCGAAAATACACACATGCAAGTTCTAATGTCCCTCAGGATGATGGCATCCTTAGCAATGCACTTGAAAATTATGGTGGTGTGAATAAATTCATTCATGGACTATAGTAGTGCTGGAGAGTGGTAAGGAAAGAATGTATGTCAGGGCTGAAATACAGACCTAGATCTGGACAATTAAGTGGTATCTGCCTGTTCCAAAATCCAGTCATTGAAATAAATTAATGGGAGGCATAGTATGTAAGAGCCAACCTCAGTAGCAGCTCAGCGCTTCAACTAAACCACAAACCAAGCCTCTCAAGGACTCCCAAAATTCTGGGTACAACCCACACTGCTCCTCCAGAGGCTTTTCGCTTCACACTCATAGATGTAATTCTCCCCACTCTCCTGTGCTTTCTCCTTTCTGGAAAGATTTCTAGCAGTCTTTCTGCTCCATTTCTTAAGTGATGGAAGAAAATTTCAGTTGATTAGTGGAAAAAACAGTGCACAGTCATTTTAAAGTAGTAGCACAACAGCTCAGGTCAGCTTCTGAATATACCTTGTCCTTCTCCTGCTTTAGTCCAGACTGCTGGACAGTCTGACTTCTTGTGGGATGAAATTCTGCCAGAAGAAATGGCAATGGGAAGGACTAAGATCCTTCACTCAGAAGAGGCAAATGCCAAACACTGCTCTTACATGATTCTACAAATAAAACCAAAAACACTGGAGTCCTGACAGGAAATAGAGTGGTTGGAAATGCAGGGGTTTTCTCGTGAACAGTACACTCTAACAGTAGCAGCTGTAGTGTCAGGATGCAGTTAAACACACCAAAGCTTTATGACCCTAGGTCAGCCTGAAGACAGGGAATCTGGATAAAAGCAGCTTTACCTTACAAAGTATAATGTATAAGAAATGTCTCTAGGATGGAGGGAAACCTGTAGCATACAGCAATTGCCTAAGGGACTGAGAGACTCCAGCCCTTGGCAACTGCAGGGGAGCACAGAGGGAAAGAAGCAGTTCTAATGAAAAGACACCTTTTATTCCAAATACTACAGGGCAGCATTTATATCAGCACTATCACAGTTTTGTCAGCCTTTCTACAGGCATGTCCAGTGGGAGGTGTTACAATCAAGTAAAAACTCCCCAAGCTGGACACTGGAGTGCTGTCTTCGCTTGGATTCATATTTTTTATCAATATTTACCATCACATATGCCTGCCCTACTGCAAACATGGCATTCAGAGTGAACCTTCTCCACTTATCCCAGCTGTTTCTGTTCTTGCCTCTTAGTTCTGTGGAGAGGGCGGACATGCAGCTGTGAAGATTAACAGTCAGCCTGAGGCCAGCAGGCTGTGGTTGGCATACACAGAACAGGGGGGAAGTTGGGATGGCTGCAGAACCCCTTCGGTTAGCAGCTTCCCCTCTGGTCTATTTTCATCTGTTATCTATTCTACTGAACAAAATCCTTTGCAATCAACATGTTAAAGCCACCACTAGCAAAATGAAGAGCACCTTCTGAAGGAATTCATGGGTGTTTTATTTTTCAGACACCAACTGACTGCATGAATCTTATGAAAGGAAACTCATAATGGCCTTGTCAGCTCCAAAACTGGCAAATGAGCTGAGTGGAAAAAAAATGTATTGTTATGGCAGAGACTGAGGTTTGCTTCCCTTTTTAGCCCTCTAGACAGCCTCATACTTCAGGCAAGTACAATGGCTACAAAGTTCCTGCACAGTCTAGACTGTATGCTTTGTTCAGGTACGTGTGGAAATCAAACATACATGAATATATAGGTGTTGAATTAGGTCACAGGACAGCACAGCAGAATCTGTTACTCTTGTGCAGGCTTTCCTTATCACCTATCTTACTCTCTGTGCAGAAGTCAACGACTTGGACTCCTGCTTTGATACAGTCTTCTGCTTTTATTTGGCCTGTTAGATGGGTAAGGAATTGGCTGGATGGCCACATCCAAAGAGTTACAGTCAATGGTTTGGGGAAACCAGTAACGAATGGTGACCCTCAAGGGTTTGTACTGAGGACCAGTACTATTCATCAGTGACACATACAGTGGGATTGAAGGCACTCTCAGAAGTTTGCAGATGACACCAAGCTGTGTGGTGTGCTTGACATGCTGGAGGGAAGGGATGCCATCCAGAGAGACCTTAACAGGATTGAGAGGTGGGTATATTCAAACTTCATTAAGTTCAACAAGGCCATGTGCATGTTGGGGCAATGACCAATATCAACACAGACTGGGGGATGAATGGATTGACAGCAGCAGCCCTGGGGAGTAGCACTGGAGATACCAATGGATGAAAAATTGGACATGAGCTGGAATTGTGTGCTGGCAACCAAGAAAGCCAGCTGTATCCTGGGATGCATCAAAAAAGTGTGCCAGCAAGCTGAGGGAGGCAATTCTTCCACTCTCAATGAGACCCCACCTGGAGTGCTGTGTCAGCTTTGGAATAAGTAAGACATGTAACAGCTAAGAGTGGTTTCAGAGAAGAGCCACAAAAAGGATCCAAGGGTTGGAACACTTCTCCTATGAAGGAAGGTTGAGAAAGTTGTGGTTGAGCTTGGAGAAGGCTCCAGGGAAAGCTCATTGAGACCTTTCAATATTTAAAAACAGTTTATAAGAGAGACTGAGAGAGACATTTTACCAAGGCTTGCAGTGAGAGGGCAAGGGGCAACATTTTTAAACTGAGAGCAGATTTAGATTAGACAAAAATATACATTTTTTACTGAAATGATGGTAAGATACTGGAATAGATTGCCTAGAGAAGCTGTGGTATCCCATCACTAAAGTGTTCAGATTCAAGTTAAATAGGGCTTTGAGAACACTGATCTAATGAAAGATGTCCCTGCCTTTGGCAGGAATGTTAGATTAAATGGTCTTTAAAGGTTCCCTTAGAACTCAAATGATTATATGATTCTTATGCATATATTCATTATTATAAGCATTCAAAAAAGTGAGATGTTGAAGGGCAACCAATGAGAACAAATGTCAGATAAAAGACCAACAAGGAGAACATCAATTGATGAAATAGTTTGTTTCATTTTTCTTCCATGCCATTATCAGTTATGTAACCTAAAGATCACAAACTTCCTATGAAGTACCAGGAGATAGTTCACTGCTTTTTGTTTTTTAGTAGCTGACATGACCCACCTGCCTGCAGCTAATAGCAGGACAAAGTCATTTTTACCCCTCCCTATTACAATGCAGCAGCCTGTAAGTCAGATCCCCATGATCTCAGCCATACAGGCCACATTTCTATACAGGTATATGAGGTCATCTGAAGTATACTTTTTAATCTGGTATTAAGTCATATCAGAAATATAGTAAGTAGAGAAGCTTGGAAAAGCTAATTAGAGGAAGGCAAAATGCTTAAGGAATCTTACATGCATTTCTGAACATGTTGCATATTAATTAAATTCTCTTTCTCTTGGAAGCTAAAAGGTTGTGTTCCCTGCTTTGATGTAAACCAGTCTATTTTCTGTACCATCAAGAAAGCTGAATTAGGATATTAGCACTGGTATAAAACTCCATGCACTACTGATATTTTTAATTCAACACGAAATGGAAGTGTAAGCATTATAGTGCTGTGTAGAGAACAGTATCTTGTCCAGTCATGTACTTGCAGGACAACCACAGCTCTCTGTCTCATGAGCACACACATGGAAAGGAGCTGACCATCACAGAGTCATAGCACAGCTTGAAAGTATGAACCCAAGTATAACCAATGAACAGAAATGTTCATGATTTCATTGAAATAGCAGTTTTGAGACATACAGCCAGCCACTTCCCATGTAAGTAACATTTCAATGCAAATTTCTAATGACTGCCACGGCTTATCACCACTAAACTGTGTAAAAGACTTGGAGGGTAGCAACAGGTGAAGAAAAGAGAAGTGGAGTGAGAGTTCACATCCTTGATGCTGAAATAAATACAGGAGTTCCTCATACTGTTTCTCTGATGCTATGATTTCTAAGTCCCTGTTTATCTGTTACCACTGTCTGCCCAGCTACAGCCAGGGAAACAGGGGAGATAGTATAGCATGGAACAGAGGAACTAAAAAGGCTCTTTCCCTTGCTGAGATGGAAGTTCAGCTTTATTCTTGTTCTTGGGATCCTGTGGAGAAGGAGAGCAGAAGAAAAAGAGGAAGAATATTGATAACACCGTCTTTTTGAAGGCAGGGGGAAGAGGGTGGTTTACATTCACACAGCCAATAAGGGGAACTCGGGAGAGATAAGAGGGGAGAAGCTTACATTCTACATTTCATGTGCAGTCTCAGGTCATACCATTTTTCTAAATGCATTACAACACTCTGCCTTTTCTGGCAGAAAAGCAGATCCCTTCTCCACCTCGTAACTTTCAAAGGAAAGTGAGACCATACCAATGTAATTTGGGTTATATATGGCTTAATACTGTGAACTCTTCTGCTCTGGAAAAGAAGGTCTTTCCATCCTTTCCTAACCACCAATACTGCCATCTGGGGTTGTGGTTTCAGAGACCAGTATAATATGACATGTTTCCGGCTTGAAAATTGTGAGTTCTCAGTGTTATATTATAAAAATGCATTTCCAAGAACACATATTCCAGGTATTTCCTGTTCTCAGGCCAATGAATGGCTAAGGAAGAAACAGTTCTAGAAATAAACATTTATTCAGTAAAACTGAATTAGGCTATATCAGAAAAGTCAAGAAAAAAAAAAAAAGGAAATATCTTCATAACTTAATTTAAATGTAAATGTTTACTTTTCTGTAACAGGAGAGCAGTATAGCATTTTATTTTCTCTGTGGACCTGAAACGCTCTTTTGTTTTCTAATACTTTTTCAGACAAACAGCAAAACCCAAAAAATTCTTGGTTATTGATACAGAGAATGAAATTTCCTGCCTCTACAGAGCTTTGATGCAGCACAAGCACTGGCATAGTACATTTCCTTACATGGATTTACCAGTGCTGGAAGGATTACCTTAGAGATGAGAGGTCCTTCACAGCCACGACACTCACATTCATCAATTTAGCCCCTTTAACCTACATTTAAACACAAAACCAAACAACTAATGCCAATGGCAAAAGTCAACTACTCAACACTCTTCAGACTCTCAGGACTCTTCCTCTGCTCTCCCCCCTGCCATTGCTTTTATTACTATATCAAAAATTTTCTCTTACAATTATTCAAAGTCTTTGTCTCTCTAATGAAGCTCTCTCAAAATGCAAACTTGTGGCCTGGACACCTGCACAATGGAAACTAGAAGGAGATGATAACCATGCCCAAAGCTGACCAAGGAGGAAGCGAACCATCATTCTTGAGTTTTTTTTATTTCCCCATACCTCCCAGTGTGGGACTGCTGACTAAGTGGCATGGTTAGGTGTGGAGTGACAAATTGTTCTCAACCTTCCTTTAGCACGTTTAGCTCAGACAGAATTTGCCACAGCACCGACTTGGGTCATTCTCTGCATGCATCTGTTATATGTTTGTTTCTCTGTTAGAGAGACAGCAGTTGCTTCCTCTTTAACTAGACATGTCCACAGTTTCCACATAAGTCATCTCTGAACAAGATACTATCCAAAAACAGACACAACAATAAAGGTGTAGAGATTTTCATAACAATCCGCCCCGTCAAAGAAACCTACTGAATGTTCTAGGCATTACCTCAGACAAAAGTCCTTCACAGGGTGTGACATGCTTGCATTTTGCACTGACAAACATAAGACTTTTTTCTCTAAAATCTTCAGCTAAACTGTAAAACTAAAAAACAATAGGTTTTAATTTAATATTCTGGTAGTGCATAGCGAAAACTGTTGTTTACTTTTGCTTGTTTGGTTAATTTTTTTAAACTTTATTTTCACTTGGGAAAATTAATTTTGGCAACACCTGTGGGACGGAGCACTAATCTGATGTTTTAACATGTGCATATCTGGAATTTTCAAGCCAATTTTCACAAACTTCTGAACCTTCTCAAAATACTGCAAAAAAGAAATGCAGAAGGGATAACCCCCAAAAGATGCTAGAGAGGCAGTTTCTCTCACTGTGGCCTGATTCTACCTTATCGAAGTACTCACAGTCAAAACAAAACTGAGTCAAATAACTGTGAGTGTGCTGAATAATTCCCATCTACTTGATTATAATGGTGTACTATTCCTACTAATTGCAGGTGGATGATTGCCTGACTACTAGTAAGACAAGAAACAACAGGGAGAATATGGCTATACCTCTCTTGTCTTGCTTTAGAAGACCCATTCAGACTCTTTGAGGTAAGAAGCTCATATCAACAGGTAAGTTGAAAACCAGTCTGCCTAGAAGTTGAGCTGGTTTAACTTCACCTCTTCTCTCAAGCTGGGCTAGTTTAGACAATGCAGATTGATGCATAAGAAATCTTAGCTCAGTTTTGGCTAAACTAACATTTGAAAACTGCTTTATTTTCTCTTTATTTTTTTTCTTTTTTAATTTTTTTTTGAGTGAGTAAAAACTGTATTCAAAAGCAACATCTACACTGAGATACCAAGGCTTCTCTGTGAGTTGTTTACACTCAATCAGCATGAGCTGTCCTTGCCAAAGTATCTCATACACAGAGCAGCCTGGAGCCACCAAGTCAGGCTTATAGTGCAGCCCTTCTAGAAAACAATCTTCTCTTCTGGGCCAGCTTCTGCCTGGGACTCACAGGGGAAAATATAAATGGTATAAATGACTTAATGCTTGGAACAGGGAGCGGTGGGACTGTTTCTCTAAGTCCAGCTGTACCCAATGTATTTCAGTGCAGGACAGTGCAGGACCAGGAAGGGCTGGAATGAAAGCTGTATGTGTCAATTTAGCATAACTTCCTGGCTGGGACTGAAGAAAAAATATGCCTGCATTAAGCATAAGCTCTGCATTTATACATATTCCACAAGTGCTCACAAACTGACTTGTGAGGAAATCAGATTCATCAGTTAATTTGGTGCTAGTCTGCATGCAAATGAACCTCCCAAACAGGCAGACACCAAATTCAGACCTGCTTTTCAGATGAAATAAATAAGCAGTCACAAAGTAATTTGCCAGGCTTATCTAAACCTGTTTAATCATGCTAGTAATAAGTTTGTTTTGAATGAAGTTCTACTCTTAGGAGAAAATGAGAAAGAAAAAATGCATCTCCTACCCCCACCAGCCCCCACAGGGATACATGCACCTTCTCACAGGGGATGGCAGCTGCTACATTTAGCTTAGCTTTCAGCTGAACTGACTCTTTCCACATAAACATCCAGGACGGGGGCAGTGGTTAATAAAGCATAAGCTGCTCCAGAATCCACAGTGAGTCTTTGTGGATTTTGTTAAAAGGCATACTGAGTGAAAACAGTGGAGCATGGAAACGTAAATGTTTTTCCTGAGTCTAGATTCATACTATCAAAATATCCTAAATCAAGTTTATGAAATCTGAAAGGGAGTTTTGAGCTCTTGCAGCCCGAGCTGTATCTGCTTGTTCACTCTCTGAAGAGCGGCTGACATGACGTCTCAGATGGATGGAAAACATTCCATAAGCAACTGCAGAGGGTGTGGTGGCACAGCAGCTTGCAGAGTAGCACAGAAAACACATTGATTCCTCCTGCCTACTGTGTCTCCTATTAGATCCAGTGCACCAGAAATGGCTGCTGTGACCTGGCAGCAGTGAGGGTGGGCTTGAAACTAGAAGGAAATGGGCAGAATACCTATGAAGAGTTGGTTTGGTTTGCTGTTTTTGTTTTTTTTTTTTCCCAAGAGATGTTTACTGGTCCCAACTAACACTGTTGGACCAGAAACAGTGGGATTTAGCACAGTGCTTTCTCCTAGCTGCACTTGCCAGCGAGTCATGCTGCACACATGAACCTGATCTGTATTTCAGGGTAAAAACAGTCCACTATACTGTTCGTTTTAAAGACACAGCAAGCAGAAGTATGTTTCTGGCTATTTTAAACAGTTCTAACACGTCCTGTTGCTGTAGTAGCAGAATAACAAGAACACAGTATTTAAAGTCTTGGAGGAAAAAATGTCAAGGTCTTTGTAAAATCTCCTGTTTTCTGTTTTGTTTTTTTTTTAAACTACTCACTGAATAATTTTCTTTTTTCTTGACTATTCTGAGTCTACAACAACAAGGTATAATTCAAACTGTTATCTTCAGACATGGAAGCCAGAGGAATGGATCAGTGACTCTTCTCACAGCTTGTGCATTGATAAGGTGTAGAATCACGTACACAAAGTGCAGGTTTATGTCTGACAAATCGCGTTCATTAACAAACATGCAAAGCTAACGAGCAGTATGTTCCCAGTCTACTATAAATTACTCAGACAATTCAAAGCAGCACTAAAATAAGCAGCATTTATGGTCACTAGCACTATAAAGGAAAACAGTTTCCTGGAATTCACAAGTGGAGAGATGCAATCCAAGCCCACAAATGCTGATCCTGGACCTTCTGAGCATATGTTCAGAGTAAAATAATGCCTGCAAAGCACTGGAGACAAGGATACAGAACAGCTTCTATAATTTCTTATTGCTTCTTCAAGAGGCTAAAAAGGTATCAGAATGCTGTTTTTCTGAACAAAGGTTTGGAAGAGGAAGACTGTAAGGCCTTTTCCTCTCTGAGACTACGGCCTTATATGCTGTTACTGCTGAAAAGAAATACACAAAGGTCCTTCAGAGGATGCTGGAGGAACAGTGGCCTTTCCAGAAGACAGCTGTACCCAACAAAACAGTGCTGGCCTTGCTGGCCTTTGGAGAAAATGTAGTGGCTGCAAGAGGACTGCCCAGTGCACACGTCACTTCAGTGACCCCAAATTGGCAACTCTGAGAGCTCAGCACAGACCTGCGGGGCTGTAAATTGTGTGGGTGCACACAGGGCAGGAACAGAATCAAGAAAGCATAACAGTAGCTTAAGACAACAGTTCCTGCTGCCACCCCCACTCCATTCCCATGCCCAGCTGAGTGACAGGTATAGAAATAGCTATCCTTCTTTGACCTGCCTCACAGGCATGTGCTCCAAAGTTATCAGTTATCTCATATATGAAGCAAGCCAACCTTTGTAAAAGTTTCTTTTAAAAACTTGAGATACTGATACAGAGACATTATTCGAAGACAGCTGTTAACAGCTGATACTTTGAAAAGAAGCTTCCAAAAAATCTGTTTTTTGTCCTGTGATAAGCCACATGACGAGGCACGTCATTCTGTAAAGGAGGGGGGGGAAAGTGTTTAGCAGTGTGGGAAAGAGAGGGTCAGGACTACATAATTTATTTGTTTGTTTTCCTTCTTGAACAACAGGGCTGCAGAATGACACAGAACCGAACAGCTATAAACATAACTGAGACTTGTTCTCCTGAGCAGAGTGTCAACATAAAAATATAAAAGCATTCTCAGACAATGCATGAACAGGTTGGGATGCAGGTCTTGTAAGAGACTTGGGAATAAGCTTCTTTGAGGCTTGGCAAAAGGAGGGTTAGCACTAGGTGCAAGAAAATTTTGGTTATCTGAAGTATTTTATGGGATCTAACAATAGATTCTCTCCAGTTGTGGCAACTTAAGATATATCCATATAGGAACTGATTAACATATATCCGTATATGAACTGAACTTCAGTCCAACAGACAGGCATCACCTTCTTATTCCATGCTACCAGGCTGTGGTACTACTATTCATCCAACATTTTCCAAGCACCTCCCTCTATCCTGCTGCTGAGTGCCTCTCAGCAAGGCAATACCTTCAAGAATCAGTAAGAGCCTATCCCTGCTAGTATGAAGTGTGAAAGCTAATGCTGCTGCATGAATTGACAGTATGCTTAGAGAGCTTTTGGCCAGGATTTTAATGAGGATGGCAAGTATTCTCCTGGATAACGTATGGGGTGCTGTTACAGAGAGGTTCTGCGATGCTGCAGCTGCTGAAGACTTCTTACTTGCAAGTGTGCACTTTGCCTACAACTTAGTTGATGTTGGAACCCAGGCTTGGATATTTCCTGCTTTCTCAGCTATTTTAAGAGAGAGGAGGTAATCACATGTGGTTTTCTTACAAGTTCTCTTTCAATACTTGACTCCTTGAGGACCAGTCCTGTTTTCATTGGAATGAATGAGCTTTTTGTCACTGACCTCCGTTTAACCCCTGACAATTTACTATGGACCTCACAGCTATTGTAGCTTGGCACCTTGTGATCTGAAATTTATTTTAAAAAAAAATATTTATCCACATTTTTCTGAGCACACTTATGAGATAGGAAAGTTCTGTAATCATCTTATGATACAGAGAACTAAGATATGGAAATCCAAAGTATGCTAGGTGTCTACAAAGCTGACGGCAAGTATCTACATGATATCTGATTTCCTCAGTAAAGCAGGGCATGCTGAGTTAGCCATACTGCATATACTGTGATGTGCTTGGCTATAATAGAGCTAGCTATGCTTCCCTAGGCAGGAACCATTTCCTCAGCCTTCTTCCTCAATGAGGCCAAATTCAGTCTTTGATAATCTTTAACTGCTTTGAGGAGGAAATGGCACTGCCACTCACTTTTACACAACAGTCTAAAGGTTACAGGTCTTGCCAAACTGTACAAATGCCAGAGGTGAAGTCTTCAGCTGCTTGGTCTGGATCAGCAATTTAAACCTCCTTGAGTATGCCAAACAAAGTGTTGCTGGGGTACTCCCTCCTGGTTTTCCTGCTGTGTTAATGCATGCACGGGATCACTGTTTGAAGACACAGAAGTGACTCGGCAACTGATGGGCTAAGGCACAAATCTAGGTGCCACAGCTCACAGGAGCAGGGCAGTCTGTAGGGCTGGCAGGTGTCCTCTCAGCCTGACACCTTCCAGGAATGCTGAATCACTACCCAGTTGCCAGGGAGCTGGGGATCCCAAGACAGTATAAGGGACTCCTTTGGGTAGCAAGGGTCTTGAAAGCCAGTTTTCTGATAATTTGTAGTTGGACATATCAATTCCTTTCACCATGTTTACCAGCACCTAATGATATGTGTCCAGTTGTCTCTGACCACAGAAATCCAACCATCTGCTGTGGATGAGTGGAGGACATGGTGCCTTTTGAGACAGAGCTGGAATGTGCCCTTAGCTTATAACTGTGCCTAGAAATGCAAAAAACACATCAATGTTCGGTTACCTAAATGAAATCTACAGTTCTCGTCCTACATAATGCACCTGAAGTCATGTAAGAAGTCTGTGTTGGCAGAAAACTGTGATACATCATCTGAGCACCTCCCTGAAGCTCTATCCACTGGGAGAGATTTCCTCTCAGCAGGAACAGGATGGGAGGCTTGTGCAGCAATTCAATGAACTTTGAAACAATAAGAGTTTTTGAAACATTTGTCCTGTAGCCGATTGTGCTTGTTGCCATGGTGGTAGGTGCCATATCATGTCTAAATTCTGTGTGGAAATCACTGATCATTAAACAAGTCCTTGTCTCACATTTTTACAAGCTATTTAGAGAAAAGGTCTACCTACCATAAACAATTATTTGGAAGGCACATTGACTTTTATCCTGTTGTTTGGATAATAACTTCATTGATCCTGATCTTTCTCAATACAACCACAGGCTTCTGCAGTTATCTTTGATGACAGTAGTAAGGACAACAGCGCCCATTGTTTGCAAAATCCCTCAAATTAGAAGTGCTACTAGGAGAACTGATGCAGTTGAGTTCTAAAAAATAATTTATTTTTTTTCCTGACAAATACAGGAAGTTGGAATTAGCTGGCAAGAGAGATGGGAGAGGAGGGCATACAAATAAATACTATTTCAATAAGATCATTAAAACAAGTAAAACTTCAGGTAGTTTCCTCTAATTCTGCTGACAGTAACTGATCTGGATTATGTTTTGTTTCAAAATAGTGCTGCTGGAGAGAGATAAGCACAGTGAGAGAGCAGTAATACAGTTTTTGAGCACAGATACCCCCAGAACAAATGTTCGCTGTCCCTTTAAATCTTACAAGCTTGAATGTTCCAAGTGCTGGGGGGATATTCTGCAACACAGAGTTTGAGGCAGATTTCTAATTGAAACTGATCTGGTTTGCAGGCAAGAAAAGTACATGTTTATATTTGAGTATCTTCTTGGCCAGTTAAAATGTGTTTTCAAGAATCAAGCTACAATAGAAGCCATTAAAATCCTCCAACATTTTCCAACCACACACAATTGCCCCGAATAATTCCTATTCAGATTCAGGGAAAAATGATGGTAAAACTTCTGATACTACTATGAGGTCAGTTGTTGGCAAGTGCTAGCATTTTAATGACAACCATAACAATAGTTCATTAGCACTGTTAGATCAAGCAGATTTAGCTTGTGTGGAGTGTACTGGTAACCAGCTACTTACTCAAATGGAATACTTATCTTAAATGAGAGTTAGGAATGGAGACTTACCAGTTCTAAGAACCTCCTCACGACCTGTCTTTGTTTTAAGTTAGTTTCACCATCCAGGTTGGCTGTTTCTATGTGGCACAACCCATCGGGATCACTTGAGGAGAGCAGCAATATGTCAGCAGGTATAATTTCATTACAGCGAAGCTGCACAAAGTCTCCGACTTTCACTTCTTTCCAGTATCTGCTTATATATTTCTTCTCATTTCTGAAAACAAACAAACAAACAAAAAAACCACAAGACTTTTAATAAAAAAAATTGCACAGACTGAGATGCTTCTGATAAATCTGGTTTGATTTGTAACAGGAATACCTGTTACAGGAGTGTCTTTGGAAGGCCCTCAGGAACTCTTGAGTTACTCTGGAAAAAATCAGCGCAGGTTGCCAAGATGCCATTTCCCAGTGACTCAGAACCTGGTCTGAGTTACCAAGACCCACTTTTAAGATCCAGAGGGAAACATGTTGTTGTCAGGCTTGACTAAGCAGGGCAAACAGGAGCTTCACACATTCTCCTTTCTCTCCCTCCATGCTCTAAGTCACATATGATCCCAAGAAGGAAAGAGGGCCAGTGCCCATACTGTGTGAAAAGGAATCATTTAAAGGGGAAGAGAAAAAATGAGAACAAGTCTGGATGCAGGACAACTGCTTGGAATGGCTCCTGAATGTTCTCCCTCATGTGCCACCCTCTGATGCACCCTCACATAGCTTCCCCTTGTTCCTTTTTTCCAACATGGACAAACTCTGTATACTGCTTCCCATCATAGCTGGACAAAGATCCCTAACTGAGAGGAATTTTCACCATTCATCACTAAACCTAGAACTACAAGGACATGTTGTGTGATAAAATGCAATCCTATCTACTCTACTGGGAAAGAACACTCTAATTTAAGTATTTCTACTCTATTCCTTCTAGCCAGAGTACTGTCTGTTATATAGCTGATTCCTGCTTAGTTACCCTGAACCTTTCATTTTGGAGTACAAGCACTAAGCCTTGCTAGTTTTAAAGGTCATGCGAGTTTGCTACTTTTTTAGTTTTTAACTTTTTCTTGAGAGAAAGAGGAAAAAGGAACAGGTGACTGCTTAATTAATTTTAGCTAAAATTTCAGATTTTAGTTTTACAGCAGGCACAGACTCATGTGCTTTCTTGGCATTTGTGGAAAGTGATTTATTCTGTTATGATTTTGAAAGAAATCAGTTTCAAAACAGCCCCAGTATTGACTTGTTAAAATACCTCCTGAAAATGGGAAGCTAATATGCTGACACTTTTCTAAGCCATTAGAAGGCCTTCTGCTGTGTAAGGTCTGAGACAACTGTCAATGCTGGCACTGTCACCAAAGACTGTCTCTTGGGATAGCACTTTAACTGGCAAAATGGGATTCTGATGAGGGGTGAGGAGAGGTGGCAGTGGCCTTTATATGTTGTTTAAAGCATATTATTTTAAAAAACATCACTTTCAGCAGTAATGTGAATAGATTTGTAACAAAGTGGAATCAGGGAAGTCCTGACAATGTTGTTACTTTGGAGTTACTGATAGTTATGCCTTCACTGGTGTTAGAGGAATTAGTAACTGAATTGGCTTTTTTTCATGTATTTAGCCCAAATCCTGAACAATAAAGGATTAAGTATCAGATCAGGTTTTATCTCCCAGAATTTCTTCATTGTCTTTTCATAACATCCAGTTTATAAGGGGAAGAATGAAAATTATGGCTGTGACTTCCATTTTGATAAAACCTGAAAAGGATTAGTACGAACCAAGTGTAAAACATGATAATCTAACAAAGGTAGGTAGTACACCTACTAGGTGCTGAAATTACACATTTTCTTCATAATCAGGCTGAAACAAACATTTAACTTTCTCTGCTAATGAGTATGAATTGCTTTGAAACCCAGTGTGCTATAATACAGTACAAAGTACTGCACTGCAGATCTGAAGGGTTTGTTGGCTCTGCAATCTGTAACTCCAAATCCCTTTACATGTGTCTGTTGTTCTTCATCCTTTTTAATTTAACTGTGAAACTGGGTGATGTACAAATGCATGTACAAGGAACAGCAGTACAAAAGCATGATCAGGATAAAAATAGCAAGTAGTCCCATACTGTGCTATAAGCACTACTATTTTTTATTTAATTTCTATTGTTTGAAAAGCATTGCTATTTTAGCATTTCCTCATCCCTCACATGCTTAGCAACTGCCACAACTATATACACGGTGGCAGGAAGGGTGTATATTAAGCAACACAAGGCCAAATGGCTCTGCTGGAATAAATGAAGTTGTTCAGCCTGGAAAAGAGAATGCTGCAGGGAGCACCTTATTGTGCTTTCCATATGTAAAAGAGACTTGTAAAAAAGGCAATTATTACCAGTGCCAATAGCCACAGGGCAAGGGGTAATGGTTTTAAACTGAAAAAGGATAGGCTTCGATGAAACATAAGATGATGATAACATTTCTTATGGTGAGGCTGCTGAGACACTGGAACAGGTTTCCCGGTGAAGCTGCGGATGCACCATCCCTGGAAGTGTTCAAAATGGGCCTTTGAACAACCTGATACATTGAATATCCCTGCCCCTGGCAGGAGTATTGGACTAAGCGATTTTTAAAGGTCCTTGCTGAGCCAAACCATTCTATGATTCAATAAATCTATGAATGTAAGACCTCTTGGACATGCACCAGGGCCCCAGGGCACAACCCCCTTCATTAGGCACACGGGAACAATTTGGCCCCATATTCCACTCGATCAGCTCTTTGCTAACAAGGGTCAATAGTGGATGGAAAATTACTGTCTTCATGGAAAATTACTTCCTAATCCTCTTTAGACTGGGTTGCTCTGTGTCCTCTAGCAGAGCTCTGAACTGAGACTTGTCTCACTGCAGCCACTAAGTGGTCACTGCAAGCCTTCTCTGCAGAGTATGGCGTGACACCGTCTTCACATGGGGTAATTCAGAAACTATCTGGACATGAATACATCAGGCCCTATGAAGCTTTCCTTAACCATGCTCAGCCTAGTCCTCTGAACATGCAGGTTAGCTCACCTCAAGACAGCCATCATATTCTACATCCAGTACAAACACACCAAGTGACCCCATTGATGAAGTTTACCTTTTTCCATTGGTTGTGCAGAGACAGGACTTTGTTGTCCAAGTTTTCTATTACCTACTAAATGTTTATTCTTGCTGTTATATTGTGCCAGTAAAATTATATAATATAGAGAGTTAGAAAAGTCAGATTTTCTGTAAGAGAAGGAGCCCAAAATGATGGCAGTCCTCTGCAGCCTCAGTACAGGGCTTCTGTGATGGTGCATTCCTTCCTGGGGTCTGCTATACCTCCTCAATCCTGGTGTACAATTTCAATAATTCTCATTAGGCCTTGGCTTTTGTGTAGTGAGTTGGGTGGTCAAATGTCCCTTGAGCATACCAGGAACCCTTGCATGGGTAAGGCAGAGTGGCACTGTTCATTTCAGGGACATGTGCTCTCTGACCAAGGAGGACAATGAGAAATAATCAGTCATCTCTTAATAGCCTTCAAACATTACCCACCTGAATCATAACCCCAGTGAAACTGGGCTTTTAAATAATTTCAGTAATTATCAACCTGGGTTAGAGTCAGGATGGAAATGGACTAATGAAGAACATGCCAGTCATCTTGTGACCCTGTAAACAGTGGCTCTAATTGAGGCCCTTTGAGTTCTATCAGACCACGGCAGGCTGTACCAGCATGGCCCTCAGACTGGGATGCCACTCAGAGCTTGCAATCTGTCAAGCTGCAGTACTCAGAGGACTGTCACCAAAAGCTGATGAGTTGGCTGTGGCTGACACCCCCAGTCCTTGATAGTCAAGCCTCTCCCATTGAGAAATGCCAAGACATTCAATGTAATTTACTGAGACTCCAGTGAAACAAAGTGGAACTTCTAACAAGTACCTCTGTGCATATATATAAATATACACACACACATATTTGTGTTGGTGTGTATGCACGCGTGAATTGATTTAAACACCCTACAGATAACTGAATCACTATTTTGATTAAGGTTAATCCTATTTAATCACTTTGTAAATATTAAATTAATCAATTACGGAGTGCTGCTAAATCCTTCAGACATAAACCATTGCCCAGGTTTGAGGCTAAGATTGGACTCAGCCACACCTAAGCTGCATCTGAAGTTTAGAAAGCAAGGGAGTCCATTCTGAATCTTCTGACCTAACAGCAGGATTTCCTTATTAAATCCTTTAGATATCCCATTGATGAAGACAGATGACACTTTGATTGAGTTGCAGTTAGGTTCCATCAGAAGTTTAGAAAGCAAGGGGGTCCACTCTAACTCATGACTCAATGGGGAAGTCTCCCTTGCCCTATGCACTCTTATCCTGGCCCTGGTGTAAGTCATGCAATATTCATTATAATTCTAGTTTCCCTGTGTGCTTCATCTCTGTATTAACAGAGTGAACCTCGCCATCAAACTCTTTTAAGTCATGCTTTCACAAATTTATATTAAAATCTGCTTTTGGTAATACCTTTGATTGCTACTCTTAAAGTGGCCTAAACCACTAATTTTGAGGCAGCTGCAAGCAGTATTTGCAAGGGACTTGTTAACAAAAGCTTTTGGCAAGTTTACTTAAACATCATCAAACCTCCTGGAATATTTTGCTGAAAGGCTCAAAGAATTTTGGCAGGAATACAGGAATCATTTCTGGCAGGAAAGATGAGGCAGCATCTCAGTGAGTCCAGTCCCCTACAATGGTCACAGGAAACTGACATGGATATCTAGCCCAGAAGGTGACACCCCACAACTCTAGTTCTACTTGCCCTCACTTATCATGAGCCTGATGATACATTTTATTACCTACAATATACTTAAGGCTGATGCTACAAGAAATGAATGCTGCAAACCATGATGAACCACAGGAAGAGGTCAGAGATACTAAATCTTTCGAGCTTGGAGAGTTAGATAAAAGTCCTACAAATCAATATGCTGCCATGAACTAATGCCATTCTGCAGAAGGAATAAATATTGTTGTTATTCTCCAGTTAAATCACAACGATGAACTATTAATTTCAGACATCCATGCCCAGCTACTATAATGTGTTCTGTTGAGCTCAAGTACTAAAAATGTGCATCCTCCTGCACATAACCTAATCTTTATCAATACACTTGCATGCAAAGAATTGTCAGCTGTGGTTTAAACCCACAGTCATGTAAATCTTCATGCTTGTCTCTGCCATAATTCGAAGTAGAACTTTCCAGTGCTTTCACTTTTCTGAGCATATTGTTACAGGTAAACATTGACAGAAATCTAAAACTGAATAGCTGAAAAGTCAGCTGATACAGCTGCACTGACATCAACACTTTTGTTAGCCGACTGCAAATGTGGCCCTGGCAGGAGTCAAATTGCAATGATAAAGTGCCATTATCCTTGCATATCCGCTTTTGAATATACACACAAAAAGTCTGAAACATCCTTTCAAGTGTATGAACACAGAGAAAAATACTTTCTTTGCTATTAAAAGTTGGTATGAGTCAACCATTAGTCTATTGTATATACTTGGCCAATGCTGTTTTGAAGAAGAGCCTGAAGGTGAGTGCCAAATTTGAGATTGACTTTGGTTAGCAGCAAAAACTGAACAAACCAAAACTATCGATGTTTTTAAAAAAAATGTCAGTTTCTGATTTAGAAACACAGAAACTCATAAATGACTTTTTTTTTTATATTATGCTTTTTCTTCTTGTCTCCTTTGCAACATGAGCTGATAAAGATAATGCTCATAATTTTTCTTTCTGGACATGTAGACACCACTTGATATCTACAAAAGACTGAAATTTTCAAACTATCTCCATTCAGAAATTACAAAAATGATAGTTTACTACTTTTGAATGTATTTTTACATTTTTGACATAATAAGGAATTATTGAAAATTATTTAAGATAACATATATATAGGTATATAATAATAAGATAAAATATGTCTTGCGTCTTCTCTAGAATTTCTTTTTTTAAGTTTGGGAAAATTATCATAAACAATACTAGGCAAAGAAATATGAAAGTCACGCAGCTGTAATCTGTTCCACTTGTGTAAGGTCTGCATACTAGAAATTTTATACATTAAATTGAGAGGATGGGGACTACAAGCTAATAATTTCTTACTTCCTGTACTTTTCCATTGACAAAAAAATTACAGTTAATTAGTGGGAATGGCTGATAAAGATTTGCTCCATCAGACTGAGTGGCTGGGGTGCCCCGTGCTTCTGTGTAGAGCTTCCCTAGCCTAGTCTCTGCACAGGCTCCTACATTTACCTAAGTAGGGCTTGTAAAACACAGGTTCCAGAAGATTGGAAGATGTTCTCTTGCACTTTTTGGGGTGTTCGGCCTGTTTGACCTGGTTTATAGAGCATACCCTTTCCTACATACATTCCAGCTGCAACCCAGAGGTTTTCAAGCCTCTAAAAACATCCAGATAAAATGTCGTTTCCCAGTCCAAGCCCATCCGCTGACCTGCTTTTGAAGTAACAATTGTCTTTACTTCAAAAGAAATCTGTCTCCTTTGCCTTCCCTGCCAGCTGAGGTTGGCCAGTAGGATTTTAAAGAAACAGCAAGAAACTAAGTCTGTGGAAGAGGAAAAGCCCTCCACAAAAGACAGTCAAAGAGCTGTTGTGCTTGTACAGAGCATACTTTGTATCTGTTCTTGATGTCAGCCAGGTCCTTCCTTTTCATCTCAGGAGGTAGAAATAGATTGGGGTAGCACAAAAGAATGATTCAGGTACATCTCTGCTCCCAGTGATTTAAAATATGTTCCGATCAATTGCCTACAAGTGCTGCAACCAATCTTCTGGTCAGGTATGATCTAACTAAAAAAACTTGGGAGCTAATTAGCAGGGCCCAAACAGAGCAGCAACTTCTGAAGGAGAACCTCAAACTAATGCAAACACAGAAGTGTCACATCAGGCCAGACTATCTTTAGGGAGGCTCCAGCATCTAACTGTTTCTCATTAGGTCTTTATGCTCATACAGTTTTCCTAAATCATCTGTTCTTTCTCTTGGCTGGTCTGGAGCCTTCACCTCAGTCTCCTACCACTCCTCTCAAGACTTGTTGGTGTGGAGAGGGTTCCCACTAAGGAACACTGTTAACTAAGGAACTGTGAACACTTCAGTAGCAAGCAGAGATGTTACAAAATTCATCACAAGGTACAAAATAAGAGCTGGTGGACAGCACTGAAATACATGAACAAAACTGCTGTGTTATAACCAGTATCAATTATGATTTGAAAACTATGAGTGTGGTAGATCACAGAGTTTAAAAACAAGAGCTATCTGTGAGACCAAGGCATACATTGAACAAAGTCTGAACATGTCAAGTATCTATGGAAACATGTTGAGAACCATTTGGGTACAATTACAATGTTACGGCAAAATGAAGGAAAAACATGTAGAGTAAATTAATGCCAAAGGAGGTTACATAATGCCCAGAATATGTCTCCATTCCACCACAAATGATAACATCTGTTTCTATGAAAATAAATCACAAAGAGACTCTGAATCTGATACTCATCAGACTAAACAGATTAGTAGAGTGTGTTTTTGAGAAACATTGAAGAGAATGAAATCTCCCCATAACTGAAGTTTCTAAATAGACTCTATAATCTACACCTTATTTTAGGGGCATTATTTTAATGCACTTCAAATATCCTTTTTTTTTCTTTTTTTGTAGTATTAGCATGTGCAAATTTATGTTACAGTTGCTAGAAGAAAATCTGCATATATAGTGATGATGAGGCATAAAGGTGCCTTTTATCAAATTCATACTTTCTGAAAACTGCTAATTTTTCCACTAATAGTGAAACGATTCCAGCTTATAATGTAGAAGTAGTAATTTGACTTCTCTTGGCAGTGTTATCTCCATTATACCTCATGTTGAAAGAAACCTCACTATTGTTAAATATAATGAAACATTTACTACCCGGAATAAATGATTTTTCAGCCAAGAAACTTGTTGTGATAACAACATGAAACACAAAAGCAGAACATGTAATGAAACATTATACAAACTGAAGAAAGGAAAAGCTGTCTTCTAGAACTTGATTTTAAAACAAGACTGTTCCAGAGAGACATCTAGTATCTAGGGTTTCTGTACGTGGTATGATTCTCAACCTCTTATGTTTGCTGCCAAAAATGCAAAAAAAGTCCTATCACTCTTCCTGCAAACACATACATTGGGAGAGAAGAATATCAGTTGCTTTATATATAGCAGGACAGATAGATAATTTAGTATTGAGGTTTTCTAAATGGTATCACACAAGGAGGTGGAAGAACAGCCTGGATGCAACCTGGCTCATAGCCAGATAACATTCTCATCCTGATTTTCAGAGCCGTCACAGATAATTAACATTGAATATTTCCATTAAAGTGCTACTCCAAGCCACTGCAAAAAGATTCATCCCAGCTCAGTGCTCTGAAAACACAGAAGAAATAATGCCCTGCTGAAGGGAAGCCACTGAAATAGCAGATACCTAATGACACAAACCTCCTGAATCTGTGCCTGAAGCCTAAACAATTGAAGAAAAAGCAGCAACTCTTCCTAGGGGGAACTTAGGGGCCAAACTTTGGTAAGCCATGAGCTCCATGTAGGAGCTTTCCAGGGTCCTTGTCCTCTAAATCAATAATTAGTGGCTTGAGGAGACTGAGGAATACTTTCTGAGTGCCTAAAATTCAGGTGCAAGATAGCTAAACAAATCTGGCGGACTAAATCCTCCTTTTGGTACTCTCCCACTACATTTAAGGCAATACAATCAGATGACCATTCCAAGGGAGCTCTTCATATCTTAAAGGTACATATTAAAAGGTAAATTAAGCATGTCTCTGCACAGTTACTGAGGAAAATCCCATTCTTTAAGAGTTAAGTCACTTCAGTGGAAATTTTATTCCTCATTCCTCTTGTTCTGCACATCTGCCTCATTTGATTTCAGGACAACTTGACCCAGGACATAAAAAAAGCATTAATATACTCACTATGTAAACACAAAAAGCCATTTGTAAAGAGATTCTAAAGACAAGTACTTCTTAAGAAGTGCAACTGTTTGTATTTGAAAAAATATTCCAGTTCTTTTAAATAAACATATAAAAACTGAAAGAATTTTTATCAATTCTAATTACATGCACATGATGGAGTTGTTCACTGATACTCAGCTGGGGAGACTATGTAACTGCCATACATCTCCTTTAAAACTCTAAAGGCCACACTTTACCTAATCACTACAATAAAGCTCTAAAGAAGTTAATGCAGTTTGGCTATTCAGTGTTAACAAGAACATTAATAATTCATCATTTTCACATTTAACAGGCAAACCCAAGATCTCAGACTCTATGTAAGTGTTCAACCTTCTCCAGGTCCTCCTAAAACTATTAAGTCCTAAATCTTCCTACTAGTTCTGTTCTTGTCTGGGCAACATCCATCCATGACATCCATCTCATTTGGATGTTCTCATCTGTTTTCATCTGGACAATCTAAAGTACAGGCTGAGGGCAGGAAAAATACTGACTACCAGCTGAGATCTCAGTGGGTTCCAGGGTGCAATGCTTACATTCAGAACAACTGACATTATGTTTTCCATATTGTTGCCTCCTCTGACAGCAATTCCAGAAATTAGCTTTAGCCTACACACCAGACTTCGCAATTGTAGTGCCACACAAAAGTAAACTGCTTAAAGAACTGGTATTGATAAATTAAAAAAAAAATTAAAAAAAGTAAAAAGAGAGAGAGAGAAACAAAATAACTCTTGGCTGTAATATTATTAGAAGAATCTTGCAGAAGAAAAATTCGGGACATTATTATATATTTGCAGAACAGCTTTTTCTGCTATGATGTGAGACTCATAGAAGAAAGGTGCAAGACTGTGTAACATGTGGGTTACTGATTTTCAAGAATATTAGAAGCATGTATTGGTGCACTAATTTCTCAATTCACATGAATTATATTTAACTGCAGAGTTACTAAGGAATTCTTTCCCCCATCTGATGAGGATGTACATTCAATGGAGACTGAATAAACAGGAAAACCTCAAACTCAGGCAAACTTACCAAGGTGTATAAAGTGGGATTCAAGGCGCTATCCTGTGTAAAATTGTGGTCTATATCAACATCCATTCAGTTAGAAGCCTGCACCAAACACCTCCAGTAGGTACAACAAAGGGGGAAGTTTAACCTGGCAGTTGTAGATGCCTACTGGCTATAAGGCAAAGCAAACCAGGACACTTCTGTGTGCTTCTAATGGTGACAAAAGAAAGGTGTGGCAGGATTTGTAGGCAAAAGCTGACTTGCCTTGAATGCCAACTTGCAAATGGAAGAGGCACCAGAATAGTCAGAAGTCAGCAGAAATATGCAGATAATAGAATCTGGCAAACTTTTGTTGATTAGATGCTGCATATTGCTTTCAGAGCTCTGGCACACGTATGACTGGCTGTCCTGCACCCTGAGATGAATTCCCCATGGGGTGAGGAAAGACTAGTGAGCCACTGCTCTTGCCCCATCATACTAATGTCCTCCTAACTGGCTAAAGTTCTGCAGAAAAGAGGGCAGTAATTCTGTGGTAACTGAGTTCTCAGAAGTCTCTTCCTAATCTGGAGGAACAGAACAGATGGCTAAGGACTTGAATTATGAGCATAAAGATCTTTCTTTTAAAGCTTTTTTTTTTTTTTTTTTTTTAATTTACTATTATTATCTATTCTTTGTTGCTATTTTTCCATGCAGTTTCTTACACGTAATAGCTATGAGATTTCTCAGAAGAGACACCTCTATTGCACTGACTGAACCAAACATGCAGCAGGTTCCTGCAGTGCTCTCACTAGTGCTTGCACTGGTAGCCAGAGAGCTGCCTGACATTTTAAATTTAGCTCTATGAAGCTGAAGAAAGAAGTGTGAGAAGAAAGACACTGAGGTGCTGGAGTGTGCCCAGAGAAGGGCAGTGGAGCTGGTGAGGGCTCTGGAGCACAGGTAGGATGAGGGGAAGCTGAGAGAGCTGGGGTTGTTTAGTCTCAAGAAAACAAGGCTTGGGGAGAATGAATTGCTCTCTTCCTGAAAGGAGGTTGTAGTCAGGTGGGCATTGTCCTCTTCTCCCAGGCAGCCAGGGACAGGACAAGAGGAAATGGCCTCAAGCTATGCCAAGAAAGTGTTAGGTTGGCTGTTCAGTAAGACTGGTTCACTGAAAGGGTGGTTAGGCATTGGAACAGGCTGCTCAGGGAAGTGTGGAGTCACCATCCCTAGAGGTATTTAAGGCATACAGATGTGGCACTTGGGGACACAGTTTAGTGATGGATTTGGCAGGGCTACAGTTGGACTCAAAGATCTTACTGCTGGACTCCAAAGGTCTTTTCCAGCCACTGAGGTCTTTTCCAACCTCAGTGATTGTATGATGAATCCCTGGTCTGATGCACAAACACTGTGAGCCTGTGATCTGAAGCAGAAACATCTCCAGCATCAGTACATTTGGAAGAGGGAAGGAACAGTAAAAGGCACTACAATTCAAGAGGAATCCTATTTTGTCCATGTAGCTGGCTGAGAATAGGCCTTAACTTGTACTTCAGGCTGATCCGAGAAGCACAGTTTAAATGCAGTGACTTATCTTAGGCTGTATCTGGCCAATTTTCCTGTGTTCATCTGCTTTCATAGGTTATACAGCCTGTCTTTACATTTCTGGATCACTGCTTGCCTCAACAAGTCAAGAATACAAATGCAAGGAAAAGCAAACAGCCTCAGGCTCTTAGTACTAAGACATGTTTAAATTAGCATATTGTTCTCAAAACAAAATTTGAAAATCTGAAAATCTCTAAAATTCTGGTATTAAATAACAACAAGGTATTTCCTAAAAAAATGCTTTCTTAATGATGATCATTAAAGTGCCATCTAATCTGGGTCCTGGGAGCACTTCCCACCAGTCCTATCTAAGTACACAGACTGGGTTGGATCCTACATTAGACTGAAATCTGGGTGCGTGTAAACCTCGATTTGCAATGCTCCAAGTCCTAACGCAATTTGAATTCAGCCTTATATAAGGCCATCTTACAGAAATTCACAGAATATAAAAATATTCCTCACTTCCATCAAAGAAGAATTAGAAGACCAAACTCCATGCAAATCATATGCAGTGATATGAATCTTTGAAGGTTTGAGTCAAAACAAGTATGCCTAGAGATGCAAATTTTATATTCAAAATTCTTGGTGAAAGTAAATAATAGAGATATTGAAGAAGTGAGAACCAGGAAATGTAAAATCCTACTATTCAAAGGAAATGTAGGTTGCCTTTAGTAACATTTGAGTAGTTCAGATTCAAAAGTAGACTGATACTGCAGGTATCTACATATAAATAAATCAGGATAAAAATTCATTTAAAGCTTTTAATGTCAACTTGACTATGTTTTCACACTACCTGCTGCTTTCTCTGAATTAAAGATGATGGTCTTAATCTCATTAATGTTCCAAACTTACTGTAGCCAGTCAATGAGTGTAGTTGAATATGAAATAATAAGCTAGAATAATACTTTTCACAATAATGTTTTCACAGAGAGAAATGTAGTCCTTTCCTATCCCACTGGTTTACAATCAAAATTACTATGAATTATGTATCTCATAATTCCAATGGCATTATGAGATACAGTCAGCTCACTCAGACAGTACATCTCAACCTGCTTAGTTCTTCAGAGACCTTGTAATTATAGAGTTTTGCAGGGAAACACATCATCTTTTCCACTTGTCCTCAACTACTGAACTATGATTAATAAAACAGCTAATTTATAAAGAACAACACCATCAGTATAAATTTTGATAGCTGGTTTCCATCACTTTACCAGACAATAAATTTTCAAAATGAAGTGTATGTTACCATAATAATTCCCACAGTAATTATCCACACTTCCAAAAACTCATTGTCAGTTAAAACCCAAACATTTTCAAGAGCTTGTTAGTTGACAGATGTGTACATATTTGTATGTATTTAAACAAAAAGCTTATAAATATAAACTCTTCTTCACTATTGCCCCATTACAAAGAAATGATGCCATTTGTGAACACTGTTTCACAGGAACTCTTTTTAAATTAATTTTGAAGAATTTAAAGTATTTTTAAAGTTAAAGCAGGCCGACTAATAGGAATGGGTATTGTCCTTTGTTTCTTTTTACATGAAAGGTTACCTCATCAAGCTCAGTCTTGCTTGGAAATGACTGAATAATTTGTTGGCAAATATTGTTCCCACATTTAGAAAAACATCTTAAAAAACAATTTTCATGCATGATTTTCACTTATTGTTCACTGAACTCCAAAACCAGGCTACAAATCTTGGCCAAGATTCAGAAATATATCTAAACAGATGTCTAAACTCAGGCAGAAAAGCACTTTTTCTGGCCAAACTCCAGAATGACAACTTCTCTGTAGTTCACATTCATACCTTTCTTGGGGGAAAAATGATAGAACACTTAAATTCAACATCCTAGAAAAAAATAAATTTCAAGGTATTTATTGCAGGCAGAAGAAAAAAGTGACTGGCTTTTGAAACACCCAGAAACTGAGCTTAGAGCAAGCAATTTCAAAGGGAGTGCTTATTGAAAGGGTTTGAATCATGGAAGGGGAACAAGAAGCCTAAAAGAGGGGCTAAAAGAGCTCCAGAGGTCTGAAGCACCTGAGCAAGTGACAGCCACCCTCTTTATAAACAGAAAAAAACAGTAATCAGCAGCCTGGCAGACACAGACCAAAACATTTGTGTCACAGCCTCTAAGCAGAAGCTAGTTTAAAGGTGAGAGTATTAGTTTTAAAACTGGATTTCAATCTGATCTCACAATATGGTACTCCAAATTAAGCCAGTCTAATCCTGCAGATAAAAGTTGTGGATCAAATAAAAGAAATTTTTACCCAGAACCCTTCCCCACTAGTCTGAAAGAAATTAAAAAGAAAATAAAATATTTGAATCTCAGCTTTTTAAAGCTGGCACGTGACCATTTTCATCTCTGTTATGTAAAGCTGTAACTGAAGGTTATTTTTCACTAACCTCATCCTAAAAAAAAACACACCTTAAATGTATGCCTTTCTTTCCCTCCCTAAAGCAAACTCTTATCAAGACATTCACTTCCAGTCTTTTCTCCGTCCTTTATCCATAATTTTTTGCTACACGTTCCTTCTTTATCTGCAGCAATTAATGGCTTTGAATGCAATGGCTCCTCATTGCTACATCCAGTTGAGTGCTAAATCCTCTCCAAAACATCTTCCTCCTCGTTATCTAGTGTTTACTATATCTCTGTAGACAGTGATCTTTCTTGTTGGCACCTTATGATTGATTATGTATCTTTTTTTAGGACTCCTGTAGTGGTTAAAACACTTTTTCAGACATTAAGTGGATTGCATTTAGCTCCATATCTGTGAGGTTAACTAAGGAGAAGCCTTTGTAAGGAAGACACCCCAGCTTGTAAAATTCCTAAAACTGAAAGTCATGGTTGCAATCCCCCTGTGAAGTGGATCTTACTCATCAGAAGAAAATAATTTTTCATCTGCAAGCACTAATTCAGACCAAGCTACTTTGTAAAAAGCACAGCACAAATTCTGAAAATGCTTTCCCGACTACCCTCAACACAATCCATTTCTTGTGTAAACATATGTCAAGAGTTGCTTCTGCCACCGGGACTGAAATCCAGTCTAGACATGTTCCAAAATACATCAGGTCACTCTGTCAGCATGCTACTGGCTTGTGTGCTGCCTACAGCTTGGTCTGTCTATGGAGACAAAAACCATACACCACTGGCACTGTCAGAAACCCCTGACTTCCATATAAGCTGCGACATCAGAGCAAGAGTGTGGTATGAGAAAGATGCATAAATTCTTCAGGGTTAAGCTATCTAAATTTTTTTAATCTTATTAAAACAAGTATGTTTCCTTGACATTTTTAGACTTATACTCATTTATTCTGCATAAAAATAAGCAGACTGTTTAACAAAGCACTTGAAAGAATCTTTAGTCATTTTAGTCATTTTAGTCATTTTCCTTCATCTTTTCAAACAAGACACAGCAGAAACAGTGACATGATCTTAATCTGCGTGGAAAATGCTGTAGGCAGCTCCAAATTCCTCCCATGACTTCAAAAAATGCAACCTGATAAATTCTAAAAAGAGAAGTAAGCCACTGAGTTCTGAAAGGGTTAAAGGGCTTGTCACACACATATTAATTTCTAACATACAGTTTGTTAGAACATATTAATGACAGGAATATTTAGATTCTGGAGACTATCAAATGGGCCACTAGAAAGGGAGGCATTCTCTAGCAAACAGGTTTTACTGCCCATATGCTGCTCCACTGTAGTGGGCAACCCACTGGAGAAGACACCAGACCATTGTTTGTAGTACAGGGTTAGTCTGAGGCAGCACCAAATGGGAGTCCTGCAAGAAACTCCATTTGATACTTTGTGCAATGAAGCCACATTTGGGAAAAGTACCTGTGGAATCTGGAATGCAGCTGCTTTTCAATTCAGACTAAAAGAGGGCTTCTAGTCCTACATTTCCTTGACTAGGAAGAATGAAGAATTTCTCTCCTTTCTTACCATTTTTATATCAATAAGCAGATCCCTTCCAGGATTGATCGATATCTTTCTCGGAGAACTCCAATTTTACACATGTGTCAGACACTGATGAAGAGACAGACAGCAGAAGAGTCTGCTAGATGGGAACAGAGAAATTAGAGGTGCATGAGAATTGACAAGAGGTACATGAAATACACACAGAAGAGAAAAGTGTGAGGTATACATGGAGGAAAGTGTAGAGAAGGTTAAAAGCAGATTAAGGGAACTACAGGCCACTTGAAAACAGGAAGGGCTATTAAGGAAGTCATTTAATTTAAGCTAAGGCTGGTTAGTAATACAAGATTACCTCTGTGACTCCAGTTTTGCTGGGGACTTCTGAGCTTTATTGCTAAGCCTGAAAAACAAGGCAGTACTGTGCAGCTCTGTCTTCTGGATCTGTTGTTAGTTTTTGAGACCCCACCAGTTTGTGGGCCACAATAGTTTTTGGAGATGTAGACTGTGAAATAAATTTACATGCTGAATATATGTTGAGGGCTGCACTTTTGAAGTGACTTTCATCCAAGCCGACGGGAGACATTAAAGATAATCTCAATGGACTATTCACATTCCGTTTCATATACAGGGCATACTAGTTCTCAGAGAGAGTCTAAAGCAAAATGTACTTTACTGTCAATGTTGCAAAGATCCACCTCAGAGCAGAGAGACTTGTGCAGTTACTCCCAAGAAACACAGAAAGGTAAAAGAGATTTCTCTATTTGTGTGTTTCACAGCCAGCCTTAGTTCACTTGGAAAAGCATCTTTAGTTCTGTACATTTAATGATATATAGAAGTAAAGGAAACAGGAATATTTGTGTATGCCCAGTATGTATCATAAATCCTATTACACTTTGTTATCAATCACACTTTAATTCCACATCAGTTCAATTGGGAAACATTACAGAAAATTTATAGATCCATTTTTCCTGCTTTGATTTAGAATGAATTTAAATGTATTTTTAACCAATCTAAAAACAGGATGGTGAAACTAAAAAGTTTTACCAAAGTACAGAGGCAAAATGATATAATCCATAGATTGGGATTTTATAGTTAATATGGTTTATCTGTAGACTGTTTCTCATTAGAGTGATTTTTTTTTGAAGAAATTCAGCAATCAAAACCAAGATGAGGCTGTATCATTCTAGCTGGTCAGCCCAGATAGTAGTCTCTGTGTCTCCTTCAATCCTTAACAGAGGTGTAAGTAAATCATGGCAGCATATGGGAAAGCAGGAATCCAGCAGGATCCCATTTTTCTGCGAAAATATTTTGTCTTTTTACATGCGCACACTGAACTCTATCTTTGAGTTAGCCTCAAATAATTTAACCTTGCACTGGAGTGAGTGTTCTGTACTCAGTTTAACCACCTCAAACTTCAGTGCTGAGCTCAGCACAGCTCTATCAGCTGACAGCTACCCAGAAAATTCCCCAGTATATAGCTGGGTACTTGGCACTCAGGCTGGACTCAGTAAAAAGCATTTCCCCAGCAAAGCATTACAAGACATTTCAAGCCACACAAGCCCAGACTGGACTGCAAAACCTGTCTGTATCGCGATAATTTATTTGAGCTAGTATGCACTTTAACTGCTTAAAAATGAAAGAGCCTTAGCCAAATTCCAGCATCTACCAGCTACAGAAGTATTGAAGTAGTGACAGGCTGTGGTTAGAACTGACTGGTTAGCCTAAACCAAAACAAGTTGTATTTGGCACAAGGTTAAAACCATCATCATCTGAAATTCAGAGAATATGACCAAAGATGACACCTTGTTTTCTAAAACCAAGAAATGAATGAAATAGTAAAAAATAATCCAAGTTGCCAGATCATAAAACACTGGGACAAAGTATTTTAAAATAATGTAATCTCAATTTAAACAAATCTGCATGAATAGGTTTGCATATTCTCCTCAGGTGACAGATCTCCCTATCTAAAAAAACCTGGGACATTTCAATGATCTTGCTGTCATTTTGCTGTGAATGGAAACTTATCTTAAAGGCTTCCTGATGGATAGCATGTCTGTATTTCAATAGAGGATTGAATACCATCTCTAAGTATTACTAAATCAATTATTCCTAACAAAATATAAAAAAACCCCATTGTTTATAGCTCAGAAAATAAAAAAGGTGTTCCTTTGATTTTAACCAATTACTTTGACCAAATCTTAGAAATTAGCCAAATTTCAATAATAATGTCTACAATCTATAGAGGTAAATTTTCTGATCTCTTTACACCAAAAAACTATGTCTCCTTTTTATACAAAGATATTAAATCCTTTCTTCAAGCACAATCATATGCTATTTTTTTTTAATAGCTTAGTGGAAAAACGAGAAAAGATATAATTCTCTTCAGATTGTAACCATGTTTAAATGTTAACGTGTCTCATTCAACTCTGTGCCTAAAGTAGATGACTTAGCAAGGTAATTGTGTATCTCTTTGGCTAGACTAATAAATCCCTGTGAAGAAAACTACTGATTGTATTGTACTGTATTATTATTTGATAGTGTCTGGCCAATTCTTAAGTAAAAAATTTTTGTTGCAGTCTCTGAGAAAGTGGAGTTTATGTAAAGATGTGAACTATCATGGCGGTCAAAGTGACTTGTTACTGAAGAGACATGATGAGAGATGTGAATCTAGATTTTGTTATCAGAGTAACAGAGTATACAGATACACTCCAGATCTTCACTTTTTCATTTTGGGTTTGGTTGGGTATTTTTAGTTTAAAAAAGACTAACTATGAGTACTATGAGTTTCAAAACTTGCAGTCATATTTTTAGGGTGATGGTATAATACATGAAGAAATACATTACATGTCAGAATAAATAATCAAAAGAATCACAGACTTCTCAAAGAGTTTCATGTGAAAATTCTCACTGATGACAACTGCAGATTCTTGGCTGATCTCTCTGGCATTAAACAACCGCAGAAAAACACCTACAAGAACGTAATTCTAAATGTGATTGCATTTCCAAAAGTTTAGAAGTACAAAAAGAAAAGACAGCACATGAAAGTCTGGCTAAGTGCTGCCATCAATACAGTATTTCACAAAAGCTTTCTGAAAATGTTACTTTTAAAAGCATCAGGCATAAAGAGCAGTGTAATATGGCTTATAAATTACTGGAAGGGCTGTTGACACAGGTTAATAATAAACGACAGCATATGCAGTAGAAAGAGAGAAAGTCAGAGAGGAATGCTTGCTAACTCCAGTTCTAGTCACCATTAAAGCTAATGATCTGCAGGCAGTGCATGCATCATAGTAAACTAGACCCATTAAATACAAAGTACAGGACCTACTGAGGTAAGTTATCCTCTATCTGCTTTATTACACAGGCACAGCCATGTTAAATTAAACTGATGGTTTTATTAACACTAGGCCATATAGAGTCCGGTTTCAAGACAGCTCTCTCATTTCAGCTCTCTCATTTCAGAGAGGGGTTTTTCAGTGCTTGCAGAAAGATGCTCAGGTTGAGTGCAAGACTTCCTGTCACTTTAGTCGGCTCTGAAGAATCCCTCTCCTGAAAACCCTCTGAAAATTATGCACATGAAGAAGAAATTAAATAAGCTCCTAAATACAACACATAAGACTTGCAGACCTTGTGGGGAAGAGAGCTGTGGTGTCTGCTGGTCATGTCACAGGTGTGGATGACACAGAGATTAGGATATGAGAACACACCAAAGCATGAGTCCCACTCACACAAGATGAGGGTGTGGATGGCAATGCTAGCAGTTAAACACAGCAGTTGAAGGTCAGCACAATTTGTAGCTAAACACAGAGGTTATTCCATCATAGCAGGGATTTCTATTCCTCTGACTGCTCTGAAGTTTGAAATACTGCCAGGGACCTCAACAGTCCCTGGAATGAAAGGGATGAGAATCTGGGCAGAGTTCAGAGAACACAAACATGGAAAGATCTTTATTAGGAAATATAAAAATAACTAAGTATGTTGCAGGGTGCATTCAGATCATTTGCAGAGGTGTGATAAATACAAATACTGGGAGCTGTTAAGTGAAAGAGAGAAAGCATTTTAAGTGTGGTAGAAAGAGGCACAGACAGAGAAAAAGAACAAAAAGCTATTCAGATGACCACCTGCTGCATCAGGGCAGTAAATACAAACTACTAGACTGGGGATACTAGACCAGGACTGCTATTGTGCCCAAGCAGCACAACACCCACACAAGTTCATAGAAACTTATTTTATTCACATTTGAGAAAAGGGAAGGCTACATAGCCCCATGGCTCATCCCAAGCACTAGCACAACAGAGGTAGTGGAACTTCATGTTTGCCTTGTGCTGCTTTAGAAATACAGGGCTTTGCCTGCTCTGAATACAAATGGGGCAAGTTGAATGGTTACACTCTGCAGCTCACCGCAGACAGCTCACCACTGCCTTCCTGTAAGATGTGACTGATCATCATTGAAATTGCTGGAACAACTGCTGCTTCTTAGGTCAGGTCAGTAAGAAAAAAAATAATCCCACTAGTAGAAGTGCTGGAGTTCTTCAGGATCATTTTGACTGAACTATGCTAGGAAGAGACCCTAAAAGCAGTTAAATTGAGCAGCTGAAGGAAGGGGGTCCTGGGGGCAACCAGATCTTCAGTGCTCAGCTGCAACTAGACAGGATGTGTGACCACATTGCTGTCCCCTGCTTTATGCCACAGAGGATGTTTCTGCTGGAGGCAAGCAATTCTTTCTTCGAGCCTGTGCAAGCCCTTTCCCTTGAGAAAGCATCACAGTTTCCAGTAATTGTGGTGGCCTGTCCACTGCCCACTGAGCTCGGACCACAAACTATCCAACACCTCAATTACTACCAGAAAATACAGAGTGCCCCTTATTGTTACTAGTCTGCACAAGATTAAAAAAAACCCTAAAAACAAAACCAAACAATTAGCCTCAAATAGGAAACTCTACGATGTTCATGATACCCTGCCTCATCTAGTATCTTGTGTTACCTGAATATGACGTGAGGAAAACAAAAACAACCTCCCTGACCCCTCTATGTTCTCCAAGACTTATTTTTCTGGAGGTTTACTTGGCATGCAGCTCTGACGTAAGGCATTTAACAGAATCTCTAAATTAAGATGTACAAGCATCTCTGAAACTGTTAGTACAAACCCAACCCTGACCAGGGTGACTTCCACTATAGCTACTGGCTTTGAGAGCTGTGACCTTTCAGTGATCCAGCTTTGTCCCTAGTGCACAGCAACACACTTAGAATGCTCTGTTAGGAGGATAAATGAGTTTAACGAGTAGTTCCATTTTGGGAGACTGCCCCTGCCAGTATATTCTGGGTTGTGTGGCTCATTTCTTAAACTAAATATTCTCTAGGAAAAAAAAAAAAGACAATTCTTGTCTGCAGGGCAGATACAGAAAGGTGGTTCTCCTAAATAATAAATTAGGTCAGTCTTTAAATAAGTCATCTCCTTCTGCCTGGATAAATATTTACTCCATCCAAACTAATATTAGGTTTATGTCTCCCAGAAAATTTGTTCTTTTCTGGTTTTCATTAGGAGTTCTGGAGTCAGCCACAACAGAAATTAACTAGATAGCTTCAGGGATAAAAAAAAAAGGAACACCAAAATAACAAAAAAAACCAAACATTTGCGCTTCTAGTTTTCAATAAAACCAGCCACTGTTCATTCAGCACACAGATAAGTTATTTCCCCAACAAAAATGACAATTGGACCAAATTAAACCCAAAATTCTCCAAATGAACCTTAAAACACTGGAAAGCAGGAGTTTGCATTTTCAAAAACAGCTGGTAATTTACTACAAATTGAATATTAGAGAGGCCTTATCCTTCCAAAGCCCAGTCCTCCAAAAGCTGTTCTGTCAAAGATAGATAGAGAAGCAATATTTTGAGGGTACAAAGCCCTGCTGCATTTACACAGGGCCCAGGGGTAGGGGGAGAAAGGAGGTCAGCAAAAAATTAGCATTACAGAGTCCAGAGGAGAAGCATTAAATTATTAGAGAAGAAAAACAGTGATTACCTTAGAAGGAAAAATTAAAGAGATGGCTATTTCACAGTATACTGTGAATCTTAATCTGTCTGATGCAAATCTGCCTGATGGCAGACAAATTGTCATCTTCACAAGCTGGATGTTTTTCTGGTTTACAACAATTTTTGTTTCAAATTGCTGTTCCCTAATGATTTTAGTTCCTTATAGAGTCAGAGAATGATTTGGGTTGGCAGAGACCTTAAAGATAATGTTGTTCCAAGCCCCCTCCAATGGGCAGGGATGCCATTCATTAAATCAGGTTGCTCAGGGCCTCATCCAACCTGGCTTTGAAAGAACCTGGCTTCATCCAGAATGAGCAACTTCAAGTTTTTTAGTCATCATTTTGTGCTCATTAGAAGGCTTCTGATTTCATTTTGACCTTTTAAAACAATCTAAAAGTCAATCAAAGAAACATTTCTTTTCCACTAACTACGTTTGGTTTTCTTGAGGAACAAAACAAAACCAAGTGAGTCACTCGATTACTCCCATCTGAGTAAATTTCAGAGGAAGAGAATGGGTGTTCAACCACGAGAGGGTTAATCCTTGGATAAGAAGGAAGTATACAAGTGTCCATGAAAAAACTAAGGCTGGAAAGAGTGGGATTTCTCAGGACTGGGGGATGGTACAGGAGGGCACCCTTCCCGTAGCAGGCACTTGAAGGCAGAGTGTGGTGCACTCATGAAGGAGGTTATTTGACAGGTAGCATGAAGAGGCTGTCATGAGCCACATGTCATCTCAGCCACACAGTTTCTGAAAACTGAAGACCCTGACATTATTGTGAACCCTAGACAGCCCTGGGCTTCTAGTGGCAGGCAAGTTTCTGTCCTTACTGAGCTCAGTAAGGCATTGACACCTATGTCTTTCCAGTAATATATCTTACTTTCCGATATGCTGAGCACCGGCAATTTTAAAATGCTCAGTTAAAAGAGCACATAGGAGCTTATCATCAGGCATTGCTGCAATTCACAGTTCCTCCCTCTACAGAACAAAGCCTAACAAAAACCCAAGGAATGTAAATTTGCTCACTTATCAATATATGCTACTATATGTTAATTTTATCGCTTATCACTTTTATCAAACAAGAGAATTTGCTAATCTCTATATATTCTTCCCTAAAACTGGGAACTATAGGAGTAAATAGGCCTGGTATCAGAAAGCCTTACATGCAAGAAAAGCCAAGCAAGAGCAACCTAAAATAGGTTAAGCTCTCAGTGGCTTTTATGAAAACAATTTTGAATGTAGGTTTTCTTGTTCTGGAACAACACAAAGCTGTATTTGTTTATCCTTTCTGCTATAGAGTGTGTACATAGCTGAAGCAGAACAATCAGCTTGAGGAAACATTCCTAATAAAAAAAAAATTGTCTAATTTTTTTATTATTCAAAAGAGGGGAGAAAAACAAACATGTAATTTCAGTATACGCCCATGAGCTTTTTTTCCAAAAACATTTCTATTTGTTATTAGATCAGTAGGTATGCTTTGCTAGCCACATCAAAGCTCTTTAATTTATCTGTGATCAATCAGGGGTAAGCTTGTAAGATAATTTTTTTTTCCATCAACTAAAAAGAGTATGCAGGAAAAAATATCCTAGATATCAAATTAATCAAATTATACATGTTCTTGGTCTCTAGCAGCTCCTTAAAAGTTATTTTGGAGAACAAAGTGGTCTGCTTTAAAATTACTTACAATTAGAAATATTTGCCATTTATTTTCCTTTCAGGAAATTCCAGTGCTTTATCCCAAACTCACTGATGTCACTGAGGTTTTTCACAGTGATTTCTGTGTGCTTTGGAGCAGATCTCTTCTGAATTCAGACTTCTGTCAAGCAAAAGTCTCTGAACTAATCCCTATGCTCTTATGCTAGGATGGGTGGGAATGTGCTCAGAATATCTTGCACAATGTCTGACACTGCAAATTCCCCCCTACATTAATAGATGACTGGCTATGAGGCAAAATATCGTAGTAAAAAACAGAATATGTGCAAAGTAATGTGTATTCTATGGTCTTAAAACATGACAAATAGAATAATTTACTTTAGCTGTTCGCATTTCTTCTCATGCTTACAATTTTACCATGTAAAAAGAGGAAACTAATCCTGCATCCATTAGGAATACTGAGACTTGTGCTATTCAGTCCATGAATTCAGACAAGTCTCTAGATTCTTTTGGTACTACTCATAATTTGGGTTGTCAAGAATAGATTAACAGTTAAATGAAGAACTTTGCTTTGTAATCTCAACACATAATATGCAGCTATATAGGAGGAAAATCTAACTACACCTTGACCTTGTGCATAATGGGGATAATACCAAGTTTCTATACCATGGGTACAATTCAATTAATTAATTAATTAAGGACAAAAATTGGCCCAATCAAAACTTGTTAAGAGCTACTCAGTGCAAGCCTTTCTGAGGGAGGTGATGAGGCAAGGAAAGAACAAGATACACTGGTTAAGACCTAAATCTTAATGAAGTTTAGACAGAAAACAATGTGCAAGTTTTTCATTGTACCATCAGGATGATTTCAAAAGGATTTGCATTCAGCTGTAATCTTTAGGACAAAATTTTCTTCATCAAACAGCAAATGATGCAGAAATCTTTTTTAAAAGTTGCATACTGTGTCTTGAAGAAAACATAATTATCAGACAACAATTATCTTGGTATCACTAACTGTAATCTGCTTTCCATGGTGCACTGCCTCTAATATCTTTTTGGCTTTGATCAAAACATAGGTTTTTGTACCTGGCATGCCCACCAATGCTAGCAACATGCTATTCTCCAGCATGGAGGTCTTAAAACTACATGTAAATGACTTTATTTCTAGTGACAGATCAGAAATAGGAAACTGCTAATTTGTAGGAGACTGTCTTTCAAAATTCAGGTTCCTCACACCATTTTCCCTCTTAATTAGGAAAGCAGTAGTAAAATTAAGCATTTGTTGATTGTGATTCTTAGAATTACTGAGATGCCTCTGCAATCTGAAAGGTTAAAGCAGCTTTCTTTCAAAACACCTGCTGTGTTATTACTGGAAATAGTGTTTTTTCTACAGCAATTTGCACTCTAATCACTTCCCATCCGAGGAATGTCTGACTACCAATATCACTCCTCAAAAATTGTAATGAGATTGAAACACAGTGTGAAAACAAAACTTTTATAGATAGTTGGAACACTTCCATTTTCTGTTTATTTGTTTGACAATTTTTTTTCCCCCTGAGAGAGCAATTAAGTACTCTCTGGAGAAAAGATGCTTAACTCATCACACTTACCTGTTGAGTAAAGATCTATTTGAGGCATGTCACACAGCCCTCCTTAAAGAAAATGTGCAAGTCAGCTTAGGTTGTATTTATAGAATAAACTTACAGCTTCTCACCCCGAAGAAACACCAAAATTCTCTTTTGTTCACAACTGCCTCATCTGGAAAAAACAATGGCATGACACCAGTAGGTGTGACAACAGAATGATTAAGAACAGGTTTTGTTTTGTTTTGTTTTCCCAGCAGAATGCACTAAATTAGATTCTATCCATTTGTTATATTTGCAATGTTCCAAAATTGCACAAAAGGGTTCTGGGGCAGCAGCTTAGCTGAGATGAATCAAAATAGATGAACTGGATAGGATCAAATAAGGCAATTGTCCCATAGTCTTTGCAGTGCTCAGCCTCCAAACTGGAAGCAGTTGTAGTCCCAAACACAAGACAGCAGGAAATTTACCCTCCTACTTGCCATAAGCAATAGCAATAGTTTTTATGATTTCTCTTACTTTTTGTGCGCAAGCATTTTTCTCATGAAGTACAGATCCAGCACTTTAAGCCTACTGATAATAAGCTTGTTTTTGTCTTTCACGGAACCTATGCGTAATGCCTCCCACATCTCCTGGGACTTGTGTAGATGCAGGTGGAAAATTACTGCTGGGTGCATTCTAGGAGGTGTGTCCACAAGCACACAGGCTGAGTGTCAGAGCTGGGAAAAGGAACAGACTCCAACACTGCTGAGCCCCAGCATCAGAGTACTTCTACACCTGCACTGCTACAGCCCAAAGCCCTTCTACAGGTGTGGTAGGACTCCAAGCTCACAGCTTTTGAGAGCCTGTGTTTCTTCAGTGAGAGTGGTGGCAGAGGTACACAGGCAGAAAGGCTCCATCCACTAGTAACACGAGGTTGACATTGGAGGACTCTCTTGGCACCATGGTGATGCAGGCTGGGTCTGGACGTACTGCTCGGTTTGCTAGCTTCAGTCACACTTGATAGGAAAAGTAAGGTCTCTCCAGTGAAAAATGAAGCATTGACACCCACTAGAAAAACAGCTGGTGCACTAACAAAATTACAGAGGTTCTGACAAAATTTGGCCTATAATGGAGCACAGGATTTTGTATTAAAAAGCATCTTAGTGATACTTGCAGCTATTTGAGAAGACCTGCACATCCCAGCTTGTATAAAGCAATAGAACAGCACTAACTAAGCCTAAAAATTGTTAATATTTAGGTTAAAACTGGTATAAAGTTTGACATTTACAACAAGCAGGGCATGGATTTGTTAGTATGATTCAATATTCTAATCATCAGTATAAAAGTAAAATACTGTCCTGTTAAAACCACCTTTATGCACATCCACATCTACCCTGCTGGTGACACAAGGTTTTCATTCCACCTTATTCAAACTGTCCAGATGTGAGGGAGCTTATCTGCCCTACTTGCTAAGATGTCTCCATAGCAGATGGCAGGAGTGGGGAGAACACCTTTGGTGGGTGATTCTTCTTAGCAAAAGATGGACAGGACCAGCAGCTCTCTGGAGATGCCCATCTTTTTGCTCAAGAGTGTGCGGGGACTATGAGTTTGCTGGATGCCTAATATCCAAATAAATGGCTTAAGACTGCAAGAGAAACCTCATGTTGATCTAGATGGCTTCAGAGAACACCAAGCAGCTTCAGCAGTATAAATGAAGTTTGGCTGGTGGATACAGAGACTAATTCATGTTGTAATCTCACCCTTTACTGGAATCCCAGCTTTCCCTCTGAGCAGATATTCATGTGCAAGTCCTTTATTTTGCTGCATATAATTAGAGAATGGTTTAGACTGGAAGAGATCTTCAAAGATGATCTAGTCCAACCTCTCAGCTGTGGGCAGGGATGTCTTCAACTGAACCAGGTTGCTCAAAGCACCATCCAACCTGGCCTTCAATACTTACAGGAAAGGGGCATCCACAGCTTCTCTGGGAAACCTGTTCCAGTGCCTCACCACCCTTAAAGAATCTCTTCTTAATGTCCAGTCTAATCTTTGAGTTTAAAATTGTTGCATAGTACAACCCTAGGGAAGGTAAGTGAACACAGATTTTGGCTTAATGTTTCTCTCACTTACCAGCATCTTCTTCAAACAAGTTTTCCAAAACCACTCCCCCTTAGTTTCAGTCTGATGATGTAAGTGATTCTCATGCCCAGGTGTCTGCAGAACTCATTACCTGGAGTTAAAACCTGTAAGACTATTGCATGAGAAAAGTTTCTCAACTCCTGAAATATTTTCAGAATAAACCTTCTAGAGACAGTTTCAGTATTACCCTTTTTGCTGTGAAGTCTTTTTTTATTTGACCTTTGGAACAAATATTTCACAGGATTATTTGTAGCTAAGGAACATGATGGAGAACTTGAAATATTATTCTCTTTCTGCCTGTAGTTTGTTACTGTACATACATTTTTATTCTGAATTGCACCTCTACTTCCAAAGTGTTCCATCTCTACCAGCTGGCAACTGTTATTGTGCAGTAACATTTCTTCAGTAAAGAGGCATTTGAAGTGGTTATTTCTGCACATGGTACCTCCAAATGTTTTGCTTTGTCTTAACTAAATGCTCGCCTTCTTTTTCTGCGGTGCCTGACGATGCCCTTTTAAATTTTTTTTTAATTTCAGAGTTTCCCTGGGGACTGTGGGAGAAGTACAATAATGATAATAATAGTGGTACAATAGAAGTACAATAATGATAATCCATTTACCACAGTAGTGTTGGGACTCATCTGGCCCTTACAGATGGTTGATACAGATTTCTTTATAACTGAAACTGTAATTTTCCCATAACCTATTTGCTACCCCATTTGGAAAGATTGTGAAATCAGATTTACTAATAACCCAAAAATCCAAGAAAAAAAAATTAGACATTTTCACATAAGGTAGCTGATTTGAATATTGCTGAAATGAGAAAATCAAAACGCTGAACTTCCATTCAGCTTTAAGGGGAATCAAATCACAACAAAGGCCTCTTTTAAAAGTCCTGGCTCAAACTGCAAAAACTCTATGAAATATAAGCCACTGTTTTCCCATTTTGAAGACTATGACTTTGACATACAGAAAGAGTCATGCAACTTGCCTTTTGAAGACCTGAGTGGAGGCCTAGTGACTCCCTGTAAGTGTCTCTAAGATTCAACTGTCCTCTTTCCCAAAACGATTGCCAAATCCTTTCAGCAATTCAGCAAGACAGTAGACCAAACAAGAAAAGGAAAAAAGGGGCAAGAGGGAACACATCTCTTGCACAAATGGGTTACTTGAAAGTGTTCTGGGTGAATAGGAAGGGAACATCTTCATTCACTGATGCCCTTGAAGCTCTGACTTGGGGGGAGGATATAGCTTGCCTTGGTACTGCTGATTTTCACATACAGATGATGTTCCCACCTTGCTTCAAGGAGAATTAATGTGCTTGTGAGGTGAAATTAGTTTGTCATGATATAGAAAAGTGTCCATCAAAAAAGAAATTGAGGGTTGGATGTAAATCAAAACCCCAGGGCCTTAGTTTACTCCTAGGGCTCATTTCAAGACCCAGTTATAAAGCACCAAGAATTAATTTTACTGATATTAAGAGGCTAGAACCACATTTGTCCTTATTTTCTAGGCTATATTAACATTGGTCTTAAGTAGCCTTGTAATAATCAAATTTTGCATTTTCTTCTTCAACTTCCATAGCTGATCTCTACAGTACCAACTAAAAAGCCACTGTTTTTTCCATCTTGCAGACGTAAGTTTTGTCCACAGCAGCTGGGAAAAAGCACTCTGTTTGTGAAAACATGCAAGCAGAAAATAAACTCAAGAATTCTGATGCAAAAAATAACTTGTTTTGGCAAGTTCAAGTATTTGTGCATGTGTATCTGCAAGGTGTTGGTAGCAAAGCTAATTTCTATTTCATTCTAAATACTGTAGAAGAATAACCAAAACAAAATACAAAACCCCCCCAAATACCAGTGCTTGCCAAGTGATGGAAAAACAAAACAAAACAAACCTACTGGTAGGAAAATATATTTACTTCCCAGCATCTAAAATTGTTATGCCCATTAGAGAGCATTTAGGAAAATGCCTTTTGAAAAACCACTGGAGTGTTATTTTAATAACTTGAAACAGGAGACAGAGTCAGTGCACTGATGCATGAAGTTTGGCTCAGCTCTTCCTTCTCCTAGCAGGTTGAATTAAGGACTCCCTGTACCACCCTTGCAGACTGATCTCTTTGTTAACCATCAGCCCTCTCCATGCCAACAGAGTTCAAAACATTAGAACTAAAGCGCCTCTCTTGGAAATGTAAAACCAGGACCAGAAGTTTGAGCTGGCCAAAGAATAATTCCAGGACATGACAAAAATACTCGATTTCCAATTTCTTGGCTGTTGTGTGTTGCCTATTTTCAGTACCTGAAAACACTGGTTATTTTAGCCATCAGTTTCTGGACTCTGAAGGCCTGTGGAAAAAGACCTACTTCTGCTATTTTATCATGGCTCCCCAAAAGTGGCTGTTTGCTCTCTATTGCTCAGAGATTTCTTGATAAAGCACAGCTATGCAAAAAGACAGCTGTCCCAGCATACAAACTGCTAACTTGCTATGTGTGAAGCCACACTTTCTCTTGACAAGACAGAAAAACTGTCACCCTGGCCATTTTCTCTTATACTTACCCTGTTGTAAAGCACTCAACTGATGTTTACAAAATACCCACTGCTTCCTTACAGAGAAACAGCTATGACTCCACTTATATGCATTTAAAGACTTATTACAGTCCTAATCATATTTTTAATACTTTCTCAGTCCAAGGACTGTTGATTTCATGGTGCCATATACAGCTCTAAACATTGTAACCTCAATATTTCTTCTCGATTGGTGTATGTAAACCAGACTCGAAGAGTCTTCTGAGATGCAAAATAATCTTGAAACTCGAGTTGGAGACTTTTGAACCAAGTTCTGTACAGCAAGCTTTTTTCTCCAGACAGTGTGACTGTGCCAAGGCGTTACGTGCCTCATGCTGGCTGTCAGTGCCTACTGAGCAGCTCAGAGATGCTCATCAGAGGCATCCTGTGCAGGGCTGTGCTAACACCAACACAGCAGCCTGCTGCAGCGCCCATGCAGACCCTGCAGGGTGTACTGAATGTGCCTCTGAGTACCCCACACAAATCATCAGGGACTGCCCTTACAACAGAGACAGATGCACACAGACGCCAAATAGGAAAGCCAGAGATGTTTAAGGCCATGGGAAGTGATCCTGTAAATCATAAGGAAGGTCTGACTTGCAAAAAGTGTCTTATTTCTGAAAGCCAGGTGAAAACTCATGGCTCAAGTAGAGTTCTGCAGACTTCTTGCAGGGTAAACATTACTCTGGAACATGAGCCGCTGATGCTACTGTGACACATACATGCTACTTTTGTGAAGCTTCCTAAAATTCCTAAGAATATTGCACTCCCTTCCTAAGAATTTAACAGCACCTTTTCCACTTAATTTCTCCTCAGTAAAAATGAATTCAGATGGCAGAAATAGGATACAAGGATAACAACTTGCAGTAGCCCTTGCTTACATCTGCTTCACTTGAATATCTTAAGCTTATATCCAGCTTCTTTCATTTGCTTTTCAACCCTTAATCATCAGTCTCCTGATAATTTGATACGTGCTGATGCAGCAAATCACACTTATTATCTGTACGTGTCTTAAAAAATGAGTGTTTTACAAGACTTTATTTCATAAAATTTACTTTCTGATCCAAAGTTATTAAGGAAACAGTGCTGCATTAACTACCAATAGTGAGAAACATGGTTTACTATCCATTTGGTCACATTTAAACTGAAATAACCCACCCAAACTAAGTGCAGTCATGTAATTTGTATATGCATTTACTGAACATTTTTTTCTTACTGGGTTTTATCAATCTAAGGACAATAAAGTAGAGGAAGGTGCAGGGTTGCCCCCTTCAGCAGTGCCCCATCCACACAGAGAAAACCTTAGTCATATGAACTTGGCCATGTTTGAGCTGACAAATCCTGCTAAGAGACAGGACAGCAGTAATACCCCAATTGCCTCCAGAGCAGCAAGCACCTCTGCATGGGGCTCTGAGGGTGTTGAGATACACCAGCTGGAGCAGCTGTGATTCGTGCTGAATGTGTGCTGCATGAACACACCTTTCACAGCGCACAGTTTTAAGAACTGGTATTCACATAACCAACTGCATAGGAAGTCACACTGTAAAAAACAAAACAAACCTATTTTTCTGGGTTTTGCCTCTTATTTGAATTAGATTTGGGCAAAGAGATGCAAAGACTAAACTTTCCAAACACCTGCTGCATATTGCATACCACCTTAGAGCTCCCATTAAACATGTAGAGGTGTGTAGCACAATAATAATAGTTACAGAAAACACTGACTAGGAACCTCTCCTTCACAGACTATTTTCACATTGTCTATGCTCTCAGTGGAATGAACTGCTGTGGAATCTAACTGGAACTCATGAGTTACAAGAACAGGTCAGAAAGGAGCTAGACATCAGTGAGAACACATCCCAAAGGCATCCTGGACGTCTGGAATTTATGTTCAGTAACTGGAAAAATAAGAACTGTGCTCCCAAATGCTCAGCAATCAGGTTTGTGTCTAATCTGAATACTGCTCAACTAGCGGGCATGATGCATCACAGGTCTTAAACACTTCTGTCTCTACATTTGGTTGTCTTTCTATACTTCCTACCAGTAGTAAAGAGTGCCTTATAGTTTTCTTGCTTAAAACTTTTTGGTAGGGTGCAGCACTGTCAACTCAGGCATGCTTTCTTCAAATGAAAATAGTGGTTAAAAAAACAAAACATAAAAAAATCCCAAACTTGAAAACCCTTCTAGAAGCTGCCAGATAGGGCAGCTGAAGGGAATGTTATTATGACTAAGAGGCTGGATTCCATGCACAAAACAGCTATTTCTAGTGATAAAGCATAAAGGTTAAACAACTGAGGACAAGACTGCCAGATGTAAAATGGAAAGTTTCCAATTTAGGAGCAGCAGAGGAAGAACATGAATTAATATGGAAGGACCAAATTAGCATTATAAAAATCCTCCAAGCCAAACCACATGCCATTGAAAATAAACTCAGGAACTCTCCCCCTCTTCTGCTCCCTGCATTCCAAGGAGGATTGAATTTAGAATAACCATAGGGAATTTTAGCAAAATCTTACACTTAAATGCAGAGCAAAGGCTTTAAAAGTTAGAGACTGTATGTGCTTCAAAAACACTATTAATTATGCTAGACTCTTTTCCAGTACTGCTGTTTAAAAGGAAATAAACATTTTGGGCTTAAGTTTTCTCATTCGTTTTATCTTTAGTGAAATTGATAAAGATCAGGCTGATTCTTCGACTGTTTTGAAACTGGGGTATTAAATGATAATTTCTACCTTTTTATTAACTGGAAGAAAAAACAAATACACGCATACACACAAACCCAACAAAATAAAAACCACAGCCAAACAATTTGCAAGTACAGAAAATCCACTGGTTGTTGGGTTTACAACCTAGACTACATTTTAGTGCTAGCTTTGCTAGCTCTACGTGCAGAGATACACTGTCAGTCTGAGGGTCCTATACTGCAATATTCTTTGCAGATGGCTCTTACTGGTCTCACACAAATTTTTGTGGCATGAGCTGGCAGGTATCAGTCCACTGTGGTAGTCCTCAAATTGAAAATACAACATGGATTATTCAGTCCATAAAAGACTATTACAGACTTTAAACTTGACTCTTGGAACATGGTACATGTAGCATATTAAACATCAGCACTACTAGACTGATAGTTGGCTCAGCTGTGGTACACTTTTGCTGTTGAGTCTGAATTTTAGAAAGCTCCCACAGGATATGACAGCAAGAGGAGCTTCCCCACACACACAGGATCCACAAAAAGCAGACATGCAGTGAATGACACTGAAAATAAATAAGAGATACACATAAGAAAAACCTGATAGGCTTCAGTACATTTAAGCCTGAAAGGATCAGGAAGAGCAGAGTGTCAAATGCTGCAATTAGATGAACAGATTTCAGGACTCTGAAGATAGCAAACAGTGGCATGATATCTTGTGATGCTGCACCTCTTAGAATGCTACATGGTCTATCTGCAAGAGCCTGTGCTTCCATATGGATGGACACAAAGATTCCAGCATAGAAATTGGTAACCACAGATAAATCAGTAGTACTCATAATCAGAATAATTTTGCCATTGATCCCTCTGATTCAGTCCCTGATCACCTAGCAGTATCACCTGCAAGTTTGAACATCTGAACCTACTGGGCAAAACCCAGAAGCGCTATCTGATATTTATGAGACTCCTGACAGTGAAGCCCCACTTTCCTTCTTATAACATCCACGATTATGTCCAATACCCAAATGCCCTCTGCATTTTAGAGACACAGCTTACAAAGTGGTTTTAGTTGACCTAAAATTTAGGTACATCCAGGCAAACAAAAGCAAGTACAAGGAACCTCCTACCTTCTGTTTCAACACTTATCTCCAAAAGTTGCATCTGAAGTTAAAGAACAAATAAGATCAACAAAATACCAAGATTCCCTACATTATAAGGACAGTCTGGAAAACTCCACAGAAATGCAAATGGAATCAATCATTCAAAGACGAAAATAATTTACTGACAACAACCAATCTCTTCTATTGTTTCTCAGTGCTGCGATAGATGATAAAAATACATTTCACGAGTATGGACAGTAAGTTAATGGCTATTGCTGAAGGCAGAACGTGGCAGGAGATGAAACAGTGGGTACTAGGTTATCCCCTTCACCTGACAGGTGAACGTACTTTATCTCTGACTCTCAAATAATAGTTCTTAAATAAATCATTAAGTATATTAAGCAGAATAAGATACTTACTCTTGCACTGTAAAAAAATCATATACTAATTGACAGGAAGTAAAATCTATTTTAGGTTTACTAATGGAAGTCATCTTACCTGAACTTAGCTGTGGAAGTGGCCGTATAGTTCAGCTTCTCCTGTATCATCATTGGAAAGAGGTAAGGACCTCTTGATTCAAACTTACCTAAAATAAATGTCTCAAAACAAGCTGGAAAGATTTTCCCTTCCTCCCCCAGACCATTCAATGCACTCCACTGATTCTGGGACAAGTGTAGATGATTTGGTCAGACTGGACATGTACCTTTTAGCTAAAAGACACATTAAAAAAAATCTCACCCCATGTTCCAGAAAAAATATTACAAATTCCTTTAGGAAAGACCCTTGTCAGGACAGAGATAATCTAATTAGCATTTAAGAGGTCTTCTTGCAAGGGGGCTACAGTCATTGGATCACTAATGTTTACAGGGAAAGCAACTATTGGCATTTGGTGAAGAGTCAAGATGCAAATCAGCAGCTCTGTCAGGAGATAGGTACCCCAGTCTGTGCTTCTCTGATAAAACTGGAACCTAGGACCAGTGAAGGAAGATGTACATGCTCTTGAACATGTGGATAAAGAAAGTGAGTATGTCTTTATTCTGGTAAATGGTTTAAGATCAAGCTTTAGCTTCACAGCTCTGCAGTTACACAGCAGAGGGAAGTGCAGCAAGGAGAAGCTGACAATGAAAACATGGGAATCCTAAAAAGGGAGAAACAGAAAATACAAGAACCATCCAAACCTCCATATATAAGTGTAGACCCAGGCAAAAAAAAATGCACTACAACTGCAGGATCAGACTTTGATGGATTGCATTTGATTTCTTAAAATCTACTTTTTCCCAAGATAGTGTACATATTTCTAACATAGTTAATGAACTTTCTGCATCTCTCGGGGTTTGGCTGCTAATCTGCCTGCTAAAATTTATTCAGTGGCAAATCTTCTGAGGCATCTTATTCCACATCTAGATATTGAGAACATACTCACAGGTGTATTAAGGTGACTGCTGTTCTGCACTTCCTGTGATGGCATCAATATTTTGAGAGATTTCACAACAACTTTCCCAGTGATTTGCTAGAGAACACACAAAATCAGCTAACATGACCAAAACAGGCATACTCAGGTTGCTACTGGAAGGCGGGAAGGTGAACAGGAGCTAGGATAAGATAGCTGTAAGTATATGGCTGTGAGACACAGAAAAAACTCAGGAAGCATAAGATAATACACAAAGATAAAAGACCTCTGATTACAAAAGCTCTAACTTCATAGTGAACTTTCTCTTTTTATTCAAAAAGTCAAAACTAAAACCTCCATCAGAAACACAGAAATATCAAATATTCTGTAATAGTGCTCACATCCTCAGTGTTCATGTAGCAGCACACATATGTAAGAATGGAAGTCAGTTGTTGGTCAAGGAGTTAAACTCTTCCTTGAAGTAGGTCAGTATTTCCAGACAACCAGAACATAAAAACAAAACAAGTAACCTCCATGCCTGTTAAAACAAATATGCAGCAGAGTCTGGGTTTTTGATGACTGGGCATGATGCAAATGCTGGCCACTGAAGTGAAGACAGTGACCTACTTGTCATTCTTGAGAAATCATGGTCAGACAAGAATAAAATTATAATAAAATAACACTGGAGATGGAAGATGTTTCCCACCCCTGAAAACACACACCTTGCCAGTTCAGGACTGTCCTTTAACCAACTTGGCATGAAGGATGTGGGCTGACCATGGCAGAGATGTTCACCTGCAACTGTTCTGAAACAGAGCTAAAATACTGCTCCTGTTGGAGCAAAGAACTAGATGGTAGTTTGCCAGCTCCAAAGGCTTAGATTATTGCCAGCAGCCCACAGAACAGAACACCCTATTGGGTGGCTAGACTGTTGTGGACAGGCTGTGTATCTGTATCCTTGAAAGAGTAAAAAAGAGGAAGATGCTCCTCTCAGCTCACATCTTACAGGAAATGTCAGATCTTACTTTGAAGGCCCCCTCATTCCCACTTCCTGAACACACAGCAAAGATTAAACCAATTCACCCAGAAACATTAGGGTCATCTCCAAGTGAATATGAAGTTTGCTTTATCTAATTTTTCAGAATCAAAGATAGATTTGGATATGTACATTTTCTCACTTGAACTCAGTATTAGGGCTATTCAAGCTTCTCCCTTGCATTTCTTTTCCCCTGCACACCACCACTAACACCTGCTTAGGAGAAGCTATAAGCTAGTATCTTTCACAAGTATGCACTGTGGCTGAATTTTGGGTGTGAGTCAACTTTTGTGCTTGATGTGCAACAGAGGAAGCTGCTGCCCATAACTACACAAATGGACCCATGAGAGGCAAGTGCCCTAACTTTTAGCAGGCTCCTCACTTTATGCCATTCACTGAAATCCACTCTCCCTGGCCCAGTGCATGAAGAATCTCTCTTACTTCCACATTCTGGTGAGACAAAGTGAGGCAGTGCTGGTGGGTACAAATCGAGTTTCTGCTGTGGATCTCTTCTAGGTACAAACATCACTGGCTGCTACCAAAGGTGCATTAGTGACAACTCCCAAAGTGAGAACACTAAGGCTGAAGGTAAGCCATAGAAACTGGTTCACCTCCACAGCTATGTGAAGTGAAACAAATTGTTCTGCTTTTCATGAACTTAATTGCTTTCAATATATGCAACTGCTAAAACCAAGCCTGCACAGCGTAAATCCTGCAAACTGGGTCTAATCCCAAAGCTGTGCATTTGGCTTCCCAACTGCATTGACCTTATTGTGTCCATACATAAAAACACATTCCCAAAAGGGCTGGTGTTGCAAAGAAAGAAGAGATGTATCCTAGAGACTGCTCTTGCACAGAGTAACTATCCCTAAAATTGGAAGCATGCTGGATTACACAGCAGGGAGATGTGGCACTTGGACGTCTCCTGGTGCTGTGCCAAGGTAAGCAACCTGCCCATTCACGGGAGTTGTGTAAGCCTGGAGAAGGTACCCGTGAAAGTCCTGCCCAGTGGCAGGGACCCTTCTTCTTTCTCTAATTAGTACATCTAGAGGACTGATCTGCTTCTGAGAGGAATGTCCTGGCTAAGTTACGCCACGCTAGCAGGTAAGTAGTTCCATAAATACTGATTCTTGCATGGCTGTCACGGGTTTCAGTTCTGGTTTTCAGTTCTGCTGACTACGTGACACATGGAAGGTGGAATCACAATAAATACCAGGCAGAGTTGAACAGTACATGCAATTCTTTTCCCCTCTTGTGTATTTTCTTTGGAAAGGCACTCTTGACAGAATCAAATAGAGCTGTTATTCTTTTGGCCACCTCTAACAGTAATCATGGTCTCAAGTTAATAAAGACACCCAACAGCAAGGAAATCTGCACACAAGGCGGCGACCTGTAATTCTGGGCTGTGGTCTGCTTAGCACAAGAGATTATGGTGTCTCTCTGGAGGGCAGTGTGTAACAGCAAAAATTGATTTGGGGACATCACCAGGTCTTTCAGTGGAGATTAAAAGCATCTTTTTTGGCAGCCAGCCAGAGGCATGTGAAACAGCCTACAACGGCTCTCATGACATCCAATACAAATGAAAGAGCTTAGTAACAAGAGTCAAGCAATTTTATTTTCCAATAAAGAAGCTCAGGCACTTAGAAAATTTACCCTACACTGAATAGCAAATAAACTGCATACATGCAGCTGGACAGAGAGACGGGTTGTCCTGTGCATTCCAGCTGGCTACATCTCAGAAGATTAGCACAGACATCCCTTGCTATTTGGATAAACTCTACTGCAGAATAAAACTGCTCCCTATCAGTCTAACAGAGGAGCCTCTACTACATCACTGAGTTGACTCACTGTCATCCTGGCTCAAACTGAAGTGCAGGACAGAGACAGCAAGATGAACAGAGACGCATCTTTCTGAAACTCAAGGAAGAAACACCAACTTCACCAACGGATTCAGACCACTACTTCCTGCTTTCAGCTCTTTGTGCACCAAATTCACTCACAGAGGAAACTGAGTAATTCCAGGTAGTTTCCTTTTGAATCACATCTAGTGATATTTGTGTTCAGTGTGGAAGGGAAACAAGCTGTTTCTTCTAATGAGAAATGTCTTATCTGCCAGCACATTTTGAGACAAGAAGCTGCTCTTGACTATGGTAGTAGTGGGAGATGTTCACAAACTAATTCCTCAGAAACTGGTGTTGCCAACAAAATAAGGCACCTAAGAAGTGAAGTGGTTGTAAGCAAGTCATCATCTGGCTATTTTTGAGGCCATGAGTGGGATCTACTGTGCCTTTGTGAGGATTTGGTAATACTGCTGTATCTTTTCCCTCCAAGGCTGGAATTGCTTTCACAGGTGGGTTGACAAAGGCAAAAGGGAGTGTATTTTTTAAATTATAGGAAATGTTGCCCACATCAAACCCTCTTCTCTCCACCCCTTCAGTTTGGCAGAAATAAATTAACATTTAATGTAAAAGAGACTGCTTTGATAGCCTGAATGCTCCATTAAACATTTTCCACACCTCAGGGGTGACAAGTATCCGGTCATAAATTGCAATTTGTCATGGAATTTCTAACTCACAGGTTGACACAAGAAGCAGTTATCACTCTCTCATCAGTATGCACAGGCATTACACTCTTTAGCAATACTTTTGGACACAGCAAGAGCTAGAGAGTAGATTTAAAAAGTGAAGCCCTCTGGTTTTGAACATATGGCTCCTAGAAAAATGTTAGCAGAGATTATTTCACCAGCTCAGCCCTGAGACAGCAATAAAATGTAATTTCCTGATAGACAAGTGTCATTATTTGTCGTGACTGTAGTTATCACTATTCATCTTCTATTTACATGTCATGTAAACATATACCATATTTTGTAACAGCACACTGAAATCAAGGCTTCTGCTCCAGTGACACATTTAGTTGTATCAAATATTTAACAACATGTGCCATCCACAACTCCAGTGAGAGCTGGTGATCACTGGAGAGCACTGGAAGACTGTAACTGCAAAGAAAAAAGCCACCCACCCTTCCATCCTCCCAAGAGGGTAGAGACTACTATCCAAGATAGTAACACAGATTTCACTGTTAGGAATGCAAATTTGTAATCTCCAATCTCAATCCCTGGGTGATAGAAATGAGGAAGAGGAACGAAGAGGGGAGACTAAGGTAATCACAGGTTTGCAAAAACAATTTTCTGCAGGCTAGGCTCCAATGCCTTTGTAAGTTCCCTCCATTTAAATCAGCTAAGAGTTTTGGCTGTCATCCAGCATTCCTAGTTTAAGCACCTGTACAATTGTAGGTGACCTGTGAAGCCATCCTCCTAAAGTAAGTGCCTCATTTCCTCCGTAGTGCCAAAGGACAGAGGTGCCCTAAAGGCCTCTGGAGAGAGGCCCTATTAGCTTCTCTTGGCCAAGAAATCTTCCTTAAGACCGTTCCTGCTCTTACAGACAGACCTGCAAAGTCCATCACAGAGCAACACAAGTCTGCAATTCTCCTGTGTGTTTCACTCCTCGACTCCTGCCAATTCAAACTCAACAGCTTCTTTCAATTTATTCAAAGAATCAAGTCTTTTCCCTTTCCCTCTGACTCTAGAAAGCAATAATCTTCTAAGGTACTTTCCACTCTCCATAACATCCAGGATTTCTAAATGAAAACTGTCTTTTTTCTGTCAAAACAAGCTGCATCTCTCTTCAGCTTCTTACTTTAGCTTGCATCATCCTTTGCTGTTTTGTTGTCTCACAAGTGTTGCCAACTCTGAGCCATAGAGTCATTGATTCCGCAGTGGCTGTATGAGAACGGGTCATCTGAGTCCACTGGGCAGGCAGGAGGAAGAAGGCCAGCTGTCAAGCAGTCAGCACAGCAGAGAACAGTATTTTCCCCCAGACCTGTTCTTGACATGATCTGCCTGTGTAGGTTGTGCCAGAGCACCAGGCAGTGGACACTGCTGGAGTCGTGTAGAACCTTCTCCTGATGAGCCCCCCTAGGCTCTGCCTACTCCTGCATTCTCTCTGTCCTGTAGCTTTTGTATCACTAAATGCTGCTTGTATTTAACAGAGAACAGGTACATCAGCAGCCAGGAAAGCATGTATGGATTATATAAAAAAAGAATACATGACAGAACATACAGTATCCAACCTGAATCTTTACTTGGTCACTAAACAACACAGAACTTGAGACAGAGGGCTTTTCTCTACTACTGAAGCAAAAGTTCCTGTCTCTATTTGCTGACTGTTATAAATCAATGTTATTTTGCTGTAGTTTGAACGCTGTAGTCTGTGTTTGAGGTGGCTCCAGCAGCTGTGTGGAAGGCTGGCAGGAAAGTGAGCCCATCACAGCACAAAGTCCTGGAACTCAGATACATCTCGTCTTGCAGAAGGCCTTTCCAACAAGCTATGAACAACTAATAAGCAAGAGATGAGTTCCCACCCCCTGACAGTCCATGGGGAACACAGGACTGCAGCAATGCTCATAAAGCTGCAGCAGCATTTCTATCGAGGGCAGCATTTGCATCAAAGTCTACCCCTACCACAAGGAAGTGGCAAGTAGGGGGAGGGAGAGACAGTCTGGTTTGCTAAGAAGGTAGTAAAACTGATAAGGGACCAGCATGTGATAAAATCCATGAGAGGAGAAAGCTGTCATTTATTACTTCCTTATATGACATGCTTCAACATTTTTCCAGAAACAAGGTCACTAAGGAAACAAAGTAAAAGTCAGGATCAATCCCTTGTGTTTCTCCTGGCATGACACCTCTCTAAGAAAACAGCTTTTCTGAACTCACGCCCAGCAACTTCAATGACCTTGATACAAATCTCTCAATCTTGGTACCCGGTCACTCAAGTTAGCAAGAATCTTAGCTCTTATCTGCAGAAGTAGCAAGTTCCTAATCCCATCTCGCTCACTGGAGCTGGAGGATGTTTAAAAAGGTGACTTGGTGAAGTTTATAAAAAGCTACAAAAGAAGAAAAAGTGGGCCGATTAAAAACGTAAGCAAATTACTTTAACCACATGTTTTGTTGTATTTTTTAATTGTGGGAAGCAAGCTTTCCCTAGGGACTGCTGGAAGGTGAAAATAGGTGAGCTGCTGCTGGGGACCACGGCTCTGTTGCGGGCTGTAAGCACACACCGTTCAGCTCTGCATCCAGCCAGAAAGCTGTGTCTGAAGAGGTGACAGAGCTCTCACACTTCCACGCTTGCTGCCCCACAGGGATTTGGCCGACATGTGTCTTTGATGCCAATGCAAAGGAAAACCACTCCCAAATTAATCTGTGCAAGTGTCACTCAGCAGCATTCTAAACTCTGAAGTTAAAGGAACAATTCTGACTTGGTCTGCAAAAGCACAAGCATGACAAAGGGTAGTGCAATTACTTGGGATTCACAAAAGACTGGAAGTGATATTAACATCAAAGGTACACCTTTTCTCATTGTCATGTCTACTTTTTTGACAGCAGAGAGGGATATGGAAAATTGCTGGGGGGAAAACATTCCAGAATTAATATCCCAGTACTGGTATTTGTCAATATTTTGAGCATCTTCTGCACTGGGCACTTAGTGCTTTTCAACCTAGCACAAGAGCTTGTTTCTAAACTGATTTTGTTTGGAAAAGGATAGATTAACCATCCTTATTAGCACTATGTTACTTTCTGCATGAGTAGCCCCTTACAAGACCTCCTGCAATCCATCTTCCTCAACACCAGAAGTGCTCAGAGTTCTCCACGTACTAGGCACAGGCATAGGTTAGCAGCAACTATATGTGTGACTTGACTGGGTTGTTTTTGGTTTAGTTTACAGAAATAAGGCCATTTTACTTATGTTTTTATGCGTGCATATCTACTGGTGGACGAATATCCCTGGGTGAGATTGCTTACATGATAAGTTTGTGAAATAACAAGCTGAGTCTGCTGATGTTGGAAATGCAGCCTTTTACGAGTTCTTTTTCAGTGTATTTTTTTTCATGCCTTTCTTGCAATAGGAGAGTTGCTCTCTGTCTCGTGCTTACGTCAGCCCAGAAGACCCTCCCAGACAGTCTGTGGAATCAGAGTGTAAGTTTCTTGGCACGTGTTTCATTTCTTTTAGCCTTAGAAGCATCAGAAATGAAACTAAAATCTGCTTTCTCAGAAAATATAGTCTTCTCTCATTCCCCAGGAAAACTTAGCCTTAGACTACTAGGAGATGACTGGCACTCAGAGGAAAGCAAGACAAAAATTTCGTAAAGCTGGCTTCTAAGCACAGAAATGTTGATGCAAAAGTTATTTCAGTCTAATTTACAAATACCAAAGCAGTGCTCTAAATGTATTGCCCAGATCATTAGAAAAACTAATTCTGAGACATAAGTGACCTAATGCTCCATCACAAGCACTGGGAAATAGCAAAGTCACAGGGAATTATGACATTTGAGATAATAAATAAAAAACATTTGCTTAAAAGTAAATGTTCAGTGGAAAAACTTTAGAAAGGCAGTCTGGCCTCACTAATATCACATCATGAAACCTCACAGACCTAACTGAAATTCAGAAGCCTTTGGCTTCTATCCTTCTTTCACTCATTGAAGATTTAACAGCAGATTGTGTGAGTTCTCATATTACTATAATGAAACTAATGTGTGGAACTATACAGAAGTGTAATTTTCTGCACACACCGGGAAGTGTTTGCATGTAGTGATTTACTGCGGGACCCCACCGGTCAGAGCAGATTCACTTTCACCTGTAGGTACAGGACTGAACGAACTCCTGCAGTTCTGAGTTGAGTTGGGTGACACCAGTTCCACGGGCAACTGGAAGGTTCTTTGCACTTGAAGTGGAAAGGAAAGCCCTCCACAATGGACCTGCCGACTGCCCTCACCTCCGCTCACTGGTGCCAGGCGGGGCTGTCAGCCAGCACGGCGCTGCCGTCCCCTGCCCTCACCCGCCCTGCCTCACCTGCTGTACACCAGGCACTCCATGTGGTTGATCTCCTTGTCGGAGCGGTAGCGGCTGTAATCCTCCCACAGGTCCTTGATGGCGGTGACCGCCAAGATGAAGAGCACGGGGGCCAAGGCCAGCTCCGGCTGGAAGGCATTGACGGCTGGCACGAAGTTGAGGAGGGCGATGAACACAAAGTAGACGTTGGCCAGGCGGTGGAACTGCTCAAAGAGGTTCTTGGGCAGGAAGGACAAAGCCGTGTACTTGGTGGTCTTGAGCCGGTTGCAGGCCAGGACCGTCCTCTTGGACTTCTCCGGCTCGGCCTCAGGTAACAGGAGGCTGGAGCGCACCAGCCGCGTCTTACTCTCCTTCTTCTTCCTCCGTCTCCTCTTCCTCTGCCTCTCCTTCCCCTCCGGCAGCACCTGGGGCGCTCCCTCTCCTCCTGCCGTGCCCTGGGACATCGCTGCCGCCCCGGTATCCTCGCCCGGGCGGCGCGGGCAGCTCCCACGGGCAGGCACGGCCCTAAGTTATCATCCTCCGCCGCCCGCCACGGCTCTCCTTTCCTCTTCCCCTCCGGGGGCGGGCGGGGGGAGGAGGGCTCTCTCGAACCCGCTCCTAGCCGCTCTGCCGGGACCTCGCTCTTTCTCCTCCTCCTCCTCCTGGCCGGGGAGGGGACGTGGGCAGGCGGGGAGCCGAGCCCTCCTCCCGCGGGCCTCTCCCCGTCCCAGGCGCGGGGGATGCGGGGGCCGCCGTCCCGCGGCCGGGAGCGGGCAGGGCCGGGGAGCGGGAAACGGGAGCGGCCCTTCCGCGCACAGCCTGCCCCGAGCGCCGTCCCGACCCGGCAGGGCACTTTATCGGCGGCTTTTGACTTTGAGTTACGTGTGGGACGGGGAAGGAGGTTCGAGCGAGGAAAGAGAAAATTCCCACTGAAGCGTCGGCGCTGCGTACTGGCCTTTATCCACGGTGCCCCAGCAGCAGCTGGTGGGAGTTTTTACCAGCTGACTCACGGCGAAACGCTCCACTTTCTGCCTGAATCCGTGTGCCACGTTTATACTCATCCCAATGCTTAGCCTGGGAGTTAGGGCACGACATCCCCCGGCTCCTCGTGTCTGTCTGGTACACCAGCTCTGTTGGCCACGGCGCCTGGGACAGCCCCAAAGGTGGGAACCAGAAAAATGAGGTTTCCGATGGAAAGCATTAGGCACTGCCACCCCCGCACACGCCCTGGCAGTGGTGTGCTGTAACGCACGTTCGGGGGCGCCCCTGTGGATTTTTCTATTCCCTTGTCGTAGGGTAGGTTCTACCAGCAAGGATTGGAAAATGCCAGTCTGTTGCTCTATGGTTTACGCTCTGCACTTTCTGGAGAAAGATACAGTTATGGGTCATGATGGATAGACAAGAAATACAGAAGAGAAGATAATTTAGATTGAAAGATTTAGTCTAAAATCACAAATAGACAAATGCAGTAAATAAATGCAGATATTTAAATAACAAATAATAAGAGAATAATTAAATTATTGCTACTAGGTGTGAGATTACAGCATCGCTTGGAGTTGGGATTTAAGAGCATACCCTTTGGATATGGGATTCTGCAGGCAGCATGACAGGCTGCCACAGGTCATTCCAGGGTGTGTCTAACCTGTAGCCCAGATGTGTTTTATGGTGGTCCTGATCCTGTGATATCCCAAGGTGGGATCATTTTGAGTTCAAAAACAAGCCCTTCATACCTGTCAGCATGTTTTTTGTTATCACAGAAAATAAGCATAGAGTATAAACATCTAGTCTTGATACGAGGTCAGGACACGACTGGGGCATTTTCTGGGAAAGTACCTAGTCCCACTCAGATGCTGCCATGGCAAATTCCATGAAGCCCAAGAAGTGAAAGCCATTACCTGAACCTCACAGATTGTATGTGCTGCTGTGTTTTCATCCTTCCTTCTCCCATTACTCTTTACAGTGTCCAGTTAATTATGAGCCCTTTTCAGGCCCTGAGGCACTATGTGAGTGCTAGTTCAGCACAAGACTTGATCCTGGTACCACAAACCCTTTACCAATCCTGCTGTCTACTCTTCTGATGCTACTTCAAACTTAGCAGGGATTCCCTGGGTTTCTCAGGTCTTGGAATATACAGCAATTCCTTGTTGGAAACAACTAGGTTTTAGTTAGTGCAAGGGGAGAAGGGAAAATTTGTCTGGTGGGGTTTTTTATTGTTGTTTTTGGTGTTTGTTTGTTTTGGTTTTGTTTTATTTTTGGTGGGGTTTTTGTTTTGTTTTTTCTGCTCTTTTGTTGAAAAGAGAAAAGTACAAAATGTTAAGAGAAAAAAATATGACAAATTTAAAAATCCCTCCCAATTTCAATTTTCTGTGTACTTTTTTGTTTTGTTTGTTCATTTGCTTACACTTGGGGTTAACTTAAAAAGGAAGCTGGAATGAACAAATGTCCTTTTTCTGTGCTTTGGAAATGCTGAAATGGGATGAGTAGGACATTTAACCATTGTGCAATATTCCCATAAACTGAACTTCACCCATCCAAGGACTCCTTTCAGACAGCAGCAGATATTCCAAAAGTGAATTGCTGGACTTTCTGCCACTGTCCTGCCAGCCTCTACAACAATTTTGTGGGGCTCTCATTCACCCCAGGCCTCCAGGAGCTGTTCAGGCTTCATTTTTCCTCTAGATAGTCCTCCGGCTTTCTAACACAGATTAGAGGAGAAGCAACAGTAGTATTTGTTCCTTTCTCTTGTCAAAGCACATCACCTCTTAGAATAAACTGTTCATATCTTTTATCAATGCCAGGTGACTCAAATGGCTGGAGTATAGTACATCTGAGTGGACAGATGGTGCACACACTAGTGTTGTGGAGTAGTGAGAGCCTGTGCTGGGAGAAGTAAGCCAGTTTCTCAGTCACTTGAGTCCACCACATAAAAATGGTGTGTAAATCATTAAAAAATGGTGTCTAGATCAGGTTTAGCACTGCATATTCAGCAAACTTTCAGTAACTGAAAGTAAATTAAGGGTTAGATATGTAGTAACTTTCAACTTTCAGAGTACTCAATGCAAGGTAAGAAAAGACAATTCTCACATTTCCCTTAAGCTACTTGTTTAAGGAAAACATCTGTGTAAGTTTGGAGAGCCTGACCTGGGATGAATTGTGCTTACACTTAGTGGTATTGGCCAAACCTGTGACACCAGATATCCCAAGATTGTCAGTCACAATCTCACAATTACAAGAAATGGTCTCTAAGTCAGTGTCCTATACTTTAAAACCTACTTTACTTGTGTAGTTTTGGAGTGCTCCTGATTCACATTAACAAGATTTCTTCTGCAATGGAGTAACAGGAGAGAAAGATAACAGAAGCTGAAAGTTTTTATGTAATTCCCATGAGCTGAGTTTTGCAAACAGATATAGCAGCAGAAAGATAACAAACAGTTGGGTGGAAGCCTCTGAAGAATTATGCTTTTGTTTGCTAAATTGTTTCTTTAAAAGCTGTTTAAAGCCTTTGTATTTGAGTATGTATTGGCAGTTAAGTGCCACCCTTGGAAAGTTTCACTGTAAAAAAAGAGAAAGTGTGCCACACCCCACTCATCAAGAACTAAAAAGCTCTTCTGTCATTGACCAGGACTTTCTCTGTTGCTGATACAGGCAAGCTAAAGTATTTCGAGGCAGTGCCATGATGAAAAGATGTGGCACCCCTCTGCTTTCTGTGCAGTCACATGAGGAATTCAAAAATCGGGATATTTATACTAAAAGCTGACAAAATGTAATCCATGATAAATAAAAACAAAAGACTTTAAAAAGTCTTTAATACTTAGTGTTTGTTAGGCTTTTCTAGCCAAAAAAATTTGTCAGTGTAGACACTCCCAAGAATTTAATCCTTCCTTTCCATTTGCAAATAAAACTGTGCACAAAGGGTTTGCGAAAGCACGAATATTTGTATCTAAACTCATATCTGACCTCTCCCTGCCTACACAGTCCAAGTATGTGAGGTTGGAAATAAGAGGCAGGAAGACAGTAAATTCAGCTTTCAACTGGTACAAAATACACATGCACAAGTCTGGCTCTAGTTTTTTAATACAAAAGGACAAGTATGTTGCTTTTGTTGTCAGCTGCAGTATACCTGCATCTTCTTTTTATGGAGTCTTCTGGAGGAAAGAAGGTGAAAGAAAATTTGCTTTAAATCACTCTGGATAATGCATGGATCCTACGAAGTACCACTCTCAAGAAACAGATCAAGCAAACCATTTTGAAAAGCTGGAGGAGCCAAAAGCCAAAGACTAGATTTACTGGATAACCTGAACTAAAATGTGGACACTTTACAGTTTTTCAGGGTCATTGGAGTGAAGCACTAAACCCAGGTGATGTTTGTAGCTTGCTCTTTGCTGTAATTGCTCCCTGCACCCGCTGACATCGCCTTCCTGTCCAGAGCTCTTCCTTTGCTGTCACATGGCTTTTTCTGAGCATCCTTCATTTCACTGCATTTTGCTTGGTATCTGCTCTTATTTCTCCTGCCATTAACCTGAATCCAGCTTCTGATGTGCAATATCTCTTGAATATCAAGCTCTCTCCAGAGCCTTTCCCAGTCCCTAGCTTTTTTTTCAACTCTGCACATTTTCTTCAGATCAAAGACTAAAATTGAAAAAGGAGAGATGTTCTAAGCATCACTTATGTTAATAATATACCTAGTGAGCTCTTTGATAGCCTGGGCCACTAAAAGCTGAGCATTAAGGTATGACACTGCCTTTAAGGCTAGAAGGAACTACAGGATTTTCTGGCTCAAGATACTGTATTGACTTGGCCTTTTAGATGCCACACATGCTAGAGCTTGAAATCATTATTGAACTGTTATGTGAACAGTCCATTTGCTTAGAGATCAGATAACCAGTTTTATTCCTCTTCTCAGGATCATCAGCCCTGATTATATTTGAACTATTTTTTATGGCATGGGGTTTTGTCAGTATGCAAGAGTCATAACATCAACCAAAAATGCCTCTAGCCTTATGGTTGTGTAAAACAGTTGGAAGTTGGCATCCACCTGAATGCTAAGGATGAAAACACCATAGACATAGAGATAAGATTACATATACATTACTGATGTAATAACTCCTGATTTGACTTGTCATGGTTTTGGAAATCTTGGAGTGACCATTATTCCATTTTAACAATTAGCTTCTTCCTATCACAAGAAAGTGAAGCAGACCTAATTTTAACATAGTCTAATTTACTAGGCCACTTCTGTAATATTTATGTGATCCTAAAATAAAGATTTCCCATGTTGGATATTGCCAGAAACATCTGTCAAATTACTCATGATTCTTCTTTGGTCCAGAGGAGTTTAATATTAACATGCATTATATTATGGAACCACCCAGAGGCCTTAGTTGGAATCTGGGACTTTAAGAACTATAAAAATAACTGTAAAGACATGGTACCACACATCAGACAAAATCTGTTCTGCCCTTTGCAGATGAGACGTATCCCATCTGGTTTCCTGTAAAAGGGACAGGCATGCATGTTTTGAACAAGCTGAAAGAAGGCAAGAAGCTTTCAGTGTGAACAGCCTGCTGAAAATGCCAGAATTTGATGAGGTGAGACGGCAGCCAAAATGGCATCATTCTTCATTTCCTTCTAGTCTGCAGGAGATATGTAGATACACACAGACATGCACATGCACATACAGAAGTATATATATGAGTGTGTGTGTTTATGTATATGTACACCACAAGCAGTCTCATAGAGTCATAGGATGGCTTGGGTTGGAAGGGTTCTTAAAGATCATCTAGTTCTAATCTCACCGTCATGGGCAGGGATGCCACCCACAAGAAGAGGTTGCTCAAGGCCCCATCCAAATTGGTCCTGAGCATCCTGCCAGGGATGGGTCATCCACAGCTTCTCTGGGAAACCTGGCCCAGCGCCTCTGAGTAAAGAATTTCTTCCTAACACCTAATCTCTTGTTTTTTAGTTTAAAATCATTACCCCATGTTCTTTCAATATCTGCCCATGTAAAAAGTTACTGTCCCTCTTTTTTATAAAACCCCTTTAAGTACTGGAAGAATCCATTGAGGTCTCTCTAGAGTATTCTCTTCTCCAGACTCATTATCCCCAACTCTCTCATCTTGGCTTTTTAGAAGAGGTGCTCTAGCCCTCTGATCATCTTCATGCCCCTCCTCTGGTCCTGTTTGAACAGTCTTTCTTGTACTAAAGACTCACTCCAGAGCTGGACACAGTCCTCTAGGTGGGGTCTCACAAGAGTGGAGTAGAGGAGCAGAATCACCTCCCTTGACCTACTGGCCCCACTTCCTTTGCTTCAGCCCACAATGTGGCTCACTTTCTGGGCTGCAGGTGCATATTCACAGGTCATGTCCAGTTTTTCCTCCACCAAGTCATTCTCTGCGGGCCTGCTTTCAATAAATTCTCCCAGTCTGTACTCATCTCTGGGATTGCTCTGACCCTGATGCAGCACCTTTCACTTGGCCTTGTTGAACCTCATGAGGTTCTTGTGGGCGCACTTCTCAAGGTTTTCCAGGTCCCTCAGGATAGCATCCCCTCCTTCAGTCATGTTAATTGTACTGCTCAACTTTGTGTCACCTTGGTGACTCAATTTCACTATCCATGTAATTGATGAAAGTATTGAAGAACACTGGTCCCAAGACAGAGCCCTGATGGACACCACCCATGACTGACCTCCACCTGGACATATAGCCATTGAGCACAGCTCTGTCTACATGCAGAGAAATCCCATTCCTTTGCTTCTCAACAGGCAGAGGGGAGATTTGTGTCCCAAGGTGAGCAGGAGCCATGTGAGAAGGAGGCATGTTCAGTGTTGCAGCACTAAGGGAAGTCGATCTTGTTCAGGGCCTGAGCAGCCCTGCTGGACCTTTTCAGTGCAATGATAAGACATTACTGAGGAACACCTTCTACCTTTTGGAAACGAGAGCAGTGTTCACTGAAATGTTTTTCCCATCTACCATGCCCCAAGGGCACTTGCATCTCGAATCCTGCCAGGTACGTGTTGCAGGATCTGCTCCACCACACCCAGATGTTCCATCTAATGAAGGATTCACAGAGGCTGTCTGGTGTGTAAGGGGCTGGAGGGGGAAGGAGGCTACAACACTATGGAATGCATACCTTTCATTGGTGTCTTGAGTAGAAATAAGCCTGTTCAGAGTGTAGAGGGCTGCCATGTCTTTTCTCCACCACCTGAATAGCTGTGTCCATTCTATGACGCTGTTTGCATGACCCCTGGCTAATGAGCCAAGTGGCCTGTTAAGCCTCAGGAAAGGCAGATATGGAAATTGGTAGTACTGTATAATAAACTAGATAAAAAACTAGTCAAGGTGTAGGACAGCTGTAAATTAAAAACATAGAGCATTCAGGTATCTGTAGTTAGCTTGTAGGCATGGCAATAGTGAAAAATACCACTTTGTAAATGCTTAATGACTAGTAATATTTGAGATGTAAGGAACAACCATATAGAGCCATTGATCAGCATTTAGAGCTTTCAGATCTGGAAGTTTCCTCTAGTAATCTCAAATAGCTGAAAAAATGCTGCCACAATTGGTGGAGAAAGACTGCCAATTCTAGGACACCAAGAACATCTGAAAATGTGTCAGTAGGTAAATGGATCAGTGAAGCACTTCATTTTCCACTGACTGTAGAAGGTGCAGAGGAAGGTGTTTCCTTGGGGGTATCCAAAGCTAGGCAAAGTAAACTTGCATCTTAATATCTTGCCCAAGCCAGTCCACAGCAGAACAACCAACACTCCATTGTGAAAGACAAGGTTGAACTGGATGGGGCACTTGCAATGCAAGATGAGTGCAGGAGAAACCCCAGCCATGTGAGAATTCTGTGTCCACTCAGCTGTGCCTGGCACACCAGCCAAAAATTAGAATACACAGTGGCAAGTTGTTCCTTTTAGCAGTGGAAAATCAGAGACAGCTCTTTACCTACTTAACCTCCCCCTCGCAGAAATATTTTTTTTTAATGTCCAAGGCATTTACAGGGAGAAATCTATTGCTTCAGTCTATCAACTAACATACTCATACACAGGCACACTGCAGAAGAGGAAATGCAGGAAAACCTATGTAATTAACTGCAGGAGTAAAAGCAGACAGATGCTATTTATAGAAACTGCAGTTTGTGAAAAAAGGAAAGTTAATATCCTTACTGCGGCACTGCCAACTCTTGCTATTTCATGGTGAGTCTCCCGGTATTTGTTGCTGTTCTTAAAGCTGAATTTCCTTGCATAATGTGATTTTGCAACAATCCCAGCTTGCTAAGGCAAGAAAAATACCGTTGGAAAAAACTTCAATGTGGGAACCCCAGAAGCAGAAAATAAAGAGGAGAATATAAAAAGACTTAATGTTTTTGCAACCACTGTGATTCTTAAATCAATTCGATGACTTTTTAAAATCCTGGTAATTTTTAACACCAAGCACTTGGAAGTGATTCTATTTGTACAGGAGCTGCTGTGGGATTTCCTGTATGGATGAAGTCAAGACCTATTTCACATCTCTCCAAAAAGAAAATACTGTCTCAGGATATTGTTCCTGAATGGCAAATTGGGTGTCTCCTTAAATTAAGAGAGATTTAATGACTCATCATGCTTATATTTTGCTATATCTAGATATCTTAAAAAAATTTTGCCCCAAAAAGCTAATTAAAGATGCTTGGATGAGTTTTTACAAGAATTTGTCTGAGGAAAGCTAGCTATGCCTTCACTGGAGAATTAACAAAGGGAAGCTGGAGCTCTTTCACGATTTGGTTGTTAGTCAGGATTGCTTGAAGAGAAGATTGTGCAAGCCAATGTTTTCTTGCTGGCTAGACTCTAGAGTCACATCTGACTCTGGATTTTGTGACTCTGCAAGGCAAAACAAGACTTCCATTCAGCTCAGATGCCGGGTATGCAGAGAAAAGAAGTGGCTGCAGGCTCTTCCTCCTTCTGGGAAGAGGAGCGCTGCTTTCAGTCTGCTTCAGGTCTAAGACAGCAACTGATTGATTGTCTCTTGCCTAGAGCTGGCCCAGAATGGCCAGGCTTAGTACAAAGCGTTGTAAATGGGCTGTAAACAACGAGATTTGAAAAGAAAAGGAAGAAAAAGCCTCAACAACAGGAGAATAAAAGGGTGACTTTCCCCGCCTTTGGGGAACTCATCTATAAGTAGAACTGATTGGAAAAAAATCTGGTTCATTGAGCCGGACTGCTTTGTTGGACATCTAGCCTGGAGATCTTTTGCTGAATTTAAGGCAGCATTTTCAGTGGTATCTGCTGGGTTTGTCAGGAATCTTGTGATGCAGCTTAAAAGGGGGGTTAACCCAATCTGTTTTCTGCTTGCCCCAGCAACAAGGGTAGCCCTAATGTATGGGATCCTCGACTCTGCAACACTCATCTCGGTAGCTGGGGCCGTTCTAGCTGCTCTGGAAGCTTGCAGGCTTCTTAATGTGTTTGCTAGCATCACCAGAGGAACTGGTAAATGCAGTATTTTAGTTACTCACATCCTGAAAAATATTTCAAGTAAAGCAGTGCTTTGGGACTAGTTCAGACTATCTCTAAAATAATATAGTCCAGAGTAGAAAGTTACTTGTAACAGAGCAACACAAGCTTCTGACTAGTCCCGTTTTTAATCCTTGTGTCCAAATTCATGGCTGAATGCCAAGATCCAAACAGTTATTTGCTGCATACTTTAAGAACACTGTGATGTATGTCAAACTTACTGTTTCCAGTGACCATAAGAGTAACTCATACTTTTGGCTTACTAAAACTAATGAACTTGAGTGGAGACTTGCTCTTAACAGCTATCTAACCATGTGTTTCTGCAATGCTAGAATAGACCTGATCCGACTTCTACTGAAGTGGGTAGAGAGATCAATTCCAATTGACAAATTCTCTATAATTTCCCAACAGATTAAAAACCTAAAAAGATTCAGAGACTCATTATTTGATTTTTGGTGGTTTGTTTGGATCTTTTTGCTGGTGTAATCCTCCATGTGTAATGGCTGTTCTGTAGACCTCTCTGTGATGCACCAAGCAATTGCTAGTAAAGGCTGTATGACATCAGAGTGTATGTAAGCATCAGTTATATCAGGGAATGTATATCACAAAAACAGCTGAAAGATTACTTCTAATTCAGCATTCACTAATGCAGTAAATATTAAGACTGTATGAGACTTGTATGTAAGACAGTATATTAAAATGGGAGGGGAGGCTTTTTATAATCAACTAGCTTTTGCTGTGTTTGGAAAAACAGAGGGTTAGTGCTGGCTCTCTTCTGATCTGGAAGTAACTCTCAGTGGTGGAAAAAATTAATATTCCTTCCACCCCATTGTCCAGAAGTTGAAAGTTCCAACCAGTTCCCCATAACAGCACTTCCATGGTGCTGTGCTGGTTTATTGACTTGAAAAATTGCTGCTTCTGCTTTGCCAGCTGTGTCAGTGATCCATGTTTCTTTCCTTTCCCTACTTACTCTTCCCTGCTGGCCTTATTTAAACAGGCTTTATTGTCTGTGTTTTTATATTATCAGGTAGCACTACTAATATTATATACTATAATATATACTACTACACAGAATGTGACCATAAATAGGCTATACATATAATATACAGCACCCACCATATGTGCACAATATAAGCACACATATGTGCAGCCATTGAATGCATACACAGTCTGTGTGGACACACACTGGACCAGTCTCTGCAAAGTGTACATGGTCACTTGATGTTGTACAGAGATGTAGTAATCTGCTGTGTGTAGTGATGTAATCTGAGAGATTTCTGTAGGCCATTGCTTTCTTCTAGTAATTTAGTTAAATTCATTAAGCAAAATCTATTATTTCATACTGCAGCTCAAGCTCTTGTATGCCTTGCTTGCAAGAAAAGCAGTGGACTTGAGATAACTAATGTTTTAAATGAATAAGATGTGGGAAATGAGAAGGAATGCCAGTGAAAGGGTGGTGTATCAACAGTAGTTAGGAGAAATCTCAAGAGAAGCCAGCATAATAAATTTCAAGGGTGGAGGAGAACTGCAATGGCAACACAGTGTTTTGATCAAAATAAGGCAACTTTTATGTGTAATGAAGCACTAGCCCATGGTTTTTAAAGACCCATGCATTCAACAACCACAGGCTGCCTTTCAAGTTTACAGGCTACTATGTCTTCGTATTAAGAAAGGATATAGTTTATAATTCTCTTTCAACAAAACACCACATAGCTAGCACAGCAATGAAAACCAGACTTTTAAAAAACAAACAAACAAACAAACAAACAAACACACAAACAAACCCTGGTGAGTACTGTTTCTTCTGTTTATTCTTGATTTGTTGATTTTTTTTATCCACTATTGCTCGCTGTCTGCTTGGTAACAACATGAAAATCTCTCTGTCTTTCTGACCCTCCTTTCCTGCTCCTTTAGCTCCCTTTTGCCTAACACAGACCTTGGCCAGCAACATGACAAACTGTTGCAAGGTATATGCATCAATCAGAGGAGTGCTGAAGTGTGATCTGCAGCCAGCACAGCTGTGCCAGCAGAACCCCCTAGTATGGATTAAGACATATCAGCAAAAGTGCTCTTTTACAGGATGATTTTTTTTTTCCTCAAAAGGTCTGCAACAAGCTCTATCAGCAGAAGTGGAGTTTTCTCAGTCTAATGTGCAACTGGAGTATGAACACTGTGCCCAAATGTAGCCTATCAACACCAGACTACCTCATACAGCACTTGGCATAAATTTGGCTTTCTGCACTTTAGAGGTTAATAAGAATATCTCCTAAACTCATATCAGAGCCTTGGCTCTCTGCCCTCTTCCACTCACTCACTCACTCACTCACTCACTCACTCACTCACTCACTCACTCACTCACTCTCCTGCTTTGGCCTCTTATCATTCCTCTCAAACTTACCCAAGCTTTTGAATTTCACCTCACCACCATTTATTCTGTGTACTCTAATCTTTATTGTCACATTCTCCACACACTTTTTGGTACCTCCTGCCTGCCCTTAGAAAACAGTTTTCCTATTTCCTAGATATGAGCATTTTTGTATCAGACTATTAATGCAGGGCATATAAAAGTGAATATTTTTGTTCCCTAAGCTCCTATAATGTACAAAAGAAAAATAACACATTTGGGTATTTTTTTATTCGTCATCTGGTATTTGGAATGTTGGAACTTATTTTCGTGCAATCAGTTCTAATTTCCTGCTCTAGTATTTATATGAAAACTGATATTCTGATATAATAACCCAATTTAAGTATTTGGGGGCTTAAGGATCATTATTTTTCATCATCTGTCATTTACAGAACAAACTGGTTCAAATCCTACAGCACTTATTTGTTCTTTGCCTAAAACCAATGAAAGCCACTTAATCCCTTTTCAGCTTCCAAAGCGATGTCAATGCAGGGAGAGGGTGGCAGGAGGAAGCACCTGGACTTGAGCCGCATTTCCACTGCTGGTATCTGTTTATACTGAAATGATCAACAGTTTAGACAATGCCACTGCAGCTGAAGAGTCACCCTCCAGCTCCAGTGCTAAGAAACCATTCACCACAGGGGAGATGATTTGGGGTGGAAAAGATGTCTCGCCCTTTCAGAGGAGCAGAGGAGCTTCTGGTTCTGCTGTGCATGCAGAGTGAGCCTGAGGGGCTACACTTGTGCTGGTATACTGAGGATTTAACATCTGAGCGAGGTTCTAAGAACCCAGAAAGTAAAGAGTGCTTTGTAAACTGGGTTTATCTATTGTCATGACACAGTGGACATGACTGCCAGGCCTGAAATCTTACCTTTTAGCAGGTGTGCATGAGGCATTGAGGTTTTTGTGGGAAACTGGGAACTTACATGAGACTATGTTATGTAAATATCAAGTGACTCAGTTTGACTGATGTAATCCTTGGTGCAGAACTCTGTCTTCCTTGACTCCTCCATGATTAAAAACAAAGTAGAAATAAACTGTGGGCATATAATCACCTGGAATGCTTAATTTTTAGCTCAGTTTTTAGTCCCAAATATTGTTTTGATTGGTGCCACCTACCAGTCTTTCAGGCAATGTTTGGCCAATGGTTTGGAGCATAATGTGTACCAGATTTTTGGGAGAGGATTATGAAAGAGATTGTCTAGCTCTTCAAAAGTGAATACTACTGTCCTAATAGCCTGCAGAGATTGGGCGCTTGCATACTTTATTGATTATTATACAAGTAGCCTCTGAGGCTGAATGTTTTATCCCTTCACACTTCTGTTTAACCCATGAGTTTTCTGTCTTTCATTTATATTCTCTTCTTCATCTAATTTTCTTTGTCTGCACAGTGAACAAAAACTAATTTTTCTTACCTGTAGACAACTTTCACTCCAATTCTCACATCCATGTTAACACTCAGCAGAATTAGGTAGTGCACTAACTCCTGGCAGATACCTGTCTCTCAAAGAATAAAGCAAGCTCAGGAAGCACTTGCTGATCTTTTGTTGGACAAACCAGTCCTTCCATCTCTTTTCAGACAGAATATTCTTTGCAGCTCATTGACTATCATACAAAAAAGCCACTGCTCTACTTCATTTTCACATCCCTAACAAATTGTGGCACAGCTGGGAACTCATCTTTCTGCTCCAGATGTTTCACTCCACTTTCTTCCCACTATATAAAATTGTCTCTTTTTTTTTTTTTTTTTTTCCCTAGCAGTGGTTTTATTCACCTTAAGGAAAATTTTAGGTGGGTTTGTTGGTTGCCCTGCAAATTAAGGAGTCCAAAAGACCTCAGGAGAAGGTCAAAATAAAGCTTTGAGCTGGTATTTAATTAGCATTTATCAACAAACAGATTTTAAAGCAAATATTAGTACAGGCTTACTAATAAAGGGAAGTGTTTGTGTAGTGTCACTCCCACTCATTTTCACCTTGAGGTATTTTCGGAATTGATGACCTGGAAAAGTGAGCAAGCAGTAAGTACAGTGCAGACTGTGGGCAGCAGGAAAAACTGTTTGTCTAAATTCACTGTTGTGACAACTTTGTGATAGAGACATCAGGCCCTGGTGTCCTTGGAGTGTAGGTGGGTGAGTGAGTCACTTATTGCTGTCCTGACTTGCCGTAAGTAGGTGGCTGTTCTCCGTTGTCAGAGTATGGTCCTTCAATTTTTATTCAGTGAGAGACATCACCATTTAAAAATGGATTTATTTTGGCTCACACTTGAATAAGTGGTGTCATTTTTTATTCTGAGCAAGAAGCTTCTTAAAAACAATATACTTCAGACCTGTCTATGGCCATTTACCAGTTCCATAGTCTTGAACCATTTTGCCCGCTTTAAAACAGTGCAACGTGTCTGAATGCAGATATGTTTGGAAGCAAAATTGCAGCCAAAAATTACCTTGGACAAATGCTGTGGTATAACTGTCATTTATTGCTGGTCATACTTCCTGTGACAGAAGCCATGCATAGGAAAAGAAGCAGGAAAAATGAGTAAGTAGCACTATGGCTAATGTGCTCATCTTATTCCAGACATCATTTCCTCAGGAGACTAGAAGAATGTGCAGATGGAAGAATCCTGGCATTGCTGCTATCTAAATGGGAGTTTAACACTGGGTTTACTGAAATGGTTTTAGTTAGCTGGGAAAATCTGTCAGAATTATTAGCACATTGTATTGAAAGAAGCATCAGAGTTTCTAGTTGCCTCCAGTTGCTGCAGAGCCTGTAGTCCTTTTGCTAAGGAACAAATGACTAAATGATTTCCAGGGGTCCCTTCCAACCCCAAACATTCTGTGATTCTGTGAAATACTGCCCACTAGCAAACATATAGCTGAGGAGGGCTATTGCAGGGCTGCTCCAGAAGGGTTCATTCACTGAAGGTCTTCTGTTACCTTTATTAAAAATGAAATACTCATCCACACTAACAGATATTTCTGTTACAAACCCAAATTTTTAATTTTGTGGCAAGCTGGACAAAACTGCTGAAAATTTAGGACAAAATCCTATACTGTCTGAATCATTAGCATCCAAACCAGCCAGTCCCAGTATGACAGATTGAAGGACCTGTAGTCAAGCTGAAAGGTACTTGTTCAAATCTGTCTTTCCTCTTTCTGAGAGTCTTCCCTCCTGCTGCTGGAAGGTGAGTGCAAAACCCCAAAGCAGCACCCATTCTGCAATCTTAGCAAGTTTCAGATTTGGTAACTGGATCTGGCTTTGGGGTAATTTTTCTTCATCTTCTTAGGGAAGAAAGAACTCATATTGTGCTTACTTTATCCTCCCTATTGCATTCAATAGAGAACTTTCTCTATTGAGAAAATATTTCTCTATTTCACTTTGGATATGTCCAGTTGCAGACCCATTTCTGTATTTCAGCCAGCACAGCCTGGGCTAGGAGCTGCTTGGCCTTGTTCCAAAGTGGAAGGGCCTTTTCCTGTTCCCTGGATATGCATCTTTGCTGCACTGGCATCCTGGTTCTCAAGGGCTGCAGGCATGGCTACTGCCTCTGAACACATTCAGCTTCCCTGAGCCTTCCCTTTTTTCTCTTCCATTTCTTCCTTCCAGCTCCCTTGTTCTATGTACCATGTACCATAGTCACTTCAGTTACCCTCATCAATTCAACCTTAGCCATGGGCAGTTTGCTTCTCGCTGAAGGCTGCAAGCATCTGGCCTCCTTTGCTTTCTCATGGTTCCTGTTTTTCTTGCACTCAGGAGAACTCAAGAGAGTTCACTTTGTTCCTCTTTTTCAGAAAAAAAAGCCCCTGACAACTTGAACCTACACACCTATTCTTCTTAACTCTGCTAGCTCAGCTTACAACCTTAAATATCATACTTAAATGGTTCTGTCTTTGAAAGATACGGGCAAATTTGAGTTTGGTACAAGAAGTCAAAGCACCATTAATGCCAGTAGATTTATACCATGGAAAAATTAGTCTAAATTGTCTGTTTCCCATTTAAAAGAGCCATCCAGAATAGATGTGCACTCTGTCCAGCTATACAGCTCATTCATCCTCATTGCCTGTGCCTCATGTGGCAGAAGGTTCTTTTTAAAGATTTCAGTAATAAAAAATCTTTCCATTTCTTGTAATACTCCATTGTTTGCAAGTTTGGACAATTCAGCGTACTTTTGGTAGGCTTCTAAGGATTAGTTCCTGCATTCTGGTTTCTTATTTTAGTACAAAAAGGCTGCTTATGAATATTTCCTAAGTTATAGTTGAATTTGCTGCTAGATATAAATCCTTATAAATACACAATTATTTTGAAAATGAGTAATTTAGAGAATAGTATGTATAGTGAATATTTAAAGCTTTGCTCCAGTTTTTTTGTCCAAAACCAAGAGTGACCATAAATGGCATTTGGAATAAGGAAATGACATTATATTTAGAATAGAAAGTACAGCTTTCTTATCTTTCTAGGATCCAGTGTGGCAAATCTGATTGTAAAACTGCCTCATTTTCTGATACGTCTTTTTAAACATTTCCTTCTCTTGAAAAAGTGCATGAGATTTAAAAAAAATCAGTTTAGTGACCAGGTGAGTTACATGCATGAAAAATTAAAAAAGGTAAATCCTTGTTAAATTTATTGGCTGCTCCAGATTCTAGATCAAGCTTTGCAAGCAACCTGCCTGTCTCAAGGACAGCAGGATATTGCATGGCTTTCACCAAAAAAAGGAGTATTCTGGGTCATGGTTGAACACTTCTGGTCAAGGAAGTTTCCAATAAGTCTGCTTTTAACCTGTGCCTGCCCTCTAGGTGAAATGCGTACTCTGCCTTTCATGTTCTGAAACACACCATAGTGGACAAGGTTTTGTAGAACAACTGTAGAAAATTTACAAGAGGTTTTTTCCTTGTTTTCATTATGGATCTATCTGAGGATGGATGTCCTTGCTCTGTCACTAGTGACAAGGTCTGCCAGGGCGGGGTCATCTTCCTATCCCATCAGTTCTTGACTTTGTCTGTTTCCTAATTAGCTCCTTAGGTGCTTTCTGGGATGGGGACGGCCTCTCACTGTGGATGACTGTAACAGCATATTGCACAAAGTGCAATACTTCTTCAGTACCACCAGTTTGTATTTCAGTACCACCAGCCTGAGTTTAAGACAAAAACATGGTTACTGCTAGAACCTGTGGGCACTCATGTTCACTCACTCATCTGTGACATTTGTGCTGCTTCTTCCTTCCTTCCCCAGACTCTTGTCCCTGTTCCTTTGCTGTAGGTCACCTGTCCCAAAACCAAGTTGGCTGAACAGTACATGTGAGCTTCAGCAGAAGCCTGGTCAGCCCCCTGTAACTCAGCTCCCCACATTTTATCTTGATACATCAGGGAAGATCTTGGTGCTTTCTTCTGCTAACCAGCCTCAGCAGAGAGGTGGTGACAAGCACTGGGGACAAGATGGGGTGGGAACCCCTCAGGAAGCTACATCTGTGTGCTTCCTAAGCTCTGTGAAATAGCTTTTATCACTGTTTGTACTGCATCTAGTCTGGAGACAGCACACGGAGCTTCAGAGCTTCACAGCAAACACAGCTACAACAGCAATTCTGTTTCTGGTCCATGCAAACCATTGGTTTGTCACCTGTAAACATTAAAAAGAAAAGTGACAGGAGAGAAGAGAGCCAGCTGAGAACCAAGGACAAATCCAGGGAGAATCACAACTCACACAGTTGTCCAGAGAAATCACTATAGATACTTAAGGCAAAATGGTTCTGCTTTTTTTCTCCTGTTTTATACCTCTTGGGTGCACATGGACCACTAGCTTCAAATAGTACTGGTAATTCTACAAGTAGAACATTACTGATAGTAATGGACATGGTGATTCAGTGAACAGCAGTGGGAGAACAGAGAAACATACAGCAGCAGTGGTCCAAAGATAGGGGGAAAAAAACATTCAGAAAGCAACATTCATAGAGAAATGTTACCAAGAGATGTGTATGAACTTAATCCATTGACAAGAGTGGACAAAGCTAACTGTTCCCCTTATACATCACTCAGGATCTGCTTTGATAATGCAGGAATATAGCTGGCTTTGCACAAGATGTTGGCTGCAATGTGGAAGCATACAAAGGAGAATAAAGCATTTAAAATTCAAAGCTGTCTGTGTTAGAGGCAGGGTAGCATGAATGGCCTCATTTGGAGCAGATTCCCATTAATGAGTTTTGGGAGGAAAAGCTGTCAGACTTGTGTTGGCTTGAATTCCTTTATATAAACAACAGGGTATTGACCACATTGATTTTAAGATAGGTCTGACAGGATATTATTAGAATTCCCACTTCATTCAAATATTTTATGTCCATATTTGAGCCACTAGAAGGAAAAAGTGCCATTCCAGGAACAAACCATTGTGCTTGGGAAGCTCTCAGGCGCTCATAGTCTTGCAGGGATTGACTAGGGTTAAGACATCTGTATTCTGTTTCAGTATATGTCTTTTTTTTCTGCAATTTCTCTTGCCTGCACTTTCACTTCTGTCAGACACCTCTACCAAAGTGAGTGGATGCTGACGCATGGTGTTTTGTTATCATTAAAGTCCCTATAGTTTTGCCAGCTGGGCAGTAGTCTGCGACTTATAACAAGAAGTTAACCACAGTGTCTTGATATTTACATCAGGAGCATCTTATCCTTTAATTACAAAATTGCTGTGGCTACATTAAATGCCAGATTCTTCTTGTTATCTTCCAGTTGCAGTTCAGGTAATACCTTGACTAGCACATCCTGACTGAAACCCTCTTTTCTCTGTGCCATTTCTTTTTCCAACTTAAGTATTTCCTTGAAATGGTCATCTTTTCACAATCCAGAACAATGCAAAACAAATAAAAGGGAATGGAGGGACAGAGGGCTTCAATATAAGAAGCATTAGTTATAGTCAAGGGACTTTTTGCATGGAAAAATTCCCTACCCTTCTCTTAATAGCCATCACCTGCTGGGAGGCAGGCACTCATTTCAGTACATTCACAGTCTTATCAAACTGTAGTTTTTTAAACTTTGGAGCATAGTTACAGTGAGCATGTGACCAGAGGTTAAAAGCAGAAAGGTAGGTCAGCTGCTGTGTTCTTCATGCCCTTCCATGCTTCTTGGTGGATGTTAAGGATTGTAAACATAGACTACATGGATACTTTCTGGGAAACAAGCAAACAAACCTCAAAACCACCCTTAGAGAAACCAAACAACCAAAAAAGTCACAGCAGAAGGTATGTACTCTAAGTCAGTGCAAGCTAATTATGGCAACTCTGTGCCAAGCTGTCATAAGTCCCAGAGTGAGCATGCATGGCTTCGGGGAGAGGGACCTGTGGTGAGTGTTTCTGTCCTGCAGCTATTCCCCTGGCTCACAGGCCATAGCTGTGTGCTCTTATGATTGAAGCCATGAGTAAAAGTCTCTTTCCTCCGGGTTTTTCATTATGGGAAGCTCAGTGGCAACCCAGAGCTAACCTCATGGGCCCCTGGGGAGGTCAGGCTGACAAGGTCAGATAATGATGAGAATTCATGTTTGCTGTAATTGTGATTTATGTCTTGTGTAAAATTCACTCAATAAAGATGCGCGACTATTGTTGAACCTACATAAACTGTTTCATGCTCATCAATAAAATGGTTTGGGGGGCATGTGGTGAATGTAGCTTCTCTGGAACTAGTTCAGTATTTAATTCCTGCTAATGTACACTGTGAGATTGCATCTAATTCAGTTTGCAAAAATGTAAAGTGCCATTTAAGGAGAACTCATATATGGTTAGATGAATGTGTAACCCAGATGCCTCTGTAATTCCTTTCAATGTCATTAATTTGATATTCTGAATTATTATTTACAAACTCTAGTTCCATATAAAAGAGAATAAACTTCAAAAAATAACCACCAAAAGTAAGTGCTTTTAGGAGTTTGTTTTTTTCTGTGCACTAGCACTGAGGAATGCTGATGTCTCTTCATATCTTATCTTCAGCCTTGTAACTTCATAAATATCATTGCACAGAAACATCACACACAGACAAATAATAAAAACACCACACCCAAGAATACCCAGACTGAGATTTATTTAGTTAGTTATCACTGTAGTTCAATGAGTGTCAGAGAGTAATAGTGAAATCAAGAGAATTTAGGTCTCAATGTGTCACAAATGTAACAGTAAAGTAGTGTACTGGTGTCACAGCTTGGCCTCTGACAGTCCTTTTTTAATTATTTTGTGTAACTTGATGCATGTGCAATCATCCAAGTTGCTGCAAGATCAAGCAGACTACAAAACCCAGCCCAACCTTTTCTTCAGCCAATCAATTTGATACAGGGAACAAGGGTGCCATTTTTACATTCCCAAGCTGCAGAACTAAATAGTTTTGCAGCTCAGTTTTTGTAACTCAGTTTTGAAATTTTTCTCTGTATTTTGCTTTCTGTATTTTATTTTCCTGGAGGTAATATAGCTTTAACCCTCTCAGATGGACTGCATCCCATTCAGCTGGATTAATCTTAAATCCAACTATGTTAATGAACTTGGAGAGTGATGTAGTCACAAAATGCGCTCAGGCAGCAGCAAACTCACCCTCACGTACAGCAAAAAAGTCAAATGAACAGCAAAAAAATGCTGAGGGTATACCTGGGTTAGTTATAAACACTGATGTATTAAAATTATAGAAATGCTCCTCAGAAATTCTAGGACAATTTCTCCTCTTGCATCCAGTGGTGTGTACTGTTACTGGAAGAGGTTGTGTTAAAATGCATTTTTAGAACAAAACTGTTGATCCTCAGGAAATGACACCCACAAAGGGTACATTGCTAAGAATTTTTACTTTGGAATATTTCTACCTTTGTCCCACAGTCTGGATACCCATTAGAGGCCATAGTGGTATGATAGGAAAAGCATGGTTGGAGGAGATAGGCAGGAGATCAGCACCAACATCACACTATGAATCTGAACTGCTAGTGTAGGTGCACTCCTGAAGCCCAGTGAGCCAGGAGCTGCCCAGAAATTAAATCTTTGCATGGGAAGCTCAGCTGTGGCACTGGAGTTTCCCAGGAATTATGAGCGGGGCAGATTGGTTGGTTTGAAGTCAAAATGTAAACAACAGGCATGAAAAGCAGCCAAAGAATGTACAAGAGAGTAGAAGATACTAACAAAACAAGTGTTAGGTAAGGTACTCAGAAATAATGAAAAATGTGTGGGGAAAAGCTAAAGGCAAAGGAAATACTTTCCTTAACATTTAATTATGTTAATGTTCTCAGAAGGGCATGCTCATTTAGAAAAATTCTGTAAAACTATCCAAACCACGAAATGGGAAAGGCTTCACCTACCCATATTAAAAACATAGCACTTTTTCTTTATATAAGCTATCTGAGTGCAGAACTTGTGAACATAGATTCTATTGAACATTTTTTTTCTGGTTTGTCCCTCATTAAGTGGTATGCGCTGGGGAAAGAAATGAGCCTTATCTGGTTTGCTACCCGCCTAATCATTATCAGCTGGCATCAGGTAAAGAAATGAGCCTGAAAAAGTGAAGGATAGGTGCAGATGCTGGAATTTAGTGAGGTCAAAGAAGTCACACAGATGGATGAAGGGAGTGAGAAATTTTCTTAATGCTTGTTTTCAAACCAGCAGCTCTAGCTGCAGCAGGAGCAGCAAAGCATGCTTCGCCAGAGACTTGTGTCTCATGGCTGGATTCTCAGGTGTCTAATAAAGTAGAAGCAGTGATCTGAGGTTTTTTCTCTCAGGTGGGCTATTCATAATATTTATCAGGTGCAATTTCCTGTGATTGATGGGTTGAGCTAACACCAGGGGCCTCTCCTTGGCTAGTGTGTTTTTAACAATCTCTCCCTTTACTTGTTAGGCTACTCCCATAAAAACTGGTTGGATCTTAGTATCACTGTGGTTTTGATCTTCATATCAAATAACTAAATTATTTGAGAATTAATGTGTTGGAAGGCAGTGCAGTGGAGGTAAGGAACAAGGGGATAAACAGGACCAAACAGTCTAATACAATAAGAATGCAGAACTTTTTTTTCCTTTAGAAATCAGGCTGAAAAAAATAGATAGTAACAAGCTCTGAAAGAACATGATTTCTAGATTCTTCACATTTTTGATTTTCAGTTACTAGAGACTGAATGAAAGAGTACCGCCCAAAAAATGTGCAGCTGCTGCATGTTATTGAGTGTTTTGCATTAAGTTTTTGGGGTTTTTTTTGAGTTTGATAAAGGAGGTGAGTTTAACTGCCTCCCCCTTTGCATTCCTCATAAAACTCTGAAAGTGCATCTTTAAATGATATGTTTTGAACAAGAGGAAGAGGCTGCTGCCATGGCACTGGGAGCTGAAGAAGAAAATACCTGCTTGACTGAGCTGCCCTTTTCATTTGGAGTAGTGTGAGACAAACTCACTGAATCAAAGCCTGATCTCCAGATGCCTTGTACAGTTGGAGATGGCTTCCTGCCAATGAGTTTCCAAAGCAAACAAGGAAGAGCAAATTTGCGTAGCGTGAAGTGCAGTCACACAGGGAGGCAGTGAACAGGGTGGTTCCCTTCAGCATGAAAGGGAATGTTAAGTGCTTTAATATAATGTTGTTTTAGAACAGAACAGAGCCTGAAAGAAAAAAAATATAATTTTCAACTCTGATCTTAAGCTCTCTGAACTTAACCAAGTTAGTCAATGACATTTTGGCTGGTGGTGGTGTAACACAGTGTCTGTGGCTTGCTTTAAGGCATGCCTCCATGACTTAGAGTGGTTTCTGATATCATAGAATCAGAGAATCATAGGTTTGTGTTGAAAGGGACCTTAAAAATCATCTGTTCCAACACCCTTGCCATGGGCAGGGACACCTTCCACTAGATCAGGCTGCTCAGAGTCCCATACAACCTGGTCTTGAACACTTCCAGGAGAGGGCTATTTAGAACTTCTCTGGGCAACCTGTTCTGGTGCCTCACCACCTTCACAGTAAAGAATATTTTCTTCATATCTGATCTAAACCTACTGTCAGTTTAAAAACATTCCCCCTAGTCCTCCAACTCTTGTAAAGAGGCTCTCATCAATAACCAACCTAGCACTGAAGTAGATAGGAAGTAAACTCTAGGTCAGACTAGCTGGGACCAAACAGACTCAAATGCCTTTGGCAATAAATCTTGATTGGCAAGATCTGCAGTCCATGCAGCTGGCCATATTAGCCAATAAGATAATGTCTAATCTCCAACTAAGTGTACAGACACTCCATGTAGTCAAATCCTGGATATACCCACTGGTGTAAGATGCTTTCCATGTCTAGTATAATGAAGGAATAATAGTGTTGAAAATAAGCATGATCTAGGAGAAGATTTTTATGTTGTTCTGCCCGCTTGCCATATGTGCTTATTATCTTCAGGAGTGGTCTTTTCTGAATGCTGATAACAGTTCCTTGTCACCTTCTTTGATGCTACCCTTGGATTCAATGATCTTACAGGTATTTTCCAATGTAACAATTCTATGATTCTGTGCAGAGACAGCTGACTGACCACTTCATCTGTCTGCCACAGAAGCACTTGGCTCCAGTTCACAGTTTAGAAACCTCAGTTTTTGTCATTTGTGAATTTACTGCTGAAGGGTCTGTTTAAAAAGAAAAATAAATTAATATATCAGCTCTACAGCAGCCCATCTGGGAATTTTATAACGATATTACATCTTCACAGAAATAACTGTGGAGGATTGCAGATTGAAAACAATGGCTTCAGTTTCTTACAGCTGAGGTCTGGGTAGCAGGAGACTTAGTACAGGATAACAATTTGATATCTGAGACTGTGATTCATTCAGAGACCATAGTTCCCTTCTGTACCCTCCTCCGCCTGGTTATCCATTGAGCTAAGAAAAATAAACCACAGAAACGTAATGAGAAGCAAATGTTCTTGCTGAGTTGGTCTGCACTGGGAAGCCAAACTGTAGAAATTACTTTGTTACTGTTTCAGTCACTTTGTTTTTCAAAGGTAGTTAAATAATTCTGAGTTCTCTGTGAGTTGTGGACTTTGGGAACCTCATCATAGACTGACCTGTGTCCTGCATGCAAGTTTGGTCAAGAATACATGAAATTGATATGAAATTGCAACAGCACAGTCTCTGGGATCAGAGAGTCTACCAGTGATGAACACAAGCACCTTTGAACAACGAAGGACGTTTGTTACTTATGGCACACATCAGCACTGCTTCTGCAAACTCGGTACTTGAGACTTTCTGGTAATTGTTCACTGTGATTGCATGGGAAAAGGAGAATCCAGAAAAGTGCTAAAGCAGCGTGGTCTGCCTCCCTGTGTCAGATAGGTGTGCTCCTTACAGAAGTGTGCTGGAATCTTGGGTGTTGAAACAGCTACCACATTAAATGAGGTGCCTCAAAATTGGGCAATAAGGTGCAACTTCTCTGGGATTTTTGCAGCTCTCTTGAATCCCTAAAAGGATCCAAGTGTCAGTTGCTGGGTGGAAGAGCAAATTCCATTTCAGAGGGATCTGCAGGAGGATTACTGAACTGCCCAACATGGCTCTAAAGTAAAGGGTCTGAATGGTTTAAATTGTGTTTGGGCCCAGCTTTCAGTTCATGTTCTTTTTATTATCTTTGATAGTACCAAAACAGCAAAGCCACTCCAAATTAATGTTTTAATTTTTTTTCTTTTGTTTTGGCAAGACTTGTTATAGAGATTCTAATCATATACATGGTAAAACCAATGCCCGCTAGTTTCTGGAGCATACACATATGTATGTGTACAAATATATATTACCAGAGCTTAAATATTTAAGTCTTTAATTCTCTTTGAGAAAACAATTATTTTGGAAACAAAAGGCTAGTACATCAATTTGCCATTCTTCCCATGTAGGCACATGTTTTTTTACCATGTTAAAAATCAAAAACTAACACACCATTATCTTTAAACTACAGATTTCTCTCATATTTTTATTCCCATTCTCCTCTTAATGCTGCATAGTGCATAAAGTTTTAACTTGTGCACATTAGTGCCACCTGATCCCAGAATGTCTGTAGGTTTTTTTCTACAGCTCTGTCTTCTTAGTGTTTGCTTTTTTATGGTGCAGCATCTTAGAGTTGGTTGGGTTAAATTCAGGGTGAACCCATTTTAGACGGGGTATATATATATATATATATATGTATATGTATATGTATAAATATAAATAAATAAATAATAGATGTAATTTGTATGTATGTGTACATTCATGCAAAACAAAATTTAAAACACTGTTTTAAATATTGTTTATTTACACATGGCTCTGTGGTGAGGACAAAGAGTGGAAAACCCCCTTAACCATTGCAACTATGGATTCAGTGTATTTTTTGCAACACAATGATATGAAGATGCAGGGACCTGTTATAGTCAAACACCCCAGCCACATTCCATTTTAAGAGCCTAGTATGTTAAAGTATATTTCTGAATAATTTGTTACTTAAACAGCCCTGATGGTTCAGTGTGAATTGGGGTTTTAATAGCAGCTCCCAGCTGAAATGAATGGTGTTTGCTTGACTGAACATCTTTATCAACTTTGAAAATTTTAAATCTGGTTGTATCCCTCATGGCCTTTTGGGTTCTCTGAGGAACAAACCCAACTGTCCTTGCAAGGCATCCCTGCTCAGGGGAAGGCAGACAGGTGATGGCACCTGGTGATCAAAGATGCCAAAATCATCAGGGAACTTTACAGATACCACTTTGGGAGCTCATTCACAGATACAGCCTGGAGCAGATTGCAAGCCAGAGCCATCTGTGTAATCTCAGGGATGTAAGCAAAGCTGGAGCCAACTAAATGAGAACATCAAGCTTTTCTAATACATCACAGCCTTAACCACAATATGGAAGTTTGTGCAAGTCTGTCTTTGCCAGATTGTCAACCTCAAGTGACAGCTGTCCAAGCAAAGGCTTGCAGCACTGTCTGACGTACTGCAAAGAATCCCATACTTCTTCATCCACCTTCATCAGCCAACAAAGAGGCAGAAGTCCAAAAACCTGATTTCTTTAAAAATATGAAATAAAGTCCCAGCAGATCCAGAACATCAATGTCTGGGTACAGAGTAACAGCAGGCAGAATGAGGGGGGAGGAGGGAAAAAAATGGAACTGATGCTATGGCTCTCCCAAACTCCATGGTCAGCTACTGCAGGTAGCAGTCATCACTTGGCTGTCATTTGTCATTCAGCAGCTGCAGGCTGCATTGGACTGAAGCCTTCCCAACAATTCTTGTTCAGTGCTGCAGTGGCATTGCTTCTGCCAGGAAATGGTTCTGGATGAGCTATCTTAGAAGCAGCACTGAGACCTTTGTGTTGTTTTTCTTTGTGTACTGCCTTGAATAGGGCACACAAAACCTAAACTACACAGTGTTTCCCAAAACTGGTAAGACACTTTCTAGAGGGATCACCAGAGCAATCTCTCTCTTAGAGCAGAACTAGCACATTAACATCTTGGTCTTGGAGAAGGCTCTTCACAAGTATTTAAGAAAGAGTTTTGATAAAAATGATAAGCATCTGTGTTTCACTGACACAAGTTACTGCACAGAGAGAACCTTGCATGTGACCCATGTGTTGTATGCCAGCTGATAAAGCCATGGACAGAGCCCAGACACCTCCCTTCAACACCCAAACCTGTGCTTCACCCTCTGAAGACCCCACTGTCTCCCATGAAGTTATGGTCCACTCTGGGCAGTGGGGAACTAGTTATCATGGAAAACATGCATTTTTCAGTGTTTTGTGCTCCTAAAAAAATAGCACATGGTCTCCACAGTTCTGTAGTGAAAGTACTGTAGCTTTACTTCAGGTACTTTTACTCCATTACCCTCTGTGTTTGTCCAGCCTTTTCTTTGGATTCTGAGTGGTGAAGTTGCTGAGAGAAGGAACACTACACAACCCAGAAATGTATAAAAAATCGGTTCAAGCCTGTAGTGTGAGCATCTGGGGTAGTCAGAAATGTGAAGGCATGGCTGACAGCAAGTGTACACACTGTATAGTGCCACACAGAGAAGAGCAGCCAAGATTACCCCAAGTGATGTCTCTCTGACATAGCACAGCACTGTGCAAAAACCTCATTTCATGCTGGCTGTGTTGTGCCTAAGGATCTCTGTGCCGAGCTTCACCATGCAGCATAAGTGTGCACAGAGCTACCAGCAGTCCCTGACATGCCTGCAGCACCATCCACATCCACACCTACCTGCAGCTAAGTATCATCGATTTATCTCAGCCCAACTGTGTCTGGCTCTGGGAGTGCAGGCCTAAGTCTAGGTGCTGCTTACACTCGGTTCTGTGGTGAGGACAAAGGTGGCCCTTGGAGCATGTCTAGTCTTTCTCAGAAAGAGAGGAAATTAATACAGCAATCCACTGGGAAAAAACATCTCTGCTGCTGCAAGAAAGTAGGATGCAACCCCTTGAGTCTTAATAATTCCTTGGGAAATGAAGTACCAGTGATGTCATAGACAGGAAGGCTATAATTTGCCCAGTCACCTGGGGTTATTTCTGCACTCAACCTTACTTTCAGGTCATCGTTATCCCCAGAGCTTTGGGGTCCCCCGATCTTTAGTACGATTTAGTTGCAAGGCACCAAATCCTTTCTTCCTTCAAATGTTTATGAGCTGAAATCTCTTATGAATAAATGGCTTCTTCACAGAAGGGCTTCAGTGTAGAAGATGTTTTACACTCTTTGATCAGTGCATGGCCCGTCAAGTTGACTGATTAAAAGCTTCAATGTTTCCTCAGATTGCTCTCTGAAAAAACTAGGTGCTGAGAAAGTCAGACCATATTTCTTCTTTGTTTACAGTGATGGCACTGACTTTTCACAGAGGAGCAGTAAATTTGAGGAGAACTTTGCTTTTATGGGACAATAGGTCAGGATGTCATACAACACTCTTCCTCTGTATCCCCACGACAACAACTGGATAGGAGGAGATATCTGTGCCTGACAGTCTTCCAGCTCCCAAATGGTTAGATGAAGTGTGATTCCTTTTCAGCCTTTGAGAGATTTGAAGAGAAATTTCAAGCTTTCTCTTCTGCCCATACTAAATGCAAATATCTGGACAACAGGCAGTGTCCTTCTGAAGAAGGAGCTGCAGATGCAGTCGGGCACCATGGTTAAGATGGCTCAGGGTGGCTTTGAAAGTCCTGTACCTCTGTGTGCTCTGCTGGCAAATTGCAGAACACTGAGACAAGGGTTTCCTGCTTCACTGGGGAAGTGCCCAAGATGCTTGCTGGCATGTGCAGCCATGAGGTGATGCCAGGGTGGCTGGCCTGTTCCAAGTGCTGCAGTTGAAATGCTTGCTGGCAACCACTTCATTCCCAGTGTTCAGCCTGGCCTCTTTCTGTTTACACCTGGTTTCGGCTGATAGCATTTCTCAAGGACAGGGAAGACCCCTGGGTGTGCCAGTCCACTCCTCAGGCTGCTGGGTCTAACTAGGGGCAGCTTGGAGAAGCCTTACAAGCAGCTGCCCAGCAGGCAGAAGGAGCTTGTTTTTGCTAAGGGAATGTTTTGAGACTGAGCTGCAGCTGGACTGTCCTCCAGCACATAGGCAGGCAATGTAGAGTTGCCAGAATGCTGCCAAGCCCATGTCCCAGTGAGCAAGGTGGAGATGACCACAGGTCATCACAGGTGACCTCCACCTGTTTCACTGGGGACTGTGGGCATGAGGAGACCCCAGCAGTATGGCTGTGCTTCCACTGGCTTCCTTGAAGTGGGTCTTGAAGTAGGGTACAGACAAGTGATTTTTGCAATCTGCATGGGTACAAAGGGCAGTGCTGCTACATGCTGTTTTAATGTCTACCCTTCCTTCTCACTCTGTTCTTTTACTATCCTCTGGGAAGGACGGTTGGACCATAGCCTCATACATCAGGGACAGTGGAACTTCACCCAGCATGACAACAGAGATGCCCCCAGCTTTGTGTCCACAGTCAAACCCTGGACCTCCTAAAACAAGACTTCTAAATACTCTAAATCCCCACTGGGAGTGATAAACACACTTGGGCATGGGGAATCTTTCCACCACTCTTAGATGCTGATTGCAGAGGAATCCTTCTCCAGCTATGCCTTGTCTCTCCTTGTTGGCTGCAGATGGATGCCAGCTGACTGCTTTATAGAAGGCAGAAATTTCTGAAAGGATAAATTTAGATTAAGCCAATTCCATCCTGAGAGTGTAGGTTTGCATAGTTGTTGTCTGGTCCTTATGTTTTAGTAATGTCCGCTTCCTCTCTCTGAAGGCTAAAGAGCACATAGTCCTCTTTTTCAGTGATTGCTCAAAGACTTTCCTCGCTCTGGGTGATTACTTGAAAAAAAATCATTCAGCTGAGGGCAAGAAGAGGAAGTACAAGGCTGACTGAAAGGAGAGGGAAGGAGCTGGAACTTTGAAGAGTGTCACAGGAAAGTAGAACAAGAGTCATTGTCCACAGAAATATTTATTTATTCTAAGTCACTATGCAAACACAGGACAGCTGTTGGCTTTAATTGCAGATACTGTGATTGGTAACAGTCTCCATCCGTAACCTGTGAAGAGATTATTTTACAACTTTTTACAGTCTTGTTAAGAATTTTTAAACCTTATTCCAGGGCAACTGGCAGGCTTCAGTCACAAACACTTTTTACATTTTAAACTGAACAGAATCAGTGCAAATATCCTACTAAGAAAAAATTTGAGTTCCGAAAGTATTGATATACAAGCAGAAATGAAATTAGTAGTAAGTATAAGGTAGACTTTATCTGTGTCTAAAGACTGCATTTAATTAATTTCAGTAAATAACAGATTGGATAAAATTATTTACAGGTCCATGAACAGTTTCAGTAGAAATGAGAAAAAACCCAATAAAATAATCACACGGTAGAGTGATTCAGTGTGAGCTGCTTATTGTCAAGTGTTTTAGTTAGGATTTTAGGGCCTTAGCATTTACAATTCGCAGTTTCATTACAACTTCTGCTTTTAATATATTTTTAAAAATCAAGAAAGAAATTGTTCTGGCCTACCAGGCACCTGATAGGGATTGTTTATATAGACAGTGATGTTTTATTTAAAAGCATATGTGAAAAGCCTCTGTGTACTGAAATAAAAGCTGAAGAGGAACTAGAAGGTGCGTGTATAAGGGAGGACTCAGTCGAGCAGAGGATTGCTTTTTGGAGAGGACAGATCTAGGAGCATTGCTCAGAGATGCTCTTGTTCTTGTTTTACACTGGGCTGGTGCAGCCTTGCGGCTTAACTGATGCCTTTAGCTCTCTCGGCAGCCCTCAGCTTGCCTGTGCCCTGTGCTTTGCCATGGTGCACCTTAGAGCATGGAAACAGCCTGAGACCTCCACTTATCACAAGTGGGGAACAGAGAGTGCTCAAGAGTGAATGTGGTGGCTGAGCAGTTTCTCATATGGATGTAGCAGCAGATCTTTTATGTAGCACCCCCAACCCTCCCTGTCTCTCACTGCTACACCTCTTCAGGAGTGAGGAACTGCCCTGCCTTTCTGCCCCACTTCACTGATTTTTTTTTTTTGAGATTTCCACATAAATCCTCCCTTTCCTTATAAAAACTTTTTGTCTAAACTAGGAGCAGTGCTGCAATGAAAAGGCAAGAAATAAGGAATCTTACAGAGAAACTGGGACCCAATGCAGAGGCACAGCAGACAAGCAAATTTTCTGCTAAATGTTTTCTTGGTACTGGCCAAGCTCTTGCAAACCCTGACAAAATAAGTGTATGCCAGCCAGCTTATGGTTTGGTTTATGAACAGGAGTAGGGCTCTGATTCCGCTCATGTACGTGCACAACTCCTTGCATCTGTGGAAGGCTGCTGAAAATGCCCACAATTGTAAACTGCCTTTAATGTGTAGGAACTGTACCTTTTTATGGCCAGATTGCCTTTGTTATCTGCTGGGAAAATCTTCCTACATTAGTTTCTCCCTGTTGTCTCAGGAAAGGCTGCATAACTGTTCAAGCAATCTCTGCTGGCTTTCCGGCAGCTCTCCTTCCCTCTGCTTTCATGTGCTAATGTGCTATGGGGGATCATGACAGGGGCCAAGGAGTAAGGTTGCTCTTCATCACATTTCACATCTGAATTAAAATGAGCCTGCAGATCCTCACATGACTCAGGTTCCAGCCCTCTGTGGCAGAAGGAGTGTGGAGAGCTCTCTCCTCTCTCTGGACAAGCATCCGTATGCTTCTTTCCTCACCAAACACCCTCCAGACCAAAGCCTGCCTCTCACATCGCTCTCTATCCCTGCCATCCTCAGCTGTCCTTGCAGCACAGATCCACTTGCCTCACCCAGAGGTCTGTGGATATAAAAATGTAGCTCAGCTACAGACAGGGCAGATCCCACAGCATGGCAAAGGTGCTGGGAATGGGGAGAGAGTGCATTATTGGCAAGAGTTTATTGGTAAGACTGGTGTCACCTACATGCAAAAGAGAAAGTCTGCAACCAGGGCAGAGCTGGGCTCCACTACGGTTTTTATGTGAGCAAACACCGACATTGCGAGTACCTTGCAAGGCTCATGGTGATAGAAAATGCTTTTGAGGTGTGATTAGGCACTCCATAGAGTCTGACAACCCATAAACCTCAAGTGCCTGTTGTCTGTAAAGTGTGGCCTATGGTGAGTGGACATAAGGGGCACTGCTCAGACCCCACTTCTGACCTTGGGGCTGGAATGGCTCCCGCCTGGCTCTGTGCATCCACCAAAGTATGAGTTGTGTGGGACCCAGCCCAGCCTATGGATGGGGACTGCAGGGACACCTCACCTTCCTGGAGAGGCAGCAGTGTGGACAAGGAGGATGTTGTTGCTGTTCTCTCCTCTTTCACACCTCTTGCTTTTTACTTTGCAAATGGATTTTTTTTAAACTGTTCCAAATGACTCTTGCATTCACCCCCATTGCAGGCAACTGGAAGCCAGGCATTTTGTTGCTAAGGGCAGAACTGGGCTCTCCTGTGGTGCTAACCAGGCTATTCAAGTGGTATGTAAGTCAGCTTTTATAGCTGGGTCCACCCAACTTCTTCAGACCAAATTGTAGCATTCACTTTGGGTGGTTGGATTAAATTAGTGGATAATATAACAGGTGAGCTAAATCCTTATGACAAGTAATGTGCAGCTTTGTCTTGTAATAATTCTATGGGAAGCTTAGAGCTCCTAAAATTAGTTATTTCCACATCACTGCATTAAAATTCCTGTTCCCCATGACTCTTACAGGGCAGAATAGTCAGGATTTTTTCCCTAGGTTTATCTCTGGGTTTGTATGTTTCAGCAAATTAATTATAAGGGGTAGATTTATCAGAAAAACTTTTGTCTGTGTTATAAATGCAAAAGCAAATTTAGGTTAAATAAAAGAGAAATTTATTATAAAACAATTTCAATAAAGAACGAACAACGAGAAAAAACACAATAAAATGGGCAGCGCAGCGCTGGGTGGACAGGGTCTATACCAAAGGTATAGGTGTTCCCAAATCCACGCTTGAGGGTTCTCTGGCCTGGGTTTTTATAGGGATTTTGTGTCTTGAGGCTAAATTCCAAGCAGGCACCATTCACCAGAGGTCCTTGATTGTTGGATGAATGGATTTCCTGGCATTGGAGAATAGAGTTAGTAGATGACCGGGCAGAGTCTCCTCATATGTAAAGAGGTTTTTAATGTTCCCTGATTTCAATTTTGGTTCGGGCCATCAGGATGGAGTGGTGGGATCTGGGTTGGAGCCGATGGATATCTCGGCTGGGCTTTTCCCTTTGTCCAGTTTGATTGCTTTCCCAACAGTGGTCTGCAGGGCGGGGTGTTCAGGTCCTGCGATGGATATCTCCTCCGAGCTCGTTCCTTTGTCAGCCTGATGGCCCGTGTCCTGCTTATTCTTTTCGGTTGATGGGCGCAGGCTAGGATTTTTATCTGGGTGGCGGCTTAGCATTGTTATCTCCTGAATGGGAATTCGCAACTAGATCTGGGGAAGGATTTTTTGCCACACTGTTCTATTTTATATTATTACAAATATATTTAATTTGACCCTTACGAATTTTTATTCATAAGTTTATCTATTACAGTCTGGATGACAGCAGTGTGACCTGAGCACATGGGGATGAACAAGGAAGCACAGAGTGCTGGGACTGGGAGAAGCAGTGTACCACCTGTGGTGAAAGATAAAATGCCTGGAAATGGACCTTCATTTTCCCCTGAGATGGAGGAAAAAACCACCCCTACTTTGAAACACCCTTCTAGGTGTCATGAGGATGACAGAGAGACATTTTTATACAGACTCTTTTTCCTTCTCTGCCAGCAGCCTCATTTAGACGCTGCCCCTGTGATATCTGTCTATTCTAACTATCAGGCACTTACAGGCTAAGTAGTGAAAATTTTTACATTTCAGACTTCTAATGCATCCAGAAATGTAATAGAAAATTACTCTTTTTGATGACCTATCTCAGGTGGTAGTGGAGAAAACCTGAAATTAATTCTTAAATTCTAATTTTATGTCTCAGCCCAGATGAACCATCCATCCCTGACCAGACTATATAAAATCTTTGGTCTCCTGGGACAGCTTCCTCAAGTCCACACAACTTGTCAGTTTTCATATGCAGAAGAAATAGTTTAAACTGAACGTTTCACTGATATTTGTGACATATATACCTCTACACTGAACTCTGTGGGTGTGTGGGTGATGTCACATATTGATTCATAAATGCTAAAGTAACTGTTCTCCAGTTATCTCTTATCCTGGATCATCTTCACTGGCTCCTCCCTTGCATAGAATCAGTGAAACTCATATTTTTGTCTGTACTTTTTTCATGGCTGTAACTGTGGAAGTTTAGTTTTATATATATGTTTGTTTCTTACATTCATAGGAGAGCATAGTGAGACTGTGAAATCAACTACACGTCTTCTTGTCCAAAACCCTTAATCCGAAGAGAACCATGTAGTCCTGGATATTTGCACAAGGTCATATCCTAATATTTTACCCAAGCAATGTCTTTAAGGCAACACTGCCCTCATGGCTGGGATACAAGCAACTTGATCTGTTTAATCTATAAATTGAGGATGTTTTGTGAAAGGAGGTGTTGTGTGCAAATCACTTTCTTTTTTTTCCAGAGATGATGGTTATTCTCTCAATGTCCATTGATAAACTAACAACACAGAACTGAAACAATATGAATTGGCACTTTCTCTAAAAATACAGACGAGCCATTAGCAGCAATGTGGGTGTTTTATAACACATGCTCTCATATTTACCTCCAGCATTAGGTGTGGTCACTTCTTGAAAATCTGCATATCTTTATGCTCCACTATGACATGATGCCAAAGCACCAACATTTCCAGGAATTTAGAACAACTAAGTCCTGGGAAGAGGCTTACTTCATGCATGCTTGCCTTGCTTAGAGAATTATATGGGTTATTTGCCTCATGCAGTGAGAATCAAATCTTCATTCTGCAACTGTCTGCTTCAGTGGGAATCTTGGTTGGGGGAAGACTTCTGAATTTTTCTGGTCAGAAGGAATTTAATTCTTTTACAGGATCAGAGAAGCATGCAGTTCTGTGTGCAGCAATTAAATATCCCTCTCACTGTGCAAGAGGCAAACCATCACTTTAGATTAGTTCTCTTTTAGATGTTTTTCCCTTTGCCATTAGAGTAATTTAACCTTCTCCCTTCCTGAGAATACTGATTTGCTTTATGCCAGGGGGGTGGATACGTGTGTGCTTGCTGAATATGTGTCATATACTATCCTGCCACAGAGCATTAGTGAGCAATGCTTTTACATAGACTGCAGGGCCCATTTTTGCTATGAAAAAGGTAAAACGTGCTTATGTAGGAGGAGGGAAAAGATATATGAATTACAAAAAATTTGTATCTCTGAAATGTGGCTTTAGAACTGTCAGAGTACATGGAATGTTTGCAGCCTATTATTGCCGCATATGAAGTGGTTCCATAGCCTGAGGAAGAACAGATTTGAGCTGCAGAAAAGGCACCCACGTGTGTATTCATGCCCTTCCTACACCAGCACTGCATTTCAGAGAGCAGAGAAATACATTTAAAAGGAGAGTAGAAAAGGATGAAGACAGCTTTTCAGCAAGTTGGGGAAACAAGGTGAAAGGTGCCAGTCAAATTAACCATGCCCAAACTACCTTAAACTCAGAAAAATCATGTCGTGATTTATCACTGTATTTTGAAAGCCTTCTAGAGGAGACAAGACACTGGTCCATTGGTCCATTGATCTTTTTGTGGGTGCTGTCAATCACAGTCTGGTTTTCCCTTGTTAGGCATTCACATGAGGGTGAGCTCAGAGAGAACAGGATGTTATCAATCAATCAAAAAAAAAAAAATTGTCCAACTGCTCTTCTGCCTAAATAAGTTTGTCTTTACCAAATATCTTGAGAAATTTTGGGATATTCTCATCAGCTGTTCACCTGTTGACATCCTTACATAAAACGTTCTAGTGAACTTATGTATCCCAGTTTCTAAGTCACCATATATAAATCTTGAATTTTAGATTTCAGACTTACAGTTCCCATTGGGAATGTTTGTTAAGATCTATACGTCATTTTATCAGTGACCTAGACTGGAAAATAATCTTTCTGGTTTTGGAAAACTTCTAGTTCCACTGGTTTTCCCATTTTGAGGCAGAATGATCTTGTTACAGTTGGAATTGATGGTAAGCCATCGAAAGTCTCTCAAACCAGTAGACACATGTACAGGAAAAAAAGAAGCCCTCTGGAAGCCTAACTGCTGTATTTCAGTAAGCGCTAACTTCACATTGCATGTGCTGACAGTTCTTGACCACTTGAGGGTCAAGGAATAAATTGCTACAGAAAATTGTTGACAATTTGAGCTAATGAATACATTTAGGGTCATGATCCCTTCAATGGAACTACTTGGGAAATGAATTTTTCTGAATGCATAATTTTTTCAGCTTCACTGAAGAAGCAACATAAAAATTGGATTGTCATCTAGTCCCAGAAGAGAAGAGAAACAGACTACATGAAACTACAATCACTGGTGTCAAAGAGACCTAGAAAAGTTTCATCCTAGCCTCTCAGTAAGTTTCTGGTAAAAGAAAACGTGAAACAGAGGATGGTCAGTAACAGCATCAGCCTTAAAATACAGCTTATTCCAAGCACTTAGAGTGCATTTTAATAGTGATTCTGACCCAAACTCCATCCTATCTGCAGATAGAAACTCTCCCTTGAGTCAAATGATGCTTCAACCTTCAGCATGCATGTCTGTCAGGAGACATCCTCAGCTTCCAATCTTGAAGCTAATCCTTGCAATTTGGCATCTGGCAAGGTGAGCTGGACTTTGCAGTATGCATATTCCCCTCTGTCCTAGGTTGTCCCACTTGGACATAATGAAACCATACTGTAAAGCGGAAGGTTTTCATTTGTGGTCAAGGTAACTCTATGAATCTGCAAACTGCTCCTTAGAGGATCTGCCAAGGCAGATTAAGCCAGCCTACTGTCAGTACCCTTGCATTCAGTTTACAAGACCCATAAGCCTTCAAGCTGAAATTTTGTCTCTGTGGTGACCAGTGACAGGACCTGAGGGAATGGTCAGGGGAGGCTTAGGCTGGATATTAGAAAAAGGCTGTTCATCCAGAGAGTGGTTGGGCAGCTCCCCAGGGAAGTCATCACTGCACCAAACCTGACAGAGTTCAAGAAGTGCTTGGGCAATGCTCTCAGGCCCATGGTGTGACTCTTGGGGTGTTCTGTGCAGAGCCAGGAGTTGATGATCCTCGTGGGTCCCTTCCAATTCAGCTTATTCTGTGATCCTGTGATTCATTTAAGTGTCCACAAATCAAACTTGAAAGCTTTCATTATAAGGAAATCGCCATATTTATCCCCTTGTGTTCCTTCCGCCATTTCTAGCTGTCCCTTTAGCCACTCCTTTTGCTCCTTATTTTCTCTATCCAAGAATTGCATGAGCTCAGACTCATGTAGTGCACACATTATACATCAGGATCACAGCAAGAGGCAGAAGTGGATGCAAAAATGTTTGTCAGAGCAAAAATAAGTGGCACATCTACATGGAGGCAGAGAATCCTGGCAGATCAAATAAATATTTTCCTCCAACAGTCTTGAAATCTGTCACAATAGGATGCATGCAATAAGGATAAAATCAAACACTATTTCTTCCTGTTGTGGCTGCCTGTGTTTCTCCAGTTCAAAGTTAGCCTCCAAACTACAGAAAGTTGCTTTTGGTTCTCCAGGGGTGTAATTGCTAGTGCTCTCCACAGTAACTTAGAGTAACTAGTTGAAAACCATGTATCTGGGGCCTTCTAATGAAGCCTGTGCGTATTTCATTGGAGCTTAAAATGCTTTTATTACTACAAAAAAAAATCCTTTGAAATTGATTGCTACAATTGTTCTTTTTCCTTGAAGAGTGTAGGTTTGCTTGGTTTGTTTGTTTTGTTTTTTTTTTTCTGTGAGAGAATATTTCCATCTGCTGATGATAATTGCCAGACATTCCTGGAGAGCTGCAATATCTACCTTCACTGACTTTTGGACTGGGGATCCCTCCTGTTTTATTATATGAGTACATACATATGTATGCATGTGCATATTGCATATCCTTCAGTGTGAGGATGTGGTTTGATGATGTGTTAAAGCTCAAGCACGTATAGTACTTGGTGAAAAATGCCTTAAACCTCTAATATGAAAGGTCAGGTGTTTATAAACTCCTTCTGCCTGTTTCAAATGTGTTTAAAGCAGTTTGATGGATTAACTTTCTGTCAGTAGATTTTGTACTTGATCAGTATTGCCTGTCCAAATCCAAGCATCCATTTATTGCAACAATTTTTGCTGTTTTTTCTAAATCCTGTTCATTGCCATCCAGGATCACGCCCTCCAGCTGCTGCAAGTTTTGGGCCTTGTGATTCCACTGGGGTTTTTTTTGCTGTTTGCTTCCACTGGGCTTTCATTAACTTTGTCTGCACTGAGCTCTCTTTTGCAGCTCATGTCTGCAATGCACCTTTCCTTGATTACTTTTCTTTGAATGAGACCTCCCGTCTTGTATTAGAATTCTGCGCCACTGAAAGACTGAATTTTCCAAAATACCTCCTTCAGAAGCCAATGCAATAACCATCCCACACTGTGTATACAGCATTCTTATCTTCCTGATCCAGCCTTACCCAATGGAGTCCTGACTAGATAGAGGCAGAGGTTTTAGTTCTGCTGACCATCAGGCTAGGAAGTCTGTTTTATAGCAAGATGCCACCTTCTGAACCCTGGTTGCAGAGATGCTTCAGCAGAAGCAGTGAGGGAAAGGCACAGAGGCAAGGCCAGCTGTCCTTAGAGGACCTCCAAGAGGACTGGGGTTGTCAGTGGCCAATCTGGCATCAGGGCAGAGAAAGCTTGCCTGTACTACAGCATGTCTGACTGCAGCCTGGAAAGTGAGGAGCAGATGTTTCCTGGGTTCAGGAACAGAGCCAGTTCCCCTGATCCCTACAAAAGGGGAAATCCAAAGATAAGGAACAGAGTCCTGAGGGAGAGAAGGAAAATGGTTGGGAATCTCTTTAGTTTTCAGGTGTCCACAGAAAGGTGACAGTGGTTCCTTCTGTCCCATCTGGGTCGCCAGACTGATGTCTTGAGAAAGCTGACCTAGGACAGAGGCTAGACAGAGTTAAGAATAAAGTAGGTGTTTATTGAAAGGCCTTAAAGGATACACCTTGGGCAGTACAAGAGCCTGGCCAGGGCTATACCTAAGATGGACCTAAAAATGATCACAAAATGGACCACCAATCACGAGATCTCACATTTTTAGAAGTTTTGGTCCATCTGCATATCAGGGTTAATTGTCCAGTCAAAGCTTCAGGTTATAAAGTCCCATCCTTCTTGTTTTCTTTCTTCAGTTCACTGTTGTTTATGCTCTTGGGCCTGAAACTTGTAATGACTGTCCTTGGTATCAAACTAGAAAAGGAATTGTTTAGCCTACCTCCTCTGTGAAGAGAGCTCACTAACACTTAATATGAAGCTCAAAACTACACACCTAGGCAGCACAGAATATGAAAATTATGAAAGGTAAAACCTAAGGCATCAAGAGAGCTACCAGCCAAGGTAAGAGGCTTATTCCCCATATTTTCTTTTTATCTTTTGAACATTTTGTATCAGGAACAGCATAGCACTGATACCTTTTAAGCTTCTCATGGCTACACAGCTTCTGACCTATGACCAGAGCCAGGAATTCACAACAATGTTCTTCTTATCCCAAACCCTGTATGTCTTTACATACAGGGTTCTCCCAGGCCCATTACAGCAGATGATCCACAACATCTCCTGGCAAGGTCTGCCTGGCCCTCTGGAGTCAGGTTTCTGTGAAAACCAGCTGCTCTCTGGTCCCAGACATATTCCTTTGCCTAGTGTTGTGATACATAGTAGCCATAAAAACACTCAAATGCATGAGTGTACACAGATAAATGTGTACATACAATGCAGAGTGATGATGATGGTTTGATGGAAAAGAGCTTTGATGAAGTAAAATTACCCTGTGCCTCTACTTAACCTTGATCCTCACCAGTCATTCATCCAGCCTCAGCTTATGTAGCACAGCTCACACCATTGCACTGCAACTCAGCACAGAGCTGCATTGGTCCCTGTAGTGGCCCTGGGATGGAATGACTTCACTGCTCAGGTCTCCTCCTGCACAGCTCTCCAGAGACTTGAGCCACTCTGGAGACCAGCTCTGCCCCTGCTGGGAACATGACTGCCCCAAAACATTGGGAGCTATCTGGTGTGTGTCATGTCTGCCTTTCTCCCTGGTGAATCAGTGGCACAGTGCAGTGAGACTTTTGCAGAAGGACAGCTGCCCACAGAGCTGGCCCAGGCAGCTGAGAGATGCTGGCAGCAATTGCCCCAAAATAGCACAGGATGGGAATGCAGCTGGTGTGTGGATGGTGGCTGCTTTCATTTTCTTGCTCGAGAAGAATAGAAACCTGTGGTTTAAACCAGACTGCAAGGCCCAGGTGTGCCCCTCTTCCTGGAGGCTGGATGCTCTGGGGATTACTGGGTTATCCAGCACTGAGTTTACTGTGGGAGGCAGAAACTCCCTGGTTGTCCATGGAGAGCATATTCTGGGTGAATGCTATACACAGTTTGGAGCAGAGGTTTCTGCTCTTGCTGTTGTATGCTATATTTGTGAAGTGGGATTAGCATTGGGAGATACTTCAGGTGGAGGCATGACAGTGTGCACAAGAAACTTAGACTCTGTCTCTTAAGCACCTGGCATCCCTTGTGCTTTTAATCACCCTTTTCAGCATTATATTCTAGGCCAAGTCGGTAGAGCAGCACTAAGGCCCTCTCTTGAAGTTGTGGATGTGAGATGATTCTAAAAGTGCTGTAAGATAATAATAAAGATTTCTAGTCCTACTTGCTAAACTGCCTCCATCCCTTCTCCACCAGGGTCCTCTGTTCCCCATGTTTTCCAGGTGGAAAGCTCTTTCCCCCCACCCCCCCCATGGTTGCACTTTCCTTTCATTAAATCCTTTTGATCCCTGTACTTAAAAAGTGTAGAGATTATTTATAAGGGTTTGATATCAATGATTGCAGAAAGCCTGGAACAAAAAAGGTTCATTTGAACATTGCAAGAAAAGCAGAATATGCAGAAAGACTTTATTGATTCCTTCTTGTTTCTGCACACTTCAGAGTTATAACCAGCACCTCCAACAAGTGTCTGATCCAGCAGTAATTGGACTTCCCCAAATCTCAGTGGTGAATGCTGATACTGAGACAGTTGATCCCACCTGTCAAAGTCCTACCAGCTGTTGTCTCTTCCTGATGCCATAAATATTGTTCTGAATAATTGCTTAGGTGAAGGGGAACCAGGTGAGACAATGGGGATTAATTCCTTTCTGACCCTCCATTGTGTCAAATGCAAATCATTTTCATCTTGTCAGCATCAAGAAAAGATACAAATAAACCAGAGGCTTTGCTTTCCATCACTTGCCTTCCTTTCTCTGAGTGGCTCTGCTCTTTTCTTGAGATATGCTTGTTCTCTGTAGCAGTTTTTCTTTCAGATTGGGTTATAATACTAAATGGGGCAGTGACTTTCAGCTGGATCATAAAACAAGGATATTTAATGGATCATGCCCAGTATCCAATGTACAAAGCAGATATTAGACCCAACTGAAAATGAGATCATTGAGAAACAAAGTATAGTTGTAGCTGGCATAGTTTGCTTATCAGGTTAAAAAACTTGGTCTGTAATTTACCAAATAGTTCTGAGAAGCTTCATGAAGGTGAAAACAAAATTATAGAGGAAATACTCAAAACACACAAAATTTGATAAATGGGATTTTCCTGCATAGAAGTTAAACCTAATGAGTTTGAATTTGGACAATTTATATTTCAGAATGACATCTAATCCTGCATCAGAATCCCCCTGCCTGTCTTGTGAGGTAAACAGAAACTTATTTTTTGAACCTGTATCCCTTGGGGTCTATCTGAAGTCTCCAGATGAACATGGCAGAACTGCCCCTCATGGTCTGGAGAGTTTGTGCCACAGCACAATACGTTTCAAATACACCTCCACTGAATCCTCTTGGTTCAGAAGTCCTCTCAGTAATATATCTATGGAGAGGAAATAAAAAAATGAAGCTCAAACTGCTATACCTATAGCTCAATTTCTTTTCCTTCAACTCAAGAGGGGACAGTTAACCATGTGACTTTTGTGAGGGTGGGGCGAAGGAGGAGGAGGTAACTGTGAAAATATTCAAAGCTGCTCTGATGGGGATGTAAAGTGCCGCAAAAAAAGAGCCAGAGAAACACAAGATTGTGAGGATGAGGATGATTTAATAGGCATATCAGCAACTTTTCTGCAGCAGCGTGAAGTTTTATGAAAATAAAAAACTCAAACCCCCTATGACTTCCTTGCCACCCTGACAGCTAGACCTCATAAACTAGACATCACAGATGAAGTGCTTGAAGTGTTCCTCTCCTACATATAGTCCAAAATCACAACAGATGCTTCTATTCATGAAAGTCTGATATTACACACATAGAAAAAGAGTAAGTAGAAAAATAGAAGAAAGGTGGACAGAGAAAAATAATTCAGATTATTCAGAAGAGTAATCCAGGTTGCAGAGACAAAGGTGATATTTTTAACATTTTGCTCTTATACTCTGTACTTTCTTATCCTGGCTATAACTTGTAGTTGTCTGGAGATCTCTTGGGATGTAGTCACATTACTATTTTTCTGTAATATACCTCTGGGATATGGAATGGATATGTAATAATTTCTTAGTTTGTGGGAGAATTTCTTTTAACATTCCTTTGGAAATTGAGGTGTATCTCACCTAACTGCAACTATAAAGTACTTTTAACCATGCAAGGTTGCATGGTATTGGTCATGTTGCTTTTTAAATTCTTTTCTTGCTTTCACTCTTTAGAGAGGGAAACCTGGGGACTAGCTATCCTTATTTCCATTCCTAAAATTATCTGGAATAAAGTGTCTTTGGATCCTCTGTGGTTGATTCAATGGTAAATCAGTTTTTCTGGGTTTTATTTGTTTTCCTCCTCCAGGACCAAGCCCTTTGTTACTGCCTTTGCCCTTTTGCTGCTCTGTTCACCCTTCATGGTTATAGGTGTGCATGTTTTATTCATAGCCTGGGGTTATCTTTCTGCCAGTACCATTCCTTGCTTTTGTTTTTATTTTCCTCCTGCCCTCAAGTCAGTGTACAATATCAAGTGCATCTGTTGTTTATTGATTTATGCAGTGCTCCGAGACTGCGCTCAAGAAGCCTTTTACAAGCAGAGAAGACTTCATTTATAACTGAAATACCGGGACCTCTCAGCTGGAACGAAACAGCCGGATAACAGCGCCAGTAACACAACTCAGCAGCTCTCTGAGAGAAACTGAAGAATACCATATCTAATTGAAGCAACAAGGGATAGTTAACTACTGCAGCAAGAATGTAATTGCTTGTGCTGGAGACTGGCCAAGACACTAGGGTTAACATTTCTTCCCTAACAAAACACGTGCTGGGACCTTTAAATGGCTACTGCTAATTATAATTACCCCAAATAACACTGTCTAAACCACCTTTTACTATTACATCACAGTATCAACTTTATTGTTATTAATGCATCCTTCAGAATGGTCTTTTTGTAGTCTGCCACATAACAAAGTAATTCACAGAATGCTAATAAAGCTGTGTCCAAACTGCTTCAAATCAGTGGATTGAGCATGAAAAAAGTCCAAAATAGATGTAACTCCTACTTTCAGATGAGTTTTATTTGTAGCAAAATCTAAACATTTCAGAAAATAGAACTTGAGTAGAAAAATAGTGCAAATGGGTAGGTGGATTTGGCTGGTGAACTGAATTTAGCTCTACTGGCTTGAGTCTGTAAAGAAAGGAAACAAATTGAAATTTCTCCTCTACTGTGTTGTACAGTGGCTGGAAAGATTCCTATAAACTTTGGGGGATAAGGTAGCAGAACTTGTGTCAATCTCACTTTTCTCCATCAATTCCATCCTACTGACATTTGAAGAAATATGTGTCCCTGTGTTGGTGTCAGGGGTACTCACAGTCAAAGTAAACTATGCAGTTTAACACTTCAGTTTTATGAATGCATTTAAAATTACATGACCAATATGATTGCAGTTCCATTAACTACTAGTCAGGTTCAGCTGAGGAAAATTTGGCTCATAATGTCTAGGCTTGAATTATAATCACTAATGGCTCTCAGCAGATGCCTTTAAATATGTTTTCTTTTTCTGCTTCTCCATTATCTGTCATTTAATGATGTATTGCACATCTTTACATTTAAGTAAAAAAGTACAGCTCTTTAGGTCTAAAACCTCTATCATTTATTTGAAATAACAGCCTATGCAGGAGATAGCTGGTCAGAAGCATGATAAATGGAGAGATACGTGTTCAAGCCTGTACCATCACCATATTCAAATCCACAGCTCCCACAGCTTTCACCCAATGGTTCAGTGGCTGATAACTTTGGTACTGGGCTCCAGAGCTGTTGAGGTTGGGCTTCTGTCAGACCCAGGGATGAAAGGGAAAATCCTACCATCTTGTGTTACAGAGCCCTCACTGCCCCTTGCACATTGCAATTCTGGCTTTTAAAGTTTTCCCAACATCTGAGAAGGAAGCGCCCTCAAGTAACACTATTCTGGCCAGGGGCAGTGCTTCAGAGCCTGCCAGTGGATCTCATGACCATTGGCACAGAGCAGAGGGACACCAGTAGATGTCCATATTAGTGACACTACTTTGAGTATGATCTTCTTAACTTGGATTTAATGTCCAGGCTGACCTGGGGCTTCATTGAAGAAGGCGTTGAAGGTGAAGCATGCATGTATGCACATTGGCTGTGATGGGACCACTCCCAAGCCTGTGGCTCAGTGACTTGTAAGAACAAAGCTGTAAGTTTTAATTTTACAAGGATATCAGTAAAGCCTTGTGCTAAACCAGCAGGCAGGAGGGAGGCCTGGGTGTGGATAGCCCTTCCAGTACCTCACTGCAGCATCTCTAACAAGGCATTTTCCAGCCAGCGTGGTCCCCGTTCATGGAGTGTAACGGAGGTTCACACTCTCACACTTGGAAGCAGTGCTTAGAAAGAGTTACCAGCTTGTTTTCCTGAGGACACTGCCACAGGGAGTGATCTAATAGCAAGATTTTTAAATAATTAGATTTTCTCTCCCTGTCAGTGTTGTCTCTCTCATGTCTTTAACTGATCATGTCTACAACTACTAGAAATACTGAAAGGAAACTATCCTGGGGTCTGGGGAGAATTTAGCCCACATCCCATCCTCTTGCTCTGTTGTTCTCAACATTCCAGAAATCAATATCTGCAAATAGCATCTTCCCTCTAAACAGGTTTAAATCTATGATATTATCATAGTCATATTATCATATCATATTCTCACAGTCTTCTTAAGTTATGGGTTTGTGTGGGTTATGTGTGTGGTTTTATAAAATATTTCTTTCATTTCTGTGAGCTAAGAGAGCTCTGTGATGAATAGTAGCCTGTATTTGCAGAATTTATATTACTAGTAGTTAGAAGGATGGATGCTCCAGTCTGCTGAAGATTTTAAAACCCAATTTTCTTCCGAAGGAGAATAAACTTGAATATTTTAAAGCTTCACAAAGAAGGACTTTAAAAAATACTTTAAATAAATACAGAGTTCAAAAGATTGCAGTGTTTTATATCAGTGCTTACTTGTTTTTCTATATTGAAATATATAAAAGGTGACTATAATTGGAGAGGAAATTCATTTGTGCAGTTAATGAGGCATTTTTATTTATGAATATAATAAACAAATAGAATAAAATGTTGCATAGTCCGAGAATGTATGGCCCCATCAAAGTTTCTGTATCCAAGTTCTCTGGCGGAAGTTGATTAAGCCAATAGAGCTGAACAGAATTCCCTGAGGTGCCACAAACATGCAAACCCTATTTTTCAGGCTGGGTTTCAGGCCATGCAGGGAGCTGGTGGCTCTCCCCACACTGGCACACAGCCTGCAGGGGCAGGGGGGAAGCAGCAGTGCCTGGCTGAGAGTGACAGTGGAAGGGTCCTCTTGGTGTCCCTGGAGGTTGTTGTCATGCCCAAGTTCTGAATGACTGTGGCCATGTGAAGGACAGAGAGGTCATGTGGCTGACATTTCAAAATGCATGGGATGGATCCTGGAAAAGGGAGAGGTTTTGAAGGAATAGGGGTGTTTGGCCACCAATTTGTCCTGCTGCATGCAAATAAAGTATTTTTGTAAGGAGCTACAAAATTTGGTGCTCTACATGATGTGGAGCTCCCCAGGGAAGAGCTGAAGCTTCTCTGGTGCTGAATCACCCTGCCCTGGCTGATGGAGCTTGTTCCTCGACTGACATGATAGTAAGTTAATATTGTTTTTCCGTTGGATTTGTTGAGTTTTAGGAACTTGCTAAAACAAAAGATGTCTTTAAAAACATGCTGTAAAGCTGCTTCTACTGTGCCACTTGGGATTAGATTCTCTTAATGGCTGCTTACTGAGAAGAGTAGATTAGAAAACCTCATCTGGGTGCATGAAGTCCCTGGGAAGAAGGTTGTGAGTTTAGTAAACATTAGCCTTTTCTTGCTAAATTAATCCTGAGAGAATAATTCCTTACTGTTCAGTATATTTTTTATGTTATCAAAATAGCTATCTAGGAAACATCAGAAATAATTTTCCCCATAATACAATATTAGAAGGTGATGGGCAATCCTGAAACACCTACTGCAACTAGAAAAAGGGATAAGAAACAAAATTAAGATAATCTATACAGTGTAAGTCACACAATACCAAGGGTAAAATGTCTGTGTGTATAAATTAAGATATTTAATTACTGACTGAGTAGATTACACTCAACTACAAAAATGATGAATACTTGTGGAAATAAATCCTGGATTAGTTCTGTCTAATAACAGGGGATGAAAATTTGTCATCTGAGGTGACTTTCAGTTATTTTAGATTAGTCATTTATCTGACATCTTCCACCAACAGAAAATATAAACTTTCAGAGGAATCTCATTTTCAAAAAGCTGTTTACAGCATTAAAGTATTTTTGGTCTCAGGGCAGGGTATGGGGGGAATTTCATCATTATGGAGTGCTGGACAGGGGGTACATACTCAAGAAGTGTGCAGAACCAGGAACAGCATCTTTCCTCCCAGAGGAAGATGTTGCTTCAAGCTGAGGAATCCCAATAACCAAATTAATATAACCCAACCATTCCAAACCCACAAGATTTGCAGGGATTTCACCTTCACCACCCCATTTTTATATTTCAAGTTTTGAAGGCAAGGTCATTACATACCTGACTAATTTCTGGCTTGAAGGTATTTTGGGTAGTAAAAAAGATGTGTAAAAAAATAAAGAGGTAAAAAAGATGTAAAAAGATGTGCATCTTACAATGACTTATCTTCCTAGCAAAGATTCACATTGAGGTAATTTCTTTACTGTAAAGGAAAATAGATTTTGAATAGGTAGATTTGTTACTGCACATCTGTGAGTGAGACAAGGCTCTGTGGGTCTGTTTGATGTGCAGTGGAACTCAGCCCCAAGGGCTGGGGAAGGAGCTCTGCTCCACCAACTCCCTGCAGTGAATTCTCATCTGTCCTTTTGTCTCATGAATAAGTTGATGTTTTAAGGAAACCCATATGTCTGTGTCATCAGTTTCTTATCCATGCAGGAATCTTATTTTAAATTCTGCTACTGTTGTGTTTACATAGCAATAATATGGATCATATTTGTATTTTTATAACTGAGGGTAGGGTAGAGCATGCCAATTAGCTCATGCTATGTTTGGGTTTGTTTGGAATACGAAAACATCTCTTTGGCAAAAATTCTACTAAGTTCCTTAGCATGGAAATTCCAGTGCTCTCCGTGAAATATAGGTGCCAATTAGAGTGGGTTTTGCTCTTTCAGACAGCTAGAAAAGGCAGATACAAACATACAGATCTCTAGGACCATTTAGTTTCAGCTATGCCAAGAATGACTTCTGTTTTTCACAGCAGTTTTATTCTACAGCAGCTTTACTCTAGCTCGTGTCTGGCTCCAATAAGGGACAGCAATTTTTGCCTTAATCGCTACATCACTAATTGCTAAAATGGTTACACAGCTTTAATTACAACTGCATATGTAAGAATTTTTCTTTCTTTTCATAGATCTAGTAGGAAGTCTGCTTGCTTACACTTTAGAGACACTGACAGTGTCTTTTTCATCAAATCATAGATTCAAGATCAGAAGGCACCAATAAAATAGACTGGCTTTTTGTGTAAGAAAGTCAAAGAAACCCAGGTACTCTTTTCTTATGAGCCTCCAAGCATCTGTTGTATTCACAAGATATTGAAAAAAAGTTAAAGATCACACATGATGAAGAATCCACCAGAGCAGTTGTTAATTTGCTCCTTAGTTAATTCTCCTAATGTTTAAAAATGTCCTTATTTAGAGCTTGAATTTATCCTGGAGTATGGGGTAGTAAGCTGCAGGAAATCTTTTTTCTATATGGGCTCTTGTAGATCACTTTCACACCTTTTGATCCCTTAAATAACATTAATAAATACAGCTCTTTGAGCATCTCACTAAGTTTTATAGGCAACAAATCGCTTTTGTGGCCCTCTTCTCTGGCTTTTCCCATTTTTCACCATCGTCCTCTCAATGCATCTATCAAGCCGAGACATACTGGCTACATCTAGAATAGTAAATTAAACAGAGAACTGTTTGAGTGCTTGAACTTGACTGCCCCTGGCATTAAATTGTTAGCACAGGCCCTTGTGTGGTTTTTCCCTGGATCAATGAGACAGATCCACTCATCCCAGAGAATGTCTGAGCAGCTTGGGCTTAGCACAAGCCAGCAGTCCTTCCCAGCCAGCAGCTCAGCTTGCAGTCCCAGTAGTTTAGAAATTAGGATAGTTTACAGGCACGGATATGGACCATTTCACACCAGCCTTCCTCAGTGCTGGTGGGTAGCACAGGGTGCTCGTAATTTGCTGCAGAGGCACAGGCAGTAGTCTGGGGCAGCCTTGCAGTGCTGCATTTGGGGAGGGGAACACTACCTTCTTGTTCCTTATTCTTATCTATTGTTCATGCCTTCAGATCTGCACTCTCGCCACTTGATTGCTCTTGGAGCTTGTAGTGATATTATTATCTAGTGCGTTCCCAAACACTGCTGTTGTCCAAGGATCCCTGGAATTTTTTTCCTTTCCCTTTTTAATTTTTTTTTACAATAGGAAGGTAGCAGGGATAAAACTTTTATTACCAAAAGCGTATTTTTAAATTTGACTGTGTGTATTATTTATCTAAGCACCCTTTATGAGTGTGGGTGAGCTTTCACACATAAACATTCTGCTCACATAATGATATAAAACTTCACCATTTTTGCTATAAATTATTTTACAATTCCTTCCAGAAAGTAGTACTTATTGAAAGATAATGAATAGCATTGTGCCAAGAATGTCTTGGAACTAGGAACTCTAAAAGTTCAGCAGGGGAATGTTCTGCCCTTTGCCATTAATGTTTGGGATGTATCAGATACCTTACTGGTAACCCACTCCTTTGTCTACACCGATTTCACATAGTCTCATTGTTTTAAACTGGGGTGCTTTACACTTCCTCCCCAAAGGCCTCAAAAAAGTATTTTTGGTCAATGTAGCAGCGGGAAGGAGTAAAAATGAAACCTTTCCCAGAGGGCAGTAAGTAAGGGTGGTAGGTAGAATCCAGTCAGCTCTGGATTTCAGCCCTCTGGAGACTTACTCCTTCTCTGGGAGAAAAGTATGTGAACTGAAAGTCCTCCTACATTTGTAAAAAGGCATTTTTAGTGATCATGCAAACATATTTGGCTCCCTCCCAGCTGCAGAAAGATTGAATTCCTAAACTGAAGTAGAACTACTCTTTTCTCTGCTAATTTCAAGATCTAAGCTACATTTTCATCATTCATCATCATGTGGAAGGTGCTTGTGTGTCAGCTCCACACTGTCACATAACTGGTTAGTCAGTACATTTTTACATATATCATCTCCTGATAGTTTTCAAACAAGGAGTTTGAATATTCTGAGGTTCCTAAAAGTCACCTCAGTGATGAATTAACTCAGCACTGGGTTTCTGCATCTCTGCTAATGGCAGACCATGGAATGATCTGTGGCACCAAGATCAAAAGGGGCATGTTTGGGGTCAAAGCTGGCAACTTAAATTCAACTATTTTTAATTCATGTTCAGATTACCTTACAGGTGCCAATCTTTGAAGATGCTCTAATTTGATTGATCACAAACTTATTACCATACTATAAGATATCAGTGCAATGTCTCAGTCCATGTCTAATCTGGATTGTAGCCTACTTCAGAGGATAGTCATGTCTTAATCAAGATTTTGGTGAAGTTTAAACTAAGTACATTTTTACTATAGCATTAATGCTATTGTTGTACTACTCAGTTGTTTCTCAGCTATTGAATCATTACCACTTGGGGTACATCTAGGGGAGAAGGGCAAGGCAGCAAAGAGTTGAAAAGAGGATGGTTAAGTGACAGTCGTGCAGCAGCTCCAGTGTAGGAGTTCATAGATCCTTAAATTCCTTTTGCTGGTTGCAAAAAGCCCCTTTCCTCCAGGATGGGGAGACACTACACCTTGTTCGGTGAGAAGGGATGTTCTGCTGAGCTGCAGTATGTACAGGGACATTGTAGGAAGCATCAAGGAGGCCTCCAAAGTGGAGAGACTGTGATGCTTGGCTGAGAGGTCATGAACTCAGCTGGGTTTGAGAAGTCTTGTCAGAAATACCAAATATGTCTTTCTGCTTAGAAAATTACTTCTTCCAGAGGTCACAAAAATAAAGAATAAAACCATGTCTGCAAATAAGATTACAAAGGTCAGAAAGCATTTAAAAATTTGACACTCCTTCATCCAAACTTACCTCCAAGTTTCCTTATCTCACCACACAGAACTTTTGGACTTTTCTGTCCTTTTCCTCTTTTCACTTCTTCCCCCTCTCTCCCCTGCCTCCACTCCTTTCCCAGATAGGCAGGTTTTTGATACAAAAGGTTGCTGGGATTTTTTTGCTTTCTTCTCCCTTCCCTGGCTATTCTGTCTGCTCTCTCCTGTTCCCTTCTTCCTAAAAGACCACAGAAAAGCAGAAGAGGTAGTGTGATTTAAAGGTGCAGAGTTCAAGTGAAAGAGGCTGGAGATTTATGCTCTGAAATTTTTGAGAATCCTTTGCACATCATGCCCTTTGTACCTCAGGTAAATAATATGTGTTTTGTATGGTTCCATGGCCTGGTTGTGTCCCAAGGACAGAAAAAGGAACCAAGTCAAAGTTCTTTAAGAGAACTTACGTTAATTTTTTTGGCTGCTGGAGTGGTCCTGCAGAAGGAATTGAAGGCCAGGTGTTTAAGTTTCTTTTGGGTTACTAGGGAGTCAGGCAGACTCCAGAAAATTTTCAGGAGGATTTGGCATTGTGTAGTTGTGCTGAACATTTAAAGATCTGTAAGTTTTATCTAAACTAATTGATCACAGGATCACAGGATACTTTGGGTTGGAACGGACCTAAAAGATCGCCTAGTCCCAGCCCCCCTGCCATGAGCAGGGAGAACTTCCACTAGACCATGTTGCTCTTCTGCCGCTATGGCCGTGTGTGTGCGTGTTCCCCTGGCAGTGCCTGCCCAGAGTGGGGTAACTCAGGATTTAATGTGGCTGTCTTCCAGCATCCGGGGGGGGCAACCAAAACCCCGTCTTGTAAAACATGGCCGTATCTTCACCGTCTGCAGAGGGGCAGCCCTCTCCCGCTGAACCGGAGGAGGCTGGAGGGTTTAGTTCCCGTTCGGAGGAGGCACGGTCAGAGGCAGGGTGTTTCACCGCAGCCCTGAGCTGAGCCCCGCGCTGCTCCCGCCCGGCTGAATGCTGCGGGATGCTGCGGAGGGAGGGCAGACTTTGCACAATTAAACAGCACCACCTGCAGGCCCCTCGGCCGGCCGTGCTGCTCGGCCGGCTCTCCCGCTGCTGGATGGCAGTGCCGGCAGGCTCACATCGCCTCATCCCTGCCCCAGCGGGAGCAGCAGCACCCGCTTGTGTTGGCACGGAGCGAATGAGGGACATCGGACCTGCCCCTTCCAGGGTGACTGCCGTCAGGAAAGATGTGAGAGCGAGGCTTGCTCGCCCTGGAGAAAAGGAGTATTGGGGAGAGCTTATTGCAGCCTTTCCGGGTGTAAAGTAGGCTTAAAAAGGAAGGGGAGGGCTGTTTTACGTGGGCAAAGAGTGACAGGACAAGAGGGAAGAATTTAAAACTGAAAGAGGAGACATTTAAATCAGATGTAAGGAAGAAATTCCTTACCAGGAGGGTGTTGAGGCACTAGCACAGGTTGCCCAGGGAAGTTGTGGATGGCCCATCCCTGGAAGTCTTCAAGGACAGGTTGGATGGGGCTTTGACCAACCTGGTCTAATGGAAGGTGTCCCTTCCTTCCACTAGAAGGGGAGGTGGGACTACATGATCTTTAAGGTCACTTCCAACCCAAACCATTCTGTTTGTCTAGTGGGAAATATAATTCACCCTGACTGTGAATGTACTTGCTCTTAGATGTACTTTTCTATTAAAAGAGAAAAAATAAAGACAGAACCCCCACCTTTACTCCTGCTCCTGGACTTCCCAGGTGAGAGACAGAGCCAGCAAAAGAGAAAGACAGTGAGTGAGGCACAAACTGATGTTTTAACATTAATAACTTCCCCTTTAAATCACAAACTTTTTTTTTTTTTTTTTTTTTTTTTTTGGTACTTTTAAGCCCCCTGCTGCTGGCACATTAAAATGTCTTCTGAATCCCTAACTACTCTTAAATCATCAGCACTAGGTTGTGAACCCTTTTCTGCTGATACTTATTTTTTTACTAATATCTCTGCTGTTACATGAACTGTGCTAAAAGAATCATGACTGAATTTATTTCTTTCCTTTTTTTTAATGCTGAGGGTTTTTTTTCTGCTGCCCAGCTGCACCTTTCCAACAAACTTGCAGACTGAAGGCAAGTTTACTACATCCTCCAGGTATAATATCAATAGTTCTTAAAAAAACAAACCCCACAAATCCAGCAAATCCAAACATGAAGCTGAGTATTTCTCAATGATGAAATGAGCCTCTCTGGCAGAGGACAGCCACCTGTTACTCAAGATGGAGGATGGTTTACACTTGGCCATCGCTGTGCTATTGTACCTTGGCTTGTACCCAGAGCAACTTCTCCCATGTTTGGGGGTGTTTTGTCCCACCACAGCTGGAGTTCATTATTGTTTCTGTGAGACTTATCCAGAGTTTCATGGCATGCTGGCAGCAGAGGTTGCCGTGTGATTTTTGTCTCTTATAAGCTGGCCCAGGAGCCACCATCCTTCAGCCTGCCCTCCTGCCTGCTCCAGGCACCCAGGACTCCCACAGGGAACCACAGGGAACCCCGGATTACAGCATTGCTGCTGCCTGCAGTGAAGGTAGCTCTGATGTCCTGTGCCCATCTCTGCACTCTCATTATCCCTGTGATGCCACCCTGTGATCGTGATCACAACAATCTGGATCTTAGCTACAATTGGACTGCAACAATGCCTCCTTCAAGAGATGTGTAAGTAGTGTGATGTATAGTGGCTGTTTTGTTATCAGGAGAGACAGCTGCTGTCCTGGGAGTGCCCTGTGGCTTCAGGCACTCCCAGGATTTCCCAGCTCAGCTATGTGTGACTGCAACCCTTTTGTTCAGATCAATTTCTAAGCCACAAAATCAGCCACAACGCTGGGAGTTGTATGCTCTGAGGATGTATTACCATCCAAGCTATGATTTTTGTACAGTCAGGGAGGGCAGAAGTATTATGTATGTAATGAAAATATCTGAGAGCAAGCTTTGTCTCTGATGACCTTCTTGCATGAAAACTAAATGAAGGATTTGTAGCAAAAACTGGAAAATAATTTAAACACTATGTCGGCATCCCAGTTTGGCTGAAGAGCAGAGGAAGTGTACAAGTATTCAAGAGCATTGTACATGGCTCTGGTGAAACCTTATGTGGGACAGAGGTTGCAGCTATAGACACCAAAGATCAAGAAAAAGGAACTGCAAGAGAAACAGGGCTAGCACTCTGGTGTTGGAAAAGCTGTCATGCTGGTAAGGGAGGGGAGAGTCTAAAAAGGATGAGTAGATTCTTCTGGTCTGATGATGTGCCTTCATTGTACAAAAATGAGGAGAGAGGACCAACTCTCCCTAATCACACCTACAATGAGTTCTGGTAGGAGTTGCATGAGAGGTATCTGAGAGAGCAGGAGTTAGATTTGATGCTTTGTCTCTTCTGTTTGTGTCCAGTTATTGCACTGACCAATGTGTAATGTGACCAATGCTTTTCAGAAAGGGTTGGACTAAATACTGCATAACTAAATTGCTGGTGTCCAGGTGTAAATGCACTGATCCTGCTTGCCATGGGAAGTTTGTCACAGGTGTATGAATGCCAGAGTGGCAAGGCTTGCCTGCAGCACAGTGGCCATGTCCTCCTCCAGGGATGGCTGATGCTTCAGAGCCTGGTGGAAGCACAGCACCGTTCCTGGGAGCCCTGTAGGGCTGCAGGCAGCCCTCACCCTCAGCTGCCTGCCGTTTGTGATCATGAGTGTGATGGCAGCTGTGGATCAGCATGCTGCATACAGTTACCTGGTAGCCGTCTCCTCCACAGGTTTTTACAGGATAAATGTGCTAGGCAAGAGGGAATGACCTGGATTTTACTCTGCTGGATGTGGTGAAATTACACTGGGGATTCAAATGTTTAGTTACTACCCAGCAGCTCCTGTAGAAATTGCAGTTCTCCCCTGGGCAGCTGCCTACCCTTATTGGAGGCAGGCATTCCTCCAGCCTCATATCCCCCATCACATCGAGCTTGCCAGCCTTTGTTGTTTGAAACGTGGATGGATTCATTGGAAACTATTCTTCTGGAGACCCTGGCCAGCCTGGCAGGGCTGGAGGGGGTCACTGCAGCAATCTCTGAGCCAGCAAGGCTGTTGCCCTGGGAAAACAGCTGCAGTTCCTGCTGGATGCTGCAGTTCAGGCCAAGTGTGGCATTACCTGCTGGTACCCTGTCCCTTGCATTTGTGCTGCTAACAGGAAGACATAGCGGGAGCTGTGACCTGTTTCCCCCTCCTCCTGCCTGGGACTCCTACATTCACCATGCTGGGCTAAAAACTTCCAACTCATTTCCCAGGACAGTGCAAGGCTGTGAGATCTGTGCTGGAAATTATGAGAAGCGTTCTCACTGTACAGTCTGGGTACACAAACAAACCATTTCTGTTTCCTTATTCATTTGTCAGAAATGAAGATTTACCTTCTGCTCACAGCATTGCATGAACTCTGCTGCAGATTCTTTCAGCCCATAATGAATTATGGTTTTTTCCTAGAAGGGGTGAGACATCCAAGTCTTGGACACTTCTGTTCATGCACCAGGGTAGGCAGACACAAGAAAACTGGTCCAGAATGTGACAGAAATGGTAAAGCTCTCAGGAGGTTTTATTGGCTTGGATGTATTTTCACTTTAACCTGGCTTTCCACGTTGGCTCAGGCCCAAGCAGTTTGCAGACCACACAAACCGTCTCGGTCTGTCTGCACGGTCTGTGTCTATTATACAGCCACAGAACAGAAATCTTTGTCAATGGGGAGTCACCACCCTCTCTGTAATGAACCTTTCTTATAAAAAGGTCTCACACTGGAAAGAAACCTCACTAGTGAATCTACTCAACATTTCAAATCCAAGTCAACAAAGTATGCTTTGGTTACCAAAAATTTGCATAACACTCACTGTGTTTATTGGTTAGGATCCTCCATGGCATGTCCTAAATAGCTGAAAAGGCTTATTCATCAAAAAGGAATGTTTTGTTGCTTTAGACTTCATTAAAAACTGTTGGAAAAGCTTGTTGCCTGTTTTGAAGTAAAAAAATTAATCACGAACAGAATGTGGTAGAAATGGAAACAGTTCTTGGTTGCGGGGGGGTTAAAACAAGATGAGATAATAGTGCAATATGCTGTTGTTGAAAACCAGCAAACTTTACTTTTAATTCTAGTTTGCCAAATGATTAGGAGTGCAATGGAGCAGAGATTTTTGTAAAATGGACCTCAATTTATGCTGAATATTCAAAAGGCAGAGCTGTGAAATTTAAGCACCTCCAAATGTGTTGTTGGCTTCTGCTTCCAGAAATGCCTAATCGCAAATTCTTTTTCTTTTCTGCTTTATGGGCTATGATGTTGCTTTAGACCTTGCCAAATATAATATTGCAGGAGTGTAGAATTGCATGTTCTATGACTTGAAAGACCAAGAAGGTTGGAAATATTGGCATTTATTTTCTGTTGCACCTGAAGGAATACAAGCCTCTGCATTCATGAGGCTGGAAAAGGAACAAGAAGGAACTCAAACCCCTAAACCAAATAGAAGTTCTGTGAAGAAAAAAAAATTAAGAGCAGGCACCATTTCAGTGCCATGCTTGTTTTTGCTACTCTTCAGAATTTCATATTAACTATAAGTTGTTATTTCTTAACTGTGACAGAAAAAAGAGGATTAGGATACCTGAATCAGGGTCAATTTGCTTTATGTCAGCTTCCCCTCCCTTAGCTGCTGCCCAGCTATGGAAAGGTCTAAAGCTGATTTTAGCTTTAGGTCTGCACACTCAATGGGCTTTTTTGAGTCCCTGGCTCAGGGTTCCCACTAATCCCAGTGAACAACTTCTTCTGCATGTCACTCCCCAGGAACCAAGAAGTTAGAAATAACAGCTCTTGTTTAGTGGATTCAGGAATCTTTACTGGGTCTGGCCTTCACATTTTGTTCTGGGCTGTGAAAATCAGAGCAAATATAATGGTAATAAACCTAATTATACATACAGAGGAATTTAGCAGATGTGCAGGCAGGTACTGGAAAATTCAGCATGAGAGCTGAACAGTCTGTGAATAAATGTTGTCCATGTCCTTCACTATTTGGCATATTTAGATGGTGCCAGAATATCAAGTAGTTGTTTTTTGGTATTTTTTTTACAGAACGAGGGCAAATAGACCTGAATATCTACTGAGGATTAGCCAAAGTTCATCATGTTGGTAAATGCACAACAGGAAAGTTCAGTTGGATTTTAATGACAGGGTAATAGAAAAATCATATGGAAAAAGAAAAGGGACTGAGTTACAGCTAAAATCCAAAGAAGGAAGACAGCAGCAGCAGCAGGCAGGATACCTTGGGAAACTACAGTAGCAGATATCAAGGCATCAAACACTTGTATAAGGTATCAAAGTTATGAAGGTCCATTGTGATAAAACCATTGTTGTAAGGCATGTATGTGTTGGAGAAGGGTGCATATAAATTGAACTCCTGCCACCTGTTTCTTTGTGAGTCATGAAAGGAGTGCAGTAACTAAAATCTAGATTCACAGAGGTATTTAAATTTTTAGGTACTATTTGGCCAATGGTGATTTTAATGGGTTTAAGGCTTTTTGCCGATGGCTGAAATCCATCTACTTCTGAGAACACAGCTGCAAGCCAGGCTGTTTAATCCACATCCAGTGAGCACACATGAAAGCTGGACACCATGTATAAGTGAGAAGAAAGAAGTGACACTTTTTTTGGGTCTATGAGTCTGAAACCCCACTGAAAACATGCACTTTTAAGGAGTCTATGAGAGAAAATTCAGGTGTCACTGTCTGAGGTGCAGTTTGCAAAGAGGTCCTGGAGCCATCAGTCCCCTCTTTGCTTACACTGGTGCCCATGTTGCTGTACACTGTCCTCTCAGCCTGCAGGGCCAAGACCGATGGATCAGAAGGGGAGGTGCATTCTGGCTGTCATTATGAACACTCTGGTTTCTCTGGCATGATGAGGGACAGCTTTTCCTTGCCTACAAGGACTCAGGTGCAAATTTTCAGGCTTTCATTCAAAGAGTAAAATGAAGTATTGGACTTGAAAGGTTCCTGTATGAGGAGGTTAAAGGTATGAGAACAACACAGGGAGACACACCATTTTGGGGAAGGAAGATAGAACTAATAGATAGTGGCTGCTGGGTGTTTCTAGCTGCTCCTTAGAGAAACACTGGAGATGAGGATGAAGGACAGCAAGTGGGTAAAGATACCAAAATCTGAGAGACACCATCTGGAAGCTGGCAAAATAGCAACTGCTTCTGCAAGGTGACTCCAAATTAGGCAAAATTGACTGTATTAAAAAAAAAAAAAAAAAAAAAAAAAAAGAAAAAAAGAAAAAAAAGCATGTCTATCCAGATGGACAGTTTGAATCCCACCATCCCACTTAGGGAAAGTTGCTTTTCTTAATCTGCCCCTGGTGACACAATTAGTAGCCTGACAGGAAGAGTAAGACTGGATGAGAGGGCAGCAGCTGACTTCCTTAAAAGTCCTGTAAATACTGAATGGAAAGAAGGACCAAACAGGATTTTGAAGAGAAGAAATGTTAGATTCAAGAGGTATGAGACTTCTCTGGAAGAGGAGCTGGTGTGGACTGGAGACAGTCCTTACAGAGGGGAAATAACCTGCTAGCAGGATTAGAGGGAAACACTTTGAAGAGGGGGAAGATACATCCTTAAAAGACAAAGAAGAAGAGGATAATAGAACACCAGAGCTAGTGTTATATACAGAAGTAGAGGAACGTTGTTCTTGTAAAGAATCTGTTCAGGGTCTCAGCTGTTCTACTTCCAGAGATGCTCAAGGGGATGCAGAGTCTGATAAGCAGATTACTGCACAGAACCAAGACTTTCAGGTCCAACCAATGGTTTTGATGTTTCCCAGGTTGGTACTGATAAAAAGCTTTTTTCACCCAGTAGGTGTAGTTTAGAAATCATTCCTATAAATATCTTATAACACAGTTCAATTGGTTTACTTGCTCCCTGTTCTCAGCAAAGAATTAAGGGACTTGGAAGTTGTGGATGCATATTTCATTCCAAGGTTAAGACACTCCCTGGTCAGAACTCTGGCATGGTGTTAGGTTCATCTTGAGAGCATGGACCTTAGACAGGAGACCTCAGTTTCTTTGAAAATTTTGTTTTCAGAAAAATTTCTGAAAATCTGCATTTCTCAAACAAACTTTTTTTTTAACCAACATTTTTTTAAGGTGCAGACATCTGCCTTAAAGAGGCTGAAAAATATCTCACAAAGAGCTGAATGATAGTATTTCAAATCAGATTGAAGTAAGTCCCAGCCAGATCTCCAGCTCCCCTTAATTTCTCAAGGGGTTTCTTCTGTATTGCTGCCCCTGCTGCTCATGGATGGTCTTTGGAAAAGAAACTTTTACCCACTCAGTGTGGGGCATTTCCTGTCCCATGTTGTGACCCAGGAGGCAATCTTGATATCCTCCAAGATATCAAGTATGCTGGAGATGTTGTTTGAAGCCCAGATCAGTCTTATTTGCCCCATCAGATGAAGTCAATTTATTTGATAGAGAGTCTTTCATGGTTAGCTCTGTTTCATAATGAGCAACTCTGTGGAATGACAGATCCTAGGGCAGGTATACTGAACTGGGTTTGTTCTGGCAATGTTGTTATTATCAGGAAGAAGAGAAAACAGGAAAATATTTGGGCAGTGTGAGGCATGCTGCTCTGAGGCTGTTTCTGTAGTGCTCGTGGTACATTTAGCACAATTTGAAAAGCAGAGCACCAAAGGAATGTGAAACAGAGTTCCCTGCACACCGAAGGCATGAATAGTTAATACAGCAGGATGGCAATGGTATTTCTGATTCACAGAGGAGTTTGATATTTGTTTTCTTTCCCATTTGTAATCAAAACTAAGCATCCTGCAGTTTTCCATACAGTGTTGCAAGAAGATTGAGTTCTGGATGGATTGCATGGCAAGCTATTTGGGAAACACCAACCCTAATGATCCTTCTGCCAGGATCTTCAAGACTTCATGTTCTGAGGACAGTCAACTTTCTTTTTGCCTGGCTACTTGCACATTAAAAACCCCCACAAGAGTGGCCCATCTAGCTCAATATTCTGCCTTTTCTTGTGGTCCACAGCAGATGCCTAGGAAAATAAGAACAAGGTAAATATATCCTCAGTACTCTGCTGGTTTCTAATGATCTAAGAATTAGGAAGTCTTTGAGCCAGAAGTGGTATTTTTGCTCCAAGTAGTCCTCAGTGAATTTGTCCTGAGGCTTCAGCATCTGTGGCATCATGTAGCAATGACTTTCTGTAGCTGGGGTGACCAGCGATTGCCTCTGCTCATCTTGACCCTGATACATCCAGAAGTGCAGGAGTAGAAGCTGTGCTGATGGGAGAGGACAAGATCTTCTGATTGTCTGACATGCATGATGCCTAGGCCACCTCAGAGTTAGGTGAGTGTCTTCTCCTATTGACATAGCTCAGGACATCTATGGTTTGTTTCTGAACAGGAAAAGAGTGCTTTCATTTCAATCTACAAGCCATTGCTTGAAGAAAATTCAGAACATATATTGTTTCTACTGATTTTACAGTCTTATGGTTCAAGCAGCAAATCTAAAACCATACTAAGGTGAAAGAAAAGAAAGGAATTAAAAAGGAGAATAAATAAAGGAAAACAGAAAGAAAAAAAGGAAGAGAAGGGAAAGGAAGAGAAAAGAACCAGCATACAGCAATCTAAATCAAAAGAATTGAAACAGCATTTTACATAAACATCCTGTTTACATAGTATACATAGAGCATTGAAGAGTTATCTGAATATTTAGATTTATTTTCTATTTTATTTTCAAGCATGTCATTACTCAGTTCCTATGCCACTAAAAGCAACACCAAGGATATCTTGTCCCTAAATGTGAACCTGTGCCCTTTAGTTAATACACAGAGAAGATGCCACAGGGAAACCCTGGGAGAGGTGGGTGAAATCCTGGCTCCACTGGAAGCACAAGGAATAGTCCAGGCTGTGCTAGTGCAGGGTGGGGAGGTCAAGAGACCATTTCTTCCCTGAACAGGAGTTCACTGTTTTTGTCTTGAGGCATTCCAAAATTATGATCTGCCCCTTTCAAAATAATGGGAGTGGCTCAATAAGGCTTTAAAAATGATTTTTGGTCTGTTTGTTTTTTTTTTTTTTTTTTCCTGGACTTTGGCAGTTGCTTGCTTTGCATTTCTGAGCTTTAATCTACGGCTCCAAAACCTAGAAGAGGACATCCTGCCAAAACAGCACCCAAGAGCCTCCACCTCCCTCTGGCAGATCAGACCTTAAGATAAGCAGAGACTATTAGAATGTCCATGATAAATCTGAATTTTATCTCTGCTGTGGGCTGTGTGTGTGCTGTGGGAGCAGATACACATTCCCCTGAGCACATGGTCCATGAGGGATGTGGGTTGTGCTCTGGTTCACTGAACCCAGTGTCCCGCAGCCAGGACTGTGCCATAGGCAGGGGGAAGGGGAGGCTCCAGTGCACAAAGGAATAGACATATGGACCTCTCTCTCATGCAACATGCAGAATCTGGCTTTTGGGCAGAGGGCAAGCATGACTTCAGAACAATTACACTTCACCAGCACTTCTCCACAAATGAGATGCTGCAGCAATTTCTAATCCCCATTGTGCTCTTTTGAGAAATATCAGGAAGCAATTTTAACCACATGGAAAATGAGTATCTTACTGCAAAGTCCCATTACAAATCAGTAATTTACATCAGACACTTTGGGGACGTGCCAAAACCTTTCTCAAGTAAACAGAAAATTAGAACCAATGCTCTACCATGTTCATCTTACTTTTTTCCAACTGGTCCCTTTTCCCACAATAACTGGGTGCAGAAAAATAAAGAGTTTGATTGCAGGAAAAGCTTAGTGGAATGAGGAGAGAGGTTATTGAACTGCTTGTTAGTTATTCTCTTTTTTTTTGCTGAAGTGGATGTAAAAGTTAATCTGCAGCAAAAGGTCTCACAGCAGGAGCATATTTGTGAAAATCACTTGTACCATTTAATTACTGAAATTCTTGTTGCAGCATAATTTTTTTTCTGCTCCAAGTGAAGGATGGAAAACAGTTCCTACATTTACCACACTCATACGTATTTGGGAATGGACTAGGTTTTGTTGTTATTTAAAATTAAAGCTAAAATTATCTCACTGCTGCAAAATAGAACAAGTGCAATAAAAAAAAAATAAAAATAAAAGGGCAGTAATACAGGAAAATGTATTCCAGACAGTGAAATTGAGGGCTTGCTGACAACTATTACAAGGAAAAACACACCCAAAAAATGGTTCATTACTATACTTCTGAGCTGACAGGGAAATCTTGGTTAAAAGACAATTTCCTATTTAAGCAAGGAAAGGAATAAATTGATTCCATTGACTAAAATACACTTTCTTTAACAGAAAAGAAAAATTCTGTCAGATGTTATCTTTAAGTTCACTGCACACAATGCCCATGCAGGCAGAGCAATAACCACAGCTGAAAAGGAGACATCTCTTTTGCAGTGGGTTATTTTTCTGGGCACTGATTGCTGTCTTTTTGAAGAGGCTAGATGGTTACACACGCTGATTTAGGAGAGTTCATTAATGTACTGCCCTCTTCTTTCCCTCTTGTCGGATTCCCCCCATCATCATTCTCTTTAAACCGAACGATACTCAAATGAAAGTACCCTGTGCGTGCTGTAGTAGACATCTGTAATCTGAGTACATAGCCAAGGGGAATATCCTGGTGGGCTGAAAAGCCCTGCCATGCTATCCTTTTGATGAATGTTTCAGCAGTGTTGGCTTAGGATACAGATATGAAAGCGAAACTCATTACTACTTGTGAAGCTGTGGAAAACATATTTTCAAGGACAGTTTTAGAGCTCCAAAATGTGGGGATTTGCTTTTGCTTTGTCTTGGTTTTGGACATGGAAACTTATGATGTAACTGCCTTTGTGTGAAAAAGAAAAAAAAAAAAAGATGGAAAATAAAGCTTTGCTACAATAGCTCTGCCATGTAGGCTGACAAAGAGATGGAAACCAGGGAGGCTCCAGTAAGCAAATGCCCAGGCAGATCACCCAGCCAGGGAACTCTGCCTCCTCATCATGGCAAGATGGGCTGGAGACAAAGGGACAGGCAAATCATCTGCCAGAACTCAGCTCTGTGCTGTTCTGCTTGGCAAGAAATGTGCCAGCAGAATCCTTGCTGGACTTTCTTAGATTTCAGCCATCTTTGTGAAATGCTTTGTGTGTCTGGGAGCCTCAGTTACTCCCTGCTCACAGGTGGGAATCAAGGTTCCCTTCAGCTGGATGAGATCAGCCAAGAGCTGCTCTTCATATGGAGCAGGAATAATGCAGCTGAGGAAGCACATACTAGAGATACATTAATGACATCATATAAAATAAATTGGAGGTGGAAAAGATGGTTTGCTGTATGTATTAAGAAAATTACTGGAAATGCATCTGAGATTTAAAAATAAAATAATCTGAAAGAAAGCAATTAATATATGATTTAATAGTGGCCTCTCACCTAAGAGACTATAGATAGAAGTACTGAAAGGGTAATGGCAACAGGAGGTAGTGGAGCTAGCACAAGTTCAGCAATCAGTGGTGCTGTGGAAGGGCAAATATTCTTCAGAAAAGCTCCCAGGTAATACCTGTGGGCTCTGTGAAAGACAATAGGATTTAGAAAATGTCAATGAGATTAAAAGGGAATGTTCAGCCACTTTCCTAAAGCGAAAAGGGTGCTCAAGGTTAAGGATACACTTGCAAGGTTTTGCTCATCTGAGGTTTTAAATCTCTCCCCTGTGTTGTTCCCTCTCAAAAGCCTATAAATGTTAGAGATTAGGAGAGTGTTCACCAGTTCCTTTAGATGGATTAAATCAGGCTAAACTCCTTCATGGTGACACAGGGATCTCTAGAGACCCTTGAATGCTTACAATATAGTAAACTAGCAATGACTATACTTTTTTTTTTTTTTTGTTATCCCCTTTTAATGTAGCAAATCAAAGCCTTGCCTCTCCTTGTCTCTTCCTTGACAGAATGATCCTCAAATGACTGGCCTTTTAAAAGAGAGACAGTTAATTATCAGAGGTAATTTGACCTCCTGTTGGGTCCTTAGCTTTGTGTCTGTATGTTGTCTGTAAATTCAGTACTTTAATAAAACAATTAAAATAAATAATTGGTTACTGTAGTGAGATCTTCATTAGTGTTATTTCTCTGATAATCTCAGAGCAGAGGTGCTTTAGGTGGAGAACAATCCTTCTTCCATTGAAATCAGTGGCAAACCCACAGAGAGTTTCTAGTCTGGTTTATGGAAACAGGATCTTACTCCTTTTAGGAGCAAGTGCAGCACTGCTATCAAGGTACCTTCTGCAGACAGGGAAGCCTGTTTCAAGTGACAGATCAAGACCAAGAACATAGACAAACTCAGGGTTTTGTCTGCTGGCAGAAGGAGTGAATGAGTAAATATTTGTCCCAACACCTAGTGTTATGAATCCTCCTGTTTTTACTTCTTAGATTCTAGGTAGGCAAAACCAGCTTGCTACATCTCACTCATCTGTTGAAGTGAAGCTGTGGAAAATTCCTGTTTCCAACAGGAGAAACTGCCTAAATAAGAAACAAGCTCCAGAGGTACATATGCAGCACAGCACTGCAAATCCTGCCTTTTTTGGAAACCTGTGTTAATTTATGCTCCTTCCTCTTCTTCTGCTGGGTATGGTGCTTCTGCTGAAAGAAAGTCCTTTAAGGGAGGAGCAGCACAGTGACCAGTATTAGCTGATGTGTTGAATTGAATTGATGTAAACTGAATGAACAAAGGTGAGAAGAGCTAAGATCACACACTCTCCATCTCTAAAAGCTGTGTTCTGTGTGGTGGTTTGGTTTGGAAATGCATTTTTCATATATCTAATAGAAAGAAGTGTTCTATTAATTTCTGGTTTTAGGTGGAGAGGCTTGCATTAGCCCAAGATTATCAGGGGAAAAGACAGTTATAGCAGCTAAGAAAGGCATGAATCATACTTATCAGAAATATGGATTAAAGAAATAATTAATCTCTTGGTTCTCCTCACATTACAATTCTTATTTTTATTCCTTGTTGGTACACAATTTTTAGCTTGGAAATCGTTTTTTTGTGGGAGAATGTGTCTATATTTTTAGGAAAAGTAGCCTCTGTTGCTGAGGTAAAAACCCACCAGTTTTTCTCACTTTAATAATGATATTGAGAAAAGAAACAACTCTGAAAGCAGAACAGTGTAGCAACTTAAAACTTTACTTAAAGGCTTGTTTTTGTTTAAAAAGCAAGTAAGTTATAAAGGTACTTGACAGAGCCCCTTTTTCCAAAAATCTTATTTTTCCAGGAAAGCTGATCAGTCTTGTCATCTCTGTAAACAAAAAAGAGGTCTCTTGGAAGCCTTTTGAAATTCATTAGGCAGTTACCTAATAGCAGTACTGACATGCTATGAGCCAGTGCTGAGGCACATAATTTGAAAGGCATGAGAGGAGAAAATAATAAAAGCATGGGTAAATTACATTCACATTTATCAAGCAAAGTTCTAGGGAGGAGATAGTATATTCACACTGATGGGAGCTCCAAGGTACAGCCCTTATGGATTCTTCCCTGTGGCAGGTTTCCAGGCTGACAAACCATCTGACTGGACTCTGTTGGGGTGGCCACTCCAGTGTCCCGTGCTCAAGGGCAGAGCCCATGGGATGGGCCATTGTCCTGGCTGTGGCCATAATAGGAGGCTGCATGACCTGCTGTGGCATCTGCTCCTGGTGTCCTCCTCCCCAAAAGCCCTTGGGAGGTGGCTCTGTGGGTAGAAATTGTGGGTTTATATCAGGTGACGTGGCGGTGAGGGATCTGTAGTTAAGGCTTCAGAAGGAAGAAAATGTATGCCACAGTCACACTGCCATAAGCAGAGCTTTCAGCCCTTCATTTGGCCTCCTTCAAATTCCAAAGGAAGAGCAGCACACACCCCTGGAAGGAGTCACAAGTCTGGAGAAAGGTGCCAAGGACAGATGAAACCTGCTCTGAAAAGAGCTGCTTTCCTGAGAGCATCTGATGTGGCTGTCTGGGATTTAGATCTTTAGGAACAAACACCTGTTACCTGGAACAAGGTTTGCCCTGGAGCTGATTTAAATGAGTATTTTTCCATCCTGTTCGAAGGGTGTGAGAGCAAGATGGAAGCTGGCAAACACAACCCCTCTGCAGGGTGGTAGGGGGTAGAGAAAGTGAGATAGCAAACATTCTAGAAGTTAGGTCTGTACCTCAGAACACTCATGATGAACTGAGCAATGCAGCAAACTGGTGTGTGGGGTGCTGCTTGGTACAGAAAATTGAAAAGTTCTGCACCTCAACTCACTGCCAAAACAGAGTACCAGAGAAGTTGTAGATCCCATCCGTGGAGATGTTCAAGATCTGGCTGGCTGGGTCTTCTAGCAACACTGTCTAGTGGAAGGTGTCCCTGCACTTGGCAGGGGGGTTGGAAGAACAAGATGATCTTTAAGATCTCTTCTAAACCAAACCATTCCATGGTTCTGTGAAAAAGCACAACTGGCTACAGGAAAGAAAATGAGACAGGGTTAAACACCATCAGAGGAGATTGATTTTTTCTTTCTCCAAGTATTATAACAGTCAGTGTAAATAGGATGCTTTTTTAGGGAGGCATATTGTCCATCAAAGGATGCCTTAAAATTCAAATTAAAAATCTGTCAGGAGTAGTATGTGATCTCAGCATGAGATTAGGACAGTGTTAGCATTAACATATTAGATGTTAGCAACTAGGTCATTGACTTCCACGGCATTTTTGTATGGTCTACAGAAAGATATATGTTAGTCAGGACATCAAATTTGCACCTATAGCCCACTATTTACTATCTAATCCACTGAGATTGTGCTCCTTTCTCAGTTGTATTGTATTTAAATTTAGATACCAAAGTACCCTCAACAATAGCATGAAACCAAGAGAAATTTTCAGATAGTATTTTGCACTCCAGACTTGGTACTGTTTCTGCCCTGGGTGGCTGTATCAGGAAATCCTGCAGCCTATTTCTTTAATCTGGTGTAATAAGCAGAAGAAACATTAAAGAGTGATGTGCAGGAAAGGGAATGAAAGTCAGATTCACACAGCTGGAGAGGACTGTGGTGCTGGGAAGCAAAGTGCACATGAAGCCAGACTGACATGCTGCATCCCTTGAAAAAGGGAATCCGAAATAATCTCTGAATTTGTAGAAGAATCAGATAAAGTTTAACCGAAGCCACCAAGAAATATTTCCAGTGCAGCAGTCTGCAGTCTCAGAGAACCCAGTCACCTGTAAACCTTGATGCTTAATTGCTTTCTCACATATGAAATTTAATTCAGTTTATCTTAATTTTCTGCAGAAGGGAGAAATGGTGATCTGCTTCTAGACAAGTCTTACCTGTATTTAGACATCAAAGCATTTTATACTATGGGGGTCCCCCTCAGCTCCATCAGCCTTAGGCCATCAGTGAACACAAACCTGATGGAGGAAATCAACAGTTTTCCTTGATGGGGCTCCTTCCTTGCTCAGCAGGAAGAAAATTCAGCAGGGTAAATCAGGTTCTCCCAACCTCTTCCCTGATAAAATCCTGGTGAGGTCAAAGAATGATTTCTGGTTCAAAGACCACTTTATTTTTTCATGAACCTTTTTCATGACCAAGTCAGTACACAGCTAAGGGAGGACACAGTGGGAACGCATTTTGAGTATGATGAGGATGGACTGTGGGCTGAGCTTCAGGTGTGTTCAGCTCAGCTCACCCCTGTGCATGGCTGTCTCTCCTCTACATCAGCAGTTTGTTCCACTGTCTACACTGGCTGCTAACGTCAATCATCTCCACCCTAGCCCTGTTAGCACTCACCATAGGAACCAGTACTTTATAAAAGATTTCCTTCCTGGATTGTCTTTCTGCCGTTGCTTTTGCTATTGATCCAGTCAAAGAGATGAGATCAAAAATGAGTGAAAGGACACACAGTGCTTCAGTTTTTAAAACATTTTTTTGTAACTTCAAAAATTAAATTTATGTATCATCCCCTGAATTAGATATGAGAGCTCTTTCTCTTTTCCTTGACCTGAAAATTCAATTTGAAATGAGAAAGAAGGGGGAAAATGTACTAATTTTTCTTTGTACACATTACAAAATTCTTTGGAAGAAGTGTCTGCCACAGGGGACTGTGTGTCATGAGAGTGTGGAGTATGTACAGCAGCACAGTTTACACTGGTGATTTGGGGTGGCCACCTGTTTCACCTTTGGCCAGAGATGATCCCAATTTGGCACTTGACCCACCCAAAGCAGTGCACGGTGGCTGTGGGGTGTCATGGGCACTGTGGTGAGCCACAACACCGTGTGCTCAGGCTGGCAGCTCCTGCGCCACACCTGCACCTGAACGTAGCAGAGCTGCTTGTCTCCTGCTGGCCCAAGAGGCAGTGGGACTTAATTCGTGCCCCAGAGCCAGCCCTCCTGATGTGACATCATTTCTAAACACTTCTTACAGCCTGGTTGTGTATTACCAAGGACCACTTGCTCTTGAAAAGGCTCAGATTTTACCAATGTTTCCTTAAAAACATGGCATGACATCCCTGACAGATGACCACAGGCTGGATAAACAAGAAAGATGTGATCAGGTGGTCTTTAACCTAGAATTGCTATAGATTATGTCAGTATTGACATTCACCATATTATATATATTTTTCCCTGCTTTTTTTTGGGTGGGGGGCAAAGGCAAGGGAGAGTGACAAATAAGGACATTCTGTTCCTTCAGGAGAGATCTTAAAGTGTAGGGTTTTTCTGCAGTTTTTTGTTTCTGAATGGTGAGAAAATGTGCAGTAATCTTATGCTTGTTATGAGAACTTAATTTCTTTTTCCATTTTAATTTCTAGTATTTTCTGCTATTTAATTCTGCTTCTTCTAGTCAGGTCAGTCTAACAATGTGTAATGCAACAGTAGCTCACTAATTTGCAGTAATGATTAGAAACTCTTTGGAAAATAATTAAATTTGCAAACTAACAAGTAGATAAGCAAATGGAAATGTGCAATCAGTCAAAAGGTGTGTTCAGCTCATTTATGTTGTCGTCCCTGATTTGCTGTTTATGACAATGGCATGTTTTCTAGCTGCTGTACTAAGGCAATTCCTCATGTTATGCTCACTAGCCCATGCGCTGTAGCTAGGAGAAATGATGCTATTAATAGGAGACTGCAGTACCTTCCATTAAATCTTAGATGAGAGGTGGAGAGGCTGCCAACTTCTGTTGCAGATTATAAAGTGTGCAGTCTAGCAAGTGCATATTAGCTAGATGCAAGTGCAAATATATTGCCATCTATGCCAGGTACATTAAAATGTCCAAACATCTACTTTTTGCCATTTCTGCTGCCATAAGGGAGAAATGAGCCATTTGGTGAAGCCATAACAATGGTAAGGACTTCTATCCATTTTCACCATGATCTCTGGTAATAATTGTTCTTAAAGAAATGTAATTGCAGATTTCCATCTTTGAGCAAGGTAGCATCTTAAATGTGATTCAGCTACCATTATAAACGGAGGTGGAGCATGAGCAAAATGGGTTGTCCAGAGGAAAATCTCCTCTCATGCAGAGAGGCAGGTGGCACTGACAGGTGCCAGAGTGGTGACAAAGCCTGCCAGACACAGCTGCTCAGGAGGTCACAGCGAGGTGGGGAGGTGCAGCATCTCCACTGCCTCTCTGCCATCAGCCACAGGTACTCTCCTGCCATGTGGGCTGCACAAGCTGCCTTCATATGGGGGTGCTGGCCTTCCTGGAGTCAGTCTTTCCAGAACCATTTGTATGGCTGTGGGGGTATTGCAACAAATGGGACTTGAATGGCAACAGCTGCAGAGCTGGTCTTGTTCATCACTGTTGCTTCTGGAAATGCCCAAAGACTCAGTGGTTCCCTGGCAACTCACCTTGCCATCATCTCCTTAGGGATAGCCTATAGTAGCTATTTTTTCCTGAAACTCAGAGCTGTTGATATGGGACAAAAGATCTGCAAAAACACCGGAATAAATGACTTACTATAGTAAATAACTGAATATTTCTGGATTTTTATTTTTTTGTGCAGCTCTGATGTGCTAGGTGCTGTACAAGCTCATGGAAGACCCAAAGCCTCTTTTGTGAATAGTTTTTATTTTCATGCCAAAAATGTTGATTCAGGTAATCCATAAAACACAAGTGCATATTATCTATATATTTTTTAACCTGACTAAAATATTAGCTCTATCATTCAAAATACAACCACAGTAATAGTTTATGTGTTAATCCACCATCAGGATTGAAATTATTTGTTGTTTTTAAATTCATCCCTTAGCAACCTGGCATGTTCTACTCCTGAAATAGTGAAGCTGACCTCCCATGGTGACATGCCAAAAAAAGTTTGTGTTTAAAGAAAATGCAAATTAATTATTGCTGGCTTTCTTCTAAGGTTGGAAGATGAAAACAGACTGCCAAACAGTGGAGCATATTGAAGTTTAGGACCATGATTCACAGTCATCATTCACTCTTATTCTCAGCGTCACTTCCCTACTGTCACACTTCTCATCTCTGTGTGCCATTCCCTGCCATGCAAAGCTCTCACAGAAAGCAGAAGTACTGGGCAACCTGCTCTGGTTTTGAGCTTCTTTCTTATTTGAGCAGGAGTTAGATTAGGTGACCTCCAGAAGCCCATTCTAACCTAAATTATTCTATGACCTGGCGATTAATGACCTCCCCTCTGCTTGGAAGCAGTAATTATAATCACACATGCAGACATCTGAGCTACGACACTCAGCACTGGAGCTGGACTTTTCAATGCACCTGTTGACTGCATTATTTTTCACTGAGATCTTGCAGAGTTGAAAAGTTCACACCAGTGCAGGTCCCCAGAGTCCTCCATCGGGAAGCAGATAGGTTTCACTACTGAGAAGACATCAGTGTTGGGAAACTTTTAGCTGTTAATGCCATAAAACCTGGCATGACCACTTCTCCCTTAGGACCAGCCAAGAGAGGATCTCTCTGCCACTGGCACTGCTGGGAGGTTCAGTCGTAGCTGTAGGATGTCTCACCTGAGTTCTTGCGGAAAGGGTGTGCTGAAGAGCCCACTTGGAGGAACTTCCCAACCCCTCTTCGCTCTTGTAGTCAGGATAGGATTCAAATCAAGTCAACAGAGATGAAAAAAGTATTTTTTAATTGAGTTTGCTTCACTGAACTGCTGATTGCAGCATGGTTTTAGCACATTAACAAAACCTGTGAGACTTTGGGCTTGACCACTTTGCAGAGGAAGCTTTAAACTTTTGCACCTACGTGAAAGAATAAAAAAAAGGTGTGTACTCACAGGTCTGCAATTTTAAATAAGGTTAGTATTTCGCTATCTACTTATGCCTAATCCTTGTGTACAAGAAAGGTTAATGGGATCATTGCAAGATCAAATGTTTATATGGATTAAATGTTTATAGTGGATTAACCTTAACTTCTAAGTAAGTTTTTGCAAATGTAAACTCTGCTCAGTATGGATACCTGCTAGCTACACTATGGCAATATGGAAAACAGTTCAAACCTTCAATAACTGACTGTTAAATTACAGTGATAATCATGTAATTTTTAAGCATCTCAATCCTTCTATATTGCCCATCACAACACAAGCACAAATGGCATATTCAAACTACAAAAAACTTGAGTGAGAAACAAAACTACCTTTTCAACCCACTCTGAATGCTGGCCTTGATATATTTTTATTCTCCTTTGTGGTAAGAATTTTGTAATTCCCTGGGGAAGGAGAGATTTTCAGTTTAAAAATACGATTTCCATGTGGCATCTTTATTTCTCATCTAGACTGATCTTTTTCTTCAAATTGTCTCCAAAATGTCACAAATGCTACAAGGACAACTTGTAATTGATGGGGATTTTTCTGCCTTTTTTGTTTTTGAAGGCTCTTCTGAAGGAGTCTTACATGATCCTGAAAGACAAAGTGAAGGCTTTGTGTTTTATTACCTCTAAAATGTAGCTTTAGATTGGGGTCAGCCACAAAGAGAAACATCATCTGACATTGAGGAGTACTCAGCATGGACAGGAAGCCTCTGGTGCTGCATTGGCCTTTGCAGGGTCACACAGACAGAGAACTGGGATGCAGTCAGCTCTCATCTATGCTTTGCTAAATTCCAGTGACTGCACTCACATCCTGCAGTCACTGGGATCCAAGAAGCCTGTGTGTGCTGATCAAGCTTTGAAGCTCATCTTAGCTATGTCATGTTTGTGAGATTACAGTATTTTTACTCCTTGCACATGTGCAAAATCATTGTGGATTATTCTTGCACAGAAAGAGTCACAAAGTCAATGGTTTTCTATAGGTTTGTCTTACTCTGGAATGTCAGCCCATTGCTTTTCTTTATATTTTCATTGTCATGTACATTTAACTGGAAAGCTGGGAAGGACAAGAGGGCAGGCTCATAAGAGAAATATTTAAATAATGACCTTTCCAAGGGCTTTTTTCCACAGTGCCTCCACCCAGGTTCCATTTTGTGCAGCCATGCTCAAAGTCCACCCCAAAGTATCAACTAGAGACCCGTTGCTGAAGATGAGGTGGAACTAGACAGGAGGAATCTGTACTTATCTGTTTGAAAGGAGTATCTGGTGAGGTTAAATTGAGATGCACAAGTCACAAACCAGCCTAGAAACAACTTTGCAATTGATTAATAAATAACTATTCTGGGGTGAGGGTGGATTTATTGGTTAGTGTCTATTTACAGACTCTGCATTATCAGTGTTATGATTCTAATGATTTCATATTGCAGTAAAAATATTTTTTCTTCCTTTATATGTGGAGAATGAAGGAGAATACAAGAACAAAACCAAATACCAGATCATGGATTTGTTCAGTTCTGAAAAAATTAAATGAGGAAGAACTCAGTGGAGGAACAATATTGAAAAAAGATGCTCATGAACATCAGGAACACCATGTGTATTAACTCTATCAATCTCTTTGGCAAAAGAATAGAAAAGTAAGTATAACTATTTTAAAGTTTTTATGCAACTTTAGTCAAGTAATATATTCTACCAGTTCCAAACTTATTCAAGAAGTCTTATTTGAACTACATTTCTTAATTTCCAGGTGTTAGGACAGATCTTTAGCAGATGAAAACTGACATAGCAGGAAGCACCTAGGGAGCATACTCAGGAGAGTAAAGTGAAGAAACTACATGTGTATTTAAACAGTTCATTATTTTCAGCTCTGCATCTGATGTCTTTGGCTGTAGACTAGTGATAACCTTGAAAAGGTTGAATTTTCACAGCAGAAGGTTGAGGTTTATTTCATGCTGTTTAGGGGTAACACATGCCTCATTAGCCCATAATAACCCAAGAAATGTTGTAAATGCTCTAAAGAACATGTTTTCAGTCCTTCAAGCAGAAACTGGTAAGAAAGGTCATATTCCTTAGCTCCTAAAATTGTTTGTATCCACTGTTTTGATCCCTGCAAAAGTATTGTCCTCTATATGGCCTTCATCATTATGTGAGTTCCATCACAAGAAAAAAGAGCTGGTTAAGGATATGATTGTATAATTCTGTGGCTTGAACTAGCCCTGAACATAACTTAGACCTAAGTTATGAGTTGTGTCCAAGGTTTAAATATTTAAACATTAAATATCTTAAATATGACTCCATGCCCTTTGGGAAGCTCTGAGGTACTTGAGGTGGCTGAGGAGGTGCACTTGTTGTGTGTCCAACTCCCTGATGAGTAAAGCTGTACACCTAAGCGTGTTTCTTTGCTAGCAGGGGCAGGTCATCGCCTGCATCGCCAGGGGGCCCACATTGGCTGCATGTGCCCTCAGCCAACATCTGGGGATGGTAAGGTCACAGCATCGTGGGGGTGAAACAAAGGACTGCTCCAGACCTCAGTGGATGTCTGAGGGGACATTGCTGTGGGAACCACCCAGGACACTAAAGGAGTAAGTACAACATGACCCTGCTACAGATTGTGCGCTCTTAAAAGAAGAAGCCTGCACTGGACTTGGGAGAGTCCTTCAATAAATATTCTTCCATGCACCAGTCTTACTTAGGTGTGGCTCAGGCAGCTACTCTTTATCCATCCTTCATGTTGCCCAGATACATAATTAGCTTTAGACCACTGTATTTGTATCATTTGATAAAGATAAACCTCTGAATCATCATCATATTAGAGGGAGACCAAGCCATATTATTCCTATAGTTTCTTTTAAGAGTTCATGAATAATCAGAGAGATAACAAGTCTGGCTATTCTCTATCATCTGCTGAGAAAGGTTTACAATCCTTCATTTAAGGTCTAGACTGAGAAGGCTACACAGAAAAAAAAACATTCAAAATCTTGAATGGTTTCCAAAGGATATCCATGGGCACTTGTGCATAGAACAAACTCTTGGACACCAAGATATTCCCTCACCTTGGTTTAAAAACTTATGTCAAATATCACTTCAGATTTCATTAGCTCTTGTAGATATTAAATTACTGTGTAGACAAGGAGATCTGCAGTGGGAAAGCAAATCTATTTCAGCTGACTTTCTGATGTTGGAACATTGATTACAAAATTCCTTCTTTCTTTACATGACCACAAAAGAAAGCTGCAAAAAAACAGAAGTTACCAATACTGTAAGAAGAAATATTCCTGGCATATCTCTCTTCTTCTCTCTCCTTACCTACAAGACTCACTTACTATGATGGTATCCAGAACAGAGATATACTTGGTTTTCCTCTCTGTCCAAGATGGATGAAATCTGGTTTAGTCTGTCCTCTTTTGTAATTCTTATCACCCTTTGGTTTGGAAGAAGCAGTTTGCAAAGGTTGCAAGCATCCTGCAAGTGAGATAAGAGGATTTATAACTATTAAGATACCAGCTGAGAATTTCTTCAGCTATTTCCCTGCTCTATTATCTACATTTTGAGCTTGACCTTTTTTGCAGGAAAATTGCTGAAGAAGATTTTTCTCTAGCATTTTTTCTGGAAAGTTATTTAATTTATTTTTTGTTTTTAATTTTTTGTTTTCTTTTTGCAAAAGTATGTGTTCCTTCCCTGAGATCTGCTGCAAACATTTTTAATGGAATTATGGCCAGATATAGAAGGCATAAGTATTTAAGAGGATATAAATACCCAGAGTCTTTCTAAGTAAAAACAGCCACTTCAGGGCTGCTGAAACTCACTGGATGTCTCTCTCTTTTACTTCAAAGCCAAAGTCCCCCAGGTCTGAGTATTTTGACTTTGAATGTGCTCCATAGCTGGAGTTCCTGTGTTCATCTCTCCTGCCTGAACCCTACAGGCACTGGGCAGAGCAGAAGTTCTCAGTGGGACCTTGTGTGGCACCACGCATGTACACACAAAACCTGGTCCCTCACAGAAAAGCAGAATAAGAGCAGTCATTGCTTGCCTTGTATGGAAGATATTACCATTTCCCATTATATCCATTGCCCATTCCCAGCCTACAGGAATCGAATTCCTGACACAGAGCCCCAGCTAGGAAGGCTGTAAGATTTCATAACCATGACCATTTCTAGTTTCTAGGTAGACCATTACAGAGATGCTCATGCCTGCAGACAATTCTGATACATAAGAGAATTTAAAGTGGGACTTTGCTAGAATTACCATGGGGCTCAGTGTTTAGCCCACAGGATTGAGACCTTTGTGCATAAATTTTTTGTGTAACTTGAAATAGCCTGTGTTTGGGCATCTGGTGTAAAGAGGGCCCATATAAAATGAAAAGACATTCCGGATTCATATATACTGATTTCCTTCACTCTCTTACAAATGCACTGGTGCACATTCCTGCCAAAGTAGTCATCTATATAAACGTAGGTATTAGAGGTCACACATATGGTGTTTCATATGGTGATGTGTATAACCCTTTTTTCATGGTATTTTACTGGGAAAACTAAAAAAAGTGAGATGGCTGATGAAGTAAGCTGAATCTATTCTTAGACAGAAAGATCTGTTGAATAAGTTTCTGTTGTTTCACTGTTGATATACCAGGAGTACTGAAATAGTGACACCAGTAACTCATGGAAAGTGCTTGTGATTATGGAAGGATCAAGGCTGCCTGGTAGTATGCAGGTTTGGGGAACTTCATTAGAGGGATAAAACATAACCATTTCTGGGGAATTGTGGGAATAAAGGAACAATTTCTTTCCTAATAAGAGCCAATTCAACATTTACATGGTTTAGCAACTGTAGGTGATTTGTGGGATTGTAGGATCAGTTAAAATGGGCTGGGAGGTGACCTGGTTCACACCTGCTCTAAGCAGGGTAAGCTATTGCATCAGACAAGACTGCTCAGGGATTTGTCCAGTTGGATCTTGAAAACTTCCAAGGAGGGGTACCGTACAACCACTCTGTACAACCTGCCCCATTTTCAGACTGTCCTCATGAGGAAAAAGCTTTTCCTTAAATCAAGTCTGAAACTCTCTAGCTCCAAGTATGGACATTTGTGTCTCATTCTCCCATCCAGTACCACCATGAGGAATCCAATTCTGTCTCCCTGATGACTCCTTGCAGGCACTAAGGGGCTGTTAGGTGCCCCTGTGAAGCTGCCCAGCTCCTTCTGCCTATGCTCATACACCAGGGACTCCAGCCCCTACTGCCTTGGAGCCTTCTAAAAGCTCTCTCCAGATTTCCCATGTGTTTCCTGCATTTCAGGGCCCAAAACTCAATGCCCTATCTAGAGTGATGAGTGCCATAGGGAGAGGGATGATCCTTTTTCCTTGGTCTGTGTGCCATGCCCCTGTTCACGCACACAGGAGCTGTTGGCTGCCTTTCCTGCTGGGCACCAAACATGCTCATGTTCACCTTGCTGCCTCCCACCTCCCAGGGCCTTTCCCACAGAGCTGCTCCCTAGTACTTTCATCTTCTTCAGGAGAAAATCTTAGATGATGCCCTTATATTAGGCCCCTATCTTGCAGATATTTATCTTTTCCACTATGTTGGGTGGAATACAAACTGTCATCCTAACATGCATTCCTCATAAAAGGTTAATTTAGTACCCTTGACTTTAGTGGGATGAGTCATGAGTCACGAGTTACTCATGTGCATAAATGTTTTCGAGATCACGCCTGGAGCATGTACCTGGGTTTGGAGGTCTTTTGATTGACAAATTCATTCTGTTCTCTTTTCTTTAAATATTCATTTGTTAACTTAAAAATCCACTTATTCATACATTACTCATTAAAATATGAATAAAGTTAGTTATGAAAGGTCTAACCTATAAAAAACCCACCTGCTTTTTTCTCAATTCTTTTGCAAGCTCTTAGGAAAAGTGTTATTCCCATTATATTTGAGGGATGCTAATGATTAACAAGGTTCATTATTAGCGATGTATGCTGATATTTCAGCACTTTGAAGATGAAAAATCTTGGCTTTTCATCAAAATGATTAAACTGTTATCTCTGTCCACTTCAAAATCTTTTAAATAAAAGATCATTTATTAGTAATAAAGGATTAAGCTGCATAGGAATGATGCATGGACATCTTAATTTTCATTGCTTAATAAAGCAAATGTGAATTCTCAGATTTCTATCCTTCAATTCTTTTTTTTTTTTTTTTCCCTTGAACTTCTCTCAAGGTCTCTCTATAATTAATTTCAGCTGGTAGCTAATTCACCTTAATTATTGCACCTTCCCAAGTACATTCTCTGACCAAACACAGCAAAAACTTAATATGCTGGGTCATCTTTGTGAAAAACATTCCAAGTTTGATGATTTCTTGATTCCTTGAAGCAAAATTGTTTGAGATGAATTTACCCAGGGAATCTTTTGCATTAGTAGAGAAAAGTGATGGTAACTGGTTTCTTTTTTTGACAGGTGGATGCCTTTGACTGGAGATACATTTTACCTCTGAGAATGAAGTCCAAAGACAGGATGAACCTCATTCTTGTTTGAAAGCAGAAAAAGACAACCATTTTCTTCCTCTTCTCCCTTCCTCCTCTCCAAGAGTTTGACTTGTAATCTTGACTCTGAGTCTAAGACACAGGTATCTCAGTGCACAGGTATGTTTCTTCTGCTCTGCGTGAGCTAAAGACAATGGATTGGGGCACCCATGGCTGTGGAACCACCAAAAAACAGGCTTTGCCTTCCTGTAGAAAAGCAAAGCCTTGGGGTTTATGACTTGAGGACAGTAACAGTGCTATGTATTATTTGAGGCTCCTTCCTTCCCCTTCTCCCTCCTTCTGCTTGATGATGTGGAAAGAAAGCTGAAACATATGTGGAATTTCACATGGACTTTGTTGCTATTTGAGGTCTTCCTGTTGGAATTAAAAGCATGGTCATTAAAATTTCATGATGCATTTCCAAGAAAAATGCACCCTGTTTAGTAAAATAATTAAAAGCCCGCATGGTCTCTGCAGTAAGTGGCTATGGAGGGATGAATGGGAGTGCTGTAGAGGAAGTGTGCTTGCTTTAATCAGCATTACATCAACCAAGTGGGATCCATGCGGGAGAACTGCTAAAAATCTATCATTTACTAGGGCTGCACCATTTTCAGACCCTTGGGGTGTGTGTTCCATGATAATTTTGCATTTCAGACACACTGTGGTTGTGTCAGACCAGAGTAAATATAAGCCATATACCTCCCCAGGGTGCTTATATAATTCTAAATAAATAAAAACTTCCTACAACAGAGTATAATACATCAGAAAACCACCCCTCTGACAGCCTTCAAGGTATTTCTGTCAGCCTCTGTGCTATTTTAAGCTCCTATATAGGTGGCAAATGTGCGTCTTGGCACTGAACCTCAGTGACATAAATGCTTCCTTTCAGCAGCAAACGATGTTGAAAGGGAGGGCAAGGGAGCTATGACACTCACCCCTCTGTACAGAGAAAGGGTGCATTTTCAGAATGTTTTTTTATCCATCCACCCCTACAGCCCTCTCTGCTCCTTCAAATGCATACAGACTACTCTGGGTATCAAACTGTATGTGGTGGCCACTAAATTACACTGATGGCTTCTAGGAGACTCAAGTCAGCAACAGGTGCCACCATGAGCAGCAACTTAAGTGTGTCTAAAAATGTGTGGAAGTGGGAGAGGTTTGTTATTGAATCCAAAGGCTCCCAGTAGCTCCTGCACATAGTGCTGAGGCTACCTAGACTATACTTTGCCAAACAGCAGTATCCAGCTGCCTGTTTTCTATCTTTCCATATTGCAGTATTCAAATTAATGGCACACAATATGTTCCAGAGCTTGTGCAGTGATCTGCTTCTAACTGTGGTTGTTCAGCACAAAAGCTTCTTCCCCACTAGAGCTGCTTCCAAACATCCTACAGCTGCTATGGTGACAGCAAATAGAACAATGAATTTCTTGTGCACAAACCTCATAACATGGATCTCTATAAGAGAAATACAGAAGGAGTTGAATTCCCAACACACCTTGTTGGAAAAACAGTGGCTTCTGGAAGCTGCTGTAAGATGCATTCAATTTACTTAAACCTTCTTTCTGCAGGCGGTAAAACATTCAACTCTTTTTTTAAGCATGTCCTGCTTGGTCTACAAATTGGACGCAAACCTTCAAAGAACTTTGTGTTTGATCCAGCAGTCTCTCTTAAGCAATCTGATTATTTAATTTTGGTTGCATGTATGAGGAGTCCCATTGAAGTAATCTCTATAAAGTAAAACAATGTCAGAAGTGTCTTAAGTGCAACAGTGTCAAAACCAGGCCCAGGAAGGTGATATTTCAGATACCAGGTCTGAAACCATTAAAAAAAAAATCCATAAAAAGCATAAAAAAAAACAGTTAAGAAGAAGGTTTTGGTGTATGTTTTCTTGTGTGGTGGCCTCTTCTTTTTTATTATTTTGGGTGACAAGGCATGTTTTCCTCTGCACTTTCCTCAGTACTTGGCAAGGTTTACATTTCCTCAGGGTCTTTTTCCTAGCCATGTTCTCCTGTCACAACCTACAATTTTTGTTTTGAGCTTAGTAGCAAAATGCACAGTAATTGGACTGCAGCAGCATATGATGAAGATTTTAGGTCTGCTTCACCTCTCTGTCTCCAAGACCTCTGCATGACCCTCCTTCCACAATCTCTGCCTTCCCTGCTTCTACTGGCTCTTGTGAGCTGTTAATCACATATTGTTTCCCTGACTCTAATTAGGGGGAGTCTAAAACAGGTTATTTATTCCAGTAGTTTCTGGAAACTGTGGGCATAATCTGCCCTGTACAATATAAGAAATATTACTGTGAAAGCAGGGTCCACAGACAGATTTGGGAAGGGGACTTTCCTTACAGATTTTATAGGAAGGTCTATGATATTTATTCCAAGGATATTTTTGTGCAGTTTGACTGAAAGGACATTTTTCAGAAAGAGCATTTTTGTAGTATATGGAACACTTACTTATTTTTAGGCATGGGGAATTTCGAATTTGGCAACTATTTTCCATGCTGCCCCTGGCTAAATTCCCACTACTGGCATAAGTCATGATAGCAAAATGCGACCTCCCTTAGCTATAGAGGAGAGTTGCTTGCTTGGGAAGAATTCAACAGCTTTGGATGGAAAGTTCTTTATATTTTCTTTCAATAGTGCCACTTTTAATGGCTTTGCAGTTCTCCAAATAAATGAAACTGTAAGTCTAATTTCTAAACTCAAGAGTACACATGCATTTTTCAAAACTTAGCTCTTAGGCAGGAATGTTATGATTTCATAGAGCGTCCCCAAGTCATCTTGGCAGTCTTGTACCTGTGACCCAGGGTAGCTGCTTTTCTTCCTCCCCTAAGACACCTCAAGACACACCAGGCTGTGTGTCTTTACTGTACCTGGGGTACACACATGATGTTACTCTGAGCTGCAGAGCAGTGCAGGAATTAGCCATGCTCACCCACAAGGTAAGCAACTGGAAAGAGAAGGATTTTAGATGGTAACTACTTATATGACTGTATGTGTATGATACTAGAGAACTGGTAATTATCTGATGATTTTACAGATATCAGTTAATTTTCTGGAGCATGAACAAGTATCTTTCTTCACCCAGTTTGTCTGAACAATTTTATTTACCTTTCAACCTATATACTGCTCATACTAGAGCTCCTTCCCTTACAGTGAATTTGCAAAATTTTTTCTTTCTGGAGAAAATGTTACTGTAGCCTGTTCTTTGAGGAAACAAAAATTTTAAAGTTAGTGATTTGAAAGCTCACAAATATTCACTGGATTTATGTCTTCTAGGCATTCTCCTTATCTCACTGCTTGTTTCTCCTGACAACCCTCTTGTACTCTTGCAGTGAACCCTTTTTTATGTAGATCAAAATACAGTACTCATAAATTACTCCAGAACAGCTCCATTTCAGTATGTGTTTTCTGTCTAAGGCAGCCAAAAGCTTTAAGATGTACTCAAGACTGTGTCATTCATGGCAGGAGTCTGGCTTAGTATTCAGCCAGTGTACTCTAGTTACAAGTTATTTTTTCAGTCAGTGTTCTTAATCACTCCAAAGTCTGAAATAGATTAACAGATCTAAACTCATTAAAGACACCAGTTCCAACCTTAAGAATATTTATGAATTCTTCAGATCATCTTCTTATCTCCAGATTAAATATTTGTTATTTTCAAATGCTTTCTAAAATTACCTTCATCGTAGGTGTTTGGGCTGCTTTTGGTATGACCCCCATTTTTTTTTTTTTGCCATTAATCATAATCATGCAGAGAAAGAAGTATGCTCACTAATCATGGCTTTTTATTCCTTTTTATTGATAATCAAATTTTTTTTACCTTTTTGAGAAGCATCTCAGTGTAGAGTCAATGAGGGATTTATATCATGTTGTCCCCATTTCAGTGTGTGGGAAAAGAATAAAGTGAACAATGTACAAAGACACCACATGGTGATCGATTTTGCATAAATAATTTGGTGAATGTTTGTGGAAATGGAGTTGATCAGTAAAAATCAACCTAATTTGGCAGGTCCTATCAATGCAAAATAGGGCTGCATTTACTGGGAGAAATTATTCACAAAATTTCTCACTACCTAAATTCTGTTTCTCACACTCTGACTTAAAATAGATTTACATTGGAAGATGTCTCTGCTAGAATCAAATTGCCTCCAGTTCTTTACAGAAAATACAAAAGGCTATGTAATTTTAATGTAAATTAAATTTATCATCTTTCAGCTCTCCTGCCCCATTGATATGGCATGTCAAAAACACTCATCACTAAGGGGTTTCAGTGGCAAAGCATTTTATAATAGCTAATGAATCCAAAATAAAAAGTGCATGGAGGCTGATCATTCTTTCTTTCTCTGACCCTTCAGACTTTCATATTTCTCTTAATTCCTTATCAGAAAATCAGTAAACACCCGGAGTATTTTCAAAACATGACTGGTCTTTTGTTAGACCATATAAGTCAGATTCATAGATTTAATAGTGTTCATAGTTTTTTCTGCCTTTCTGTACCTCAGAATCTTCCCACTGAACACTTTTCAATTTAGGATCTCTCTACAAAAGTTTTAGTTTACCTGACACAAGCACTTTTTAAGAAATGTCCTATGTGTTTACTAAAATACCTGTGTAAAAAGGTTAGTAGGTGAGACAGACACAATGTTTTATCTGTTAAGAAATGAAAATAGAAATTCAGAAGTCTGTGGGTTTTCTTTCTATAGCTTACCTTGGAATACACTTTAATAGTACTTCTAAAATGCAGTATTTTTTTTTTTTTACAGGAAATGTTACAGGAAGCTAAGAAAATTTCCCTTTTTTCTTTGTGTTCATTATTAATATGCATGAAAAATTACAACCTTCTCTGTCTCCCCCTCCCAGAAAACCCCCCCTGCTTCAGAAATCCATTTATACTTAGACGGAAAGAGTAGTTTAAAGCATACCAGAAAATAAGTTAGGTGATCTGAAACATTTAGAGTAAAAACATATTTCCAGAGCATGCCTGTGTTTTAAAAAAGTTTCTTTAGACATTATGGAGAATAAGAAATATTTTGCTTTGTTTTCCTTTAGAATATAGATCATATTAATGCTACCATTCTTTACAGACACAAACAAAAAATCCATTACGTGCAAGTAAAGTAAGAGTATGATTAGAGTCAAATAGTTCACTGGTTTGAACATTAAAAATATCTATGTGCATGTTAACTTGACAACTGATTGGGGTATAACCCTGGCACACAAGTCCCTCAGTCCCAAGTACTGTATAGCCATTGCTTCATGTCATTGACTCAAACCACATTATTACATGAATGCATTACTGCCACTCAAGTGAATTATTGATCCACATAATTCCTGTCCTTTGTTACTCATTCTTAAACTAGGTCATCAAAGCGCTGTGATTACAGAATATTATTGTTCTAGACTGATCTGTTTTTACTCTTATAAATTACTGGTCTGATTTTCTGAAGTTGATTTTTTTTGCCTTTTTTGGTGAATTCCATTTTCAAACTTTTTTTTTTCAAACTATTTGGTTTATGTAATTTTGTCATCATAACAACATTGTAGGTGATCAGAGAGATGTAGTGTTTCTAAAGGACCAAGAAAAAAACACTTAAAAAAGAACCACTTTCCCTTTGATCAGCAACCCATAGAAACCTGCTGGCTTCTTTAAGACTTTATAGCTCTTTTAATTAACTTAGTACCGGCTTTGCTATTATACAGAACTAAACCACTGTAAGAATGTTAAGGCGATAATAAACATCTCATTTAAATCCACTAAAGAGAGAAAAAAGTAATTTACAGCAAGATCTCTGTCCTTAGCTTACCCTTTTGTGTCAAACATTTGGAGAACATCTGGGAACTGACACAGTTTTTCTTAGGACATAAAGGAGTCCCTGTGGAGGAAGCAGGCTCACTTAGTGAGTGAGATGAGAAACATCCATTCTTTGCTGCCTAAAATATGTCTAAGAAGCTGGGATCAGTATCAGCTTGCAACATTTTCTTCATTTCCATTTCCTTCTTTTAGTGAATGCAACCCCTGGTTTAAGAATTACAGAAACCTTCTTTTTTTTATTAATTTCTTATATTTTTTCAGCTGAAGCCTCAATGCACTGATGACTTTTAATCCATGGATTTCCAAAAAGGAGGAAAATTTGACTCAACTAAATTCCTTCTGACTGAAAAAATGGTGTTATTTCTATGGTATTGAAGAAAAAGAGATCTCATTATTTTAACAAGTTTCATGGTTACCTTTAGGCAAAGAAGGGAGGAGTTTGGAGAGGTCTTAGGAAAGAGGGTTGGAAATAATCCAGAAATCAAGGAAGCCTGCTTCCCACAACAAGGGATTTTAGAAGTTTATTTATTTTTTAAATAATCGTTTGAGAGACGATTTGATCAAGTGTGGCAAATACCTCCATGAATAAACAAGTGCAGGTGCTGTAGAGGTTGTTCATCCACTGATGATCAGCAAGAGGCTGAAACTAATCATGTTCTAAATGGAAAAAAATTGGAATTTCTGGCCATGATTGTACCAAAACTCAAATAGAGGGATAGGATCTTAGTTGCTTAATATGCATAAATCCTGAATAGATACATTTATCAAAATTACTCCCTAACTTTGTCAGATTTTGCAGACATAATGCAGGCAAGTGGACTATTTGATAAGCCCTACATGTCCTGACAATGCCTCCTACCACAGAGCTGACCTGAACAAAATTTTTCATCTCAGATGATAATATTTAAATTTAAAATGTGCATTCCGAATTAATTTGATAAGCAATGATCTTTAAAGTGCATTAGATGCTTTTCCTTTAATAACTTAATTTTTCAGTGGCTAAGTTAAGCCTACTGTTCTATCTTTATAGCCAGATTTGCAACGAGGAAGTTGTGCAGGGTGCCCCATGGTCTAGCTGAAGGTCTGCACATTCAGCAGTGTCCATCCCAAACCCTGCCTTCCATTCATCCCAATCTGGGACCATTTCATTTCACACCACTTCACTTTGTCTGGTTGGTCTTGTCCTGGGAGCTTGGAAACACTCTGAATGCTCTTGCTAGGGCATTGTCATTGTAATTAGAGAGTGGCAAATTGCTCTGCAAGTGCACAAGAATACTTACATGGCATCTGCTGTGAGAAGATGAGAACTTCTGAAAAGAACCTGTCTTCCCCTGAAGGCCAAAGATCCTTTGGGGATTGATCCTGCTGGTAGCTGACTACAGAGACATCTCTTTGGCAGGCACTAGGGAGTGCCTCTTTGGGGAAGCAGCATGAGGGATAAGAAGGCACCTGAGGACGTGGCATTTCTTGCACAGCTCCCTGAAAGCCTGAACCCCTTCAAGATTTTCTGTAAACCCTGTAGAACCGTCTCTTAATTATGATTTGTGTTAATCCACTCAGAAACAACAGTAACACTGTATGATTTGTCACTATTATCAGCTAACTAAAGCAGTTTCAATATTGGATTGAATCAATCCAGAGGATTGAAAAGACTTGGAACAAGATGTGTAAATTCCAACAATGGATAAATTAGAGGTAATTGTGAGATGTTTCTGGATAGTCTGTGAACAGGAGAAATAGGTAAACTCATTAAGATCACAATTCCTTGCAAAATAACTTTTTCAGTCATATGTATGAAACATCATACCCAGACAAATTGTCTGCTCTTAAACCTGTTCCCTAATGCAGTTTTTCTGGAATGGGGCAGGGTGTTGCTTTACCCTCACAGCCCTGTCACTAGACCCAGTAGTCTCATTGCAGAAATGTTGTGCTTTTCTGTGCTGTGTTAATAGCTGTCACTGTTGATAGCCTAAAAGTACTGCTGTACTTGGCATTTTCATCTCTTCCATCTTGCTTGCCAATAGCCCCAAACTGCTTGCTGAGGTGGAGAAAGAATTTAATTAATTCAAGCTCCATGATGAGACACATACCTGGATTCTACGACTAAATTTATTTGGAGTTCTTTCTCTTGCTGCTTGCTGTTGTTTCAAGAGAGGTTGAGATTCTGATGCTGATTATTATGCTGATGTTGGTGATTATGGCTGTTGTCAGAACTTAAAAGGAAAGTAGCTCTTTTCAAAATGTGATGTGGGTGCCATGATTATATCACTCCAGCAGTTTCATTCCATTGAAACAGTGATGAAATTAGCAAAGCATTGGCTCAGAGTTCTTACTTGTATATGTTCTCTCACAAAATGTAGGAAATCAACGCACAAGAAAGCAAAATAATGACATTAATTGTACTGTGACTTTGGACTAACACAGTAGCTTTCAAATTCAAGTGCCAACCTGTGCTTCCAAACTGTCATTGAATGAATTGGCAGTCTTCCTCTTTTTTATTTTAATGGATCACTTGATCAAAACAAACAAGTTGCAAACCCAAAAGTTGCTTATATTTTTGTTAGGAGGCAAAAATTTTACGTGTCCTACTTCTGTATATACATGATTTGTACAAGTGTCCAGAATGCTTCATTGACTCCAATCCACTTCATAGTCCATTGGGTATGAAATAAAACCAGAAGAAAATTGACATTTACTGTCACCTTTTCACTTGAAGGGCCTATTGTGCATCCCAAATATCTCTGAAGACACAGTAATGCATTACAAGGCCATTCATCACGGGCATGAAATCACTGATGGTGTTACACAGATGACTTTAATACCATAGAGATTGTCTCTGAAGTATGAACTTCGTGCTCACGATGATAAGAAGGAGTACTGGAATGTCTGTGGATTTTACCCAAGGAAAGCAAGAACAGAAAGGAGTGGTAGGAGTAGGTTGCCACTCCTGCAACTTTTGATGTATGGTCTTTGTGGCTCAGCCATGTGGGTTCATGGGAGAGGATTCCAGAGTTGGGATTGTTTTGACATCCTGAGAACAGTAGGAATATTCACTTGCTGTTCGCACAGATTAAAGTGGGAGAGGAAGAAAAAGAGTTTTATTGAGAAGATGCAGACGACAACAGGGAGGTCATTTCCACTCCATACACCTTGTTAGTTAGAGCTTTACATCCAACTTGCTTCTGGCAACTACAAAATACATAATAAAATTATTAACAGTTCATTGCTTCCAGCTGCTCACAAGAAACAGATGCAGTTGTGGACCTATTTAGTCAGCAATTCTTCCTTCCCAGTTATACCTCATCTTGAGCAGGGAATATTTGAATAATGAATTGTGTATTTGACTATGAAGTAGGACAGATATAAATAAAATTATTCTCCTCAACTGCTGCATTTTACTAAGAAGCACTTTTACAGTTAAGCACAGGAGATTTGGGAGAAGCACATTGTGAGGAATGTGCAGTTTTGGCTTCATTCATTTGGGATGTTTTCTCTCACTTGCATCCAGTGTGAGATAAATGTGCACAGCAAGAAGAGTTCTTTGCCCTGACATGAAATGGCTGCTCTTGCCCTCCATCCTGGGCACACTCTTGAATTTTGTTACCTGCCTGAATCTTTCTTTTTCCTTTCCAGATGAGAGACAATAGCATACCCATACCTGTGACCCCTCTGCCAAGGCATCTCTCTAGAAATTTTTGTTTGAAATGTTGCAAATCCCCTTTTTTGAAATGTGTTATGACCCTAGCATATATCCACTGCAGAAACATTTCAAGGGAAATCACTTGAGTTTCTAAGCCTATTAAAAACATGATTTACATGTCCTATATCATTCAGGGTAAAATATTTCCCTTTGCTGTAAAGTATCTAATTCTGTCTGAAAGTAGGAGCCAGTAAAAGAGGAATTTTTCCATTGACCATTGACCTTCATATAAGGATAGCCAAATCAGCTTGGTAAATTAAGCCTTGGATAAACACTTTTCAAGATTTTAGAACTCCTGTATAACCCAACTGACAGAAAATTGAGAGGTTATTCAGATAGTCAATTACATCTTAAATGACAAACAGGCTGGAAGCATTCATAATTTAGAATAAACTTGTAAGTCCCAAAAGAAAGAAAAGAGAAACTATTTTAGGTACATTTCTACTTCAAATTAAATAGTCATATAATGGCTAGAGCTATGCCTGCAGCTTACATCACAAAAAAACCTAAATGAAATAATAATAGCAAAAAATGACAGTAATACATTTAGACAGCCTTATTTAAAGAACCAGGGGACTGGAAACAAATGGTTACAGCTAGAGATATAAATAGTCCAGGTAAAAGATAATGATAATAATGAAATATGAAACACCAGGATAGGAAGAATTATAAGTGGCAGCTCCAAATGCTTTTATTCTGCAGCTCCCCTTGTCCTGACTGTCCAAAGAGGTGCCTGAGAAGGTCGGCATCGTGGTGCTCTCACAAAGGAATCCCCTGAAGCTGAGCACTGGCTGGCTCCTCCCCTGTCCTGTCACTTCTCCTTCAGGAAGGACCTCAGGGAGTCCATCTTGGCCACCTTCTTTCGAGGAGATTTTGGGAATTTTTAATCAGATGTGATTTGCTTGAAACTGACCAAAAGGTTCAGACAATGATTTGGAGGCAGGAGAGACACAGGCACTCAGGCAGTGATCAAATACATCTAATTACCTTGGGAATGCAGGTGAAAAGTAATGCCCCAATTAAGAATTTAATTTAAAAATTCTTTTTCTTTTGTATTCTCTGTGACTCTTTGAGCTTCTCAGTCTTGGTTATGAAAGGTAACAATCAGTGTATACAAATATCCAGAAGGGGATTTCCAAAAGAAGGGATACAGCTCTTCTCAGTGGTGCTAGGCAAGAGGACAAGAGGTAATGGGCAGAAACTGAAATTCCATAGGAAGGGGATGGGCACAAGAAGTTCCACCTGAATATGAGGAAGAACTCCTTTACTATGTGGGTGATTGCACATGAGAACAGGTTGCACAGAGAGGGTGTAGAGTCTCTCTCGCTGGGGATATTCAAGAACTGTCTTGACACAATCCTGCTTGAGCAGGAGGTTGGACCAAGTGCCCCACTGGTGTCCCTCCCGACCTGACTGGTTCTGTGATTCTGTGAGTTTTATAAACAATCCAGAACAGGAAAGTAAGAATTGTGAGGCTGCAGAGATTCACAGATTCATCTTACAGTGACTCATACATTTCATTCTTTCATTACCTTGCCTTTTCCTTAAGATACTCAAGCTGACTTCTGCTGAGAAGGACACTTTTTCCAAATTTGCTAACATCTGCTCTTCAGGGTTGGTAACACCACATGGTTTTGAGAATCTTCCATTTAGTGTGCCAGAGACAATGTTTTCTACTCTGGAAAAATTATTCAAAAAATGGGGAGAGTGTGTTACGTCAAGCCAGTGTTACACTAGTCATAGATTTAGCATTGAGCAAGATTGAATGATAAAATGACTTGTTAGTAAGAAAACACAAATTTGCTTCTATGAAATGAAGTTTTAAAAATACAGCAAAATTATTGAGTTCATGCTTAATATAAGAAACTTTCTGTGCTACTCCAAAATTGTCATGGCTTTGCCGATCAGCCCACACTGGCCTGTGCACCCTGCCCTGTGCTTGTTAGCTGCTGGGAAGCTCCCAGAACTGTGTCTTTCCTACTCCCAGCTGAGGCTGAAATGTCAGGCTAGAATGCAATTTCTCTTTTTTTCTTTTCTCATGACCAGCCATAATCCTGAGTTCACATTACCCTGCTTTTTTGAGGGCTGTGATTTGGATTCCCATTTCCATTTTTAACTAGAAGAAACAGAGACCTGGCCTTAAGTATCAGTCTGTTCTGTTCTGTTTACTGGGCCCTTAAAGCAATCCATAGACAGATCAACCTATTTTGTCAGGAGATACGAATGTACAAGATTTATTACACTTTTTTGCTATACTCATGACTCTACATATGACAGTATATCTAAAGGATGACAGATATGAGTGGGGGTTGTTTGGGTGGCACAGCACAACCATATGCTTTGTGTAATAGAATTAACAGAGGTTTACCACTCTGCAGTTGAAATTGTTTTAGGTCTTTCCTTAGAACTCAAACTTTTAAGGGCTACAGACACTTTTATACCTTGAGCTTTAGCAGGTACAGACCTCTGATTCTCTACATAATAATATGAACTCTGCTTGAGCATTAATTCTGCTTTTGACTGTGGTTTGAACAAGACAGTGTGGCCAGGCTGTTATTTAATTGGATTTTAGACATATCATTTAGCCACGCTAGATGACATTTTCTTGGAAAATTTACTAGAGTGCCTTAAACTGTAAAACCTTTGAAAAGCATAGATTTTGCAAATTGTATCCCTTGTACAACCATACAAGGGATATCTATAAATACAGGTCACTATTAAATCCCTTCAGGAAATATAAACAATGGCCACTGAGTATGTTTGGACAGAATTGGGTACTTTGGGTGAAATGGCTGCAGCAGCATATGGTGTGGTGTGTGTTACTAGCTGTTGACTCCCTTGGTTGATTACAACAGCTTTCATGTCACTGCTGAGCTCTTCTGAAGGAGAAGATTTTGGGTGCATGCATAAATATTAGGATGTCACAGTATAATTTATTTAAATAATCAGTCAGCTAGCTGATAGCTGACTGATGATATATCTGAATTAGAGAGAAATAGATTGAAGGTAAATCCTGGCTTGTTAGCTGGAGTGCTCACCAGTTAATGTAAGGGTCTGAGTGTCACATTATCAAAATGGTGTCTGCTGGACTGGGTCTCTCAGGGCATGCAGGCACTAGGAGGTTAAAACATGTATCCCATGTAGATTTCAGCTTCAAGCAAGGTTTTAGGACCAATGCTCAGTTCTACCACAATGTCTCAAGCCATGTCCATCATCTTTCAATTACGTGAATACTTAAGTATTTTTTTTTGTAAATGGCACTCTTAAATATAGTGTATTAGATTTAGACCACCGTAGATGCTAAAAACTTCATTGCTGACCTTTAGCACCTAAATCAAAAAGTACAGCACGTACATGGCATTGAATTCAAGTCTTTTGTTGAAAGTAATGGAGAGGGTGGGCTGGAATGAATGGACCCACAGGAAAATGGAGTAATGGAATTTCAAGAAGTGTACAATTAAATACTGAGCTCTCTGAATGATGAGTAACTGTATCATTACAAATATCTGCTGGCCAAGGCATTGGCATGGAGAAGTGTTGCTGCACGATGAAATATGCAAGCAGATCGAAACCCTGCTGCTTGCAGGGACTTCATGCAGAGATAGATGGGGACAGAACACAAATTTCTTTGTCATGATGGAGCAGTTTCAACCCCTCCAGCAGCCTATCATTAGACTGGTGGAAACAAAAGCTTGAGACACACCTGGCTTTTACACTGTGCTGTAAAGGACACAGCACTAACTGGGTGCCTGGCTCCTTTGTCCCCTCCTCACAGCACCTGCCCTCAACTTGATGCCTGACCTCAAGCATCTCTGAAGAAGCTCTGTGGGCCAGCACAGCTGTTTGCTGGTGCTCAGGTGGAGCTAACAGACCCAAATCAGCAATTACTTTCTAAAAATGACAATTTCAGCCCTCTTTTGAAAGAAGGCAGCCAGGTAAACTGTTACCGTGAAATGTGCTGTAGCTGTGCTTAGCACGATATGCTACAGTGAATATTTTGATTTAGCTTTCACAGCCCTGAAAACAAAACACAGGCAGTGTCTGGCGGTGCAAGAGCCATGCAAATTTCATGAGTAGGGAAACAGCAGATTCCTGCACTTCTCACGGACACTGGCTTAGTATAGGCTCTCGCTTGAAAAACAGCCTGAGAGAGAGGGGGGTCGGAAATCCAGCCGCAGAAAGAAGCAGCAAGACTAAACAGACCGGAAACTGGCATTTTATGAAGGATAGGAAATGGAAAGATCCTCTTCTGCCTTTTCCAGTGGCATATCACACATAGTTACATCTGTGGTGTATCACCCACAGTAGTTTAGCTCCAGGGGATTCTCCAGGGATGCCTGCAGGTCCCTGAGGTTGGTGCTTCAGGTCCACATGCATAAGCCCCCATCTTGTATCTAGATCTGTCTCTATATATACCAGTAGCAGATCTGTCTTTCTCCAGCTGATTCTGGAATTAACGATGGTGTGGCAGAGGGATTTACTTAGCGAAACTCATTAAAAAATAAAGCAGCCTGTGAGAACATGGTAATACATGGTATAGCATATCTGTAAATATGGGCCATGACCAAGGAGTATATTAATGTAATTATCTTGATATGATAATATTTTTTCCTTGTTTACTGATTGGTATTTAAATTTGTGGGACATTTGCAAAGACCTTTATCTAAGTGCTCATAATACCCTTCCTAAAAACTTCAGATGTTGTAAGAAAAGAGAAACTGACTATTGCCAGGGCAAAATTATTCCATCTATTTTACAGCCGAGAAGGTAAGGTGAGGGTTGATTAGGCAGCCTGCTGAAGACCAAGCACCAATGCTATGTCAGTGAGTTTTTGTAACAGAGGTCTTATGAAATCCTACCTGATGCAGCCACATCCTAGACAGTCAGAAATAATGTACAGATATATACAGCAATTCCAAACATCTCCTGGGGCAGAGTGTGTGCACAGGAATAGCAACACTATGCAGCCTGTGGAGATATCAGTGAGAAAACCAAATTTAGAAAAACCGAACCCTTTGCTTTTTGTTTGCTCAGGTTTTATTTGATTTCTTATTTTTCTTAGTTTCTGTTTCCCCTGGAGTACTGTCTTTTCATCTTTTATCTTTGTAACAGAACGTTTAGTTTTCAGTAGTCCCCAGCATGCAGTTCCATCAATAAATATTTTTACACTTGATGACTGTGATGAGAAGTGTCCAATATCAACCTGTTGATCCCGTTCTTGCATGAGAAACTTCAGAATCCTGATTTTTCTGGGCATATGTAGTTACTGTGAAAAGTAAGTACGGCTCCTAATTTGGCCTTACCTTTGCAGCATTTATGCCCAGTAAAAATTTCTGGAAAAATATTGGTACTTACAGATTAAAACATAATAATCTTGGGGAAATTTAGACAGAAAGATGATACAATTCTTAAAGGCTTAAACAGCAGCTTTTAGCTCTACATTTCCATTGCTGTGTCTGTCATAGAAATACCATTTAGTATTTTTCTTCTCTTATCTCTCATTTATTTCCCAGCATTTTTAGTGATGCAAGACTTGTTGATACATGTGAGAGAAAAATGATATGAATGCTGGTGCAGAAAGCATGGTTGTAAATGATGTTCATGCTTTCCATCAGGTTGCTTTTAGTTCTGTCAATAAGTCTCAGTAATGGAGAAAGATGGCATGCTTTTCAAAACACACAAAAAAATCTGTATTAAGGTTACACACTGTGCTGCTTGTGCAGCAGACAGTCCTTGTCAGAAAGGACTGCTACCTATGCAAATGGATTGAGCTCCTTAGAAGCATCAGAAATTATGTTCTGCAAAACTGCCGGACTGTGCTTCCTTCTGTTTGTGCTGTCTCTGGGGCCTCGGTGCATACTACAAAACAGTTAGAAAAATAAGTAACTTGAGTCCCAGTGTGCCTCAAAGGGAGGTATAATGAAGCTGGCTGTTTCAAAGCTCGTCTGGCCTTTAATTAGCTCCTCTACAGAGCCAAGCACACCCTGCACTGTGCAGGAAGGAACAGTCCTGTATGTGTTTGGACCACACGGCTTCCCACCCCTCTGCTGCTGGTCTGGGGGCTGCTCGCTTGCACATCCCCCTGTGCATCCTCCGTGCTGCGGCTGAGCTCCCCAGGGAAACACACGAGGGCTGCACTGAAGGTGGCACCAGGAAGGATGGCACAGCTCCCCTCAGGATTTTCTCCCGTCTCCTCTGACTCAGCAGCTGAACACTGGGCACGTCTTTTGTTTACGAGTTTCAGGTTTCCAAAGGTCTTTGGACTGGGAAAACCAAACACCTGTAGAGGTCTCTCTTCACTTGGTCAGAGGAGATTTATCTTCCTTCCACCAAGGCTCCTGCCTAGAGCACGTGTTCTGCAAGTCCTCTCCAGAAAAAAAGCTGATAACGTGATTAAGCTTTCAGAAATTATCATTTCACAGGTTGGAGGTAATTCATACAGAATCCGTACTATTCAATTTATTCTGCCATTTTTGGAGTGATGAATTCACGACACACAGCAGTAATCTTCAAACAGCTACATGTAAACCATGTAATAGCTGGATGTTCTAATGGGAATTGACAGCTGACATATACCAAAAGTGGTATTACCATGGCCTGAAATTGAGGGAATTATGTGACAAAATTAAATACTTGCATGCTTCCAGGCAGAAGCTCTGATTTTAGTAAGGAACAAAGAAATACAATTACTGCACAAAAATTTCCTGTCTGTTAAGTTTGATCAGGGTTTTATATCTACAATATACTGCTTCAAACTATGCCACCAGGTATGCATGTAAACACATTCATCTTGATTGTGATGGATGTCCCAACTTGCTTTACACAAGAAGCAACACAATTTCCTGCAACCAGCAGTATCTTTGAGTAGGAAAAAAAACCCAGAACAAATGCCCAGCTTTCTTATTATTTAAACAGGCAGCCATTTAAAAATACTTATTTTTAAAATTTAGTTTAGCATACAGGAGTCATTTGACAGGATTTTTCTTCCATCATAAAGATTTTGAAGACCATTTTATCACCTTAATTTGGTATCTCTGATTTATACCTTTTTTTACCCTGTAAATATATGTTTGTCCAATCCTGAAAAAAGAAATCTGCAGCAGTGCTGTGCTCTGCTTTTTGACAAGTGTATTTTGTAAGTAAAAATGGTGAGCTTCTTCAAAAGGGATTCCTGTAGGTGGACTCTGCAGTAGCTGAGGTGAGAAAGAGAAGGAATTCAATAGGTGTCAGCCTGTTTTGCTTTCCAAAGTGGCAGGTTAGCAAGGATGAGGTGGTGCCTTAGACATACTCAAAATATCTTTCCAGCAGGGGGATGTAGAATTCCAGTTATTTTATGTGCTGCAAGACTGGTGGGATGATTGTTTTTCTATGTCACAAATACCAGAATGGATCTATTACAACAGAGAACAAAATAAGAGAAAAAAACTCAAGCAAATTTGTTTGAAGAATTCCCAAATCTGAGCAAATGTAAAATTGTTTATTTTCTCGTAATCTGAATAAATGATGACTAAGAAGGCATTTTAATCATTTGCCAGATCACTGTCTGGGAAATGACTGGGACAAGTATTCCTGGTCATCTGGTCACAAGAAGTTATGGATGAAAAGTGAGATAGCATATTTATGATTTAGAAACTATTTGGCCAGTATGTGGTTTGCTTAAGACAATGCAAACTGGATCTCACATTGCTCTGTAGCATGTTCGTCCATGGTAAAATCAAGTTAAAATAAACTAGTATTTAATAAAATAAATAAAAATTGGCCAGGCACTCTGGGATCTTTAGGCCAACAAATAGAATTTCCCTTGCTAATGTAGTTCAATGCTAGGGAAAAACCTGAGCCCAGGAGCCCAGTCCAAAGCAGTTTCTTTGAATTTTGACAGATGGATTAAACATTAGCACCTGCCACTAAATCTCATGTCGTCATTGACACCCTGCTTTTGTGGAGCTAGTCTGCATCCTCTCTTTCCAAGAGAGACACTTCCTCCTTAGGAAGTTGCAGTTATATCATAGTAAGGACAATCTCCTGCCTGTGCCTCCGTTCTCATGAGAGAGGTGAAGCCTGGCTTGATTTTTAGGACAGTGCACCTAAATCTGATTAACTTAATGATCAGCCAGAGCTATTCTAGGCAGGTGGGAGCTGGGCCAAGCTATCCCAGAAACTGTGAGTGGAAGTGTCTCACCTGCTGCCTTATGAAGGACCTGAACTTCAGCACAGGCAGCAAGTGTCTGAAAATCATAGCATATTCTGAGTTAGAAGGAACCCACCAGGATCATCAAGTCCAACTTCTGGCCCAGTGCAGGACATGCCAAAGGTCACACCATGTGCCTGAGAGTGTTGTCCCAATGCTTCTTGAGCTCTGTCAGGTGCTGTGACCACTGCCCTGGGGAGCTGTTCCAGTGCCCAGCCACCTTCTGGGTGAAAAATTTTTTCCTGATATCTAACCTAAACCTCCCCTGCATCAGCTTAATGCTGTCTTCTGTTTCCCAGCCTTCATTTGTCCACCCCTGGCTGGTGTAATCCATACAGGATTCAAGAGGACACATCTGTAAAACTGGCATCTGCCCAGAGTGTAGGTGCAGCCTTTGGAATCCTTTTTGTTTCTGCCTGAGGCACAAAACTGAAAGAGAGATAGACTGAGTTAATTCTTCTTGCATTCTCAGTTTCCAGACTGAATTCCTTCTTCCTCACACTAACCCTTTTTCCTTTTTCACCCAAAGATTCTTGGTTCATTAAGAGATGCAGGTTGGAATTATACTTTTGACTAAAAGCTACTTACTGTTCTTGTTGATGTCGATTGAAGAAGGAAACATTTCTTATTTAATCATAGCAAATTGCATTCAGAGGTATAAAATCATTACACGAAACAAAGTGACTGGTTAATCCAATTATGTTATCCTAAACAAGCTGTTGTCAATATACCAGTGTTAATTCTCACCAGAGCTTTGAGTTATCCAATAACATGCCTCTTTCAGGGGGTCTAGTCCTGCTTTTATTGAAGGCAATAGCAGAACTCCCAATGACACCAGGAGAAGAATCTACTTAATAATCTGTAAACTGCTGGTTCAGTAAGAGTCATAGTAATTATGCATATGGCCATATAAAAAAGTTCAGCTGAAAATAATTTTTAAAAAAATGGAAGAGAAATTCAGTTGTAATAGAAAATTACTGAAGACTTGGATTGAAGAGCTAGGTGATAAATCATTTGACATTATAAAATGTGGACAAATTGTAAGAGAATTACATTAGGGATATCAAGATGGGCACAAAGAACAGGTCTGTATGAATGAAATCTTTGAAACCTTTATTTCAGCATTAAGATAGAATTTTACAGGTTTAATTACATGCTGAGATTTGCACTGTTGGAAGCAACTAATTTCAGCATGGCTGTGAAGAGTATAAATTAGTATATTACTGACTTACTCAGATTTGTGTTCTTTGAAATAGGGAGCGGGCTTCAAAAGAAGGGGAATAAAAGAGGGAAATGTGTGTAGATCTTACAGCTAGAAGGAACCATTTAAAATTGCTTCAGGGGAATTTCAAGTTAAATTTGGAAATAGTTTGTCTCCAGAGGTTGTGAAATCTTTATTAGTAGCAGTCTTTGAGAGTAGGTGTTAGATAAACTTTTTTTAGGAATGTCAAAAAAAAAAAAGAGCAGATCCTGACTTGGGAAGGGAAGGTAGGCTAAAAAATGTCTTAAAATTATTCCAGGCATATTTTCTTTCATTTCTATTTTTATTTTTTCAAAGTGATGATTTCTTCTAATTTATAGGTCTCAAAATTTTACTCACTGCTGTTTTGTAGAATGTAAAGACTCCTATTTGTCATCTGGTCTGGTTTTAAGAATGCTTTAAAATAAAGATTCCCTTCATCACATTTATGACAGCAATGCCCAATGACGAACGAAGAATGGTGCAACTGCACTAAGTGTTGTACTCAGCAAGCATTAGAGGGCCAGCTCCTCTGAGGCTTTAGGGCTAAAAACCTTTTTCTCCTTTGTGCACATGGTGAATCACCCTCATGCCACGCTGTCCATGTGATGTCATTCCTCTCCATTTGGAGAACTCTGTTGCGCTTCCTATATTCTTCCTCTGAAAGTACTTAGACTGTAATAAAATCATTATTTTGGTCAGTGACACAGATTTGACTCTGTTTCCTGAGCATATCCCACTGGAACTGAGATGCCCATGTTGAGAAGTTCCTTACCTCTCCTCTAGCTAAGATGAAAGGGGAGGTACCTTCCAGGCTTGTGAGGTCAGGGCTGCCTTGCAGCAGTAATTCTCCTCCCCCTGACCACACTGAGTATGTAAGGAAATTCAGATGTCGAAACCCCTAACCTAGGAATTTCAGCCTGGTTGAAGGTTTTAGATGGAGTTAGTCTTTAGATTTCCTCAGTAGGATGCTTTCTCCATTTTTTTTCAACAGCTTCAGTGACCTCTTTCTTCACAGCCAATGTTTCTATTCTCAGTCTTTTACCAGCAATGTCAAGTGCAGACCTTGTTTTTACCATATCTGTCATGAAGGTCTTATCAGCACATCCTTCTGATGAAACTATTTTGAATTATAATCTTTCCACTCACTGCCCTTTACCTTTACTCTTTGTTGGGTCTGGTAAAATGACCCTGCAGGCAGGAGCATTGACACTATCACCATGCAGCTGTAAAATGTGAAGAAGAGATTTTGCTGCCAGTAGGGCTTTATACCCCTGTAAATGCCAGCCATCTGCCATCATGTAGGCATTTTCCCAGACTTCAAAAAGTTCTGTTGGTCTTTCACTATTGTTTTGATACCCAGAGTTTGCTTTTAAGGACTGATCTCACTGTGGGAGGCATTTCAGTTCTAGCCAAGTACCTCTATCAAATTTGGTTCTGTGCTTTAATGTTTCCTTTCAACATCCAATGTTTTGAAGTAGGATTCCCAATCTAGGTTCATTTTTTATTTTTTTTCCTACATTTTTCCTCTTGTGGTGCACTATAGTGGTACTCACTGCACAGACTCACAGAAATTAGTGTGCCATGAAAAGAGTCTATTTAATCTTATTATTTTGTCAGCTTCTTGTTCTGTTTCATGGAGACATTGGCTGGGGAAAAGAAAACCTGTACTAACCACTGCAAAGAAAATTAACTGTAGCCCAGCTGAAACAAGCACATTAGTACACACATTTAGCAGTACACCACTAGTCAGGCACCTGCCAGTTGATTCTGAATCAATCTGAAAAATTCTGGATAAGTGCTTGGAAACCATAGTGTTCACCATTTGCCACAGCAGTTGTAAGAGGGAAAGTCATGGCCTCAAAGAAAATAAAATTAAACCCATACCATAAAAGAGGTGGTGGGAGAAAAATTCAGCAGATGAGGTTGTTTTGAACAATACCAGCAAAACTGTAGTGGGCTTCTGTTGTTACTAATGGACATCCAGTCAAAGCTCAGGAAATGCAGCCTGTGTCAAGATGGTTTCACTGCTCTTAATGCCTGATCTTGCAGTGAAGAAGTTGCAGCAGTACCTATCCATGCTGAAATCACACCCTCAAGTGCACCATAGAGCCTTCCAATGATAAAGATAATGAACCATTGAAGTGAAGTAGCTGGAAATTGTAAAACCTCTTTGTTGAAGGTCTTTAAATGGAAGCAGAATAAAAAGCTATCTGGAATGATGCAGTTAGAGATGATCCTGCCTTTGGGCAAATAGACAAAGTAATTGACCTCTTGATGTCCTGTCCAGGTGCATTTTTTAACTTTATAACCTTACATTTTCATTGGATAGTAAGCCGTGCTAATCTGTTTTTCTGAGGCTCTTGTACTGCCTCAGTGCAATGTTGATGCATCAATCTTCAGAGTGACATCTGAGCACTAGTAATGCCTGCTATTAGGTTTGCTTGCAAAATTACATTCCAAAATGACATTATTCTAAGATTGCTCTGAATGTAACGAGTCACCTCCCTTCCTGCTGCTAGGTTTTTCAGGACTTTGAGTCTCCTTGCACCCAGAGAGAGCCTTCAAATGCTTTTATTTAATAAATAAATAAATAGCTATTTATTGTCAAGGATAGCAGCACCATACTTTTTGAATTTAATAAGGGAAAATATGTCTCTAATGCATAGAAGTTTGCAGGTTGGTTAATTCTGTGGACTGTATGTAAAGAATTCCTTGCCTTTTAAATTCTGCATATCCCTCTCTCCAACTTACCTACAGAATTTGCCTGGTGGCATAATTTGGTTTTGTATGTGTCTTCCAGGTTTATCTCTACCAAGTTCCAAAGTACTTGTTCAACTGGGTTTCTGATTGCTATTATAATTAACTAAAATGTTATTTGGTTGGTAACCAGAAAATGCTTCTGCAGAACAATCCAGAGAGAACAGATCCACACTTTCTTCCTGGATTCTGCTTTGTTTGGGTGTAGTGATCCACACACAGACTGTGACATGCCAGCAAATTCCTATGGATTTCCTTGAGGAGAGAAAGTCTGAGAACATTTTGTTAGGATGGCTTTGAAATGAGTTTCATAAAATAAATAAAGCAGGGTTTAACTGCATGGGTTCCTGCTCTAGATAATAAGACCCAGGACCCTCCAATGCATTTTTTCTGTGAGAGTGTGGATCTTCTGTTTAGCCAAGCAAGTGTGAATTTACCTTCATTATATTTTCTTATTACACAAGTTATTGACTACATTATATGATTTAGATTTAGCCTTTGAACAGAGAGAATATATTCCTATCTGATATTTTGTCTTTTCTCTGGCTTTTAAAAAAACTGTTAATATACAAATTTAAAATTTAGTTAATATGGTATTTAAGATGTAACGCTCCTTTGTTGTTTAACCTGTCATTATGTCTGATTATTCCACTACGTTATGAGCTTTCTCAGAGCAGAAGAGAAAAACATCTTGTCTTCCTGACAAGGCAACACAGCAGAAGAAAATGGTAACACAAAGAGATAGTGGGTTCCATTCTTCCCCATTAGATTGTATTTGCACCACTGTTTTTCCAGGCATTTTAGCAAAGTTATTCTGAATTTACATCTGTGTCACCATGGGCAGGATTTGGCCCACTCTGTGTAAAGGCTACATCCAGTTGTTATGGCAACAAGAGCTCTAAAAATTGTGAGAGAAGAATACCAGGTTGTTGTGATAAATGATGCATTAAAAGCGACTGCTTTCTTGTGGATTGATAGTTTTAATTTATGCTTTTTTGGTGTAGAATCCATCTTTATTGATGGATGCAATTAGTCAAGATGCTTTTATAACAACTTTATCATTCCAGTGATCAGATATTACACAGGAGATGGCCAGGTTAGTTTTTATAGCAAGATGAGAGATTGGTTAACTTAAATTTATATGACAAACTTATGTTCTGTGCATTCCAACTGATGTCTGCAACAGCTGTCACACAGCAGCAGGAAGAAACCTAAAGCTAATGTTATCACAGTGACAAGAAAGAAACTACATTTTTAACATCTGAAGCATTCTATATTCTGAAACAGGCTTGTGGGAGAAAAAAAAAAGTTTCTGTGAGTTTCTTTGCTTGTTTCTTTTAAAACCCCTGCCTGGAGACATAACGTGTATAATGCTGCCTGATTAACTTCTCTCTAGTTTGTGCTGAGTTGAGGTTTGAAGTCTATAAATCTATTTTTCCAGCCCTCTGAATTTATAAAATATTGGGCTGAATTTGCTTGAGTGGCTCCACCAGCCCCCTCCTTACAAATTAGCCTGCAGCACTTGTGTCCTTGGGAGGAGAGACCTGACTCACACCCTCCTCCTCGAGAGCTGTGGGCAGCACCAATTAAGAAGCAAAGACAGAAATGAAACCTCGGGAAGCTGAAGGCAGAAACAAAATAAAGGTGAATTTAAGTTTTAATGCTGCAGCATATTACTGTGCATATACAGAGACACAGTTCTGTTCCAGTTTGCAGACATTGAAGTTTGGATGTTTGCATATGGCTGTCCATGTGTGCCTAAGCTTGAAGCACAACCAATGGTGCCCAAGTCAATGGCATGTGGTTTCTTTACCTCAGTGTGCCACCTGTTGCCATATGAGATGTTTTGGGGTGTCAGAGACATCAAGGACTTCTGGGAGGTCTGACCATATTTGAAGCAGAAACTATATCTATCTATCTATCTATCTATCTATCTATCTATCTATCTATCTATCTATCTAATCTATCTATCTATGGATATGGCATCGATATTTGGGCAATTGAATCTTCCCATTATTTAGGCTGGACTATTACATAGCTTGGATATTCAGATGACACCAATGCTACTCTTGTTTTGCTTCATCAGTAATCTGAAGTCTAACTGTAACAAAGTCTTAAAGACCAACTCACATGTAGATACCTACATTACAGGCACCTTATTGTCTAAAAATGTCTAATGAATTTTGCACTTGATTGCTGTTTCCCAGACATAACCCTAACAGCAAATGAAACAAAGACAGAAAAGCATTTGGGGCTTTTTGTTTTTAGTTAATTTCTCATTAGCTCAATTGAACTCAGAATAAAATTGCTACTATTTTCAGAAGGGGGAAGATAGAATTCATGATTTAGAAATATAGCTCATTAATGATACCATCTGGGGAAGTGTGGTTCTAAGTCTTCATAGTCTTGTTTGTTTAAGATGTTTAAATATGAAGTATCTAAAGTGGTATTTAGACTCTTTCCACTGTCATTGTAGAGAGAGACACTTCGACAGGGTTTCCTTTCCACTACTGATTAGTGAGCCTGACTCATGGGATGTTATGTTCAGAATAGCTTCTAGTTGACCAGAGTTTGATGAGATTAATTACCATGAATGATTGCAAATAACTGGTACAGCAGTGATTGCTCCAGTCTGTAGGTAAGTGGGAGTGCATGAGATCAATTTCATGTTTTCCCTTCAACAAACAGATTTGAAATATTGACAATGACTTATATTTAGAACATTTTTACAGATATATAAAATCTGTAAATTAATCGATGAAGTAAGTTTTCAGATAAAATCACTGCTATGGCCCTGACACACACTGGTGATTAGAAAAGGGACACAAATCTTCTGTGAGCTGGATTAGGTTCCGTGTTTGTGTCCTGGGGTGTGACCAGAAAATTTCAGGATACATATAAATCAATAGGAAGAAAATAGTCACCAAGACTCAAATTCAGCAGGGTACTTGAGCATACGGATTGTTTTTTGCTGGAATTTCTCCTGTGTTAGGGATTAAGCACTTGCTAATCAGAGCCTAGGTTGCTACAAACTGTAATTTGCAGCATTATCCAAAATGTTGTTCTGTCTTTCAATTGCTCTACTTACCTCATTCCCTGGAGGTCATGGCAAAACATTGCTGAGAAAAAAGGAAAGCTAGGTCCAGTAAATTCTCAGCACACCTCAAGCACTCTTTTGATGAAAGCCTCTTCTCGGAAGGCAGGATTTAAACACCCCTCAAGAGGCTGTTGTGCTGTGGCCAAATTCTGGGTGTTAATGGGTGAAGCTGCCACCCTCCCTTGGCCTTGCTCTCTGCCAGAAATTACTGCCCCATTGGAGGAGCTGCAAAAACCAGCATGTCCTGACTCCTCAGCTCCTGTAGCTCCCTGCTGTGCTCAGAGGAAAGTAGCCTGCACACTGCCTCCTCCATCACAGCATGGGCTCCAAATGGCCAGGGAAAACCACAGCAGCTCAGGTGGGAATGTGAGGGTGATGCATGGGACCGGGGCCACGGAAACTGATTGTTAACAAATCAACCAACAATTAATAAACCACTTTCAGTTAAACTGTTGGATCTGAGCAGTTGGCTGGGTTTTCTTTGTCCTCTGAGACAATGTGTGCATGCACATGTATTCAGAGAAATGGCTCTTATCTTAGAAGGCAGCAAAAATGAAAACCACATTCCACTGCAAATAATAATGGCTGGAGGCTGCTATAGCACTGTCATTTTTAGCTCTTAAGCGGTGACAGTGCTTCTGTGCTGTAGAAAAGTGAAGGTAAAATCTAAGTCCTGTTCAGACACTGTTGCTGGGAAGAAAAATACATGAATATGCAGCTTTAATGAAAAGAAAAAGCAGCAGTGGTTAGAGTCAGAAAAACACAACATCTTTTTTTGTTTATTCTGGGGATACTAAAGGGAGGCAGATTGAAAAATAAGGTAAATATTGCAGGATATTTATATATTATAGCCGTGACCTTGAGTATTCTAAAGCTCCTTTCAGAGCAGGTGATGGTACACAGCAAGTGATGTTACACAGAAGTGTAAGTGATTTAGTTTATTTTTAACCCATGGAACTCCAAAATAGGATGAAATTAACAAAGAACATACATAAAGCAACAGAACCAACTCTGGCAGATTCCTCTTGCCCTCACGCTCAGTTGTGCACATTCTGATAAAATCTAAGGCAATGTATTTGCCTTCTGATTTATTAGTGGGAAGCTGCAGGTGTAGCTCAAGAGAGGGTAAAAAGAAAAATGAGCAAGATGGGACTTATCTAAAAGCTGTGGCCTGTGAGCCCCTCAGCAGCAGCAGTTCAGCTGAAGTTTTGTTTTTCAAAGATCTTTTCAAAGATCTCTCAAGGCAACAAGGAATCCAGGTAGTTTGGAGTAGTTAGAAAAGTCATAATGTTCCCTTCTCCTCTGGCAAACAGTCAGAAAGGAAAAATGGATCTGGAACAGAGAGCAGACATCAACCTTTCTTCTGTTCTCTGCGAGGCATTGACCAGGGCAGGAGCATGAAATACTGCCTTGGCACACAGAGCAAACATCCAAGCTGCTGTAAGATTCCTCTGCTGGGAGCTCAGGGATAACTTCTCTTGTTTAATTGCACAGAAAAAACCCCAATGAATATACATTCTTTTTCTTCATATTTGCAGAGTTCTTAAAAATTCATGGTCCATCCTTCAAGAAATTCATCAGGCATGTACTGAATGAACTGAAAAGTGTGGTTTATGTTGCCCCAATATATTTGGAGTGGGATTGGAAAGCGAACGTAACTCATGAACCAAAACTGACCATCATACACAGTGCTGCATCCATTTCCTTAGAGGTTCATGTGAAGATGAAACAGGCAGAAGAATCTTTTTAAAACCCCTTGATTTTCCCTGAGGGATGTTTTTGACAAAGATCAGGTTTAACTAACCTGTTGCTGCACAAGCTGGGTTGGTGTCACAGGGGTTAGAGGATGAGAGCTGGGGTACACCTATTTATTGTTCTTTGTCTGTGGTCTCCATAGACACACAAATAGGAATTTGAGCTGGATGGTTACTGAGACCCTCAAAGCATGTCCAGTTGCACCAGCTGGTGGATTTTCTGTCTCTGCAATGAAAATAGTTCAGTCAGAACAGTGGCATGATGATAGAAGCTGATGTAACTTCCTCTTTTTTGCTGAAAACATGTATTATGATACAAAATAGGGAAATTACAGCACATTAAAAAGTACTTTCCATATGGCCATTTAGAAAATTAATAATTGAAACAACTAAAATACATAAAATGCACCATGAACTATATTAAATTGGTGAATATATTCCTTCATATTTCAAGAGACATCATGGGACCAAATATTTTGCTGAAAAAAATAAGGAGGACACCAATCATTACTAAAGCAGCAGGAAATTTGCCTATCTTGCTAGGTTATGATTTCTCCAGTAAATTTTGGTCAATTAAAATGTTATGAATGTTAAATATTAAAAGTGTCCAACTCCATAAAAGCCTGAAATGGATATTATGAATTTAAATATGGAATCGCAAAATGTTTTGAAAATTAATAAGTAGTAAGATGCTACTTTCAGTTATGTCAATAAAAAAAATTCAGCTAATAGCCTAAATAATTTTGCTGTTTGTTAGTTAACAATCTCATAATAATCGAAAACTTGGTTGAAATTTGATTGCTCATTTTTTGACTTTTGACTATACTTCTTATCTGTGTTATATATATGGTCTCTTTAGAATCATTCTCAATGTGTTCTTTTCATTTATAGCAAAGGGTTTCCTTCATTAGAAACTACTTTACAATAGATATCTTTTATAAATTTCCCTTAACTATCTTTGTGTTCCACACTGATAACCTTCTCTTATTAATTCTCTTAATCCATGTAGTGGTTGATTTACTAATCTGAAAAGACACCCAATTCCAATCTTCTAGAATACAATCTTAAAACCTGATTTCACCTAAAGGAAAGTGGAATTTTGAAGCAATCATGACTGACTCTTCTTTGCTCAGAACTTGTGTTGCTGAACAATTCTAATCATCAGCTGTTTGGCCTCAGGTATCAGGATGAGAAACTTGATAGTTGGCACATATTGTCTCTTCTTGAAGGAGAAAACACAGCATTTCTGTGGGCATTTGTGTAGACACTGGAAGTCCAGAAAGGCAGTACTCTATACTAAAATGATCTGTGGTCATTTGGAAAGTTAAGAAAATCTCTGAATAAAATGCTGATTACCAGGTAATATTAAGGGGGATTCTTCTTGGGTTTTTTGTTTGTTTGTTTGTTTGTTTGTTTCATTGTTTTTTTTTTCTGTTTTTATTTTTTCTTTTTTGATATTTACTTGTCTGTTTAAACAGGACAATTGCAGAATTAGAGTTCACATTTTCACCAGGAAAGTCCATCATCCTGTAGCATAGCAGTGGCCTGAAATCTGCATCACCTTATTTCTTCCTTCACTGCAAATTTTCTCTGCTTTTTCTCCCACACAACTGGTTTCATCAATCCCAAATGGCAGATAGCGACCATTGGATCCATCATCTCCTGAACAATGAAATCCTGAAACAGCATTTCAGTAATCCAGTTTGTTTGATTTAATTTATTCTGAGACATTTTTAGAGAGTACCATCCAAGTTTTACAGTTTTGTGCTATTTCCTTCAGACCTGGTGGAAAACGTTACCCCTCCCAGGCCCTGGATTAGACAAAAATATATAGGGAGAAGATGTTATTGGGTAGACAGGTAGTAGAGGCTGCAGGTAGGTATCCCCATTGCTTCATAGGAAAAATAATAGCTTATTTCTGTCCTGCAGTGGGACTTCTGGAAGAGAAAAAGGTGGGGTTCTGGGAAGGATAATGCTGGGAGGAGCTGGTCCATGTATCTAAGGGCAGCTCAGATCCCAAAGGGAGCCCTGGTGTCACTGCCTCTGTTGTGAGAAGCCAAAACCTCTGGGCAGCTTTATGGAGAGGGTCCTCTGTAGAGAGGCAAATTGTGTTCTTTGTCCTGTTTCCATGGGGATGGGAAATGTGCCTCTGCAGAGCCAGCAGCATAAGGGGGACTGGATCTGAAAGAAAGATCTGAGGCTGCTCCTCTTTCCCAGACACAGCACATGCTCCTCTAGGAGGAAATAAGAAATTTGTTTTCTGCATATTCTGTAAACACTAGGAAAAAAAGCCTGAGAATGTTTCTCCTCCCAGATACCCATTCTGCCAATCAATAAATTCTACGGCTGGGGATGGGAGGATGATTTATGGAACGGTGAAATATCAGACTTACACTCCTTTGTTGATGTATTGATGCAGTATATTACGGAGGCAATATCCTGCAGTGGAACATTGATTCAAAACATGGTTTTAACCAGCAGCAGCATCATGGAATAACCCTGTCTGCCTTAATACATTCTCTTTTTCTCTGTCCATGGGATTAAAACATTTGGGGTGATGCCATTATGACATATCTAGTCTCCTCAAAAGTATCCTCATTTCTATGAGAGGCACACATGGACAAGCTGCCCCATGCAGCTGGTGCACAGAAGGTGTTGGATGTTGTCCCCACTGAGGGAAACTAAACGGTGTAGTCCCAGCTGGATGGACCAGGCAGCGTTTGCAGCCTGGCCAATGGGGCTGCCCATGCCTCTGAAAGAGAAGAGGCTGCCTGGTCCCTCCTGTCACACCACCAGCACTGTCTTTGTTTGCTCTCTTCCTCCTCTCCCCATCAACGATGAGCAGTGTTGTGGCTTTACTTTGCCCCCTCCCCAGTGAGCTATGAGCAGTGCAGCCACCAGAGGATATCGAGCAGTAAGACTGCATTAAGAAACCTCCTAGGGAAGCTGGCGCGCCAGTGTTGAATTTAGACAACATATTGTGCAACACAGCCTATTCAGATTCACATTTTTCCTTGAGGTCCCGTAGGCACGTTCAAGTCTGAGCATGAAGAGTACAAACAGCTGCAATCCTCGGGAGCTGGTGGGCACGCTGCTGTCACCAGCTACTGAAGTGCAAGTCAGTGACTTCAGCGCACCTTGAGGAAAAAAGTCTGGTATGCAAACAAAATCTGATTTCTCATCAGGGAGTAGAGCAGGGGCTTGGAGAAGAAGCAGAATCTGACTGCAGAGCTCCACAGGGAGATTTGCAGAAGGGAATTAAGTGTTCAGGTATTATTCTTTGAATTTTTTTTTGTCTGACTATCATCACATACAAACACAGATGTGCTGGTATGGTCTGATGTAGAGTATTGCCTGCTAAAAAATTCTAACAACTTCTTTTTGGGAAGAAAATGGCAAATAGAAAATTTATATGCAATAACAGTGCAAATCTTGTTATAAATTCAGTGATCCAACAGACTACTCGTACACCTAAATCTTCAGTGTGCCTCAGATACAGTGATTGTTTTGGAACAGATGGAGAACTGAGAAGACACTCAAAGCTCCAGGGAACACCTGGCATCCTTTCTGAGGACTACATAGCTATGCATCTTTGGACCATGTACTTATTAGCTTGTCAGGGAGCCTTATAGGATGCGGCTAATGGCACTAATGAATTCCTTTTCTCGTAAGGATCATCATACAAAAGAAGAAAAAAAGAAGGATCTGTTGTAAGCTTTTTTCTTGAGTAAGAGATAAAGAAAAAAGTTAAATCTGTGATCTAGAAAAGGGCATGTTCAGGCTGCTTACCATGTGCATTTTGAAATACACCCAGTTTTGAGGGAGTGGTAAGAAAGTTATATGGTTCTCAGTTGAGGCATCTCCACACACACAGACACACAAAGATAAAAAAGCACCCATTCCCTTTTCTCCATAACCTGGAAGTATAACAAGGAACTGAATGCTTCTCTGGAGAGTGATACAAACAGCCTGCATTGCTAAGGAAACACAAAATAGAGCAAAGGAGATGAATTAGTTTTTCTTAAGCACCTGAAATTTTCTTCAGGCAAAAGTAGTTGAGCATTCAGCTACCAAGCAGGGAATCTCTTACAGTACTAAACACTTGTTAGAAATTTTCTAACTAGCTGAGAAATTCTGGTGCAGATGTCACTGTCTGTGTCTATTTCTGGCTTTGTTGCTGTGCAATTAAACTAGAACTCTTTTCTTCTCATCTGAAGGGTAGGGTAGCAATAAGTGAAGATAACCTTACAGCATTTCTTCCATGAGGACATTAGCATTTGCAAAATATTTCCTTGCAGGAGTCTCAAAATATTTGATATTAGTTATCATCCTCTCAAATAAGACAAATTTTAACAGCAGGAAACTGATTTGTGGCAGCAATTCCATTCAGATAGAACTTCAAAAAAGTGATAGAATCTGGCACCTAATAGTGTATATCCTTTGCAGTATGTCTTGATAAAAGTTTCATGTTGATTAGTTCCTTGGGCAGCTGGCCAGTGTTCTCTGCTAATTGTAGAAGACAGAACATTTATTTTGTAATAGACTTTGGAAAAAAATCCCCTCCAGCTTTCATTAGAAGATGCTAAATGAGAGTAGGTCTGTCTTAGAAAAGAGGAAGCAATACTGATACTTCAACTTCAGCAGATGTGTCTCTTCCAATGAAGTTTTCTTGGATTTCTTCAGATTTTCAAATCAGAGATCAGGGAAAGAGTTTATCGCTTTTGTGAGTTATTCCATTTTGAGGAATAGCCTTTAGTGTCAGAGCTCAGAAAAGAAATTACGTGCTGCCAATATATGCTGTAAATGATTTGTAACTGGACAAGAAACCATTGAAAGGTTTTTTTCTGTGCCAAAAAACCACTGAAGGTACAGCTTCTCATGCTGCATCTGTGTGAAGTTTTTGCTTGTACACTTGTGCTTGTTTTGAATTGCAGCTCTCTGGAGACTTCCCTACTGTTCTTTTTCCACAGTAAATCCTGCCTAAAGTGGAGCAAAAAGATCTTCAGCTGTTAGAATTAAAGGATCTTCTTAGTGCACCAGAGATTTTGCCTGGAGTTTTTGCTTCCTTTGAGCAAAACTTGAAGAACAGACTAAGAGTACGTGAACCATTGTAAACCCTTTCAAAAGTCTCAGTGAGCAAGTTGATTGGGGCCTTGCACTACACCATTAAACATAGTTACAGGGAAAACTGCCCACATCCTTCACAAAGTGTTGTGCTGGAGTGTGGTGCTGAGGAGCAGCTTCTTCTGCTGGGAAGGCACAAAACTGATCACCAGGGAGGATTTTTTCCTTGACTATGGCTGTTTCCACCAAGATAATCAGCTTAAAGAGGACATAAGAGAACACTGATTACGCTTCAATCACTGACAGACACAACAACTTGTATACACTATTAATCAGTTTGTCACACATCACTGTATGCACTTAAAATATTGTGATAGATGCAGCTTCTACTGTATACAGAGCTGACAGCAAATGGGAGATGCAGAAATTTTGCCTTCAAAAATACAGAAATTCCCTGGCCTATTCATCCAGCATGTTACTTTTCCATTGAGAAGAAGTGTAACTCTTACAAAATTGTTCTGTATTCTACATCTCGTGGATACTTTCACCTTGCTTTTCCTCTATCTGAAAAATAATAGGATTACCTGGGTCAATAAATTCATGTCAGGTGTAACTGAAATACATAATTTGTGCACAAGTGGTCTTCACAAAGTGAGGATTTAAGCAAGAAAAAAAAGGGCAAGGAGCAGAACAATGTTAAAGAAAGCATGGGATGTTGCAGATAACAACCACTGAGAAGTGCAATACAAGTTGTGATTTGGATTTAGAGCAGCAGCCCTCAGTGACAGAATGGATGATCAATTGACAGTCCCTAGAACAAATAATTTGTGTCTCTTAGTTGACAATGACATTGGAAAAATAGTATAGCATTCAGAGGTAGGTTGTAAGGAAGAATCGAAATATGAGCAGATGAAGTGCAATTAGATAGTAAGAAGCACAACATGAAGACACTTAATCACCTGCTGCAAATACTTCTGCTGAAACATAATACACTTTTGGAAAGGCCATACTGAGAAAAAAGAAGACTTGTCACAGCTCATGGAATTCAAATGTAAGTAGAAAGGTAGAGGACAATACCATAAAGTGATTTGCTGAGGGATCTAGATATATTCTCAGTCTTTTGGAGGTAGCTTCTAATTCCAGAATAGATTCTCAGGCTCTTGCATGGGACCTATGAGAATCTTTTGGCAGAGTAATGAGGGGCATCATATTTGATGTCCTGAAACTATTCTCTTCAGTGGCCCCAATTTAATTGATTTGCCTTCATTTTTTGCCTGGCTTTAGTCTGTTGGTACAACTTGAAGCAGTGAAAAGAACTATATTTTCAGCTCTAGTGTAGCAACACTTCTGAATAGTCTTTCTTGCAGGACTATCCTTCTGTCAGTGTCCATTTCACTCTAAGATTTATACGATTTAATAGGGAAGATGAGTTACAAGGACAACTATTCCCACAGTGAAATCAGTTTGTCCTAAATGCTCAGCAGAGTCAGGAATAATTATGAAAAACAGCAGAAGAAAGTATATTTCAGACTTTTTCTAAGTCATAAGCAGAAGATAGACAGGTGGTGTATGACTGCCAGAGAAAACATGGATGTTCATGTAAACCACTGCACTGTAGCTAGCAGGAATATAGGCCAGGAATTCAACAGCCCTGCAGACACCGAGGTGAGAGAAGAAGGAGGGGATAAGGTGCCCCAGGCAGGGGGATTGGAAGAGTGGCTGTGTGAGCACCCAGCAGCCAGCCAAGGTTGACCCAGGACATTGACCTATCACTTTCAAGTTCTGCATACTGGTGCCTTCTTCTGTAGGGCATTGCAACATGTATAATTTACACAAGCATAGCCAAAACAATTGCAATTATTAGTTTTTTTAATACATTTTTTAAATTGCTGTTAGTTCAGTGCATTAAGCCAAATAACAACAGGGAGATCTTTAGGAAAAGGCTTAGAAGGATAAATTCATTCTTGCAGTCTATCTCTAAATTTTAGTCAACTTCCCAATTCCCTCACATTGTGCTACACAGTTGTTGTGCTTAATTACAAACATTAATACATTTCTCAATATGAAGCACACTTATGACTTTTACCTTAGACACTAATAAATTGAGTTTGATAGCAGGAAAAGAAAAATTCAAACACTGACATCGTTAAGGTTAATAACGCAGTGGTTTACCAAAGAAGCTCCCTGCCCTAATTTGAATTGATTATCTAAATAGTTTCATTGCAGGGTGCTAACTAAATCAAGCCCATTGTTTCACAGAGAAATGACTTTGCTATCATAATTATTAAGGTAAAGCACCTGTACACTTTGAAACTTGCTTGTGACTCCTATCACTTTGTTAGGTAAACTATAAATATGAAAAATATTTAAAATAAAGTTGGATACACAGTGAAAGAGTCCGTGGATATAAACAAACCTTTACAATTAAGAGGAGCAGAGCTTACGGATAGCTAATTCCTTCAAATGAATGCAATTTAGACTTAAGTATAGCCAACCCTTCTAAAGCAAAATCCTTGTAACCTTGTATTCAATACAGAATTAATTTTGCAGTGGCATGGGAAAGCAAATAAATGTAGGGATTTCTGGGAAGTTGAGATCCTTATAAGGAAAAGTTACAATAAATGTTTGTAAACCTTTATGATTTTTTTTTTTTTTACTTTCATTTTTTTTTCATTGAAATACACACAGACCTGTCCCAAATGCTGCTGTCAGGTCAGAGTCCCTGCTCAACACTCAGCGCACAGTCCTCAGCCCAGATTAAGGCAGCAGAGAGCAGGGGCACCCAAAAAAGCATGGAAGAAGACATGAGGCTCATGGCACAAGGGGCTTCATGGTGAGAATGTCTGTATCCAACAGCTTTTATAAACTTCGGGATTAGAACATGGGGGGACATTACTTGCCTGTATGAGTCAGACCAAAATAGATTTGCATGGGGGAGAGGTTAGTGAGACAGTTTTCGGGAAGATAGGAAGGGCAAAAGATGGAAATTACATGGGCTGAGAGGTTGGGACACAGCAATCTCTGTAAAAGTTAGGCAAGTCCTGTGCAAGGGAAACATCTGGTGGGAGTGAGGTTAGCAAAGAAGGGGAGGAAGTGACACCCCCGGCAAGACAGGATCATCCTCAGTGTGCTGCTCAGGTGCTTCTAGAGATGATGCAAGGAAATGTCTTTCTGTTTTCTTGTTATTGTGCCTTGTCCTTTCCTCAGAAACCAGTTCTCAGGTGGCACAAACAGATGTTACATACTGACTGGAGTCCCAACATCTCTGAAAGTGCAAAGCCACATGGTAAAATGCAGTGTTGGAGCTACTGTTAGAAAAACCCCAGTGCTTGAATTCACAGCTCTCAAATATGCAGTATTACAGTCTCTTTAAACCATCCTTGCACACAATAGGTCTTAATTATGCTCCTTTCACTGAATTTTTACAACAGACTCCTCCAGTAGTCCTTGTACCAGACTGCAACAGCTTCACTGTGTTTATGGAAACATCTCCTGCTGGTGGGGCATATGAAAACAACAGCATTTAATGAAGGGTCTGCAGAAACCTTGGAAGAGCAGCGCTTTTGTCTGCTTTAGATCACATTACACAATCTTCTTTATATCGTTTTCACTTGCATCAGGGATACACAGCCTGAAGAATGACCTACTTTTCCTGCAATATTTGCCTTGCTCTTAATTATAGCAATTATCATGTCCTGATCGCTGGCATAGTCCCCAGAATGTTGACTTTTTTCTTAATGTTATTGTTATATAGATTACACAGACTCTTTGCCAGCATGTTGCCCTCTAATTATCCAGCTGAAGATGTTGCCTGTGCCTCAGACAAGCAGGAGGGATTTGTGTGGAGGATCTTTGAACATTTCTCAGGAGGCTTCTATACAACAATTGTTATACATCCACTCCTTTGGGGGACAGGTGCGGCTCCATCTTTCTTCTAAATACCCTCCCTCTTCTTTTTCAAATTGCTCTTCCCTCATTTTCAGTGCTGCCTTTTTAACCAAGTGTATAACACAGAAAGAGCAGCCTGGAAACCATCAAATGGCTGGCACAACTCTCCGTCTACATATAACAGTACCACTTTTTATAATTTTTAGACAAATGCATTAAGAAGTTTTTTTCGTCACAAAGGTATTTCATGTCTTCTTATTAACTAGATTATTTGATTTATTTTTCTGTCTTTATTAACTCATTTAACCTGAAAATTAATCTAATTAATCTAATCTAATTAATTTTGTTACCATTCAATAACAGAAAAATTTGTATGTGGTTCAAGCGATTGGGAGAGTGAACCAAACTGGTTGTCACACCAGAGAGGACAGGAGTAATACTTTTCTGCTTCTTGAGGCAAACCAATATTTCCTGGTTTCAGATATTTGGGCTTAAAAAGACAGATACTAGAAAAGATTGCTTTTGCCAGAAACATAGTAAAGAGGGGAAATATTCTTACATCATGAATATTATATGAGAGATTGCACGGCTTGATTAATGGAAAATTAAGTTTCAAGAACTTAACTCTGGTAGAAAATGCCATTGTTACTGCCCCAGAGTCCTCCTTCTTCCCAGGTTTCAGTCCTTACTTGTTGCAGCCTGCAACCTCAGGATCTTGTCCAGGGAAGCAGCAGGGTTCTGGGGACCAGCATGAAACACCAACGAGACGGGCTCCCGTTCATGAAACCATTTATTCAGCATGAGAACAAACTCAGGTCCAGAACAGAGAGCCCCGAACAGAGGCACAGCAGGGGTTTTTGAGGGACAGAACCCCCGAGGGTTTACACCTTTGAGGGTGGAGTTCAGGGTCAGGGACCATTAGAAACACAGCAAGGGAGAACCCCCCAGGGACTCAAACCCAATCAGAACTCCTGGGCCGCCCTTCACAAGGGGTTTGGGGTGGAACAATGTTAACTCTTTGCCTCCCTGAGGCCGCTGCAACATCTGCTCCTTTTTTATTTTTTTTTTTATTTATTTTTTTTTTTTTTTCAAATTTTAATTAGGAGCTTAAAATGTTTCCAAACATACACCTTAAAATCTCACTTCTTCCACAGAGCACCCACTTTGCTTTGTGGGACACCAATAGCTCAATCACAAAACACATTAGGCAAACAGAAAAAAAACAAAATTAAAAAGAAACACTTAAACCTTGGACCACGCCGGGCAAATTAAACGGTGATGGTACTTAATACAAACATAATATTTTTTTTGTTCAGTCTCTTCCAGTTTAGGATTCTTTGTTAGGAAGGGTGCAGCTCTTAGATCTCCTCTCACGAGGGGCAGAATTCTTCGATCTCCAGCTTCGGCTCCGGCTCCCATGTGGGCGTCGCCCCTTTAGATGATCTGGGTGAAACACTGGCTTTCGGAGCTCGGTTACAGTTTCGATTTCCCCAGAGGAGGTGTTGCTCACGATAGAAAAGCACAGCCCCCAGGGGTGGAGCACCGAACAAAGGGATGGGGCCAAGCAGGAGTTACTGGGAGGTTCGGGAAGGGAAGGTTTGGGACCGGAAAAGAAGGAGCAAGGCGGGAAACCAGGGATCCCAGACCGCGTGGCCGGCGCCATCTTGGGATGGGGGGGGAGGCCGGGACAGGCTTTCCCGGCCAGGGAACGGGAATATGGAGAGACAGGGGGTGAAGGAGGACACGGAACGGCGGGCAGACGGCAGCAACCCCGAGCCATCTTAGCTTTTTTCACCCTTTGTCCTGCCCTTAGGAACAGAGGAAAGGGGAAGGTACAGGAAGGTATACACCAAAAAAGGAACTCCACAGAAGACAAAAACAGCCCACCGGAAGATCCATACCGTCTATAATCGTCCATAATGTTGATATAATCGTCCATAATCGTCCATAGTGTTAATAGAATCGTCCATAATGTTGATATCGTCCATAATACGTCTCGTTGGGTGATGTAAGGTGTTTGTCCCAGCGTCTGGTCTCGGCTCCCCCACCTCCGTAATCCCTTTTCTTCCCCCATGCCCGAGGCACTCTCAACCCAGTCTCCCTGCCAGGTACTCTCGAGTCCTCCTTTCCAAGGCGGGGGTCTCGCCGGCTCTCAAGCCATCAGCCGGGGACTTACGAGGTGTCCATGGAGCCGCTCCTGCTGTTCTCCTGGATGCCCGCATTCTCCACCATTTGTTGCAGCCTGCAACCTCAGGATCTTGTCCAGGGAAGCAGCAGGGTTCTGGGGACCAGCATGAAACACCAACGAGACGGGCTCCCGTTCATGAAACCATTTATTCAGCATGAGAACAAACTCAGGTCCAGAACAGAGAGCCCCGAACAGAGGCACAGCAGGGGTTTTTGAGGGACAGAACCCCCGAGGGTTTACACCTTTGAGGGTGGAGTTCAGGGTCAGGGACCATTAGAAACACAGCAAGGGAGAACCCCCCAGGGACTCAAACCCAATCAGAACTCCTGGGCCGCCCTTCACAAGGGGTTTGGGGTGGAACAATGTTAACTCTTTGCCTCCCTGAGGCCGCTGCAACACTTACTTCCAACTGTTCTGACCTGAATCCTTATTAAAGAATCTCAATTTAAGAGTGGAGGTTTTTTGCTGAATGAGATCTTTGTTGTGTCCTGATCTGGACAATCAGAAAGTCATCGGCTAACCCAGACAGGGAGGGTACAGCTGATTTTACAGGTATCTTTCCTTAATGTCCTTCTTTGAAGGACACTCTGCATTTGTGTGTGAAAAGCTTTGGTCTCATACTACAACAATATTACTGGGCAAGGAACAGTTAACTGAAAATGTTTGTATATTTATGAAAATAACTGAAAGATGTAGTAGATGTATTATTGAAGGCATATCAGAATCACTGCTACTTCTACACTGTCTAATAATTTAGCTTCCCATTTCATCCCTCACTGAACTGATTGTATAATTGCTCATGATGCAGAAATGTTAATTTTCTTATGGCAACTTTCTTTTGGAACAAGCTGATGTGCTCCGATTAATAAAAACAAATGAAAACAAAAACCTGGGTTTGCTTCTGAGGGAAGTCCAGCTCAGGAACTACTCCCAGTGGCTAGCATGGAGGATTTAATCCATCTGTACAACCTACTTCAACTCTATCATAACCATTTTTACACCTCGCAGTATGCAGCTGCCCCCATACCACGTTCCAGGACGAACGCTTGATACCCAAGTTTCATGCCAAAACAAAGCCTACATCACTTGAGAAATTTGTATCTGCAATAAACTGTCTATAAAACCCACTGTTTCCTGGTGGCTAAATAGATACCCCATGCACCCTGGCTGTGTGCTTTATAACGTGGACCCAGCTGCTCTACTCTGGAGGGGCCTCCAAGGCACTCTGCTCTGAGTTGCTCCAAACCCTTTAGCAAGGAGCTGAAGACCATTTCTGAGAGCAAACAAAATTCTGTAGTGTAGGTGCAGCCAACAAGAAGTCCCAGCTGTAACCCTGCCCCAGTGTCAGCTCTAATTCTTATGCAAGATGAGCAGGCCTTGTTCCTACAATGTTATTCTTGTTCTGGCAACCCCTGGGACAGATCTCAGGTATACCAAAATACCTTGCCTGGAGAAGGCAGGTGGCCTAAAACTGCCAGTTCAAGTGGGGCTTGATACCTCCTGACAAAACCCTTCAGGTCCTTACCTAAGGGATGTCCATAACCATGCTCATTTCTTGCCCACCAGGGAGATGAAGGGACAACTGTAGACAGTAAGAGCTGTCCCACCAAAAAATTTGGTTTTGTGGCTTGAAAGTCTTCTGCCCCTTCTCCTTTCCTTTCATATTAATTTGTTTTTCTTGCTATAAATTCATTCACATTTCTTTATGACAGCATGCCATGCTACATGTTTCCATTCATTTCTTCATTGGCTGATCCAGTCCCTTGGTTTTTAAGTAGTGATGTTCTATAATACATCAAACCCCATGAACACAGGGATGTTCTGACAGCTTAATTTTATTCCACAAGGCATGAAGTTCTCATTGTGCTGGATTTGTGTTTTTGGGTTTTTTTTTTAACCTGGAAAGGCAGATTTTTTGGTTGATTTCATCTGTTTACAAGCCAAGGAGCTGTATTCCTTTGGGGTGCTGTAAAAGGCTGACCGTTTATGCAGATATAAACAAGGTATGGGGATTAACAGGGGATTGAGAGGGCATGGCTTTCTGTAAATATAGCAAGAAAACATCCATTTTAAATAATGCTTTTCTTCACATGGTGCTTGAGTAGGGTCATGGCATGTGTGTACAAAATAGGGATAAACCCTATCACATCTTTCTTGTCAGAAGGGAAAAGAGAGCCTTTGCAGACACAGACCTCGCTATTAGCCCTGCACAGTAACTAATTGTAAAAATGCAGTGAAGGCAATCAGCATAGAAGTGGCTTTTCCCAGAGTTAAATGTTAAATGTGTCAGAAATCTGAATTATTAAATCTTCATCTATAAATTTGGTGTGATTTAAATAGTGTGAATGTGTGCATCATCTTTCAATTCAGTGGTGGTTTGGCTTTCCTTACTAACCTGTTTAAGAGGTGTTTAAGTACCACTGAAGTAAGTAAGTCTAAAAACAATTCAAATAACTTACTTCAGTCTCACAAATCCATTCAAAATTTAGCCCAGATTTGAAATACAACAGTGCTCATTTTGGACAAACTTTATGTATTTCAATGAGATACACCAATCTCTCCATTATTTATGGTTATGATTTCATTTGCTACTAAAATAATGTCTCTTTACACAAGCATTGGTATCATAGACAACCAGACATACTTGAAAATGATTTAAGATGGGGACATTTCAAAGACATAGGAAAAGTGAATTATGACTCTGACCCTTTCATTCCAGGAACACTTTTTTGTGAAGATCTTGTTATTTCTGTCCCTTGATGGGAAACTTCACTGCTGCTGGAGCCTTCACTCATCTGCCTTAACCGTATGGGCTCACCTGGGCTCAACAGGTCTAAGTTCTCATCATGGGAAGCCAAAACAACTTATTTCAAAGCAGCACATTATTTATTCAAAGGCAGAGGGAGGAAGTTCAACATGTTCCTTTGCGGGTCAGGGAGATCTGCTCAGTTCAAATCCAAGTTCTGTAACCCCAGATAGGAAGAGGTAGAAAACCCCTGGAGTGCTTCTCCTTCACTGATGCCTCTGACTGCTGCTACCTACACACTGCTCTTGTTTAACAGAAAATCTGATAGTCTGGTGACACTCTGACTTCAGGCACTAGAGTAGAGAGAAGAGCACTTTGCTAGCCCCAGGTGATTAGCTGATGAGCTTCCATTTAAACGCTATATTGCAAAGAATAATTGATAATGTTCTCCCTGATTGTACTTCTTCTCAGATATTATTTTACTTAATTTTTTCCCCTCTTTCAAACTCTAAAAGACTCTTTTCATTTCACTTTATCCCTTATACTTTTATAAAAGTAGTAAGTTGCTCTCAGTCAGCAACAGAGTTCCAGAAGAAGTAGAAGATAAAAGAGAAAAAGACTAGATCTGAGAGAGTCCCAAGCATAGCCTGCCAGTTCTGGGAAGCTCTCGATCATTATGTAGTCAGAAAATACAGAACTTGAGAGTGATATGGCACTCAAAAAACAGAGAACAGTGTAGGTTCTGAAATGTCTTTCAGAGCAAAAACGGTATCTATTGAAAAGCTTTGGAGAGTCAGCCCTAAGAGTTGCTTTCCACAAATGTTTAACTTCATTTTGACAACAGGGCAGCTCAAGACAATTCAAGGAGGTTTGAAACATCTTGTTCCTTCCTCAATTCTTCTGAAGTTTTAATGGGTTCGCCAAAAGAGAATGAAACTATGGAAAGGAGACACAGAAAGTTAGTTTCCAAATTACCTAGATAGCATATTCTCATCCACATATTTCTTGCCTCTCTCTTATCTTGTGGCTGTTCTACAAGAAATGCCCTGAGGGCTATTTGACACTCATGGGTTGTATTAGTTCTGTGTTGAAAACTATCCTCAAATGTGTTTTCCAACCTGAATGAAAGATGAGCTTCCTCTGCAGCAAGTTTCCATTTCAATGGAGCAGTAATTTCCATTTGGCATTTCAGTATCCTGTTGCTCTTCCTGCATGGTAGAGCCACAGCAAAGAGAAGTTAAGGGTTCTGCCAGGGATGGTGGTGATTTGAGTTGAACCTCTCAAGTTCCAGTGTTTTTAAGAGAGCAAAGCATATACCAAAGCAGCATTTTGCCTAGTTGCCTCCCCACTCAGGGCAATATTTTTTCCACTCAGTAGCTGCTGGCATAAGATTGCTAAATGGTACCCAATTTCCATAAAACCACTTTTTCTAAAGCCTCAGTGTCAGCAGCTGGTTGAAGTACTACAGGTAATATGTAGCCAAAAAGAACCTATAATGGTATGGGTTACTATAAAAAATTTATTACAAGTCTGAGATGGCTGCATTAGTCATCACTAACATTTCTTAGGCTAGTAGCAGGAAAACTTTTATAGTCTTTCACATTGTCATATAGTACCTCTCCCCACAGGTTTTCAAAACAGGCAGAAAAATCCAGTAAGGCAAGAATTTTTGTAATTCTTTCCTGTCATTCATTTCTTAAATATTTAGGACCCCTTACTAACACCAGGAAAGAGATGGACACCACTGTGATATGAAGTTACTTCTGAAAATGGTGAATGTAATGGTCATTTTCTGGGAAATAAAGACGTTCCTCATGCTTTTGATAGGAATATAGAGTCTAACACAAGTAAATCTTTACTAAAAATAAGAACTTCTCTTTTCCTGTGAAAAGTCTGAAATAACTCAAGGAAAGTGTGTTTTTATGTGTGCCTTTTTTCTCCCCATTCAAACGAATAGGAAGACCATCAACAATGGTCAATTTTTACACTCTTCCTACTCCCTCACCACCTCTCATAGTAAATCAGGGGGCAGTATGACTGTTCAGGGAAAACATTAACAATTCGAAAGCTTTGCAATGCAGATATATTGAAAGGAGGAGTCTTCTCTCTAGCAAAGTGATAAATATTAAGATTAGATTAGGAAGGCAGAGAGATAGCGTTTCAGTTCACACCTCCTGCAGCCCACAACACTTTATCCAATTTGCTCTCATCACCAACCCCATTTATAAATGAAGAAGCCACATACCTCAGTATTTATAGGTCAGAGCTGCGGATCTATTTAGTGACATTATGAATCCTGTAAATCAAGTCACATCATAAACTATGAAAGGGTTCAACGGCATCACAGTAAAACGAGAGAGAATTTATTGCCAGGTAGCAAAAAATATTATAGGTTAGCTTTTTCTCTTGCCTAAAATGGATGTGTTGAGAGGGCAGGAGAACTACGATTAACATCCTCATATGAAGCAGAACCTTCTGTGGGCAGCCAGGAGTGATGAGATGAACCATTGGAATGATTCATTTTGATCATTTTGTTCCCCTGCCTGTCTGGTAAACCTGCCCTGGAAATAAACCGTGCAGTTCCACCCAGATCTGCTGGAGGACATGGAAGGGAAAACAGAGACAAAAGAACAGAGCATCAAGCACTCATACCCTACAGTGTCCCCCTTTTGGAGCAGCTTCTTACAAGTCCTTTAGCAGCTGATTATGGACTCCTGTTTTAGGCCACTCGGTTTGGCTCCAGCACTTCTCAGGTTCACCCCACCAGCTGTAGCAACAGGGATAGCTGGGTGCATCCACATGCTTTGAGACACAGTCACTGACAGGAACATGAGGTGCTGGATTTGAGGGAAAACCCAAAAAGCCAAAATGGTCTGATTGACATTTCCCTTTCCAGGTAGGAATTTCTGGAGAAAAAGGAACCAGCTGACTTCAGGCATCTCCTGAAAATTCATTACTAAACTCTTCAGGAGGAAACAACTCCCTGCAATGACAAGTTCAATATTTGAAGGACCATTTGCTGTTGTTTTCTTTCCTTGAAGCAGTTTTTGTCAAGCTGACACAAGCATGTGTAAGGCATGCACTTGGCCCAGGTGTTTTAATCTGAGGTAAAAAGCTGCTGTAATGATCTTGTTTATAATTTGTGCTTCCTGGATTTTGTGCAGCATTTTTATTGCTGGAGGTCCTTTGGATTCAGTATTGCTCTTGACCCTGATTCAGTGTTTGGCTTCTGGTGTCAGCGTTCCCTATTGGTAACAGGTATGAAATATTAACAGGAGCAGCCACACGATCCAGACACGTATTTACCCCAGACACAGAATTATCCTCAGGCCTTTCTATCAGTTCTTGAGACTTCATGGGTAGCCATGTATTACCATACCTGTGTTTTGCTGGCAAAAGCACAAAAATGAGTGTCTTGAAAGCCCACTGAATCTATTGAGAACTTGAAAACTGTTGTTTTAGCATGAGTATTTTCTGGTTTAGACTTGAGCCTGCTTCTAATTTTTTGTATTCTCTTTATAGAATGGGATTTAATTGCCAAGAGCAAGGTAGTCCATATATCACCCCAGAGAATGATAGTTGTAGTCAGAAATCTACCATGCCTGGAAGCTGTAAAACCAGAAATTTTGCTTCTGCATTATTTGTCCAATTTTGGACACTTTTTAAATACAAATATAGTTGCCCTAGCCATGGTTAATTTCAGAGAATGTTTATATCTGGGTGCACTTCAACATCAGACTCTTATTGAATGATAAAGCCAAATTGGAGGCTGTCTTCCAAATTGGTCACAGTGGAATCACAAGACACGTGGTATTCAGAAGGAACCTCAAAGCTGGTGAAATTTAGCTAAATGGGTACAAGTAGGGTGTGTTATATCTGTTTAAATAAACGATGTGCTGAGCTTTAAATATGAGGTACTGAGTAGCCTTTAAGGAAATGAGCCTTCTGTTTCCAAAGTGGAGCACAAATTTTATAGCAAATTAATTGTTATTTAAAGGAAGTTTCTTTATTCATTCTGTCTGGCTAAAAGTGGAAATTGTTTGGGAAATACAACTCTGCAGTAAGAGCTGCTGTGTGGTTATACCAGAACTTTGAGTACTCAGCTAGCACATTTGAAAGATCCTTGAACTTTGTTGCAGACCTTGTCAGCAATGAGACAAAAAATATCTCAGAAGCTATTGAAAGTGTCATTCTCTTTCTTAGTTTATTCTTGTGTTCCCTGGGCACAGAGATGTATTTTGAATACATTAGACTTTGAGGATCTGTGTAGCTGAATAGAAACTGGAAGATTCAAACATAAGGGAAAACTAAATGTTCAGGATAAGACAAGGTGAAACAAACAAACATTGAGCAAAAGAAGAGCCAAGAAAATCATTATTTTCAACAGTGAGTTCTCCTAAATCACATAATTTTCTCCTAAATGAACTTGGGGAGACAAACATGTTGCTGGAAGCATCCAAAGCCAGTCTAGACCTGCATATATCCATGCCATGATATTTCAAATGTACCTGAATGAGCAGTCAAGATATTTGTCATACATGCACACTGTTAATTTTCAAAGAAGGAATTGTCTGAATAATAGAAGTCTGATAACAAACCTGTAAGATATTTCTGGCAGGAACTGGAAGATATTATGTCCCAGTTAACGGCAGTTGACATTGAAACTGAATGCTGATGGTCTCCATTAAAATTCTGTGCCCTCAAAAGGAGAGAACACTCACTGAGTTAGCAGAGGGCACCAGGCTGGAAAGAGATCTTTATATGCTGGTGGGTAGAGTTTCCATTCACAAGAACCACATCAGAAAAATCAGCTGAAAGAAACAATGAAAGGTCAGAAAATTTGATTTATTTATTAAATAATTGATCAATCCAAAAGTACTAAAACTCTCTAGTTTCCTTAAAGTTATGCTAAGAAAAAACTTTACTAGGAAGCATGAGCACAGGTCATGCCAAACTGCATCAAAATGTCATGTACTACTTGCAAGCATGGCCAGCAGTGATGTTTGAATCTATGTCAGAATAAGCTTTGGCTTTCCTGATGTGAACTGAGAAATGCTTCTGCTGCCTCCACTGGAGCTCTGAGGCTCAGGAGTGCTTTCTTGTCCTGGGTGGTGTTTCCTGGCCTCAGGACATGTGAATGAGATCCCTGTCCTCAAAGCTCCCTTGTTTCTTGAGGCTGGATTTTCATTAGGTGGAGCCCGGGTGCGGGGATGAGGAAGGACAAGGGAATGATCCAAGATCACCAAGACCACCACCAAGGACCACCCCTGGAGCTCACATTAGAAGGTAGGAACAGCCTACCTGTGATTTATTCTTTCCTACAATAGAAGATGGTGCAATTATTTCCCAGTTTAGCAGGGAATTTAAACATACCATATTTGCATATGCATGTACATCTGATGACATCATGGGAGGCATTTAAATATAGCCTAGGGCCACTTAGACAATTGAAGCATCATTGAATACAAAGACATTTCTTTTTTGTTGTTGTTGTTTGTGGTTTTGTCTTGTTTTTTTGTTTGTATGAAAGATGTAACAATCCAGAATGAAATAGTAATTAAAAAGCACTTTTATTGAAAAATACAGGCTATTAAAGATATATCTGAGCAAGACAACATAGTTTCGTTCTGCTGATTTTTCACTACTACAAAACGCAAACTAAAAGCTGATGAAATTTAGCTAAATGTGTACAAGTAGGGTGTGTTATGTCTGTTTAAATAAGCAGTGTGCTGAGCTTTAAATATGAGGTACTGAGTAGCCTTTAAGGAAATGAACTGCATTAGATGTGCAGCACTGATGTTCGTAACTGCAGTCATGATGAAAGACCGCAAAGTCTTATTGAATTCCACAACACTTTCAAAAATTCTATCATTATCTATTTATCAGACTCATTTAAAGGCCTCAGCAGAACTCAGAAATTGCAAATTATATAAAGAATGAAATTTTAAGGAGCAGTAAATGTTCAAATTAATATAAAAGTTATAAGATTTAAAATTCGCTAATACTTCAGTGAACTTGTTGCAAGGTTTCTCAATCTTATTGTACCATCAGCTCTCTGAACTGTTAACCCAGTTAAATTAAAAATTCAAAAGCTTCCAAGACTCACACTGATATTCAGGTACTTTGGTGCTTGGACATTCACATTGCACTGGTTTAATTAGCTATCTAACATCAATCTCCACACTTTAGGAAAGGAAGCACTTTGCAATAAACTGTCAAGAAATTTGCATTTGCACTTATGAAATATACAAATATGCCTGCAAATTAATCTGTGCATTCTCCCATCACCCCTACAAATGATGTCTGCTCATACTACAGCCTTGAAACCATTTCCTTTAAATTTGCCATGTGCTTCACTTCTCCTGAATGATACATCTTTTCATAACTGGTGACTCATTCATTTCCCATATGTATTGTTTTTAAAATATCAGTGTCAGGGAAACACATATCATTATTTCAGATGAAACAACATTTCTCTGATTTTTCTATTAATGAATGACTCTATTGTAATAATATTAGTTCTTCTGAAAAATAAGAATACATGAGGTAATTTTATAGCAATTCCTACAGCTTTATTGCTTAACAGTCATGCAGAATTCTTTCACTCCTAATTTCTGTTGCCCACCAACACTGTAATCTGTTGTATTCTTATTTTTCTTCTGTTATGTCCTCATTTAACCCCTATAAATATCCTTTTATCTTTCAGTTTTGACTCTCCTTGACTTACGAGACTTTTGATAAACTTCAGCATGTCAAAGGTTCCCAGTTTTTACTGAAGATGCTCTTGTTTTTACAGTCCCTCTCCTCGTGGAGAGCATTCCCTGGAGAGACATGTTTCAGGCAGTTGGAAGGCTCAACATTAGGACATGTAAATGTTTAAATTATGGCTTGCAGATCAATGACAAGAAATAGGACATCTATTTCTGGTAACATTGTGGATTTATAGTTATGAGTCAAGGCTAATGCAAGGTGAACTCCTCCCTTTATGATCACTGCCACAAATGCATTAGCTCATCCATGAATTTAAAAATTGACCTCCAGACAGTTAGTTGGTAATTTGGCACCTTGCTTTGATTGTATACAATTTAACAAAAGAACATCCAGCACTAATTCAACAGTAATATTGCTTCTGCCTTTCAGGAATGATTTATTCATTTGGATATGATGTCCAAATTGCATTTTCTAAAGGAAGGGTGTTTACTTTGTTTGCAGTTTATTGCCTTGCTTCTCAAGGACATGACAGAAGTAAAATTGTTGCTTCTGATTATTAGGTTGAATGTAAATATGTCCTGAATGATGGTCCTCTGTACAGAAATTCCTGGGGGTGGACAAGTGGGTGGGAGGGTGGTTGTTGCACCGTGCTTTCTGACACTTTACAGTGTACCTCATCTGGAAAATACTGACTCAACTATCAGCCACAGAAAACAGGCAAGGGTTTTGCACACTAGCACTGCAGAACCCTGTGGATGCACCAGCACTTTGCACTGCCTCATTCTTGCAGCTGTAGCATGGCCATCTCAGCACTTCCCAGGGTTCACCACTTGAGAGGCCCTGCCTTGCCTGTTCTGAGCTCTCTTATAGTGCTGTTGTGTGCTGTTGTAGTGTCAGAGCTGTTTTTCACCAGTAAAACAGGCTTGGGTTTGCCTAAATTACCAGCATCAATCTGTAAACTGAAGTACAGAAATGTACTGCACTGTTTTCTGTACACCAGATGCCATCCTTACTCTCGTCCTAGAGGAAAAGGCTTTCCCTTCCTCACCATGGCCTGCAGTGCTGATGAAAGTCTTGACTTACTATTATGTACAGTGTTTTTATTGTCAGGGCAGAACTAAGAATTTAGAATGTGGATCATTGCACTTACATTTTCACATTAACACATTTTCACGTTAATAATATTAATTATTAATAACAATATTGTTAATTTTTTAATCACACAGTATAAGTGTTCAAGTGTCAGAGACTCCTTACATTATTGATATTTCAAATACATGACCTTAGTTATTGACTCTCTTCTCAGGTTACTCTCTCTGTCTGGGGTTTTCACTAAGCTTAGCCACTTGCTGACTAAGTCCTTTGGAAATTCATTACATTAGTTATTGTCCCTAAGACTGGCTTGGATGTGGGCACCCAAGTACAAACTAACTTTCATTCTTGTCCTACTTTGTAGCCATAGCCCTGCTGGATACGTGATGAAGAGCACTTCAAAAGGATATTCTCTGAAGGTGGTTATCTGCTCTACTGAGGATGTCATTCATTTGTAGGTCTAAGGTGTAAATGTCTCTGCAGCTGTGAATCTCACATTGACTACTCAGTGAGGGCTCAGCTCTCCCAGTGCTGAGTATTGGATCTGCAGGTAACCAGTGAGAGGTCATCTGAAAGGATGCTGCATGCTGGACACCAAGGAAATTCCTGTCCTGGAAACAAAAATGCCATCGAGGGGATTATTGTAATTTTTTTGGTTGTGTTTTTTTTTGTTTGTTTGTTTGTTTGTTTGGTTTGGATTGGTTTTATTTTTAGGATTTGTTTTATTTTGAGGATTAGTGCAGAAGTCTCTCCTTCCCTGTCTGTTTCACTCCTTTTCTCACAGCTTTTTGTTAATGTCCTTTGGCTGATTATCTGTGGGGGACTTCCATATGAAGGTAAGTAGCACTGGAGGTGATTTTCTTTCCCCTTTCTGCTTTTTGCCTTTTCTCAGGATACCTTCAGGGTATCTCAGGATTCTCAGGATACCCTCTTTTACACTGTAACCTTCCAGTACCTGTGGTCTTCCAGTATGCAAAGCGTCTCACTCCCCACCATGTGGGGATAATAAATCTGCACTGCTTGAAAACTTACTGGGGAGATGTGAAACAGCTGTAAGGCAGGGGATCAAACAAAAGCTCTGTCTCACCTTGAAGCCACTCAATTACCTTAGCTGGGATCTCAGAAACTGCTTACATCTCCTCCTTCATTTAAGTTCTTCTGGGTGTTTGCCCAACAGAAGATGGGGAGTTCAGACTCCAAAGCTTTGCAGCAGAAGTGAATTTGCAGCACTCTGCCTTGGCCTTACAGTTCCACCAGCAAAAATTAGAAAATGGACCAACAGTACCACAGACTCTTCAAATATTATGGAGGTAGTATTTTGGTTGCCTCTTCCACAGTTTGAAAGCTGAGCTTGTGGGAAATCAAAACCCACTATGATACCACTCTTACTTTTTTTACTTTACTTTTGAAACATGTATTTTTATTCCCACACATGACTCAGCTTTTTATTGGCAACGTCACTTTCGTGGCCCCATTTGTTGCGCCAGGCACAAGGAGTATATATTGACAGGACAGGAGAGAATGGTTTCAAACTGAGAAAGTTTAAGATATTGGGAAGAAAAATCTTTACTGTGAGAGTGGTGAGGCAATGGAACAGGTTGCCCAGAGAAGTTTTGGGCTCTCCAATCCTCCAGGTGTTCAAAGCCAGTCTGGAATTGAGATCTGAGCAATCTGGTCAAGCGGAAGGTGTCGCTGTTCATAGAAGGGGATTTGAACTAGATGATCTTTAATCTCTCTTCTGACCCAAACCATTCTAGAATTCTATGGTCTGTCCTGTCAATTTCCAAATGCAGAACTTTCTCCTGGAGCCCTTTAGTATTCTTTTGAGCAAATTTTGAGACTGCTGGATGAGTTGCATGGTGCTTCTTCATTGACTTTAGCAACTGTAGTAACTGTAGTGAAGGCCTTTTGGTCCCCAAAACTCATCTCAAAAATTGAAGAGGAGTAAAGGTAGTGCAAATAAATCTCTTCAGAGAAAGGAAGGGTTTGAGAGTAAAATCCCAGACTTGACTTTGGGCTTTGGAATTGCAAGTAGTTTTTCCCCATGTTTGTTATTGATTTTCTGCCCTGGTGACCAAATGAATGAAAAATTTCCTTCAAAACCTGTTGGAGAGAACCTTGATATTAGGAATAGCATGCTAAATTATACTTTGCATAGTCTCATGGTAAGGGTATAATAGGAATGATTCCATCTGCCAGACACTCACTTTATGTCAATGATAACCTAGATTTCCTAGATAACAGCTTCTGTCTTAAAATATAATTTTAATGTTGAAAGCATTTATTCTTTGCGAATTCAGTTTAATCTTGTCTGCTTGGCATAGATGATAAATTTCCAGCCTCCATAATCAAGCATTTATTAGAATTGTAATCTAGTTATTTTAACTTAGAAAGAGATTTAGTAGTCTCTAAAAATTGTTCATCTCCTAACGGAGGGCCAAAGATGACACTGTCTTTCAGATTCAGGTAAAAACTCCTGCTGAAATGAAAAGCAGTTTCACATGTGCAAGAGCTACAATGTATGCTCGGGCTCTGGCACTGCTGTTAGGCTGCTGGTTTAAAAAGGTGATGTGTCTGAACTGGGATTGAAGATCAAATCACCAAACTCCACACTTCATCCCACATGTGGATTGCAAGAAGTCTGTGCTGGATAATATTCTCACAACATTTTAGTGTTTTTTGTAAGACAACTCAACAAATAGTAGTTTGTTATTTAATAATTTGGCTTTTATTTTGCTGGGGACTGCACTAATGTGTAAAATGTAGCAGCTGCATTTTTGGATTTTCCCAGCTGCTACCACATATTAAATTTGGAAATCCTCTGGCACAAATGAAAACACTGTGTTTTTCTTTCTGAGAGCATTAGGTAGGCAAAACTAAAGTTTTTGTTTAAGGAAAATGTGCTAAGCATCTTTTCACCCTCTCATTTGTTCAAAGTTGAATCTTCTTTTGTGTTTTGCCATTGGGTCACTCTGAACATCATAGACACATTTAAGGATCTTAGTGGTCTTTTTGAGAATAATATATTTGATGATCTCATCACTATTTCTAAGTAGTGTTCATTGTAAAAAGCTGCATTGGAATAGTGGTGGAAGTTGAGTCTCTTTCATGGGTCACAAGGCTGTAACACAGAGAGAGTGAGAGTTATCCCCTTAATGCCTCGACTCGGTGTGCTGCTTGCACCTCTTAATCAAAATTCTGGACAAAGAGGGCAGGAGCACAAAACAGTCAAACCACTTCTGAGATAAGGTGGAAAAATGCTCATTTATGTCATTTTAATAGGTAAATTCACCTCCCATAGATTAATTTTTTTGCTGCCATCTGCAGATGTGCACATAACATGGACATGGACAAAGCTGTTACCAGAAAATATACCTAGATATTATTGCCCCTTAATCCCAGCAGGCAGCACTGCTATAAACTCAAATGTCTGTCTAATCAACTGAAACTAATTAAATAGCAGCTTTCAAAGTCATATTGATTCAGCTTTACAATTCCTGCACCTTTGTAACAAGATAATGCCAAGCTTAAATTTTTATATAACTACATAAGATAAGTGCTTCCAAAAGCTATAATAAAATCAAAATAAGAAAACCCAGCTAAGGATTTTTAACTTTTTTTTTTTTTTTTTTTTTTTATACTTTTACTTCAGAGGACCAGAGGTACAAGTATTGATGGAGAATAGCATTTTCTTCTCTCTCAGGAAACTTCCTACCAAGAGTTCCCTCCACTGTTTGAGATAAAATTTCTTGGTATAGTGTGAAAGAGTTTGAAGTTGGTGCAATGTTTGGGAAATTTTTACAGCTCTTTTCCCTTGAACAAAAATCCATCTTCACCTTCATCTCAGACATTGTTGGGCAGTAACTAGTGGGGAATACTGCCAGCTAGCAGGGAGGACAGGGTCTAATGGAACAAAATTTCACTTTAAAACCCTGAGAGTGTAATAAACAGAGGACTCTGGCTGCAATACAGGTTTGCTGCTTCCACAGGCTAACATTGCACAGGGATCATTGGCAGAAGAGCACTTAAAACTTCTCCAGAAATGTGTGTTTTTACCTTAAAACTGTAGGCAGTAGGTAGGGACAGGCTATGACATTTCTGCACAGAGGATCATGTGTTTGTGTAAACAGAGAAGATCTGATGAAGGTGGTGCAACAAAGAGTGTGTTTTGTATAGAGTGACAGCAGAGAAGAAACAGACACAGGACAGCTTAATAAATCATTTGCCTCTGCACCTTAATAAAATTTATTCTCTAAAGAGGTTACTTTTTCAAGTGGCAAAAAATTAAAGGAAATATCAAAGTAGAAATCTCTACAACTTGCACTTCTTGAAATATAAATAATGCATAAATATACCATATATGAAAAAATATAAAATGATATACAACACAAAATGTATAATTTATATTAGATATTGTTATATGATCTATGAATATATTACTTATCACATATATATCTTAAAATTTAGTTAATATAGTAATATATAAATAAATATTTAGTTTTAGGTATTTATAGAAAACATTATATATTTATACAAATATAAAATATAATATTAGATATTATATCTTACTTTAATAGTATATACTATGTGTTATATATTAAACTTCTACATTCTGGAGGGAATCCTTCAGCACATTTTAGGACCAGACTCAACAAGGGAAGAATCAGCCAAAATTCAGCCCAATGTGCAAACAAGGTGAGCTGAAAGTTTTTTCCTTAATATTTCCTTTGACTAATGTTAATTTCATTTAACATACAAATGCTGTATAAAGCTGTTGTTATTCTTAAAGCAAGCCTTAAAGAATTAGCAATCTAATAGAAAACAAACATGCCATTCTCAGGTTCTGTGAATAGGGGGGACGCAGATTGTTTTCTGGAAAAATCCTATTTGTGCCGTCAGGAGGAGACTGAACCCATGTGCTGCTCAAGGCAAAGGCTCCTTGGCAGACAAGTGCTTCCCTGGCCATTCACAAACACCCCTTTGGTGTTGTGGATCAACACAGAGGGAAGATGAAGTGCTAAAACATGGCATCTGTAGAAATCTGTACAAAAATTCTAGGCAGAGTTAGTGTTCAGGATGCTGAGGAGAGGTAAGAAATCCACATCAGGCCCTCCTGGGCTATGAGAACACACCTTGTGCTTTTTGGGATGCAGAATGTCAAATGTCTTCTGCAGTTTGGTACTTAAAGCCTTTTCTTATAAAAAAAGGCAGTAAAACCTTTATTTAAAATCCCTGGCAATGCTGAAGAATGTTAACATTTCCTTCAGAGCTTTTTAAATGTAAGATTTTATTTTTACTTATTCCTTTTCAAATCAACATTTACTTGCTTATTTGAAAAGAGGGGAGATGGATGTTTCAAGCAATACCCTACCTGCTATCTACTAGTGCTGTGTAGGCTAAGGAGAGCTTTTTTTTTCCCAGGTCTCTTTGATTTATATTATGTACTTAAACACTCATTAAGAGTGAAGCCCAGAACAGGAATCTTCCCCCATATCAGACTGGTTCAACCATTAGCCTGTAGAGTTATCCCCCTGTTCTCTCTTGAGCCTGTCAGTGATTCATACTGTATGGTAGTGCAGGAACTGAAGAGGCACACACAGTCCACCACACACAGCCACCAGCTAACAGAGCCCTGGATCTCTCCAGGGTCCCCCCAACATCAGCCTGTCATCTCACCATCCTCTCCTCTCCTCTCCTCCTCATGGGCCTGCCCTTTTCTGTGCTTGCACCTCCAGCTGACAAGCCCTCGTCTCTGTGGTGTTGGCCCCATGGTTCCAGCCCCATGGGAGGGCAGGCACTTGGCACTTCTGCACATGAGCACAGGGGATGGGCAGCACTTAGCTGAGAAAATCATCAGAAACAGAATTTAAAGAGAAGACAGAGGAAGCTGTGCTTGCTGAACATGTGGACAGAGCAGGACTCAAACAGCACCAGCCCCATTTAATTTTTTCTTCTGTTTTACCTCTGTTTTCCTGTGCTTGTTTCCCCCCAGTACTTGCTCCCTTGCTTTCACCACTTTTGCTCCCTTTTCTAAACATCCCATCCAAAATGCTCTGTCCCCATAGAGAATCTTGCTCCTGCAGGCAGTTCCTCCCCATCTTTCAAGTGACCTGGGAAAAGTCTCTCCTGTGGACTCGTTTTGAGGGGTCTCACCCAGCTCATGGGGTGGCTGCTCCAGTGACAACCAGGAGGAGTCAGGGCAGGGAAATCCACTGGCCCCAGTCGACTCAATGGAGTTCACCGCCACTCCTACTGTGGGCCTCCCTGCTCCTTGTGCAAGCCTTTTGTTTTTATCATAGAACCCAACAAAGTTTTGAGTAGACCCAGTAGAGGGTAGAAGCATGCCATGGCCATGTTTATCTTGGCTGGTCCTCAAGGAGCTTTATGCCTCAATATTCTGTTCTCTGGAAGCAGGCAGCCAGCAACCCAGAGCCTGAGACCCTTTCAGGGAGTGGGGAACACTTTGTTCATGCTAGTCATGTGTAGATGTTTGAGTTAGAACCTAGGAGCAGGACCAGCTTGGGATCCCTCTGGGCAGAGGGGAAGAGGAAGTTCCAACACAGTAAGGAGAATGTGTGGGAAGAGGGTGGACTGCCTGAAGGAGAAAACAAGGCTCCAGGAGAAGGCAGTAAAAGCATTAAAAAAACCCCATATATGTCTTTTCATATAACTGGGAGGAAAGAAAAAGTCCCTGGGCATCATGAAAGCCTGCTATCAGGAGGCAGTTTTTGATAACCTTTCAGTATTGATTAATCAGTTGCTGTGTTCATTTGAAACAAGGCCCATGGCTTGTTTAGGAGGTGGCATCATTGCAGCTTAGTAGTGTTCAAAATACCATATCACTATCAAGGCTAATTTAACACTGATGAGATCAATAGGGTTCCTAAGGCTAGGAGTAGGTGAGAAACATGGCTCATTACATGCTGCTCTAGTTCTCATTGCTTAGAGAAAAAATGTGCAGTAGAGTAAGAAAAAACAGACTTGGAAATTGTGAAGTCCTGAAAAGGAGGCAGGTGCTTTTAGCTTGCTCCCCTGAAGCAGCATCCCTGAAATGCTCCTTTCTAAATATGACTTCCTCAGGTGTGCCCCTTGACTGGAATGTGCTTTTTTTGGCTTTGTTGTCAGCACTTGTTCACTTTCCCTTTATTCTCTGTCTCTCTACAAAACATACAAAATCCAAGTTTTACAAAGGTAAGTCTCTATGCAACCCCATTATCTTGGGTGATACCAACATAAGCAGAACTTCTATACAGAGCTCCTGGATATTGTCTGGCAAATATTGCCTCCTGCTATGGAGTTCAGAGTTACAAAAATACCTGGAGTCTTGAAAGAGGGAAGTGACAGTGCTCACACACAGAAGTGCAGGCCAGGAGCCTGGATGGCATGCCACAGGTGTCTGTGCCATGCCAAAAAAAAAGGTGAGATCCTTGTCCCTTCTGGGAATTAGGTATCTTTGCCACCTTGGATGGAAAGCATGGACCCCCAAAGCAGTAGTATTGTTCAGTCCAAGTATTAAATGAGGTGAAAGGAAAGTATGTGCCTTTTCATAGTTTAAAAAGGGAGGACCTCATTTCATATACCAGCTTAATAATTGAACTAGCAATTTATGCAGAAGACATATAGAGTGCTCAGCAAGAAACTGGGAGCAATCAATTCCCTTTCCTCCCTGCCTGAAAGAATTCATCTTCACGTTGCTGCAGCATGGTCAGTCAACAGTGACAGTATCACATTCCTGCACGTCCCTTCTTCCCCTAGTTATGATTTCTTTTTCTTGCAAGGGGCACAACTATGGTACAACAGACATGGATTGCATTTTCATTCTGTTTCTAATACCCTCCTAGAAGAGCCTATGTAGTCCTTCTCTCCTCTTGCGATCAATTACTATGTCACTGTGACGTTTGAAGGCTAAGGTTTAGTTGAATTCTAGTACTTTTTAGGTTAGACAAGTAAAGATGGACAGCCTAGGTATTCTGGTCTCTGTAAGAGGATGCTGACACTTCCTGCATAGGTCCAAGGGTATGATAAGTCAACTGAAAAGCACTGAAGGGTTTCACATGGCCAGACTATTCCCTTCTGGTTTGCAGGTTCATACCCAGCCTGTCATTGCAGTGATGAAGAGGGAGCTTTGGATGGCCCCTGAGTGATTTATCTGAGAAATGTTTATTTACAAATTCCTATCTGGCACATACATCATCAACAATAATATTTCATGGTAATGGGAAAGACACTGTGTAATTATCTCAAAGAGGCAGTCATTACCTCCATTTAGAGAAAAGATTAATTCTGATACAGGGTAGGCTCTCCTTCCCAGAAACATTGCTCCTTCCCATGGTAAAAATTCTGTAGTTCATGTAAGAATCTTCTTACCTGAGAAAGCTAGCTGAAAAATGCATTTGGACCATGATTTCTTTTCAATTGCTAAACATTTTTGCATGCAATGATGGCAGTTCCAGGAAATATAATATTTTTGTACATTGTTAGAGATGCTTTATTTCTCAATTTTTTTATCCATCCCATTTAACTTCTAAGCAATGTCTCACATTGGAGACTGGACTTGGTGACTTCAGGAGCATTTCTAGCAAGTTTTATCTAGCAGGCTGTGGGTGGGCACAGCACCAAGGCTTTGACTCTTCAATTAACTCTTCTGAAATTAACCTTCTGAAACCTCTGGAGCTGTACTGGAAGTTGCAGTGGTTCTTCTCACAGCCACATAGAACCAAAGGAAGCCCACCCTGGGGCAGCGCCCAAAACCGGGAAGTTGCCCTCAGCTGAATTATCTGGAAGTGGCTGGCTGCTGAACACCATCCCCTGCTCCCACTGTTGCTTCCCCTCCAGCTGTAAACCCACAGGATTTTGCCTACGTGTTCCCCCATCTGAAAGAGGCTCAGCCTCCCCATTCTCATCATCCTGTGTATGTGACTGTTCTTGGAGTCTTTCCTCCTCACTGCAGCCCCTCTTCAGGCTGTAAGCAAAAACATAGAACCAATACATAGAAAGCCTATAGTAGGGTCTTAAAGACTTATGAGGCTTTGTGAACTGCAGCCACGACACAGTATGTTGAAAGAGAAAAAATGCCCTGGGAAAGTTCACAGCAAATTGAAAACAGGGATGTATGCAGGTGTACAAGGCCTCATCCTATCAAGAATTTCCATGGAAGATAACTCTGAATCAAATAACACAGTCAAAGTTCAAACCAAAGAAAATGAGCTGAAATAAAAAATGAACAGAGCTCAGCTAAAGCTAGAATCAATAGAGTAAAGAATTTAATGACCTGTTCATCTTAGTATCATGTAATTGAGCCCAAATGACATTTAAGCAGAAAGAAAACTGGCCTTACGGTTTGTTAATAATTACTCACATTCCAGTAACAAGCCTACAGGAGTGTTCCTTTAAATGCATGTCGTGTGTCAGCATTAATACCTAGTCCAAGTGAGGGTAGCTGATGAACTCCAGCCATGAAAGAAGAATCAAGTACAAATTAAATATTTAATGGCTTTAGCAAATGCAGTGGAAGTAGGTACATAAATTACAGGGGGTGGGGGGCGGGGGAGGAAATCCCCAAAGTAAGGAGAACTTAATTCAGCAGCAGCCTGGTTTAAGGGTTTTCAGTCACTTGTATTTTGGAGAGTTGCATGATAATAACATTTCCAGTTCAGGAGTTTGTGAGCCCACATTTTCCAGTATGTTCTCATGAAGCAAAAGGTAAGTAACATTAAAAAAAGTGCATTTGATTTATACAGTACAGTTTTTATGCTTTTGGTCTGCAAAAAATTTCATCTTTAGGTTTTGAGACTCATGATATCTTTATTCCAATTAGCCAGTAATGCACAAAATTATGAAGCATTCTACCCAGCTGTAGAAGGGCATTTCCTCAGTTAATTGGCAGTATTATTTGATGGAACTAACCAAATAATAACTCATGCAATACATAGGACTAATTCAGGAAAGAAAATATTTTGATTTTTGAAGAAAGTCTACGTATCTGCCTGAGATGATACTTTTCCTGCTTATTTCTGTCTTTGCAGGCTACGAGGATAGTGCTGAATCATTGTACTAGTGTAAGAATTATATTGCAGTAGAGTGGGGTTACATGCTCTTTTTTATTTTTTTTTTTTTTTGAGTGATAAACAGATTTCTGTGTTTAGACAGGACTGAAGCTCTCAGAGGTTAGCAAGCCTTTGGATTGACTCCAAGGGGGTTTCTGCCAGGAATTAGTTCTGCAGTCTCATTGTGTCACTGGTTGGGCTTTCTTTTCCTTTTAGAAGAATAACTGAAGTCTTGGTGTATAGGAACATGCTCAAAAGTAATTAAGTTACAACGCCGTAGCTGGAAGGCACGGTTCTCTAGCTGAGATGAAGCAACTGACCATGCTGGCTTTCAAAGCCCATTGGAACATGAAGTGAAATCAATTATTTAAATCAACAAGAGTCTTAATGGAACTGTTAGTGGAATATCAGATTTCAGCCATATGTGACATGCAACATTTTGCATTTTGAATCACATTAAAATGGTGTGGTAAGTGAAATAGATGTTGTGATATGAGATCATGAACAGCAAACCATTTTACTTCACAGTGTTGCACCCAAAGAAGATAGCTGGTTACCACACTCTAGCTGGGGAAAATCAAACTTCTTGTAAAGAAAGCAACTTTTCCAGAAGTACTAATTCAATTGCTTGTGCTTATGCAAAGGTACCCATACCAGGGCATCATTATTTTCATTCCACTGTGGACTTCAACAGTCAATGATTGTATCTGCAGCACAGCTTCTCTCTTTTAATCAGGCTTTCAAGGTCTCCTTTTTCTGCTTGTCATGTAGATTAAACATAATTAAAAAGATAATCCTGCAGAAATCGTGTGACTGCAGTTTCTAAAAACTGTTATTCCATTAATAGCTGTGTTTCTTTTCTTCACAAACCAGTCTTCATGAGATAGAGGGCTGATCCAAAGAAAACATAGTTATTAAACAGAGCTAGTATTATCAAATCAAATTTCTATCACACTTGACTTCCAGTATCCTGGAATTTTATGCAATGCTCATTTCAGAAGTCTTCACATTTCTATTAATGTTTTTACTTGAGGCATGAAGAGAAATCATTTTTATTTGACCAATTCTCCATTTAGAAGAACTTTGCTTATCTCTACTTCATTTAACTGTCTTGGATTTTCAGTCATAATATGGTATGGACAACACCTAACAGGAGTGTTTTTCAGCATTGCTCTCAGATACAATCCTCTCTCTATCATGAAACACTTCTGTAGTAACTTTATTAGCTGAAAAAAAAAACAAAACAAAAGGCAAGAAGGGCTGAAAAATCTTTATATACAAAACCCAGGGTAGGAGGCCCTCAGCAAAATGGCTGCTCTGATTTTAGTGTGAGTGACAAGGTGGAAATGAATGAGAAAGTGTATGTGGCATGTCCTTTGGCTAAGTGAGAACGTGAAATGTTGGAGGTCACTATTCCTAGGAAGGAAAGGTGTAAGGCAAAGAGAAAAATGTTGGAGAAATTCATACCTTTTCTGAAGATTTGCAAAGAATTGGACAGTAGATTGGTTACTTAGAAAGTCTGAGCTGCTTGAGAGTTTAGGTCCAGTTCCTGGGGACCTAAGACATCAAAGTATGGCAAATCAAGAAATCTGAAATTTACATTGCAGTCTTGTAGCTTACACTGTGACAAATGATATGTGTTAGATAAATTAATACTATTATTATTTTTATTTTAGTTGGTAGTAATAGTTTTTTGTTTTCTTTAGACTTGTTTTAAGTATAATCAAGTTATCATCTTTCTGATATTTCCTGAGTATTTCCAGCTCCTCTCTTTCCTCTTCTTCAGCATCTTTCTCAGCTCCTTTTCTTTCCTGTCTTGTCCAAAGGCATAAAAACCAGCCCCTCCTTCCAAGATAGCCAACACTGGACTGGAGAAAAGTTTTCTTGCTTTCAGCCCTTGATGTGGTGATTTTTTCCAGAAATTTTTGATGGGTAGAGACAACAGTCAACAGTCTTGTCATTAGGGCTCTCCCTAGAAAGAGGTTATGTATTAAATAATTATATTTAACCGTTTATGCAGCATTAGGTTATGGAAAAAATCTTGCAGTTCCTGCATTGGGATTACTATATTTTTGAAAATCATCTAGCATTTGGTCATGCTGGACCTGGGAATGTTGTGTGCCATGTTTTTGTCCAGCATGTCACATTTCTGTAGAAAGAATTTTTAATTGAATTTGCTGCTGGAAAATAATTTTTTTTCCCTTTAATTCCAAGATACAGATATTTCCATTTTTTTGTTTGTGACTAGACTTTTTTCAAACAACCACAATATAATTTAAGTATCTATATTTACAGCATAACCTACATAATCTCCAGAAGTGTGAGTGCTCCAATCAAGCACCCACGGTCTTAAAATCACAGAGCTTTGAAACAGTGGTTTAGCTAAATGGTGTAGTTTGTAGCTTCTAATTCTTTATAGGAGCCCTGAAGTTATAGCAGAAGCAGCCACTGCAGGTTTGTTTATTAATGACAACTAGAAAAGGTGTCAGAGTGAACCTTATTATTGTTATAATGCTGCTGGTGGTACAGCAAAGGTTTTCTGTAGGGGAGTTGAGAAGCAGAGGAAGGAAAACTACTCTCCAAAGTTTGCTGTGTTCCTAAGGAAGAGTTAACATTCCCTGTTTCAGGTGCTGGATAAGAAAACTGGATGTGAAATGATGGCCTATCTCAAACCACTGACAATGCTGTCATTAACCAGAACAGAGCTCGTATTCAGAGTTCAAAACATGTCAATCACTACCAAAATGCTTGACTCTTCTATCTGTCTCAGCTTAGTAGTGGCACCGATCACAACGTGTCACACTAATATTTCCCTAAATCCAGGAAGTCCTGGACATGCCAGGGACTGGCAGAAGTTCTGCCTCTTGATATCCAGCATGGTAGAGGCCCTGAAAAGTTTGTCTTAAATGTAGACATCTTTGTCTAGAACTGAAAGAAAACAGAAAAACATTAAAAGGTACAAAGGGAAATACTGAAGATGCTTGGGCATTGGATTTGGCTTTTTTTTTTTAGCAAATCTGTGAGTGCTAGTGCAGCAGGACTAGTGAATGCATTGATGTGCTCTGCTCCCTTGTGGCCTGGAGGAGATTCCTGCTGCAGCATGAAATGAAGATTTCTGCATTTGAAAACACAAGTGTGTTCCACAGAGCTGGATTTTTGCCTTTCAAGGGTCCATTCCACAGATTCGACTCAAAGGAAGGAGAGTATTACTCTTGGTGCTCTATTGCTTTTTTCTGGAAATAGCAAAGAAGTGCTTCTGTTCCTCTCCTCCATCATTTTTCTGGCTTACACTTCCTGCAGCCTTTCCTCAGTGCTAGAAAATACGTATGGATCAAGACATCATTGATTATTTGATCATTGTGCTGATCCAAATGGCAGCATTTTTGCCCACAGAGTTTCTATTCTCCCCTGTCTAAACAGTCAGGGGGAGATTCTGCCTGTTCAAATTGCGAAGCATAGAGCAATGGGTCAGGAACCATCTTAACTTTTTCTCACAGCACGCAGCATGATGCGTTGTGGTCTGTTGCTTGGATTTAAGCATTGTCATATTAAAAACAGTGTATGCCATGGAAGTTGCTCTGAAATTAGATGAATTTTGAAAAAAATAGAAACCTCAGTATCATCTTTTATTTTTCCATAATGGATGAAGAGAGATTTTTATACAAATCATTTACCATAGACATAAATTAATGTCTAACACTCTTGTCAGGGAGAGAAAACAAATTTGCATGAAGCACTTTGATGTATTTGTTAACTGACCCCTTTTCTACTTCCTTTAATTAGAATTTCATATTTGGTTAAATGTATCATTTGTTTCTGACTGCTATGCACCAAAAGAGGAGGGAGAGAGTCATTTTAAAATAAGCATTCACACCTGGTATATATATAGCTAAACATCCTACATCTATTTCATAGCTAGCTTGAAGAGTGGATTAAAAAAAGGATAAAGAGCTGTGCCATTTATCTGACTTTTCAAAACAACTATCACCTATTTCCATAGCGAGGAGGAGATGGAATAAGAGAAATGTAGGTCCAATTTATTTATCACTCTGTTTTCCTTCTCACATTGTTTATCCCTAGACCTTCTGTCATCTTTATACTATTAAGAAAATAAATAGGGAATTAGGGTTCATATATATTACTTTCTTCCCCAGACACAGCTCTAGAAAGGGGGGGAAGTTCATTGGAAGGGTATGGGCTCAGCAGTACTGCTGCCTGTCTCTGAGCTGGTGAGTAGAAAGGGAATTAGTGCTGAGAGGGGTCCCCCTTTGTGCCACAGCATCATGTTATCTTAAAAATTACTTAGGCCAGCTGTGCAAGCCCCCATGTGGGCTACCTTGTTCTAAAAGAGCTGGGCACCCTCCTGCTTTGCTGCCCTCTTGCACTTCCTCCCCTCCTGCCTTTCCTCCCCGCGATAAAACCATTCACTGTCGCAGATCATGTAATTTGTTTATTGCTATTTGCAGCTGCACATTCCATCCAAACATAATTACTAACCTGTGTTCTTCAGAAATAGCTGCTGCTTCAGTCTCCCACTCTTCCCTGCTTCCCCTGGACTCTTCTTGGTGGCAACTGAAACCCAGATCTGGAAGAGAAGGGGGGAGGCTCAGGACACCTCAGCAGACTATATCTAAAGTCATTACCATGGTGCCTCTTGTGCAGCATAAACACTCATCACAGCAGGTCATTTGAAGGCTACAACAGCCCAGTGCAAGAAGAACACCTCTGGAGCCCATCTGCCATCCACTGAAGTGTCAGGAACAAAGCCACTATCAGAAGGACAGAGTTTTTACGATAAAAAAAGCAATGTAGGCTGTGATCATGGGTCCAAACTGTCTTGATTGTCTCTTGTAGATAAGTTTGTTGGTAAAGGATTAAGGACAATCTATTTTGCAGGTAGCACAGGAGAAGATATCATGAATGCAACTGCAAGATGATGAAAAAAGTGAGGGCAGAGTCCATTAGCTCATGAGGTTTAGAGGCTTTGCTTAGTTTTCTGCTCTCTGTAGACTTTGCTTGAAGCCTGAAAGGGAGGGTTGACATCTACCTCTTGGCTGGACTGTCATTAAATCCCACTGATGCTTTATCTCCCTTATTTTCCCACCTCATGAGTGGAGCAGAACATGGAAGAAAAAAGGGTAAGGAAAATGTTTACATGAATCTGCTTTGGTCAGCTAATAGACGAGAATACTGCAAGATTTTAGCTAATTGGAAATACCAAACACTCTTGATTGCACTCATCCCTTGAGAAATCTTTGCTAGCTTTCCATGCCAGACTGTACCACTTTATAGTGGGTTAAACAGGTGTTGTAGATTTTTGAGGACCTGTCTGAAAGCTTTGTCACTTATGTCACACCTTTGTCACAGTGTGGTTCCTCTCCACATGAGGCTCCTGCTGTGTCTTTCTCTGGACACAGAGAAACCACCTTCCAACAAATTACCTGAGTGTCTTAAAAACACTCACTTAGAATGAACCAAGGTTATGTATTGCAACAAAGCAATGGTGGCTCAGATCTCTGCAGAAATATGTCTGGTTTAGTTCAGGCTTTACATATCAGACACTCCACCCTGACGTGAGGACATTTCCAGGGGAAATGCATCATCCTATAAATTGCCTTCACAGTCTTCCTGCTCTTAATTAAGAGGACAGATTAGTGAGGTGGATGATGATAGTCTCTTCTTCCAAGAAACAATAGGACAAAAGGAAATGGCCTCAAATTGCACCAGAGGAGGCTTAGATTGGATATTAAGAAAAATTAATTTACTGAAGGGGTAGTCAAGCACTGGAATGGGCTGCCCACGGAAGTGGTGGTGTCATCATCCCTGGAGGTATTTAAAAGATGTGTAGATGTGGCACCTGGGGGATGTGGTTTAGTGGTGAACTTGGCAGTGCTGGGTTAATGGTTGGACTCAATGATCTTAGAGGTCTCTCCAATCTTAACAATTCTATGATTCTAAGGGGACTCAAAATCTCACACAGCACACACAAGGCAAGAACACAGGGAGAGAGAAGAATTAATCTCACTTCTGAGTTAATTTCCCTTGGCCTTTGGCTTGGCCGGGGTAAGATGGGCATTCACCCAGGCTCATTGGGGGGTGAATCAGCTCCCAAGTGCTGAATTGCTTCTGAAGGAGCTAATTTCTTTTAATTGGCAATACTGGGAGCCTTGGCTCCTCACTGAGGAGACAAATTAGATGCCCAAAAATAAGTGGGGTGAGGAATCTGTGCCAAGGAGCCTGAGGACAAAAACTTTATCAAATGTTGATGCAGGAAAAAAAAAAAATTTAAAAACACACAAGGCTTTAGTAAAAAGTTGCCATTACAAATGGGTTCAGGGACTATGGAGTTATACTGTAGAGATGGCAGTTTCTCTGAACCAGTTGTCTCTCTGATAAGGCTTCTATGAGCCTTTTATCTCCCTTATCTCCCAGTCTCTAGAAGCTGCAGTACACAGAGCTCAAGTTGTGCACGTACATTTCAAAGTCTGACGATTCCATAAGTATGTGAACAGAAGATTAGGTCTTAGGCCCTGAAATAAGATTCAGCATAATATGAGGATCAAATATTTCGGGGTCCTGGTTGTAGATTTTCTGTGAATTTCCTTTTATCAAACACTCCCAGGAAAACTTTACCAATGCTGTTAACAAACGTCTGTTTTAGATAGACTGGTCAGTTGATCCCATAGATGACTACAATACAAAAATAGACCAACAAATCTTTCCTGCAATTTAAGAGCATTGAGAATATTTTGAGTGCTGCTATCTCTTTCATGGTGGTGTAATAGGCACCCATTCACAATTACAAACCTTTTGAGTTTTTTTCAACTCCCATTTATTGCATAAAGACTTCTAGTTTCAGAAATATTTACAGTGAGATTTTTGATTCCAGATTATCACTTTGTCAACATTTTGTTGCATATTCACAACTGTTTGTGACATGATGCCAACTGCTGAATTAATTATTTAGTGAATATTTTGTGTGACACTTGAAGGAATGTGACAAAAGTGCTGGCTCCAGACCCTATTTTAAGATCTCTTATTAGCAAGTGCTAGAAGTATTGTATTATGCAATCTCCAGGTATGTTGCAATCCTATAGATTGCGTAATACAACAAAGGAAGTGGAGCAGCAAAATATTAAATTCCTTAATTTCTTTGTATGTTGTTGAGAAAGAGAACTGATTTAGATGGACCTGTCCTTTGCTAGCTTGCAATGAGGAAAAATTTTAATCTAGCTAGAAAAATGGTAAACATTTTACTGACACATCTTTGCACCAAGTCTGTGAATATTGGGTGAGAGATTCCACTTTTCAATCATGCAATTTCTTTTTTTCTTTTCTCTCCTCATTTATTCTATGGCCTATTTAATATAAGTATTGCAATTAGCTGTTGCAAAAGCTCATTCAGTCATCTCGTCCAAAGCCTTGCTGATCCTGCATTCTCTACAAGAAAAGGCAATTCCTGGAAGATTCAAGTTTAGCTCACTAAGGTACCAAGGAGCACAGGGAGAAGACCTTCCACCATTTCACATAGGCACCCAAGTCTCAGTCTAATACTTCTGTGATGTGTAGCTTAGTTTTTCTCACTCTTAATTTCATCCCACTGCCTCTGGCTATAAAACTCCTCAGCTTTCTTTACAGAGTCTCTCCTTAGACTTACTGTCTTATGTAGCCCCAGTTGAAAACACAAAGTGTTGCTTTCTACTCATTCAAAGTTATGTATATTTAAGACAAAATTTTCTGAATGGGGTAAGCTAACATGAGATTTTGAGATAGGAAGCTGGTATTCTCCTAAGTGTTGAGAATTACTGCAGGCCTTTCTTGGATCTCACCACTTCAATAAACTCATTGGTCAGCCTTTGGCTATGAATTACTTTTAGGCATCTACAACACTTTCAGCCTTCTCTCAATCACATCTCTAGGGACTGACACTACAGAAGTGGACATCAGAGGCAAATCTCCTACCTAAGGAAACAGAGGGAAGGGTAAGAACACGATGTCATCATGTTCTTAAGTTTCTCCATGCATCTCAAACTTTTAGATCTCTCTGTAAGACAGCAAGTCACTTTGAAGTAATAAGTTAATTATATATGGTAAAAATTCACTTGACCTGGTTGCTCATTTCTTTCCAGAACTGGTAATTTTCTTCCAATGGATGTCATTCATGGCAAGAAGACAAGAACAAAAGGCCACTTTTCATTAATTTTTCCATTTTCAAGTTCTGATAAACTTCAGTCTAGCTTTTGTGGGTGTCCCTCCTGCTTTTGAGAGTTTTCTGCCACAGTCTGAAAGGGAGAGTCACAACAGTACTTCTTGTGGTGTGAAAGGTGCTTAAGAAAAATTCATACATATACACTAAGATTAATGTAATGGGTTTGTCCATATCTTAACTCCTCCATCAGTGAAAGAGGATATAATTTTAAGATAAGAATTTTTTTCTTCTTTAAAATCTTAACATGTGAACGAACATCTAGATGTTAAAAAATGTGTAAAAATATGAGTAAAATTAAAAGGTAAATCTTAGTACAAACAGATTTTGACCTCTGTGTAAATCTGAACAAGCCCCCTTGGACTGAGGGGCAGACAGGGCGAGAAAGAAAAGGAACATCAGATAGAAGACAGCTTTGAAGTTCTCAGCATTGAGTATTTTAAAATGTACACTTACCTCAGTTCCACTGGCTTGAATGCTATCAAAGCATAACTTTAAAAGATAGTTTTGCAGAGTGTAACTTGAAAGGTTTCTGCATCCCAGGAATAAAGATGTTTAGAAACAATCTCAGTAGCTTAGCTCGAAATCCCTCATCTGCAGACATCTGGAGTGTGAAGAGATATTTTTAAAAAGTCAGGAATTTGAAACTTCTGGTAAAAATACTCTTCAAAAGTGAGAACAGCAACTGTGAATGAATATGTAGAGATGAAATCCTGTCTGCAGCCACTAACACTATTCCTTTAACAGTTACTAGTATTTCAAAGAAAAATAGCTTTTCTCTGTGACTCTGGGGGGGTGAGATCTTCCAACAGTCCAAAGAATGGCATTGATCAACAAAGAGGAAAAAACTGAACCCAAGTCTTAAAAAGGAACTGGTAGCTTGCAAATATTTGACAAATCTGGGTAAAACTTTTCCTCTCAGTCGACTGCAGTACTAAAAGAAAATTAAAAATTGCCTTGCCTGGCACTGTCCCTGTGAAAAAAACTCCTCCCTGCTAAATAGCTCTTGGGATAAACTAGTCTAAAATGTGCCTTGCACCATCGGTGTATTGACTGCACCATGATGACAACATCCCTCCGTTAGCACAAGCCTTGGCTTCCCCCACGTGCTCTGATATCTCCCTGCTGGCTTCACGCTGTGAGCCCAGCCAGAAAGTTTTTAATGCAGTCTTTTCCTCATCTGCTGGGCCTTCTCTGTTCCTGTGATTTTTAAAGATGATGGATATATTAAATATCTGGTTAAATATCTGATTGGTATTCAACAAATAAAGAAAGGGTGAAGAAAGAGCATAATTTCCCAGGAATCAGGCTGGGACGTTGTTTGTTCCACATTATGGCAGTCAAGCAACATGCACTTGTTGCGTAATAAAGCAAGGGCAAATATTAGCAGCTGCTACCAGAAAGGTGTTATGCTTGAGATAAACAAAAATAAGATGCTGATGGGCTGTGTAATAGAATTACAAACCAGTAAAGAAAAACTAACACTCACTCTGACAGGTTGGTGTAGGTAGAAATGAGATAATTATGACCAAATAAATACCACAACAATAAAAATTCACAGGGAGGGCAGCATCAGGCAGATGCAGCCTGCAGTGCAGAACTAATGAGCAAGTTGTTGGTAAAATTCTACTTTGTTTAGCTGCAAAATGGAGATTAATTTGCTTTGTTATAAGACACAGCTACTAAAATCCTCACAGGCCTACAGATGCAGTGGAGAAATGGTGAAAGGAAGTTTCTATGTCAGATTTGTACTCTTCAGTTATGTGTGAGGATTTTGCATATTATTTGGGAATCTGAGATAATTAATGATTAGGAATCATTTATATAGATTTCTCCATTACTCCTCTTTCACAAAACTGATAAAGATGGGCTTGCTCTCTTTTTTTCTCTCTCTGGTCTCCTTCTCTTTTCATCCAGACATATGTCAATTAATAGACAAATATTCTTTCCTCTATTCATGACTCAATTGCATTTTTTGGGAAGGTGTAAAAGTCATGTAAAACTGCTAGCATTTTGAGGTCCACTTGTTCTCAGAGCAGATCATCCAGGTTTTGTTGTTATCAGGTGTACAAAAGCTTTTCAGAGACATCAAAAGTACATAATGGCAAGAGGGTCAACTCCATAGCATCTGACAAATGAAGAAGGATTGTACCTACACCACATCATCTGCCCAAGGCTTTCCCTATGACCTTACCAGGCAGGTTACCAAAATCCCAGGATGATTTAGGCTGGGAGAGGTTTGTTAAGGCCATGGGGTCCAGCCTCCACTTGGAGCAGTGCTGGTTTCCACATTAGCACAGGTGCTGCAGGCAGCAGTTAGCTACAAGATCTAGGAATTTTAAGATAGCTGCCTCTGCACCTGGGTTCTCTTTCCCTGCTTTGTCCTTGTGTCTAGCTGTTCTTGAATTTTTGGCGGTTTTTGGGTCCTCTTTCCTCATCCCTTTATTTTGCTGCATACCAGAAATGAGAACCCATTTTACTCTAGTAACATGAAGTTCACATTTATGCCACTTTCTTTCAAGATTTTCTAGGTATCCTGGCCACAGCTGTTATAAATATTGTATCTACTTCATTCCTTTGCCTTTCTTTGGTGTACTTCCTTTAGACTCTCTTTCGATAGGAAATAATTCAGGGCAGTGTGTGTCACATCTTAAAATCTCTGTAAAATGTGATAGGATATCATGCTGTCATCCAGCAAACCACTAATTATGAGGATAATGATTTCTTTCACAGCTGTCAAATTACTTTGACTAGAACTCAATTTTTAAAGATACAGAAAATGAAATGTTTGTCTTGACTTTCTGTCAAAAACATAAAGTTTAAGTGAATATGAATTCCATTTTTATCATTATTTTCACTCATTTATGTAATCAATCTGCAAAAACATTAGATATGCAAAAAATATTGTAATGTTGTCAGATTATAACTGTTTCATACTGTTAAAACAGTGATTTACACTGAGTCTGCTGTAGCTCTCATATTGTGTCTTACTAGCACCTGCACTTAACTGCATTACCTTAATAACATTGCCTTCTGATTCAGGGCTTAACCTTCTTTCTCTTTGAAAGGTTTCTGTTTATATTATTTTTAAAATATATATATATGTATTTAACTTAACAGTGTGTTTATGTTTATCTTCATGAGTTGGTTCCTATATAATTGAGTAAATTATAATTTCTATAACATACACAGAAAATAAGCTTGAATTTATGAGTAAGGCAGTTTATTACTCAAATTATCTGTCAGTCTTCATGGAATTATTTGAAAAGCTTGAAGAAAAAATGAGAAAAAGTTGAAGCACAAACATTGTGTTTCCCTTAAGGAGGATTTTGTACAAAAGCTGAACACATCTGCCTAATAATTAAACATTCATCATTGTAGAAAATACTGAGGAATCATTTCAAACATATATGAGCACTGGCTTATTCTAGTAGATGACAGCATATTTTGCTGTTTTCACATATCTGATCAGCCATAAATCATCTTATATAAGAGTACATAGGTACATTTCATTCTTTCTTCTTCTGTGGTTAGACACAGGATCATCTCATTATACAGCTGAGTGGAACCAGAAGAGGCTCTTCACTTTATTACAAAACTCACAGTTGAAACTTTATTTTTTTCTCTTCTTGTTTCCAAAAATATATGTAAGAACAATATAGGAAACCGGGAGAACCTCAGTGCAGTACTCAAGCCCAAATATATGTGTGTGAATTAGTTACTTGAAGACTTTGCAACCTGTGAGCACAGTTAGAGCTGTACAAGGTATTTTTTCAAAGCCTTCAGCAAAGAGCGTCACAGCAAAACCCATTTCAGGATGACCAGCTCGTGCTCTTGTCTGGCCTTAAAATGCTTATTTTGATTTCTGCATTGCTCAGGAGTTCTGTCCATCACAAGCATCCTGCTCTGCTGGTTTTATTGGGTGACTAGTCACATTGTTGAATTTGGTTCTGTCCTTCCAAGACACTTAAGTGTCTATTCCTAGGCAGGCTTCAACCCACTGCAACTCCAGAAAAATGAGCTTTCTATATCCAGGGTGAGAAAAAGGCTTTCTGGTATGCAATTTGGTGAGAGGCTGAAACTGGAGATCCTGACCATTGGTGATGGAGTGATAGAGATGGGAATGGAGAGAAAAACCTTCCAAATAGTATACTCCACTCTTTACTATCTTTGGTCTAGCTCTAAACCATCATATTAATCAGTGCCAGAAAGCACTTCCAGGCTCTGGAATGAGTCTCCTTTCACTGACAGTGTGGGCCAAATTCCTGAGCATGGCTCAGACCACAGCATGGACAAATAATTAATCCTGAAGGGCAGTTTGCAGGCAGCCACTGTATTCTGGGGAGAGAGAGCATTAATAGTGTGCACTTGTGTCTTCTGTGCCATTTGACCTCAATGCCTGAGGGTGGTCCTTAGCATATTTATTTACTAGTACATGCATAGTCCAGATGAGATGTAATCAATGAATTAACAAGCACCAGTTCCTCTTCCTAAGCCTGTCTCTTTAATCAATTAATGAAAATTGAGTAAGAGCTCACAACTTGTTTTTACATTATTGATTTCTAAGCAGCATATCTAATTCTTTTATTTAATTTTTTCTTAGCATATTATCAGAATGATTGTCAAAATAATTCACTTTTTTGACCATAAACCAATCCAGAGATTCGTCACAACACATTATTTAAAAATAAGATCTGACCAAAACTGTATTGTGAACTCATCTCTCCTAATATTGAGAAATTAGTCACTGGAACATCCTCTTTGATTTCAGTAAGGCTGGCAAGGGAACAAGTGACATGTTAAAATAAAAAATAAAAAAAAATAAATAAAAAAAAAAATAAAAAACCCCCACTTTTAATATTCTTATTAAAACTTTTTACAGCTCCTACAAATTAATATGACCCAGTGTTAAACTGGTATTTTAGATGAAATTGGAATTTTAATTAATACTATTTTTTAAATGCTTATATGTAGCACATCTTATAACCTCTGAAAAATTAACACTCTCTTCAAGAATTAAATCCAGCAATGTTAGATCTCCTCAGAAACTAAACAAAACCAGTGAAAGCTAGAACATTATGTGCCTTTTAAAACATAGGCATGATATTGGAGCATTACTGGATTAAATTTGAAGCATAGCACCCTATATATATGTAACCAGGTAGGCAATTAAATTATTCTATTTGCTGTATGTATAGAAAAGCTTCCACCACTTACTTGTTAAGTCAAACAAGTTTTTCAGTATTCCACATCCTTTTGAAACTGTTATGTTGGGCTCCATCAGTCAATATCAACTCCTTTACCATTTACTTTGTTTACAGAAGCTGCTCTGGAAGCTGTTGCATGCTGTAGCAGAAGAGTGGCTTCAGTCTGTAAATCTCTTGTTAGTTCACTTTTATGACTTACATATTAATACATTATGAATTATGCCTCTGGATGGCATCATGTATAGCTCTCCAGTCCAAAAAATAATTTATCAGCTGTATGTAGACACCTCCATAATCTTAACCCAAATGTGATCTGCAGTATATTTACTTGTCTTATAACTCACTTACAAACAGACAATCAATCTTGGTCCAGCAGAAAAGCTCAAAGGTACTCTAAAGGCAACACAAAGATTCTATACATAATATTATATTCCCTTTTTGTCCTAGATGAGAACATTACTGAACAAAATATTTTTGAATACTTGTTTCAGATTGGTTTCTTCTGTTCTTAATATGCTCCAAATATCTATATCCTTCCCAGAAATTTCTATATTATGCTGTGCCTGTGGCTGGAAGAGATGATTTTTACAAGAGCCTTTAATTGGCATGTAATTAAGCCACCATTAAATAAAACCCACCCCACCTCATGCTCTACATGTCAAGTTTTATGATTGCCTAAAAAAATTCTATGTGATTTCTAAAGCCCCTTGCCTGTACCTGTATGTCACCATCTGAATCCATCAAGGCCTTCAGTCTGGATTTGGGTTGTTTTCTGGCTTCATTTTTTCTGGAAGTATTCCAGTGCACCATACACATATATATGGAAATTTGAGCTTGTAAACTTAGAGTGTGTATCCAACAATGGTTCCCATGAATGAATAACTCCACTGAAGGCAAACCCATGAAACAGCTTCTTCAGTCCATGGAAGCTGCTTCTCTCTTTCTTTCCACTGCTCTTGCTATCACTCATCCTCCTCCTCTTACCTCCAGCTTCTTTGTGCATTTGGGATTGATAGTTATTCCAAAACAAGGAATAAGTACCTTCAGGAAATGTATTGCCTTTTTTAGGAATTTTTTTTCATACATACTGTAACACAACATTTTCTAAACAGAAGATATGCTGCAAAATAAGGCCTACATAGCAAATTTTACTTGCATTTAGCTAGTGCCCAGCTGGACTAGTCCTGCTGTTGGCACAAACATGTGCTAATATCTCTGCAGAATTCTAGAGAAGCAATCAGTATGCCTGCATTAAGAAATGGATCTCAACCTTGTATTATAGATTTGACTCAGCTTCTTTGCAAATCTGCATTATCTCCTTCAGTTACAAAATGTAAGTAAGAGGAGTGATAGACTGAGTGAGCAACAGCTTTCCAGCATCCGCTGAACCTTAGCTTTTTTCCTTCCTCTTCCCCATACATTTCTGTAAGGCCTGCACTGTCTCTATTGGAAAAGGGAACTTTTATATTAAACATTTCTTAATATCTTGATCTTATTAAAAAAATTGACTTTATTTAATAAGAAATATTTGAAAATAATGAAAAGCCTTGTGCATGTTTGGGTCAGAACTCATTACTATGCACAAGTGCGCACAATTCAAATGTGCCACTTCAAAATTTTGTTGTCGCAGTGGAAAACACTCCTGGAAGTTAAAAATCAGATAAATAGAAGGTCAATTATATACACAATTGTTAAAGCAGGTTGGGTTTCAACCTAACATTTCATCTATAAAATGTATCCTAGAGTTATACCAGTAATGTTCTGTTATTATGATAGAGTCCTCTTGGCAGTACAGCACAGTACTTAGTTGGGAAAAAAGCTCTTTTTCATTTTATTCAACCGAAGGAACTGCAGCAGTACCTCATTTAAGTACCAAGATCAGCCAGAAACCAAGTGTGCTTGATGTTCTTTCCATTCCTTTGAACAAAGGCACAAGCAGCAGTACTGAGATATCATCAGTGCCAGAAGACCTTCTTCACCTCCACTCAAAATGAAAGCTTGCATTTGGAATTTCATCAGCTGGATCAGGTTTTTTCTTGAGTTTGGTCATAAGAGACCAAGAAGATGGGTGAATAGTTTATGTACTATGTTTATGTATTTTAAGCATTTAAATATAATCACACTTGTCTGAATAGAATCACTTTCCTCCATCATTAATAATGATGGAGGAAATAGACCGTTAATCATTATGGAGGTACATACAAAATGCTATTTTCTTATTTTAAGAGCTGAATTCTCACATACAATAAGACAGGGTTGCAAAGAGGCCTAATACACATTCCCTGTGCAAATTCAGTGTCCATTGATGATTACTTTGTTTTCTGCAATGAGATAAGTATTAAATCACCAATATGAAAATTTATTTTTTAAGTTGAAAATTAAATTTAAATTTCCATCTCTGGCTTGAAAATAAGAGATTGTGCCCCAAGTGTAGGTGCAGTAATCCCTATTTAGAATTAGCAAAATAGAAAAAGGGAATAATAAATGGTATACTAGGATTTTGGTTTAAGGTTTTTATCACTTTTTTTTTTTTTTTATTGCTGACTGTCTCTCTAGAAAGAAGTTCAATTTATTTGTACACAGATGACACATGTTTACCTCCCTTTTTCTTGTGATACCATATGCTCTCTTATGAACGTTATGACTGCTGGGGGACTCAAAAATAAAACAGATGACTACTGGAAAATTAGAAGGTATTTGTAACTAACCCCTGAGCTTCTGGTGGAGATGTGCCACTGTAACATTCTTTCCACCCTCCACTTCCTAAAAAAGAAGATACATTAACAGGAGCTATAAGGTTTATGGGAGAGAAGTTTATTCTGTTTATCACAGGGTTGCTATATTAAGAGAGGACTGTAGAAATGCATAACCATTGAGAGTGACTTTAGAAGAGTAAAAGGCTAAAAATATTTCATTGAACTATGTTCTTCACATTTCTAGAGTTCATTTATAACTGCTTTTCAGAAATGTCTTGGGGACCTGTCAATATTTATTTTTAATTCAGAAAAAAGGAAATGGTTGATTTATTCAGTTGGTAGTTTTAATGTCATATGGGGAAGGCAAGCAGGCACGTGTACGTGTGAAAAAATGATCCAACAGCAGTAACCAAACATGTGAAAAAAAGTTATCTCTCTTGAATAGTGAGAATTGTGTAAAGATATGAAAATCAGCTTGGTCTTTTATCTGCTTGTCTCAGAAAGCAGTGGAAAGACACAACAATGGGATACTACACATAATTGTCCTTGGAAGCCTCCTAACTGCTCCTGCCCCACAGCAAAAGGCTAATTCAGAGGGCAAGTCACTGAGTAAAGTAAGCAAGGATATAGGGCACAGCCTTTTCTGGGGCATAGATTATATTAGAATGATCAGAGAGTTGACTTGCTGAAGTAAAAGTTGGTTTTCTCTCATCAATTTCTGTCTCCCTGTCTACAGTCATAATAAATGGTGTACAAAATGTTCCTTCAGAATTAATTTCCTAAAACCAGACTATTACTGAATGAGTAAGTTCATGTGGGCAGTTCCAAGGGGATGAGGATTTTACCACCCCCACCAAGAGATGCTTGAAATCCAATGAGTTTCTTTAGTCAGATCATACAATACTTGTGAGCCTTGCCCCTTTTGTTGGCAGATGCAAGTTCTTCCAGAGTTGCATGGGAAGACATGGCATTAGGTAGAAGTAGCCTGAGGACAGAGCAAAGACAAAGTGGAGGAGAAAGGATAGGCAGGACTACCAATGACACATTGAAATCAATAGCCCTGTAAAGGGAAAACAGATATCCAGCTGAGCTTTTAATTGTGAAAAATTACAGCTACTCTTATCAAGACTAAAATATTGTAGAAGGATGACAGCAGCTGTAGAAACAAAAGGCTAACTTACAGTGGTTTCTTTTGCTAATTAATAATGCTGTAATAAAATCATCAGGCAGATAAGGAGATCCAAAAACCCCCAGCTTTAAAAGGTTAATGAGTTCAGTATCAAACAGTGTAACAAAAACCTAAAAAAAATATTCACACTTGATACTGAGACAATATTATGGGACAGCTTTTGTTTCCACTGTGGGCAATTAATGCTCAACTTCATTAAATTCATACAGATGGTATGTATATGGTTTGGATTTTCACAGAGTAGAACTCTGTTCTGACATGCTCAGAGACATGCGGGATGTCAGTTCAATGCTTTCTGATTATCATCTTTCCCCTGTTTAGAACAACTGAGTTTTGTGACCTATTGCAAGACTTATAATTTGGCTTTGGTCTTGTTAAAACAAAAGATAGATTATTTGAACAGATATTACTGCTCTTATGTGTGCCATTTCTTTGGTTTGCTCAGAGTCATAAGTAGGAATACTTTGAAATAAATTTTCAAGCAGATATAGAGTAAATGTATGGCAGCTCATCCTCTTCTTGTGCTATCAAGGGTCCTGAGCCTCTTCTTGGTGGAGTGTCAATCTTCCTTCCCATCACACCTTGTCATGGTCTGAGGTAGCAGAGGTCCTCACCTCTGGGACAGCACTACTCCATCTTTGTTACTCTGCTGAGGCTAGAGGATTTATGAGTAGGACTTCAGGTGCATCCCATTCTCTATCTTTGCAGAACCTGGAAAGCAGCAGCTAGATATTGGTTCTCACTGCAAAGATAAGCTTGTGAAGTTCCCATCATGAAGAACAATATAATAATTAAGCCAACAGTTATTTTACAGCTTCAGAACGCGCCCAAAGACGAAAGCCAGACTGAGCCATTACAGGAGAGAGACTATGAAAGAGGTGCAATGACAGAGATACCCATTCTGCAGGAGGGTCAGACTGTGTGGAGGAGCAGGCAAGGATTCTGATGACATGAGATGACTAATTACTGGATCCAGCCTCTGAAACAAGCTGTGTAATTTTAATCAGATGGAGCAAGACTGGAAGGAGAAGGACATCATGCAGTTAATAAAATGATAGATCTCTTTAAAAAAAGAAAAATACTGTGGAAAAAAAAATGTGGTGGAGCAGAATTACAATAGAACTGAGTCATAAAAGGCCAAAAATGAAAAGAGTTTCTTGAAAAGGATGTCTTAGTTGGTCTTTCCAAGGGGATGACCACAGAGAAGATAGAAATGAATTGTACTTTAAAGATCTTCTGTAGCTGCATGGAAAATTTTCCAAAATAATTTAGAGGTTTTTTGTGTGCTTGATCTCAGAATGTGAGCACAATAAGGTGTGCAGTTTCATAGTAGGTATTCTTACACGGTCCTTCTCATGGATTACTTCTTGCCCTCCCCTGAAAAGGGTAACATGACTACACTCTGAAAGTCTGAATAGATGTGAAGTCCTTTTTCACTGCAATGAATTCACTTGTTTAACTATTACCCCACATGCACTTCTCACTTTTAGCAGCAGATTTAGAAACCATCTGCATCCCTGGTCTTGCTCCATGATGGAGGTACCTGAGCTGCTTCAGAAGGAGCTGGTGTGCCTGCATTGTTCATCTTCCACAGCCCCAGTCAGACAGTGGCTGGAAGCAGTGCATTTGCACTTACAGGTAGTGTAATCCTGCTGTGATCATTAACCCAGGTTCCCAGCAGTGCTGTGCACTTGAATTCTCAAGCCCACTCGTTTGAGGGAGAGCAAGGTGCCATTTTTACACATCTGTGGGCACAGATGTCTCTGACTCCTCTGAACACTGATGTCACTTCAGCTTGTAAGCAACGGGGTAGAGTCTGAGGTTTTCTGACCCAAACACAATTCATCACGCCAGACTTGAGGCATCAAAAGTCAAGAAGTCTATTTCATAATAAGTAACTCTTATAAGTTGAAAGTAAAAGACATCTGGAGAGAGTGGTTCACCTGATCTGCTTCCAACACTAAGGATGAGATGAATTGCACCATGGAGGAGGCCTATTTCTCCAGCTATAGACTGTAAATGGAGAGAGATCAGGCTTCAAATGCTTGAATTAGATGATGACTCATGTCAATATCCTATTTCTACAGTCAATGTGGGAAACCAGGCATCTCCAGAAGGTAATTCACCCATCAACTTAGAAAGGTGCTTTTTTCCCCCTATATGCTATGACCACAAAACCTGGTTTAAAATGGAAGCCTGCATGTTGGATAGCTAAAAGAAGTGACATGACTTCAAGAGACGGTAAACACATTATTTTTTCTCTATATAGGTTTATAACAAGAATCTAAGACTTTGTGTTTTTCTCAGGATTTCTACATTTATAAAATTTGCAAGTTCAAATTAACAGGTTTACAGTATGAACAATATGCAAACTTTACTAAATATGAAGTGATTGTTACTTTCTTTTATAACCTACATGGTTCTAAACATAATGGAATTAGATCACTTTCCTTCCTTCATATCTTCTTATTCATCCACACTTTAAAATGTAATTCTGAAATACAGTGAGTAGTATAACAGTAAGTTCCATCATAAACATTCTCTGAGTGAGAAAAGATGCTGGAGCACTCCAATGCTGGGAGATGGAAGGCAATACTGAGAGGAGATTTACGCTCGTGTCTCTAATGCAATATGATGGGATAAAACTCCAGCATAATTTTGTGGATGAGTACCCAGAGAACTTGTGAAACAGGAATGAAGCAGACTTTATCTACTGCACCTTGACTGCTGTCTTACCAAATATAAAAAATTGCCAGAAAAGTGTTCTGACTGGAGGGGTTTCAAAGCAAAAGGGCTGCAAAAGGCCTACAAAAGGGTGCTAAGGATTTAAGTGCAGCGTGGTAAAACTAGGGGAGACAACAGTAGGAATCTAAGGAAGAAAAGTGTCAGGAGCTGCATCAGAGATCCATCTGGTCTAGCATTAAGTGTCTTATCATGCACATTTTTCCCTGGGGCATTCCACTCCTGAAAATTAGCATGAACAGGCAATAAAATGAAAGAACCACTCTTTTACAAGTTAGGACAACCCAAACCCTTCTCTGGTCTACAAGCTACTGCTCTGTTATTTGCTGCCTAATGTGATTCCCTCCTGTCAATGAGGTAGCAGTTTTATGACTTTCTTGTTTAGTCCAGTGGAATGGACTTTGGGCTTTCTGCCCATTTTGTTCCTCCAGTTTCTCTATCTATATGAGACATGCATCAGCAGCTGGCTCATTTCTTTCTTGCTAGAAAATGAGTAGTACATCTCCACCTTTTAGTGTCACTGTGGTTAAAATCATAATCTTTCCCATAAAGCACAAACACAGTCTGAACTATAACAGGCAGGATGAAGTTTCAGTGTATTTCCTGGAGTCAGACTAAGATGCCAGATTTTCACTCAATGAAGACCAGAAACCTTGAATGACTTGAGGATAAATTGCCTAACTTAGCAAGTTGAAGTCAATGCAATACAATGACAGTCTGATTTGAAACCCATGCTTTTATTGATGAACTACTATTATGATAATACCATGATTATTTTGTATTTTTATGTCTGGGTTTAGTAAGGTTTTGGGGCATGGGGGGGGGAGGTGGGGGGGGGATGTTGTGTTGTGTTGTTTTGTTTTGTTTTGTTTTGTTTTGTTTTGTTTTGTTTTGTTTTGTTTTGTTTTGTTTTGTTTTGTTTTTCTAGAGTTGAAGAAGCTGGAGTGTTCTCCAAGCTGAAAACCTGAGATTGACAATAGATTGGGATTGATAAGTACTTAAAGAAGAAGTAAAGAAGTACCTAAAATGTACTTAAACAACTGCTCTGGAAGGAAACTAAAAATCAAGTTCCTGAGAATAGTTTCCTGCATATTGCTACAGAAGATAAATATTTCCCAAACAGGACCCATACTGGAAAAAAGCCAGAAACAGTGCCTGCAAATATTTACAAAAATGGGTAGGCATTTTAGCAATCTGAAGTCATTGACCTTTTTCTCAATACAGCAAATGGAGTGTCTATATAAGCATTTAAGATTTCAGTGTCTTGGAAGATATGCCTAGACTTAAATATGATTATTGGTGTATAGAATTATCAAATCATTATAATGCATTCATTTATACAAATGTCACGTCATATGGTTTATGGTTAACTGTGAAAGGAAGTCACATAAAACATATGACCAGACAATCACTTCAAAAGTATTTTTAACATGGAAATGATGAATTGCACTGGTATGAACAAGGAAAAACTTGTTATAGAAAGGGATGTAACAGCAACATATGTATATAAATGCTGGAGAATGTAAAGGACCAAGAGAAGAGATGTCTGGGACTGGATTAATGTAGCTTAATTTTGTTCTCTAATTTTTGTGTCTCTTAGCTCCTATTAGTGCTGACAGATCTAGTAAACAAGCAGTGGTGCATACTGCTGTTTTATACAGTGGCTCTTTCAGACTGCAGTGAGTTGCTCTTGCCATTGATAGTTTGCTTTGACCAGGGTAGAGTCAGGCCATTTGCTCACACGTAGGCATTCACCTTGTAGCTCACCAGATTAGGAGGAGATGAAAATAAAGGGAAAAGCATGGGCTGATAGAGTTAAATAATAAAAACTGGGTGAAAGAATCAAAATATTAAAAAAAAATACTTGAAATTAACTATGCTGGTGGAAAATAAATGTGCCTCTCCATTTGACAACTGTCTGGAAAGCCAACTGCATTTTACCCACCAATTTCAATAGAGATGTGATTATATGGCTAGATTAGCCATCAATTTTTTATACAATTTTACATTTATGTAATGTGCACAATTACATTTTATATAATTATAATTAGATCATTTTATATTTCTTTTTTGTCATTGGCTGTATTTTATTATAATTGAAGTAGTACCACAGCTTCATAAATCTCAGAACTGTTCTTCGTTTGATTTTCCTTTTTAGTATCCAAATACATTTAGACTTTATGCAATTTTTTTGTAGCTATTCAAAAAGGAAATAGGCTCTTGAATGACTTAATAAAATTAAATAAATCATAATTGCACCATTAGGCTGCAGAGTACATGAGTATTATGAAGGCAGCTTATCTTCTAAATATAACGTTTGCTTACTATAACTTGAGATTTCAGAAACCAAATTCAGACATCCCCAGGTGGCTGATTGGTGATCAGTAATTTTCCTGCAAATTCTATGAATCACGGAATCATAGAGGGGTTTGGGTTAGAAGGGCCCTTAGAGATCACCTACTTCCATTCACTAGACCAGGTCACTCAGCATCCCATTCAACCTGGCCTGAACACTTCCAGGCATGAGGTATTCAAAACTTCTCTGCAGACACCACAATTTAACCTGGTTAAGGTTAAAAATATCACATATTTTTTAAAATTATGTTGCAGCATAGTTTATAATTTTTCTACTGTCCTGCCTGTTGTCAGAATGAATTGTGTGTCCAAATTTTGTATCATGGGATGAGGACTACGTATGAGGTCAGATCGGCCTAGTAAAGACCTCAGTACCCATCACTATTCTAAACTCTGTCTAAGCTAGAAAATAGTGTGGTCCAAAAGGATCCAGTTTGTAGAATGAGATTGGTGGTGTGGAGGATCTGATATCCATACTGTATTCTTTCCTCCAAAGAGTGGCTCTAGCCTCAGCCCAGACTCAGTGACTATCACCAGCTGAAAAGCATTTGGTACATTTTGGGACTACATCTCCTGTTTAACTTACCTGAAAGGAGCCTGCCTTCAGGCTTGTGAGAGCTGTCCATGAAACACAAAGAGAAGGGCAGCCAGGAGATCAGCTTCCAAAGCACACCCCTGACTGAGCTAATATGCTAATATAGATATACCCACAGAAAACAAGAGTTACACCAAGAATAAAGTTGGCCAGTGAGCACCTAAGCCTCTACAGATGTTAGAGAGGTTGGATGGGACTTTATAGGTCATAAGCTTGAGCTCAGACATCTACCAGTTGTCAGTCTGGTGTAAGTAGCCTCCACTCCTCAGGTGTAAGGTGAATTTGATGATACATCTCCCAGATCAAGGGAAATTGTGAAGATGAGGAAAAAGACTGTGAAGTACTTAAGAGGCTATGGTGATGAGAAATAAAGTTAGACTATCTTTTCTAACAGTGCAGAAAATGCTTCATTAATAATTTTTAAAAGCCTTTCCACTGAAACATTGCAGGACTAATAAGCAAGGGAAAAAAAGACTGAAGGGTAAATTATCTGTGGGGGAAAGCCATAGGCAAGGATGCAGGGCAAGGTTTTCTGTGTTGCAGATCACGGGGAGGAGCTGCACGAGGGAGCAGCTTTGAGCAACACCAGTGTGAGGCCATGCTACTGTTCTGCTGTTCCTGCTGAGACCACTGGGGCTGGCAGGTCTGGAAGTCCCACAAACACACACTGATAACTGACCATTGCAACAGACATGAGACTGTAGAGCAGAAAACTGTTTATTCAGGCATTGCAAGAAGTGTGTTTTCTTCACAAAAGATTGTAATTTGTGGAAAATAAATTTCCAGTTCTCTTTCTTTCAAATGGCTGATTTACTTTCTCCTGCATGGAAATATAGCATCCAGCCCTAGCTAACAATTGTAACAGTTTGTACAGCGTACAGAGGAGCAAGGGACTAGACATTATTTTACATGATCTGTGAATAATAAGACATTTAAGAGAGTTTCCTTGCAGATGATATATGAACAACAGGCAGGATTTAATTCCTTGATTTATCAAAGTTACATTTACAGATCATCCAAGTCAGAAACTTAATTCTTCTGGAATAGTTTTTCTCACCGAGATATTTTGGTAAGCAATGTGCCCTTCCCTCAGAGATTAAAACAGACAACCTCTCTGTTAATTTAAATTTACCATACTCATTTGCTAGGCTATCACTTGTTTTCATTTTTCTAGACAAGCAGCTATTGTTCACCAGCCTGTGCACTTGAACTGCAGATTTTGTCTGCATGAAACCCATAATTCAAACCACAACAGAATGCAAGAGCCCATTTGGAAAATGATGCCCATCAGGAAGAGATTCATTTCTCTGCATGAATTTTTGGCAACACGCTATTCTTCATAATTTGTACTGCAACTGTTCTCGTTTACCGGCACTACAGGTGTACCTTTGTGTTTTCATTTTTAACTGTAGGTGATTAAGGAAGAAAAAAATTCCCCCAGTGATAAGTCGTCTATCCCATATTTGTCAGATTTCCTAGTGCTTGACTTACAGCTTTTTTCAGTCTGAGTCAGCTTGACTATTGGATTAATGAGAAAATTAAGTACCACCAACCCTAGGTCTTGAAAAGATCATCAGACTGCTGTTTGGATGAGGAGTGATTACTATGATCTACAACTGAATGTGAACAAATCAAGTACAATACCTTCACAGCACATAACCTGTATGACATAAAGACAAAAGCACATTCATTTGCAAGAGTGAGACTTTGTTACCAAAAAACTTGTCTGTCTCCCTGGTCTCCTTAAACAGGGTTATTTAAAGATTCTGTGCAGGCTGTTTTAGTCAAATTTCTTCAGTGTTTATACTCAGAGGTTCCATATTTGAAAATAATGGACATACATCACAAAGAACTTTTCCTTGTGTTTCATACCAAGAAGAAAAAAAAAGAACATGGAACTAAATAAATACTCTTTAAAACTGGTTCCTAGTAATTTATTCAAATAGTGTCATGGACAATAAAAAAAGCCAAATTCAAATGGCATACCAGCATGGGGGGAATTATCACAAGCTCTGAAATTAGGGCGCTCCACTTCTGAGTGTATTTCTATAGGCTGTAGCAAAGACAGGTCTCAGGATGATGAGAAAAAATGCAGGTCACTTTTTTCTCTGAAGGTATTCTAACCAAAATACAAACAAGTATTTAAACTTCTTTTGATTCAGTTATTATGGGTGGTTACAGTAAAGCAGCAAATATCTGATTATATTGTCATTTCAGATATAGAATTATTGAGACCTACCAGTGGGAAAAAAATTACAACTGTATGTGTATCAGCAATTGTGAATTAGCATCTTAAATAAATTCTGACACAGTTATATTGACTAATTACAATCACCTGGGGGAAAAAAAATCATTATCTTGCGAATAGATCAAGTTCCTACCCATCCCAGATATCTCCTGCTGAAAATCTATGTTCACTTAAAACCATTCTCTCTTGAAAAGGACAGATGTTCCAGATCAGTACATTTGCACAAGAGAAGGAAAACCAAAGAGAAAAAGGAACTCAGTCTTCAGAGAAATGCAGGCTGGATGTTGAGTAGAGGAAAGATAATTCAGACCTACATCCCCATCACGCTTTCTCAAAGCTTATTTGGATATTTCACTTAAAGCAGAAGGTTCATTGAATCATATACAATTTGCATCTTCTCTTTACATATTTTTTTTTTCTTATGATGGCAATTAAATGGTAATCTGAGCAGCAAATTACTTTGATGGAAATAATGCACTGGAATGCACTTCAAGTGATTTTACAATAACTTGCAAGCATTGTAAGTACTCATATTTGCAGCTAAGTCACAGGTTATGTGAAGGAAGACTTGAGGGAAGCATAGGAAAATCCATCTGGATACATGTGGCTTGACAATGCCCTGCTAGCCATCTTGGAAGCGCAGCAACACGCAAGTGCAGCCGCTTGGATCTGGGACTTGAGCTGGCTCAGCACAGCACTGTGCTGTACATTCTCTTGTCCTTGGGAAGGCTCAGGAACTTAGGAGGAGATGCAGCAACATAGCTTTGATAGCTTCATACACAGCCACAGCTGCGATTCCTGATGGAGCTTTGAGTAAGTTCAGACAACCTGGCAGCATTAGAGAGTGGGATTTAGTTTTCCACCTGCCTCACCATGCCTGGCCTCCAGCAGGCCACTTTACACACCCTGCTGTGGCTGTGGCATCTGTGCAGGATTGGGAAATCTTATACAAGCGATGCTTTGCCTTTAGAGTGGCAGCTGGGCGACAAGGGGCTTATTCCATGGCAGCTAAGTGGCATTAAAGATCTAGGACTGGATCTTGGAATCCTTCCCAAGGTGTCAGTGTGCTTCAGAGTAGTGACTTCAAAATAGATCTCAGAACTAGCAGAAGAACTGGAGAAATAAAAGCACCATTAGGGTGCACTTTTTATCTTGCAGTTTTGTACTTCTGTCATTATCATAATTCTGGGAAATTACAACTTTTAAGAACATGTTGTTTTGTCCCATTAATCTTATCTTAACTAAAATACAGGTTTTATTTTAAAATGTTGGGGAACAGAAAAACAACATTAATAAAGGCTGTCTTATAATGATTTGTGTTTTCTTTTTCTCCAGCCTTCCCTGTTTAATTTTGTACTATTCCCTTCATATTTACAAATAATTCATGGAATATTTGAGAAATATCATTGTATAGTTTAGCCTGGGGCCCAGTGGTCAGAACATGTTTGAGCAAGGCATTGAACTTGGGTTTTCTTATTCATAATGAATTGCTATAACTACTAGCTGTGGTAAGAATGAGGATGTGCAGCCCCTGCCATTTGAAGCAGTTCATTAAAAACTTCTTGTAGCATCTAGCTCATAGGAAGAAATTCAGGCTCCGGACTACATGTGAACAGAGTTTAACACTCCTTATCTAGGGTTCAAGATGTGAATCTTAGGCAAGTATATGTGCTCAGAAGATATCCAAATGTTTTGCAGTCTCAAATACCAAGCTTATCCCATGAGCTCAGGCAGGATTGTTTGCTGACAGCAGAGTCTAATAACAGGAGCCCAGGCAGTGAAGCAATGTGCAGTTGTACCTCCCTTTCATATACTTATGATCTTTACTGGACTGACTCCAAATCCTCAGCAGGGTTGGTCTTGTACCCATTAAAATGAATGGAAGTTTTCCCACTGAAATCAATATAATGAGAATCAAAGTCATTCTCATTAAGTACAATTCCCAGAGATTTAAGAGCCCATCATTTTATACTGACTGCTTATCAGTCAGTATAAGGAATGGACCTCATTATGGAAAAAAGCTGCATTGAGCTTTGCATTTTCAAAGCATGGCTTAAATATGAACCAATTAACTTCAAAGTTTTCACCTGATGCAGTGACAAATCATGCTGACAAACATGCTAGTGCTAGTTATGAATCTCCCTTAGCCAGTCTCCATGCCTAGGAGTTAAGTCTATAAAAAGTTTTGAAAGAACCAAAGTTCTACAGTCATGTTTTGTAAGGGAACATGAATCACTTATACAGAGAAAAATAATGAAAGGGTTTTACTCAGAAAGGTATTTGCCTTTATGTACCTTGATGTTAAAGCACCAGTAAGTTTATATGCAGCTAAGAGAAGTGAAGAGAATGGGCTGGTCTCTGAGGACATAAAAGAAGCTTTTTCTTGCTCTCCCATGGCTGCCAGAAATTTTGTGACTGATATTTTTTTAGATAAAAAAAGAAGGAGAAGTAGTCTACAGTTATCTCTGTGTTTTTTTTTTTTTCATTTGATTTTAAAATATTTCATGTGTAAAACATCTTGTGCACTGCTTTTAATGTTGAATCTTCAGACTTTTTTTTTGCACATGTCCTCAAAATGTCACCTTCTTTAATGTGGAATGAATGTCCCTGACCATACCTTGCTTTTCTCAAAGTTTTGGAAGATGGATTTGCAAGAAGTAACTTCAGTGAATTCAGAAAACCAAACTGCAATAGCCAATAACAGACAGACATCAAATCAAAACAAAACGACACTCAAAAAAAAAAATTAGACCAACTCCTTGCTCCTTGCAGGAGCTAAATTATATGACTAAAATTATATGACTAAGGCCTGTGTGGTCCCTGAACTTTGACAATCTCGGTGCTGTGCCCACTTCCCTTGAGAGCCAGTTCCAGTGACCAACCATGCTGTGTGAATAACCTTTTCCTAATGTCCTGTTTGAAAGTCTCCATGCAGCTTCACACCATTTCCGTGTGTCCTGTCATCATTCACCAGAGACAGATCAGCACCTGCCTGCCACTGGCCACCTCAAGGAAGCTGTAGACTGTGATGAAGTCACCTCTCAGTGTTCTCTTCTAAGTTTAACCAACTAAGAGACCTTGGCTACTTCTCCAAAGTCTTCCCCTTGAGGCCTTTCAGAATCTTGTCTGCACTCTGGACACCCTCTAAGAGCTTTTTATTGCTCTTATTTTGAGGTGCCCCAGGCTGCCTATGACACCTGAGACTGGTGCCACGCGAGCGCAGTGCTCTGCAGCACAGCCCCTGCCTTGGCCGTGCTGCGTGCCCAGCCGTGCCTCATGAGGGCTACCCAGGGACTGGGCCATGCTAGCCATACAGCCAGGGAGGCAAGGCATCCTGTGCCTCTTTTCAGCACCTGTGAGACCACATCTGGAGAACTTTGTGCTGTTCGGGGCCCCACTGTGCAAGAAAGATTCTTTCATTCAGTACTAATGCAAGTGGATGGTCAGAGGCTGAAGCACACAACAAATGAGAAGAGACTGAGGACTGTCCATTGTGGAAAAGAGACTGTTTTATGAAACTTATTACTGGTTTTGCTGATTTACTAGGAGGGTGAAGAGATAAAATTTCCCAAAGAGGTTGTTGGATTTCCATTCCTGGTGACATTTAAACTGCAGCTTGCCACAACCCTAAGCAATATGGGTTGACTGGGCCTTCTTTGGTATTGGACTAGGAGACCACCACGGTTTCCCTCCAACCTAAATTACTCTGTGATGCTGTGAAAAGTGGGCATAAAAATGGAAAGATCTGGAGCACACCCTTCCCCTGAGAATAATACTGAATAGAGGAAGCTCTTGTATCATTTTGCCTACTTTTAGTATGTGTCCCCTTCTGCGACAATTCAGGTTCTCTGGTGAACAAGCAGCCTGCAATGAAAACTAGTTTCAGTGCTTCTGTGTTTCTAGCATATTTTTTTTTTTTTTCACTTTGCTTTATCTTGTTTTCTTTGTGTGCATTTATTTTTTCACTTCCATAAAAACTAGCAGGTATGACTTTCAGTTTTAGGCCTCTCTCACCCAGCATCTTAAAAACCCAAATAAACTGCAAAATGGCAAATGGACCTAACAAAGAAAGGCTTATATATAGAGAGATAAGGCAAATGAGAAGGAGCACAGGTATTATTACATTGATAAGTTCTGAATGGCACCTGCAAAAGCAGACTGGAAAAACAGAGCACATTCTCATTCCCAGAAAAGGAACGATAATTTTATATTGAAAAGCGGAACAATCTAAAAAAATGAGGGTTCCTTTAATTTTACATTTCAATATGGCTCAAAAAAAGATGTGACATAGAAAACCTGGAGCCTTTTTTGTTCCTGAAATTATAGCTTGCAAAGCCATTACCATGAATATCTTAATCTTTCTAAATGATCATTGTCTTCTTAATATTCCTGTGCATAATACACCATCAAAATTTAAATTCAAGAGCAAAATTTTTATCCATGAAGCATTTTCCTGCTGGATGTCATCATCTGCAATCTGTATACACATCATTTGCCTGCTTCTTTCTCTGTTGCAAATGTGTAGGTGATCCGTAGTAATTCTTTGCAAAGAGTGACGTTTTTCTACTCAAAAAATCATATTTACTCCCCTCAGCCATCCCAAGAGAAGCTGAAAACTGTAGATTAATAGAATTTGACTTTGTTCTCCAAGTAGCTTCAGACATTTTAGTTTGAAGGTGCCACTAGGCTCACTCTGTCTTGGAGACAAGGCTCTTATATCCCATTCTTTTGTCCCCAGATTAAATACCACAGTCTGTATTTAACTAAACTATTTCTTCCAAAGAGAAAGAGGTTGCTCTTCAAGTGAATTTCTTTTTGTAATTTTATCTTTCTATCAAAAGTTTTCACTTTATTTCTTACTTAAATATGTCTGATACCAGCTTTTGGATACTAGTATTTTCTACTCTTTGTTAGATTAAGCAGTATATTAATATATATATAACATTTTTCTTACTGTGGCAGGTCTTAAATATTACAGTCAGTTTTTGATCTTCTTTTTGGCAATTATTTTTCTATGTCATTACTTTGTATTCTTTTCTTTCTAAAATCTCACCCTAACAGGCCTCTTTTTCAGCCTCTTGAACATTTTGTGTTTGGTATTCTTCATTTCCTCATTGTATTTGACACCAGAAGAGGAGATTTTTTTTTTTTTTTTGGTCTTACATTAAATGCCGAGGAGACCCTTTCCATATTATTTCTTATTTTTATTTATTTATCACTATGAGGATCACATCAATTCTTCACTCTTAACATTACACAGTGATACTGCCTTTACTCTCCCTAGAATCTTCTGAGAACACTTACTTTCTACAGTGTATAATATATATATATATAATTAATGTATAAAAAATTATACTCATTCCATCAACAATCTACAACATCCACAGAATGCATTGGCTGGTATATTATTTTTGCTTCCTGATGAAGCATGAAAATTTGAGTATGTGATGTTAGCTGCTGGAACTGTCTTCTATTCCTACCAAACGTCATCAGGTCATCTACACTACTATCAAGTAGCTATCAATCAGTGAAACAGTGATTTTACCTTTACCTTTCAAAAGGAGGTCTGGAAGAACTACCTTTTCTTATGTCCAATATGTTTTGGACATGAAATGTAATCTTTCTCTTTTAGAAATTGATATGAACTCCCGGCTACACACAGTTTTTGTATTTATCTCCAAATTGAAGCTTCTGATGAAGTCCATATAATTTCTTGCCATGCCCTACAAAGGGACATTGACTCTTATCTCTGATTTCTATTTATATAAATATGCATTTATATATTTGCTGTGCTCCAGTACACTCCTACTATGAAACAAGAGCCTAGTTATTGATAAGCTCATCCCTAGTCAGGCAAAAAACCCCCAACAAACTGGCTCTGTTTTTAAGTTGAAGACTTTCGATGTTTAACAGAGTGACTGGTATAAAACACACATCCTCTAAAAGACAGAGATAAAGAAATCCACAGTAGTAAATTTAGTGCTAGGAAAACACACTGCATCTTTCCCAGCAAAGTCACTGAGATATCTCTGACTTATCTATGTGCTATCAAGGGGCAGCAGTGGGTGGATTAATCTGAACATTGCTTACATTCCTCTGGTGTTCAAATTGACCTTGCTCACCTCTGGAGCACCACTGAGACTTCTTGTTATCTGTCAAATGCTTCGTTCATTCTTTCCACCCTGGTGCTAATTTATGTGAGCTGCAGTGGGTTGACCTTGTGGGCTGGAGTCACCTCTCCTCAGTGTTTAAAGCTGGCTGTGTCAATGCCCACACATGACCGTGTCTTCCCAGGCTCACTTTGGAGTCACTGGAACTTGGTTGCTCTGACTTAATTTAAACATCCGTGTTAAGGTGAATTAAATGGCACACAGAAAAGCCTGCCTCTCTCTGTGGATGCTAAGCCCAGGAAATCTAGATGAAAATCTACAGTGTAAATCTGGACATCTGGTCAGGTGAGCCCCACACAGCAGGTCTAGCTCTAATTGGTGCTGGCTGCAAGGCTCCAGCCAGTCCCCTGCCCTCGGTGATAATGGGGATGGCAGGAAGAAAAACACAGAAGAAGCTGCTTCACTGTGAAATACTAACTAAATACATCAGTGGGTCAAAACAACCTGGTACTAATGCATTCTCAGTGGGAAATGAAAACTATTGTAAGTCATAGCAGAAGTCCTCTCAGCTACTGAAACCAAAGGATGTTCAGTTTTCAGTTTCAATTTAGAGGCAACCTTTTCGATGTTTTGACTCAGGTAAAAGTGTGGGTTGCTTTCTGTTCAGAATAAAAAACCCCAACTTTTGACTGATTTATTTAAATGTTAACATTTAAAATCTAAATTCTCTCTCCATGCAAGAGGGCTTTTATATATTTCCAAAGTGCCTCTGAAATAATTCAGAAGGCAGCAACACAGCTAGAACAGATTATTCAAGTGTGAATTATTCAGTTTAGTTCTAGGCAAACTGTAAAACAATAGATATCAGTGCAAAGAGCATATTGCCAGCATTTGTTATTGCATGATCATTGAATCTTCAAACATTTGTATTGTTTAGAAGGAAAAGGTAAGCTATGCCATCAGGAATGATCCTGCTCACATGGGCCCTGTTTCCCATGTCAAATGGTCTGGACAACATCAGCAGGTAAGACAGAAATGGGACAGTAAATGATGCATGTGTGCATGCAGTGTGTGAGTCTAACATCCTCACTGAGCAGAGGGAGCAGTGCTGAAGAGGAAAATAACTGTTGGATTCAATGACATCAGGAAGCTGCGCAGACACTTTTGAAATTTGCTTGAAAATTAGCAAAATAGGAGTATAAAGTATTTGTATCTTAGGAGAGAGGGCATGGAGTGGGAACAGAACACCAGAGTGGCCCCGTGGCTCCACAGCCCCCGCCCAGGCAGACTCCCTGGGCACTGGGGATGCAGAGAGCACCCAGAGAGGGTGACTGTGTGGGTGGAGTGCAGAGGGACCCACACCCCAGGATGTACTGGTGGACCTGAGGGGGCTTCCCCACTGTGGAGTGTTGGGAGCAGTGAGGATGACATGTAGCCAGAGGAGCCACATCTCTCATGTGCACGTGTATCTGAGATCAGAAATTCTGTGGGTCAGCTACAGAAAGGCATTTTTAGAAACTTGTAGGTTACATTAATATTTTGTAACTGTCTAGTATTTTAATTTTTCTCTTACGTTACCAATTATTGATTCTCCATAAATCATGGATTTTGAGTCAATGATTTGTCATTAATAAATAAATGGTTTCAATTCTGAACTACTTCAAATCATGGGATATTATGTTCACAGTTTTTCATTGTGGCATCGGGAAGGTCTGCAAGTAAACATTTCAGTTTGCACTGCCATCCTTACAGTATTTTTATGGGCTGTTTCAAAATAAAACTCTTAGCTTCCCAGTGCATGAAGTTCTTAAAAAAAATACAAAAAGCCCCCCCCAAAAATTATTAGATTTCCAAGCTCACTAATCATCCTGCATCTGACATTGTCCACAGAGAAAGAGAGTGGGCTGCAGATCCTGGAAGTACAAGCATGTGAGGGCATATTTACAAATAACTGGAGTGAGGTAACTCTATCTTTCTGCCCTTGGCCTCTGTTGGTTTGCCAGGGAGCATTTAGTACACCCAAGCATTGCCAGATTCCTAAGGACTCCAGGAAGTATTTCTCCCCAGACACGCTTGATGTCACCTTGAATAACCCCTTACAGCAAGCCTAGTCTGCTATCACTGTGACCTTGTCATCTACAAAAATGATCAACAAAAGAAACTGAAAGTGGTTGACAACAGTTTTTTGCTATATTGGAAGAGTCTGGTTTGGAGGAGTCATGAGCATTTGGGATTGGGAGAACCCAGACACAGAACATTTCTGGTATTCCTGTACAGTTGCAACATTCTCCTGGGCTGAAAAATTTGTAAGCAGAATTTCTCTCTTTCAGTAAAGCATCATTAACTGCCAGCGCTTTAACACTGTAGTTATATTTTTTCACATTTTCTGTCTTTTCCCATTTGTTTTGTGACAGTAATTGATTTTGAAAGAAAAATTATAGACAGTAGAACCTGCCTGGTCCTCCAGGTATCTCTGTAATGGATATAAGTGCACAGCCAGCAGCTACTTCAGCCACCTTACAGGTACATTAACTGGTAACAGCCTTTTCTAAGAAAAAGGTATGCAATCACTAATGGAATAAATATATACATCTATATGTGTGTGTGTGTATGTGTGTGTGGAAATACAGGAAAATTTTAGCAGAGCAGAAGCTCAGTACTACATAATTGTAATTTTCTGAGGGAAAGACTTGTGTCTTTTCTGGCACTATTCAGGCACATCTAACCTGCAAGACCATTCAAGAGCTGTTAAAAGAGACTTCCTTAGAGACAAGTTCAACAGTCTGTCATGGTGTCTGTCTTCTTCAAATGTAGTCCTGAACAAAACCTCCAGTCTTTCTGTCGTGGTTTTGAACCAGTAATTAACAAAAAGGGGAAAAAAGAATTATTTATTTTTTGCTGTGAGATATGGATTAAAACAAGAGCAAATCAGGCATAACACTTAAAAGGAATAAAGAAAGTTTATTAACAAACTACAACAATAAGAACACCAGAATAAACTTTTAGAAAAACCTTTTCATTTCTCACTGCTCACCATTCTTTTGTTCACATGACAACAGAGACAAAAACTTTATAATTTTGATGGTTTAAACAGTCCCAATTCTTTCTATAGTCTTTTCCTCAGTTTCTGTAGAGAAACAGAAGTTCCTTTCTGCTAATTTATGGAGTTTCTCACAAGAAAGCTATTTTGTTATAGTTTTCTGTCTCCTTGATATCAGCTGCTCAGAGCTGCTGCTATCAAAGCTCACTCCTCCCATTCCACATCACTCTGAAATGTGTTATGGGTCATGAGTTTGGGGATAGCATTTTTAAGGATAAGTTAGTCAAAGGCAAAAAGTATTTTTCATCTGTTTCTGTGCGCTTCACTAGAAAACAGTTTTCTCATTGCCTCTCAAGGCTTCAAATCTCCCAGCACTTCACTATACCACAATTACTCTGCTTTTTACTCAAATTTACACTTTGAACACTCTATTCCTCCCCATACACTATCATGAATTAAAGGAGTTCTTTTCAGGACTTCATTGTCCATCCCTATAGTTTTAACAGAAAGATATTTCAGCTTAATTAAAGCATCTTCTTAATTCTCTACCTTTCTTGAAGTTTCTTTTCTTTCTTGCCACTAGTAGTTTATAAAGTCTCTTTTCATGTTGATCACTCTCCTATTCTCTCTCTGGATAAAAAGATTAATCCGCAAGTTTCATCTGGATAAGAAAGAGTTAAAATCTTGCCCAAGCTTTTGTAGATGGTTCGGTGATTTCTGCTGAACAGGAGCTGGAGCTGTTTGCAATGGAAAGTTCCTCATAGCTGCTCTGGAGAGCATGGTCACCGTCTCTGCTTGCAGCAGGCTTAGAGCTCTTCTCCTTCTTTACTCGGTAGTTTTCTGGTAAATTCTATCACGGTAAAACCTGCAGCCAAGCCAGGAACCGGCCTGGCCCGGCTTGGCTCGGAGCAAGCTCCCACAGGCCCCATCTCCCGGCCGGGAGACGGGAGACGCGGCAGGCCCAGCCCGGCCCCCGCCCGGCCACACGTGGCCGGGCAGAGCCCGAGAAGCCGAAGCTCTGCTACCTTTCACAGCCAGAAAACAAAGAGCCCCACAGACTTCTGGTTGTACACTTTAAGGTGGGGTTCACAAGTTGATTCTACTTTTCAATGGCTAAAACTGCTGTCAATTCTCAGCAATGACCGATAATTGGTCATGAGAAAAAACTCCCGGCAGTCCCCAGCAACTTTAACTTTCTTAAAGGTAAAGTAACTCCATGACACTTTCATAGCAGAGTAACTGGTGCACAGTCCCTGTATAGATAATACCCACTAAACAAGCACAGTAATTAGTAATTGATCCCTGCATTTAGTCAGCCAAATATAAGCAGATGCTTGCTTCTCTCTTCTGAGCATGTTTCTTCATTCTTCTCCTATGAGCATTTCCATTAAAGTAGTTGCAAGACCATGGCTGCCTGCCTCCTTTCATACATATACCCATGCTGTTCCCAGCCTCCCTACTCCTGGAGATTCCAAGGTTCATTTCAATCATTATAACATAATATCACCTGTAGGTTTGATTGCTACCATCCAGAGTAAAAAAATATGGCTTTGATTATACATGTGCCCTGTGGGAAGAGGAAGCTTCCAGGTCTGGGCAGCATGGTGTGTACAAGCACACCAGCTTCTGCTCTGATGGAAATCAGCAAATTCTCTTGGTATCAGTGGTGCAAAATTCAGCAGAAGTACACTGAACAATTTATAACAATATCTACTTTTGTGACTGCCTGGGTTTTCTGTTACAGGTAAATTCTGCAGATGATGAAATCCTGACTGTCAAATTAAAAGGAAGAGAATGACTTTGGGGACAGTTGTTGAGCTACTTACCTGCACCATGGAGAGCAGGAGAAAGGCTAAGACATGAAAACGAGCACTGATGCAAACTGGGGCTCAGCTGCTTGTGAACCAAGAGATGTTTACTATTCAGATGCTAAGTTACTAAAATGAAAGTCTCCTCAAAGAAGATTAGGATGTCAAAACCTGTCAATTCTGACAATAAAAACTTTGGCACTGGAGCCCATGAGGTGAGAGGAAGGAGCAAATGGGGAGACAAAAGGGAGGAGAAAGATTTTGTGATTCCTGCAGGGAAATGTGTTTTCATTATAATTTTTTGTATTTTTGCCAATTTCTGGTTGACAAAGGCATGCCCAAAAAGCAAGAATTTTAAAGAATATGAATTTAATATTAATGTCTTGTGGGCCCTAGTAAAGGTTCTAAATAAATAACCTTCTGTAAGTCTGTAAGGCAAAATAGCTGCATCTGGAATCTGAAAAAGAGTGTAATGCCTGATACATGAGATGAGTCACAGCACTGCCTCAGTTATCACAGTGGCTGTCCAACAAATGCTTGCAAAAGGTTTCACCTTGAGACACATTTGCAAGTTCCTTAGAATGAGGTTTGAGTGTCTTCTAAAAGTCTTGTGAAATAGAAGTCTCAGCTAATTTTCCTCACTTCCATGAAGCCCCCTGTGGTCTGACAAGTATTACACTGCTGACTTAAATGAAGGCAAGGTATTACTGAGATACTTCCCCACAGATTTACAGTGAAATCTTTTTCTTTTTCTTAGCATACAGGGTTGTTTTTTCTTGTCAAAACACATATTATTTTACTAATCTAATGTCTGGTTGATGTTTCTTTTCCCTAACCACTTAATCTGGATTTTGCTGTTTGACTTGAGGATGCTTTTCCAGTGTCCTCAGAGTCCTGCAAATCCCCGCCAAGTATCTCAGATCTTCCTCACTGACCTCTTGGGTGAACAGGCTCAGCATCATGGGGCAGTTTTCCACTTCCTCTCACCCTCTGTTTCTGTTTCCACTCTGTTCAGAGGACTTGAATATACCCAGGACCCCCTACTCATATTATGGCAGATCTTCAGCCAGCTGCTTCAGGCAGGGGTCACAGGGCAGAGACCACCTGGGTTTCGGCCTCAGTCCCCCTGAAGTGTTACACATTTTCCACAAAGCTGAAGACTTTCAGCAGAAGTGAAGAGCATCCTCTGTTCCATGTACCAAGCTGTCTGAGGATAAGACTCTTTTCCTGGAGCGTGAGCACAGGAGAAAGGAAGATTTTGAGCTGTTTTTATCCATTTCTCATGATTAAGAAAAGAGAAATAAAAGGACAAGGGTAAAAGGCTCATCCAGCAACAGTTACCTTTCTCTGACAAATTTTGCCATGTACTAGCTATACCCATAACAAACATTATGTAGGAAAAAAAAGCCCCAAACCAAACACAAATATGGGAGCTGGAAAAAGACTGTTTATGTATTCTTCTTATTTATGTACTTATTTCAACACCATTACTCCCAAAAAGGCCAAAGTCCATTTTGTGAATGGGATTCTCAAGCAGAAAAGAGGAGTAATTAAAGATGAGGAGTTCTGTAGTGGAAATCACAACTTCACATTACCCATGCTTAGCGAGCCTTTATGGATCACACTGCTTGGACTACATCCAGAGAACTAGGATTGCTATTACTCTTTTCTGGTCCAGGTTGGGGTCATTGAGCTGGGTGACAAAACAGAATCAGGCATATGTTTGCTCACTTGCCTCATGATGTTGGTTCATACAAAGAGGAAGGCCTAGTGTAAGGGCTGATGTAGGTGCAAAGGGATGCTTCAGGGGATCCCTGCATGGTAGAACATACATAAACTGAACATGCAAACTTTCTTGAATGGAGCAGAATATACCTACACGCTGTCAACAGTTAAATTCTAGCCATGGAAGAAGTAGGTCAGTGCATTTTTAACTGTGGACTCCTTCCCCAAAGTAAAAGTGGATTAGCTGAGTTAAGAAGTTTTATTCTTTCATTCAAGTCACACACCAGCAAGAGATCTGTGTGCACTTGATTGATGCAGTGTCACAGCAGTGCTAAGTTACAAGTTTGACTGTCAGGGGTGCTGCTGAGGTACAGATGGAAAGTAAGAGCTTGCAATGTGTCAGACAGTGAGGCAAAGGACATGAGAATGGAAGATTGAAATGGAAATGGCAGTGGGTGTCTTGCTTGTATGAGGCCCTCAGCCTCACAGGAACCTTCATGGTAGCTGTGAAGAAAACAATTGGAGAAAAATTACCAGTGGTATAAAAAAATCTGGTACTAACAAAAGGAAATGAAAAAAAATTTGTAAAACACAGCAAATAGCCAGTTTTCCAGCCTTGGTATATAGAACACTGCTTTAGCCATCTTCGACCAGATACCACAGGGAGAAGAAATGTCAATGGAGAATGGCACAGAAAACGCTACAAACTTTGACTTTTTGGCATGGTCCTCCTTCACTGGACCTTTTCAAGCAAAGTAAGATCACATATGCTGCTTTGCTAACATCTCCCCCTTCCTAACATTTTTTCAGTGTCTAAGTAAGACATCAGAAGTAGTTCCATAGCCTTGTGTGGTCACCAAAGTGAGACAGTGAGCAGCTGAAGTGAGTGGGACTGAATCCTCTTCTGGCATCCCATAATTCTACTGGAAAACAAGTTCAACTTGGCCTGTCCTACCTGGACTTACAGTGATTCCTGCTTTGTTGTGGCCGAGCCTTAAAAACAAACTGGTTACCACAGGTGGATCTCAAAGCAGGTCTTTCCTAAATGGGCATTTTTCTCCAGCCTGGTAGCCTGGAGAAGGTGTCACACAGCCATTGAGCTGCTGAGCTGTGGGTTCAGCACTAACTATGCCTGGTGAAGGAGCTGCTTCTCTTAACATGTAGTTATTTTTCAATAATTTGATGATGTACCTGAGTCTCATGTACATCACTGTATTTCAGTTTTTACCGTAGCATATAAATCTCTTTCTGGGGGTCAGACCTTGGGAGTTTAGGTGTAATTGACTTAAAATGGTATTTTGGATCCAAATAGACTATTGAAAGTTTTAAGTTAAGACTTAGGAGCCTAACTTATTTAGATGTCCTTGAATATGTTACCAGCAAATGTGTCTGGTGAAGTCAATAGAATCTGCCAGGTCAAAAATCAAATCAGAAACAAAAGTGTCAGTGGATTCTCAATTTTTTACTGTCTCACTTGTGCTATTTTAAATTTTGCTTCCCTAAAGGGAAAAATAGCAAAAAAAGTTACTTGCAGCAGTTGTTATATTATTTTTAATGTTTTTTTAACCTTGCAATGGCACTCATTCAATCTTTTTATCAGTTTCTCACAGCTGTACTTGAATGCTCAGGGTAGACTCAGCCAGTTAAGGGCTCCTCACTGACTTACAGATATTGCCAGGTCCAGAAAAAATGAAAGTTTTCATTGCAAAGAAATACCTTTAGTACACCTCTTCATTATGTTCACTTATGTACAGCTTCATTTCGAGTGTCAGAGTTAATTTTAATAGGCATGGGAAGGGAAGGGAAGGGAAGGGAAGGGAAGGGAAGGGAAGGGAAGGGAAGGGAAGGGAAGGGAAGGGAAGGGAAGGGAAGGGAAGGGAAGGGAAGGGAAGGGAAGGGAAGGGAAGGGAAGGGAAGGGAAGGGAAGGGAAGGGAAGGGAAGGGAAGGGAAGGGAAGGGAAGGGAAGGGAAGGGAAGATTCATATTTAGCAAGCAGCCCTCAGAAGGAATGAAGGAAATCCAGAAATATGGGTTGGTAGTATGAACCTTTTATAATGCATCTTGCTGGCCAACCACATTGACTGAATATTTTTATTTCCTCATGAAGAAAGTATTTTTCTCAGCTTCTCTTTGCACAACCACTCTACAGATTGCATCTGTGTGTGTGCAACTGTCTTTACCTCCACAGCTCCTAAAAAATTATCTAGGAAGCAGCAACTGGGAGGAATGCAAAAGTCTTTATAAGAAGCTGAATTTCCTTACCCTCAAACTTCCAAGCCTGGCATGCAGTAAAGCCTGTGTGGCCAGAAATGGCTCTGCTGTCAAGTTAAAGCTTACAGATTTTGCTCAGTGTTTTGCATTAATGAGCAGGGATTAATTTTACTGAAGAAAGCATCAGTGCTACTTAGAGATCTTGTGGGAGCAATCATGTACAGTTCTTGGCAGAATTCCTTCATCATCTAGTTAATAACTTTAGTTTCCTGCACTGTTGACCCAGAGATATCTTTGAGGAGAAAGGGATGATGAAAATAATTTTTCTTTTAATCTTTGATTAAACATGGCAATGACATACTTGGTCTGATATACATATTGTAAGAGCTGTTTCAAGGGAAGAGGCCATGGGAAAGGATGGACTATCTTTCATTAGCAGAGCCTTTCTGTATATGTTCCTGGTGAAACAAATTACTCATTGTGGTAAGTGGATACCACAGGGTTTTATTCTAAACTGAGTGTTAGCTTTGGGACCAAGTTTAATTTATTTTGTCAAAGAAGAAAATTGGAGTTAATTCTCCTAACTAGATTTTAGTAGTTTTCTGGAGTTAATACAACATAATATAGAGAACTTCATGAGGTTACATGGCAACAGAGCCATTGTCTTCTATGTTCAGCCTCTCTTTTGAGATTTCCAGGACCTAAGTTTGAAAGTGATGTGAATTCTGCTCTGTATGAAGTGGAAACAAAAGCAATTGGTTCTGGAGACAAATTTTTGATTAGTTCTCAATCTGAAAAATGTCTTTTGCATGGCAAAAAACCATTAATAACTTGGATCATTTTACTTCCCTATATATATGAAAATACCCCTACATAAGCAGGGCACTGTGCAAAAACTCAGCAGTACCAGTGCCATCAATTCTCCATGGCTTACCCTGAAAATTCATAGTAACCGAAGAGTACAGAGTTCCAGCTGACTATGATTTTTCCTCTGCTGTTTTAGGGGTTACTGAATGCAGAAATCTCTATTTTGGATAAATAGACGGTGGTGGCCTGTCAAACACACTAATCCAATAAATTTGTCATAGGAAAGAGCTAGAAAGGTTCTTCTTGAGAAATTCTTGAGCAGTTATTATTTTTTTGTTTGAAAATTATTGTATTTGTACTGTTCTTCTTTGCATCACAGAAGTGCTGAAAGAATGTTACAAAATGGGTCCTCTTTGTTGTAAATTAACAGTTTTCTGGGAGGGGGCATTGAACAACCTGTTCTAGTGGAAGGTGTCCCTGCCCATAGTGGGGGGTTGTAACTGGGTGGTTTTTAAGGTCTCTTTCAACTTCCAATGATTCTATGATTTTAAAAGTGACTAATAGGATTTTAATTACCGTCCAAAATCTGGTCTGCTTAACATTAAGGTTTGACTGCTCTTCATTCAATGCTGATTCAGCTTCCATAAGTCACCATTTAAGTCAGGCACCCAAACATTCAGAATCAAATTTCCCAAATACCCAAATTTTTCCAAGACTACAATGAAACCAATCAAAAAAAATTCTATGATCTCTGAAAGAAGAATGATTAAAAGTATTTTACTTAAATTAGATCAATTTATTTCTTGATCTTTTGTAAACATAAAGAAATATCTATAAAATGATTTTTTTCTAAAAAAAATGTAAGTTGCATCAACATGCTTCATCTTTTTTTAATTTCAGAAATAAATTCTCTGCTATGCCCCTCAAAATAATATTTGCTGTCTGAAAATATTCACATAAAATATTTTGTGTTATATTATTAGTCCTTTTCATTGCACACTCCTACACATAAGATTAAATTGGAATAAACAATGTCAATAAGAACTAGGGATAGGGGCATGAAGAAAGAAATTTTTTTAAAAAAGAGCTGTTAAATTATTAAAAAATGTCATATTTTTGTTTACAAATCATTGGTTAACATCTCCTGAGACAGACATGCAGTATTCTGTCAAAAAAGTCTCTGTGAGAGAGCATTGGTACAGGTATATATAGGATTTATGTCATGTTTAATTTAAATCCTGTTCTCTTCTCTGCTTCTTGTTTGTGTAACTGTTGTAGATTTTTGGAACCCAAAGCAATGATTAGTGATTAAGAACATAATATGTTGGATGAACTTTGTATTAAGTAATAATTTACAACCTATAAAGATTTGGGGGGACAAACCTGGGGCTTGTTCAATAGTCAGCAAATGAAAGCCAAGAGAATGAGGTAGCTGCATGCATGAAAATGTTAAAACTATATGTTTTAATATGTATGATTAGGTCTTATAAAAAAACTGAAATCTATGAGGAAGCTTGTGAGAAGCAGAAGTATTTCAGGCATAGGGAAAACATGTGCAAGCGTGAATGTTTTACATGATCTCATTCACATGGCTGAGAAACCCATCTGTTTCTGTTTTCTTGCTTGCTTCCTTTCAGTCACACAGAGTTCTGTGATGCCACCCAAATAAAATAACCACCATCAAAGCAAATAAAGGCAATTCCCTTATCTGATAATTGTGGCCTTTCTCATCCCCTGCTGTGTGTGCTTCTTAAAAAACCAGTGTCTTTGACATCACCAGCTCCCGGTACATGATGTCTCATTTGTACACCACAAGAAACAGAGCTGGTAAGAAATGTTCCCAAGAACTAGAAGGCCATTCATCGTCAATTAACAACACACTTTAATGGGTTTCTTAGCAACAACGTTTGCTTTAAGCATAGGCCCCTAAGGGACGTGTTCTGTGTTGTCAAAAAGCAAATGAAGACAGCTATTGATACTTACAGTGTTGCATGATGAATTACGACATACAAGGATAACTATTTCAAAATTACGTTTGGAGTCAAAGTGCTTATATTACAAGATGTTTCCATTAAGAATGAATTTTCCTTTCCATTCCCCCAGTGGGATTTGCATCTAAAATGTTTGATCTGCTGAAGGAATTTCAATCAGGAATTGCCTAAAAAGGATGTCCAATCTCCAATCTTGAGGTTATGGATAAACTCCAAAATCAGTGAAGATCAAATCCAGGTGAAAACATTTAGTCAGAATATTTTTTAGGGAAGATACAGAACCAAGGCATTGAAAATCTTTCAGGAGGCCATCCGGTTCTATAAAAAATTTCCAATCTGAAGTATGCAAAATTCCAAGGCATAACTTTACCCAATGACAAAATTTCTCTTAATGCTTCACATCATTTTTCATCTACTATCTGATTTTTCATCCTTCTGTTATTCAACCACCTAGGCTTGTAGGACTGCTCATTTCCTTCTCTTTTTTTGGCAAGCATTGCTTTTTGTGTGTAAGAATGCTATTTTTTTCTGAACTAAAAATGCCATTCTTGGGTTCATTCTGTGTACAACAGGTTTTCTTTTTCTTCTTGCTGATCATTTTTTCTCTCTTTATTTTTCTTGAAGGTGCTAATAGAATCATAAAATTATTTGGGTTGGAAGGGACCTTAAAGATCATCTAGTTCCAGCTGACATGGCCAGGGACACCTTTTATTAGCCCAGGTTGCTGAGAGTCCCATCTGACCTGGCCTTGAACACTTCCAGGGATGGGGATGGGGAATGCTGACCAAAGTATGTCTAACACTCTCACTGAGCCCTAAGTAGAGGGAAAGCTTTGACTTAGTACTGTAACTTGGAGTCAAAAACTCATGTTTGTGTAGACATCTGTGGCTGTACATCACACAGGCTCTGTAACTGCTCCCCTTTCCTTGGGGTCTGCCTACACATGCTCAGGCCAGCTTTGCTATGGCTTGGTTGAATAAACTGTGATCACAGTGTTGTGAAAGAGCTGGCACAGAAAGAACTCCTCTTTCCCTGGAGCTGCCTGACCTTGCCTGTTGCCTGCCTGCCTATTGCTCTAGGCGTGGCTACACCTGGACAGGTATCTCACTGACCATGACCTCCAGATTTGACCTGGCTGAACCTCAGCCCTGTCCCGGCCCTGTGACCATGCTGAGCAGCCACACGACTTTGGGTTTACCTGGTCACCATCCCTGGGCTTGCCGAGTCCTGCGAGGCCCTGGCTGGTCAGGACAGAATCCCATGGCCACCCCAAGCACTCTGCACCTGTTGTGGAAGTTGGTCAGTGCTGTGGTCTAGCAGCAACTCAGGGTGACCCACAGGGTCCTTTCAGACCCAATCAGTGTCCAAAGATATGTATTCCCTACTCTGTATAATGCAGTTGGCTGTTTCAGGTAGAATGTTTTCCCTGTATTTTACCTGACTAAATGCAAGATGGACTAGCTGATATTCCTTCAGTCATTTGGATCACTGTAAAAAAAAGGTAATTATACAGATTTTCAGAGAGTTATTTTAAAGGAGAGCTGTTGTTATCTACAACCCAGGCATGCAATAACCTTCAGTTAAATAAAATTTTCATTTTAGCTAGTTTATGTTATTTGCTAGATGATTAATCAGAGGGTGTTACTCATCTCTGACCAGTGATGCTTGCTGGATCTGCCTTGTTTTCTGGGCTATTTCACAGCTGTCAACAATGTTAAGCTTCATTTCAAATATTTTTTAAAATAGCAGTAGTTGTTTGGGCACTATTTTTGTAATGTTTCCATTGTCCTTTTAGCACTCATGCTAAAAGGTAACCATCAAATGGTGGAGAAAATAAGCCACATGTTAAATTTAAGCAAGTTCTAAAACAAGGACTGTGGATAGACAACTTGTCTTCTCCTGGGTGGACTCCTTTCTCAAGGACTACTTCTTAAAAAATAAAAAAAATTGTACATTACAATTTGTACAAAACCTGTACAACACAATGAAATCTCTTTGAAAATATGTACAAGATATTTTATTTTAAAGCCCTATTCATGTTTCCATTCTTGTCAAGTTCTTGTCAAGACAGTTTGACCAAGGTAGAAAATTGATGTTAAATAACAATTATGAAAGAGAACATAGCCAGCGTTTCTTTAATCATTGAACTGCCTGGGCCACTGCCAGATGCCTGAGAGCCACCACCATAGCCTGTCCCTGGTGGCCTCCCAGCACTTCTCCTGCCCTGCCCACGGCCCAGGATGACACATCAGTCCACTGAAGCTGTCAGCCCCTGCCTCTGCAACACCACAGCAGTGCTGGTCCCCAGCTCTTCCTATCCCTTCCTTGCTTGGCCATGGGCCTGTCAAGCTGGGCCCACCCACAGGACCATAATCCATCCTTGTCCCCAGGGAGATATCAAAGCCCAGGGCTGGAGATGAGCCAGTGGCTCCCAGGGCCTTGCTCCTGGCTGGGAGTGGGATGAACTTTGACTGCCAAGCATTTAGGGAACAAAATATTGTTTCCTCTTAACAATGGTTATTGTTAAAGATATTTCTGCTGCCCTCATTAGCTCTGTCCCAGCCCTTGAGGTCAGGGAGAAGCCATTGTTCAAGCTTCTGAGGCCCTTTTTCTAAGACCTCCCAGTAGTTTTGCAGAGTTATCAAGGTGTGTTTCCTTGCTGTGTATATGTACACAACTCCAAGGGCAAAGCCCCATGCACAGATGAGATGAAGGAGGCTGGCAACCCATGCACCACCACAATCTGACCCAGGTGTCAGGAGAATTTTCTTCTTTAGGGTGCCCAAGGCTACCAGCAAGTGATGGATTTAGCTGCCCTTATCACAGGTCTTCAGATTTCTGCTTTCTTGCTTTGTCTTGGTAGCAAAGGAATGGTTGTGCCTGACTACGTCCAGGGAGGGACCTAGGGATTTCATATCTAAGCCTACAGAAGTGTTCCTTGTTGACAAAGGATCTGAAGCAGGCAACTCACTTGCATAAGCAGTTTTTGTCATTGAATAGTCATAAGGTTTCTACTTTATTCTTCTTCCTAAATTCTAGAACAAAGTTTCTGTAATGTTTCTTCCTTGCCTTAACCACATCCACTACAACAACACTGCAGTTGTTCAAGGCCTTGCAAAAAATTCAAGAACAGCTCAGGAGCTTGATTTCACTCCCCACCCCACATCCAGCCTTTGAAGAGGTTTATGGATAGACCAGACTGCAAATGCAAAGTTGTGTCAGTCAGAAAAAAATCTTATGAGGCACTTTCTTCATCAGATATTCTACTGTACCTCTGTGTGTCTTTAAAAGATCCCACTGCTCTTTTAAAGAATCTAGGGCCAAAATAGGGACAAGGAAATGACAATTTCAAAAGACTTCTTTATTTACTATGGACTGCCTGTCTGTATTTTAGTTAAGGTAAACTATTCCACTATATAAATAAAATAATTTAAAAGAATATTTTAAAAGTTAAACACTTTAACACCACACAGAAAAATTATCAGGCTGTTCCTAAATGTGTCTTATATGGTTCTAGTGACAAAAATCCATTATTTATTTATTTATTGTGACAAAATTCATTTTTGTGATTTGGCAAAGATTGCACAGTGGATTTGTCACTATTTCTGTACAAGGATGTTGACTTTATTTCAAGTGCCTTGAATGATTTTAGCAAGCATCAATACCCAAAGTATTTGTTTCTTCAGACTATTTGATAGTCATTGCTTAAGCCCCTTACCAACAGCCTTTTTTTTTTTTTTAATTCAGTCCCTCTGCTACTCTTTTCTGCTAGTTAAGAACAATTTTAAGACTTGCCAAAGAGTTATTATTTTCTTTCCAGTTAATGTGTTAATTTACACAATTCTGCCACCGAGCTATGAAAAATAAAACAAGGTAAAAAAATTACAAGATTATTGGTTTCTTTACTCTTTTTTACAGCTCAGAAAATTGCATTTTGACCAAAAAAATACCCTCTGTAAAAAAACCAAAAAACAAACTTCTTCTGAACAATGTCTTCCAAACCTTGCATGTCAAGAATCTTCCTCAAGTTATGAACAATATTTTCTCCTTATGAAAAGATGGATCCATTCATCCCCCACAAATTTGGTTTACAAAATGGCCCTGTTTCCTAGACAAAGAAAGAAAAGACCTTTCAACATTCTGAAGAAAACTGGTTATGTTCTTTGGGTCAGGAGTAATTTCTAAAAACCAAGAGCTGTTATATCTCTGGTTTCTGGCTCTTGCTTTGGATTGTATTGTTTCCAAAGTGAATCTATATTTTCCAATAATTTAATAATCCAGAAGTGCCTCTATTCTATACTGTAAAGTTACAGAGGCTGTAGTGCATATCCTCAAGAGGAAATGTCAGCATAGATACAGGAATGTAATTCAAGCTCTATTGATTTATATTTGCTGAGAATATATTGGTTAATGTGATACAAGCAAGGAATGTAGGCTTTGAAAGACAGGACAATCCTGTAAGGAAACCAGTTGAAGTTGCTACTTGCCAAGACAGTCCTTTTCTGTTGCATTGATAGATAACAAGTGTTTCAAAGGCAAAGAAAATCCCACCTGGGAGTAGTAGAACTCTTGTCTTACCCTTGACTTGCCATACATATTTTCAGATATTTTTTAAATGTTCCTTTGTGCCATGTGCCTGATTAGTACACCTCATTAGAAACATCTCAAAGGGTTTATTTTCAGAACAATAATCTTATAGCTCTTGCCCCCATCATCAAATTTAACAAATCAGAAAGATATTTCAAGGGCAACTCTGGATTAAACATCTGTCTTCAGAAAATCTTGGTCATGGACATCACTGTCAAAAAATAGAAGTCTGTTGGCTCTATCCTTTTGTCAGCTTTATCTGTCTTGTGCCCCGAGTTTAAGAGTTACAAGGCCATGGAAAAAGAATCTGGCAGTCTCCTTCTTTGCCGCCGTATCCAAAGGGATCTCCTAACTTCTTAAGACCTACAGCTTCAGTGAAGAATATATCTCACCAACTAACTGAGGTATCTGTGTTTGGCATTGTCCTACTACCTTCACACAGGTTTCTGTGTTCAAAAAATACATGAGAGAAAGGGCATTAGCAGGGAAAGAAAGGCTGAATACAGTGCTGAGCCTCCCTCTCAAACACATATCTGTTTCATAATCTGTCCTTGAGATAGTGAATACAAATATGAAGAGAACATGACAGAGCCTCCTGGTCATGGGATAAGAATGCTCATCTCAGTTGGTGTAGGTCAAATGGGGATCAAAGCAGTTTAATTTATGGCATGCATTGAACTGATAATCAGTTCATTCAGGACTGATATCAACACCCAAACAAATGTAAGATGTGCCTATGATCATCAGTGCAGTCTGTTGTGTTGTAGGACAGGTAGAAGAGCAGCACCTCTTCACCAATAGGGAAAACCTCAGGAGTCCCTGAAGTAAGATCTTCTCCACAGTATTCTGCTTTGCCTTCTTTCCACATGCTCTTCTCTGCTGGGTTGCTCCTGGCTGCCTTACATGTTTTTTCACAGAAACAAGGAAAAGCATCTGAAACGGCTCAGCAGGTGGAAACAGAATAGACAGTGGTGACAGAGTACGGGGGTGGAGTGTGGTGCCCTAAAAATAGGTATCCATGGACTATTTAAATGTTCAGAGTTGTCAGACTGCTACTTTAGAGTGCCATGAATGTCTTTTAGGGTGGAGGTGCCGTAACTGATAGCCCATAAGGATTTCTTTCCCAAATGTCACTGAATTCCTCATGGTTATGTGACAGCAGCAAGCCCAGTTCAGCACATTTAGTGGAGTTTGGAGACTCAGTCAGATTTCCATGAAGTCAGTGCTTAGAAACAGAGAATTATGGACTTGTTGAGGTTGGAGAACACCTTTGACATCAATGAGTCCAATTGTTAACACTGACAAGGCCACCACTAAACCATGTCTTTAGCTACCAGATCTACATGTCTTTTACCTACCTCCAGGGATGATGACTCAACCACTTCCCTGGGAAGCCTATTTCAATGCTTGACAACCTTTTTAGGGAAGAAATATTTCTGCTGAGCTTGGGAAGCAACCTCCTAGTAATGCTAAAATGATGAGTATGGGTTTATTTTGAAATACCATAAGACAAAAAGTCAAAATAATGTCATGTATAATATACAGTAAGTCCCTTATGGTGTTAGGAACATAGCAATATAGTTCAATTTGGGAATCAAATTACTTTGGGGAAGAGGGGGAGATCGGTAATGTCTATTCAGTATTACTGGAAGGATTGTAGCTTCAAAGGGCCTCTTATTCCCTTCCTCAGTGTAAGGTAAGGGTTTCCCTTTGCTGGTGTTCCCAGCATCTTGGCTTAATAGGCAATTACTCCTGCTTGTAACAAATCTACCTTATCCTGATTTAATATTCTTATTTCATACTAGGACATTAGATTTAAGTGGGCTGAATCTTCAGTGTTGTGCACTGTATGAGTTACTGAAAAAGTTAGTCTACCCCAATTTTGGCAGTTAAAGATCTAAGCTGAGTACCTGTGGTACATTTAAAGTTGGTTCAAAGGAAAAAGGTGCCTCCATAAATGACTTGTCTTACCCTAAAATAGTTATCCAAGACAGATAGAGTGAACTATCTCTGGAGGTGGCCATTTTCCCCTAATAACTGTAAAAGAAGACTGCTGTGACTGGCCCAAACAGCCATCTAACTTTCATACCTTTAGGATACATTAGATGCCATCTGCTTCCTGGCCTCTAACAGTGTCAAGGAATGTCAAAGAGGCAATGCTGGAAAAATCAGGTTTTCAAGGAAAAAGGAGTGCCATGTCCCTCATTCCATTTTGTCAGAATTGTGAACAATACTACAGCCTTTGTTTTGTTCGAGATATTCCTATTTTGGAAGCAGACTTTCTGTGAAATGTTGTTCACTTTCATATTCTTTTTTTCTTCATCAAATTGTCAGGTGTCTCACACAAAAGTTCCTTTCTGACACTTCAGATTCACAGCACTGTGGAAAGTGCTTCACTCCCCAGGCTTGTGTCTTAGTCCCAGGCAGCACACACTCCACATCCACAAGAAAGCACTTATTCTTGCTTTGCTAATCCTGAAGAAAAGTAGCTCTTACTCTACTTTATCTCTGAGGATTATAGCATTTAAACAGTCCAGAGAGCAGATACTCATAACTTGAGCCACTTTAAAAAGCAGCAATTCTTAGATTCCTATTACAACAAGGTGAAGATTTGCCCTTTGCTGATCTTTTCAGCAGAAAGACTACAAAAGCAGTGTGGAACTGACTCCACACCAAAAGCTAGAGACTAGGGAAGTACAACCATACAGATACAACTGTAGAAAGTACACAGAAACTTTGTTTGTTGCTTTTTTCCCCTACCTTTTTCAGTTACAATACAGATTTGGTTTGGTTGTATGAGGTATTCATGTTCCTAGAGTCTGTTTTGTTTACAAAAAAAAAAAAATAAAATTATTGTAAATGAAAAGGAATCTGTAACTTTCTCAGTCACATGTCTAAATCAATGATTCACATTAGAAGAAAAATGTCATAGTGCTTGGGCACAAAAATTTTTTAGAGGTTGTTATTGCTTTCAAATGACATAAGCACAGACACCACTACTGAAGTGACAAAGTCTCATTCAGTAAAAATCCCATGCCAAATTACAGAGACTCAGCAGAGAGACTGCTGCCATGATTCATTTAACAGTAAATCCACATCACAGGAACTAGACAAGAAGTGGTTTTCAGAGCGAGCATTTGCAGTCACATTCCAGGTTTCATTCTGCCTTTAGCCCAGCTGTGTGCCCACTGTAAGAACATCCCTGTGAGACTAAGAGGTAAGATAGACTTGAAGAGAACATCCCCATATTTCAATATCTCCAAATCCAGCTTCCCTTTGCAGAGGGTCCTGCTGCTCTGGGAACTCTCCACAGCTGTGCAGAAGGGGGAAGATCCTCCCTGCAACATCTGCTCCCTTCAGAGACCGTGCAGAGGGAGCAAACATAGCAAGGCTGTACGAAAGTTGGCTGTTTGCATCCTCCAGTGAAAGACAGATACTGCACTCCAGAAAACAGAGTGTAGGGGAAACTAGGAAGAAGTGGTCACTGCATAATGACTTTCTGTAGCTTGGAGATGACAAGGTGTTTAACAAATCTCTGATTTTTTTACAATTACACCTGCAAGAATACCTTAGACCCTCTCTTACAGGAGTCAAAACATGCCTTAGACTTGAAGCAGTTTATATACACATTAGAAAGAAATGCATAGAAGGTTATCCTAGTAAGGGTATATATATCTTATATAATTAATACTGAAACATGATTTAAGATATCCACAAAAAATTTGGAATCAAAGGTAGTTCTGTGAGTGGCAATTTGGAAGCTAATTTTTACATTTCCACCTCTTGACTATTAGGAATTTAATGATAAATGTCAATGTGTACAGTTTGCAGAACTGTAATTGTGTTAATGATGAGTTTATGTTTGTAAGTTCAGGCTTAGCATGATTGATATTATAAATAAATTTGTTGCACGAAATTTTAGCACTCATTACTTGTTTAGCATTCACTAAATTACAGGTTTTACCTCACAAGTCTATCAAAAAAATAAAACTAAGTTATTTCCCTAAACTACAGGCTAAAATCTGATTAAATTAATATTTGAGTACTTTGATTCCCATCAGTGTTTAATAAATACTTTTAGACTTTTCCTTTTTTTTTTTTTTTTTTTCTTATTTGTGGAAATACCTTAGAGCTAAATGGCAAGGAAAAACCTAGCCATTGAATTCAGCATGATCCTTCAGAAAAGATTTTGGAGGTTCAGTGCAATCTATTGAAAAGGCTGTTCTATCAAAATAAAGGTAAAATTGAATGAAAATAGCTATTTCCACTTCTTTGGAGTGATAGCAGAATAGAGAATCTCATCAATTCGTACTCATCTGAGCATAGCAGTCCTTGTTCTTATCTACAGATGGAATCTGTAAATGTGAATTTTGTGTCTCCACCTTCTGTTTACCTCCTTGGATGAGTTAGGAAAGTTTCAGGGCTGAAGAGCTGCATGTCCCAAGGCCATTTTGGTGGCAGAGACTGTCCTGGTGACCCCATGTCCTCTTTAGATATATCACTGCCATTTAATAGGAGATACTGCATTGCTTTTTCATGAGCAAGCAGGGGCACTGTAATTGTATCTGTACGGTCTCTGTTAGCCACATTTTAGTATGGATTTGAGTCAATGGTGTCTGTAGGAATGTGACCTGATTTAAAGTCCAACTCTATGCACAAGCCTGTGTCATATATGGTTGTTCATGTCTCAATAAATTGAGTAATTTTCTAGGTACTAAGGGAGACCAGGACATTTGGGCTCAACCCTAAGGTACAAACATTTGCAGGCTTGCCTTCCACTTACATATTTGGTGAGCATGACATGTTGAGACTTACAACTCTGTGAGGGGGGAGACACAAAAGCTAATAAATGATCTTTCTACCCATTGCTCATCAAGCTTAACTATTGAGACAGAGATTTGACCAAAAGGCCTTCAATCCTTAGCAACCCCTATTCTCACAGAAGAGGGATTTTTTAACTGCTCAGCTTGCTGACAGTGGTACTTGTACAAGTAACCACCAATAACAATGTCAGAGAAAAAGACTTTGCCACAGCTTCTGTCCATGAGTTGGTAGTTTTCTCAGCTGTCTGTTTCAGACTGCTCCTTAGATTGTGCTCTGGATGCTAGAGCTGCCTACTGCTCAGAGCAGGCATTTGCTCCCCTTGTTCTCTTCGCCTTGATATCTGTTGCACTCTGTTCTTCATCCATTCCTGCCTACAAACACATTCCTCAGTCCAGCACCAGCTGGGTAGTTTTCTCCCCACAGCAGAATTTCCATGGGTGAGCAATGTGTGTGCTTCAGCTGAGGCCAATGCTCTGCAGTGACTCTACCATATGCTGAGTTCTTGCTCTACTAAATACCCTTTTTCTACCTCACTCCATCGACACTCCTAGAGCAAAAATATGGACTCCATCTGAGGCAATTATTCTGCTTTCAATTTCCTTTTAATTTCTGAAGTTGGTCTGTTTACTGTATTTCTGCACAGGGAAGCACAAATCTACCCTTTGCCAAACATTAGGATAATTTGATATCTCAGCCTGCTTCTTTGTGAATAAGGTCTAATAGACTATGATGATATCCCAGGAACAAACACAGTAATAGAAATATGAATACATTTTATCCAAATGCGATCTTTCTTGTGCTATTGTCTCTTACACAACACCCAGAATAAATGCCTTTACAGCTTATCCCCACATGCACAGCTGGTCTCTTCCTCTGTGGAAGGAGCTGTGTGACAGCATGTGGTTAGCACATTATTTGCAGACTGAAGCTTGTATCTGGAAAATCCAGCCATTAAGCTGTTGATTAGAGTGACTTTTTCTCCACAACGATGTTCCTCTGACTTATTGTGGCCAACTCTACTATCTATGCAGGTCATTGTTCTGTTGTAGTGTTTTCAGTTTACAGTTTTTCACATTCTGGCCATGGCTCAATATTGTTGATTCCTTCTGCTAAAGTTCCTTTACACAGTGTGACTTATCCACGTTTTCACCATTTTACACCTTTAATAGTACAAAATTATTTCCTTCTGCTTTAAGAGATCCCTCTCTTTGCATATCCATTCAGATTGCTGCTGCAAAGTGCTGTTCTATGAGTCATTAATTTTGATCATAATACTCCTGGTTTGGAAACTTTTCGCTGTCTTTTTTTTGTTCTGCTCTGTCAGACACAGGCCACTTGTGATCTCATTCAAGGATTTTAACACCTTTGACTTTTCATTTCAGTTCTGTTCACTATCAAAATGATTTCTTGCAACTCTTTTCAGGCTATGGCATCACCTGCATTTTTTCACAAAGTCCTCTAAACCTTTGCCATGTTACTTCAAGATTGTCCTTCAGTCCCTCCTCTTCCTCTGTGAAGATAGCAAAGACTTTGGCAACATCTAGCCTGCTGATGTGCTGGAGCCAATACATCCAGTGCCTTTGTAGTACTACTGTCTCACTTACCTGATATGTTTGCTGGTTTTCTGCATAAAATGTGAAAACTCTCTGAGGAAAGGATTAAGATTTTTGTTTCGTGCTTGTATTTCCCAGTCCCGATGGACATGGTCCTCTTCCCTGACTGGACTTCCTAATCACTGTGGATTACTGCCAGACAGCTGTGGGACTCTTTTGAATCAACACATAGATAGGCTGACATCAGCCCAAACAAGAACACCATTGGTATACTTTCTGGAATGGTATAAGCAACGTTGGGATAAGTACTTGGGACAGTTGCAATTGAATGTTTCATTACAGTTGCATGGCCAAAGTTACAAAACATCCTTATTTAGAAAACCTGTATGTCTCTCTGACTCAACAATGAGACACTATAAGGGTGGACATAGGAATATACTGCTGTGAGGGGCATCAATATTATGACAACAAGGGCTAGAAAATACATAGGTAGATATTTTGTATACAAGATTATACAAGAAAGACAGATGTCAAATTATCTGGCAGGACTAAAAATGTTTTTCAGGGGGGTGACAAGATCTTTAGTGACCGCGTCATCATTCATCTTTGTCAGCTGTCATGTCTATCAAATTCTCCTCCCCAGTTCCCTGACACACACATGGATTGGTACCTGCAGAGAATTATACTTATTGAAAAAAAATAGAGCTATAACCTTGTCTTCTTTTATATTTTAACTATTATTCAGGCTTCTAATTGTTGTTTACCACTTCCCTGTCCCACTGGATAGTTTTCCAAAGAAGCATTCCTGACACCTTCAAGTACCTTAAAGCAGCACTACAGGTTGCCACAGCTTCTTTGCCATGATGATGAAATGCTAAAGCCTTTTTTCTTACAGCTGCAGTAGGTTTAGCCTGCATGAACTAAGTTTGTTTGATCTTACACCCATCTCTTAAGTTTTATAAAATGGAGTAACACAGACACTCAAATCTGTTTAAAAACCTGGATTAAGAGTTGCAACTAGCAAGTTAGAATTAGAGGAGGTATAGCATTTTGATCTCTCCTAAATGCCTTAGTTGAAAAGAGTGAATGCTTGATGTTTCTGAAAAAAAAATCCTTTTAACAGATGTCATCCTGGGGAACTGAACTGGTACAGCAATAAAATTTAGAAAAACTTCAGGTGTGGCTGAACTTGTGAGTCTTTGTTTTCACAGGGAGAGGCCCCACCACACATCCCCACCTAGAAATATATCTGGGGCAATAGTCCCTCTAGTTTACATAAAGCAATCAAGAAGCTAAGGCCCTAATTGAGCAAATACTCTGTTCTGCTAAATGTGCTCAAGTTATAGGCCTCAGTCTTGCTAATGTCATGTCCTAATTAGTTACATGACAAGAGATGACATACAGCGATGGTCAAGGAAGCTGCGAATTAGAGACTGTCATAGGAAATGATTGATAAAGCCTTTTACAGGGGTTAGTGTAATAGGGAACAACGACTGGAATAAAATTCTATTCAGAGCAGCAGCTCCAAGCCCTCTAATTACTTCAGGTCTGATAGTGATATATTTGTATAAAACTTGGCTAAATCACAGGAGGAAGAATAAAGGCAACAGAGGCAGAGCCAGAGGTTAGATATTAGAATGCCATTTTTTCTCCCAGGCCCACATGGCCTGAGGCAGACTAGTCCTCAATCCCAAATCTTTACATCAAGATATAGTTTGGATCATGGCTGCTTTTTTTTTCTCCCCCTTTCTTTTTTTTTTTCATTTTTTCTTTTTTTCCAGCCTGAGTGAGAATTTGGATTTCTTTTCCATAGAGAGTTGACAAAAAGTTGTGCAAAAGGGTTGATGTAGGCCAAGTCACACCTGTGGTGAATACAGGACCCTGCTAAAATGCACACTTTCAGCAAGAATTCATGTTTTTCCCTAGTTCATTAAGGTAGCCATCCCTCTAAATGGAAAAATACAGGCAGTGTGTGTTTGCTTGGTCTGTGGTCTGAACCACAAGAGCCTCAGCAAACTGCTCTTGACTGTGGTCTGTGGGACCAAGAGACCAAATACATCTTGGCTGGGTACAGTTCTGAACCCAGTTCAGATCAACATGCTTCATTCCCTCTTCCTATCAGAAAACAAGAAAATTGTCTCTCTGAATCTCAGAGCAGGGAATGATCTGTTAAACGCATCACTTTCAACATCAGTTTCCGACAAGCGCTCAATCAGACAGGGCTAAGTAGATCACAAAATCAAGCAATATAAAAGCAGCAGATGTTTTGACTCTAAATAGAAGTATTTTGATAGTCATGAAGTGAACGGTAACTGTCCATCTGTCTTTAATGCAGGAAAAAAAGTTGTTTGACAGCACTACATCATTTGTTGCCTTTTCAAAATGCTGTCGTGTAAATGCCACTTGCATTATGGTCATTCACAAGAAATGTCACTTCAGCCAAGCAAGCTTGTGGCTGAGGCTCTGTCATTTCCCATTCAGTTTGCACAATGAATCAGGCACTGTGATAAAGGGATGCATGAAGCAGACAAGTGAGGTAAATGGGGAGAGGGCATGCTGAGAAAGCTTGGCAAGAAAATTTTCTCTCAGCTTTAACCAAACTGATAAATGCTAAGAGAATGCCATTTACATTAAAACCATGGTTAGGTTGCAAATAGAGTTTGGTGATTCACAAGCTGCTTCTGTCCTTCTGAGACAATATTTGTAGGGCTGTGAAATATTGAATTTTAAATATTGTGTCATTTAGGGCACCATAACATGGGAAACTGCTTCTGTTAAAAAAAGCCTTCAATTTCCATCAGCCCAAGGACACACAAAAATTAGTTTGCCACCACATTTACATCACTCTTTGATGCCATCACTCCCTTTTGTCTCCTCCAACACTGTTCAAAGTCCTCCCAATGGGATTGGAGCTCCCAGAAACTGCTGTACCGTCTCCTGTGAGCCTGAGGTTCTGCTGAATGGAAGAGAAATCTATACATATCAGCAAGATTACTTCAGCCCTGCCCTTGCAGCTGATAGCGAGAACAGTTTGGTTCTGGCCTTATTGGTGAGACCAAAAGATAAGAAGGATTAGAGACTGTTTGCAGCTATCCAAAAGGAGCTGAATGAAATAAAATGCTGGCTTAAGTTTTTTCCACCTCCCAATAGCTTAACCAGTGTCTCTGTAGGAAATCAGAAAAGAGTGTGTGGGCAAGCTCATCTCTCAAGACTCACCAAGCCAGCTGGTTGGTTGATCGCTTTAGGCTGCCTTCAGTGTCAGAATTTACTGCCATGTGAGTTAAGCAAGTTTTCTGAGGTCATGTCCATCACATGCTATCCAGTCAAGCTTACAGAGTTCCCCTGGTTATATAGGACATTACTATACTTGTCCCTGCAATACTGTATTTCTATAAATAAACTCTGACTACTGGGTGGACTTTGGGGGCAAATAAAGATTCTGCCATCAGTCTTAGCAGAAATATAAATTCAAATGTATGTGGTACTACATCCCTTTTCCCACCCCTGCCTTGTTACAATCACTCTAAATGGATTTTCTAGGTGCAGGTGGCTGGATCATCCTATAGGAATGTGTTAAGGGTCACAGTGATCTGGAGCAATGGTGTCAAAAGCTGGGATAACAATGGTCTTGTCCCTATTTGAATCATCTCTCATAAGAATAATTTGGGGGCAGCATCTGATCCCCAAGCCACTGAAAAATGAAAGTTGAAACCAAATTAGAAAAAATCCCTACAAGCTGCAGCAAGAAGTTTAGAGTGGAGAATTAGATGCTGGCTTTGCCACGAGTGTTCTCTGGGGAATCAGTACAGTAGTGGCCTAATACATTTTATTCATGACCTGAGAAGAATTTATCCCAAGTGTGAGCATGATGGTATTTCACCAAATGTAGTCAGCGTCACTGATCAGAACATGAGAGCCCACAGTGCTGAAGAAATAGCCTATGAGAAGGAAATGTTAATGATGTAGGGGTAATAAGGACCATTTGGGTTTTGTAAGGACTACATATTCTATTTATCACAGTGACTTTTAACTTGCTATGTTAGATGCAAAAAAAAATGTTTCACAAGTGGCTTTAATTCCAAAAAGTTTGTGTTTTTATTTCTGTATTAACTTTTCATGATTTAAATTTGGAATCTAGATGTATCTACGAGCTTAATTCAGTGAACTGTCTGGATCGTGATATTGCCAGGGTGGATTCAGCCTGTTTGGAACACATGTAATACAGCCTGACCTTCAGGATATGTGCATTTTTACACAACATCTGAATAAACTAGTAACTCATCCAAAAATAGTTTTTCCTAATATAATCATGCCATTTTAACAAACTTGATTCTCTTAAACCAGCCAACACTAAGTGTAGGGTTTGTCATCATGTAGTATAGTTGAGGTGAAGTATTTTAAGAGTAGGTAAAATATCTGTTTATAATTTCCCAGAAGTGGAGGGTGATGGCATCTGCTTTTGCATTCTCTTTAAATTACTCTTAGTTTATTATAATAGTTTTTTTACCTTCAGAAGTGGTTAGTAATAAATGTTGAAAGTTTTCCTGGGTGCAGATCACAAAACTGCTTCATTCATGGGCAAAAAAAAAAAAAAAATCAGATACTGTATTTAGTCGTATTTCATTATTAACAGCAAAATTAATCAACTGTGACTGTAAAGAAATCTTGCCATCATTTATCCATAATGCTGCATCTTCATTGGAACTGCAGGTTTAAGGTAACCTTGAGCCCTTTTCAAAACTTTTACAAAAAAATAAATTTACAAGAATTTATTCCAGTCCTTTGCTTTCTTAAAGGAAAAAATGACAGTTATAAACACAACCTTATATAAGGACCTTCACCAACGACCTGCAACAACTTTCCTAAGTGTAAACATCAGGTGTTTCCAGACCTTGCAGAATGAGATTTGTGTTATAGAAGGAATCTGGAGTTCTTCACTCTATACCCTAGAAAGTCTAGTCACAAACCTGTTACTGGTCCCACTCTGTGTGATTCTTGTTTTGAGCACTTGAATATTGTATGCTTTCTGGAAGTAAATCTGCATTAAAAAATAGCACAACAGAACTCAAACAAAAGTCAAACCCCAGAAAACTGGCATATGAAATAAATTACTATTTCAAGTGGGCATTGAATTTCAGAAGTAAACCTTGCAGGACCAAATAACTGTAGACTATAGGAATACATAAGCTCTACCAGAATACCAGTTACTGAACCTGTGCTCCTTCCCCACACAGGCAGGTCCTTTCACATATCTAGTTCAAGCATATGATCTAAAAAATCATCACAGCATTTATTTCACTCTTAAATCCATGGCAATTAAAAATGAAACAGTGACAACTAGCCAGAAGGGTCTCCTTCTTTCCTACTCCCCATCAAACCAAAAGGGATGTGTAAAAATCCCTCCACCACACAAGTGCCAGTGCTACTTGGTGTTTGTATTTCCCTTAATGAAGAGAAACTATCCCATGACTGCAGAGAGGGGATTTCAAATGCTTAGACACACATATGTGCATTTTCCCAAGAGTACTGTGTGTACTCCATTTACCACTGAAGATCTCAATTTTGCTACAATGTGAGTTGATTGACACATTTTATGATGATATAGAGAAAGAGAGAGGACTGTTGTATCGACAGGGTCACCTAGTTGTCCTCAAGGATAACAGACATGGAGAAGATGAATGTCTGTAAGTAAACTAGTAAGTAAATTCCTACCTTCTTGTAGCTGATTGAAATGTTGAGATATGATGAAACCTGTGGGCCAAAACTGATTAAAACCACATTTCACAAGCCAATAACCCCTCCTTAGGGTGGGATGCATGAATGGGGGTCTTCTAACATGTGTAGGAAGAGTCTTTTTCTGGTCTTGACTGGAAGTACACCAATCTAAGTTTTCAGCAAAGTAGCTGCTCAGTGTCAGCCTCAGTGTATATTTCACAGCACCTGCTTCCACACCTCTGTTCCAGACTGTCAAGTTTAAGATACTGCTGTCTGAGGAATTGTTGGACCACATTACTAAGAAGTTATGAAAAACTAGTTTCTAGCTTCTGACAAGAGATTGAAAAAGAGCAGAGGGAGCAGAAAATGCCTGGAATCAACTGTATCAACTATTTATCACCAAAAATAATTATTGAACAAGATGATCTTGAAGGTCTCTTTCAACCTCGATGATTCTGTGATTCTGTAATAGCACAAGTGGTTCCCCAAGATGAATGAGCAGAGTTAGTCTGACCACTGAGAATGTAGAGGACTGACATCAGAAAATCACCAGTCTTACCTTGTGATCATAAATACTGAATATTACCTTGTGGCCAGATGACTTGAGAAAAGGACTTGCAGTTACTCTAGACAATTAGTGTGAACATTTGGTGCATTTGCTGGCCTTAGAAGATAGCACTTTTCAGTATAATAAAGACACAATTGATTCACTAATTAGCCTGCGAGTCCTCAGCAGAATTGAGGCAGAACAAGCTCATATATGAAGTATAAAACAAAGCAACTCTTTCTGTGTTCTGTAAATGCATAAATACCATTCTTATTTATTTCTGATTTTCTATTCTCCCAAACTGCTCAAACACACTTATTTTTGTTAAAGTTTAAAATTTATACTTATAGAGAGTAAGCAAACCAAAAGAAATCTAGACTTGTGGAGCTTCAGAGAAGTTGTGTTCTACTTTCTACAGAAGTGTAGGGTTTTTCAGGTAGAATTAAATGGATATACAATAACCTGACAGTTCTTCAGCTATAGGTCTTCTTTAAGAATTCAGGCAATAACAATTAATCATACAAAGAGATATAAAAGACTTTCTTTATTTTAGAAAATGCCTCTGCCTACCTCAGCTCTTTTCCAGCAGTCATACATTTATCATAGTACCAATTTGCAGAAGTTATAAATAAATACAAGTGTGCAGTGCTTCAGGATGTTCTGATCCTCAAAGGTCAACTTCTTCAAATGTAACAGTTTTAATATGGCCTGGAAAAAGTCATAAAGACTCAATGGCACACCATGCTGTTTCAGTTAGCTCTTATACTGCAAGCAGGTTAAGCACAAACATTCTGAAAAACAAATGCTGGGCAGACTGAACACATCCCTGCATCTGAGTCTAAGGTCCTGCACCTTCATCTGGGCAACCCCCAGGATTAGTACAGGCTGAGAGATGAATGGATTGAGATCAGCCCTAAGAGAAGGACATGGTACCAGTGGATGAAAAGCTGGTTAAGACATGGAAATGTGCACTTGCAGCCCAGAAAGCAAATTATACCCTGGGCTGCATCCCAAGCAGAAAGCAGAATGGCCAGCAGGTTCAGGGAGGTGATTATGCCCTTCCACTCTGCTCTCATAAGAATCCACCTGTAGTGCTGCATCCAGCTCTGGGGTCCCCAAAATAAGAATGATACAGATCTGTTGGGCAAGTCCAGAGGAGGGCCAGAAAGATGATTAGAGGGCTGGAACAGCTCTCTGAAGACGATGGACTGAGAAAGTTGAGGTTGTTAGGCCTGGAGAAGATAAGGCTCCAGGGAGTGTTACTGCAACATTTCCATGGTGGGCTTATAAAAAAGATGGGGACAGACCTTTTAATAGGGCCTGTAGTGATAGGACAAGGAGTGGTTGTTTTAAACTAAAGGAGGGTAGATTCAGATTAGATATAATGAAGAAATTTTTTACGATAAGGGTGGCAAAACATGCACAGGTTGCTCAGAGAGACAGAAGATGCCCCAGCCCTGGAAACATTCAAGGTTGGATTGGTATGGGCTCTGAGTAACCTGATCTATTTGAAGATGTTCCTGCTCATTCAGGGGGCCTAGAGCAGATAACTTTTATAAGTCCCTACCGTTCCAAATTATATTACGACTTTATGATAAATCCTTGAATATTGCTTTGACCCTAAAAGCAACTGGGAAGAAATAGTGCTATAAAAGTCCTTAAAGTTAAAGGTCCTTAAGTCCTTAGAAAGTCTCCACCACATACAGGCAGCATCCTGCTCAGGGTAGTTTCAACCTGTCTCATGTTGTTGGAGCTGGAAAATACCCATCTGGATGCCTTGTTCTTCTGCTCTTGAGTACCCATAGAAAAAACTCCTGCACTTGTTGGGCTTCCATCTGAGCCACGATGGCTATTATTCCTCCTATACTTAAGCTGTGTTTTCGATGATGTTTGTGAATAAACCATTTTCAGTCCCCATGCTGTCTCTTCCCAAGGTCAGCACATGCTGTTGTACGTGGACATCCATTCTGCACTTCAGTGGTTTTCCTCGCCAAAACTTTGTCTTCTCCTTCCATGTCTGCCTAAGTCCCCCTTGCTACAAAAACAGCACCATAACTGCCAGTCATATACACTTTGTCTGGGAAATGTAGTGAGCAGCAAGGCAGCACATTTGGCAGATGGCTGCCTGAGCAATTACTATTACAACCTAAGCAGGCAGATGCCAGGCTCCCAGCCCTCTTAGCCCAGTCAATACAGACTCTGCCCACTGCTTTACACTCTTGCTAGGTAGCTTCAAAGTACAGTGGTGTGTGCTTGGCACCCACACCCATCCACACACACAGACACACACACACACACACACACTCTCTCACCAGTTTGTCTCTTGACCACGTACCTCACGTGGACAGCCTTGCCATGTCAGGAGCTGTGACTGAAACTGTCATGAATAAAATCTCTCAAGAAATACACCCCAGTTAAAATACTGTATTTAGTTATGTACAGTTAATGTTCTTATCCCATTTGTAAACCTTTTTTGTTGTACCCCTTGTTTATTCCAATGGTTATTAGTAATATTAATTACTTACATTTTTGAAGTGTTTTAAGAGTTCATATGAGACATTCCTCTATCCCTATCCCTTACTTCCCTGCTACTATGTAACAAAGCTGCTCCCATGGGGGCTGTGCCACGATGTAACAACACAACCCCTTAAGGAGCTATGCCAGGGAACAAAGCAACTCTCATGGGAGCTGTGCCACACTGGAATCAAGCTTCTCCCAGGGAGCTGTGCAACCAAATAATATGCAAACTAAGGCATGCAAGACACCAAAACAACGAGCTAACAAAGGAATAAAAGGACAAAGAAACATGTTCTAGCAAGCTATGATGAAAGATCATCTTCCTGCATCACCTAAGCCTGCTTAGAAACCATCTTCCTGCATCACCATGACCTAAAGAGGACTGGAAAGAGCTGACCACCCTAGACAAGGAGGCAGAACACCAGGCCTCCTGGTACTCTCATGAAGACGGAAGCCCCAGTTCTGCAGTGTGTGCTGCAAAGCTGAATTGTGCCTCATCCTTGGAGCTGCCAGTGTGGGAACAGCTGTGATGCAAATAACTCCTTGGGACCCCCACCCCAAGAGCTGAATCCCAATAAAGGCATCAGACAGAAGTCTTGTCTCCTGGCCAACTTTTTTTCAAAAGGGGGGGATACCCAAGTGCCTTCAGTGATGACAGGCTTACCTGAACTACTGCATACTTCAGCCTCTTTCTGCATTTTCTCATCTGTCTATCCCTTTAAGCCTTCTGTCAGAAGAGCCACCTTCATCCTTATCATACTGCTAGCATACCAAACCCCCAAGAAAACAGAGGATGGTAATTTAATACATGTATAGAACATACATGTATAGAAGTATGAGATCTTTTGGTTCTTTTGTCTCTCTTCTATATTTGGCAATAATTAATTTGATATAATTCTTCATACAAAATCTTTGTAAAACCCCTGCCTTACTCCAAGATGTTTAACAAGTATGTTGACACTAATTAATCACACCAATGCTGCATTTTTGAGGGAGGAATTTTTTATCACTGATCTTTTTGGATAAAGACAAAGCTTACTATGTTCGGGGTCAGCGAGTTTTTGTTCTTAGACAACTGATCCCTTTGGCTCTTAGAACAGCAATGGTGGAAACACCTCTAAAACTCTCCCATCTAAATGCCAGTTAAAACTTTGACCTTTTCACATACATTTATTTTACATTCACAGAGCCTCAGGCATAGACTAAAGTGCAAACTCCTCCCTGTTCACACAGTCTGACTAGAATTGCTTAAGGTTAATTAGTTCTTGAACAGACCCGGCCAGAGGTAATTTCTTGAGTTACTTGCCCTTGAACTTGGGTCTCTTGCTCTCTCTTGAATTTTATTTTGTGTCTTCCTGGTTCTCTGGCTTTCCTACAGACAATTTAAAATCAACAGCAGAAAGTCCCACCTGGATGTGCTCCTGCGTAACCTGCTCTGTGTGATCCTGCCTTGGCAGAAAGGTTGGACCAGAGGATCTCCAGAAGTCCCTTCCAACGCCAATACTTCTGTGAAAGTGAATGGGCTGCTAATGAACCAAAGTGTCACCTGTCACCTCCTCACATCCTGTGACTCCCCACTTGTCAGTGCTCCCAATGAATTCAGCAGTAAATGTTTTATATTTCAAAACCAAGTCAATTCTTTATTCTCAGTTCTACCTTATAAGCTGCAGCCAAACCTCTCCCAGGAGCTCAGCTGATAATTGAAGTTAGATCATGGCATACAAGCATTTCTGGTAGTAAAGAGACACCTATGAAGATTTCAAATGGTCAAGGTGCTCCTGCTTTGTGATTGCTGATTTAACAATGTGTATCCTCAGTGGCCACACAGTTGTAGGCAGTGATTTTGGCAGTTTTCCTGGTGTTGTCTAATTGCTGCCTGTCACATCAGAGTGTCAGGTACCATGTCTCATAAGAGGGCTGATTCAGAAGGTTAGAACAAATATGCCAAGGGACAACTTTTCAGTTAATTCAAGAGGCTTTGTTACTCTGTCTTTAGGCATTTGGAGGGAGGGAGGAGGAGAGTCTTGCATTACTCAAGAGAATTAACTAGGTGTTTTGCCAGAGCTGGAGAACATGATTCTATTGGTCATGGGTACTTGAACCAGGGAGCAGGGATCAATTTAAAATAATATTTTCTAAATATTTTTGTTTAACTATTAGCTCATTCCTTAACTCTGTTCTGATGTACTCAGACTGCCTGTCTTTAATACAAGTTTCCTGTAAGTGTGCTATAAACCTCCTGTTTGGCTATGATGCCAGAAGTCAGCCTTTGTCCAGCTTTTCTCTAGCTCTGCAGACATAGCCAGAGTGAGCTGGGTTTTGATACTAATTTCTGCACATTTCCACCAGTAATAGGCTTGGGTAGCCCTGACTTGTGGAGACATTGGACAAGGGATGGAGGAGATTTGAGAGTTATAATTGCTGGGAAACTTCACATTGCACTGATGAGAGCGGCTGACTCCTTATGCACTGTAACACTACCTGTGAATTGCAAGAGGCCATGGTCTGATCTTGTCAGCCACTGGGGGAGACAGGAAAAATGTGTTTCCGTCCAATGTGGGGGATGGAGAGACCAGGTGCCCTGGGGTCACCTTTTGCTTTTCACATAAGTTGGCAAGGAGGAAACTAAAGTTAGTCAACTCTCCCCAAAATCTGAAAAAAAAATCAGTTGCCAGATTTCTAGGTGTTTCTAAACTTCATGGAAGCTCTAGCTGAACCTGGAGCTTAAGTGAGGGAAGAGAGGCTCACAGTTCCCTGAAGAAAAAAGTACAGAACATGAAAACTTGGTTGAAACAAAGTGCTGTGCTTAGCATGTCAGCAGTCCTGTGAGGCCAGAGAAATGTGTGCACAGGGTCTCTCCCGCTCCTCCAGCTGCTTGTGAAGCTTTGTGTTAACACTGATTATCTACAGAGTCCATCCCATGTGATCAACTTCTGCCAGACCTGCCACAGGAACTTCTGGGGTTCTCCATGTGCTCCAGAAACCACATGGATTTATGGAAGATTTTGTTCAGTCCTGACATGCTGTGAGGAAACCAGGGGTTAGTATAGATCTATAAACATGCTCAGAGGGAGCAATTACTTTTGGCACGTGAATGATAGGATCAATATGTACACATTCTCTATAGTCTCTGCCTGTCTGCTAAGTGCAGAGGGGAGATTATTTTTAGCAGTGCAAGTTGTTTGCCAAGGTAGATTTTTTGTACCTTTGCTAAAGTTCCCTCAGCCTGGGAAAGGGCAGGGGAGAGACATCTGGTGGAAGAGCATGGATAAAGAGCAGGTCTGTTTCTAAAAGAGGGAAAAAGTTTGGACCAAGCTTTCAAAGCCAAAAGCTAGGTTAATTAAAATATTTCATCCTGTCATTCTGGTGTTCATGGAAGCAAACCAAAATACTTAATATTGCCCTTCAGGGTCAGACCATGCTTTGCTTCACTTCACTTCTAGCTGCCTCTCCCAGTCATTGTTAAGTGCAAGCCTCCAGCTCATAGGGACATCAAGCTTATTAATCAGATTTCAGATGAGACCCCATTATATTGTCTGGGTCCTGGGACTGTCAGGTGTTTTATGCTGAGGACTGAGTCTGATACAGAATGGATTGATCATCCATTTCTGGGCATTCAGTGGAAAGTTATCTACAGTTATGCTGATAAGGTTTCACCAAATGAGGTACACCACAGGCTGAAAAAAAATTGGCTGTATTTCATATTAACAGAAAACATTTTGAACAAAAGTAGAAGCACACTGGAAGATGTAGCATGAAAGAGGAAAATATTGAAGTATACTCTTCCAATGACCACAGGTTAGGAGCAAGGAGGCTGTAATAAGGAGATGCATTAAGCTTCTGCTACATCTATAGGATTTAAGCATGAATTTCTTCAAATTCCTTGGAAAATCTTAAATTGAATCTGTCTGAAAAGCCATACTTCAAATTGACAGAAGTTGAAGGATAATCTTGTGACTCAGAGCTGAAATGACCACCATGGTCTCAATGACATGAGAAAAGAAGTAAAACAAGAAGAGTGGCAAAAAAAAAAAAAAAAAAAAAAAAAGAAAAAAAAGAAAGAGAAAGAAAGAAAGAAAGAAAGAAAGAAAGAAAGAAAGAAAGAAAGAAAGAAAGAAAGAAAGAAAGAAAGAAAGAAAGAAAGAAAGAAAGAAAGAAAGAAAGAAAGAAAGAAAGAAAGAAAGAAAGAAAGAAAGAAAGAAAGAAAGAAAGAAAGAAAGAAAGAAAGAAAGAAAGAAAGAAAGAAAGAAAGAAAGAAAGAAAGAAAGAAAGTAAAGCTCTACCATGTATGAGGAGAATGCAAATATTTGAGAAAAAGACAAAACTAATTCCCAAAGCATTGCACATCACAGAGTGACACACACACTCAGGAGTCCAGGTTTCTCTTCTATCTCTTCCCCACGAGGTCCTCCAAAATGTTCTGCCTTTACCACACTACTCCTTCTTGGGCCAGAGATGAGAGCCCAAGGTTGCAGTCTCCAGTATATTTGTTCAGATTTAATGTGACCTTCAAGTCATTCTTGCTCTAGTATTTTTGGTTACAATAAGTGCAGTATGTCTGGATACTCTCAAATAAATGATGGCACTGGAGTGTGGAACACAACCTCGTTGGAGAGCTGAAGCTCATGCTAAGCATGAAGTTCAGTGCTGCAGCATTCACAAGAAACAGCTTCTAGAGAGAATGACTGAATTTGGATATATATGCCAGACAAGGTTTTTTTCTCCAGTTTAAGGAGGTGATTGTATTTTTCTTAGAAAAACCTGAGAGAGTATGCAAGAAAAAGAGCTGACCTCCAACTGTTACGGGTTAAAGTGGTTAAAAACCCAAGGATAGCTTCCATCTCAGCTATCAGTGGTGAGAGATATCACCTTCTTCTGCCTCTCTCTATTCAGTCTCAGGATTCTTGTCTCATTCATGGAGTCTGCCTGTAATTAGTTGAGTCCTGAACACATACCCTGTCTTCCCTGAAATTTGAAACCTGTCTGTCCTTGTGTCTGAAAGATATGATTTTGTCATGCTTCCAATATTTTGAGGCAAAGAAAAGAAGCTAGACCCATTTCTGGGCTTCTATTTCTTCCTGGCTTATCAGTTAGGACCAAGAGTTGTTATCCTATGGCTCAGCTTTTCTCTGAGCCTCTTCTGGTGTCAGCCTCACTTACTCACTCTTTGCCTTCTCTTATTTCATATTCCTGTTTCCCTGTTCTCCTGTTTAAATTCCTGCTCTCAATGCCACCAATGACAAAACAGTATTTCCACAGGTGTACATCATTAGAGCATCAGAATAGATTTTTTAAAGAAAGAAGCAAGAAATTTTCATAAAACATGTTCAATTTAGTCCACAGCTCCTTCTGAAATGAGGGGAAATTATTCCCTATTATTATCTTCCTTCTTTTGTTTTTTTTCGCCACTATAATAAATTAACCTGGAAACGCTTTTCTTCCTCAGAAAGTAATGCAGAAATAAACATCAGATTAAGGACTTATAACTCTATTTTTAAAGACTTCATCATCTTCAAGAGAACAAGATCCCAGGTCTTCAGCATTGGAATGAATTTCTTCTCCTTCTCCTTCTCCTTCTCCTTCTCCTTCTCCTTCTCCTTCTCCTTCTCCTTCTCCTTCTCCTTCTCCTTCTCCTTCTCCTTCTCCTTCTCCTTCTCCTTCTCCTTCTCCTTCTCCTTCTCCTTCTCCTTCTCCTTCTCCTTCTCCTTCTCCTTCTCCTTCTCCTTCTCCTTCTCCTTCTCCTTCTCCTTCTCCTTCTCCTTCTCCTTCTCCTCTTTCTCTTTTACTCTCAGTAACTTTCAATTGCCTTCAGCAATGTATAGTGTTCCATGCTTTCATGGAACTCTCATGACTTTATCACATGATTTGTGAGCTTGTTTATGAAGGAAAATGTTACACTCTGTTTTTCTTGAACTTTCTCCAGAATGCACAAGCCTTAGAGCCCTCCAGGTGCTTGTATGAACTCAGTTCAAACTGGTCAGGGATATTAAGACTGGTGGTAAGAAGGCTGAGAACCTAGGAGTTCCCAGAACTGGGAAGATCTGGGGCAGAGAAGGCTGACTGCTGCCAGAATAGTGTTTCTCAGTGTAAGGACATGGGAAGGGGGATGTGGAGCTCACAAAAATGGAGACCAGCTCAGTGATTTGGTTACTGAATAATCTGTATTGTCTGTAAGGATGGAGAATGGGAGATGAGGATGAGGAGGTAAAGATAAGGAGGTAAAGATGAAGCAGTCAGTGTGTAGGGAGCATGCTTGAGGCAAAAACATACTTGATGATTTTAGATTTTAGGCTGACACATGGGAGGAGGTGGAGAATTATATCCCGAAACTCTGAGCGTTGTTCTTATTCAGTTGTCAACATTCAGCTGTGAAATGAATGTTTCAGGCAGTGTGTGTGACTTACTGGGTCTGGTGGGGGCCACACCACGTGGGGACATGGCTGCTGAGGGGTCACAAACCTGTGTCAAAAAGGACAGTGAATAAAGGAGCCTTGAATTTCTCTTCTGTTTGTGGTTTGGCTTTGTTTGTTTGTGTTTTGGGGTTTTTTATTATTATTTTTTAAGCTATGAAGTCTTCATGCAAAACCACTGTAAAATAAAATTGAAATAATGCTGCTTGCAGGCGTAATGATTTCAAAGATAAGCAGGGTCAAAATCAGATGTGAATCAGTCTTTGATGACACATGTACTAAATGCTGCCAGTGTCATACTGAAAAGTATTGTCAGACCATGAAATGGTGCTCTCATATGGCAAACACAGTAGAGAAGCAGTGTTACATTTGATTATGCAAGCAAAATTTGAATTTTCCCAGCTCATTTTTGTGCTTTTTTTGGCAATGATAGTAGTGTTATTTTAGCTTCACGAGTTCCATGTAAGCCAGTGCTGGAGTTAATGAGAGGCAGTATATACTGCACTGCATAATGCCACCTATTTTTACTGTATAACTTTGGAGCACTAATGCCCTTTAAACAGTTTATAGATTTTGCTTTGGCTGGGTGTTTATAGCTCAGTCTTTCACGTGTTTGAATTCAACCTCTAAAAAGTCTATCTATATACAGAGTTTTGCTGGTATGTAAGTTAGCTCATGTAGATAGGTATAACAGCACATTGTTTAATCAGCTTCCTCAAGTCAACTATAAATGGAACTGCTTACTGGTTTGTATAGAGTATATGTGAATGGCATCTGTGTACCTCTGCTAAAAACAGACGTATGAAGAGAGAGGCCATAGAAGATTTTCTCAGAAAATATGGCTTTTGCATCCTGCTGTCTGTGTTTCTCTATATTGGGGATGCATGGATGTGGTAATGTTTTTTTTATAGCTAGGTAACTCATTTATCTATTTCCACAGCATTTTGACTTCTAGGAACCGTAATTGGTGTTCCATTAGGCACAGTGCTAGCTTCACTTCAAATAAATATAGAAAACTCTTCCAGTATGCATCATTAATGACTGCATAGCACACAAAATCATTCTCCATGAAAGGAAAACAGATGGCTTCTTTACGTTTTTAATATTGCACAGAGTCAAATCTTGCAATTGCTTTTATTCAAGAAAAGTTTTTGTCTCCTCTTCAGTAAGATACATTCTAGCCTTTATGGCATCACAACTTATTAGATAAATAATTACTGGATTTCCATCTATGTCTGCAGGCACAGATATTCTCTAGATACAGATGGGACTGGAGCGTATTTATGAAACTTATAGATCATCTTTAATCAGTGGGTTCCTGACGTGTCCTTCAGATACATAAATAGCTACCATCAGGTGTCCAAGTCTGAAGCCTAGATTTCTGAGAAGAAAATATAATAGATTAAGAATGTCCAGAGGGTAAAAAGAAAGGAGGAGAGTCACTCAATTGCTTTAAATTGTTCTTTGAGAGGAAGTCTACCTCTGAAGATTAGGTACAGTGCCTAGGAAAACAATGTGAGCACCTTAACAGAGTCCCAATATAAATAGTCTCTGGCTGAATCCTCCCCTTGTTCTTCCAAAGAGACTAGCAGATATCAGAGGAGAGAGTATCTTGACAAGTACTTTGGTTAGAAACTATCTTGAATCCCAGGGGGAAGCTGTATCTCCTCCACATGAGTTAGATGAAGAGCACAAAAGCACTCGTTCAACCTCTCTTTTGATCTCAGAGAAAGTGTATTACCTGATGATTCTCTGGTTTAACTAGAAACCCATTTTTAGTAGACTTCTGGAAATCTATTTACAGGAAGATTCTTGTGGCACCAGATGGGACAAAGCCAGGCTGTTCATGAGCCATTTTCCCAATCTGTGCCAAGCAGTGGGATGTGGGGAAGGTGAGGTGGTCACCTTTCCAGCTATAAGTTAGTGATTTCCTCTAAGATGTTCACCTAAGCTTCTCTGTGAGTCAATGAGGGCAGACAAGTGATTCCTTCCCCCCGACTCAGACTCTGAGACACTTTGGTGAGACAGCATATATGAGCTGAGAAGGGGCACATTAGGTTTTATAAGTCTTGGTTAACCTGTTGCAGTTGAGTATTTATTCTCCAGACTGCTGTAGAGCATAAAAAGAATAATAAATAAATAACCTTCCCTGACAATAACAGCAATAGCATGAAAATGAAAGGTGGAGATGGTTGGTATCCACTGCTACAAAGCCCCACTCCTCAGAGAGCAGAATATCCTTCTGAGGGACATCTTGTGCAGCCTCTCATTTGGGTACAGGTTTTGCTGTGAAATGAAATTATTTACTCCAGGGAGACAAATGACTGAAAGCACAAGTGCTCTGCATTGAGAATTGCATCAATGGCCCAACTTCCACACTACCCCAACTTCAGTCCAGAGTTTCTTTTGATGTCATTTTGAATGAGGGTATCAAATGCTCAGTCTGACCACTCTGATCCCAAAAAAAGAATCATTGCTTTCTTTTGAACACTGTAACAAGGGCATAACAAAATTGGACAATTTTAAAAATGTTGGAAAAGGGCACAAGGCATTCACAGTGCTATATTTGCACTGGACTAATTTTCTTCCTGTAATTTTTCAAATTCAGATGAAGAGGAAGCTCAGACCATCTGTACTTTAAGGATAACCTGGACAACAGATGTTTCTCTTACATCATTAACATTTTTTTCTCCTCTGTGATTTGTCATCTGTTTTTTGGGTTTTTTTTGTTTGCTGTTTTAATTTTTTTAATACCAAATTCCTGCCTAGTCTAACTTTTCTTTGAGCTACAGGGGTGCAATGAAGTCAGTAGAGCTGTGCTGACATGGAGGCAGTATTTTCCCAGTGAAAAAGTCTTTGGACATTGTTTCCTAATGATGTCACACACTGCTCTACAACCATGCAGGAGCTGTGGAAGGTAGTGATTTTCTGAACCAGCAATTTTAGTATCTAGTTACAAAATGTAGCCAGATGGTCATTTTTGTCTCGGTCCTAGGGGTCTGTATATATTTGCATGTTTCCTCCCCAGGGCCACCACAGACTAGGAGCACTTTGGGGACAGAAAACAACAATAGCAACAGCAACACTCACTTCAGCTGGATGGGCACAGATTCGTACCATTCCCATGGTATTGTTGGGATCTTCCATTTGTTGGGATGTTTACAATTTTCAGGTTATATAAGTGCATGTGTGCAAAAGGGAAAGAGACACAGAGGCAAAATTCTGTTCAGTGACTTAGTAAAAAAATGTGTTAACTGGAAATGACAAAAAAATTGCTATTTTGCCTCAATGGGACCAAATGTTTTCTTTTCCCATTGATCTAAAAGTAGGTATTTAGGAGTCCAAAATTTATCCAAAAGTGGAATGGTAGCAACAATTTTAAGCAACGTCTTTCTTTTTTTGCAAAAAATCCTGGTTTTCATCATCCATTCAGTCACCCTGCTACTGGCTCTGTTTCATTAGCATGACCTGTACCTGCATTGGAAGCCCACTCCAAAATCTTTCTTGAGGTCAGTATAGTCTGACAATGCCTCCTGATACTGTGTGGGTAGTCATGATGACTGTGTGTGACCAAAAGGACTACTTGTATCCAACTTTTCTTTTTATAGCATGTCCAATTTTCCTCCTTTCTCTCTTTTAGATTTGTTTTTTCTTTAATTACAAGTTGCAGTATTTCTGGATGCCAGCAGGTAAAGGTAGGAGCTTGATAACCCTACTACTTAAAAACAGTTTGGGCTGTTCATAAAATTGAAAATGAATTCTCCTGAAGTTCTTAAAATTCAGAGAAGGTGGTTAATGGTAGGTGGTCATCTCCATTTCAATCCCAAACAAAAGCTCACCATTGTGTTGTTCCTATTCCTTACATCTGTTTACAAAATGCCTTGGGTGATGCCTGATGGCTCTTCTCAGATACATAATTGAAGAAAGGCAGCCTCTGAGGAAAAAAACATTTAACCATGCTTAACTTTTTGAATTAGATGCTTAGGAGTCTTTGACCCTAAGGATGATCTCAGATACCTCCCAAACAAGATAAATATTCAGGAAGGCCCTTGAAAGTGTTGTTTCTTTATTCTCCAGCCTTCTTGAATTCCTCTCCCAGCTTAGAGTATTTTGTGCCACATTTCATGCAAGTTGTAATCTCCAAGGGGAAAAAAAAGCACTTAAGCATGCTGTCAGCCTCTTACTTCAGACTCTCAGCAATTTTCTCCTTCCTCTGAACACTAGTGTATATGAATGAGACTTATAGATATTGTCTGACTAAACAAATCAAATCACCAGCTACCTCACAGAAACTCTGGAGGTATCTTTGCATCCCTGCTCCTCAAAATGCCAGGGTGTCTTTTAAATATTATTAAAAGTCTGCTAGAAATGCCATCCAAGGTGTTGAAAACAAACACGTGAATCTAGGGAAAAAAGTTTGATAACTTTGCCCTAATTATCTACAGTTTTGTAATAAGAACTTAGAAAGGTACATATGTGAATTTGTGAAATAATAGATATACAATTATATTTTTATTTTATGGACATGGTAAATATGTATACAAATACTATAGCAATGCCACATAATAGCACACATATTGTTAGAATATACTATTTATGTAGGAAGGGACTTACAAAGACCATTTATCCCAACTGCCTGACCACTTGAGGGCTGACCAAAAGCTAAGTGCATTAGTAATGTCAAGAGAAATGCTGTGGGGAGCAAAATCAAAAGCCTTACTAAAATCCAGAAGAACTATATTCACTGCCTTTCTTTCTTCCACAAGAAGAAGTGACCTTATCATAGAAGGACATCAAATTAATTAAAGAGGACTTTCCCTTTGTGAACCTATTTTGACTGTACCGGAGTTCCTAAAGCTTTGTAAATCTAGGAATCCTGAGGAATCTGGGAACTCTAGAGGAAAAATCTATGTGTGAACAAGAATATATTAAATCCACCTAAATCCCCTTTGGAAAAACAACAGCAAGTTTCTATGTCTTAAGGTATGAAGTAAAATATCATTTGGTGGATAGTCCACAGACAAGCAATTTATTGGGGAAAATTATTCACAGAAGAATAAATTGTCTGAAAAAGTATACATTGATGGATGGTATACAGAATGGGTGGTGAATCAAATGAATGAAAACAGGAAACATCTGTGGGAAAACCTGTTAAACTTGTCTATCAGTCACATTAATTAATCACACAAAGAATCATCAAAGCTGACATAACTAATGTCTTAGGTTCTCCATCTCCACCACACAGAGATGAATTGTGCTGAAACTGCTTTTCCTCCACCAAGCTGGGGGCGCAGAATTGTGCATTCTGATATCCCCTGCTATAAACTTTGGTATGTCTGTATCAGATTAGTCATTTTAAAGGGAAATAAATTTATCTTGCTGGTGTTTTGTTTGGTATCCCTCCAATGAGATGTTTGTAATTTGCATGTCACAAAGGGATTCCTTCTACCTTATTTCACAGCTCTTGAAGACCTCATGGAACAGCATGAAGTTCTAAAGAAATATAAAGGAGGAGTTTGGATCTGATTTTCTTCCTTTCTTTTTTCACTTTCTTTTCTTGCATGTTTTCTAGCCACCACTGAGACACAACACATGGTTCATGAAGAAATTTCAAACAACCTAAGAAATGGTGAGAACAAGCTCTTGATAAGGTAATACTGTAGTTGACATCTCTGCACTGGCAAGCGCTTACAATTCCCCTTGGGTGTTTCTAATTATATTGTTCATTAAAAATGGGAACAGGAATTCACTGAGCCTGCGTTATTGTGATTAATTGCAATGTTCTCCTAATCACTTATTGTTATTTTTACTTCTGCCTTCATGCTGTACATTTATATCATTCAGAGAGTAACAGGAGGGACACAAAGGGTGAGTTTACATGATGCACTGGAGCTTTGTGGAGATATGTCTGAACTAGTGCTGACTAGTGCTGTGTGCTGGCACAGCCCAGAGATGTATGGCACTAGAAATTCTCATCTCAGAGCTATGAGGAAGCCACATCAAGCTTATAAGCTCTGCCTCAGAAGGATTTGCTAGACTCTGTGAAGAGCTCTGGAATCACGTTTTTTCTGCTTTCAGTTAAGCTCATGCTGTTTCCAGTCGGTGAAAAAATTACAGGAAGCTCAGTGCAGGTGTCTCTCAGGAATTCCCTTGGAGTGTTCCTCTCTGTATGTGATGCCTGTATAAATATCAGACACCAGATTTCTCCTAAATCCTTAAGACTCCTAAACATATCTTTAAAATCACCTATATCCACTGACTAAGCTTACATTGTACATTACAGAATCTACTGAGCAAAACCCCCAAAAAAGTCTCTGCAGCTCCCATCATCAGGAGGAACAGAAATTTTGAGTTATCCATTATAACTTGCCTGTAGCAAGGCTGTAGCTTGATCCACCTTGAGTTTACATTTGTTATCAAGTGATTTCTTTGATGATTGTAGCTAAAGTAGCAAGCAATTTTAGGTGCCTTTTATTGGATACCCCAATCTGAGACAGATATCAGTAAATTGATTTTTGCAGAAATTGCAGATCAGCTATCTCTGAAAATTATTTAGTCCCTCAGGTGTGGCTGAGGATGTGGATGGCTTGGAGAGATGCACACTACACTGATTGAAAAACTGGCAGGATGGCTGGCCCCAGGGAATGTTGTTATATGGAATTATATCCAGCTGGTGGCAGGTCACTAGTGGGGTTCTCCAGGGCCCAATGCCAGCCCTGTTTAATATCTTTATCCATGATCTGGATGAGGAGATCGAGGGCACCCTCAGTCACTTTAGGGATAACTCCATGTTGGGTGGGAGTGTTGATTTGCTGAAGGGCAGGAAGGCTCTGCAGAGGCATCTGGACAGGTTGGACCGATGAGCTGAGGCTGATGGTGTGAGGTTCAACAAGGCAAAGTAACAGTCCCGCACTTGGGTCACAACAGCACTACAAGTAAGAGTGGCTGGGAAGTTATCCAGCAGAAAGGGCTTGTGAGTGCTGGTTCACAGGATTTAAACAGTGTGTGCCCAGGTGGCCAAGAAGGCCAATGGCACCCTGGCCTATAGCAGCAGTAGTGTGGCCAGCAGGAGCAGGGATTGTCCCCCTGGACTCAGCACTGGTGAGGCCACAAATGCTATGTTCAGTTCTGGGCCCCTCACTGTAAGAAGGACATCGAGGTGCTTGAGCAGGTCCAGGGAGGGCAATGGAGTTGGTGAAGGATTTGGAGCACAAGTCTTACAAGGAGCAGCTGTTTAGCCTGGAGAAAAGGAGGCTCAGGTGAGACCTTATCACTCTGTACAACCACCTGAAAAAATCTTGTAGCAAGCTGGGGGCTGGCCTCTTCTTGAAAGTAGCAAGCAATAGGACAAAAAAGAAATGGCCTAAAATTGCCTTAAGGGGAGGTTTAGATAAGATATTAGGAAAAGTTTCTTCCCTGAAAGTGTGGTCAGGCCTTGGAATGGTCTGCCCAGGGAAGTGGTCACTGTCCTTGGAAGTCTTAAAAAAATTGTAGGTGTGGTGCTTAGGGATAAGGTTTAGTGGTAGACCTGGCAGAATTAGGGTAATGGTTGGACTTGATGATCTAGGAGTCATTTACAACCTTAATAATTTTATAATTGTGTTATTCTGTGGATGTGCATAAAAAAAATTGTGGCACAGACATTCCAGCTCAATTTTTTGGGTACTTTTTCAGAGAAGCCAAAACTTTCTGTGTTGTTAGAGATCTTACTTATGTCTGCCTCTTCTATTAGTTTCCTCCTTGCTACACACCTGCTCTGAAACTCTTCTGTTCCTCAGTTTCAAGCTTTTAGTTGCAATCTAATGCTATTTGCACAGCATTATTGCCCAGAGGCCTAAGTCAACACTGGCAAGGCTCCTACTGGCATGTTATGTTAATAAACACTTGGTTTTGTTCTCAGTGAAAGCAATTTGTTCCAACAACTGGGATTCATCCTGCTTTTTTTAGTGAGTACACAACTACATTTTGGTACAAATATTAAAGGCCAAGATCCTTAAAAATAGAAAGGCAGGAACTGCCAGCATCACTGCATCCAAGCCAACAGCTGCAGGATCCATGGAGTAGCTGCCTGGTCCAAGCTGCACACCCACACCTGGCCCCACCATCACAGACCACTGCTCCTGAGGGCAAATTTACACTTGCTTGCTTCTGACTGAGGATTTTGAGCATCCAAGCATCCTCCTGCCAGCTTCAAGTATTCAGACTTTTTAGCCAGACAGTTGTTGAAATTTTGGCCCGCCCTGGCATGTAAATACTGCAGGAAAAAATCATGGAGATAAGGGTTTGCAATATACCGCATTAATTAATACACAGTAATGGGAATTAAGGTTGCAGAGAGCATGCTTGTCTGTAATGTGCTTGTTCTTCAGTACATGCAAAATATGTCCCTAATATTACATGCATTTGTATTTGGCACTACAAGAATGCATCTCTATAGTGTAAGCTTGGCATTTTCACTGCCTGGGAAGTTTCAAAATAAATACCCCCAGACAACAAAAGAAGTGCTACTCACAGGCAATAAAAAGTAGTATGTTAAAATCTGTATTTTTAAAATATGTCTGTGAAATTTTACAGTCATTTGCATTTCAAGTCTGCAATTAGATTTTAAAAAAGCCCACAACTGCAGCTGTGACAAGTACTCTGTTATGTGAAAAAAAAGCATGTAAATAATCCTCTTGTCCTCCAGTAACAGCTCTGATGAGAATGAATTTTAGTGTAGTACTCAACAATTGCCTCTTCAAGGTTGTTTTCATGCCTGATACAGTATGAATGGTAAACCTAAGAGAATTGGCATCCAAACAAGACATATATTTAATTCTGCAAATTGCTCTTGGTATTGCCCATGACCCTTTACAGGGCATCTTCTCAGGCTTTTAGGATGAGCTGTAGAGCATCCTCAGAGCCACAGAGAGGCTTTTCCTGGCACACAGGGTGATAGGGCATCCCATCAGCTCCATTATTATTCAGATGAAGGGGAGATGAAGGTTTCTAGGGATGTCCATCCATCATCTCCTCTGGAACTGGGAGTACATATCCTTCCAGGAAGTGGAGCACAGCACACACTGGGCATCCAAAGACACCAGCAATTTGTTAGGTGTGCAGTGCACTGCTCTGCACTCTGGCCTGTTGTTGCCATTGCCAATGGTTTTACCCGGTGTTCATGAAGGGTGACATTTGTAACCATTTTTGATACTTAGCTGAGTTGGAAAAAGTAGGTGCTGAGGTTTGACACAGCCCTGACAATGGCTTCACATATGGACAATGGCTTCAGTTTTAAACCCCAAGATAATCCAGTGTTTAATGTCTCTTCCTGCCAGCATTGATGCTGATGTTATAACAGAGGTGTGTTAGGTGTGAGCCCCAAGACCTCAAGGAGGAAACGTGGCATCTTGGAAAATATCCATTGCCTACATCAGAAAGCAAGTGGACACAGCAGGGAAAAGTGAATTACAGACAGAGAAGACAAATAAAAGTAAATGACAAGCTAAGGAATGGGCAGGGGAAGAGACTGATGATTGTTATTGGGAGAGTGTGTTGAAATGACACAAGAGAGGACATGATAAGGAGGAATAAAAACAGTAGGAACAGTATATAATAATTTTGTCATTTATGATCCATAAAGAGGGTCATTATATTTTTTTTCTGCAAGAGGTGAGAAAAAGCATGAGATGGTGGTCAGAGGAGAAAAGCACACAATGTGACTTAAAATAGCTGAACTTGTTTCAGTTTAGCAAAAGGAAGGTTGAGAAGGATGTGATTTCTCTCTAGAAATATATCAGAAGTAAATGCCAGATGGAGAAGGGCTATTTGAGCTAGAAGGTAATTTTGGCAATAGAGCAAAAGGGGGAAAATCAGCCATAAATACTTTCAGCTTGGAGAGCTTTCTACCCATCTGAGCAGCGAGGGTGTGCACTGTTCTCTCAGTTGGTGCCACTGGGACAATCTCTGGGATTTAAAAGTAGAGCCTGATCACTGCATGGAAAAGAATCAGTGACAGGACTGCCTGGCTTTGGCAAGGATGCTCCTAATGTTCAGGTCTTTAGGAAAAGCCAATGGAAATGGAAATGAATGGAGGATATGCTGCAGCCTTTTTGTTAGCTAGCACTTATCAATAAGACTGAGTGTGCTGAAAACTTCCACAGTTGGCTGTCAGACCTTCACCCAGCCAGTCCCCTGAAGCTCTTACCTTCATTTTACAACCACCTTACAGTGGAAAAGAATGCATCTCTGCAAAGACAGTGCTTCAGAAGTTACCAGCACATTTTCTTATTACAGCTGAAGCTAATAAATATGCTTTTCAAAATCCTTTGACATGCCAGCCAGCCTCCAAATGAGGCACCTAAATAAATGTTTGACAGAAATTCTTCCAAACTTGCTAAATTACTGGCAGCATGAAGGTAGCCCCTCCTTGGAGGTTCTCCATCGTTTTGACTGTTGTGATTTCTCTGTCCTTTAAACCTGTAGTAATTCACCCTGAGACTGCTGGACTGGTGTCAGTGGGCAGGAAGCAGCATGAGAGTCCGGCAATGTTTTTAGTTTTGTATGTAGGAAAGTTTCTGGCCAGAAGTTCTTCACTTCCTAAATTAGACCTGTCCCATAAATTCAACATGGTTCAACACGGTCAGGTCTAGATAATGTTCCCTTTCCAACAAAGCATGTAATATGTCTGATTAAACATCAATAATACTTTACATATTATATCAACATTTTATTAATAAAGAATAATTAAAAAACCTATCTGTTGCAGTAGAATGCCAGCCATCTGGAGATGGGGAGAGTTTTCTGACCTGACAGATGTGGTCTGCTTCCATTTTTTGGTGGTGGTTTGGAGGGTTTTTTTCTTTTAGTTTAGCATTTTGCTGCTACGGGGCAAGCCTGGGTTTTGTGGGCAGCTATGGACAAACAAAAACTCAACCTGGTTGTTTTTCACCTCAACAGCAACAATGTACTTGATTACATTAAAACCACAAAAAATTCCTATCCCTTGCCTCTTGCAATTGCTGGTTTCGGTCCACTACTGTATTTTGATCTTTCCTTTAGATGTCTTATAGTCTGGCCATTTTTGTATCTTGATCTTCATATAGTCAATTAAGATGCAAATATTCAACCAGTCTGGTTAATATTAATTTCAGGTGGTAGGAAAAGCCTGTTGAAACCTCTGAGAGCTTTTCTTTCAACTATAATGGGCTTTGGATCAGAACTCATAATAGCAGTAATTTGCTTACATCTATTCTAACTAATGAGTGATTAGCAGATGCTTTTTCCCCTTTACCTAACACTTGATAAACCAGAATCCATGAGGAGCTGTGTACTAAATAATGGTGTGATTTTATAACCCTCAAATTGCTTTAGAAAATAGATTTATAAATCATGTGCATAAAGGCAACGGATATTGACAAATTCTCTGCTATTAAAGAGGTGGCTTGCAGTGCTTTATGTGAGCCTCTCAACAATAAAGTGTTACCTGTCATGGGGCACTGGGAAAAACTATCAGGTCTTTATATATCTCAGTGTCTCTGTCCTGTTCTCTTTTATTTGAGGTGATTTACATGTCTTTGGTATTTCAGCTCAAATTTCCTCTTTTTTTAAGGCCAAATCCTCATTTAAACATTGTTAAACTATTGTTCCTTTGAGCAGGAGGAGAGTTACGCAAAGGAATTACTTGTTATTCTCTAAGTCACCTTCCAATCCAAGCAACATTTCCAAAACTGAAAGATACCAACTATCAGGATTTGTTCTACTCGACCTTTCATGATATTTAGGCATCTGGCTTTCCAGCTCAAGTAATCAAGATGATAATTAAACCTACATCTTTGTGAATGTCAAAACTGTCATCTGCATTCAGGATGTTACAGGTCTGCAAGAAATCATGATCAAGAGAAATTTAACATCAGTGAGGTCATTAGGAAATTGTTCCAGCATTGGCTTCACCAAAAACTACCTTGTCAAAGCAAATGAGATACATAGAAGTGTGTTATATTAACTGCCTCTATAGAATACCTAATCAGCGTTGCTATAAAATAAGCATATTCTTCAAATAGAACTGTCAGCAGTATTTTAAATAATGCCCAAGCAGTTGTTGCAGGTAATGGTTATCCTTTAGAGTGTCTCAGTTCTAATATCTTGCACTATGTGCAGTTGTATATGCATTTATAACACCAATTAATTACTTTCCTGCTGCAAATGGGCATTGTGTTTTTAGAGAAACCAACAAAAAACCTCTACACTTCACATTAAAAAATGGAAAATGAAATAGTAATTCAAAAACTAATTAATGATGCAGTAGCCTCCAGCTTAGAATAAGGCAGAGTCAGGACTATTAAGTTCATGGGAAAATGTGTCTTGAAATTGTTCCCATTTGCAAATGAAGTCATGTCACAGTTTTCCAATCCCCAAACAATCAGAAATAATTTTCTAATAGCCAATATGGTTCTGAGTTTTCAGCCAAAGCTGTAAACCCACACTCAGCTCTCACTGATACCAAAGGGAGGCCAGCAGGGCATCGTTGGTCATGATATGGGATCATTCGCATCACAGGATGTCTTCTGTCATCTGCACTGAAACAGTTTCATCCAAATCATTATAAATATAGGCAAGTGTAAGAATTATTTCCATTTTTCTGGCATTGTTTCTCTCTCATGCTCCCTATCACACGCAAAAGTCAAGCACAGCAACTCCAGCTGCAGAGCAGCATGAAACAGCACTTCTGCACACAAGTTTCCTCCGCTCAAATCTTTCTTTGGAGATAGTTTTGCAGCTAGTTGAAGAAATGCAGCTAAAAATGTTGTCTTGGAACTCCAAATGTGTGCTTTAAATAGCCAGGATGATAGTATGTATTTTCGTTTGTTAAAAATAGGGTCTACAGTGATGGAAGGACTAACTGGATACCTCAGATAAAAGTGCCATGTGAGATGGAGTGAATTCAGTCCATGTGTCTCCTGCTGTGGAAGGAGAACTGCACAGCTCTGCAGGGTAAAGCAGCATGTCCAGTGTGCAACTGTCCAGGAGCAGCGTGCAGGAAAGACAGAGTGTAGGGAGAATCCATGCCTTGAAGGCACTCACAGGCCTGGCACCCAAAGCCTTTTCATGACAGGAGACTCCCCCCATCTAAGATGCAGTTAGATGTAGTGCTTTTGTCAGCTCTTTCCATCAGAGGCAGATGCCTGAAGCACTTGCCCAAAGAGTGCTCTGGGTCACGTTCCAGGATCATTCCAGCTGAGCTGGAATTTCCATCAAAACTCTCCAGCTGCTCAGCCAAGAAGGAAGACCTTTGAAAGCAAGAGGAGCACACGTGCCTGACTCCATCCTAGCTCTCGGCCAGCTCGTGTAGGGAGATTTACTGCATGCTGGTTCCTGCTCCTGCAGTGGTTTGTGCCTTTCACGTTCAATATCTCCAATGGAAAAAAAAAAAAAAAATAAAGATTGTTGCTAGAAATTTTAAAATACTTCAGCACTTTCCTACACTGCTTGTGTTTTGGACTGCAAGCTCTTAAGAGTAGCCCTGGGCAGGAAATTGTGTACCAAATTACTTCTGTCCCTGTAGATTAAATGTACAACTTGAAGCAAAATGTGAGCCTGGGTTGAACAGAGAGAGGGTCTTAATTGTCTGACAGCCTGCAAATTCCTCTTTTTCTAGTAGTTTTTAAAGGATGGGAAAACAGGGTCCCTAGTGGCATTTTAGGAGGAGGTGTGAAGCAGCAGCTCGTTGTTAGACTAATTATAGCATCTGATCTGTGAGAGACTTTCTAACAAGCAGAAGATCTAATGGTACAGCTGAGCAAGTCAGCACTTGGCAGCACATGCCTGCAGGTTTGGCTCTCAGTAGGTGGGTGGTTAACCCAGTGCAGGGGCAATACAAAATCTGACTTGTGATGTGGATGAGGGATGGAGGAAATGCCCAGGAGAGTACTGCTGGGCAGATTTAAAGCCACGCTCTGTCCCAGGTACATTCATATAAAAAGTACCGGCATCTGGAGACAGGTGTGCTAACCCTTGAAGGCTAGAACATAACTGAAATATATTTAAATACAATATTAGAATGAATAACCTAAAGATTACCATGATATATCTTAGCCCTGAGTCCACATGCTGTTTTCCAGTGTACCCTCTGACAGGTGGGGTAACAGCTACTTCATCTCCAGGATTTTGCAGCAGGAACAAGAACAGCTGAAACAACCCAAACGCTGGTGGTAAACTGGGGATAATTCAGAGTTAGCCTAAGGCTCCCTCTGGAGTTAAAGGAATGATCAGTGCCTCCAAGGAGGGATTCAGAGCTGGGATCAGAGTCTTTCTGGAGTGCTCAGTGTACAGAAAACTCCGAGAGGTGTTCTCCCTTTGCCTTGCTGGAGCTATGCCAGTGCAGGTGCCACCTTCTGGGTTTTCTCTTGTTTCTAAATTAGGCTGCAGTGCTGGGACAAAGACATATCACAGTAAATGTTGCAAAGGTAAGGGACATTGTTCAAACAAATACTGTGCTTGCTTAAGCATTACCTTAAGTTCAGTTAACTAGTGATTTAAATTTTGGCTGATTTTAGGCCAAATTTTTGAATTTTTTTTTTCTTTTTGGGCTATTACATATTCTATCCACATAGCTTGAGCTTTCAAATACAAGTGATTCTGTAGGTTGGGTAAACTGTCAAACGGTTTGATTTTCTGAATGTGTGTGTTAGAGTCCACAAATCAGCTCTCACAAGCTATAAGAACCACATAAATTAAACATCCACAATCTGAAATACTTTTTGTAAAGCTCAGACCCTGTATTTGGAGGAGTTTGAAGGCACTTAGGAAAGATTTCTTTGTTCAAGACCAGTTCAGAGAAGGCTTGAAATTCCCACTGTTTTTAGTTCAGTTTTCAGCTACTGCTGTACCTCTCTTAGCAGGTGGCACTTGCTGTTGTAACAGTTGTGACTATAAAACCAACATCTGTGGAAATAGTCTTGATACTAACAGGACCATAACTATTTGGAGAAAAAGAACACATAATTTCTACTAGAACCTGAACTCCTTTGATATAATGAGTTATATTTTATTATATTTGATATAATGAGTTACTTAAGCAATTAAATAGTATTTATCCATACATCATCTCCAAAATACACAAAGAAATGCATCTCTTAGCAAACATTCCCAATCATAAAACTAAGCATGCTACAAGGCTAATCTCTCCTACTCTACAATGTAGGCTGGACTAGAAAAAATAGATCATAGATGTTACTTACAACCTGGGAAGCATTGCTGAAAGTGAGCAGAAACGTGCTGAAGTAAGAGGGAGCCTTTCTGTTGATTTAAAAGGCCACTACAACAATGGTGCTGAATATTTTAACTACTTTTAAAAATTGTGAAATATATAATGAGATTTAAGGAAGTATATGACAGTTTGCTCCTGCTTTCCAAATTTTCAAGATTTTTTTGTGGTTTTTGAGGAAGGGGTTGTAGCACTAATATCAAGGTGTCTTTAAAACCCCCTTTCACAAAATTCTCTGTATCCTGACTCCTCTAAAATAACTTATTAATATTTAACAATAAAAAGTTTAATGAACACAGTATTTGATTACTAAAACCTATAAATAAATTAAAATAAAATGTCTTGTTTTGATATTAAAAAACTCTTCTGTGTCCTGGGTAGAAGCAGGCTTTTTCATACAAAGCACAGAACAAACTTTTTACTCTTAGCTGGCAATGCTGCAGCCTGAAGACAGATTGGTTTGCTATTAAGAATCTTGCTAAGTCAGTAGGTTTTTTTCTCTTCCTTGATCTACTACACAAAGCACTAGGAAAGATAGTTGTTCAATGCTTCAGAATCTCTTCTGCTATTTGTGTGTTGATTAGAAAATGCTTCTATATTTGGCCTTTTTCTGTAAAATGTGTAAGACTAATCATTACATGATCTTTAATATTAAATTTAGCTAAACAAAGCCATCATGCTCCCTCCACCCCCAGAAAAAAAAAACCAAACAACAAACCAACAATGAATTTTTAAATCCTTTTTAATAAATTAATATTCATTCATCAATATCTTCATAAAGCATCTCTTCATCATTCCATTTTACTATTCTTTTTTTTTTTTTCACTGCGGAAGAATACCAAAAATACATAGCTGTGCCTTAAGCAAAAAGGACTGGGTTTTAGTTTATCTTTACAATGGGATGAAATCAACTTAGAGTTAAACCACCATAATATTTCTACTGTTTAATGACCCTTTCGGCTATAACAGAAGATAGTTCCAGTTTTCCTTTTTTTAATGCCTTTTACAAACAAATTATGTGTTAATGTTATTTATAGTAGTGTTGAGTTACAAAGGAGTTGATTAGCTATGAAATACATTACTCTGGTGTGATTTATTTGAAATTACCATTTTTAGTCTTAAAACAATCTATGGTTAAAATAATATACTGCAGCTAGTGCACAGGGTCAAGAGCCAGAAAATGGGAGGTCAAGGCAAACACTGTTCTTTACACATGGTTGTATGTGTGTGTTTTTGTGTGTAAGAAGTCGTGGTGGGACTGTAGGAACAGAATTGGCAAAAAAAGGCACAAAAAACATGTGTGTAAGATAAAGTACTAACCTGAAGTGAGATTTTGCTGGTTTTCAAGTCAAACCAAGACTTGGATCTGTTCAAGGTTAAAGTCGTTTGTGACTAAACCAATGAATGTGAAATCTTTTGAAAAAAGCTGAAATGTGCAACTGCCTACTTTTTGTAAGGACAGGCAAGACAGGGAGTACAGTTCCCTGAAGGGGGCTGCATTAACATGCTGCCCTCCAGTAGTGCAAAGGGTAAGAGAGGGAGAGTCCTCAGAGACTCAGTCCTCTTGCACATGCAGGGCCCTGAAAAATCCACGTTGCCTCTTTGCTCTCTACAGAGAGTAATTTTCTGTCTTCTTGGAAATTTTGGTTGAAGCCAAAAGAACTGAAGAACTGATTTCAGTGAGATTTGGAATACGCGTTTCTTTCACAACTAAAAAAGTCACATCTTGTTGAAAGTTTCTGCCTGGCCATCTGGCCATGTGATTTCTAGGAGGTGGGGCTTGAAGAAAAGAGAGTGCTGTGGTTAAATCATGAAGGCAGGACCATTCTCAAATCCGACTTCTTAGGGTAGTTCTTTAGGGCACTTACAGGAAGACTTGCTTGGAGATAATCTCAGTAGGGAAATCTTTCTAAAGCAAAGCCTACCATTTATAATTTTATTAAAATCAGGTAGTTTTGTTTAAACATGTTTTGCTATTAAGGTAAAAACTTAGGAGAGGTTTTCAACAATTCTATCTAATGTGTACTTTGGGAGGTTGTTAATTGTTAGTTACTTTGATTATAAAGATGACAATGTGCTCTATAATCCCTTCACGGTTTGAAGAGATATTAGAGAACTCACAATACATTTACCAATGGGACTTAATACTGAGAGCTTTTAAAAACCAAATTTTTCTGCTCCAGCTGTACAGGTTCCTCTGAGGCTTTTCATGGTGTGTAGCTGTCTGCAGATACAGTGCTTAAAAGCTGCAGCTTCAGCCCCTTTGCACCACTGCCAAGGATGCAGCAGGACTGCAGGAGCCGGGGTTCTGGTGAGCATTCCCGGCTGGAGATCGCACTGCAGCGGCGCTGCAAGGCAGCTGCGCCCAGCCCGCTGATGCGCAAGGAGCAGCCCCGAGGACGGAACTGAAACACCTTTGCAAACCAGGCTCATCTACTCTGGAATTTCAGTCAGGAGCAAAGTTTCACAGTTCAGTTGCAAATAGGGGTAGGAACAGTAATGGGCCGTACATGGCAGCAACCCAAGTATCAGGGCTCTACTGACAGGTAAATCGAGTGCTAGCAAGAACAGGGGGTGGTCACTACAGAGCCAAGGTGGCCTTTTCAGTTTCATTCATATTTGGTGGTTTTGCTAAATGCATATCTCCACATATATTTTTGCCCATAGAACTTTCCAACTAGCATCCAAAGCTCTCTGTCAGAAAATTCCATTGATGTCTACAGGAATTTGACGTGCAGAGATCTGTCAGGGCTAAGCCTGAATTCTGTTTTCTTAGATCTATTTATGCTACTGTATTTGTTGTTATTTGACAATGTACATGATAGAAACACTGTTTACAAAAAATATATCTTCTTTTCTTTAGAAAGATTTAGTTCCGATAAATAACAAATTAGGTTTACAGATCTGAAATTGGCATACCTTGATGACTACAATCTACTAGACTGAAAAAAGTTGGAATCCCAGTGAGGGAATGGACTGGGATCAAAATCAAAATGATCACATTTGCATGAAGGGTATGTTAGAGCACAGTTAATGCTGAAACAAAACATACTCTTGTGATCTGTGATGGCAGGACACTACCTTGGTAAGTGTAGGCCTATACTTTCAATATATAAATAAAATATGAAAATGCTCCATTACTGAATCAAAGTATCAGAAGTGCTCTATTTGCTCAACTCTAGAGAATAAAAAGTTATAACATCACAGAAACAAAAATATGACATAACATGCGGTCACAATAGCAAGCACAGGAAAGAAAAATATTGAGAAAATATACTTATATGCATATTATGCAAATATATTTTACATTAACATACAATGTTATAAGAATGTTAAATAATATGAATGCATGTTTAAAAAAGGCTACAGCTAGGTGATTTCATGTAGAAGTAACAAATAACCTGAGACATCTTCTATGCTTTCACTGGAATAACAATCTTTAAATCTACAGCAGATGTAGAACACATTGACAGTAGTTGAATTCTCAGCTAAATTATACTAAAAATGTGCTGTTCTCTTTCAAAATGACATGGCAGCTGGAACCAGTCCAAGGGAAGGAAAATGTGCTGTACATTTACAGTACTTACAAAAGATTCATGTCAGTGTTGATGGACACTTAAAACGCTTGTTTGAAATGTTATAAACCTGCATGTCTCCAAAGACCTACAACACTCCCATGATCGGCTTGCCTACTGCAGAAGAGAAAGCAAGAGATCATTAAAAACTATGCCCACCCAGGGAAAATGTGTATTATGACATATATAAACCCAAGAAATTTTAGCAAAGAAAAAAAAAAATTTGGCTTGATGAAATGGTAGTTGCTGGATCTGCAATATAACTAACTTATTTTAAACTTAAGAGTGTAACTCTACTGCTTTATGATTAGCGTGTATGGCAGCATTTACAAAGGATGTTACTAAATACTGACTTTATACAGGATTACAGCTGTTCAAAAATTTCTGACAATCAGTTTTGTACTGACAATATACAACACTTACTTTCTCAAGGCTTGCTGCTTTGACGACACCTGCCTTTCGATTGAAAAAGTTCCTCTGAAGTGCATCCTATGTTAAAGTGTCCATAACCTCAGAATGAATGTGTTCATGTGTGTGTGCATACATATACTTTTGCTTTGCAGTATGTGCTTTAAAGTACACACAGTTCTTTGCTACATGTATTCACACATACATGAGTATGGTCTACATAGTAAAAGTTCATATATATATTTTTTTATATATAAATATATATATATAAATATATATATAAACTCTGCAGGCAAGTAGTACTTCACTTGTTATAGTTGAAGTCCTTTAAAAAAACTAAGTCACTCAGTTAACATAGTATAGCCAGTAAATTAAGTTGAAAAGAGAAAATGTGAATGGAAACACCATTCTTGACCATCTGTCGATGGCATTCACATCCGTTAAATCGGGGATTTTTATTTTCAGTTGCGAAGACCTTCTTCGTAAATGGCCCCTCTTGCTATGTGAGCCTGGTCTTTCTGACGAACGCCTTCCAAGGCTTTCACGATGTGAGCTTTGTTTTCTGTACTGGATTCCTGAGTTGTCAAAAGATATAGTTGAATTTCGGGCTTCTGTAACGCTGGTGGTGACCTCGTTGCTTGCCACCTCGTTGTGAATTTCAAGAGATGTTAGCAGAATATTTCCATGGGTGTCCACCTAGAGTGAAGAAATGGAAACACAAATCCTTTCAAAAGAATTGACACTGATGAGCAGAATGTGGGTGTATGTAAATCTCCAAACCCATACATATCTGAAAAAATAATGTCATTATTTTTAAGCATGTGATGATCTTAAAAAAGAAATGGCACTATTCAGCTGCCTAAAATTAGGCAAGTACTTAAATACTTTTACAAACAAGGCTATCATCATACTACCAAACATCCAGTACAAAATTGTACTTGGCAATCTCCACCATTTTCTTCTCCCTCTGAACCAGCCACATTTTAAAGCATGGTCTCCTCCGTGAAACCTCCGCATTGCTGGCAATGGAGGGAGACAGTAAGGGATGTTCTCTGCTACAGTAGGAAATTAATCTAAACTGGCTAGCTTTTTTTTTTCTTTTTCCCCCTAGCTGTGATCTAAAATAAAGTAAAACTGAATGCCTATGTAGTTTGCTAAAATGCCAAGGATGGCTCTGATGTGCTGAACTCTGCATTTTACAATCACAGAGCTTGTTTACAATTTATCTCCTGAAATTTTCCTTCCAAAGTCATTTGCAGAGTTTTCCAATCACGGCAATTTTTAACTGCAGGGATTTGCTGAGTGATTGATCTCAAAAACCAATATACTTAAGGATAGGCAAAAAGTGGCTAAATTGAGGAAATACGAGGGACTTTTCCCTTTCACCACCCTATTCCAGAGGCAGTGTCCAGTGTTTAGCACAAAGTGTATTTATCATGCTAACAAAGTCAAAGTTTTGTTGAAAGAAACTTGACAGCAATTTCTATGTAGATATTTTGGTTTAGTATTAATAATACTTTGCTTAATTTAATAGCAACTGCAACTACAGGAAGGTCAATGTTTGTGTTAGCAGTAACCTGTACTCAGTCAAGGACTAGGCATCACCCTGAGAGACAAAAAACAAGTCCCTGGTCAGCCATATGACAGAGAACTCCTAAAAAAAATCATCAAAACTTCATATAAATTTCCAAGTACAGAGCAGTGTGATGCCATTTTCAGTAATAAAGAAAAAGATCATGACCATTTAGAGTCTTAAAATCTGGGCCAGACTCTCCAGTCCTCCTGAGTGGCAAAAGAGGGGCAGCCCAGAATTGTGTATGTCTCCTTCAGTCCAGAAGCCTTAAGAGTTCCCATGAGTGGCACTGAGGAGAAGTTCCAAGCAATGGTGTCTGAGTCAGTATTTGGTAGTTTCATTGGTGGGGCAGCACAAGCCCCATCCTCCAGGCCCTACACGCTGAAGGATGTGCAGTCAATACAGTCAAAGCAGGGATCAGCTCCAAATTTTCTGCCAGTTTTGGGGCAAGGAAAATGATGGCTGAAGGTAAAAAAAAAGCCCTGTGCTGGGTGTTTTCAGACAGTTAACACACATGTGACACTGTTAAAGAGAATTTCATTCTCCATGTCAGAAATAGATATTCAATCATGGAATACAGGATAATTTCCAGTTTTACATATGCAATTTATTCATCCATAATTCATCATGCAATTAATACATTTTTTTAACCTGCCACATGATCTAGCTGTGCAAACTGTGTAGTAGTTGAACATCTCATTCTAGAAGCATCAGTTTAAAAGTGGTTGTAAAAACAGACTATTGTCACAGCCTTCTGAAGTTCACAGTCATCTGATACCACATCCTTTGCAAGCTCTGTGTGATGGATTAAAAGTATGTGCAGCTATGCGTCTGTCCATAAGCATTTAACTTTTTTCATTCTTATTGAAATTTTGTGAAATGGATGTTTCTTTCATCAATTATTGATGCTTCAGCTTATCTCTTCTCAGGGAAGACAATTATGATAGTATATCAGTAATGCTTTGCCAAGGTGTTTGCAAATGGAAAAAAGAATATACAATGCTACGAATGATATACACGCAAGTGGGAAAATAATCCTTAGATATCTAACAAATCCTGCTGCTGTAGGCAATGGCACATTATGCTGATGAATGCCTATAAATAAAAAATAAATATGAACAAGAATAATGGCATGGAGAAGCCTCAGTGGTGATTAAGAAGAATTTATTTTCTCCATGGCAGAAACCCTTTGGGTACAAAAGTAAGATCTTGAGGTTTGTAGAAACGAGTTCATGCTGTTGAGCAGTTTCTGTAACCAGAGAATAAACACAAGTGTAAAATACAGTCAAGGATATCATCACTAATTATGGTGGTCTCTGAAAAGAACTGATTCAGTTTCTTCTTTTTTTTTCCACAAAGAGTACAAATTATGATCAGGATCTTTTTTATGCAATGAGTAAAATACCTTAACAACCTGTTTTTCCCTTGTGAAGCTTAAAACTAAATCTCTCATCCAGACCCCCATGGCATCAAATGTCATCTTTCCCATCTCCTCCTTGGCTTTGAGAAATGTCCTTCAGCTTAGTAAAAATGCATAGCGAGACCATTCTGGTGGGCCTCACCCCTAGAGCCCTGCCATCCCCTTGCAGGTCTCTCCTCCTTTTCCTTCCACCACCACAGATGTCAACTCCTTTTTCCCCTCAGGACTTCTTGATCTCTCCTGATTCTGTCTGCTACCTACATATACACAGACATCAGCCCATCCTGGATATTTTGTCCTTCTACACTGAGCCTGGACTGTTGTGAGCTGGCAGCTGAAAGCTTGTATTATGGAAGCACTGAGGCTTCTCCTGATCAAGGAATTAATTTTATTCTTATTATTTCCTTGCATGGCATAGCTGCCTTCACCTTATCTGCCAACTTCACACGCCACCTTAACATGGCTTCTGCCTTTGATGTGCCAACTTTTCACTGTTTGTCACTGCATCTAGAAATCAAACCAGAAAGGCAGTCAAGAAATCTGCGACTTCTGTGTAAATTGTTTTTCTGTAGATAACAGTATGTCCTATGAAACTGCATGACAGTATACATTTTTCTCAAAATGTCAAATGAAACATATTTGGAAACATACTTTTGAAATTCATCTTTTTACTAATGGAGCAACAGGCTTACATGTCAAATATTGAGGAAGGAGCAGATGGAGAGAAAGAGGGGTCTGCAGAAGCTAAATCAGCCTCTGGTCCACAGATGCTCTTGAGATTTATTCTCTCAAATTGATTCCTTCCGAGGTTTTGAATAAACCACCTAAGCTCTTGACAACATTAGAGCACTATATGCTAATACTTTGTGACAATCTTAAGGTGATGTCTTAAAGTATGAATACTTAATGCATGCAGCATGTTAAAAAGTGTTTGCACATAAACATGACTTTGGAATCATTTAAGCAATGATTTAAATTACTTTGACAAAGGTACACAAGCTCTTTCAACAAATAAAGAAGCAAACCAATAATGGCAGGAGATCCTGTGCAAGTCACCTCATGTTTGCCTGAATATACAGGGAAGGCAAAATCCTCCATGAGTGAACATGAGTGTTGCTCATTGGCTCCAGGGAAAATGTTGCCCCAGGTATAGATTAGGAAAAGTAGCTGACTGGATTACAGACAGTCATGGCTACGTATGACAAACAAGGCTGATGTCTTTGATAAAACTCTAGATTTACTCCTTATGACCCTTAGAATATAATTTTATCACCTGGCTCAAAAATGTCACTGTGTGCACTGGAAGTTCTCCCCAAAATGCTAATACCAGGCTTTATTCTCAAATGCTGTTATAAATAAGAGATGACATTGGGGATTTGGCCAACTTCCCCTCAATTCTTACCATCCTTCTTTAACCAAAATATTTCCCTTTTTTTACTTCTCTGCCAACCCTGTGCTTCTATTCTTTTTGCAGCCTTCTTTCTTCCCACTTTGGCTCCACCAAATCTATTCCTTCCCGTTTCTCCACTCTGGTCGCCATGTTTGGTTCCCACATCTCCTCCCCAACACAAGCAAGGGTTGGTTGTTTCCTTGGAACATTTCCCAGTAAACTCATCAAAACAGATAAAAACAGCTGAGTACCAACTCATTAATTAATTCTCTGATGAATCAGCATGGATACAAATATGCAAAACTAGTGTTCTTATTTCAGAAAAAAATTTTATCGAACTCCATCCCTCCCACCTCTGAGTAACTACAGACCCTGCACCAGGGTGAAGTGACTGAATCTCACATAAGTGCGTTTTGAAAAGCAGATTCACCTGTGAAGGTTCATCATTTCTGAACTATATATATTACAGTATAAGTGAAAAATTCAAACACTCAGCAGCCTAATGTCATTACACAAAAATGACTGTGACTCACCTAACTGAAGCCAGAAGGAGGAGAATTAAGACAACGTTCACAAAGAACCTTCTCTTTGCCCTTGGAGGACTACCACGTCACCAGTGGACTCAACTTGGATTGTATATTCCAGGTCCAAAACTTCAGTGCCCTATTATATCTGGGAAGTCCTAAATCTACTGCTTAATTCTACCCAGGATCCAGGCTCATTTAGATGTTAGCTATTCTAGTTTAAGAAACAAAATATAACAGCTGCTATTGAATACTTTTCTCCAATATTTTAAAAAAACCCCAACTTTAAAGCCAGTTTGAAAGCACTTTACTAGGGCCAGAAGACTACCATAAGCCTTGATTTATTATTAGGTAGAGTCTGAATTGTTTGAAGTTAATTTAGTTCTCTGTTTAATATTCCATAAATTTTAGGGAGTATGTTACAATGAAATCTCTTTTCCCTCATCTTTCAGAGGAAGCATTTTGTTCAAACCCCATAGGTATGTTTACTTGTTCATCAATCCCAAATTTTCAAATACCATGTAAACACTTCCCATCATGTGAAGCAATATAAATGCAAATGGGGGTTTAAATAACATAATGAAAAGCTGTCTCTGTAGTTAGTCTTGCATTATTTTACATCAAAATTAATATTTAAGTACATACAGAATCACAGAATATTTTGAGTTGGAGGGAACCCACGAAGATCATCTGGTCTGACTCCTGACCCTGCACAGCACCATCCCCAAGAGTCACACCATGTGTCTCAGAGCATTGTCCAAACATTCCCTGAACCCTGTTCAGGCTGGTGCTGTGACCACTTCCCTGGGGAGCCTTTTCCAGTGCCCAGCCACCACCTGGGAGAAGAACCTTTTCCTAATATCCAACCTGAACCTCCTCTGACACAGCTTCAGGCCATTCCCATGAGTCCTGTCACTGGTCACCACAGAGATCAGTATCTGTCTCTTCCACCTTCTTTACTTATGCATAAATGATTTTCCAACATGTAGAAAAATAAGCAATCAGGCCTTAAGTTTACCTGTGCTTAAGGCTAAATACATTGACCACATTATGGCTTGGATATTTAAAAATAATTTAAAACTGCAGGCAAAACAAAAATTATAGTGTTCAGTGTTCTCCCCGAGTCTAAAAGCTGATACTTCTCTCACTGCCATTTAAATATGTTTATATTAATTAATAAGCACCAAAAAATTGGAAGAGGTAATTATGTTATATCAGCTTAGTAGATGAGCCCAGGATACCCAGCAGAACTGGGAAGATGGAAAGACCTTGGCAAACAGGGAAAGTATGAAGAAGCAAACTAATTAGGAATTTCCATATTATCACTGTCTATCAAGTAATACTGAAGTTTTACAACTAACCTTGATATATTTCAATGGGGGAAGAAAAGAGAAAAAAAAGGCATAGTCCTCCTTTGCCCTGTATTTCACATTGTCTGGACTATTAGTCCAGTCTCTGAGATGTCCTATGAATTGCACGTACAATCCTTCTTACTGTCTCAGGATTTGCACGATTCACACTTGTGCAAAGTGGCTGCAAACCAAAACTAGTACATATATGAGTCTCCCAGTGCACAATGAATGTCCTCACCATGAGCTACAGGATGAGTGTTCTTCCCACAAGAACTGTGCTTATCACCCTTGGCAGATATATTTCAAAATTTGGTATCTACTCATCACAGCGGTGATATAAAAATATCCCACTGTTCAAAAAAGCACTGAAAAAAGTATCCAGGAAAGATGAAGACACACAGGAGAATGCTGCCAGTTTTGCTATTCCTGTACTTCCCAATTTAAATTGAGTGATAATTCTTCCACAGAAGTCAAGATATTAATTTTCACAATAAAATCCCACTTATGGGAAGGGTTGCTACAATTAACAAAACTGCTAAGTAGATGTAAGTGGCCTGAGCCTCTATTCTCAGCAATGCCTGGTGGGAAGCTGCTGCCTTGGCCAACAGCGGGGGTTGGAGCCAGGAATCTCCAGAGCTAAAAATACACGCAGACACTGCCTGATGAGAAGGGCCTTTTTATAAAGGGTTAGGCATTATTCTTGTCAGCAAAGCTCTGCCCACATGTCTGACAGCCAGTGCGGGTTTGAAGCTTGAATGGGCTTGTGTGATAGTTACCCTCCTGATTGATACTCTGGGGATGAACTCTTGGTCCCACCAAACTGAAAACGTGAATTGCCACAGCTTGATCCAAAAAGCAGTGTTTTCAGCAGGGGACTTTAACATATACCACATAAACTCTGGGGATTGGCCCAGAAGGAGCAATGCCCAAAACACATGCTCACCATCTGATTATACAAGGAGCCTCTACCACACGAGTGAACAAGTGAGAACAGGATTGCCTTAAATCTCTCTCACGCTGATTTAGCCATAAATTAGGCTGTATCTGAGCCTTATTTAAAAGAAACAACTTATGTAGCAAAACTGAAAGTTTTGAGATCTACAAATGAAGCCTCAATCTGCCAACACAAACAGGATAAATGGATTTGATTTATAACAATGGTGATCAATTTTCAAAGGAAACATTTTTAGAGACCACCTATTCCATTCTGACAATTTTTCTACAATCAGAGGACTTTAATTTAGGCGTAAATACAATTCAGAAGAAATTGTTTATGAAAAATAAAAATTAATTTCTTCCTTGATCCTAGAACTTGCCCTCGTATATGAAGCAGGGTCAAGGCTTTCAAAAGAGAGTTTTCAATACCAAACTAGTATGTGTACGAAGATTGGTTATACACAAAAAAAGCAGCATCCTTTGTTTGTCTCAGTAACTATGGTTTACTGTGATAGGCTGGAACAATTCAGTGAGGAATACTATTTGCAGTGCATTATCTGAAATAAAATACGATGCAAATGCAGTCAAAAGAAGAGACAGCTAAGTGTGAAATTTCCTTTGTAGTCAGCTGCTGATCCACAGATGAGTCACTCATAAAGGCTCACTCAGGTTTCATCTCATCACCAGCTCTGAATCTACTGAAACCTTTTCCAGAGATTCAATTTAGTCAGACGTGCTTCAGCCATCATGCCACCTTCAGCAGTGCTACACAGGAGAATACAGCACAGTTTTTCTCTCCCCAGTGCTTTTCTTTGTCACCCCTGCAACCTGAGGACATTGGCTGTGCCAATTCCACGCTGCAAGAGCTCTTCTTTCCCTTACACCTGGAGCTATTTGGCTCACTGGTTTCAACACATGGACAGAGCTGGACAGCAAGCCATAATGGGAGCATTGAAGCCAACTCACAGCTCAGTAGCAGCAGCTACCTCCTCAACACAGCAAGCCTTAGTGGTAGCATATCAGGAATAACTCAGAGAAGTAAAAGCCTGGCAATGGAGAGGTACATCCATAGCATCAGCACCAGAATGGGGAAGGCTGTGCCAGTTTTAGCTTTTCAAACCCATAACCTCTGACGCAGGACAGTGCAAAAGCATTAATTATGAAGAAGAGTTACTGAGCATGAAGTTACTGCTTTGCAAAGCAATTATCAAATACAACACAAACATACCCACATCTGTGCATTTTGTAGTCTAGAACATTTTTTTTATTAAAACTCCCTTGCTCTACAGTCCAGTAAGACTAAGAAAGCAGGAAAAGCCCTTTTGCTACTATAAGAGAAGTGTTTTTAACAAAGCCTGATAGCTTTCACTCCAGACTTTAGTTCTCTGATGTGTAAAAAATACACTACAATAGTAGTATCCATGCTGGTTCTACTGTTTTCCACGGGCTAAAACACTTCTGAGTGGAAATAACATGCCATTTTCCCACTGCCTTCTCTTGTGCCCTTTGCCTGAGCGAAAGACACTGTCTCAGCAGCACTGCCAGTCTTGGGAACCATAAAAGCAAAGCTTGAACTCGGGGCCTAAGCACCAGGCTTAGGTGTTGAGCTGCCCCTTCTCTGCTAGTGCTGCCTCCTAACACAAGAGATGCCCACGACACACACCCCCTCCTGACGCTGGCTGAACCTGGTAAGCACTTAGTTGTTCTGTCACTTCACCCACAAGTTGCGGCATCTGATGTGGACAATAAACTGAATAATGTTTAATTTTTTATCTGGTTCAGTTTGGTTTTTTGATTTGTTTTGTTTTGTTTTACTAGAGCCCTGAGCTAATATTCTTAATCAGTGACAGAGAGCTCATGCACATGGTTCATAAACAAGCAAATTAAATTACTAAAACAAAACAGCAACAGAGCAACCCAAAATAGTAGTCAGAAATAAACTAATAATAACGTCTTCTTCCAGTTTTATATTTGAACATTTTTCAATCTCCTTTCCAGAACAGCATACATTTGACAGTCATGAAATAGTGGTGATAAGTGCAAAGTGGGCTGCCTGCTTTTGGCATTCTCCCTTTCTTTAAAAACGTCATTCAGTCCCAAATCACATGAGACTGGAAGTATTTTCCAGGATTAGAAACCTTCTCTTTCTGAATGGAATTACACTCCATGGAAGACTGAAGCTTCAGCAAAACCACAAAACCAATAATTTCATTGAACTTGCACAAAGTACTCTTCATATGTGTCTCTGAGCCTCCCTTACTGTGCAGTATTGGGGTATAGTGTGTGAGCCTCTCCCAGAACATCCAGCACCAGAGCCCCAGCTCTAAAGACAGAAGCAAGCAACTGTAATTTCCATCAGATTCAATGATTTTCAAGACATCAAAGGAGAAATTGGAAGTTAAGCACTGTTTACTATCCCTGAAGAGTTCAGAACCAAGGTGGTAAAGCTTTCAGGTACTATCTTCCATAGAAAGTACGCTGAAATTTCTAGCATGACTCCAGTCCTGCTGCAGCCATGGATATCTGTATAGCATGGTAAATGGTGGACGTGATCCAGAAGATAGACATTTTCCTGCTTCAAGGCTGCGGTATCTCTAAGCCATGGAAAACTCTGTCCAAAGTACATCTGTTGGATGTATTTTCCCTGAGATTTGCATTTTGAAATCCATGGGACCTCTTGCCTGTTCTGATCAATTCCCTGTGCTTCGCATTTGCCAGTGTTTCTCAAATGAGAAATTAAAATTTGTCATCCTACATCCAATGAATCTTCTATCTATGTTTTGTTTCAAAGTAAGATTTCTGACTAGCTCTACCTAATGTTTCTGTCCGTTTCTGTTGCATGCTGGCACTGTTTCTCTGCAGGAACTGAATCCAGAAACTACAACAAAGCTCTGCTGAATTCCCCAGCTGAGGCCTGGGGACAAAATGTTTTCTACACAGAAAGAGTCCATACCATGTTATTTATCCTGTGTTATTTAAACAGCAAATATTCACAGTCAGTATGAGCATATATGAATCTACAAAGCATACAAAGTATTTCACACCAAGGACTCCAAGGGACAAAGTAACACACTCTTTAAACTCTGGTACACTGAATTTGTATCCTTATTTGATAGAATCATAGAATCTCTTAGATTGAGAAGTCCCCAAAGGTCACTGAGTTCATCTGTTAACCCAGCATCATGTTCACCACTGAAGCATGTCCCCACATGCCACATCCACGTGGCTTCTGAACTCTTCCAGTGATGGTGATTCCATCATTTCCCTGAGCAGCCTGTTCCAGTGCCTGACTTCCTTTTCTGTGAATAAATAATCTAATATAGATTCCAATCCTCCCCTAGTGCAACTTGAGGCCACTTCCTCTCATCCCATTGCTACATGGGAGAAGAGACCAGTCCCCACCACACCACAACCATGTCTCAATGTGCCACGTCTGCACATCTTTTAAATATCTCCAGGGACAGTGATTCAACCACTTCCCTGGGCAGCCTGTTCCAATGCTTGTCAACCCTTGCTGTGAATAAATTTTTAATTTATGCACAGTTGATATTAAAGCAGTAGAAAAAGCAGAACAGTTCATGATATTTGCTTCGGATGCCTCAGAAACAAAAGAAAAGGTTCTAACTCAAAAGCCAGGGAAAAAAGATTGCTATAAGGTATGAGCAGATCCAGGATATAAAAATGTCATGAACTAGGTATAAAAATATATATTTTCATTAGTTAAGGCACTTATGATTATTTTGACAATGTAGATAAATTGATCTCAAGATAGAAGAACTGTCAGACATGGGGTAGTATTGGACCCATTAACAAGTCTTGTACTGAATTATGTAAATCATTTAAATGGATGAGATACACCAGATGGTTTCCAGCAGGAGAATTAAACCTTAGTGTGTACATCTGCATTACCTGCTTGCAGTTAAAATCTTCTCCATGGCTTTCAATTCAGATATTATTTTATTTCTCCATGTGTATTTTTTTATTATTATAACTATTTGTTTTTCTAGTAAAGGGAATTTGTTTGTCCTGATATCTTAGTTTTAAGTAGAGCTGCCAACTGTGATGAGAATCTGGTTTCATAATACAGTAGACAAAAATGTGTTTATTGGTTTAGAATTGTCTCACATTATGAGTGCTGATAATTAGGTGTAGTTCTGCATTACATTTACTATAGCAGACAAAATCATTAGGATAAACAAATATAGCTTGAAATTACTTTTATGATACTGGTTTTGATAAACAAGTAGTAGTTTTGTCACTGTGAACTCTTCTAATTTATAGCTGATAGAAAAAAAAGCCAGTCTTACTCAACAGAACTGAATGAAAAAGCCTCACTAGGAGCATTTTAGTAAAAGAAGGAAAGATATTATATTCAAACTGACATGGCTTGTTAATGTCAGATACTGCTGAATACCTTGAATTTTTCTTCCAAAGATTCAGAAAGGAGGTTTTCACTGGATAAAGTAATTCTCCAGGCAAGGAAATAGGCTGGAGCATAATCAGCACAGACCTTGCCAATACTATGCTTCAGAAAACAATCTGGAAGTTTCTCTAGGACTTACACTTTCCTGCTGGTCTTAAACAGCAGCAGATGACAATGCCACACACAACTTTGAACTATACTGGCCAATTAATTGGCATGGCAGAACTAATCCTTTATCTGTTCTTTCCCATGGTAATTGCATCTCCTCTAAGTGAAGTGAGGAAAGGTATGCTCATATCCTGGATTCACTTACATAGGAAATGTACATAAATGTACTTAAAGTCACAGTTAGATTATATTTAATTTAGACAAATAAATGTCTTTCTAGATCTGAGTCTTTATTTTCAAGCTAGGTTCCCTCCCACTGTCTTCTTACATTTACTTGTCATACAGATCATATTCACTTCCATATCTGTATGCCTACATATTCTACACTGGTTCCTGAAAATTAAAATGGCCAAGTTTGTCTACAAAAAGATGTGGTTGGCTGTCACCAGACCATGATGTTTTTATGCAAGCCTTTTGGTTTGTTTTTTTTTTTTCATACTGATAGTCTTTACAATGTAAAAATAGAGAGAATATATATATAAATTAAAGAAACCTACCCGATTGCCTTCAAACCTTGAGCGATCGTTGTTAGCCTTTGTTGTTTTTTCTGCAAGTTTCTTCTGCCTTTGAGGGCCTTTTCCAAAGAAAATGTAGTTGACAAAGGCGTATTCAAGTAAGGCCAAGAAGACAAACACAAAGCAGCCCATGAGATACATGTCAATGGCTTTAACATACGGAATTTTAGGCAAAGTCTCTCGCAGGTGAGTGTTGATTGTTGTCATAGTCAGCACAGTTGTAATTCCTACACAAAGAAAAAAGATCACATATCTTACAACTCCAAGCATTCAATTTTATTTTTCTTCTTGGTAAATATGCCTTGTCAGTGGGAAGAAGCTTAAAAACTTGTAAAAGTTGTCTTGCAGGTGACATCACTGCAAAAAAAAATTAAAAAATTAAAACTTGGTGCATTGATATTCTGTTACAATTATTTCCTTCCTATAAGCATGGGAACAGCTAACAAGGGGGTCTGGCACCACTGCCATGAGTTAACACAGCTTCATGGAAGCCAGTGTAGCTGCACTGAGAATCTCTTCCATGGAGACCAAACTGATGCGCAACAAGAACAGTGTTCACACAGATGGTGAAAGACTTCTCCCACAGTTTTAAATTTCTAGGAGTGAGGCAGTTGGTTGATACCAGTCCTGTAGGATCTCCCTGTAGTAGAGACAGGGGAGAGACAGGTACCTTTCTAGAGCAGCTCATCCCATCTCTTTTAGCTACCTATTTCAGGAAAGGACAGTATGTAAGTGGAACTTGAGATGACTAATTTGGAGCAGTAGGCTAGGTACACAGAAACAAGTGAGGTAAGCGATGAGAGACAGACAGGTATGTGAGTTTTTAAAAGGAAGGAGGGAGAGCAGCATTTTTATAGCAACAAACTGGATAATAATAAAACATCTACAAAATATCTGCATCAACCTTATGTAAAGGTATTTATCTAAGGATGGACATAGCACCTGAAAATATATTCCAGAGCACTGTTTTAAAAATCAGGAAAGAAAATCAAATTTATTGTCAGTCTGCCTGAATTCACAATAAACTGTGGAATCTGCATCTCCACTGGAAATTCTATGGGAATTGCAAATCACAGGTTGCTGAAAACACTGATTTGTGAAATAAGTTTGATTTGAAGGCAAGTCATTTTACTAGGTCTCCTCCATTACTATTTTCTTTGATTCCATAATTATACCATCAGTTTACAAGTAGTCACTAAAATACAGGCAGAACAAAAATGAAGGATGAAATAAAATTGCTGCCATATAATAAAGCACAGCTTCTTTTATATGAAGAAACAGAAATAAAGACAATGTAACTCAAAATCAAGCTGTTGGTGTAAGCAGTGTCACTCCAGGGAACTGTAGTAACACCCTATGAGATAATATTGGATATTTAGTAGGTTAGTGTCAAGCAGTTTTCAGTGCTTTTTCCCTAAACTGTGAAACAAGTGTGCACTGATGCCAGATGTCTGGTGATCCGGAAGATTAAGCACACTGAATGGAAAGGTGGCTATCACTAACCTAAGGGAAATACATTCCCTGGGAGATCCTGAAACCCTGCAGCCAAATGTCTTTCTGAAGCTCAATAATTTATTTTAAAGCGCAGCTGGAGGAGAAGAAGCTGACACTCCTCTAAGACAAAAAAATAAGATAATCTTGTGATTATAGTCCTTCCCACAAGAGAAGAGTCTAGGTATTATTCTCACTCAAAGGACTGAATTTAGGAACTTCTAGGGCTAACTAGCAAAACACAGAGCAGAACTGATAGGTTTGAATATTTCTCTTGAGGTCAGTCCTGCATCACTGTCTGTCTGCAGTGTCCATAGTACAGTCTCTGGAATGAGCTGGCCTTTGCTCTGTACCTTGATTTCACTCTGGAGGTAACTGTTTGGTTCAGTGCAGCAAGGGATCAGGCACAGGGAAAAAACATGGAAGTGAATGAATAGAATCAGGCTCTCACAGAAATACAGGCTTCTTGCAGGAGCTGAGTAAAAGTTTGTGTCCCAAGAATTGCACAAAGAATGCTTCCTCGAACAAATACTTAGGAATTCAAGTATACCTTCTCTATACTGTGTTCTTCAGAGCCAATCACGTATTTTCAAAAGTGCTATAGTGCCTTTCAACTTTTATACCACTTTACATTAGGATGCCATGTAAGTTCACAGACACTACATAACTGGGAGCAGCTGTTGCCTTCCCCAGAGGCAGGCAGGCTCTGCAGAGAAACCTTGACAAATTAGAGGACTGGGCAGGCAATCACCAACCATGTGAAATTCAGTAGGGGGAAGTGCCAGATTCTGCACCTGGGATAGGGCAAACCTCAATGTACAGAGAGACTGGGGAACAAAAGGTTGGAGAGCAGCGCTGCAGAAAGTCCTGTGGGTCCTAGTGGATGGCAACTTAATATGAGCCAGCAATGCCCTGGCATCCAGGAGGGCCAACCCTGTCCTGGGGGGCATCAGGCACAGCATGGCCAGCTGGGCAAGGGAGGGGATTGTCCTGCTCTGCTCTGAGCTGGGGTGGCCTCACCTCAAGTACTGGAGGCAGTCTGGGCGTCACAATCTAAAAAAACCATTGTATTATTATAAAGTGTCCAGTGGAGGGCAACGAGGATGGTGAAACGTTGTGAGGGGACGCTCTACAACGAGCAAGTCACTTGGTCTGTTCAGCCTGGAGACCCCACTGCAGTCTACAAGTTCTTCATGAGGGAAAGAGGAGGGGCAGATGCTGATCTCTTCTCTGTGGTGAATAGTGACAGGACCCAAGCGAATGGCCTGAAGTTGTGTCAGGGGAGGTTTAGGCTGGATATTGGAAAAAGGCTGTTCATTCAAAGAGTGGTTGAGTACTGCAACAGCTCCCCCAGACAGTGGTCACAGCACTAGCCTGACAGAATTCAAGAAGCATTTGGACAATGCTCTTGGGCCCATGGTGTGACTCTTAGAGATGGTCGTGTGCAAGGACAGGAGTTGGACTCCTGTGGGTCCCTTGTGGGACCTTCCAACTCACCATTTTCTGTGATTCTGTGGCACCAGCTTAGTAAGAGGGGGTATACAAAGGAATATAGGATTAGACGCATGATACTGAACTTTATTATACAAATGTCACAGGCATAATCACCAAGGCACTAATTGTTTTCTGAGAAGAAACTATTAGATGGATTTTTGTCCTCTCAAAAGGACTTTCTACCACTTGGAAATAGAACATCTGGTCTCCCAAGCTTGCCTTGTACTCTCTGATTTTTGTTCTATTTGTCTTACAGTACTTGATGAACTTGTGCTACACAGAAATGGGCCACATGAGACAGCCTTGCTCCTTAAACAAGGCAAAATCTCATGAACCTGCCACAGAAGGGCATGGAATGTCACTGGATATGGTAACTTCTGTCTAGCCATCTGTTCTCTGCAGTCCTGGCCAGTATGGATCTAGACAATGATGGTTGTGATTGAAGTGCTGCCCTCACTTGGTCCACCTGGGTGCATCTCTACTATCCAGTAGCTCATTTATGAACACATCAGAGATGTTTGGGCTCTATGCCCCACTTCCTATTAACCTACTACTTAGCATCAAGCTGCTAAACAAACACGGGCTGCTGAGAGGTAATGCCAGACAGGGTCATGCCCATAAGAACCAGCTAATCCACAGCACATGAAGAATAACTGTGGTTAATTTACAGTGTCTCCAGCTACCCAAATTCAAATGCTGAGTAATATGTTGCACAAAGGTGGCTACCCTGCCTGCTTTGGTATGTGGGACCTTGGGAGTAAGGAAACAGGTAATCACAGGGACATGGGCTGAAGTCTGGGTTTGCTGTGGTAAATTACAGAAAAAATAAGGGAACTAGAGAGTACTTTCCTGTTTTAAGAAAATAAGAGAATACATCAGGAAGATAGCACAGACAGTGACAAGTTTTGGGTAGCAAGGTATGTGTAATTGGGAAACACAGGGTTGAAGACAGAATTTGGGACAAGATGAGAAGCAGAAGTATTTATAGGGATTTATAGATCCATTTAATCTTCCTTAGCTACAGCTATCCCTGAGTATGCTTCTGTTAAAGATTAAATATTTGCTGTGAGATATTGTCACAGAATTTGTACTGGTTCTGGCCAGGACAGGGTTTATTTTTGCAGTAACCAGGAGGAGGCATGGCTAGGACCCAAAGGTTATTCTATATCACCTCACATCATTACCAGAGGTTGCAGGAAGGGAGTCTTTTTCCGGGAGGAAGACTTCTTTTCAGGTTGGGGCAAGTGTGGCTGTCATAGAGTCATGAGTTCCACAATGAGCATTTTTGCTTGTGAATCATTCTCTCTTTTGTACAGTTTTGTTATTAGTATATTGCTGATCCTGTTCATTTTCTTGTTTCATTGCTGTCTCCAGTAAATTGTTCTTACCTCAGCCTGGGATCTTTGCCTTTTGTGTCTCCAGTTCTCTCCCGCCATCCGCAGTGGGAAGGGAGACAGGGGGAAGCAAGCGGCAGTGTGGTTTTAGTAGGAGCACTAAACTGGAGAATACCATTCTATCACAGAATCACAGTTTGGCTTGGAAGGGACCTTAAACCCCATCTAAGTCTGCTGCCATGCACAGGGACCTTCCACTAGATCAAGTTGCTTGAAGACAAATATAACTTGGCCTTCAACACTTCAAGGGATGGGGAATCCACAACTTCTATGGGAAACCTGTTCCAGTGCCTCACCACCCTTACAATCAAGAATCTATTCTTAATCCAAATCTACTCTCTGTCATTTTGAAGCCATTTCTACTTGTCCTGTCACTTACTACATGTCCTTGTATTAAGTCCATTTCCAGCTCTCCTGCAGGCCCCCTTTGGGTACTGGAAGGTGCTGAAAGGTTACCCCAGGGCCTTCTCTTCTTTAGGCTGAACAAAATTAAGTTGCTTGGCCTGCCTTGACAGGAGAGGTGCTCCAGCCTCTGATTACCTTTGTGGCCCTTCTCTGGACTCACTCCAACAGGTCCATGACCTTCTTATATTGGGGACCCCAAACCTGGATCCAGTATTCCAGCTGGAGTGTCATAAGAGCAGAGCCAAGAAGAAATCACCTCCCTCACCCTGCTGGCCATGCTGATTTTGGTACAGCCCAGACACAGTTGGCTTTCTGAACTGCAAGTGCACATTGCTGGGTCATGTTGAGCTCCTTGGCAACCAACACCCCAAGTCCTTCTCCTCAGGGCTGTTTCTCAATCCATTCTCTACCCAGCCTCTGTTTGTGCTTGGGATTGCCTGACCCTCATGCAGGATCTTGCACTTGGCCTTGTTTAACTTCATGAGGTTCATGTGGGTTCACCACTCAAGCTTGTCAAAGTTCTTCTGGATGTCATCCCTTCCTTCCAGCATGTCAACTGCACAATTCTCTAGTGACCTTCTCTTATTTAAAGGATACTGAATACTCTTCTAAAGGATATTGATACTCTTATTTAAAGGATGTGAAAAATTCTTGGGCAGGAATCACATACCTGTGCCAAATCCATGTTTTTCTGTCCCAAGGTAAATAACACTTTAAGCTGTGATAAACATGCACTTAACATACCTGTAACCTGAGGGTTAGGTGGCATGGAGGGGTCCATAGCTGATGTGCCCCTGTGTGCTGAACTAGCAATGGTTCTTGAAGTCTGTTCCTGCCAGTGTCAGTTAAAGCACCAGGACCTCAGGAGGAGGCTTGGAGCCACGTTTGTCCTCCCACACTGAGCTGGACTAAAGCCCACGCTCAAGTACAATTGTGCAGCTGGTCTCCTAGATGAATTCACTGGCAACATTAACTTTGATGAGAACAAGTCTGGGACCTGTATGAGCAGCTCATGTCAGAGATTTAGTGGTAGCTACACTCATGCATGCAGGGGAAAACATCACTTTTGAGGCAATAGTGGATGACATGATTTTGACGCAAATTATTGTGGAATTTCAAAACACTGACATCACGTTGTAGTTTTTAACAACCTCTTAAGGCTACATTAAGTCTGACATTTTAATGTCCCACTCATTCTTAGCACATACCAAGGGCAACTCTTGCTGCTGATGCATCATAATTGATCCAGAATGACACCCATGATAAAATAGTAATCAGTATGGAGGGCATATAGGTTTGAAGAATAAAGTAGCCAATATTTCTTTTCAACCTGAAGCTCAATGAGAGTCTTGGATAGGCACCTGAGAAAAGAGAGAGGAAAACAGCATTATTTATACTGAAGGAAAGACACTTGTAGATAGCTGCCTTCAGTTTCTGCAGAAACTAAAGCATGCACATTTTGTGGGGTATATGACAACTGCAGAACAGTAGGGATGACACCTTCACTGTATTACTCATTGGTATTAAAAGAAACATTGCAGTGAATACAGTGATAGCCAAGTAATTTGTATTCGGGAAAGAAAGAGAGACAGTAAATTACTTTGGACAATTGAACAGATAGGTGAACACCGGTTAGTTTTTAAGAACAAATGCTTAGGTCTCCAAGTTAAATGCTTATCCAAGTACACAGTTTTCACAGTATAGAATTTATATTCAGAGAATGAGTAATGTGCATAGTTTTTAATTTACAATGAGGACCTGTTCAAGAGATAAGACTTCTTAATTACATCTGAACTATAAGAAACATATGACTTGTGGTGTCAAAAATAAATTATAATGAATTCCACTAAAGGAAAAGCCTTCAGACTAGATCCTCTAATGTCAATTGCAGCCAGCCCAAATTTTTCTTCCAAACATATTTTAAACAAAAAAAAGGTTGAATTTTGTGTGTGTATATATAGATAAATATATATGTAAAATTTATGAACAGTTACAAATAGAAAAAAATTAACAATGAAAATAATTAATAACCTCTTGATTGGTGTGTATCTTACTGAATTGGAGTTAATCTTACTGAATACAATTTAGACATATACATATATATATATATTCAGACAAATATATTTAGAAATCTCAAATTGTTAAAAATAATTGTGACTTTTTTCACTGAATGCAAAGATGATTAAATCTGAGTACAGCTGTATAAGAAAAAGGTAGTCATTCACACATTAGCTCCATGATTTCAGTGTTCGCACTACCAGTCTTAGATATACTTCTAACAGCTCATCTAAAAAATCTAGTCAACACCCTAAAAAAACTTATCTTGGCACATACCAATATTGGCACAAACCAGATATTAGAACACTTCACACCCATTCTAATGCGAATATGTAAAATATGTGAAAGATTACATCTAGAGAAAAAATGAAAAATTAAAAACTTCTCTATAAATTATATTCATATGTTTGCATATGAGCTTAAGAAACTACATTTGCCCATATAGACATGAATTATGGATTTCCTAAGAAAGAAAGGGAAAGAAGGACTAGAAAACCGGAGATTTCGCTTTCTTTCATTCCTGACAGTTTGTTACATTTTGAGTCATACGACAGAAAAATGCCACACCATTTCCAGGCAGCAGAAGCATCAAGGTAATACCAAACTTGTGCAAATATTCTTAACTGTTGTATCAAACAATCTCAGAACAGCTATCATTGGGAAAATAAATATCTGGTAGGTGTATCTGGTTGCTGTGATTACTTCAATCAGCAGCATCTTTTCCCAGGATGAAATGCCTTTTAGTTTCACCAAAAGAAGTATATATTGGTGGAATCAGAAGAATGTATTTCATCCTCATCAGACCAAGGTTTTCTCCTATCTGAAGGAGTCAACACAATTTTCAGCAAGAAAGTATCTATACTGCAGCTTGCTTAACATTTTCATTTTCCAATGAACAATGTTTCATTTCAAAAGACAAGTTCTCTCATTGAAATCAGGCCTGACTTTTTTTTTTTTTTTTTTTTTTTTTTTTTTTTTTGGCAAAGTTTAACTTTTTCATTTGGATTCTTATGAAAATGTTTCTGTGGCCTTGTGTCTGCAGACTATATAAATAAAAGAGGAGACCATAATGAAATATATAAATACTGCCATCATGAAGTACATTAAAAATGCAGAAGACCTGATCACCTTTCTGCAATAAGAGTAGAACATAAAACAGAAATCTTTATAAAGCTCTGTTGAGAAAAATTACTTCATATAATACAGTGCCCAAAGGGCTCAAAGGGTTTTCTATGAATGTGTATAAAACTTTTCAAAAGTTTTTTGATCTGGACATCTGTGGAATATAATTGATAGAGATGACAACTGAAAATTTTCCCATAAAATACCAATTTTTGGATTAAATAGTATGAAGGATTAATTCAAGAAAGTTCAGTAGAACTGAATCACTGAATCAAAGTAAATTCTCTTTTTTTTTCTGTTTGCTTCAGAGCCAAGGACCCTGGATGTATTAGGAAAATTCAGAGAAAAAAGAGAGAACTTCACTGTTGATAAAGCACGGAAAATAGTGTGGGTGATAGAGGTGTGTATCAGCAGGGGACAGAATAATGTGTCACATATGTTAGTAATGTTCAGTAATGAAATCCCAAACTTAGAAACTGTATGTAACAGAGTGAACTTTAAACATTTATCTTGAATGCTTCACCTGTGACCACCATCCATTACCTCAGCACCATTTCTGTCTAATTAGGTGAGGTAATTACTGAAACTTGTGAGATCTGGTCTTAAAGGTGAACTCCCCAAAGAGCTGACCTCAAGGCCAGAGATACCAACCTAAATATGTTTCAATCACCAGGTTCTTTGTCCTGAAGCTAGAACCCCAAGAACCATGTATAGGGCCAAGACTATCAGTGCTTTCTGTCTTCGTGCTCTAGAGTTGGAGTTGGGTAACAGAGAGATTCAGTTGCCAATCTGATTGTGCCCTGATCCTTTTGAGATGCCCTGTGACATCTCAGACACCAGCACACAGCTGATGGACATTATATACCCCCTACATCTTTTTGGTCAGTATGTGGATACTACGAAGACTGCCTTGTGCCCTCTCAAATAGCAATTGATTAAGCAACTCACTTGAACTGCCCACATGTGAGCTTGGTGTCTAAACTCCAGTTCATCCAGTCAATCTAGAAAATGAAACCTAGAGAATTACCCACCATCTCCTAAAAAGGACTCTTACAGGTGTACTGAATTTGTCTCCAGACTCCACCAGCAGCATGGACTAGATTCTGACCAGCTCAGATAGTCCAAATATGGACACCGAAATTATATTCCCCATAAATCAGAACAAGATGAATCCAAACCCTTCTCAGAGTAGATTTTGATGGTGTGAGGCTCCCGGACAACCTAAACACAAGTCTTGCTGGCATTACAGCTGCTTACTGCATTTGACATGTACAATATAGACTTTTTTAGGGTCAAGTTGAAATTGAGACATGAACTGTAGCCTTGTTTTTTGTCATACTACATGGCCATGGCTCTCCTTAGGTACCTCTCTCTGAGACTATGAGAGTTTATATTTCTTTCAACTGAATTGCTTTTATGTCTTCAAAAATTATCTGTTGACCCTGCCTCCACCCTGCCATCTCTGCCACAGTATCTCACCTCCATCTAAAAGGCCACAGTAGTCTGTGGAAAAAAAGAACAATTAAAAGAAGGGCCCCTGCTCATTTTCCATAGTTAATTCTCTCTCTTTGTCTGAATGGCTAAAGCTCAGTGAAAAGGATGGGTCCTAACCTTCATGGAGCAAGGACTGCAAGTCCACATCTTTATTTATCGAAAAAGGATCCATTCTGTGGATTATTTAACATAAGTTGACTTCTGGGTAAGCTCAACAATTACACTGTTACTTGCTTGATTATGAGCACATAATGATTTGTCAATTAAGTACATTTAGCGATTAATTACCAAGAAATTCTAGTTGTTAATTTTCCATAAAAATTTTGTGTTTTTTTCCTTTTTACCTTGTTTTGCCTTGTTATCCTCCCTCCCATCTCATAAAACATGTTGATGTATATGGGCTAATTTAAATACTATAGGAATAACAGAATTTTGCCAGAAGTATTTAAATCCAACAGTATTGGGAATGAAAGTATGAAAATAAATAATTAATCAATACTTGAGCCCGAAATACTCCTTTTTCACATATTTGGGCACTTGATAAAAAGAGATTACTTGTTTCTGTTCCAATTTCATTAAAAGCTAGCAAGCTGAAATATTTGGCTTCAAGGATAAATTAGTCTCTTGCTGTTTTATCCAAGTATGAAACAAGATAACAGACTTGGTCAGTTACAGAATTCTTACTTTAATATGTTCTTTTGGGAAGGTTCCTTGGCTAATTGGAAATGTACTTTACATACTGATCTTTCAGAATACAGCAAATATTTAATTTTCAAATCTTTTGAGACTACCCTCCTCTTACCAACAGGTTGCTAATCTGGCTTTGACTGCTATGTGACTTGAAGCTATTAGGGGATGTTTTACATATCCCCATTCCTGTTCATTATCTAAGCATTTTAGGAGGCAGATTCAGGTAACAGACTTGGAACTACATTTCAGGTGTTTGAATGCAGATATTTGCACATGGATGGAGCATGAGCTGTTAGTGGAAACCATGGAGATCTAGACTTAGAGCCAGCTGATTCTAAGGGTGTGATTTAACTGCCTATGCTGGTGTCTATACTCTCATTTGAGATGTGACAGGCTAAAGAAGAGCAGAACAGAACACTACTTAAGTAATCGATACTGAAGCACTAGATGGTGAACACAGGACACAAGGCTGTAAGATGCCAGAACAGCAGCCTAACTGCTAACCAGGATCTTCTGCAGCAGCTCAAAAAGCAGCAGACTGTTATATTTAGGCAACTGAATAGTGTCTTAAAATATTCATTTGAGAAAGAAGAGGTATTCAAGAGCTGAACAGCTCTTTAGGCTTCACTGAGAGCACTGACAGGATGGCATTTGACTGTGGGCTTAATTCAGTTCCTGACACATGGGCATCCAGTGCCACTTAAATACCTCGTGGTATCCTGTATGGCCTTCAGTTGGTGTTAGAAGAATACTCAAACCAGGTATTTCTTTTTCATAGCAATTTAAAAATCGTTAATAAAGGCAACAGACTTTATTATATGGCTTTGGTATATGGCTTTGCAGATACCTCCTAGACACCTGAAGGTTTTATTTAATTTCCAATCAAGCGTTCTCTTTTTTTTAAACTACATGCCCATACTTGTTTCTCCACTAATCTCAAGTCTGCCTTTTTCAAGATTTTCACTCACACTTGCTTGTTTTTCATAAACCCTCTTCTATTGCTCCATTACTGCCTTCAAGAGTGCTACCCTTGACCACAAATACTAAGCTCAAGCATTATCAATGTAAACAAGACTTCTTTATATGGTAAGATTTTTGGTTTTGTCTGTTTCTTCACTTTTTCTCCCCAAAAAGATCTTACTGGCTCATTTCCAGTCTGAGATCAACAACAACCCCTATATTTCTACACACAGAACCCTGGCATAACCTGGCATTCTCTATCCTTAATCTGTATAGGAATAATTAGTTGCACAGATACTGTATTTTGAACTTGTCCATACTGAATTTTATACATTTTTCAGACACATTTTGTTAATTTGGCAAGATAAATTTTAACTTCCATTCTATACTTCAACAGGCATTCAGCTCCTCCAGCATTCTTGCAGCTGACCCTGATTTCTGTCATTATTGACAGGGGTTTTCCCATGCTTATCATTGCCTCTCAGTAGTAACTATGGGAACAGATTTTTCCCTTTGCCTAAATTACACAAGATTATACAGCACAGTTTCTCTTGAAGGATAGGAGAAATAAGTAATCCAAAAGCTGTTTATGGCATGACTCTGAAGTCTTCTTTTAGTTTTATTCAATCAAAGCATACTAGGACTGAAATCTCTGAAATGTTCACTGAGATACTGTGCTCAAAGAACTAATATCTCCCCCTGAGACTTCAATAACCTCAAAGCCAAAAACATGCCTTACTTATTTTCCAAAAAAAATGTAGAAACTGGCCCTAATTACTGGGACTGTAAGAAACTCTTGAGAAGAAACTTGAAAAGTGTCTGCTGACTTTATGCAACCGATCTGCTGGCATGCTTTGGATTTAGATTTAAACATGTGGTTTTGAGAAACAAATGTGATGTTTCCCTGCATGGAAATACTTGTCATAAAATGTCATAACTAATCAAGCATTTTTATAATGTCCTGTATCAAAGCAATAGTAAATTCAGTATTGTGTCTTCATCAGTGAAAAAAATTAAATGTTTCAGAAAATGGTACAAGAAACATTCTGTTCTCTGTGACTCCCTAATGCCAAGCTGTTTTAAACCCTGAAGCATGAGACTTTTTTATTCCTTTCACTATTTTTTTGAAGAAAGAACCATTAATATTCTGAACATTTGGTCAGTCACAGAAAATGTGTTCCTGGTTTTTAGTCTCTCTTGTATTTGTCACATATCTCTTTAGATTTTTCATTTTCCGATTTTTACAAATCTTTCATCTCTACATTACTAAACCATGCATTTAGTGAAATATTTCACGCTGAAGTAAAAGGTGGCCTTGGGCTGTCATTAAAGGCACTCCACAAATAAGTTCTCTGTATTCTCACTGTTGACTAAAAGAGCTTTCCTACAAAAGCATATCCAGTCCTGTGGAGGCACGAGTAAGCCCTGGCTGCCAAAGGTGACACTAGCTGCAGGACAGAAGGATACAGGATTAGAGCAACTGATTCTCTACAGAAAAGAATATCTTCCATTCACAATGGTAAACAAGAACAGCAGCAGTTGGCAAACCCTCTCATACTAATTTCAATCCCAGCAATATTTACATTTTGTTCTGAAATACAACTTGTATTTCTGTGTACTTTGAAACAGATGCTGCGTCCAAAGAGTGGGTGAAGTGATGCTTACAAACATGATTGAGCTGTGCTTCATTTGTTCTAGTGTGCGGAGACAGATGGAACAGCACACTCCTGTGGTCTGAACAGCACTGAAAATCTGAAGGCCCCCAATAATGAGCCAAATAATGGCCCCACATGTGCTGATGGCTTTCTGTGTTGCTTTGGTTTTGCCACACATATTCCTATTTTGGTGTCTAAGACCAAATATGTAAATCAACCTTGCACTTTGTAATTCAAAGACATCTAGTACTGTGAATTACTACTAATTTTTATTCCATCTTCAAGGAAACAAGCAGGGATTTGATTTGAGAACCTTAACAATTACAACAAATGCAGTGGATGACTATGTATAAAGTACTATATATCCATCAGTGCAAGTCAAGTGATAAAATACATTACATTTGCTATATAACAACAAAACAAACATGCACTGAAAAGTTGCAGAGAGGTGTTTATAAAATTGGTGGCTTTTTGACCTAGCATGCCCAAACACATTTGTGTATGATCAGTTACCCTGTAGGCTGTATTTAAATCATGATTCAGAGGTGAATGACTTAATATTTATTTAGATCATGGATATCTAGGTGTCTATTTAAGTATCCTATACATACACAAAAAAGAAAAAAAACCAAGGAGACAAAGAATCACAAAATGGTTTGAGGTGGAAGGGACATTAAAGAATACATAGTTACAGCCCCACTGCCATAGGCAGAGATACCTTTGACTAGATGAGGTTACTCAAAGCCCCATCCAACCTGACCACTGTTACAGTAAAGAATTTCTTTCTCTATCCAATCTAAATACACTCTCTTTCAGCATGAAGCCATTTGCCCTTGTGCTATCACTACACATTTTTATTAAAAAGTCCCTCCCCTAGCTGTCTTGTTGACTCCATTAAATACTGGAAGGCTGCTAGAAGGTCCTCTTCTCCAGCTTAACCCCAACTCTCTCAGCCTGTATTGACAGGAGAGGTGCTCCAGCCCCCTGGTCATCTTTGTGGCCCTCCATGGACTTGTTCCAACAGGTCTATGTCCTTCTTGTGTTGGAGTCCCTGGAGCTGAATGCAGTACTGAATGCAGGTCTGTAATTTTCATGGGCTCCTACCTCCAGGCTTTGTCAATTAATTTCTTTATCCAAACATGCAACACAGGCTACATATCATGACTGGTAATTAAAGTTAATTATTATTAATAAAACAGTAATTTTCATGCACAAGAAAATGAAACACTAAATGGGCAAATGGCAATACTTGCCTGTGGCAAAGACAACATTCTTTGACACCAGTCTGTATTCCACGATAGAGAACTGAGGAAGTTCAATCCTCTCCACGCCAGTGACTGCGTTATCTCCACCTCTCCAGTAGAACTCTATGTCATCAGTTGTGTAGCCATCTGCAGGCAAAGCAAGAAAGTCAGAAATAACAGTGGTCTCAAACATAGCCTCAAACATGCAGCTTGTCATTTGAGACAACAAAAAGAATTGGAACAGCTGGAGAGCTGTATGGTATTTTGCCTGTGGGAAGGTCTCCCAAATCGCTACACCATAACAGTCTGACTGAGAATTTTAGGCAAAATACTCAGCTTTCTTTTTATTTTATCTTTTTTAATCACTTATATATTATTCACTAATGGTGATAGTGAGAAGAAAACATTATCCAAGATTTAGGATATCAAATACGTTTAGCACTGAAACCAAATATATATTTACACTGATAATCACCAGAAGAAGGTTAATTATTAACTTTATTATATAACAATATTAATTATAATATTAATTATTCAAGGAACACAGAGAAACATAACTGGGCCAGACCTTTTCCACTCACAGTAAACTGTGAGTTGTGTCATTTCCACTAGCTTCCACTAGTGGAGGACTAACTACAGCTGAATATGGAATATATACTAGTATTTTCTGTATATGGCCCACAATTTCCAGCCAGTAGCAGAAATGGACCAGGTACTTCTGAAGTGCAAATAGATATCTGAATATTGCAATCCTAGGACATGACTAGGTGAAAAGAGAATATTGTTCTTTTTGTAACAGAGCTTCAAATCATAAATGGGGTCAGTCTGAAAGCCCAGAGCAGATCCTGCACCAAGATGATCCATACATAACAAAGGATATTGAAAGAAAATTGTATCACAGTGTTTTCTCACTTGAAAATAAATCTGATAAAAATACAAATATTCATCCCTCATGTTGAAGATAAGCATCCAGTCACTACCTCTGCCAGGTCAGGCAGGAATACTAAATTACTTCTTTCTGTCCTAACCTTATTTTTCTGGGATGTATTAATCTATCTAGAAATAGATGACTCTTTACATCTTTTAATAATTCAAATAAACAGACAAAAAAAATCCAAATGGTGATAATTACAATTCAAATAGCGTTTATAGACACACGTGTAAATATTACACAGTTCTATAAAACAAAAACAAACAAACAAAAAAAACCAAACAAAAAAAACCAAGCTAGATCCAAACTAGATTTCACATGCATCTTCTTAGGTACATACAGCTTTCTATTTCCAGAGTACAGTTTTGTTCATCTAATGGGTATCTTCTCAAGTCCATCATACATGCTGCAGTGGTTGTGATTCTGAAACACAGGCACCAAAGAGTTTTACCATACAGCAAGTAATCCAGGTTTTGGGTGATGGGGTTATTTATCTTCCAAAGTGAAGACCCTCCGAAAAACAGCTTACAATAACTGAGAATCTGGTCTGTATTTTTACATTGATAAGCAGCCTAATAGAGCAGTAATTACACTGAATTTCAGTGGAACAACTCACTGTGAATTGCCCTTATGCAAGCAGCCCCTTTGGGGATCAATGGACCTATCCTCATATGCAAATATTACATGAACATTTGCCGAGGATAAAAGATACGACTTTATAACAGAAACCATGAAGTGAAAATAGTCTTCTACAAATGTCAAAATGATTACAGCTGCATGAATAACTGATTTCTTGGTTCTGTGACAGGTCTAGGGAAAAAAACCCTGAAACATTGAAAAAAAGTTTAAAGCCCAGCAAAATGCTTTGTTTTAAATATTACTTCCCTGGTTTTCAAATTCAAAGAAGATTTTGTTGTGAAGCTCTATACTGAATTTTAAGTTTTCTCCTCAAATAACAATATACTTTTGCTTCTCTGTCTATTTAACCCTTTAGCACCCTAAAGATGGTTTTGCAAAACATTTCACCATTGATGAATCAGCATTATTCTTCAACCTCTTGTATAGCAGGAGAGTCAACAAACATGTGCAACCAGAACAACTGTCTTAACAGCTTCACACAGCACTGTCAATTTATTTTGTAATTAATGGATTTATATATTTGTACTAACTTTAGACAGATATCACCATATGCTCATAATTAATCTGCAGCATATTTTGATGTTTTTCTGAATCACAGCCTTCACCAAGGGTATGTACATTATTATGCATCATTGTTTCTATAATGGCTTCATATAAATTTCACATTTAAATTATCTTCTGAATCTGACTAGCTCCATTCCTTACTGATCCTTTTTTGATATAAACAAGACATGGACCTTGCACACAGTTTATTCCTAAACAAACAATATTCTAGTGATAATTTATGCTAATAAATACAAGATGGGAAAATGCCTTAAATGTACCTCTAAAAGCTGGAACCCTCAATGTTAATGTTTTTTTCATGTCTTTTCTCTGAAGTTATTTCTTCTAACCATTAACCTTCGCAAATTACAGTCTTCAGTTAGGTGCCTTTCTTCACATCTTTCACAGTTAAAAAAACTTACGTTGTTATTGAATGTTCTATCCAAACTCAAAGAAAAGGAAAGAAAGAATGCTTGTCCTTAGTATACAGGATTATTTTAGATGAATAACCGCATAATATCTAACGAAAGGGATTAAGACCATTATTGCAATCTCACAGGACAACAGAGGCCACCCTTCTCTGACTGGGAAGGCATTTTTGCAAGAAAATACTGTAATTTCTTTGCACAGGGAGAGAAAATTGTATGAGCACAAAGACAATGAATGAGGAAGGAGAGGAAAAAACTCAAGGATCTATGACTCATCACATCTTCTAACTTGTGTTCCTACCAGTAGCCAGTGAGAAAGGCACACAGCTGATATTTGTCCTTTCCAGCCTTACATATAGCATGACCATGTCTTTGTCACTGCTGACTCCTCTGACTGTCCTCTGAAAACCCTTATGCTAGTAGTCCCACAGGATTTCAGGTACTAAGTATCATATCACAAGAGGATACTTAAGTCAGCATTCCTCCAAGCTGCATCTGGGAATTGCTGTGGTTCCTCTGTTAACACAAATTCCAGTGGGCTGGAGCAGTGTACAAACGGCAGTTCCTCAGCTGCTCTGCAGTTTAGGGAAACTTCTTCTCTGTGACCAACATCTGCTAATGTCCTTCTAGAAACTCAGGGTGCTAAGATACAGGGTTATTAACTATGGAGAGGATTAATCATCTGGGTTGTTTAGCCTGGAGAAAATAAGGATCCAGGGGGATCTTATTGGCTTTCCAATACCAAAAGATAGGCTACAAGAGAGCTGGAGTAAGACTTTTTAGAAGGACGTGTAGTGGTAGGACAAGGAGGAATGGCTTCAAACTGAAAGGTGGTAGATTTAGATCAGATTTTAGGATTAAAATTTGACTTTGAGGGTGGTGAGGCACTGGAACAAGATGCCCAGAGAAGTTATGGATTCTCAATCCCTGTAAATGTTGAAGGTAAGCCTTGACAGGGCTTTGAGCAACGTGATCTAACCAAAGGTGTCCCTGCCCATGGCAGGATGGTTTTTAAGGTCCTTCCCAACCCAAAGCTTTCTGTGATTCTTTGAATATCTCCTCAAGACAATGACTAAGAGCAGCTCTAGCTAAGCATATAAAACTAGGATTAGCATACGGTCTTAGAGGAGAAAACTTATTCTTCAGTCTGTGATTATTTATAAACAAGCAATGATCACCTTAACAAAGCCATACTGATTGTGCAATGAAAGGACCTTGCTCATGAGTCAAATAATAACTGTGTTCAAAGTAAAACAAGTAGGCATGCTTAGAAATTGTTGATATGAAGGTTCTCTCCCATGCTTTAGAAGATTCGCCTACACAAACCTAGGTCTCATGTGGGATCCTGCAGCAGAATACATATGAGCTAAGTTGATATGAAAGGGAACGTGCTAGCAGACCCTTAAATATTATGTTGTATACCCAGCTTTAAATGCCAGCCATACAGAACACAAATGATTAATTTTACAATATTGCAAAAAATTATACAGCGGGCAAACCTATATTTAACTTAATAATTGTGTTATGACTTTTAAGGAATGTATTTTTATTTTGGTCTATTCACATACTCTAGCGGTTTTGCGTCACAGGTTCCAGTCCCAGAAACTGCACATTCTTGCTCAAGAAATTTTTTACTTTTTTTACAGAAAAATAGATGTTTTTAATTTAATAAATATACACTAGAAAAGAAGATACAGCTAGAAATAGACAGAAACAAATTTACCTCATTTTTTCAAAATAAGTTTAGTACTCAGAGGTTGCTCCTGAATGAACATTCAAGCAACCGAATTTAACTTGCAAAAATGCACACCAAAAGCAAGAATGAACAGTGCAGGCTTGTGCATGCTCCCAAGAAGAGCAGGTTAACTCTTTATGGGATGGGGGTGCCTAACACAAGACAACAAGGTTTCAAGAACTCATCATCGTGGCAGTGACAGAGGAATGATTATGAACCAGACAAAGATGAAGCGAGACAGAGACACACATACAATTTGGGTGACAACAACACACAAAGAAAATGTTTTTAATTGTTTATAATTTCCTACTCTGGTTTCCTGTCCTCTGGATATAGATTCTCTTATCCTTCTGTGGTACTATATTCCTGGGCTCATTGTCTATGATTATACTTCTGTATTGTACAGGAACCCCATCTGTGATGAGGTGCTGCATACATAACTGAGAGAAGGATATTTTATGTTCCCAAAACTTTTACAGTATGAATCAGTCTAGGCAATATAGATACTTCATATGTGACTAGGTCACAGTCCTGACAGTTTACTTTCTTGATACAGAAATACATTAATCCAAAAAAAGAATAGAAGTAAGTGCGGTTGCCTTGTCTGACTGATCACAACTAACCTTTTCACCCTGCAAACATTCATCATGTTTCAGATACGGGTAATAATTACGTGAGTCCTTTCAAATAAAATAGGTATATTCCTCCACTCACTTTTAACATCTTACATTGTACTGCCTAAAAACAAGAGGTTTATGCATGAGAAACACACAAGCAGTCAGACTCTATTTTTGATCCTCAGACTATAAAGTACTTATTTCCTCCTTAGTCTCTTATGAAAAAAAAAGCTGTTTTATCATCATTTTCCTTGTAGATTGTTCTGAAGAAGGTAGAACAAATTAAGTGTGTCACCCAAAGAAAAAAATTCCCCAGAAATGGGCTGAACTTCAAAAAGCTACTGTTCCATTCCCCCACTATCACAGACTTCTGCTGCAGTAGCAAAGTGCTTTCTCTAAAGCAGAGAGGAACCTTGGATGACTGAAGGTCAAGTCTTTCAAAACTGTGATAAATCCTACATTGTTCAGAAGAGAACACACATCCAGTGTGGCCTTGGGATGGATCACTTTCAATTATATATGTGTTGAGGAACTGCTTTGCTCTGTGGATGTTCTGTAATTGGTTGCAACCCTCCAAAATTTCAACTATTATTCAGAGTGACCCTGTGCTTTGTGGCACATAAAACTCCAAGTTCTAGCCTCAACCCACACTGCAGCTTGAGCCCAATGCCACTGGGATGCTCTGAAGCCATAACAGAGGAAGTAGCATAGTGATGGAACAACAAAGCACACACAGGTCTTTAAATCAGCAGAGATGAGGCTCACATATTTTTTTCATTTTGATCACAGTGTTCTATATTTTACCACGATTTAATTTAAGACAGTCATTCTTCACTATGTAACTTAGCTGCTTCATGTCATAGATATCTCACCCTGAATATTACATTTCTTTTCAGAGAAAAGAAATGGGAAGAAGTGTGCTACACATGAACCATTGGTGAAAACCCTGCTAAGCAAATCCTATTACGTGGAATGCATCTGCATTTGCAGAAAGGGAAGCCAACTTATTCAAAGACACTACTCCATGGCAGATAATCCTCACCTGAATGTGTCCAAATGTTTTTAGAGTGTGACAGAAAGACTTCTACACATTACTAGGATCACAAGAATTCTAATCTGCTTTACTCTTTTATTATATTGCTTGGGGGGGGTATTTATTGACATGAAGGAAACAAATATATCTCAGATAATTTTTTCTTACATTTAACCATTTGTGGAAAGAATCCTAAACCTGTAGTGTTCCATACTGAGTCAATACCTTGCAAAACAAAAGCCTCATTTTGCTAAAAACCGGTTAATTACAGAGAAAACATTCTAAACTTCTTTGAAGTTTCATATTACGCTGAATCTATCTCTATTTTGTCTAGAAAGATTCATTCAGTTCTCCATACATGACATGTAATAGGAGTTAAAAAGGTGAGGGCCAAGATCCAAGTCAAGTAAAAAGTTCAACCACTGATAAAAAAAGAGAAGCAGGTAAAATATTGCTACTGGATATATAATCCATCTCCACCACTTTTATGCTCTCATTCATTTTTATATTAGGGACTTTTTATCTTTCACTACCTATGTGCACCAATCTTGAGTATTTTCTCAGCTTAAATATACAAGAAACTTCCACCTGTGGAAATGGAATTTTCACTGGCAAAGACTTCTTTTGCTGGCTTAAACCACTGGAGCAAGTGAACTAACCCGTTCAAAGAAAGTACTATTTTGATACTACTGGGTTTTCTATAAGGATTTTTGCTGGTGTAGTTAAGTTTGTTAAGAGAAGGATACTCCAGCATTTCTAACCATAAAAGCTATGGCAGAAAAGGAAGAAAACACAAGTTAAACATAAAATAGGTAGAAAGAGAATTTAAGGTCACTTTATACCTCTGGTTTGAAATGTAACAATTACAGTGCTGATTCCTGCTTGAAGAAATCACTGAAAGTACCAGGTCATGATCTTAGCTGTGGCTGACTCCCTCCCCCCAACCAGGGCTACTTCTGGCTTTTTTTTTTTTATAGACTATGAACACATCAGGAGACAACATAAGCACCCATATTCAATTTTACCGCCTATACTTTGGACAGGATTTTCAGGTTTACAATTAATATGTGCCTTTCTGCTTCCTATAGCCAGCGGGCTTTCCAGATATGGTGACTGTACAGAAACAGATAAAACCTGACTGAAGTCGCTTCTGGCAAAATTAAGAAACATCGAGTGTGTCATTTGTTTTCTACTGGCATCTCTTAGAGTTACAGGGAAGGTTACATAATAAACTAACCAATGTTTGTAATAACCTTGTACCAGGAAGCAAACATCAACAACACATAAGAGCAGCGATGAAATCTTCATCATGGAAGCACAGACCTGAGGCCGTAAAGCACCGTTCCGTCCGGGTGAAGGCGAATCATTCGATTCTTCACAGTAACGCCATGCACAAATGATTTCTTGTCATTTAAGAAGTAAGTGTCAGGCACCCAAAGCTGATCTGCCACTCGGTTATCAAGCGTGAGGTTCAGAGGTATGCCAGCATAAGCCAGCCTCTTATCTCTCCAGTACTGTTGAAAATACATAGTCAAAGTGTAATCCTGGTGAGGAAAAAAAAAAGAGAAGTACAACAGTCAACCATACTTTGTATAACTAGGAGAATAATTTCCTTGTTGTTAGCTTATTCTGCTGTTGATTAAATTTAAATTTAATATTTTTAAATGTTTAATAAAAATTCAATTTTTGTAGCACTTAACAAATTTTTTCACGTATCACTCTAGACTAAGGGGGCATTTCAACTCTTACCAAACTCAGAAGGTATCAGTATCTTTTGTCCTGCTCCTGCTTTTCTTTCATGTAGCTCCTCTGACAACTGCCCAAAATTATCATATTTGTGGAATGACAAATGACATAATGGGTAAATACTGCCATCTTCCCCATTTTTAAAAACGATAGATAAATGGAAAAAACATTTAAAGTATTTTGAAGCAGGATGCAAATTTCTGTCTGAAAAAAAGCTGAGAATATGTTCATTATACATATACCATTGTGTGAGACTGCATTTTGCAGTAACACATGTATTTTCTCATCAACAGGCTACACTGGTACTTTGAATAAGAGTAAATTGTATTAAAGTCTCACTAGAATCAATGCTTGGTTTTCATAATTTTGTCAGTTTTAAGGTTTATGGTGTCTACTATGAGCTATGATCACTAATGTAAAAGCCTAAACATGGATACAGAAGTTTAAAACAATCATTTTAAAATTCTTTATTTCATTTCAGAATTTGCTAACCTGACTTCTTCATGTCATAATAAGGCTATATTGAAATGCTTTGAAAGCCTTAGATGGCAGGTGCCATTCATTACCTTCATGGTGTTATAAAACATTTTAAAAAAAAGTCTGGGAACATTTTAAAGTTATGTACCAGCAAAACTGAAAAAATAAATCACATGAAAAAAATGAAACTTAAGTACAAGCCATTAAAACTCTGATTTTCAAATTACAGAAGCACTCTAAACAATAAAACTCTTAATGAGATTCCTCACAAAATACTGAGAAATTTATGTGATCTCCAAACACATTTAAATATTTAGCAGCAGGTGTGCAAGCCACAGGATACCTGTATTTGCATCTGTTTCTACAAGCTGGTGATGCAAAACCCCTCAGGCTTGCTGCTTGTCTGGGAAAAGGATGCTCGAGTTTTCTAAGCACGGCTGTTGGGATTGGTCCATTCTTGTAAAGGGTTTCATGTGGAGACAATCCAACTCCAGGCACTGCTCCTGCTCTGTTTCCCTCAAGCCCTATGGTCTTTCCTTGAAATCATATGAAACTTGAGCCTGCCTTTCACACTTAGTGCCTTTGCATTTTTGATTCAGTGATTCATTCTCTTTAATGAGGGATCTGCTATGGTTTAAAGAAATCAAATTTAATTGCTTAGAAAAATAAATCATTATAGATATCAAGGAAAAGCTGTTCCCATTTTAAGAAACTAATAGGAGATCTTTGAAAACAAAAGGGCCCAGTGATGGGAGAAAGGAGCCCACGTGGAATTGCCTAGAAGGAATCTCATTCCTCAAACCTCAAATCTGACATGACTGCTCAAGAGAATGAGCTCTAACCTTTTTGTCAGCAGCTTTCTTCAGTGGGACTAATGGTCCCTGCTCAGCAGTGAATGAGGTGCACGAGACACTGGGTGCACCTGCCTCACTCCCATCATCATGTCATGAAGGCCACCTCTCTCCTCATGCTCTCTGCAATCAGTTTTCTAACACTGATGCATTAAAACAAATATCCTCTACCAGCTCTGTTTTGCTCTGCTTAATTAAAGCTTGTTTCTATTAACATTCAAAACGTGACGGCTCCTAGAATGGTTTGCACAGCAATGTCAAGAAATTTGGCATTATAAAACTTGTGGACACAAGAACAGCACACAAAAAGCTCACTATGTGTAAATGCACAGTATAGGCACAAAATAATGCTAAAGAATGAAATAAAGAAAAGGGGTGGCACTGCATGGCATTGAAAGAAGTGAGCTGGCCAGCACTGAAATATAAGAGAAGCAGTACAGCTGGGAAAAAAAAAAAAAAAAGTTTTAGGCTAGCTTTATTTTTCCTTTGGTTTGAGATAAAATATATGTTAACATCTAATGAATGGAGTAATTAATTAGCTAAATAAAAAATATGTAACAATAAAACCATTAATAATCTGGAATTTTATTTTAAAATAACATTTGCTGTGTCAGGGAACAACTTTACAAGTTACATGCAGAAATACAACAACCATCAAACATCCAAAACTTACTGTGGCTTGAATGAAGAAAGGACTTCCAAACCAAATTCTCTAAAGTACAAATTTCACTAGCACTTTCTCTATTAACCCTGCTTACTTCTTATAGCATCTTAATTTTAAATTTAAAAAAAACCCTCAAAACTCAATGTCTATTAATGTATATATTTGCATTTTGTACATTTGGGGTCTGCCAGCTGCACCTGCTCTGAAGACAATGACAGAAAGAATTAATATGAACCATGCTTGGCCACCATCACACTTTTTCCAGCTCCCTCAAAAAACAGGAGCAGCAAGCTTGCATAAGAACTGCACTGAAACTGCCTGGCCGTGCAGGGAGCGATGAATGACCAGGAAAGGTCAGCCCATTAGGGTGGCTCCACCCAAGTCACTCACTACCTGCAGAAACCATACTGTTTTAAACCTGTATGAATATCAGCTCTCATTCTTTCATTAACTAATTTTCAAGACTTCATATATAGAAAGAAGGTTGTTCTCTAGTCTAGACCCCAGAGGAAAATGCAAAAATGGTTTGAGTGCAGACTGGGAAACATGAACTAGATATTGCAGGTAAATGAGAAAATGAACTTTTATCACTCAGTAAGTAGTCTACAAAGTTTATTAAGGGCCACCTCCCTCCAGGGAGCTTATGATGATTAGTTCTGATACAGAAGTCAAGGGGGTAGGTGTCTAAAGCCAGAAGAGATTCATCCCACTACAGCTACTGCATTAGGGTGCTATCTTATGTCAAAGATGACACAGGGCTGCCAGCTTTAGGAACTTCTAACTAGTGCAAAGAACACTGAACAATTTTCTCAGCAGCAAAGACCTCTATAAAGCATATTTTATTCCCCCAAACAATACAATGAAACATTCAACATTTACCTCTCCAGATCATCACAGTAATAACACACTTCAGGTCAAGCATGGTACTAAAATCACTCAAAGCCCTAACAGGCAACAAGCACAGTGCTTCTCAAGTACTGGTGAAATGTCCTCCAAACGGAAAAGCTCGACTGCATAGGCAACATGATCTTTCTTCTGTGCATTTAAAGACCCTGAAACATACTACAAGGATAAAGGACAGTGTCGGGTATCCTTTAATTTCTAGCATGGTAACAATGCCACTAATGTAAGGAAAGGCACACAAAAGGGCGTGATGGCTGTTCTTTCAATCTAGTTTTCCTGGTCAAGGTGAGTGGAAAACAGAATTAAAAAACCTCAAATAGTAGGTAGTACTTTGGATATTATCAAGGTAAGACATTTAGATACAACAATAAACAGGCTGATATCACAAATAATGTATAATACATCTGTGATCTTCATGTGTGTTGCTTGTGATTTCAATACATCTTAAGCAAGGATTATAGACTAACAAATTCTATATGTGCTAACCATGTACAAAGAAATTCTTAAGCATTTTCTACATTATATTTGTCTCTCTTGGACTGAGCATATCATGCAGGAAACACAGCTAACCCACTCCTAAAAAGCCACTTCAGACAGATAATGTACAGTTCCTAATGCACTGACTATAAGACCATTGAATGAAAAATACTAATGTGCTGTAATAGTAAAGGAAACAATTACTTGTTTTCTATTACATGGCTTATTATCTCTACGTTTTTTTCCACTCAGTAATAGTGAAAGAAAAATTCTAAAATATAGTTTGCTTATCAAAATAAAATTAACATAATTATAGCAGCAATCGCACTCTAAATTTGACTATCACTGTTTGCTGTCTTACTATATTATGTATCAGGGATGTTACAAGTTATCTATTAGCTGTAAAAATGTTCCTTCAAAATGACTGCTAGATAAACACTGCAATTAATAATTAAGATGCAATACTGTTAATGTGGCAATTAAGCAAAATTAATTATGCATGCAAAATGAAAGAATATGTTGAAAATTACTGGAAATACTGGAAAAAAATATGCAAAAAAGGAGTACTATTTCACTGCTTGGGAAGATAGGCTTGTGTCTACCTGAAATGCAGTTTCCTGATTTAAATTTGCATTTTGATGTAAATTCACATCCTTGTTTTCTTGACCAAAAGACAAATGTGATTACCATCAGTTTCTGGATTATTTAATTTTGTTGAGTTAATAAAGTAAGTACTCATTCAGTGGATAAAAAGATTTATTGAAAATCCATTCCTTAGTCTCTTTAATAACTTCAAAGTCTCTTCTCTCACCTTCTACGCTATTTCAAAAATTAGATATGGCTCCTGTAGTAAAAAGAGCTATTTCTGCACCATTGATGACTACATTATATTCTTCCCAATAAGTGCAAAGTAAGTTGCAAAGCCAAGCTCATGAAACCTATGCTTTGACAACATATCTGTAAATCTATCACCCTACCATATGCAGAAGACACAAACAGATTAATGCATACATTCATTCACACAGCTAAATATGAGTTAAATAAAGACACATTCAAAAAGGTTAACCATAAGAAATCAGAATTTATCAGCAATGTTATTCAATTGTGTGAGATGATCACGTAAACATTTTTCTCAGCATTCAAAATTTTCTAATAGCTGCAGCAGCTTTCATATTAAAGAAAAAAAATGTTAAAGACATATGATTCTAAACTCATAGAATCATTTATGCTGGAAAAGACCTCTAAGATCATTGAGTCCAACCATTAACCAATATGTTCAGCACCAAACTTTATCCCCAGATTTACAGGCCATTTACAGGCCTTTTGAACACTTCCAGGAATGGAGGCAATTCCACCACTTCCCTGGGCTGCCTGTTCTAATGCCTGAAACCTGTATTTTTGCATTAGGTTTTACCTGTTGACATTTTGGGTTGTCCAAGGTCTAAACAACACAGTTTCTTACTTAATTGCCAGAAAATTAAGAAAGCCACCAAGGTGTATTGTTCTGTAAATCTTTTACAGGAAAACTGCCTGAGCAGAATGTCTCTGGCAATAGATGTAGTTCCTGGGAAGCCTGAGCGAAGGAGACCTGAGCATGCAGACAGACACACACACATCCAGTCTAGTCCACCAAAGTATCTTCTTCTAACGTTTCTTGGCCTACCCATTGTTACAGTAAAGGTTCATCTTACACATAAGATCCTGGCTCAGGCTTTTCTCTGACACTATGCAAAACCTCTACAGTACTGATAGGTTGAAAACACATTTTCCTGAGCATGTGGCTACGATACTGTACCATTACGAAAATGCCAAAGCAGCTCAGTCACACTGATGTCAGTGTGACCCTCCATACATCATATTGTCTTGGTATCTTTTGTACAAAATTGCCATTACCATTTTCCTCTTCTACTGAAACACAAAAGGTTGATGTTATAAACAGGAATTATTTAGCCTCCAAGAGTCCACCTGATTCTACAAAACAATTTTCCAAATAAATGTGTTATTGCATGGGTCTTTCCTTCCCCTCATACCCTTTGGCACAAAAGCTTCCACCTCCACAGATACCCCAGTGCCTTCTCCAAAGAGCCTTCACCCTCATCGAGCATCCTTGGGTGCTCTGAGGAGGGTTGCCATACCAACCAGCACTTGGCTTTCTGCAGGCAAAGAGAGCACAGTTGACATAGCAACCAGCCAAAGCAGCTTCTCTGCTGCTTTTTGGGCACAGGTGGTGGTCACTGCCGTGGAATTGAAGCTTCTCAGCAGGAATGAAGGGAGTAACCAGGCACCCTCAGGGGTACTGCCCCATAGCACCTTCCGGCCATGGCCAGTGGAGCTCACTCTTCAAAATCTGGGTATTGGCTCTTCTCTCTCTGTTCCTCTGCCCACCCCAAACTGATGGGGATGCTTTCCTGCTCTTGGGGTGTTCTCTCATCTCAACATCAGAGGACACCAGCTGACTAGAAAGTAATTGCTTGGGGTGAGCTTGGGAAGGTGAATGTAGAGAAAAAAACAAGTTCCTGCAAATATTTAAGTTCAGGGACATAAGGCAATAGGAAAACTGCCCTGACAGATGAGGGTAGGGGGAGAATACTTAAATATACCTTTTCTGATTCAGAGTATCACAGGTATTACCACACCACAGGCTTCTTAGTAACCAGGAATTTCTGTTCCCAAAGGACTGATCAAAGGAAAACTAACACACACCTTTATATATCATGGGTATAACTCTCTGACCCAGAGCAGAATGCTAGCAAAAAAAAAACAGTATGGTCTTACACTACATCCCTGAAGAGTTATCCAAAGAATTTGTGATAAATTACAGTGAAAATCCACTTGCTGATGGACAGAACAAGAAATTCAGTATCTGATAGGTTCCTCCTTACAAAGGCGAATAGAAATGTCAGATGTATAGATTCTGTTCTTGAAAACTCTAAAAGAGATCAAGTGATAAAAAATACCATCAAATATCCTTAAAAAAAAAAAAGACATACAAAAGAAAAATAATGCTAAGCTAAGTGATTCACTTAACTTGTTTCAAGAAGCACATTTTAGAGCCAACAAGGCCTTAAGGAAACAGGTACATATAATTGCACTAATTGAAATCCTGCTACCAACATACAGGAAAGAAAAAATCAACTTCTATCAGCTGTCAGCTGGTTCCCACGATTGAGGCAGCTGACCTTAGAGAGATGGGAACTGACAACTAATAGATTGTGCCTCCTACACAGTAACACGATGTGCCACCAGTGTGTTGGAGAAATGAGCTATGCCCTACAATCTTAAAGCTGTAGGTTTATTTTTTTTCAGTTTGGAGATACGAAAAGACGTTAAAAATTTGGGGTATACCAGGTACCCATTTTAGAGAATGAGGAACTTCTTACACTTCTACTTCATTCTTTCCATAAATATGTAATCTTATATATTTCCCTTGCGTTTCTTAAATTATCAATAAAAATCTGGAAGGAAAAAAAAAAATCCAAACTCTGAGAAAGCCCTGTATGTTGATATTATTTGTCGTATTTATCCAAGCCTTCCAACTTCTTAGACTATTGAATGCATGAACTCTTTTAGTGTCTGCAAGGTGTACCAGCACAGACTCTAAAGTTGGGCATAGACATGTGTTTTAAATACTGTGACCATAAATACATAGCTCCATGCCCCTCTTATTTGCTGTGATTAAAGATGAAAAACATTCAAAGAAGTTTTCTGTAAATGGTATTTCACACTGAAAAGTCTACAGATTTTTTGCCACCACAGAATTGTAAAAATTACTTCTGTAAAGACACCGTAGAACTTTTTTATAATCACTCCAGAGTCCACAAAAAAAAAATAAATATATATATATATATATATATATATTTAGGAACAGAAGCTGAGGAATATACGCACTTGAATGAAAATGAAAATATGTATCTGTTCACATCCACACTTTTTGGTAAAAAAAAAAAAGGAGCATTTACTCCTCTGCGGGAAGAATTTCTTTAATTTTCTTATCTCCCAGCCTATCCATTTGCTGACTCTGGGAGCCAGCCAATCTCACTGGCACTGGAGCAGCAAGGCTGACACCCAAAGATCTACTTGCTGTCTGTGATTATCCGAAACAGCAGATATTCTGTTCGACAGACACAGCGAACAAAATACCCTTTGAGAAAGAGAGCAAGAACACATTAGCCATCAAATGCTTTAGCTATGCTAAACTTGAAACACAATCTGTGTATTTTCAGTAGCAGGCCTGGAGGGCATCCCCATACCCTGCCAGAGCCGAGGGCCCAGGACTCCAGGTCAGCCCCTGCTCCATCGGCTCCTGCCCCACCAACGCCCCAGCAGGACTGGCCTCCAGCTTCCACAGCCCTGCCCCAGCCAGCCCTGGCCTAACCAAGCTCAGCCCCAGAGTGGTCCCCAGCCCCAGGGAGGTGCCTGCTCCCAGGGCTGGAGCTGTCCTGGTGCCCTCAGCTGCCCTGCTCTGGGATGGGCCCTTGCTGCCTGCTGCCTCTCTGCCTTTCACGAGGATCCCCTGCCACTACAGACAACCTGGCCCCTGTGGCTCTTTATATGTAAGAGGGTATTTCATTTGTACCAGGCTTTTATCTGTGCTTTTGTCTGCTCATTTCAGAGTAAGGGAGTGAACTGGAAGAGATTTATTCACAGTGGCTGAGGATTGCAAAGGTGATGCCTGAACTATCCTCTGCTGCCTCCTCCCTTCCCTCCAGATGTGTCACTCACACTGCCAGCTTCTCTCACATCTTCCTTTCACTCCATCAGTAATGCTAAGTCCAACTCTAAATCTTGCAGTAACAAAATTAGGATGCATGCTAAGTCAAGAGGAAAACATGCATTTACTAACAACTCATTACTATGGGTAGGATAAACTCACCTCGTGACACGGCAATGCTCATGAAACTCAGCAAAGCACAAAATAAATAAATGGACAAAATCCCCCAAATGCTGCACCCAAGAGGAAATATTGCTAGCATACATGATATTTAACATCCACGCTAACTTCTTGCTGCACAAAGACCTGTGGAAGAAGTACAAGAGAGCGTGTCCTGACAATGTCCTTTAAAGATCAAGCTGTGAGTGATTTTATAAAGAAATATCCTGTTGAAGGAGAGTCTCCTCTCTTGCACGGGGTCTGAAAATTCTGCAAAGATCTGCTATTAACTTTTGGAAGGGAATCACAATGTGCAGTTGCAAAAAGAAAAAGGAGGAGAGTTTCAAACTACAATGCTGTCTAACTCCTTAAGCCATGACCAGAATGGTCTATAAAGGCAGGCATGTCCAGAGGTCTGTGTCTACTTAGGATATTTAGAGCAAAACTGATCCTGTAGGGGATATTTCTCCTTTGTGTGAGCCTCATGAAGTCCAATAAGGCCAAGTGCAAGGTCCTGTACCTGCAACAGGGCAAACCCAAGTGCAAATACAAGCAGGATGGAGAACGGATTGAGAGCAGCCCTGCGGAGGACTGGGGGATGCTAGTGGCTGGGAAGTGGGACATGATCCAGCCATGTGCACTCACAGCAAAATTCCTCATATACATCTGTGCTAGATGGATGAACTGATTGCAAAGGCACACCTCAAATTCAGAAGCACAGGCAGAGACAAGTTACTTAAAGAAACTGAGTTGTCTTCCCACAGGTACAGCCTATAACCACTGCTCAATTACTTACCTAATTAATCTACTACTGTCAAATATCTCAGAAGCAGGAAGTGCATTTATAAGGCAAGAAATCATTTTCCCCACGAGGCCTTTGGGTGGACAAAATGTGTCTGTGTAAACCAGCATGAGCAAGGCACATTATATACATTTACTTTCAAATAGAGATTAGTATTCTGCAGAGTTGCTCAGTTAGGATGATCAGGTGACCTCCCAAATATGAAAATTATATCCTTGACCATCTATATACCTCTGCTCTTCTTGCAGCAGTGCATTTCATGCTGGCTTCAGACAGTGGTGTATGAATGGAGGGTTTAGACTCATCAGGAACTGGAAAAACTTTGTACAAAGTCTTTACAGCAAAAATGGGATTCAGATAAAGCTGCTGTAAGTGAAAAAACAGGAAGGTCACCAAAGAAGGAGACTGAATTAAAGACTAGAGGAAACCTAAACAGGTGCAGAAGAAAACCTGGCTTGGGGATATATCACAGAGGGGTGAAATTATAAAAATATTTATATCCTGTAGAAGAAACATAGGACAGAAGTTCATAAAACTCACGTAGGAGTTAAGCTCATTCTGTGCCCAAAAATACTATTTAAACATAGCATAGAAAAAATAGCAACCAGATCAAATACATATATGCTACTATTGAAATGCTACAAGTTTTAAATTAGATAAAGGAATGAGGACACTTAGTTTTAAGGGAGAATATTGACCTACCAGGAGCTTCAGAGACTTGATGGAAGGAAAGGCAGTCAGTGGAAACTACAAACTACAGAGGCAAGGAGAAAAGGATGAAATGTATGTTAAAGAATGCTTTACATCAGATAATCATTCTGAATGTTGCATATTATGGATTAAGACACCAGGACTACAGAAGCACAAGAAAAAGCTGTCACTCCCTAATCAGGATGACAGTGGTGTGAGTGAGGTACCAAGAGAGATTTAAAAGACAACAAGAAAACAAATTAATAATCAGAAACTTCAATCACCCCCACATAGACTGGGTAAATGTCAGGTTGGGGTGTGATGCAGAGACTAAATGACACCACAAATGACTGATTTACGGAGGAGCTTTTGCTAAAAGCTGAAACAAGCCAAGATACCCCCGACTGGGTTCTGAGCAATGTGCAAGTCATGGGGCAAAATGCTGTGACAGAAACACTGCTCAATAACCCTGATGGAGGTGGGAAATGATTTTTTAAAACTGAGAAAATACTAAATTATTATTTATTATTTAATAATAAAAATAGTATTTGATTTAAAAAAATAAAATATTAGGCTGCTTGCTTCAAAGTTGGAGAAAAGATTGTTTATAGTCATCATAATGTGAACTTCTAAATATCGAAAGCAACTGTTGAGTAGCAAACAAACAAACCCCAGAATGTTTACTTTATTACAACTAAAAAGATGTACTTCAAAAATAAGAAGTCACATCCAAAGAGGAAGAAAATAGCTAAGAAGATATACATAAAAAGCAAAATAAAAAAGCAAGACAAAACTGCCTAAGTATTGATTTTTTAAAGGCATAAAGACTTACTAAATCATCAAATGATATTAAAAGAAAGCCCTGTCAAGCAAGAATGTTTTACATTTACATTGTTAATCACCAGGTATAAGACAAGAAACAGAGACCAGTAGTTTTTGCAACATTGAGAGTGTCCTGGTTTAGATCATCTGCAGACCTGAATGAGGATTTGTGCAGGTCTCCATCATCCTCATAGACATGAAGGCAGGAGATGAACACTGAGGTACCTAGATGTGCTACAACATTTCTTTGAATAATAAAAATGAGAGGTGTGACTGTGAGGAGGTGCAGAAGGACAGCAGCATTCTGTATGCCTGAGTGATAAAGTAGGAAAAAAAACTCCGTGCTGATGCAAAGTAATGCACATGGGGAAGAAACAAGAAACAGTCCTAACTATGGACTAATAGTAGTTTCTGAGCTAACTATGGTCTCTCAGGAAAAAAAAATAAAATTGTGGTATTAACCAGAATTTTTATGAATAAATCAGTTCAGTATCCTGTAAAGTCAAAATAAGCAAACATTAAGACTATCTGGGAAAAAGGTAGAAAGGCCAGTTTGAATGGAGCTCTGATCTAGTGAGTGGCATCCCTGCATATGGGGGCAGGGCTGGAACCAGGTGATCTTTACAGCCCCTTCCAACCCAACCATTCTATGGTTCCTGAGAGTGTTGAAGAAAAAAGGAAAACTCACTGCACTGCATAATTTAGTCGACTTACACACTGAATACTGAGTACAGTTCAGGTGCCTGTCCCCACCAGGGCATAGCATAACAAGGTACAAGGAACTGCAGTAAGGAGAACGAGAGGCAAAAAACTCCATATAAAACCAGACTAACCACACAAGGATTTTTCTGCCTACAAAAGAAGCAACTAAGTGATAAATTGAAGATATTTGTAATAATGTTGTGGAGGAGGCCAACAGCTATTTATTCCTCCTCACTTGTAAGAAACAGAGACCAGCTGAAATTACCGGATGTTGGGCTATGAACAAATGAAAGGATACTCTATTTTCACATATATGTATATGTATATGTATATTTATGTACATGTTTAAACCAGGTGGTTCTTACCCACTGCCTGACACCAAAAACAAGCAGATGTCTCAGGAAGCCCCTGAGCAGTTTTATAGTTTGATGCTGGAAGAATATCAGAGAAATAACATAACTTAGTCTCAACCTACTTTTATACTATGCTAGAGCATTCATCATTGCCCACAGCAGGAAACTGAATACCAAGAAAGGCAGATTTCAGGTCTAACTTCATAAAGCCATTCTCGTGTCTTTATCTTCTTGGAGCATGCTATGAAGTCATTTAGGACTCTGCAGTGCTGCTCAGGAGCTGATGTGACTGTCCTGTGGTGTTAATAAGCATTGCTGTCAGGGCTGACAACTTATCTTTCCCAGGGGGAAGGAAGTAGAAGCGTAACCTGAAACACACAATTCATTTTGGATTCAATTGCATATGAAGATGATTTTGAACATGAGATTTTTGCAAATAGCACAAATATGTCAATGTAGAATATTTTACTGCCTGTCAGAGTTCAGAAATTATTTTAGAGTCACTTCTTCAAAGATTTTGAGTGATACTCACGTTCACTTTAATTTGTCTAGCATCTGCTCCTGGCAAATGTAAGCAGATGTGTCTAATTATTACCTTTTGATACTTGTATATACATAGCATGAGTAAGATGATGAAGAAAACAGACTTTTATGAAGAGGAGGCAAAATGCCTTTGAAGCCAATGACATGGCAATGAATCAGATAGCTAAAATACGTGTTTTATAGTTGTGAAGTTGGCAAATAAACACAAGCAATACATAATGTCAAATGAAAACATTGCTTGAAGATGATAGATATATATGTAAATTTGAATTTTGTTGGAGCTTGACATCAGAACTGCATTTTTTCCAATTTAAGCTCACAAAATCATAGAATAACCTCGCAGAAGGGATCTAGAATAATCAAAATCCAACTCCTGATGAGCTGATCAATAGGGGTAATATCCTTGACTTTATTTCTCAACCGTAACACCATTCACATTTTATTTGAGTGGGTTTTGCTGATTGAAAGATTTTTAAATTGGTTAAAACATCAGTTAAAATGGTGCTTTTTAACACAGCACAACAATTACAGGCAGAAGTTTAACTGTAAACCTGTAGAACCTCTAACCCCACAACTGCTTGCGCAGCTTCTCCACCTATATATATATCTATCGTCTATATATAGACTATAGTCTATATATATATATCTATATATATCTGTAGTCTTGGATTTTGGATCACTTGTTGACGGAGCAGCTCCTGGACTTGCTGCTGTGTCCAGGGACAAATTTCTGCCCCCCAGCTGCTCGCTGCCTCACAAGCCTGCAGGCAGGCAGTGCTGCTCGCTGCTGTGCAAGGGCGCAGATGCCAGCTTTACGTCCGTGTTTCTGGCAGACCACTGTCTGCCCAGCCCCTGGTGAGGCTGCTGCTCTCCATGGCAGCATGCTAGAGAGCCTCTGGAATCCTTGGGGTTATAAAACCTACGTCAGAAAGGGAGTGTGGTGGGTTTCTAGGGTGATACCATCAGGAAAACCTGAAATCTGACAACTGTTGTCAGACCAATGTAATCTCAAATCAAGAGGTCATGCTACTCACACCAAATGCAAAGTTGGTTATGTTATCTCATACACACAGATCATGCCAGTACAGGAGGAAATATTTCACTTTAAAAATCTATTAAAACCACAGAAATATTCTTTTAGCAGTTTAAATTTTAGGAATGTTTATTTCACCTGTTTTTTTCCACAGTATGCAGACAAAATGACTCTGCTTATGACCAAGTATCAAACTTTGTACATGGTACAAAACTTGTAAATAGTTCAAATTCTGCTAGATGAAAAAGATGTACCTAAAACCATATCTCATGACAATATAGATCACTGGAGAAGCTAAACATAATTGTTCCTCCACCTTAGTGTATCATATTCAAATTTGACTCTGCTTCTATTTATGCCAACTAATAATTTTTCTCCACTATTGGCTACTTTCTGTGACAGCTCCTATAGTGTTTATCTTTTTCTAATTAGATTTGCAATTATCAGGTACAAGCAGAAACAGAATTACCAAATTACTAATCGTATAAAACAAGGACATAAAGTAGCCCGTATCTCTGTCAGAAACTAAATGTAAATCTATGTGTGATATAACCGGGTTTTACATTATCTCTTTCATGCTTGTCCAGGTTCATCTCACAAAGAATTCATTCCTATATGACCAGCTGTTCTACATGGTCCCAAATCCAGCAGCTCACCTTCAGAGAAGAAGCTGCTGGATGCTGAATACATTAAAACATCTGATGCTATAATGGGAAAAGAGATCTCAGAAATTTGGCTGTAATGACAGAAATGGATGCATTTGGAAAACAGGGTTGATTGATTATCTTTGACAACTAACTATAACAAATGTGTTTACACTAAAAAAAGAACTGACTTTCTTTGAACTCGGACTCTGTTCCCCAGCTAAGTGATTTATTCTACGCTTAGAAAAAGGCCTTTGAGTTATTGATATATGCATTATTACTACAATAGCATGACATGGTTGACATATTGCAAATGGACTCATAAAGTGGGTCCTTGCTTATATAATGACTAAATACAAATATAAAGAATTTATCATTCCTATCAGGAGCACAGATTATACATGCATTTGTACGTGCATTTGTACATGCAGCCATGCAGTCTCTAAATCCTGGTTCCATGTTACTGTATATGAGAGAGACATGCAGTGTCGTTCTGTCACATTAACTCATCTTTTTAGTAACATGGCTCTCCTACCTAGGCTTTAAAAAGGTTCTGGGTTATAGTCAACATTTCAAAAAAACTAATTTGTGATCATTCACAAGTCACCTGAAATACATGAAGAGTTGAAGCTATTGTTTCAAAACCTGTACCTGTGGCTATGAATTCTAGAAGGCTAATTTAATTAGAAATTATTTTTAAAATATCACTAGGCAATATTGCTTTTTTGGAGAAGAAGTATTTATTTTACATACCTCAAATTTTCAAAATCGATTGGCATTTCTTTGCAGGAATAGTCTTCAAAAGTCTACAAAATGCAATGTCATTTGGGTGTTTCCATTAAAGACAATGACAAATTATACTGAAAACTGTGGAAAATGAACCCCTGCCTTTCATAAGACTAGAATTTCTTTAACTGTCATAGTTTGGGGTACACTTCAGTTACTCTACTAAGTTAAGCTCTCCTTTCAGTCAAATGGAATTAAATGATTTGAAATTGGGGAACACAGAAGGGGAAAATTGTGTGCCCAGTGACTGAAAACAACAAGAATAGCTGATCAGTCAGCAGAAATCATACATGATGCAGCTGGGTGTTTTGGGCAGTTACAAGAGCACTAGGAGTTATCAGTGAAATGTGTATATGAAAGATGCTACTGTAATCCTAGAATGCAGCAGGAAATGGAAGTCAAAGTGCCACTGCACAAGGTACCAGTTCAAATTTCCTCTAAACTATGCTGAAAAGTTCTGGTCACTTTTCTTCAAAAACTTCAGCTGGGAAAAGTGCAGAGGAAGGGCTAATGAAAGCCCAAGGGAAGAGAGAACCTGTCTTCTGAATAAAGTACCGGCTTGTTTAGCTCAGTGACATGAAAAATGGAGTGTATGGTGACTCCAGCCACGCACTACATGCACTGTTTTCTTTCGAACTGAGTAACAGGGGATTGAGGGATCATGTGCATCCACATCTTAGCAAAACACACTGTCAGGATGTATTGGCTGTGTTTACTTTGATTCTAAGGAAGGAAATACTCCATGCTCAAATGTAATCAAAGACAGTGTTCAATTGATTGCCTCAAGAACCACCCAGACAGTTCTTCATCACTTAGCATTAACCTTTCACAGAAAGTCCTAAAAAATTCCCACTTTCATTAAAAAATTACCAACTGGTCCTTTTTTTTTTTTAAAGGTTTTTAGGTGCAGTTAGGATTTAAGTGCCTATACTACCTATGATATTGAACTCCTTACTGAAGCTCTATGCAAACAAATTATTCAAATTTTAATGGGAATTCATTAGAATAATTTAATCAGATTTTTTTTATTTATTAGGAAAAAAACATTAATTAGATTTGGAGGCATCAGTTGCCTAATTAATGTTGATATGATTCGTTAGTTGCTGTCATTGATTGCCACTAATGAAAGACTCAAGTTGTTTACTTCAGGTGATATATAGTGTTAAAACCAGAAAATCTGAACTAAACCGGAAGTTATGGGATTTGCCCAAGCCCACTTAGGACTAAAGCCACAAAGCTACTTATATACAGCAGTCCTGTTCAAGTGTGTGCTTCACACTGCACACGTGTGCATCTGGAAACCAAAACAGACCTCAAGAGGAGTGAAACCACGTGCACCAAGTCTACTGATACTGGAGCAGTGATAGCCGCACCAAGTCTACTGATACTGGAGCAGTGATAGCCGCAAGCTGCACCCATGCAGCCTGTGGAGATGCCATCAGGCTGATGGGCTGCCTGATCAAAAAGTGACAAAGGCTCAGGAGTATGAGAAAAGGAGACAAGACTCTGCTGTAAGGGTGCAGTTTGAGTGGCCTGATGAGACAGAAGACAGGAGCTGCAGCCCTCTGTGCTGTGATTTGAACTGTAGAGTTTCCTAGGAGGGGTCTAATGCCCCAGAACCAGGATCCAAGTGTGGCTGATTTACAAGGAAGAGCTCATGAGAGGCTGATGAAGAAAGAAGACAAAAAGCAGGGCTAACATTCTTCTTTGGCATCCCAACACTTTGCAAAACCAGGCTGTAATTTACAACACAAGTATAAGCAGCTTCTGTTTTCTTACTGTTTCTACATCATCATGTTAGGACAATGTTTTATTTTAAGTATGCTTATTCTGGCATTCAAGGGTTATGCTCACTTTTGACTGAAAGCAAGCATCACATGGAGAAAGTATTGACAAAAATATGGAACAACAGTGACAGTGCGCAGCTTACACTCAAATACTGTTAGTCTTGCACTTAGGTAGGATGAAAGCACATTCACAGCTTTAATGGAGACCTCTGGCATGTCCATGCCCAGATAAGCATTCTCTAGAACACAGCCACAGCAGAAGAGCTGCCCATTTAAAATTATTTCTATTGTGTGATTCAGATTCTGGACCGAGCTCGGACAGACAATTTACAGATAATGGGCCAGATTCAGCTAATGTGATGCTATTAGAACTCTACAGGTTCTGATGGGGTTGTACTCCTGTGTAAAGGAGATGTTAATTTCTCCCAGTAAACAATAAAATAATGATTCATGTAGAATGCTATGATACAAGATTAAATACAACCCAAAATTAAACATGTATGCTTCCCTTCTTTCAGGGCAAACATTGGTTTTTTCTGTTGTGTTCTGCCTCCTAGACATTTCTTCCTCCTTCTATAAACCAAGTTTCTGCTCAGGCAAATTCTTCATTTATTGATTCTTTTTCTTTTAGCATTCAACCTATAGTCATCCATTATATGGTCTATGTTACTGGAGCTTTATCCTTTTTGCCAGATTTTAGTTTCTGAGTGTATCTAATTTGATCTGTGCTTTTAAATGCATTTCTCTTTCCACAGAAATCATATTTCTTCCTCTAAATGTATTCCCCCGTACTTGTTTCTGCTGCTATGTGCTTTTTAGATTACCTTCATTACAGTATTATCAGACCAGAGCAATAGATTCCTCCTTATTTCTCCTCTGTGGATTTAGTCTGAATTCACACAGATATAATGGTGCAGAAGTTGAAATAGAACATTTTAAGGTGTTGGGATCAACCTTTTTCCACAAGCCAGGACTTGTATTTATGTGAATGTGTTTTGATAAATATTTCTCTTCCTTCTGAAAGTGCTGTGAATAACAAGCAGTCATGGAATTCTGCAGGGGTGGTCTTAGAAATTTTGCTGGTTGCTGTTTGCTGGCTTTTGCCATTCTTCTGTCCATCAAGTGTGTTTATTCACTGTTAGGAGTAACCAATTAAAATCTCACTAATCTAAACCTCTCTAAAACATATAGGTAGGAAAAATAACTCCCTGCCTTGGAAAAAAAAAATACAGATCTTTGAATCTAAAAGCTTCTAAAAGCTAACCATTTTATCAATATGCTCAGGTTTTATGTATTATCTGAGCTACCCAGACTCAGATTTATCAGGACCACAAATTCAACAGTCAGAAGGAAGAAGAAAGACTAAAAGGCTTCTGAAGTTCAGCCAGAAGCATTCTGCATTTCGTTCTAAGACTTACATGCAGGTAATAAAGGTAAATGGGTACTGAGCCCTCCTCTTTTTCTGGTAGCTTCCATGGGCTGATACTGCTGTGTTTTAATGTTGAATTACAGGAGAAGGAGTACTCACTGGTTCACTCAGGTCTCACCACCTGGATATTTATGCATACAGCATTAAGGAAATGGCACTTAGTAGTCTGGAGACCTTACTTTGAATTCTAAAGATTTCAAACCAGTGCCTCCAAAGGGCCTCAGGATAACTGCTGAGAATAATTAAAACGTTCATTATCAAGGAATGAATCACAGTAGATTGCAACCAAACTAATCTGATGCAGTCACTGCATTTCCTTATTTGTTGCCTTCATAAACAACATATATCACAACTTTCCCAGGATGTTGAAACTTCCTTCAGATGGATTAGCTAAACTATTTCTAAGCAATTTTTAAAAATCCATTCTAAAAATAAGTAATTCTATTCCGAATATAGCACCCATCCTGAACATTTTGTTCTTTTAGTCTTCATATGTCGCATCTTTACTGATCAATTCGTTCTTTGAATGAACATTTTATTCTTTTACTCTTCATATGCAAGGAAAAAGTTGACACCTTTTACTCAAAACATACTAAAATATTCTGGAGTGTACACACTTTCCCTTCACTAATCACTTTAACTGTGAAGTTGTTACCAGAAAGTTTTAGCCAAAAATTCTTCAGCAATCTTGGTCCAGCAAGTTCTAAACTACAAAGCAACTTCCAACAGTCTTTGCTGTTTTCTGCCTCAGAAGAAAGGTGGAACAATCATAAAACCATCAAAATTCATCTCTAACATGTTAAGCCTGCAATGCAGTTTTCACTAGGGCCTCCAACCATAATGATGAAATCCCATTCATTTTGTGTAGCTGTCACTCCACAGGAAGAAACAGCTTTGCAGAAAACACCACAACTGATTTGTACCCGTTTGCACATGTACCATTTAGTTACAGTCTAGAAATAATCCAAGCAGCAGAGATGGAAACTGGAAATACAAATGTTCTGCTGCAATGAAGTCAAGCTGGCTTGAGGGGTTGTGGTCTCTCTCATTTGGCAACGCAAGATGCAAATATTTTGATTATCTATTGCTGTCATATGACACACTGTCACTAGCTGATAGATTTTAAACCAGTATAAACGAAAGGAACAGAGAATGGCACCCATATGCAATAGATATTTACCCTAAAAATATTTATGTCATATATTTTCACTGAAGCTGGAGGAAAAAAGCCCCAAACTCTAGTGCACTTTCCTTAAGAAGTCTGGTAAGTATTTCAGTCAAATGGAGATATAGTATTTTTGCAGTTATGTTTTTCACTAGAGAAACCAGACTTCTAGTGAAAGAAAAGAAGTAGCTGAAACACTAGGAGGGCAGCACCTTTCACATGATTTAGTTGGGCAAGAAAAGTTATGTGTCAAACCAGCGCCTGAAACATTTTGAAAATGCAGATATTGGAGATTTAGTGTCTTCATAAATACACATACAAAAAGCAGAAAGGACCAAAGTAAAAATCATAGAATCATTCAATTGTTTGGGCTGAAAGGAACTTTAAAGGCCATCTGATTCCAACCCCCCCACCATGGGACACCTTTCACTAGATCAGGCTGCTCAAAGCCCCATTCAGCCAAGCCTTTCAACACTTCCAGGGATACAGCATTCACAGTTTCTCTGGGCAACCTGTTCCAGTGCCTCACCATCCTCAGAGGAAAGAATTTCTTCTTTCTAATATAAATTTACCCTCTTCCAGTTTGAAGCCACTCCCTCTGGTCCTATCACTACACATCCTTGTACGCAGTCCCTCTCCAGCACTCTAGTGGGCCCCTTTAGGTACTAGAAGGTTCCATAAGGTCTCCCTGAAACCTTCTCCAGGCTGAATAGTCCCAACTCTCTCAGCTTTACTCCATAGGAGAGGTGCTCCATCCCCCTGACCATTTTGGTGACCCTCCTCTGACCTCCTTCCAACAGAGTCCCTTGCGTTTCTCGTAGCAGTGACCTCAGAGCTGGATGCAGCACTCCAGGTGGGGTCTCACGGGGGCAGAGCAGAGGTGGAAAATCACATCCCTTGACCTGCTGGTCACACTCCTCTTGATGGAGCCCAGGTTATGATGTGCTGGTCCCAATACTGACCCCTAAAGAATGTCCCTGAGACACTGGGGAGTTGAGTGAGACCGTCCAGACAATTCTTCATCCACTGGGTGGTCCATGTACCAAATCCATGTCTTAGCAGTTTAGAAAAGAGCAGCTCATGTGGGACAAAGTCAAATACTTTTCTAGGCTTACTATCACTTGCACTATGAGTGAGGAGACCTCTGCATGTGTAGTCCTGGGAGAAAGCCAAGACCCACAGATGGGGTTTTGGGTGGAGTGCTGATGACCTACTTATTTCTGAACACAAGAGAGATTTCTCTTGTATTCACACAATGGGACCAGGAAAACAAGACTTTTCAAATACTCTTGCTTTTATGTAAATAAACACCAGTGCTAGACAAAACAACACCAAACATATTCATTTCCCTTTCTCACCAAAAAGGTAACAAGACCCAGTAGCTATCACTCTGCATGAATCTCAACACAGTAATACCCAAATGTGCTGCTACAGTTGTAATGATTAATTAACTAATATTCACAAACCAAATTTCATTATTTAGCATTTACAAAATTGATTCTGTCTGGAATACACATTATGAAGCATCAGACAAATGGAGAAGATGAAAGGAAACATGCTTAGCGGCTGTTCATATATGAATGTACTTTTCTATGCTTGAAATAATTTTTCAGAAAAATTTTACTTTTCAATTCAAATGTTGAGAAATAAACCACTGTTTAAGAAGAGATAATTGGCACCCTGTGAGTGCAGAAGAGAGAAAGGCAGTTTTACTTTACATATACACTATAAAAAAAAAAGGTAAACAAAGGAATTCCTAATTACCTGTGTATTGAACTCAAGGGTTGAATCAGCTCATTCCTAGATCTATGCTACCATTTCACTGCTTCCCATTCAGTAAAATATCAGCCCACAACAACTGGAGTATGTGGTTAAAATACAAGATGTTTTAATTCCCTGCTCATAGAAAATTTATTCTTTTCTTAAATGCTATTAATTTAAAAAAACAGGTTGCCTGCTTAAGAAATAGCAAACATCTTCAGCTTAATGCCTTTGCTGGGGGTAGCAGGTGAAAACACCTCTTTTTTTCAGAATCAGTGACTGCCATTTCAGGCTGCAAAAAACAGAAAGCAGTAAAATGTCAGCTGACACAATGAATATCTGTATAAAAGCAATGATACAACTTGGCTAAAGCTAGGGAGATGTATGTGATAGCTAAGGGCAGTAGAGCTGTCAGCCTGCTATGCAGATTTTATTGTATTTCTTATTAAAAAAAAGAAGCATCATTTATATTGTGCACTACAGATACAATATTTTTTAATTTCTTAGTGCTTACCTTCCTATCAGCACTTTAACTTTGTCACTGACATAAATTTGAAGTATTAGTAGCCACTGAATAAAGGTATGCAACAGGATGTAGACTTCATTAACTGGCATCTGCTTGTACACTTGTTCAATTAAATCAGGTCAATACAAGTGTTAAAGCAAACTTGATCAAAAAGTAATCTTATTTACTTAGATAAACAAAATAATTGCATTAATCAAAGTAGAGCATCTGCCAAATTTCCATTATGTCATCTTTAGTGAAGAAGCAATCGCAAACTCCATGGGCAGCCACTCCAGTGCTTCTGAGGATATTTGACCCGGACATGTGCACATCATTTGCATCCCCATAAACATGAGAAAAACACATTTCTTTCTTACATCTGTCCTCTTTTGGTAGCTTTGGACTATTATGTGACCTCTCCTACCAATATAATTTGTCTGGCACTAATTCAAAGAGTTTGCTCCTGCCAAGTAGTTTTCCCTATGACAAAAAAGCTTCCTACTTCTCCTTCTGTACTCCCACACATCTTTACATCCATCTTTGATAGCCTGTGGACTGCTAGGCCTCAGAAAACACTCAGAAAGTTTTGCAGAAAATAAATTGTTTTAGCTGCAGAAAAACTAATTTAGAATGTCATTATTGTCTTAGAAAATATGTTAATATTCATACTGTCCACTGCAGTTAGTTTAATGTTGTTGGTCTCAATGGCAGTACATAAAGACCATGAGCTCATAAAAAAAACCAGGACAAGGATTAAAAGAGTATCTAAATGTCAAATAACTTGGGTAAACTGGGGTCATCAGTAAACACTGTGGTGAAACCAAAATGTACTTTCCTGGTACACAATACTGATCTGACAACAGATAAGAACAGTGAGACTAGTAGTAAATTATGTAAACCACTTCCTACTGATACCAGTACAAGCCCTTATTTTGTTTTTTACAAAATAAATGACATCATATAAAAACAGGATGAAAAATCAGTGGAAATGACTAGCAGGAGATTTTATTCCCTTTTTTGCTTTTAATGAAGCAGGAGCAACAAAAATTATCAATGAAAATAAGAGGAAAATTCTACCCAACAGACACCATTAACTTACACTGTGTAAGAATTTAACATAAATTCAGCTACATGTATAATCCTTCCAGTTTTGCTTTGATGTTTGTGTGCACACATCTCTTGAAAGAATACATACATAAAAACGTAGTTTTTTTCCTTGAAATCTGTAAAGTAGTCATGGAAGCACATTTGTTCTGAAAAATATTACAAATATGGGAAAGCCTATTCAAGCCTATCTAGGACTGTAAACAGTCATTATGAGATAAACTAACTTTCTTAAGTTTGGGCTTTTTTCCCCAAACAGTATTTATTTTAGGATCTTGTAAGATTTTTTCACTGACTCTTTACAAAATGATTCCAGTCCACAATATACTGTATTTCAGTGTGTTACTTATAGCTCATTTAGTGCTCAAGGTTTTGCTTTTAAGAAGTGCTCAGAGTCTGGTACCCAAACACCAGTTTGTGACCTTGTAATACAATAACCCATCTCACATCTTGTATGAAAAAGAAAAGATTCACTCTGCTGGATACTTGTCATAAGAACTGAAGGTTTGGCAACTTCAGACAATCAGAGGAAGACACCATCTTCTGAACCTTCTAGTAGCTTGCTGACTACTTCATAAAGTAGCTCAAATTTTCCCCTTCCAAGACATGACTTCTTTTTCCTTTACTCTTGTCTTTTTCCTTTCCCCTCCCCTTCCCTTACATCTGCTTTTCTTATTCCAGCTCTTCCCTTCTCTTTTTTTCTTATTTTTCTTACGAAAAATAGCAACATTCATCATTAGAACCACTATGCAGCAAAGGCAATGAAAAGAAACTCAAATGAATGTTGTATGACAACAGGAGTGGTACTCCTTGAGCTCACCCAGGATATTCTTGCTATATTTTAGTGCTGGTCTATCACATTCTTATTTCTCCAGCCCTGGTTTCCTCCTGTGCAGAGATGCACACAACCAGCAGGAAGATGTGACTACATATTTCAGTTACTGCTTCCATATTCTGAACACTTGTGATCACTGAAAAACTCCTTCACTGCCAATAATACCACACATTGCTGGACATTAAAGAGGCAACAGCTTCTAAGGAAAGAAACACTACATGCTATAATAAACATCTGAAATAAAGCTAGTCTTGTATTTTGTTTTATGAACAGTAATTCTAGGTACAGGCTACATGGCAATCACATTTTCTTTTTCATGAATGACAGAAACAAGTAAAAGAAAACTGCTATTAATTCTTCAGAGAGCATCTAGTCCTTAGGCCTAGGATCACGCTGCTATATTTTAAGCACTTACATGAATGAGATACGTAATTGCCCCAGGCCAGTGAAGAAGAATATTTAGATCTTAGACAAGCTGAAGCCTCTGAGGGGCACTTCCTTTTCCATTGACTGTATATACAACCTAGGACAAATGCACTCATAATTCAGATATCTCATAGGAACCCCAATACAGATTTCCTAAGCAAGTTACTCAAGCTGGACTAATTAGGGTTGAAACAAAGCCATCTCTGAACTAAATACTGGAGAATCCAAATCAAATATCTATTGCAAATGCAGTTTTAGATTTGCTATTCCAATTTGCACCACATTAATTGCAAACAACTATTGCCCATTTCAGCTCCTCCTTACATTTCTACAAGAGTTGATATTTGCTTGCAATGGGCTTAGAGAAAAGCTTTACATTTCACTTTCCTGACGCTTCTAAATATTCAGTTACAGGAAGGATTGTCTTCTTACCCCTCAAGAAAGTAAACAGATAACTAACCTCTTCAAGTACAGCATATGTCTCAATAAATATTTTACCACACATTTTTTTTAGAAATAAAGTAAGAAATAACACACCCACTTCTGCTAGAATTGATTCTGGCACTTACATTTGGCCAGACAGACTTGACTAGTGGACAAGCATTGGTGTATACCTTTAGAACTAAATGCACTTTAAATTCTAATCCCAAAGTTATAAATAAATAATTTGTATTTACAAGCCCTACCTTAATTTTGTTTGACTATCTTAAGCTATAATTTAATATTTATTAGAAAAGTGTTTTTGTTTGGTTTTTCATTTACTGAAAGGAAAAAGGGGGTAAGTGAACAAAGGATCACAGAATCATTTAGGGTGGTAAAAACCTCCAAGATCATTGAGTTCAACCTTTAACCAAACACCCCCTTGTCAACTGGATCATGGCATTAAGTCCCACTTTGTTTCTTGAACACCTCCAGGGACAGTGACTTCACCCCTTCCCTGGACAGCCCGTTCCAATGCCTGACCACTCCTCCCATAAAGAAGTTTTTCCTGATGTGTAACCTAAATGTCCTCTGGTGCAGCATGAGGTTATATCATCTCATCCTGTCACTGGATGCCTGGAAGAAGAGCCTGACCCCCGCCTGGCTATGACCTCCATTCAGGGAGTTGTAGAAATAATGTCCCCCTCTTGTGTCTGAGCTAAACTACCTCAGCCACTCCTCATGGGATTTACCCTCTAGACCCCTAGCCAACTCTGTTGTCCTTCTCAGGACACACTTCCAGAACCTCAATGCCCTTCTTTAATTGATGGGTCCAGAACTGAATATGGGATTTGAGGTGTGGGCTCACCAGTGCGGAGTACAGCAGGACAGTCACGACTCTGCTCCTGCTGGCCACACAATTGCTGATACAGGCCAGGATGTCATTGGCCTTCTTGGCCACCTGGGCACACTTTGGCTCATGTGGCTGTAGACCACCACCCCCAAGACTTTTTCTGTTGAACCATTTTCCACCCATAAAATAATTAACATTACAAAACAAATTTTAACTCATAATCAAACCCTAAGCCCAACCTAGACTTATTCTTATTTCCACAGAGGAATATTGGAATATTGGAATATTGGAATATTGGTCAAGAGAAATTATTAATCATAAAACCAAGCAAATATTTCCATATTAGAAGCATAACATGGGGAAAAACCCTTTCTACCAAGCAATGTATTACAAGAGGTGTAGCTGTAGAGAGGTGACTGGATCTCTGACACTAAAAAAAAAATTCATCCTCCTGGAGCCTGCTGCATTTCTGCACTCTGCTGTGGCAGATCTTGGTGCTATCTGGTTCTGTGCTTCACAGCACCCTGTAGTAATGCCTTTGGTAGGCCTGGAAGCTGATTGACCTGTCCCTTTGGTACCTGTGAGCAGGGATTGGTTACTGCGACTTACAAACCTATTCCTCTTGGCTAGCTAAAATTTCTGCACAAGGCTGCAGATGGGGACACAAAACTACCAGATGAACCTGGAACTCTATCCCTGGAACTGTACCTGGATGCCAGATGGAATATTTGCAAAACCCAAAGGGACACTGTGAAGGGATACTGGCTACCTGTGATTGAGCCAAGGACTCTAAAACTCCCAAATACAAAATTAAAATAGATTCAAAGAAAAAGAAAAAAAAAAAATAGGAAGACAGAAAGAAAATTCAAAATAGATGACTAGAAGTTGCAAAGATATTGGACTGAAATAGCTAACCAAGTCAGAAGTAGCAGGCAAAAAGGCCCACAAATTCTGATGCAAATTTCACGTCTCCTGTGTAAGTTCTCCCACTTTCTGTTCTATTTTGCTAACTTAGTCATAGAAGAAGCCCCACGCTGTTTCATTTTTCTTTTATAAATGAGTCAAAAAAAAAAAAAAAAAAGATGAATGATGATAAGAAATACGTAACTGATTCAACTCCTTTTCAGCCCTTGTGTGTTCACTTCCAACTTTTCCACCTGGACACCCTCAGAGTACGTTACGTAAATTTCAACTCTCAAAGCTGCAAAAATCTCCAAACAATGTTTGACAATATATGCTCTGGTAGTGTAAACACTTTCCTGAATAGCTTCTTGCCTAAGTCTTCAAAGACAGCAGGATTTTTACCTTGAGTAAGTGACATATCAGTTCTTAATATCTCTGTATGTACAGGAAATAACCATATAGAAACAGTACAGTCAAGGAATTAATCTTGCTGATATAGAATTTGTCCTTTAGCATTACATGTCTGGCACCTGTGCTTCTGGTTCAAGCACTCCAGTTTCTTCCATGTACAAGGGGGAATAAAAATATAACTTAGTTACACTAATATTAGAGTTCCTGCCTATTTTATGACCTAAAATGATAAAAGGTATGAGTATTCAAGTATATGTATATCTGGAGAATAGAAGAGTGTTTACATTTTATTCATCTCCTGTGTTCAGAAGTAATCTTTGAAAATTCACAGTCAACAAGAAAAGCAGGGAAAGATTCAATAGTTCTCATTAATTCTACATCGAATTAATTAAGAAAATTTATAGCAGAAATGTATCTGTCACACATCACTCATTTTACAGTCATTAAAACTCATTGTAGGAAATATTGGATGGAGAGTAGAAGAGCTGCAAGATGTAAGCCTTTAAAAAGAAGGGCAAAATCATACTCCATGCAAATTGTTGTTCAACTAAGGCAATTTTACATGTATTTATTTTTTTTACAATTATTAAAGAGCTGTTGAACAAACTTTTGGGATTTCAAAAAGGCAATATGACTTAGTTCCGGGATAAATTAGGACTAATTCTTTATCATTTGTGTGCCTTCTCTTGAAGAAATCTAGTGAGGAGAAATAAAAATACGCCCATCACATGGGAGTGTCCCTTAGAAACTGGGAAAAACCATTCTTGCTATTCCTGCGTGTGTCTTCTGTAGAAATTTTATCAGGATAAATGTACTGAAAGGGTATCTCTGTGCAGAGGTAGACAAATAGGAAAGAGGCCCCAGGCAAAGCTGCAGCACAGACCTTCCAAGAGACCGACTTAAAACAGGCTCAGCAATGAGCTGACTTCTGCTGATGGCTGACAAAAGATTGAGTGACAGAAGGAGGGAAGGAGCGAGGGAAGGCAGGAGCTTTCAGTATAACTCAAGCCACTGTAGCCAAAGAAATCAGAAATTCCAGTGGGAAACGTTAAAAGCTGCAAGTAATTCACATCCTGTGGATGCAGGCTGATTTGGGTGACAAGGTGAAAATAATGCTGCCCAGTTTGGTGCAGCCACAGTAGAGCTGCTACTGTACAACACAACCCATTTTTGGCATGATAAGGGGAGCTTTTGCTGTTTATACGGAGAGACCAAGGACTTCAAGCAAGTTGCTCCATCTGAAAAGGAAATACGAATGATCAAGCATTGGATGAACGTGTCAGAGTACAGGGCAGTGCTAAAAGAGCCCCCAAAGGTAAGCTGTACATCTACCTGACTGCTCCCATGCTCTGCCCCCTTGCACAGGGTTCTCAGGCTGTCTGCAGAGCACAGAACGGGCTGGCAGACAACCACAAACCTGGAACATTGCTCTAAAACACACAGGTGCATGGGTTCCATTCAGAGATTCTATGGATGGCCACAGCAACCAGAGATTAATAAATTATACATTTGTTTACAAACACTCAAGGAAAACCAAGACCAGCCTAAATACCAGCAGATAACATTAGGAACGAGGATGCAATTTTACCTCCCTGGGAAAAGAGGTTAACATCAGTAGGCTTGCTGTACTGATGCCAGATGGACTTTTTCAAGCATCTGTAGATCAAACCGAAGTCTTCAGGCAAATCAGAGACAAATACATGTCAGTGTCCATGACCCACTCATAAACAGTATCAGGGAAAACTAAACCAACCAAATGAGCAAATGCAAACAAACCTGGAGGCAGAACTTTCTATGTTTTAGGCATTAACTGAGAAGTGTAATGTTGTAATTCCTTTGTGGTCAGCTACTCCAGCAGAGACATAAGGCAAAATTAGTACAGCTAAGCAAGACTTAGAACAATAGAAGAGGGTACAAAGCTTATGATCAGAAACAATATGTTTTTAAGTAAAAAAAATTGTTTACACAGAAATGCTTTATAGACATGATCAGAACACTGCAAAATTCTAAATGAACATTTTTCTGCTTGGATTAGCCATGTTAAATGGGCAATATTTTTTCCCTGTCTTTCTATTTCCTTTTTCTTCACAACTCGGCCCTTAACACAGTGCCTCTTAGTTCAGATTAAAGTGAGAAGATGTAGGTCACTTGTGGGGAAAAAACAAGACAACAGCAGAATTAACCATTTTTACTAATAATTTAGCAACAGAACCAAGAAATACCAACATTTTGGAAATGCCAAGATGGTACTTTAGAGCCACATTTTGCTTTTTTCCACGGTCTATGTATAAGGTAATTGTTTCAATCTCAGGAAACATCCCAGCAGGTCACCTCCAAGTGACAAGAATGGTGAATCTCGGCAGCAAGAGACCTGCTTTCTTGCCTGTAGACAGCTGCTTCTTACTGTGTTCTGTGAGCATGATGCCTGGGAAGGCTGGAACTGAACTTCCATCCACAGTCTCTTCCCCACTCATATTGTGTGGGAGAGCAAGAGCCACACAGGTCTTGCTGTCTCCTTCTCTGTTCCCATACTCAAATACACAGGAGACAACAGGTGCATCTATATGGTATAGCACCTATATACATTTTTCAATTTCTGACTAGGATTAATCAAATCAGCCATAAACTGAAACCATCTGAAAGGAAGCTAATGAGACAACAGTTAAGATCACAATCAATGGCAAGCATTTTAAATACAATCACAGTAACAAAAGCAGAATGACAGACTTTGAACTACTCAGTATAAGAAAGAAGGAAAGCAAAAATGGACTCCTGCATAATTTTCTGTAATTCTGTAATTCTGAAAAGCTTCATCTTCATCTCCAAGCTACTGCAGTAAAATACAGTACTTATGGAATCTGAAATAGATTCTCCAAGGAAAAAGATGTACTGCTTTCATACCAGCCATAGAAATGCTATTTTATTTGTTGTTTCCCAATGACTGTCATAGTAAATCCTAAGCATGAATCTTGCATAATCCTGCAGCTCATTCTCTCTTGTTTGTGGATTTAATTAGAGATGGATAAGGTATGGCTCAGATAACTTTAAATATAGGAGAAAAATATTTACAACAAGTTAGTCAGTAAAGTAATTATATTTCCCAGTGCAAATGTATGGTGTTTATTTCATTTGTTTAAAAGCATATGCCAAACATTTTCCTCTTATAACTGTCAACTAGCAACACAGAAGAGATTTGAAGGGTTTACAGTTATGCTGAGCACTCTCTGGTGGAAACTTTAATTTGCATGGAGGTCCCTGTGAGCGCTTGGTGCACATTATGTAAAACTAGTGTTGAAAGAATAAACAGGGCATAGGGAAAAGAGATGGACTGAGGCTTCGTGGTCTGAGTTAGTTGTTAGTGTTTGGTACTTCGATGATGCTACAGAGTTGTTATAGCAACAGGCCAGAATCCTCTTGGGGAGAAAAAATGAAGTGGAAAAAAAATCAAAACCAACCCAAAGGAGTTTATGTGACATGTAGGTCACTGTGCATGTTTTGATTGAACAGGCATGGGGAATGGACGCTGCCCCATTCTGATAACCTCTGTAAAAGCTTGAATTTCTCCATTTGTTTCACTTGGGACTTTCTGATCCATTAGACTCTACAACCAAATGTGCACATCCTCCATTTAATCTAAGTAAAATCTTAGCTGGTCTGGGTAAGTAGAGGAAAACATATGAGGATATTACAAAAAACAGAAAACTTTTTCCCTACTGTATTGGGTCTGGCTGAGCTGGAGTTCATTTTCTTTTAGCAGCCCCCACAGTGCTGTGCTTTGCATTGATAGCTGGAAAAAGGCTGATTACACCCCAGCTTTTTGGCTACTGCTGAGAAATGCTGGCACAGTATCATTGCTGTCTCCTCAACATTCTGCACCCTACCACCTGGATAGGGTTAGGCAAGATCTTAAGAGAGGACACAGCCAGGCCAGCTGACCCAAATTAACTAGAGGGACATTCCAGACCATGTGATCTCAGCTATAAAAGCTAAAGGAGAGAGACAGAATGAGGAGCATTTGTTATTTCACAGTGTTTGCCCTATGGAGTAATCTCTATGTGTGCTGAAACCCTGCTTCCAGGAAGTGCCTGAACATTGCTTGCTGATGGGAAGTAGAGATTAATTATTTTTTTTTTCCCCTTTGCTTAAGTGTGTGCCAACTTTTACCTTTTTTTGTTTTCTTTAGTAAACTGCCTTATCTCAACCTATGAGTTGTTTCCTATCTCATTCTCTCTCCCCCCTGTCCCACTGGGAAGATGAGTGATAGGGCTGCATGGTGGGCACCTGGCACCCAGCCACAGTCATCCCACTATACTGTTTCATAAAAGCCATGAAATTCCTTAACTTTTCCTCTCCTGCCACTCATGCCTTCACCTCACTTCCTGCTTTTGTGATCAACAGCAGCAATTCCTAATATAAGTGTTTTGAAAGGATTAGTGAGGCAAGGGAATTGACCTGACTTAGACTGAACTTGGAAGCACGGAAACTACTGAGCTGCAAACAGTGACAAGCTCTTCATCGTTTACTGCTATTCTTGTCTGCCTCCTTCTCGCTTACCTTTGCTGGATTTTGAAACACTTACCAAAACCTGACCATTCCTAACAATTTTTGCTTTCTCAAGAATAATAGTTCAAGCAAGCATTTTTCATTTTATTAATATAAAACACCATTTAGGGATAATTCATCATTACAGGCCTGTTTTGAATATTAGAACTATCCAGGTGTATTATTCTTACTATTTTTTTTGGGGCAGGAAAATTGTGAAAAAAATTCAGTTAGCAATGCATCACAGGAAAAAAGCACTGAAAAATCTGAGTTTTAGTATCTTCATCATCTTGAAAAAATAGAGAGAATTAAAAGGGTATTTCAGAAATATATTAACTCTAAACATTCATGTCAGCATTGGTGAGGGGAAAGTTACACATCACCTTGATGAAATAATGAAGACTGACTATAAAGAATCAAAGCAACCTGGACAAATGTTCACATGTGGATGCATGGCATGTAGCATATTGTAGTTTTTGGGTTAAATTGTCAAATGCTGATACAGGAAGGGTAACATTAAATTATGGCAACTACATTATTTGGATACAGAAAATCTAAGTTTCTAAAGCCTTCAGGGCTCTACAGTATGTCAAACATAGTTACATTCTCATGTTTAGTGGCCCTTAAATGTATATCCTAATTATGTAAATACCTACATTTTACATAAAATTCCTCAAGGACTACTGGCAGGCAAGGGGAAACGCCTTTTGTATATACAGACACACACCAGGAAGTGTGGTTCCCCAATGCTTCAGCTCTTTGTAACCCAGGACTGGCACAGATCTGGAGAAGGAGGTGAAGTTCTTGAACAGGCATGAGCAGAAATGACTTTTCACTAATGCTTTTCACCCACTTATCAAATTCACCTAAGACATAAATGTAACTTCTTGCACTATGCAGGGAATGAAGATATTTTCAAAAACACACCCAGTTCAGCCCAGAAGGGAATTAGCCACTGTACATTCAGCTCCATGGGAATGTGCTGAGGATGAGTAGCTGGCTGAGGATTACTCATGGCTGTGAAACCTGCTCTCAGCATTCACAGCTGATAAGCATACAGCGCATGGCCTTTTGGCTGTCTATATTTGTACCACTCTGCTTAGAGGGCTTTGCATTTGCTTAGCATTGGTCAGGTCATTACATCAGGCATCAGTGGCTCCCCGTAAAGCAGAACGATTGCCTGAAGCAGTTTCAATCAGTTTGTAACTGGAAATGTTCCATACAGGTCAATGGCTATCAGTTGTTGGCATGTGCATAATGTAATTAGCATGGGCTACAACTGCTATTTTGGACTTAAATAAGGGCCTTTTTGCTAAAATCCACAGCTTTATATGAATAGATACTGAGCTCTCTATCTTGCAGTAGTGTCACAGTCCATGGAGGCTTTATTCTCCAAATCAAGAAATTTGGACTGTTTAAAGAGAAGCATTATGCATAAATACTTCTGAAGGGTGAGAAGGATGAAGGGCCTGTTTGGCTTGCTACAAGTCAATATTCTGCTGCACTAGCTCTGCAGAATTCAGAAGCTGTCTTTCTCTTATTAGTCAGTATAGAACATGTATTGATTAATACGTGTTGGGGTGCATGAAAAATGTTACTACTGTTACCACACACCTTCTAAAGCCCTCCATAGACTGTTCCCTGTTACTGTTAGATGCAATTTTGTCTTCTAAGTCTTTTGGACTGACATGGTTTTAAACCAGTAATTAACAAAAGGGGAAAAAAAATTACTTATTTCTTGCTGTGAGATATGGATTAAAACAAGAGCAAACCAGGCATAAAACTTAAAAGGAATAAAGAAAGTTTATTGACAAACTACAAGAATAAGAACACCAGAATAAACTTCCAGAAAAACCTTTTAATTTCTCACTGCTCACCATTCCTTTGTTCACATGACAACAGAGACAAAAACTTTAGAATTTTGATGGTTTAAACAGTCCCAATTCCTTTTACAGTCTTTTCATCAGTCTCTGTAGAGAATCAGAAGTTTCTTTCTGTTAATTTATGGAGTTTTTTCACAAGAAAACTATTTTTGTTATAGTTTTCCGTTTCCCTGATATCAACTGCCCAGGGCTGCTGTTATCAGAGCCCACTCCTTCCATCTCACATCACCCTGAGGTGTGTTATGGGTCATGAGTTTAGGGATAGTATTTTTAAGGGTAAGTTATTCAAAGGCAAAAAGTCGTCTTCATCTGTTTCTGTGAGCTTCACTAGAAAACAGTTTTCTCATTGCCTCTCAAGGCTTCAAATCTTCCAGCACTTCACTATACCATAATTACTCTACTTTTTACTCAAACTTACACTTTGAACACTCTATTCCTCCCCATACTCCATCATGAATTAAAGGAGTTCTTTTCAGGACTTCATTGTCCATCCCCATAGTTTTAACAGAAAGATATTTCAGCTTAATTAAAGCATCTTCTTAATTCTCTACCTTTCTTGAAGCTTCTTTTCTTTCTTGTCATTGGTAGTTTATAAAGTCTCTTTTCATGTTGATCACTCTCCTTTTCTCTCTCTGGATAAAAAGATTAATCCGCAAGTCTCATCTGGATAAGAAAGAGTTAAAATCTTGCCCAAGCTTTTGTAGATGGTTCGGTGATCTCTGCTGAACAGGAGCTGGAGCTGTCTGCGATGGAAAGTTCCTCATAGCTGCTCTGGAGAGCGTGGTCACCGTCTCTGCTTGCAGCAGGCTTAGAGCTCTTCTCCTTCTTTACTCGGCAGTTTCTGGTAAATTCCATCACAGCAAAACCTGCAGCCAAGCCAGGAACCGGCCTGGCCCGGCTCAGCCCGGGGCAAGCCCCCGCAGGCCCCATCTCCCGGCCGGGAGAACGGCAGGCCCAGCCCGGCCCCTGCCCGGCCGCGTGGCCTGGGCAGGGAACCGGAGGCCAGCCGGAGCTCTGCTACCTTTCACAGCCAGAAAACAAAGAGAACAACAGAGTTCTGGTTTTACACTTTAAGGTGGGGTTCACAAGTTGATTCCACTTTTCAATGGCTAAAACTGCTGTCAATTCTCAGCAATGACCGATAATTGGTCATGAGGAAAGACTCCCGGCAGTCCCCAGCAACTTTAACTTTCTTAAAGGTAAAGTAACCCCATGACAGGACTCACCTTATTTCAGCAGAAACTTGGAACAGTAGCTCTCTGTTCCTAGATGTCTGCACCCCTAAAACTATTTGTGAACTAAAAGGTCAATACCTTTCCTTCAAGCTCCCTCCAAGCTTCAGGAGTTCCTGCAGCTCCTCCTCAGCTAAACCAGTGGACAGCTTCTGAAGCACTTTCCTGTGTTTCTAAGTTATTTGGTAATTAAACAGACCTGCCTTTGAGAGGAAGGTCATGCAATTATTCTGAGGAAAACAAGACAACTTCTCCAAGCTCTCGATAGTGTCTGCTGCCCTCTCATTGCATTTTACATATTTAAAGCCTAACTTTCATCACAAGGTAAAATTAGCACTGAAGCAGATAATTTTTAAAGCATCAATTCATAATGTTAAATAGAGCAAGGGACTTTCCCTTTGAATTTGTGTGTTAACAGCCATCCCTACAGTCTGTGTTCCTTGTTTTAAATGGCAACAGAAACAAAAAAAACAACCCAAAAACAGGGAGGCAGAACAACTGCAATGAGTAATGATGAACTAAAATTATATTTAGTGCTACAAATTTTCCTTTTACTATTAAATAACACAGCACTTGAATGTATTGGTTTAGCTGGGGCTATATTTGATAGCTACTGCAGAGAACAGACATGAACCCAGTCTTCACTCTGCTTATGTTCTCAAAGATACTGAGATATGAAAGGATGTTTGGGCAGAAATACAACCAATTCTACTGATAAACTGACCTCTTTGCATACTAAAATAATAATCTGGTTTTCATATTCCATCATGCTCCCAATGTACTTCAAAGCACTAAAATGTAGAGCTTTGTCACTGGCATCCCAGCAGAAATGGGTCACGAGCAGCCTGAAACCTTACATGTGATGGAGAACTGAATAAGAAAAGGGTGGGAAAGATGAGGATCGCTCCCTTTGCAGAAGAGTATGGAGCAATTTGATGAAATACAAAAATGGACCAGACACAAAAGATATAGTGGCTTCCAGAAGATGAAAAGCACAAAGTGAAAGTGATGGAAGAAGATGAGGCAGTGTAGGGATTCCCAGTGTGAGAGTTCTGAATCCAAGATTACCAGCAAAAAAACCCCAAAACACCTGCTTTGAGTGTCTGCTCTTAAAAGAAGGAAAAAGGACAAATATGTGAGCTAAAACAGAAAAGGCAGTGTCAATAAAGGACATGGCAGCAAGCTTATATCACACCATGACATATTTTAGAAAATGTAGATATGCATTAGCAATTACAAGCAGAAGAGAAAAGAAAAATTATTTGTAACCTTAAACAAAGAAAGAATATTAATGGAAAGGCAAGCCTGGGGCTCCTTATTTATCTATGTATTGTTGAATCTTGATCAAGGAAACAAAAATCTTTGGATCCAAATGGCAATAATAATCAAATAAAAATACATTGACAATAGTTAGTTCTCATTCAGACCTAGGCTAGAGAATTCATAAAAGGGTTTAGCTATCATATATGTACAAAGGGAATACTTTGGTAACAATTAGAAAAAGAAAGAAATTCAAGCACTGTAGCTTGTCTTAATGCAGCCAGAGCTGAAGAAACCTTTCTAATCACATTCTGCATATTTAGAATTTGGAGAGGGGATGTTTTTGTTTGTGGTTTTGTTTTTTTAACTGCTGTGTCTGTAACATAATTATTAATTATTCAATGCATGGCTCTGTGTAGAGAAATGCCAGTCTGTTTCAGATGACCAGCTGCTGGAATTACAGCTGACTGTTAATTGTTTGTTCATCCTTCTTTACAGCCTCAGTCTAGTCCCTCTCTGTGATCCTTACACACTTCTTTTGCTGTTCCCTTCCCCCCATTCTTGACAGAGAGGTGGTCATTTTGAAGGCCAAGCACGAAAGGAAGCAAGAGGAGACTTCTTTGAAGTCCTTCTTTCTCCCCATGCTCAGCAGATGTCTCTACTTGCAAGCTGAGGTATGCTCCCCAGTTTGTGAAAGGCAAAAGAGAAGGAGGGGCCCATTTGGACTGGTAACTTGTGCCCAATCTCCTCACCTGTTTGTAGAAAAGGGTATCGGTGCAACAAACCTTAGAAATATTTGCTCTTCACTGTCATTTATATCTGAGAGCAGAAAAAAGGAATCTGACAAGCATTTCTACCCAAATATGTCTACACATATTTTGTTTTGGCTTAAATCTGATAGCAAACTTTAAAAAAATCCGAAGAAACGAAACTTCACTTCCTTTACACAGCAGGGAGGCTTCACAGGAGTAATGACTGCACTCCCAGATATCCTTGTTTATCCTTGTTTAATCAAGACCAAAATGCTAAGCTTCATAGGCAAGGTCTATTATGTAAATTAACTTGAATAGTTCAAAATGGCTTAATTTGTATTGAAAAGATCTCATCAGTATGTGCATTCTTTAAACAAATGGATATCTGTATACTAGTGTAGGGTGTTTTTATCTGTATAATTAGTGTAATTGTAATAGCTGCAAAAGGAAAATCGGTAGGCACACCCTAGAGAATGGGAAGCAACCAGTAATAATTACCATTCATATTGATATAATGTGCTAACTGGCTGAAGAGCTCCCTTGTAGAGACTTTTAAATGTGTTTAGTTTTAGAAAGAGCATGAGAAATCCCAGCATCACAGAATGGATAAGGTTGAAAGGGAATGCTGGTGAGGTCATCTGGTCCAAGCTCCCTGCTCAAGCAGGGTCATCCTAGAGCACATGACACAGGATTGTGTCTAGCCAGTTCTTGAGCATCTCTAGCAAGGCTAAATCCAGCACAGGTTACAAGAGCTAGACATTCAGTTCCATATCCAGTGTGGTTTACGTCTCATGTCAAATATTTCATTTCCCTTAATGAAGTCTTAAAAAGCACATAAAAAACACAGTTAAGGCACAAATGCTGAGAGATGATTAAGTGCTTACTGGTTTTAGGGTTTTTTTAAGCTTGACTGAATAAATTCACATTGTCCACAACATTCCTATCTTTATACCTGGGCAGAAGTCACATGGAGAGGGGGCACAACATGCTCCAGGATAGGAAACACCAAAGTGAGCTTCTAAGTAAAACCTAAATTACACCTTTGTGAGGAAGCTCAGCTGGGAGGCCAAAGCCATAGATGATAAATTACCACTTTGCCCTCAGATATTTCTTCCTTCAGACACAAACAGAATTCCATTCTCCCCAGGGGAGTTTTTTTGCATTGACAAGGCATTGATAGGTATGATTTTCTATCAGAGAAAGGACATTTCTATCAGACTAAGGAGAGCCATAATACATCAACCCCCTCCAATACTCCTGCCTAGCACAGGGGAGACCTGTGTGTCTGAAATGAGCTCCTGAGCAGATCTCAACCTGGCTCTCCACTTCCTGTGTAATAATCATACTGCTTTTCAGGATGCTAACGTCATGGTCTCAAACTAAAACCTGAAAATCCACAGAGGAAATGTGCATTTTGGTCTGGATTTGAAGGGTTGTTTGCTGGCATTCGAGTAATGTAGGAGGATAAAACCTCTCAGAAGAGCAGGATAACCTCTTTTATTTAGACCCTTGGAAAGCACATACTATTAAGGTGAGTACATAAGAACTAATTCTCAAGCAGAAGTGACTGAATTGTGTCTTGAGACAGGAGTGTCACTCTACTGAATAATGTCTCCAATCTAGCTGTTTGTTATGGTGTACTTACTCAAATGATGGGGTAGTCAGCAAACAACTTTTGTTGTGCCTATGAACAGGTCTCCTTCAGCTGCCTCCTTGTCCTGGCACAGGACTGCCTGCTGTCACCTGTCCCATGTATCAACAGGAGACTGCAAAGCCCTCAGGGCTACTAGTCTGGTTCTGCTCTCTTCACCAACAATCAGAATTTTATTTTAAAACTGTATAATTACATATCAATACATCCAAAGAAAAATTACTTTTTATGCTACTGATGAGTAGACTGTAAGTTAACCCACATCTTTGGTATCTAAGACGAAAATATGAATATTTCTATTATCTTGGAGAGCTGGGCTACAGAGCTCCCCCAAGGAGTTCTCACATTATTTTCTGCACACTATACTCCTGGATTTATATTCTAGTAGAAAACAAATGTCATTCCTTTTCTAGTGTACTCCAGCTTGCAAGAGGAGATCAAGCACATTATGTGAACAAGAATTCAGAGAAAAAAAAAAAGTCTAGCTGTTTGAAATGATAATTAATTTACCATAACAAATAGAAAAAAAACCACATTCGGCAGGTGGTGATTGACTTAGCATTGCTGCTAGCAAATTTCAGTTTACTTTCAGTAACAACATGTTCACTGCATAGTAACCCTGAGTTCACTTTGCCAAAATCAGTGGAGAAACAGCTTGTCGACTACAATAGATGGAGCTGGTCTAGAGTACTCGGTTTCAAAGCAGTGAGTAGACAAGGCCTGTCTTCCATTTGGGGGCACGCCATTCACAGAATCAATTAGGTTGGAAAAGACCTCTGGGATCATCGAGTCCAATCTATCACCCAACACCACCATGTCAACTAGAGCATAGCGCTGAGTGCCATGCCCAGTCTTTCCTTAAACATCTCCAGAGATGGTGACTCCACCACCTCCCTGGGCAGCCCATTCCAACATCTAATTGCCGTTTCTGTAAAGATTTTTTCCTAATGCTCAGGTTAAACCTCTCCTGGTGCAGCTTAAGACTGTGTCCCCTTGTCCTGTTGCTGGCTGCCTGGGAGACCAACCCCCACCTGGCTACAGCCTCTTTTCAGGCAGTTGTAGCAAGTGCTAAGGTCATTCCTGAGCCTCCTTTTCTCCAGGCTAAACACCAGCCAGCTCCATCAGCTGTTCCTCTTAGGACTTGCTCCAGACCCTTCACCAGGTCCGTTGCCCTTTTCTGGAAGGGCAGGTTCCAGCCCTTCAGTGCTTTTCCTGAATTGAGGGGTCCGACCTGGACACAGGATTTGAGCTGTGGCCTCAGCAGTGCTCGGTACAGGGGGACAATCCCTGCCCTGCTCCTGCTGGCCACACTACTACTGATACAGGCCAGGTCACCATTGGCCTTCTTGGCCACCTGGGCACACCCTGGCTCATGTTCAGCAGCTGTGGACCAGCATCCCCAGGTCCTTTTCCACTGGACAGCTTCCTTCTGCCCCAGCCTGTAGCTCTGCACTGTGGCCAAGGTGTACTTTGTTAGTCTTGTTGAGCTTCATGCCAATGGTCTCAGGCCTGTCAAGATCCCTCTGCAGAGCGCTCCTAGATCCATCCTAGCACACAACTTGGAGTCATCTGCAAATCTGCTAATGGTGGACTCAATCGCCTCATCCAAATCGTCAGTGAAGATATTAAACAGAACTAGGCCCAACACAGATCCCTGGGGGACACCACTGGTGACAGGAACATCAACTCAATGTAAAACCATTCAGCACCACTCTCTGGGCCTGGTCAGCCAGACAGTTCTTATCCAGCAAAGGGTGCACTTGTCCAAGTTTTTCAGCAGTGTGCTATGGGAGATGGTGTCAAAGGCTTTGCTGAAGACCAGGTAGACAATATCCATGGCATTCCCCACATCCACCAGGCAGGTCATCTGCTCATAAAAGGAGATCAGATTGATCAGGAAGGGCCAGCCCTTCCTAAAATCATGCTGGCTGCTCATAGTTATCTTTGCCTCTACTCTATGGGCTCTTTATGTTTACACGAGACAAATAAAGTACTGAACAGTAATCCTCTAATTTTATCTGACCATTTATGTTCAATGAGGCTCCTATTGATCCATTCTGTACATCAAAATGTGTAATTTGAGAAAAAAAAAAAAAATTCTTAAATGGAAAATGGAAACAGGAAACGAAGGCTGAAAAGGAGAAGGACTACAGGCTAAACATTAAAATAACACAAATACAGCTTGACCATCTAAAACAATTCCTTAGCTGAGAAAGGTTAGCTTTCTACAAACAGAATTGCTCCCTTGTAAGTATTTTATAAATCACTATTCTGCTGGTGAATAGTATGCAACCCGTTAAGCTCCTAGAGATGTTATATCTACATCAGAAAAGAATGGCTCTATTTTTAGCCACAAACATGTTCTGGGTAAAGAAAAGCAAAGTAAAGCCATGGCAATTAAACCTAATAGCTGTGCACAGCAGTCCTGTCAGGCTGCCTCTCCATAGGTGAATGGAAAATGCAGTGGGACTAAAAGCTGTGTAGCTAAAGGAAATTGCACAGTTGCTTTTCTGATTTGGTATTTGTAATCTGTTTTTTTAGGGGAGAGAAGTTATGTGTTTGAGATTTCTTCTAATTACAGAGAAAACACTTCAGTGAGATTTGGTCCCTCGATCCTATACCATATTCCTTCCAAGAATTAGAAATAAAGTGATTTTTAATTTCTTAGTTCCTGCTCTTTTATAGATGAAAAAAGTGAATAAATGAGAGGAAGATCTAATTCTTCACCATTTGGCTCTTCACCATTTGGAATCTCTTTTCTTCCCAGATTCTCAACTTTTCCTCCTAGCCTTTAGATCCCTGAAAAAAAGCCCACACCAACAACCAAACAAATAAAAAACAAACTAACTAACTAAAAACAAAACAAAAAGAAAAAAAGAAAAAAAAAAACCAGAACACCTAAACCCCACAATCCTGAAACACAAAACCAAAAGAAACTCCTAACACAACAAAATGCACATTTATTTTTCAGATACTGCGGATTCTTCTCATTTGCCATTGGCCCAAATTTGACAGTGCTTGGGTACAGCCCTTGTAAGATACGATACTCGGGATAAATAGGTGCTAATTATGTTTTGAAGAGTCTCTTAGCACTTTTTGACATGTTGCATCTCCAAAAATTGACTGTTCTGAAAATTTCAAATAAAGCTCATCTGAAGTGAGATGTAGCTGAAAAGAGTCATTAGAAGAGGCATGAAGGTATTCTGGGACATTATTTGTTGGTAATCATGAAAATAAGAAGAATCCTAGAAGCTTTGAAGATTTTTAAAGAATGCAAAATGACTAAGTACTATTTGGAGTCCTAATCATTATGCTTAACTACAGGCAAACACAGTTTTGGAGGAAACAAAGGAGTAACAAGATTGTTAAAATGGTGGAACTGAGCTGTCTACCACGTTGTTGAGTGACATCCATTTTTCACAGCAACAAGCAAGGAAGTTTACATCCAGCCATGCTTTAAGATGAAATCTTCTGGATGACAACAGTACCTAAATTAGAGAAGATGCCTTTAAGGTTTGCATTGGAAAAAGAGAATACCACTAAACTGGAAGATTTACCATGTCAAGGCTTACACACTATGGCACTTGGTATCATACATCTGGACCTTTGCATCTTATGTCCAAAGAAATGGACCCAAGAGCTCTTGCAAAGGATGCTGTGAAGACCAGAAAGTATTTATCAGTGTTTATCAGCCAGACCCCTGAACAGGGTGCTGAGGTCCAGCATTTAAGACATGTCTTGGATTCTTCTCTCTGAGGATGAAGTATTGCAGTGCTTCTGCTCACAGCCTGTGATAAGGGTCAGCTGTAGGTAGAAAAAAATGGCTGATAACTGGCACATCTAGTTGAGATTCCAGCCCCTGTGAGGGTTTTTCCTTCTTGGGAAAATGCAATCAGTAGCAGACAGCTTTCTAATGTAGGTTTATAAGGATGTTGGAACCAGACGTTCATAGAGTGGAAAAATGATTTCAAACCACAGCTAACAGAAATATACAATCGCAAAATTTTCACATTAGAATTCCCTCTTAAAATAAAGGGTTAGAACCCATTTACGACCCCTGAACAAACCTAGGCTCTTTGACAGTCTCTATGCAGTCATTTCTTTATACCTTCTTCTTACCCTCCAGCCCAGAGCTTCATAGTTAGAAGCAGCATTTCATGTGACTCCGTGTCTTAGTCAAATGGTTTGCTTCCAAATGGCTATCACAAAGATTTAATTTTTCATTTCTTAAGAGGGCATATGCTCCTACCAACTCAAACCCTGAGTCTGAAGTATCTCTTCATCTATAATAAAGGCATATCACAGCAGTTACAGATACAGACACCGTGTCAATAAAAACCCAGGACCACAGACCACAGCCCTATTTTGTTACAGCTTTGTATCTCTGAAGGTCTGCAAGGAGGGAAAGCAGGAATCAATATGTGCAGACAGCAGGAATACTGAGTGCAGACAGCAGGAATACTGAGTAGCTGCCTGGGTGGACAGACACAGCTCTCCAAAGGCTGGAGGAGAGGCAAGGGAAATGGAAAATCATGAAGTAGAATAGAAAACCCAGAGACCCGTGAAAACTCCTCTTCAAATATTTTGTCCCCATGTCATGCAGAGAAAATACACAGAAAATTTATTTCTAGAGGAAAACATCTGTATTCAGCTAAAATTATGGTTCAGTACATACTTTAGTAACTAATGGTAATAAAACAGTATTTTACTTGTAGTGAAATAATCATTAAAAGAGGAGGTAACTGAGTGTTAAATACAACTAAAACTGAAAGAATCAAAAGCACTGAAAAATGTGTTATCCAAGTACCCCTGGATCTGTCCAAAAGCTATTCAGTGCAAAAACCACCACCACTACCACCACCAAAAACAAACCAGTTCAGTAACTCTGAGATGTCCTTTCTCACCAGAAAAAAAAAAAAAAAAAAAAGAAAAAAGAAAAAAAAAAGGGCTTAACTTTCATCAGCAATACAGAAAAACAAATTATTTAAATCCAACTTTTAAATTTTTATATGAATACCATCCTCTGGGATCAACAGAGAGCTTGAGACAGAAACTGTAACTTAGTGCTGTGATCTCCATCAGCTTGACTAAGGGCAAAAGACACAAGTCCACCTTCCACAAGGTTTTACTGTGAACCCCTACATTATGCTATAGGAGTTCACTATGTCACAAAAGACACAGAGGGATATAAATATAAAGCAGCAGAGGGAGAAAGAACCTGACCTTAAACTGTTAATTTAACAAAAATACAATTGTGCTTTTCAGCCTGAAGCCAGTGTTACATAAGAACAGTAATAGAGAAAAATGGTTTCCATGCAACATAGCCTGATAATCTATCTGAATAAGAAGCTATTTTTAGTTTTAGAGAAAAGTGACATCTTCAGATGAAAGCATCGCTTTCACTATACTCAAAAATTTTTTCTCATCAATCATAAGTATAATGTGTACCATCTATTTACATGTTTTGCACAGATTTCATACTTTACCTGATACACCTCCTACATGTTAAGTTCTATTAAAATACATATAATTTAGTAGAATATTTTATTCCAGTAAGTTCTGTTTATTTAAATGAATAAATACAAGTTTTTTTTTGAAGCCAACTGCATTGTTATGTTCCATAGAGGTCAATGATGATATTAGTTGTAATTTTTAAAGACGCTGATGTAATTTCCTTGTAAACCAATTTCTAACAACAGTACAGTACAGTAGGATAATAAAGATTTTTTTCTCCAGCTTACCCTTTGCCCATTTAAAAATTCTTCTCCTGGATGCACGGTACTTACACATAATGCTCATCACAAGCAGAATTCAAAAGACGCTGTTAAGTGTCACTGTTTTGTATTGAGACTGCACTTTGGGATTAATTTAAAACAGGATCCCACCCCAGAAGTCTCTGAGCTAGTACCTAAAATGAAGTACTCACTACACCAAGGAAAGTTAAAGAATAAAAAAGCAGAAAAGACAGCATGACGGCAAAAGAAGTCATGTTAGTGTCACAAAGAGCGAGCACCATGATTTCTACATATAAAAATAAGCAGCATGACTAAAGAAGGGGGAAGACAATAATGTCAGCAGAGAGGGAACTCAAGAGAAGAGGGAATGGTAGAAAAAATATTAAAAGTTTAGGTAGTTAATGGATGGACAGATGATCACACAAATGATCACAGGTGACTAAAGGCCTGTAATTCCAGGTGTGACTCTGAAACTCGAGAGTGCCTGCCCTCAGCCCAACCCATTGGTGAAGTAAAACCACCTGGAACCCCAGGCAAGTGACTTTAGCCAGTGAAGTGTACTTCACAAATAGGAATGCAGAATTTTGAGTACAGTCACTTGATGCTGAGGTACCATCCAGCTTCTCATTTAGTGAGAGCAGCTCCGTGTCCTCAGCAAGAGCAGCTGTTGTTTGAGCTGAGGGCACAACCACCCCAGGCTTGTTCACACACACTTGTGTTTACCTGTACCAAGAGGTAGTGATGGCCAGCATGATCGTTGTTATATCGATTTATGTTTTTCCATGATGATCTGTTCTGCATGTGTATGTTAGGAAAATTGTGGATTTAGTTCATATATATATTTGGAGCTAATAATGCAATTCAGCACTACCAACTTCATCTCTTGGGAAAAGGAACAGTTATTTAGCACAAACACTTTGTTTACAGCCCAAATGCAAAAACAATGCTGGCTAGCCAGCTGACATGTGCCCAAAGCATATTCATCTGACAAAGGAAAACTCCCTCAAACAAGGACAACACAGTAATGAACAAACAAATTATATCTATTGCCCTCATAACACTGTAATTAGGATGGGATTTAAAGATGGCAATACCTTTAAGGGAAAATCTGAAGGAAAACATAAACATAAGAAGTTACTGTTCCTAGAAGGAAAGCTGAAAACATGTCAAAAATTATAACTGAAATTGTACACCTAAAAAAATCTTGTTTCAAATTTCTGCATTATTGCATGCTGCTTTGCAATTGTGCCAATGCCATGGTTATAGAGTACATTGTGAAGCACATTAGCTGAAAAAATAATTGACACAGGTGGACCAAGCCCTGCAGTGCTATGACCATCAGCCTGGAACAGAGGTGGTGAAGGCAAAAGAAACATTTGGGTCCACAGGAAGGAGAAAGCAGCAAAGCCACCTTTGCCAGTGGAGAAAATATGGCATCCTCAGTTCCTGTAGCAGTGAGTCCCTATTCCCCTGAAAAATGTTAATGCACTGTCCTTAATTTTTAAATCTTTTATGACTTCTGTTATTGCTTCACTAACTTGAAATTCAGAATGCTGGTCTACGTTAAGCCATCAGGCTTTGGCTTCTATTGAAAGGATTATTAAGATAATATTGTTTTCAATGTTGTTGATATCAAACACAAAATGCAAGGGGTTTTTTTTTATCATTATGTTGTCTCATGTGGGCTTCATAATAAGGATTCCTTCCAAAGAAAACACTGATGCCCCAAAGCATCACATTGCCTTATATAATAGTAATATAACAAAATATCTAAGATATTTTAAGACTTTGAAGAGAAAGTAAGAATCAATGAGTGAACAAAAATGTAAATTTATTTATGAATAAGTAAGTAGGAATAAATCCTAAGGTGTTGGGAGTTGCTTTTGGTGGATTTTTTTTCCATCTTACAAAGCACTGTTTAGAAGAATATATAAAATACAGATTAAATATGTAAAACACATACATTATCACATTTGAAATGTAGTGCTGCCAGAGCCTTATTTTTAGGCATCGGTCTGGGATGAAGGATGAGCTTGACAAGGGCTACGTAGCTGTGGGAACACAGAAGACTTTGACTCTCACCTGAGACAGCAAGAGCCAGAAACTCTGAATAACCATTTTGTGCACGTATGGGAAAATCAGTTTTTATGAACAAGGGGGCTCTCAGACAAACCTTTTTAGTGCCTGAATGTGTAGTAGGGGAACTAGTAGATGGATAATGTGCTGGTCACCAGGGAAAAAGTAAGATACATTTTTGTGGATCTTTTCCAGCAAGTCTTTTGCAGAATTCAGAGCAAGACACTCCATCAAGATGTGTCCTTGTGCCATACACAAACAAAGCTTCAGTTAGTAGCTGTAAATTCTTTCTTTATTGCTAATATTATGCACCACGTCTTTGTTTAAGAGGTTTCTATTTCTTTTAATATTATTTTTTTTAAATTCAAACAGTGTATTATAGCTGTACTTAAGTTGGGGTCAGCCTGAACATTGTTACAGCAATTGCTGGCACAGTTTTTGACCAAATGTGTTTGGACTGAGACAACTTGGTCATTTAATTTAATTAAATTCTCTACTCTTCTCTTTTCCATCACATATAATTTAAGCCATGTGTAGAATCTTAGATTAGTGCAGCAGTGAGAAAGCAAATCTATCTACTGATGATTCTCCAAGCAAATCTTACAGTTAGTGTAAATAGAGTCAGAGACTGAGTAAGAACAATCTTATGTTTAATAGTTTTTAAAACATTGTACTTTTAAGGAATAATAAAAATCCTTAATGTTAGCGTGTCAGTGGTATTATTTTATACTATATACTCTTTAGCTGGCACAGACCCAAGCATAATTGCTGATAAAGCACCACAGCTGAAATCATTATGCCACTTAGACAGGATGTTGGACTAAGCAAGCTGATTGCTATTATTAGCATTTGCCTTTTGATGCAAAATAATAACTTGGAATATGATTCAGTGGTAGAGGGGAAAAAAAAAAAAAAAAAGGACCAATTTCACCTGTGGCGCAGTTCCAGAGAATATATGTGAGGAAAACTTTGGAGCAATTCATCAACTAAATCTCTTGTATTACATATGTTCACTTAAGGTACCATGATTTTATTCTGAAAAATGCTGAAGCAGCACAAAATAAGCAATGAATCTGTATGCAGCAGAAATTTCAATTACCTGAAATGTTTCTTGAAGCTCCAAGTCAATCTTTAGCTGTCAGAGAGAGATACTAATACAGGATTTTCTAATACTATTTTCTTCATCAACTACACCCTTGTGGGTCTCTTCCAACTCAGGATATTCTGTGATTCTATAGAAGCAGCCTGTGGGGCTTTGTGCTCGTTTTCCTCCCTGGTTTTGAAGACTTTTATGTTCTAAAGCATCGCTAATCTGTTGTGATGTAAAAATTGTGCCAGTTGCTATTTCTTCTGTTTTGGATTCCCTATTTCAGTCTTGAAGCAAATTAATCTCCATGCAACTGCCTAGCGGAACCACACATTTCTGCTCAATGCTAAAAAAATCAGAGCACATACATGCTCCCACATCACAGTAATCATGACAGCAGTCATTTATGCTGTCAAATCTTCTAGGGTCAATGTTGCCTCCTTGTCTCCCATTTTTAAGGGTGAGGATACTGGAAACCTATTGGCTTCCTTGCAACCCACAATTCAACAAGATACTCAGGTATTGCAGGCAAGGCCAAAAGGATGTTCATTGATCACACATGTAGCCAATCCCAATATACACTTTAAAAGCCAAAATAAAAACCCAAACAAAATAAGAAAATGATTAGTCAAATACACACACATGCTTGGTTTTGGTGGTATAATAAGAGGAAATGGGCTCAAGTTGCTCCAGGGGAGGAAAAAATTCTTCACTGAAAGGGTTGTCAAGCATCAGACTGGGTGGCCCAGGGAAGTAGTTGAGTCATTATCCCTGGAGGTACTCAAAAGACGTTTAGATGTGGCACATGGGGATACAATAACTGTTGGCCTCAATGATCTTAGAGGTCTTTTACAACATAAATGATAACTCTCTGAATGTTACAAGTAGAAGAAAGATTAATGAGTATTGAAGAATGTTTCTTAAGGTATATAATATATACTATTCTCAGTATTGAGGAACCAAGAGGATATTTAAAAGGAAAATTAGGCACTGTGCATTTATAGCATTAAACAGCATCATATGCAATTAGGGCATTTCAGTTCTGAAAGTGTGGAAGAGTCTAATAACAAAAAATCTGATCACCCATGTTCTGACAGGCCCAAAATATTTCACAGTAGCATAGAAAACTCTGATGCTTTCAGCCCAGAGTTAGAAAAACTTTTGTCTACCAGAGTGAACTGAAAAATAATTAAACTTATTACTGTGTCAGAAGTTTTCTGCTTTTCATGCTATTGATTAACTGCTGGCAAGAATTAGTTTACATGTCTTGCATTTTTAATAGAGATCTATGTCTACTGCCCTCTGGACAGTCTGGATCTTTTAAATTACATCTACTTACTAAGAATTTTAATAACTGTTTCAGTGATTGGTACTTTCTGAATCATTAAGAGCTGAATACAATGAAAGCAGCACTTCAGTGATAACTATCAAACTGTAATTTTAGGTAAATACCCAAAAGAAAAGGAAATCTTCAGCAGGAATGAAAGTATCTAGAGGAAAAAAAAATATCTTGTTTTATATATAAAACAAAGTTTCCCTAAGGGAATTTGGAAAAATTCTTCATAGAGAATGACAGCTAGGGCACCCTTTATATTCTGAATAAGAAAAGCAAGCAAAGGAACATGTGTGAGTGGGAATGGGTGGGGGGAATCTTTCAATGCAAATTGTATCACGTAAGTATTTTATTATGTTGCACAAACATGCTAATTTTACCTAAGAAAACTGCAAGGAAGGCTGTACTTTAGTCTTCATTCTGCTGCAGTAAGCCTTTCACAAGCCACTTGGACCCCAAATGTAAAAGAACTGTCCAGAATCAGATCCTACTCTCTCTCTCTTTGCAAAGTGGAATCTGATGGTTTTACCAAAACACGGATTTGACTGGAAAAAAAAAAAAAATCAAACAAAATATAAGGGTGACCCAGAAAATTTGGTATTTTGAGAAACACGTCCCTGAACTATTTGCAATTATTGTTACCTAAAATACCTAGCAATTCTCTTCAGTTATTTTTTGTTGTTGTTGTGTTTTGGTTTTTTGTTGTTTTTTGTGGGTTTTTTGTATGGTTTGTTTTTTTGAGGGTTTTTTTGTTTGGTTCGGTTTGGGGGTGTTTTTTGGTTGGTTGGTTGGTTGGTTGGTTGGTTGGTTGGTTGGTCATTTTTTTGGGGGATGAGAAGGGGGGCTTGGCAAAACATCCTGTTAAGTAACTGAGAGAAGAGCGTAGAAGGAAGCCCTGTATTATAATTTACTCACTATTCATCTGATTTCTTGATCACTAACAAGTGCAGGTGCAAAGTAGATAGTTGATATCAGAACACAGATTTGACCATTTTAACAATGATAAGCAAAGTCAGGAAAAAGGAAAAAGACAGAAAAGTTTTAATAGATACTCCAGCCAGTGCAGAGCGAAGGTGATGGCAAGGGTATGTCTAATCACACTCCTGATTGCTTTAAACATGTACCAGATGACATAAGAGAACTGGGATTTCCACAGCATAATAAAGCTTGAAAGAAGCAAAATCTCTGATACAACAGCTTTGCTGCCCGATGAATACATCAGAAGGCTCTCTAGAACTTGAGCCACCATAAATACCAAAACTACAAAGTGATAATGCTGAGCTAACACAAACAACAAAAAGACAGGTTAGAGCAATCCCTCAACATCACAAATACTAATCAGCAAAATACATGACACAAATACCAGCACCCTCAAAGAAAGGCAATCCTGTCAAAACTTGTGTTTCTAAATTGAAAAATCCATCTTCATTTGTACAACTGCTGGGCTGGCATTAACCTCACTGCTCCAGCTGGAATGGATGGGATGCCTGAATCACAGAATCGTATGATTTACAGATTTCACTTATTAGCTGGGTACCCAGAGAAGTTCCCCAAATAAAAGCAGGTTTTTGAGCAGAAAAGGTGTGCAAGGTGAAGGATGCAGCAGCACATGCACTACAAAATGTTCTACAAAAACTGTTTATGACACAGAGACCTGTACAGCTGTCTGTGCATCTCATCAGCTTGACTCATTTACTGCCACCATGGGCCCTCTTAACAGCAAGTACACCATCACTTACAGTTCACCCCCAGTTCTCCAGCTGTGGACTGGCCAAGAACAATGAGAGTACTCATCATGAGAAGTATTTGCTACTAAAGATTTGTTTTCCAAGATGCACAGATCAGCCTGATAAGCCAAACAAGCTTAGAAGTGTTTCAAAAGGAAAATGATTTGTAGAAGAGAAGTGCCTTAAAAAACCTGGGGTTTCCCACTACGTGGCACAACCTAATGTCTGTGGATAAACAATATACAGATAATCTCTAAAGAAAGCCTACACTGGTTATTGTAAGATTACTTCAAGGCTGTATCTGCAGTTACTGGACTATCTGTCCAGGATGATTTAGCCTACTGACATTTTTGCTATGAAGGTATTTTCAGCATTTTGGAGTTCTGAGTCTAAAGGGTAAAAGGAACACCTTTCAATCAAGCAAGATTTGCAAATATTCAAATAATTTCAGCCTGCACACTGGTCTAAGCAGCTCTAGCCCTGAATGCTAAAATTATTATTTAACTCTTTACTGACAACATCTTCCTGACTTTAATCATGTTGCACACATGGCATGGTAGAGTCCTTTACTCTGGAAATACTGTCTGCATTTAAATAAATCCACTACAGATTTCTAAGAGAACAGGAAGTACCATCAAAATTACTGAATGCTATCCCTTGCAATGGCAGGGTTTGATGGAGTCAAAAATCTACCCCCTGTAAAAAACAGGTTGACTGGTGGACATTTTTTTCCATATTATGTTACTATTCATTATGTAAAAGCTGAGACTTCCAGTTTGTAAGCTTCATTTTCTTATGCCCATAACATTTCTATAGGCAAAACTTAAATTGCTTTAGTGCTTGCAGAAGTCACACACAGCAGTTTAAATATAAGCAATGCCTACTCAGGTAAACTGTGCAGCACTAACAGTGTCTTCTCCAAAATCTCAGGAACCTCACTTCTGATTTTTTTTACCATGGGCTGGAATGACCAGCCTTTGAAAGTGCCAATGGACAGAACTCCACTGTCATTTCACAATCAAAGTTCTTGGATACAATGCAAACTCCTTTGGCATATTTTGGGTAGGCACCTCCTGATTAGCTTCAGGACTAAAATGATCCCAGGTTCATCTCCTGATTGTCTGCCAGGGCTGTGTCTTTAGCATCCAGGTGGTCAAACAGTGAAAGTGTACAGGTAAAATCTGGCAAATCAGTATCTGCTTGACTTGGTATTTCAGTGTCTATGTGCAAAGTACTGCATTCCTATATACTAAAATTATCAGCGATGCTGGAGCAGGCCTGCTTCCCAAAGGAATCTGATGGGACTGCAAGACAGAAATTGTTTAGACATGACAGTGTGTTCTGTGTGGTAGGTGACACAGAGGAGGACTGAGTAAATCCAGCAAATACACTGTACAAATGGAAACAGAGAGGTAAAACATCCTGCTCACGCTCTCAAGCCCCATGGCACAACAGCAGGATGGCACCACGGCACAGCAGATCCAGCCAGGACCTCCAAACTCATGGTGCATATGAGGACCACACCATTGCTCCAACAGGCACAGCCACTGTGTGTCTTGATATGCCCCTGAAAGAACCAGGCTCCAAGACACAACTTTGAGGAGGGATGCTGGAGCTGTAGCCTGCTCCAGCCAGTTCTGTTTGGATGACTTGACGGAGTTCCCCGTATCAAAGTGGATGACTGCAAATGCAGCACAAGCTTGCCTGCCTTTTGCTTCTGGATGTGGGGCATTTCCAGAAAAGGGACATTAACACTGCCCTACCATGGTCTTGGTTCAGAACAGTGAAGCCTGAAAACTTCTAGTAGAAAAACACTCTGGTATTTTACCAACAGGGAGGGAACTGAAGAAACAAACAAAAAAGCACAAAAAAATGCACTCTGGTAATGTTAGAGAAATATTTCAGTGAAAGAACGTGGATGATATAAGAAAGCAGAGGTAGCAAAGAAGATGAAGACAAAGATTAAGAAAATGGGCAAGGGGTCCTATGATCAGTTTTTAAACCCAGATTTTGCTCATTACATCAGAAATAGAGGTGATTTCTTTTGAAACTTATCTTTCATATCTATACTACTACTGCACTGTTTATTTGGGGTGTCCTCTAAGGCAAAAGCCATTACAAGTGCAAAACAAGAAGCAACACTCTGTGGAGCTAGGCAGCCATATTTAAGCTAATTACTGGACCTTTTTATAAATAAAGTTTAAAGTGGAGATTTCTAGTATTGGAGGACAGTGGTTTGCACGAAGTATGGACAGCAAAGAACTACCAAGTTTTATCACGGTATTTACTCCATTTCAGCGAGTGCATCACTTCAGCTAACATCTGCCTAAACTGAACAGAGCTAGGCACTTAAATGCATTTTTAAGCACATACATAGGTGGTTTGATGCCTCTCAGCTGCAGTTTGCAGCAAAGTAAATAAGACATGTTAAATAAACATTAAAACATTACTAAACATTTTATAAAGAAAATATTGTGGGATGTGATGCATCAGTAGACCTGAGTATGTTCCACTTCATGGTCTATTGCCACACTGCTCAAAAAAAAATCAGTTCAGGCTGAACATATTTGAAGGGAAACATTCAATTCTGATTACATTTTATAAGGACACAAATGGTGGCACCATATCCCAACATTACTAAAAGGAGTACAGATATTTTCTAATCATCTGTACAACTAAAAGCACACAATTTTTATTTTACATGATCTATTACAAAGGGAGAGTAGGCAAAGAAGATATTTTCATCTTAACCAATCCAAATTCCAGCCTGGAATATGCAGTGTAAGTCAAATCGTGATTTCTGTGCAGCCATTCAATAAGAGCCTAGTATACGTCTCAGTAGGATAATGGAGAGCAGAAGAAGCAGTTTTGTACTTAAGATCCAGGTTAATATCTGCCACATTTAGTTCAACTACAAGTTTTTAAAGCAATAATTTGTGACAGGTATTATCATTAGGGGATTCATAGCAAAAGAAAATAGTATTTTTATCTGTATTAACAATTCTTGAACTCTGTACACATTGATATTATTTTTCTTCCTTTACCTAAAAAAAAGTAAAGAGTTTACTTTTTATTTCCAGTATATTTCTGGATTAAATGTTGACTTACATGTGTTTGTTTACCAGCAGCTTCTCCTCAAGATACTGGCGTTACAGAACACCAGCGTTTCACAGTTGCAAGCACAAATAATCCGGGCTGATGTTTGCTAAAGTGTTTGTTTTTTTTCTCATCCTGGCATGTGAAAATCTGAAGTGGGATTTGTGACCCAACCCTTGCAAGCACATAGTAGCACATATGATTTTAGAAGTCGAGCACCTGTAGTTGAGGTCTGTGTTCAAATTCCCTTCTCTAAAATGCAAAAGCAGCCTTAGTCCTGTACTCCAGTCACTGAGAGAAATTTTGGCAGTTTGATCAGCTTAATGTGTAAAACCTCACAAAGTTTAAGGTAGGCTTTTCAATATCCTCCAAATCAAACAATTTGTCCCAAATACAACCCACTAATTTAATTAAATACACTAGGACCTATCAGGATGTGAAGTGATTTGGCAGTAGTTTACAATATAGACTGAAACCTCTGCAAACACAAAGCACAATCTTTTCCAAATTTCAATCAGCTTTCTTTATTCCTTCCCTTATTTTTCAAAGAAATGGGGATGGACATCAAATAAATGGTTTGAAATAGTCCTGGTAAAATTATATGACAGCTCAAAGCTGTAAACAACCCAGGCCAAATTAGTTCCGCCTCCTCTTAACATTTTCATTAGAGAGTAAAATTTTTCCTATACATGCCTTGAAAACCTGATTCAATTTTATCACGCCTTAGCTCTCATCCAAATAACATAAATTGAGTGATTTTGGTGATAAACAAATATAGTAGGACTACAACCCACTTACACTGCATACTGTATCTTTTCAAATCTGTTCAATAAATACTTATTTAGTTAATAAAATTACTAGCAGTTCACTCAGTGGACAAACATTGAAGCTAAACACTGACTCTTAACTACACATAACATAGGCAGTTATCAATTCTTAATCTGGTTTCATTGTCTGAAAAAAAAGGGAGTCTATTGCACATACCCTAATAAAATTCTCAATTATAACCAAACCAAAGTACACCATGTCATAGACAGATTTCAGGTAATAATAATAAATTAGGCTGTCTGTACTCTTGATGCATGTAAACATTAAAACTCCCTATAAAAATACTAAAACAGTACAAGAATTATTTATTGTGTCTTCTCAATAATACATGGGTCAAGAGATTTCAATGAAACCTGTCTTTTTGATGTTCTCTGTGAAGTGTCTGAAAATTTAAATAAAATGGCTGAGGTTCAGAGCTGTCAAGCCAGAGAAATCTCACTTGGAGGAGGAATAATGAATCATGGTGCCTTTAAGATAATTTGGACTCTTTCCTTCTCCAACATTTTCAGATACACTTAGTGTAGACATACAGCTAGAAATACATCTGGGCATAGTTGGGAAGTAAAACAGCTATAAAACTGAGGATTTTCCACTTCTATATTCAAACTTTTGCACCCCTATCAGAAGTGAAAAAAGAACTTTCCATTACATACAGAACCTAACAGAAGACTGAAGAAACTTAGCTACTATTTATTTTACATTAGTCTGTAATGGAACATGCTTCTTTCAATCACTTATTTACTCACAGTACTCCAACTTCACATCAAGAAAGACTGTATAGGGCCTTGCATAAAGACCTTTTGAAGGACCAACCTCATGAGAGAAGAATCAAAAATTATGTCTGCTTCAATAAACTAAAACTTCAAGGAAGAACAAATCCTACCAAATTCCTGTGCCTTTCTTTCTTTTCCTTTCTTTTTCTTTTCCTTTCTTTTCCTTTCCCTCCCTCTCTCCCTCCCTCCCTCCCGCACTTCCTTCTCTCTCTTTTCTCTTTCTTTCCTTTCTCTTTCATGAGGTGTTCCAAGCTCCCCTTCTTCAATTTTGCTACTAAATCCTGACTACTTCCCTCTGATTTTCTTCCTTCTTCTGCAGACTTTGTTCAGAAGTACATCCCTTTACCAAGGAGCTCTCCATAAAAAAAACAAAGGTACAGGAAACCAGCTCTGGTTTTGAAGATAGATAACTCCATGTTTTTTTAGAGGTTTCTAGCCCTTACAGTTGCATGGAAAAAAACTTTAAAAAGTGAATTTCACTGATCAAAACCCAGAACACAATGAAATGCCTTAAAAATCTGTCTTATACCTAAGAAGCACTAATAGAACTTCATAATCTATTTCAAGATGTGACAGACATAATTATACTTCTCATCTGACATCTGGCTATAAAACAGAGCCCTGCCACCCTCCCTGCTAGCACCGTGACTTTCTTCTGCCAGATGATCCCAGCCCATCCCTCTGCTCCAGTGCTGGCTCTCTCACTTAAAAGCAAATAGGGATTTCACACTGCTCCAGTTCAACACTCTTTCTTGGAGGTTAAGATCATGTCATGAATATGACTCAGACCTCAATTCAAAAATGTACTGAAGACAAAAAGGGTTCAATGAGTTCTTCAAAGGCAAATACTAGAGGTCTAATACTTCTACATTCTCAATCATTTGTGTCGCTTGTCTTTGCTAAGGAACACAATGGTATTGAAGAAATACGTTTTACAAATGAGATATGCACACCCAAAGCTGTATTATTCAAATTTTATGAGTGAGTCATCTTGTCATTTAATGATTTGAAACTGCTTCTTCCTAAGCACGAAGGTATGCAATTTATAAATGGAGATTTCCACTAGTTAACTGTAAATCTCCTCCACAGCTCAACAAATCCCACTGACCACCTCTTCCTCACAGTTGTTCTAAACAACCACCATACAGATTATTCATGGGTATGTGTATGTTATGTTTCCTCTAATGACTCTGGATTGCTCTTAATCTTTTCAATATCTGTGCACGATAAGCAGAGATTATCTCAGGATTAGGGTGTTAATTTGGAGTGTATCAGGTGGTTAGAGAAACTATTCTTGTGTTTGATGTGATGCCACCTAAACCTTTAAGCCAATTTTTCATTCCTTCATTGAGATGTAAACAATTTCTAACTAATTGTTAACAATTATTCGGGCTTTCTTTCCCAATCTTCCCACAGAATGTGCATTCTGGTTTTAAAATTTAAAATGTAAAAAAGATTATGTGGCATAAAACAAAGTGCCAGTTAACACGGTACATGATGTTGCACTTGAACTAGCCAAGCACGAAAACAATGTAAGGGAAAAATAAGGCTTTACTCATAAAATATTTTACTCTTGAAGTATCAGGTCATTTATCAAATTGTGTTTTTACATGGCCCATAAACCTTGAAACTGTATTTACTAAAATTTTCCACAAAAAAACATTTATAAAGCACTTTTTCCCCAGTTCCAACACTCAGTCAGGAAAGCACCTTTATTCACTTTTATTTAGCAAAACCTTTCACATCAGGACTGCCTGTAACTCTCACTGACCAGAGTGTGCCTCACAGTGATGCTGAAGCCAAGAATTAAAACATCACTGCCAGCTTGAACAACCCAACAAGGCTTCCCCCTTGTTCTCCATCCTTCCTGCATTACTCAGCCACAGTGCCACTGCGAACCAAGTGGAAAAGGCTGCGGAAAAAGCCTGTCTGGAACGCCCAGAATGCTGTCACTTCCAAAGGGGCTTTGAATGGATGAGCTGAAAGGAAATTCCTGCAGCCAGATTACTGACTGTGAGCCTTGGGGCTGCGCTCCTTCAGAGGCTGTGCAAGGTTCAGCAGAGCACAGAACACTGACAAAGCTGACCCAGAGCATACACAATGTTTATTTTTCCCTTCCCTTTGCAGGTGGCAATCTCTCTTTGCAGCAGGTACAGAGGTTTGTGCTGTCAGCAAGAGGGAGAAAGAATTAAAAGGCCATAGCTGCTGCAACATTCCATTGCATGGGGTGGGTGGCACAGGTCTTGAAATGCTGATTCCTTGGAGAAGGCTCCCAGGAGGGAGCAGCCCCTCATTGCCTCACCTCACCTGTGTCACTCACACCACAGGAGCAACCTGCTCCTGAGGTTTCTCATATGCATGGGAGTTAAATATTCTCAGTTTGACTATTGATCACTAAATCTTGTGGCTCTGAGGGGACAGTAAATATTTCAAGTTCTATCTGATTTCTTGTGGAGCAATAAATTTAGAACTGTGGGATGAATAATTTATTTTTTATCCCCAACTCTTCATTTCTCTGTTTCTTTGTGATAAAGAAAATAATAAAAATGGCAAGGTATGTTTATCTTTTAAAACCACTTCTGTTCCCAAAAGGTGAAGCTGCATTTGCTCATATTTCCACTCAAGAACACAATAACAACATATAACCCAAAATTCTTGTCAGAAATCATCCACACTTTGAACAGATAACAAAAAAGGGATTAGAAATTTATTACTATAATCAAGTCAGGTTCCGTACATTAAAGAAATTGGCTTTAATTAACACAGCAGAAAACCTACCCAGAGCCTCCAGAGACACTCTGAGATGCTCTGGGAGTTTGGAAGTAACTTACAGTTTATTCAGAGGGTTCTTCCTCCAGTGGCCACTCGGCTGCATTATGAAACACAGTCTGTCACTGCAGTACAAGAACTTGCAACAAACTTCATTGGCACTAGCATTAGAAATTTATGATGAACTCTCTGAGTATAAAAGACCATTTAAAATAACTGCCAGAAGGAAGAGTATTAGAATTGCTACTGCTTTTATCAGTCCCTGCAGTAAACCAATGAAAAAGCATACCTTAGAGTTTTAACAGTAACATGGTAGTTAGTATAGGTCAACATCTGGTTTTGAAAACTAAATATAATAAAAATTGCAGAAAGAAAATAAGCCTTTTTTTTGTACTGTTTCTCTACATTTTGCTTGCAGTCATCCAATTTATTATTAAGAAATACTCAGCAACTCTAGCAAAAGATAATAAATTTCAAAATAAACAATTTTTGTTATCCTCTAATTTTATCCAAGTAAGTGCTAGGGAAAAAAATGCTCAAGGTGGTAATGCAAACAGGAGTTATTTTTGCTAGTATCATAGGTCTGAAAGAAGGACACTCTTTAAAGCACTGTTTTTTTAATGCACAGGAGCAAAAAAAAATGAGTTCAGTGAAACAATATAATATTTACTGTTGATACATCCTACTTCCTCCTCTTTTAGAATATAGAATTATCCATAATTTTACCTTTCTAAAACATTAACTGGATTTGCAGAAGACTGAATGCAACACAGGACTGTACCTTGGAGGCAAATGCCTACCTTATGAGGAGAAGCAGTTCAGAACTACAAAAATGCATATGAATTGTTCAAGCAGAAACATGATCTGTAGGAAAAAAAATGTCATTTTGAAAAAATAAATGACAACAGGCCAGGACACGTATGTAAAATGTCCAAAGTTTGCCTGTTTTCATTTCTAATATTATGAGATATCTTAAAGGAAAATAAAACAATAATCCAGATGAACAATGTTCTATTAATCAATCAAAAAGTTATAAATAATTACATGCTTGTCTGTGCACTATTAAATGAATATTTTTTTACATTTATTAGTATCCTTACATGCACACAATACTAGGAGTCTAATGCATCAGTAAGATATACCCAAAATTATAAGGAAAATTTTTTTACGTTAACATGTTCTTAGGACCCAGTACAGAGGTATTTTTGAAGCTGGGATTTTTGCCTGCCTATTTTATTGTATTTCTCAGTGAAATGTTTCCAAAATCAGCATGTTTCTGAAATATTGGTCCTAAGACATGTTTTGCAATCGTCATTCCAATTAATTTAAACAGATTATTTTATGCATAGATATAACTAATATAGTTTAAACTTAAATGATACTACCCTCACACTAAATTATTCTGCAGGCATAGGAAGCAAATGCAACATTTTCCCCCAAAAAATAACCTGACCAAAAGCTGGGTATTTTATAGAGGGCAATCTATTACATCCGTAACTTTATTCTAGTGCACAAAATCTAAACTAAACTAGTGAAGTGTAGCATAGTTGAATACCATCCTATTTTCATTCAAGAGATGATATAAAGCACCTTTAAAAAAAATTTCCGATTGATACAAAATGTCAATTTTTTTCACTAATTTCAGAAGTGAGATATTTCAGATACTGACACACGTCTTGAGTCAAGGGATGATCTCATCAAAGAAACAAGTTTGTTAGCTGTATCGAGTGCATGACAGTGGTCACAGGCCACCATCTGAGATGCATGTCATGTGTCAGCAGCAAAGACAGGAAAAAAACTTTCTGCAGCAATTCAGAAGGTTCTGGCAAGAAGGCAGCTTAGCTTGTTGCTTGCTGCTAGCAGTCTCACTGGAAGACACCACTGAAAATACTGCAACTTCAAGAAAGACTTTTCAGTTTCATCTGGAGTATTCCCTTTCCTCTTTACTATAATTCACTAATATATATGTAGCCACACAAGTTATTTGGGATATAAAATACGTACTTTCCATGGTGGTTAAAGTGTAAAAAACATATTAAATTATTCTATTGTGAAAATAAATGGGAAAATTATGCATCAAGCATAAGATTCAAGGAGATTCAGTTTCTATTTTAAAGCAATTTGTAAAGCAGTCTTGCTCCTCCAGTAGCAATCATGACATGGCTTTTAAAATGCCACATCGCTGCACACACCTGGACCTACTTTCCTGAGCTTGGACAGTAAGCAGAACAGCAGGATCTTAAGAAGTACATAATTACCCCAGTATGGCCCCAGTACTAAATCTGTGCTGAGAGCTTTCTATGTTTCTTGTGATACCTGTGGTCTTACCCAGGAATTAAAAATCTAATCAATGCATGCACCAATTAATGACTTTTACAATCCTGGTATAGAGCAATGCTCAGGCTCTGCTTCAGTGCAACCTGCTTACAGATTGTTTGAGGATATGCTGTTATATCTGTACACACACTGCTGGCTGGTACAGCCAGTCCTCATGCTACACTCTTCATCCTAGGCTTCATCAGACAAAACAGCTCAACAACCCTTCACATCTGCCCTGTCCACAGCAATACTCTTCATTCAGTCATTCAGCCAACTTCATGGAGGAAACCATACCCTAAGAGCAGCAGACCTTTTTTGAGTGGATGTGACTTTACAATGGCTCATAAAGATCTGCCTAATAAGGTGTATTCACATGCTATCTTTTGAGACTAGTCAGTCAGAACTGATTGTAACTATAAACCCTCAGAGAAATATTTTAGAGGTATGTGATGCTTACTTCTCTGATAGTATCTGATGCAATTGGAACTCACTGGGTAGGACTAAAATTATTTTAGGCATGCTTTTTTGGAAGAAAAAAGCTAAAAAATAAATAATCAAAGAAATGGCCAATCATACCTATGCAATAAACTGATTTCAAGCAGAGACCTTCTAGAACACGACATGGAATAAAGTTACAAAACACAGGAGTGGTCATCATGTGCTGAAATACTGGTTTTACCTGTGCTGTCCAAAATAACAGTGACAAAAGAACTTTAAAGCTCGGGCTTTAATACAATTCTGGAATCCTGGAGTTAGCTGTGCCATTGCTTCTACATAGTAGTAAGTAAACAAAAGCCATTTTAAATCTTCATTTTCCCACTTGTGCTAAAGAGATTCAGTGGGCACAGAGATGGCTTTGTTGCACACACACTTTTACTTTGCTAGGAGTGCTTAGCACAGTAGCACAGTAGCACTGTAGTTGTTTCCACGATGATAAAAAGTAGCATCAAAATTTGTCTGCCAAAATATATTGATTTTGAGAAAATGTAATTTAGGAAAAAAAGTCGTTGAAGAAAATCAATGTTTTCTTGCAACATCTCTGTAAATGTTTCAGTATTATATTATTCAGTATTCAGCTTCATATTAAATTAGCAGTACATAGGAAAAAAATCAGCATTATGATAATAATACTAAGTCTACTACTCGGTGTGCTCCTGCCCCCCAGAACTCTTCCAGAAGGCTTCTACAGGGCCTTTTCTTCATACCCTGCTAAACTAAGAGTTTTAATTCCTCAAAAGGCACCTTGAGTCTGTCACCCGCCTGATCACAGCAGGAATCCACAGTGGAGTCTAAAAACTCACAGCTGTCATTAAGGAGGGGTGAAGAATGTATAGGCACTTGTGAATTCTCTTGCACCATCTGGTCATTTGGTCAAAAAGTCTTTAAACTTGAAAAAAAACTCTGGAGGGAATTTTTTTGAGCACTCTGCAGCAAGGATTAGCTTATCCCTTTGTCTGCCCACTTTCTGTTCACCTCCTGCTCTTCAGCACACCTGAGACTACAGCAATTGACTTATCTGGAAAACTCTGCACTGGTTCCAGGGTAGACAACAGCAAAGAAGATGCCGAGGTGAACAACCTGAGAAAGTACATACTGCAAAATTAAGTCTGTCAGTGAAAGGTCTCCGTGTGTAGTAGGAACCACAAACTATATCTAATCTGAGACACTGGGGGACTCATCACCAGCTCCTGATTAAAGCTATTTGTCTTCAGGTGCCATACCTCAAGCATGACCTCACCACAGGAAAATAATCCTGTTTTCCACTTTTTTATGAAGCAAACACAAATTATTGTCCACTCCCTGAGATGCAATACTTAAACCAGAGCTCTATTAGATTTTCTGCCCCAGATTTCACAATGACTTAGCTCTGAAGATTTATCTTTTTCGAAATGGAGGAGTCATGAGCTCTGCAAAGAATACCTCATCTGCTCTCAATTCCTATTCTGCATTAAAAAATACAGATTTTAACTTCTTTCTAAATGTAATACAGTTTCTTTTTTTAAAGTCATCAAAAACTCTCATCTCAGGGATTACACACTACCTTATACCGTGGAACTTGGTATTGTAAGCAAAAGGAGCTTGAGGAAAAGCAGTCTCTATTAATCCATGACTGAATATTCAAAGACATTTGGATTTTCTCTTCCTGAATTCCCAGTAGCATAATTCAAACATTACTTCAGAAAGATTTTTCAGGATTAATGCAATTCAAAGCAAAAGATCTGCTGCTTCGAAAATTCTGGACTCTAGAAAGTCCATTAATTTAAGAGAAAGTTTACAGCTTTTCCCTGTTACAGCTACAGACAGACACAAACTGCTTTATACTGCTTGCACCTGGAAGTTTTCTGACATTCAGAGGCAACAGCTGGCAAAACTAAGCAACTTCCAAAATCTGCACGTGTGCACAGAGGCAGATTTCATGGCAATGTCAGTAGTTAACACTGAGCAGCTCTGAGGATTTAATGAGCACAACTAACAATGATGATGATGAGCATTACAACAGTATGTTGCAGAAAAGTACAATGTACTAGAAAAAATGTGACCAAAACTTATATATAGATATTTCCTTTATGTAGTTGCACATAGGCTAAATAATCAGAATAATTTATTTAAATATCCTTTAGATTAAGCATTAAGAAACCAATTGCAACCACAGATATTCCTGAAGCAAAATCACGGTGGCTGGGAGATTCTTCCAGGGAAACACTGCTTTTTTTTTGTGTTATTCATTAAGCATCTGACACTAACCCCAGAGAGAAATATGATACTGGGCTAAGACACATTTGGTATGAACTGACACAGCAATTCTTACATCTGTTTACCACTGCCACTCACAAACTCGAAACTGCGACTCACAAAGTCGAAAAATGAGAATAAAGAGGAAGGTATCACTTCAAGCTAGTTGCTAATTAAGTCATGAATAAGTAACACATCAGACAGAGATGTGCTTCAGTGTCCCAAAATGAAATGACAATTAATTCTAAAAACAGGAGTTGGTATGGCACTGAGTTATCTATGTTAGCACTGCAGTTCTAATTGGGAATATGCTTTTGAAGTGCAGCTGCCAAATAGTCCCCCTTTCTACACCTTGGTGCATGCTGCAAGCCTGCTCTGGAGCGTGTCACAGAATCACAGCATAACAGAAGGTTCTGGGTGGGAAGGGACCTTAAAAACCACCTAGTTCCAACCCTGCTGCTATGGGCAGGGACACCTTCCACTATCCCAGATTGCTCAAAGCCCCATCCAGCCTGACCTTCAATGCTGTCAGGGATGGGGATCTACAACTTTTCCATGCAACTTGGATGGGCCCAAGCCAGAGGTGCTCTCCATCAGCATACCTAGAGCATCAAGTATGAATTATGCCCACTGAACCAAACCAGAACTACTTCTACAAAGCAAACTCTCAGCATTTAATATGGACATTAATGCATTCCACAGATCCGCACCTACTGGGCTGAACAGTATCAGCCTTTGTCACCAAAACTTGGAGCAGAGCTCAGAAAGACAAGTTCTGTCACTGGTCAGTTGAAAGGATTTAGGACATGTTTTGTCTCCTGTCTGTTGTGCCCCAGCACAAGACTTATAAACCCCTTCAGATGAAACCTTGAGGCCCATCAATGAAAAGTGATTTCCAATTACTTCAAACACATAGTTAACATGACATTATGGTAATCCATCCCCTTACAGACTGTGTTGTTGTACCTTGGATTTGTAAGCTATCTATTCCTCACCCACATCTCACTCGTCAGCCTCCTCACTAGAGCCAAGACACATTTGGGCAGGAACAGACTCTCTGGACCCTGTGAGGTTCTCCTGCAGAGCACACAGGTAGCTCAGTGCCAAGAAGGCATTTTTTAATGGAAATCTTACAGATTGCTGCTAGGAATGGCAATGTCAGTTGGCTTCCTTTTCCACTGATGCGTTTCCAAAATAGACAATTTTCCACTTTTATTAACATAAAGGCTCCACAGTAATTCTACATGGCATTAAAAAAAAAACAAAAACAAAAAAACCAAAAAAAAAAAAAACCCCACCTAATTTGATCAGTACACATCAAACAAATTTTTATCCGTGTAACTTTAATGACATTTTTTCCCTCATCTTTTTGACATACTAAATATGAAATATTTCCTTGGAGTGCTATAAAGGAAAGTGGAAGCTAAATCCAATTTTTTTGCATCACAAAAAAGGCTCTAATGGTGCCAAGGATGAAAAGAATAAGGTGATGGCATCACACAACTGGCCATGGCACCCAGCAGAGACAACCTGCCACTGCAGCACCAGCTATAAGTCAGAGCCTTGTTGAGTCTGGAGCCAAGAACTTTGTGCAGAAAAAAATTCTTTGGGAAAAGCTAAATTGCAAACATCACTGGAGCCTTTTGTCACAGAAAACTGTGGGGAATTTTTACCAGCTCTGAATTCCTGCTGAGAATTCACCTCCATTTAAAAGTTCAACACGTTTGGCTTAGTGAGGATGCTTAATAAGGTTAAATGCAGTACAGACAGTACTTCTGGTACCAAAAAAAAAGCTGAATTTATTAGGCCTGCAGATCAGTAGATAAATTTCTCAAAGAGACTCTATAGCTATCTCTCTACTAGTGACTTAAACATGACTAGAATATTAAACATATACTCTGGCGTGAGCATCTCAAGTCCTCACTATTAGACTATCTCACCCTCCAAAATGGGGTGTCCATATGATAGCTGGGTGTCAGAAGCAACTCTGGCACTTGCAGACTCCTGAGCAGTGCCTGGAAAGCCTGGAAAGAGAGTAAACCACATGTGAGTGCTCCAAGAATTTACTGGTAGGGTTGGTTGGAGTTAGAGTACTCAGGAATGTTTTCCAAAATCTGTTGTGAAGTAACCTAATGGCAGCAATGTCTGTACAAGTCCCCCCACTACCTTTTTTTTGAAACTCGAGAGTTATGGTGGGACAGCAGAAGAAACACAGACACATACAAACATAAAAGCAGGTCAGGGAAATGCAGTTCTTGGGGATATTTCTTCATGGTCCAGCAGTAGCTGTTGAACTGTAGAGTCTTTAATAATTTCTTTAGGATGTGTACTGAATCTAAATGACATCAAGCCTCTGAAGATTATTGAATAATTAAAAAAAAAAATTGCATCCCCTTTTAACATGTTTAGTACTCTCGTTTATTTATTCCCATGAAGAGAAAACAAAGGGAAAAATTATGTTGGACCTACTGGTTGACATAACAAAGCTTTTTTTTTATTCAATAGCTGAAGGGAAAAATGGGAAAAGTCATCTCAAAATACCTTATTTCTCCTCTGATCCCAAACTAGCCAGGCTGAGCCAGCTCTCAGCATGAACTGCAGCATAGTAAGGACTACAGAAATAAGTCTGTAAGTGTCAAACAGAGCCCATTGCACACAAATTCTGTTTTCTGCTCAGCCTGACAAGCTCCTTTCTGTATCTCACCCAGACAGAGAGCATTAGCTCCAGGGAGGTATTTTCAACAACATGCCCAAAGAGAATCCTCAGCTACTCATTTAGTCTCTTGTACTGAGACAACATCCAACATCTAGACCCCAGAAAAGGATCTGGCTATTTTCTAGACCTCTAGATTAAAAAAATCCCCTTTTCAAACATAAAACTTATAGAACAAGGCTAGACAATGTATCATCAGGAATCCCAACTGGCATTATTGTCATTGGCCACTAAAGAGAGTCCTCTATTAACAACAACAAAGATAAGCTGGAGAGTAATTAATGCAAAAGGGTAGGTTTTAGAAACACATCATTTGAGAGCTCCAGCTAATATTCTTGCAAACCTAAGGAGTGATACTGTTCACATCTGTATGAAGATGTTGAACTGAACACCAGCCCCAGTTCCATTACATACTTTGCTGCTTAAAAAAAAAAAAAAAAAAAAAAAAAAAAAAAGGAGTAGGCAGAATGAGACATAAAATTTGTACATATCAAGGGACAAGCAACAGGTTATTTCTGAAAAAAATTCAAAGAAATTAAGATTTGAAGTTTTTGGAATTCAGTTTTGTAATTATACACAGTTCTGCTGCTGCTTTTAGCACACACTCCAATACTCACAGTTCTGGAGTCCTAGTTTTTCAGGGGATATAAACTGAAAACATGCCCATTTCTTGTCCTTCAAAGCACCTGAAAATTCAGGTGATGATACCTAACTACTTAAAAATTCCACTCTTAGTGTGAAGAACTGCAAGTCTGTAGCTTTAGTGCCATCCTATGATGACACAGTGGGATAACTGATGGTCAGGATATCAGCATTAGCACCGGATGGATTTGCTTTTGCCATTCTGTATGACAGATAAGAGAAGATGGGCCAAAACCTCTTCTCTTTGACCACTGGGACTGCACCACTGCATATATCTGACACAGTATTTGGCCTGGAAAGGAGAAGATAATGTGGTCCTGATAAGCCATAATATGCTAAACTAGACTCCTCTGGAGTTTTTTCAGTCAATCAATAACTGCCTTGGAGGATTATTGAATATATGATTTTGATGGCATGGAGACTACAGCTCCTTCTGAGTGCCTGCCTGTTTACTGATGGGTTTTGTGAAAAACAATCAGCATACCCTGCCCCCGCTGAGCGACAATAACCAAATAAAATCAAACTTTCACTCTACTGTGATCATACAGTAATCTAAAAATTGAACAATTCCCTCCCGCCTTCCTTCCTTGCATTCTCTAATGCCATTAGAAACTATCACATTTACGGTATGGCTCAATGCAGCAAAAGCACAGGTAGGAGTATACTGGAGGATTTTTTTGCAAAGGGCTGGTACCACAAGCTTTTTAAAAATATAACCCTTCTTATGTTTATTTATACAGCACAAATGTCTGCAATTCAAGCCAAAATAAATAGACAAATAAAACATTGTGTAATGGTATAATTAAAAATAAGCACTTTCTGTTTTCAAAGAAATTAGCATGCCATAAAAAAAAATTAAAATTAAAAAAAGCTACTGAGAGCTCTGCCATACCAACAGAAAAGGCAACATGGCAAAGGACTTGGGGCTGAGCATGGAGCACTGAGGCCAGGGCACTGGCTGTAGGCAAGGGCATCTTGAAGAATATGAAACAGCCTTACTGGCAGGCAGTTGGTTATGCTGTAAGAACTGATGAAAAAATATCACATTTCTGACAACGAAAGATGACCGGAGAATAACAGACATGAAGACTTGGCAAGGGACAACAGGGACACGATGGAAATATACTAGTGACCACAGCAAGAGCTAGGACAAAATCTAGTTGAAGTGATAGATGACCACAATTCAGTGACAGATTGAAAAGTAACCCTGACACTTTCATCCTTTGATTGCCTTCATCAACATTACATCCAGTCAATTCTTCATCCCCATTATTCCCATGTATCTGAAGATTTATCACTCATTTTTGAAAGGTAGTGTTTAATTTTGTGTCCTCTAGAAGCAAATAAATAAATCCATCTTCTGAATCTTCAGCACTGTTACTGCATTATTGCCATGTTTTATCGAATCCCTCCAAAGTGATCTGCCATAAAGTATAGATTCATCATAACATTTTATTTCAGGTTTGCTTTTGTTTTATGATCATGAAGGGTACCACAAAAACACAGATATATAAGAAGACACAGGATTCAATAATGCCACACATAATAGGGTACAGATGTCATTCAATATTGCTCTGTAAATGTTAAAAACAAGCAGCATATAGAGGTGCAAAGAATTTTAGAACTCATTTGTTACCGTATCTTGCAGTATCAAGCTCAGTTACAGTCAAGCTCAGAAGGGCTAGCTAATTGTGTGCCAGATAGTAGCATGCTATGTTTGTATTTACCTTCATTCAGCAAAGTTTTCAGGGAGAGGGATAGATCTGGTTTTCCCCACAACAGATTTTTTTTTCTTTTTGTAGACCACATTTCTTAGGAAAAGGACTATAAAAATAATGATGAGAAAATAGCACCCTCCTGCTTTACAACACAAAAGATATTCATAATCAAGAGTTGAGAGGAATGAGAAAGAAAAAGTGCAAAAGATTCATACAGGAGGCCTCATGAGATTTGGTCACTTGCTCAAGCTATTAACAAAAATCATTCAGGGACTTTCAGGGAAAAGCAGCAGTAAATTACTGTGACTTCTGTCTTAAAGACAGCTGCTCAGTGAGCACCAGCAGTCAAATTAATGGATATACTCACATCTCAGTAGAGTAATTCTTTTTTCCATTTAAACCACCTTGCTCATATAGAAACCTTTGTGCCAGCAGGTTGCTAAACGACACTGTACATGTGTGTCTGTAAGTAACTTAGATGAATATAATGCAAGATTGTAAATGAGATCCTTATAGATGTGACTAATGAAAGAAAAGCATAACACCACAAGTGCTAGATTACTCCTTGAGGAAGGCTATGCAAAAGGGATCTTCTCTGGAGGTTAGAAGTTTTTCTTTTTAATGTAAAGATCATGAAATCATAGAATTCCAGCTTGGAAAGTATCCCATCTTCTAGATCACTCATGATGATATTAAACATATATTTATAAAACCAATAAAAAATATTATGCTAATGGATAACAAGATTACGTTATGTAAACTTCCGGCTTTCCTTTCCAAATTACAGCACCTGCATCCAATTCAAAAGGCACCCAATGCCACATAAATGGGTATGCTGGGAAAGACATACAGTATTAGCCTTGATGCAGTCAGGTTAATAATATATGAGCATGTGACTAAAGTGGGTCTGCTGGAAAGATAAGCTGATCAACTACCTTAAATGCATTTGCTAATTCACTGCCCATCTTATTATTCCTTTTCTTTTTTTTTCCCTGTCCATTTAAGGAGGATGGTTTATAAAAAGAATTGCAGGCAGATAATCAGCATTTTTAAAATAGCTAAGTTATTCCCCAGCTAGCTCAACCATTTCTCTGGGATAAAAAAGAAAAGAAAAAAAAAAAAAAAAAAGAAAGAGAATGAAATGCCAAAAGAGACACCATTTCTGATTACAAGGAAATGAGATATTTCCTCCTTAAAATTGATTCCTCTTAATCACCACTCGTTCATCACACAAACACACACAGGTACTGCTAACTACTCCTCTACACATTCCGTAAGCCCTTACTGCCCAAGGACAACCTGCTTTCTCTGTCACACAAGGTAAAGGTGAAGTCCAGTCCACCTCATTGGCACAATTAATTTGTACTTACATTCTAGGTATCTAACCAAGGCTGATATGGGACTCTGGTACTTTCTTCAGTTTGTTTTCACAAAGTAATTACTCTGGAAATCCTTCACCTATAGCCTCTTATCTATCTAAACTAAAATGAACAACATCTCCTCTGAATTTAAGGCATGTAAACTGCCCAGTGTAGCTGTCCTGTGTTCCACTTCAAGCTCCTTCTCTTGATCAGTGGCTGTCCCTCACCTTCCACAGCCTTCTGCTCAGTCATGCAGGTCAACACACAGCATCTGAACTGTGTAGAGTGGCTGTCAAGGGGCATGAAGCCAAGCAAGACCAAGAGACAGAGTTCACCCCTTGCAAACAAGTCTGCAACAGCAGTTTCCCAGCATACAGGGAATAGCTGTCCACCTATTTTCTCAAAGCGGAGAAAAAAAGCGCTCTGACAGCTGGGTAGAGTCAAGAGGTCAGGCAGGTGGCTTTCACTTCACTTACTGCCAGAAGGGGAGTAGATGAGCATTTGGCTTAAGCCACATTCACTGTACAGAGAATGGAAAGAAACAAGGTACAATGAATTATCTACAAGCTCATTGAGCCCTACAATGAGCTGTCTTCTAATACAGATCTGCCAATCACACCAGCTGTATCACCCTCTGGAGAGCCACAGCTCTCCCACTGGAAACCTTGGCTACAAAGCCTCACATGGATGCAGTGAATGGCACTTTCTGGATAGATCTAACCTAACAAATAAAGTGAGCCAACGAGCTTTCTTGTCTGAAGGGCAAGTGTTGTTGCACAGCACGATTTGTTTCTATCTAGATTGACTTATTTCCCAGCACAAGTAGCTGCATCCAAACCTGCCTGCTAGCAGAGGAGCTGGCATGTGCTAACCTGCAGAGAGTATTGAACTTGGGAAAGTGCTGGGACAAACCCATGCTGGTGACTTACATACAAGTGCATGCCTGAGCGCAGGTGCTCTGCTCAAGCACGGAAGTCTTGACAATCTACAGATTATCAGGAGCACCACAACTCTTAAATTTAGCAGTGCCACAGTTTGTGGCTCAAAACCAAAACAAAGGGTCATATATACTGTTCTGCAAGTCCTGAAGACATTTTCCTGTGTTAAGTTCCAGCTGTTTTGGGAGATACTTTTGTTATTCAAATAGAAACCTATTGTACATGATTGGAAAATGCTTAGAAAGTCCAAGCGAATAACCTAGGATGCCTATCTGAATAGCCCAGAAGCTAAAGCAAATCACTGCTGATGCAGAGAAAAAAAGATATGTTAATGTGTTTTATAGTATGAAAAAAAGGGTTAAATAAATCTTTTGTATCTTTAACAACTAACAAGTCTTACTGCATTACCCAGTAATATTGAGAATTTAAAAGCAATTTTGCATCATCTATTATTTTCAACTTCAAATTTTTAGTACATTCTAAAAGGCACAGTAGCATAGGAAACCACCAGGAAAAATGGGTCGTCAGAAAACACCAAGATAAATGGTCATCTGTTTACAAAATAACATTTGATTAAGTAGGAAAATTCGTTTACATTTTAGCCTCCTAAATCTGGGAGATTCAATTTCTTACTCTTCCTGAACTATTTTCCCTCTGAAAAATGTGACAGGGGCTCTGATTGCCTGCACAGCCAAGTGCAGCTCCTGGAAGGCAAAGCCCTCCAGGCTTTTTGATTGTGCTTCAGCCCAGTCCAAAAGCATGAGGGACCTTGCCCAGCCGAGCTCAGGTGCACCTGCACTGGTGCAGCTCAACAACTGACATTGCAGCTAAGCAATGAGCTCGCACGCTAAAGCCATGATGGGTAAGCAGCAACCAGAATGGGAGACCTTAAAATATCCCTCATGTGAATAGAACATAGTTATGGGAATGAAGCTCTTCCTTTCCAGTAACTATAGGGTTAACACAGGCCAGCAGAGTAAGACAGTGGGGCTATCTTGTATCTCAAATCAAAGAACAAGGGATGACCTATATTTAACCACATGGATTTGAGCTTGCTTTCAAATGCTATCTTCTCTGTCCTACATGTATTTTGACTTGGAATTCACACGAAATCTACACAAAAAACCCTCTGGAGTTCACACTGTGTACAGAATTCACACGTAGTGCATTAACCTGCTGGCTAATACTACTTAGTCAACTACAGCTCACTCTGCACCAGTTCAGGGCTGTCTTCTAATGATCTTTGAAAAGGCAGGTTAAGAAGGAGCAACAGGTGGAATTCATTCCAGCATTAACTGAAAAGAAAAAGCATCTATCCCAAGTCAGTCAACTCCTCTCATTGCCCTCTCCATCCCATTGCCCTATGTGTACCTCCAGATAGGTACATCAGGAGGGCCAGCCATCCTTGTCTTAAATACCTGTTTTAGAACAAAAAATACTCTCTTACGGCAGTGCTTCTCTCTGTTAAAGGGCACTCTGATGATCAGCTCTGGCTGGATGGTCATACACCAGAGAATCTATTTAAAGCTTGTGAGACAAGTCTTATTCAGAGACCTAACTCCCACTGGTACAACCATTCCGTACAGAGCTTCGTGTTGACATAACTTCACGGCATCCAGAAATTCTACTAGCTGTGCCAGAGGTACCTCTGTCATCTCTGCAGAGTGCTGTATTGTGCCATGGAGACATACCCATGAACTAATGAAAATTCAACATTCATATTAGTATTAAGAAAAAAGTCATTAACTGCTATTGAACTGCCAATTATCCAGTGTAACTGCAGACCTCCCAGCACAGCTGTTTTATCTTCCCTCTCTGCTGTGTGCAATATTACATTCATATTGCAGATTACATTGTCACAGAGACCTGTAACCAGCTTCTTACTGCTGAGAGAACAAATTATTTTGCCAAAGTTATCGGTTCAAATCCGTAATAGTGAATAATGAATTAGACATGCCCAGACTTGGGGATTTTTTTCCTTGCAATATCTGTAGTTATGAGGAACTGTGACATTCAATTACAAATATTAAATAAACTGTTGCTTTGAAATGATTCTTGTTCCAGCTATTTTTTATGACTCTGTGTCACAGGAGAGAAAAAAAGGAAGTTTGTCCTGGATAAGCTAAAGCCCCTAATGGTAGCTAAATATTACTCAACCTCTTCCACTGAAAGTTTTTATTATCCTTCAGTATTGATGGATTGCACTTGATATTGCCCAAGTTTAAATTCTTTATATAATCTTCTCTTTATTAAAAGGAAAACTGTGGGGAAAAGTGAATTGACTCCTAAACAAAAGGTACTCTCCTCAAGTTACAAATCACTGGAGATTGTAAAACTAACCTAGAGAAGTAGTAACACGTGTTCGTTTATTGGTTTCCTCCCCAAACATCCACCACCAGCAAGCAGCAGAGTCGGGACACCTGGCTGTGTGGACCATTGTGGCAGATATGTCATGGTAGTTTCAATGTTTGTCTGCTGTCTTCTGCCAAGCATGACATTGCCTGCTGTGCCTTTATCAAATTGCTAAGCTTTCTGTATCACTACAGACATTAAGTTATCTGAATAAAAATTCAGTGCACTAATAAAAATTTTCATGTAAATATCCCTCTTTCCTTTATCTCTTTTTCTTTCTGTCTTCAAGGGAGTGAAAAAAATTACTAGGTATAGAGGAGGTAAAAATTCATAAAGTTTCTGTCAATTTTCCACTTCTATTAACTTAAATTAGTGCACTTCTTTATTACCTGGGCATGATAAAAGTCTTTCAGCAGAAGTAAAAATAAATAATAATTACATGCACAGAAGTCCTGACCTTGTAGCTTTGCAATGTGTTTCAATGACTACTGTGTACATTAGAATGAACATACATGTGACACCTGGTGCAATCCATGCACAGGTACTGAGAACACAATAAAGATTATTATACAATGTTGGTGACTAATGACATCTCAGCAGGCAAGACATGTACTTGTGGCACTGGCATTTATTACGAATGTCCTATGGGAAACTTCTCATCTTCTGAGGCATCAGCATGATACCAGCAAGAGCATCTGAAACCAAACCAAGACATGCTTGTGAGCACTGACTGAAATAAAAAATAAGTCAGAGCAGAGATTCACAGAAATGGAGTCCTGGAGAACACCTCAAAGCATCAGCTAGCCCAGCCTCTCCAAAGGCAAGAGCAACACCACTGGAAAAGGTATTTATCTAATCCCTTCTTGAAAACCTGAAACAAAGGAGATGCTACCAAAAAATGTAGCTAGATGAAAACCAATTTGAAATCAATCCCCTAATTTCCTTAATCTCTTCAGGTCTTAATTCAATTGGTTCTAAAGAGCAACTGGTCATCATTCTCTCATCGCCAGCATCCTACTTATTGGGAACATTTATTTCTTCTCCCCATCCTATTTTTCAGTGTTAAACAAACCCATTTACTTAAACATCACTGCATATGCCCTGTTTTATAATTTTTTAAGTTAGAAACACTTTTTTCTGTTCTTTATACCTCTTGTTTCTTTCCATCTCCCTGAGAACCAGTGAGGAAACACTGGACACAGCATTCCTGCTCAGGCTTAACTAATGACAAATCAAACCCTGTGTCTTGTGAATGACACTTCTATTTATGTACCCCAAGGTAAGATGCATCTTTTTTCAATTATACTGCATCTGTGACTTTTTCAATTGCTTTAGATTCTGGTCCAGTAAGACCTTTGTTTAGTGTCTTACTGCTTAGCCAAATCTTTATCATTTTAGATAATGAATTCATCGTTCCTTATATAATGCAGCACTTCATGCTTGCTCCTTCTTTATTTGGGCTATTCCTCTAGTTCGTAAATGTAATTTTGAATCCCTTTTTGTCCACGGAATACTTGCAATTATTCCAGATTGATGTCATCACAGATCATATCTATTTCATCAGATGATTCAATGCTGGTAGCTGGAGTTGGCTTTTAAATAGTCTATGGGCACCTCCCAGCAACATTAACTGTCTCTGCATAAGCAGGTACTCCTTCCCCTTCAGAGTAGCTGCTTTCCACTGCAGATAAGCAGAAGGCTGCCATCAATTCCCCCGGACAAACAGGAGTCATTTCCCTATCACACAGTCTGCTACAAGCACTTCTTTCCTTCTCTCTGTCAATAAGAACCATGAAACATGACCGCGATGGAGAGAGAAAGTGAGGCAGGCCAGGGGAGTTCATGGGTGCTGAACTGATGGAGAAAAATGGATGGAGACAAGGAAGAGGATGGATGAGCTTATGGCCAGCTGGTAACTAGAGAGCAGGTAACCTGTGAGACAGACTATCCTCCAGGATCAGTGCCTGCTGCTGTGCCCCTCTTGTAGTGGACGGGTGCTGGCTCATCACCAGCACAGTGACAGCACTCTTTGCAGGGCTATACTGGCTCCAGGAAACGCTTCCCTGCTTGGGCACTACTTCTTTCTTTTTCCTTTTTTCCCCCCCTATATTATCTATCAAATACATACATGTATATATGTATGTATCAAATATATGCAAAATTATGTATGTGGTCTTTCTGCCAATAGTATGATCTACTATTCTCCCTAAATACATTAAAGTATAAAATATATAAAAGCAAAATCAGATTATAAAGTTACATATTCTATTTTATACTCCTGTGATTTATGCTTTATGAACTAGTAATAAGCACTGCACACATGAATCTTCTTCTAGCGAGAAAACGTGTGTTTGCAATATGATTATGTAACCATTGTATCAGAACAACTCCTTTAATTTCTCCATCAGAATCTTCAAAGCGAAGTATGTCAAAACCTGGTTATGATTTCCTGCAGGAGGTAATATCAAGATTCTGTCTGCAAAATAGATAGGAAATATCTGTTTATGGCAGGAAATATAAGCTACATTTATGATATGAAACAGAGGTTACATTTCACTGCGTGTACTCAAAAACTAACCAAGTTTCCTTGGCTGTCTCCATAGCCATTCAGGAAACAAGGACACCGCCTAGAAAGACTAATCCTTCCATTTTAAAAATAACAACCACACAGACATCTAAGATACCTGTTGCAAATTAGTGACTGTCTCCTTCTGATTCCAGAAGGAACCTGGAGGATAAGCTTTGGCTGCACATCTAAGGAACAATTCACTTACCTAAGCAAATGTGTCTGGTGCCATTTTGGATGCCTGAAATATGCAGAACCCCTGCATAGTACAGCAAAGGATCTATACAGGTTCACTTAAGTTCTAGAGAGGCAGCTGGAGTGCAAACAAGTTACCTTGAGACACCTAAAATATCTAAGCAGCACTATTACATTGCTCTCTTTATTTTAACCTCTCTTGATGGCACCACCTGCAAGGCTCAGTTGTTTGACTTTCGGGGGCAGGTGCCGTGTCTCATACCTGGGCACAGCGACATGGCAGAGGACTTGCAGGAGATCTGCAACAACCTGGACTGGAAACCAGAGGGCAAGTGTGATATTGTGAAACCAAAATGGCAGTAGGCACCTTTGCCCAAGCATCCACATTCTGTTCTACATCTCCATTAACTGCACTTGTAGAGTTTGGCAATCCAGCTCTCACTCAGACATCTAATGCTATAAATCTCAATTTAGATAAACGGAATCCACCAAATTTTTTATCATCTCACGTAAAATGTGACAGATTTCATTAGCAGAAGCATGATGTTCTGCACCCTCAGTACTTCAGGTGAAGTATGAATTAATTCACCTAAAAATAATTATTTGTGTATCCCTATCAAGGAAAATAGACACTATTTAGTCTCAATGAGTAGTAACTTCTGCCGACCTTAGGGCAGCAACTAAAACAGTTTGTCAGAAAGATGTCAAAATTGCTTTGAAAATCAGCAGGCACACAATGAAGTCCATATGCATACTTCCAGTTTCATAAAGGCACATGCATAAAAATAAAAATTACAGTGTTAGCATAGAAGAGATTACATCTTTTTTAGAGTGACAGCATAGATGACATCTTTTTCAGAAACAACAACTCATCTGTTTTAAGGTCTGACTTTATGTCAAACTAATTTTCTGACTACAGTATTCTCAAAACAGCAGGACGACTATATAGCAAATGATGCCTCCTGGGTTTTTCTGGTTTAATTTTATCAAAATTAGAGCCTTTCAGAAACCCTAGATGGACAACTCTGAAGTCCTCTCTATAAACAAAGACAATGCAGACAGCACTTCTGAGAGCAATAGCACGTTTCCTATTCTCTGCAAAACATTATCTCTAGAGAAGAAAGGTTCATTTTTGCACTAATCCCCTTGTTTTCTCCATCCACTTTATAGTATTACTTCCCATACACTATGAAACACATTCTAAAATTATAGTAAAATGAAAGCACAGTACTTCAGTCTTCCAGCTATAATAATGACTTTAAAGAGGGTGTTATTTGGAGATTCAATGCATTGATTATTTAACTTCCTAAGATACAAAGTATTTGGGTGCTTGAAAATTGAATGCCTGGAACTAACACGTTTGATTCACAGACCAAACATTAAAGAAGAATCAGACTGTTAAAAAAATTACAAATTGTGGACACTGATTGGAAATAGGCTGACAGACTAGCAAAAGCACAGTAACTATTTCAATTCATGTCATGTGAGAAAAACACCTAAAAACACAGCAAGAAGAAAATACAATCAACCTGAATCATGAAAAGTAATAAAATCTACGGCTAAATTATTGAAATCTGACAACAGTAATCTTCCATACTCTTTAACTGTAAGATGACTTACACTATATTCTCAGTAATACATCTGTTATTATTATTGATCAGTATTTTGTTCGGAGATTTATACTTCTGTACAATTTATAGCAGTTTTAAATGCAATTATTGGTGGTAGGCGCAAAAGGTGTTTAAGTATCCAGTTACACATATCATCTGTGAAATAGGCAAATAAGCAGATTAACCAGGGCAGTAAAGTACACTGACATATAGATATAGACATATGTGCAGGTAATTAACAGACTGCAGCCCTTCCCTGAGCAATGCACTTCTTATATGCAACTTCATTGATTCCCCCTTGCTACTACATATATGTAACTTGAAGTATAAATATTGAATCATACGATTTTTACATCATACATGTTTACAATTTCAATAATGCTACTCAATATTGCCAAGATGTTGTGAAATCAAATAGAAACTGCTTATTTACAACTTCTCAGTAAAACAAGTTGATGGACTGCAATCCTGATGCTTGCATCTGTCCTCCTGATAGCATTTCAGCATCAAAAATAAGGAAAAATGTTAATTGTTCCATGTAATCCAAGGAAGGTGTACACGGCTATCAGTAAGTCTATTCTAAAAAATATCTACAGGTAGCCTGGATGTATAGGGAAAACAACTCTTAGTGATTTTCAACAGAAAGACTAAAACCACACAAATAAAATTTTTAAATGTTGGGAGGCTTAAAAAATAGCTAGTAAATAAAGATTCATAGAGGAATATATTATCTATAAACCTACAGTTTGATTATGAATAGAAAAGAGCATGATACAAGCTGTAATTCCTGTTACAAAGAATTGTCATCATGTCACTGAAAGCTACATGACAGGCTGCCTAGAAAGTAGCACAATGAAACTTGCTGTAATAACATTTTATTTATGTCCATAAAACTGAAGAATGGTAAATCTCTGGTTATTTTATTTTTAATACAGAGATGAATTTTAACAAGCTAATTTATAAAAGGTTACACCAATGTCTAGATTTAAATCAAAGGAATTAATGTCCACATGAATAGTTCACATGAAGAAATTCTTGTAACACATTTCAATAGCTGATGAGGCTAAAAAAGTCAACGTTCACAATATCTGTTTGGGATTAAATGAAAGAATATGTCAAAGTTTAAAAGTTTAGCTGGAAACCAGCATGAAGTTCAACAGCCTCAGGTCTTCAAACCAACTGGGCCTTTTTTTTTTTTTTTCTCATCCAAATTACTACTTTGAATAAATACTTGAGTTATCTTGAAAAGCTCCCTCTCTTCATCCTTATTCACTGTTCATTGATATGTACTCAAAAACCCTTGGAAACCAGTAAAAAGTTACTTAAAACAAATAGAAGTGACCAACTCGGGTAGTATGTGAATATAGCTGTGCTTAGTCAAAGATGACTTCTTTTCCAGGCAGGTGAGACAAGCTCAGCTGAAATTCTGGTTGTAGTAAGATGTTCACCAATCAGATGTTCCTGCTCATTTTTCCTGAAGTAAACTACTACAGCTTTTATAACAAAAGTAGTTTAGCAACTTCCTTCAGAAATACATTATTTGCTTCTGTTGCAAGATCTGTATTGACGTTTTTCTTACTTTTCACTGCTCTGTGAGAGGGCACAGAAATAAACCACTTCTCTGCAGCTGTTCTGGCAACTAATGGGCAAGAGTGAGCACTGACTCCTGGGGCAGCTAGAAACTTAAGCACTTGGTACACTGACACATAGTTTGGGGACACAATGACCATCTTCTTGAGGAGCTCTCGTATCACTGAGGATGTGATTACCCAGCCTACCATAAGAAGCAGTGTAATTACTTACTTTTCCTTACACCCCTGCTACAGTGGGTTGGACAAGTGGGTTGTTATTTAAACCTAACAGGCTTTCCTGCAGCTGGGAAAAAGAAAAGAAAAAGCACAAAAAGCAGCATACATCCCCTCATTTTCTTTCCAGTCTCAGTATGCCTTTCTCTGATATTTATTGCCTCTCTGGCACTTCACATACACAGCGTTATATATTAATTTAATGAGTCATGTAATGCTTCCCTAAGACTGGAACATATCCAGAGGTGGGGAAGGTGGCAGTGGGGAAAGTGAAGTCAGACTTTTCAATTACTCTTCAGAGAGAAGCTTTCATTCAGCTCCCATTTTTTTCTTACTTGAGAAACAATCCTACAGGTACAGAAAAGCCTGTCAAATACATGAGTTGTCTCTGCAGTTGTCTCAATCTGCATGTAGCCTAAGACAAACTCTTGTAAGTAAGAACTATCTTGGCTTTCTTCCCCTCCTGAATGAATAGAAAGCTGGCATTGGTGACACTTTTAACTGCAAACAGGTAACTGTATCTTTGTCAAAAATATATTTTTAGAAGATGAGAAGTAGAGCAAAAGTTTCTCTCTCAGAATTTCAAGTAGAGAGAGTGAAAGTAGTGACAGGATTAATGAAACTACAGAGATCATGCATCAAACCAAGATATGCCAGCTTGTAACACTGCAACTGTGCACTGAAGGAGAGGTAGTGCAGTGTTAGAGTTATATGTACTATAAGAGAGCTCAGCCTCCAAACATGTACATATTATTTTTAATGCCATAAATGTACCTACAGCATTGCAGTGACTGGTCTTCCTACACAAGGAAGAATACAAGGAAAAAAAACCTGAGACACGGAGAGAAGGAGTAACTTGCTCATGAGCATGAAAAATCCACCTCAGATTTAGGATTAGGTCAAGAAACAGAAATTGCAGCTTCTAACCTCGAATCATCAAGGAATACAGACGATAGAACCAAAACGCAGAAAAGCACTAAACACCTCCCTGTCCATCGGTGAACACGACAGTCCCGCACAGCATCACTTTCCGTGACAAGACTTGACTACTATTGAACTATTGAACTACCAAGTCCGTTCACAACCGCGTAGGCTTTGGGTGCTCAACAAGCCTTAAAGCACTCGCACATGTCAGAGTTTACCTACAGACAAGCTGGGATGTTGGGATTTTTTTGCCCCGAACGTAGCAAGAAGCAGGGAGATGCAGACAGCCGCGGCCCTCCATCACCGGCCCCGGCAATCCCGCCCCGCATCCCGCCGGCTGCGAGGCCGCCGCAGGTGCCGGTGGCCCGGAGGAGCCCCCAGCGAGCTCCGGCCGCCCGGGGCTACCGGAGGAGGAGAAGGCGGGTTGATGCAAACCGGCGGCCCGGCACACTCCGGCCGCCGGCAGTGAGAGGGGGAAAAGCGGGGGAAAGGAGGAAAGCGCGTCTCCGGGGAAATAAAGTTTTCAAGCGAAGAGGACAGCGCGCAGCCCCGCCGCCGCCCGCAGAGACAGCAGCGACTTCGTGAGAAAGGAGGGACGAGGAACGGGCGGCCGTGACCCGGGCGGCAGCCCCAGCGGCGGCCGGGCTCTCACCCCCTACTCACCATGTTGACTTCGGAAACCATGTCGATGCTGGCGATGTCGATGTTCATCCCCACGCAGACGGGCGGACCTGCGAGCAGACCAGACCTTTAGCCAGCGGCGAGAGGTGCCGCGGCAGCGCGGGCGCGGTGCCGGACCCGCCGTGAGGGAGCGGCGGCGGCAGCGGGGACAGCTGCGGGGGAGGGGGGCATCGCCGGGCGGAGAGCCCGGGCAGGGCGACTCACCTCCGAAATCCGGCCGGAGGCGGATGTCGTAGCCCTTCAACAATTTATCCACAGTTTCTTTCACGAAGGACATGTTGCCGGGATCGTTCACACTGTGGGGAGAAAGAGACGGGGGTGTCGGGCGGGAGAGGCAGAAGCCGGGGTGCGGGGGGCCAGGGACGACGGCTGGAGCGGGGCGGGAGGGGGAGGGCGGGGGAGAGCATCACCCGTTCCCCTGGAGAAACGCATCCCGCGCCGCCGCCGGGGCACGCTGGCTCCTACCTCTGGGCGCAGCAGACCACGGCCACCAGGACGGGAGCAGAGAAGATCCCGAAGATCCTGCCTCCCCCAAAGCCCCACATCCCTCCGCTCCACGCTCCCTGCGCGCAGCAGCAGCAGCCGCCGCCGCGATCCGGCTGCCCCGGCTGCCGCTGAGGAAGAGGCGGAGGCGACAGTCCCCGTTCTCCCCCCACCTCGCCCTCCCCCCAAAAAAAAATTCTCCACCCCCTGCCCCAGCACCACCGCCCGGCCCGCGGGAGCCGCCCGCGCACCCGGCTGCGCTCGCCCCGCGGCCGGACGCCGCCGAGCCCCGGAGGAAGCTGCCCTCCGCCGGAGCCCGGCCCGCCGCCGCCCGCCCCGCCGCCTTCCCGCCAGCCGGGAGGGGAGGGGACGGAGGGAGGGCGCCGCCGTCCCTCCGGGCGGAGAGCCCGAGGTGGGGAGCGGGGCTGGCGGGGCCGCGGGCGGCAGCGAGGGGCGGCGGCTCCCCGGGCACCGCCTCGGGGCACGCCCGACCTCGGCACGGCCCCGGCCCGCGGGACCAGCCCCGGGGCAGGGGCGATGGTGGCCGGCAGCCCCCGCGGGGTCTTCCCGCAGCCGGCTCCATGCCCCCGGGGCAGGGGCGGGACTGCGGGGCTAGGGCAGCCCGCAGGGTCCCCCCGGAGCCGGGTGAGAGGGGGCTGCCCGACGCCGCGCCTCTGTCCCGGGGCCCCTGCCCCTCGGCCTGTTCTTTTGGGGAACTGCGCCCACCTGCCCCGTGGCGCATCCCGGGAGCGATGCCCGGGGTGAGCCGCTGGGGAGGGAGAAGGAGCTGGCCCGGGAGCCCTGCCTTGACCTGCAGGGGCCTGAAGCTGTCTCTGGCACGGCCAGGGACGTGGTGTGCACCTACAGGTGCCGGGCCTGAGGCTCCCTTCAGCCGTGCGTGCGAGGGTGCTAGCTGCACTGACCGAGATGGACATGCTTTGCCGGGCAGAAGCTCTGCTGGGTTCAAAACCTGTGTGTAGCCAGGCCTGTCATATGGGACAGAAATGAAGGGAAATGGCACCGATACCAGAGATGTAGGGTGAGGGTTGTCGTGTGTGAGCTTCTGGATGCTCTCAGCTTTGTATAAAGCATTGGTTGGGTGAAGACAGCACAGTTGTTATTATTTTTAATCTTCTTCCATGTTAATTATTCCTTTTAGCAGGACTTATTGGCATGGAAACTGAAGAATGTTGACTTAAGTATATTGGTTTTGGTTGCAGAGGCAGCTCTTCACTGCCGGAGCTCTTCACCATGCTCTATGAACATACAAACATGCCCTTGGCCAGCATCTGGTTCTGGTTACATTCTGGCAATCAGTGGCCACTGGTCCATGACAAAGCATAACATTTCAGTAGCCAAGGGAGAAAATCTTGGTCTTTCTATTGCACTTTTAACACCTGTTTTTCTTCCACGTGCTCTCTTCCCTTAGTGAAACTGCTATGAAAAGGATGGACATTGAATAATGCCTTGGTGTTACATACAGGTGAGAAAACATAGACGGCTTTTTTCTCTGTCCTCAACAAATATTGAAAAGAAAGACAAGTGCAATCCATTGTCCTGACCTTGCTGCTGTTGCAGTTAATAATAAAGATCCAAATAAAAGAAGGAGCAGGTGCAGTTTTAAAAACAGTACTAAGCTCTATAGGAAATGCAGAAAAATGTAAGACTAAGGGAAACTGAGTATTGCCAATCTCAATCTTGTGATTTCATGTTAATATTTGGATTTTTAATAGTGTCATAATTACTATGATTATAAAGTAAGTGAAAATCTTAGCTTTTATTTAAAAAACCTTATTAGGCTTATGATGAAAGCTTGAGAATTGTGGTATGAAGCATACATTACTCAAGGGCCCAAAAATGAAAAGTCAAATAAGTAACTATGTAAGTAATTTTAAGGCCCTGGGTTCTGATGGGTTTTTTTAATGCTATAGATGGGCAGTATCGAAAACCAGCTCTTTCAAAGACTTCAGAAGAAGTGAATTTAGGGAAGGGTACTAATTCAATTCTGTCCCCCCTAAATTCTGAAAGTAAGTATTAACAAAAAAAAATATTTCTTATGAAGAGTTTAAAATGGTTTAAAAGCACATTTAAATGCTAATAATTTTTCTTAAATAGATTTTTGGGTTTGTAACAGAAATAAAAAAAAAATAAATTAGAGAGCACTATTTCTGATTTATGTGTTATCCTGGCACTTTGGAAACACATCTGAGGTAGGAATGAATCAACAGTGCTGTAAAGTCTGTCATCTTTTATCACACTTCATTTAAATATTTGTCTTCTTGATCTTACAGAGCAACCATTTACTTGGGAACAGCATAAAGATCATCTAGGCTGGAGCTGATGGAACAAGGAAGTATTTAGTGGATTATGGAGCACTTGTGCCTTGGGACTCTGGGTTCAATTAGGCTTAGCAGTAACCAGAAGATGTTAAAAAACTATAAACAATCAATTAATTTCATGAAAGGTAAAAATCCTCTTGACTTCTCTGTGACATGATGGCATTTGCAGTGGAAATTCCAGTGTGGGTTTGTCTGCAGGAAAGGCTCACATAACTAAGCTTCTGTGGAACAGACCTTCACCAGGAACAGTATTCAAGGATATAGTGGAAGCCCAGACTTTTGGGAAGCTATTTAATGTGGGCAATAAAGAAAATTTGGCACAGAAATAGACTCCTTGTCCTACCCCAGAATTCAGCATCCTGACTTTGCTTCTGGAATTAGGTTCCCAAACATCTCCTTTCTAAAGGCAAGCAGGTTATTATTTCAAGGCATGGCTGGAAGGGAGCCTGGTCCCTTTTATTCACTAAAGCAAAACAAAGCAGCCAGTCACAACCTGTAGATTGTCTAGCCAAGAAAATCCCAAGGATTTTCTTGTGAGATGGGCCCAAACTCCAGGATCTCAGGGTAAACTTCTGTTTTTTGAAATGTTCCACTTTTCAGGAAATAGTTAATTAGGGAAGATGGAAGGAGTTAAAATAACTCTGTGGCCTACTGGTTTGGCTGTTGCCTGGGAAGTACTGTTATTTCATAAATAATCCAGAAATTCATGAATTAATTACTGGATAAAATAAATCAATGTTCAGTGGTATAAGTAACAGAACCGAATTCTCTCCTCCTTTTATGTGCCTTCATCATTGTTCATTCTCACTCCTGACTCTTTTTCCAGTGTACAGTCTTTCTGTCCCAGTAAAATTATCCCTGTAAAAATATGAGACTGTAAACATTGTAGTTCAGGGACTAAAATTCGTCACATTTTCTACAACTTTAGTGAATGTTCCAGCCTTTGGGCCACTGGACAGTTAAGATCTATGCTCCTGATCAAATTTTGTTCAATGAGATAAGCACAGCATGTGTTTTTTGCTTCCTCAGCATTGCCGATATTGTAAAGGGCACTTCAACAGTGGATAAGTCTAAACTGCAAAGGCAAGTGTTATGTGTGAAGGAGCAAAAGGACTGTCCTTGCTTCAAAGCAAGTAAGTGTGGAAGAATACAACTGGCAAGCCTACACCTGAAAGAAATCATCAGGGGAAGTTGGATTATAATGGATTCATCAACTAAGTCTGGGTTAGCAGGTACAGGGGCTGGTCTCCAGAGCATAACTCTTGTTGCTGAGGATCTGATATCCGTGCACACTCTTTTGTTTTGGGTTAGATTTATTTTTTTTTTTCAACCCCATTAGGAAAAGTGGGGAAATCTGGTCCACTAAACTAAATGCTCATTAGCAGTTAGAGCAATGCGCTGCTGGGGTGCATTTTTCAGCTTAGTTTGAAATGAGTCGTGTTCATGTGGTCTGAGACTGCTCTGAGATGTGAAACACAGCACAGTAAGTGGAAATGATCAAGTGATTCACTTTGCAAGCACAGTCCTGGTCTGCAGTAAAATGCTATGTAGATGCATCCATCATCTCATTTCAGAAGGAGCTGGAACAGAGCACACTCAGCCCTTGTCAAAGGACAGAAGTGGTTGAAAGCAGTGGGATTGGAATGAGAAGCGACTCAAAATTTTGGAACAAATTCCAGTTTCCTTCATCATTGTCAGTACTAATGGAGATACAGCAGAGGAGGCAATGACAGGAAGGCTAGAGAAGAGGAGAGGTCTGCTCACAACAGATGCATTTGCAGTACTACCACTATCAGTCACCAGATGTAGGAGAAAGCCTGGCTTGGGAATCAGAGACGAAGTGTTTGATCACACCATGCAATACATCACTGAACTCCTGTGCTGGAAAGTGGTTCTGGGGGTTTACCTGACAAAATGAGCTTAACTCCACTTACAGACTGAGGTCAGAATCACTTATCAAATATTTTCTTTTTCATTTTCCTTTCTGGCTTGTCTGTCATTTAACTGATTTTGACAAAGATCCAGTCTTATCCTGAAGCAAACTACAATTGCAAAGGGTTCAGAGATACAAAAGAGAGAGACTGAAACTAAAAGAAAGTGGGAAGAATTACTGTTATGGCTGAAATGTTGTCTTCTGAGGAACACAGGACATTAATCTTACTAGGCTGAGACCCATGCTGCTGCTTACCTACTCTGCCTTGCAGCAATTTTAATAGCCTGCTGGTTTAACCTGCTGAGAAGGTGTAATTAATAAAACTGGCTGGGAAAAAAATACACAAGAAAATGTTAAACTCTTTTTGGTATTTGGTTTGTTGTTTTGTTGTTTTTTGTACAATCAGACATCTTTTTCACTTTATGGAATCAAAAGTTGAGGATCATTTCTGTCAAAATACCATACAATAGAAAATTAGTATTTCCTTCAGAAAGCTCAACTTTCTTATTTTTTGCCCTACAGTATCTCAGCAGAAGCAGAGCTTTAGTGACAGATAATGAGCAGTGGTTGTTGGACATACTATGTGAGGAGAACAAGATTATGTTTATTTACTTTATATATTTATCAGAAATTGTGTGTAATATTTGCTTATGTAAACTCAACAGTTTATTCAACTGACAGTGAGTTTATACTCATTGTCCCCATTTCTGTGAGACAGGTTGAAAGCAGCATTGCATGAATCCATTTGCTTTGGTTGCATAATTTGCTGGTTTACATTTAATTATACAGAAATATTAATGGTGTTATGTCAACAGTTCTGATGTAGTGGAGATCTGAATGTTTCAGAGGGTCACATAAAGAATAAGTTATTAATTCATATGAGTAATGGGGAAAATTTTCCTTTAATAAGAGGCTTGACCCAGATTGTCTTGAACAGCTGTTTAAATTTCAGATGGGTATTTTTTCTTCATATTCAAGAACATATAACAAAAATTTAAATTATTTGAATGAATTTAAAAGAGTATTCCTGCAAGATTGCAACATTGCATTCCTTATGCGGCAAAACCTCTGGATTATTCACATAGTGAGTCAGACATGTCAAAATAAAAACCCATTGACACTTTGGCAGAGGAAGAAATAATCATGGCTCTTTATAACTCACATTTTTTCATCATAAAGATTAATGATTATGCACTGAAATAACACAAATACATTAGAGAAGCCTGTGGTGCATTAGAAATACTATTCTTTTAGGTTGCTGTCTGGATGAAAACAGAGTCTTTTGGGAAAACCAGACAAGTAACTGAGTTACGACATTTTTTATTTTTTTACTGTAACTGCAGTTGAGGAAGTGCTATTTTATATAGGACTTCTTTGTTAAGTTTCTGTTTGAGTGGATTCATCTAAATCCCTTTCTAAGGAGCACATTATTCTTAACAAAACAGTATGCAGCAGTTACCTTTTTTTCTATAAGGCTACATCAGATGGATACAATCCATATATTTATGTTTTCATATTTATCAATACCTTTATGAATCTTATTTGTGATAATTACTGGTTATGCAATTTTTTACTAACAGCAGCCAGAATTCTAAGTTAAGATTCCAGCCTCCTTTTGCAGGAGATTATACAGAGTGAAGAAGACAAGCACGAGTTGTTTGAATTGCTTATATTTAATATTATGTATGTTTAAAGGAAGATCAAGCCCGGATCCGAACTGATGCATCTGTATTAGGACTACCTAAAACACCAAGATATTGGTTCCTGGCATTTTCATCCAAATGTCCCTTTGAATTTTAAGGAAAAGAGGAAAGACAAGGAAAAAGCCACCAAAGGGAGGGAAGTGCAAACACTTTCACATAAAACAGGATAAGCAATGAGAAGGACGTGAAGTGAAATTTTTTCATTTTCTAGACACAATTGTGGAAGTGAAAATCCAGGGCAATAGAGAAAAAGCTATGGGTAGAATAAAGTGAAAATCTGATGTATGTCTTGCTCTTATCCTTTGAGAAGGACACAAATCCTTTTTTTGCTTACGCTGAGGAGTGTCCTTAGCAAGTACCGGTCCCTGACGGATGGGGGAAAGGAAAGGCTGCAGAATGTGGAGGTGTGTTCATACAGAGGCAGCACCCACAGCCTTCCACTGGCAAGGCACAGCGCTCTGCTGGGCTTTCTAAATGCATCCTCTTTTCCCAAGGCTGTGCCAGCTAGCCCTTTGCTCTCATTCCCCAAACACTGGCATCAGAAGCAGACACAGTTAAGCTCATAATACACAGATCAGGATCGTGGGCCATATTCCATCTGTGAAATAACATGTAAATTAAGCTGGTTGTGTAACGGTATTTCTTTGTCATATGCAGTGTACACAGAGGGGGAAATCACTATATATAAAGGGAAATCATTATTAAGTATATAGAATTGTGTGTGATGGGTTAAAATATTTTTCATTTTGCCTTAAACATTACTTTGTGGCTCAGGAAAAAATATTAATAATAATTTTAAACATTTTGAAGGATTTACATTCTATTACAGGTAATAATCACATGCTTAAAGTACTTTTAGTAACTCACCTTGTGTCATAAATTGCATATAACTTTTTGTTTTCTTCAACTGCATTCCTAAAAAGAGAGAAAAAGAGCATATTAGTTGCATGCCTTGTGTTCATACCCCCAAAAAACCCTCATTTATGGCTCTAAACATTTTCAGACCATCACTGTAGAATCTAGAAATGAGGAAAAACAATAACCTATAAATTGACTTGGTCAACCCCTCACATGACAAGATTGTAATAATCCTTTGGAAATTGCCTAAGTGGGTTTTTAATTATAGATCCATGACTCTGTTGCCAGGAAATGAAAAAAGAAAAAAATAGTAACTGCTTTTGTGAAAAACACAATGAAAATATATGTTTTTGATAGAGCTACATGAATAATTTTCAGCAATGTTTTCCAATTGATCCAGATGAACATTATCCAATTCAGTGATTTCATTTTTTTTAATAAATAAGACTAAAAAAAATACATTAAATTCTAATGCACTGTATTCAATGTGAGTAAATAATTTAACTCTGATATTTTGAATATTTTTAGGTATGATTAAACATTGAGGTTCATATGAAAAAGGGTATATTGAAAATTCGAAGCTGGAGTCTATATTTTTGAGCTTTTTCCATTGAAATCCATGTGACTTTGCAGAATGCATTTTGCATTTTTTAACTAGAAAAAAGGTTTCTTCCTGAACTTTTTTTGTTGGACTGTTTCTGAACATGGAGGGGGGGAAATGTACTCTTCTGAAATAGTGCTAGTGATTTAAGGGAGAGCAAGAAATGCTGTCTGAAATGTGTTGGCTTTTCTGGAATCAGCAACAAAATATAAGTTTTAGCTAAGTAGTTTCTGAGAAGGCGTGATGAATCTAAGAGGCACTCCATAATAAGTATTGATTTGTATCTTACTATCTGATTTATGTCTCTGTGCATTACTTTACCTGTCTGCTTCGAGAAGTTAAGGAGAAGCAACTAAAAGCACGGGGTAAATGATCCTGAGTTTGGATGCATTAAGCTCCACTTACATGGGACAGTTAGATGCTGGGTTTGGTCCCTGTTCCTGGAGTGGTTTTGCCTCTTACATTAAATATGCACTGGCTAAAGGATATTAAGAGCTGAGTTCTGTGAATGCCCAACCCTCTTGTGCATTGGGTAAGGAGATGTGGGGCCTCTCTCATGTCTTGGATCTCCCTGAAATAGCCAGCCATGTAAAACACAGCGGGCAGCACTGGGCTGGGCTCAACTTGGCTGCCAACATCCGGCCCATTTAAGGTGCCCTGAGGTAGCTGAGGTACTGCATAGAGTTGCCAGTTACCACACAGGACCCACATGACACCCACACTCTACTGGAGAGTTAACTGGAGTTCCAGGGGGATACCTTGGAGAATTCCAGTGGCTCAGAATGCTTGTGTATGGGAACTGGGCTGAAACTCTCAGGTCAGATTCCACCCAAGAAAAGGATCCCTAGCTTTCTATACAAAGGCTACATTAACTGAGTTGACTAGATCTCATTTGACATAATGGGAACACCCAGGTCTTGTGTAGACACCTACGCTTAATCCTCAGATTAATCCTACTGCAAATTTCACAATATTTCATGTTATTTTGATTGTTCTAGCATCAATATTCACAAACCACAGTGCTCTGGATTTAAAGATCAGAGTATTGTATGCCTGCCCACACCTGGGCATGCTCTGTTGGGGTTTGATTCTCAACTACAATTTCATTTATTCTCCACACTTAGCTCTCTGTTCCTCTGTCACCCCCATTGGGTAACTTCTTTAGCCCAGCAAAGGAGAGAGAAGGGGAGGAATAGCAGAGAAGTAGCATCTGAAGCCTGAACACTGCCCAAATATATCTCCTGATTATAGTTAGGGATCTCATCTTGGTAGAATCACATGGTCAGTGCTGAGAGAGGAAGATGGCTGGGCTCTCTTCTGAAGTGCACATAGCAACTTGCTGCGAGGGACTGGAACGTCCGCTGCATTTGCAGAGGCTGGATACAGAGAGTCAGGGAGCAAGCTCAGCAAGCTCAGCCTCCACCATCCTTTAGAACTATGCTCCCCAACACACTTGGGAGACAGACACAGCTCAACCTATAACCACAGCAACTGGCATGGGACTTACAGCAAATTAGCAATGGGTGGAAGAGGGCACCACTTCTAAATGACAATCTACAGTATAGATGGAATAAGTATCTGATTTCTATCTTATTACCTAAATAGATCCATACCCATGAGATAAAAAAAAAAATAAAAAAAATTGAATACAATAGAGTTTTCTTTAATTAATAGATTTGTGAAAATTTTCAGAACTGGGCAAAACATCACGTGTGGCCACTCTGTGTTTATAACTTTTGACATCCATCATCAAAAATGCCAATGGCAGGATAAAATTAACTTAACTTTCTTATTGGTAGAGAGATGATAATAGCAAACAGAGATCAGGAAAACCATCAGGCAGACATAACAGGAAAGAATCAAATTTAATCTTTTAAGTGTTGAAGTTTCACAATCAGCTTTTATTCAGACCAATAATGCACTCCATTTTTTTTCCTCTCTTGCAAAAAAATGTAGGCACATCTTAATGTTGAAATTCTCTTATTCAGCAGAGTGGTAAAATCATGTGGTCTCTGCAGTGAAAAATGCCTTCTTGTGAATGAGGAGTAAATGGAGTTCAGGAGTCTCCTCGTGTGGCTCTGTCTGCCTGGCACCAATAGGAGACATATTTCTGAAAGTATTACAAAAGTAATTCCCCCATCACAAAAGCGGCACATTAAAAGTACTTATATTAAAAGCACTTTGTTGTGTATGAATATCATTATATAATTGATTATTCCCATTAAAATGCTTTGCCTCCTTATCACAACTTTAATAAAAGAACAAAACTGCTTTGAATATTATGCATGCACTTGCCTAGAGCCACTATTAAGCAGAGAGGCTCTGTGTGCAGCCAGGCAGTAGTTGATGGTAAATCAAATGGAGGGCATATGGTTTCAGTAGGGCTGCTGGTGGAGTTTTTGTTGCTAGAAAGAGATAACGTTTTGCATTTAGGGTTATTAAAGTAACAGAAATAGTAGTTTATCTTTTCCTTTTTTTTTCCTCTCCAGCTCTCTTGAAGGCCCACTCAATATAAGGCAGAAAAACATGCTAGGAACAGCCCATGCTGGAATGTTAGGACTTCTCTGAACTGCAAACTTAGAATGCGGTGTGTTTTTATAAAGACCACACAATTTCTGGATGACACCATGAGTCAGAATGCCTCTGGTTGGGATTCCTCCTTGCTGATGTAAGCATCAGAGATTTAATGTGTAAGTCTGAGCTAGTTACCATGGTCTACTTTAATAATCAGTGAGGACAGCAAAAGCAAGTCCAAAGACTGAAAGAAATTCCAGAGGCTGAAATAGACTAAGATAGTATAAATGAATCACCCCCCAGAAGTACCTAATAAGTATGAACAAATAGCTGATAGCTAGCAAGACATCTAATTTTTGGGTAGGTAGTATTGCCTAAGATATATCCCATTCATGTGATTTAATGGGAATGAAGGCAAGATCTGTTTCAGTACATCGAGCATATTGCCCTACAAAAGTTTATTAGACCAAGATGTCTTTAGGTTGGAGTTCCATGAAGAATACCTCTGCTAATGTTAAGTGGGCAGCAAAGAAACAGAAAAGCTGCTAAGTTAATACTTTATTTCTGGAATTGCTGGAATCTTTTATCCAAATGTAAGTAGAGTTTTAAACATCATCCTTTTTCTATTAAGGCTGCAATACAAGGCAGTGTTGGTGGATGAGAGGCTGGACATGACCCAGGAGTGTGCACTTGGAGCCCAGAAAGCCAATTGTATCCTGGGCTGCATCAAAAGCAGTATGGCCAGCAGGGTGAGGTAAGACCCCACGTGGAGTGGTGCATCCACCCCTGGGGTCCCTAGAACAGAAAGGAGATGGACCTGTTGGAGCAAATCCAGGGGAGGGGCACCAAGATGATTAGAGGGGTGGAGCACTTCTCCTATGAGGAAAGGCTGAGACAATTGGGTTTGTTCAGTCCAGAGAAGGGAAGGCTTTGCGTGACCTAATTGCAACCTTCCAGTACCTAAAGAGAACGTATAAGAAGATGGAGAGGGACTTTTTACAAGAGGATGCAGTTACCTGACACAGAGAAATGGATTCTAACTAAATTAGATTTCATCTAGATTAGATATTAGAAAAAAAAATCAAACTATGACAGAGGTGAGGTACTAGAACAGGTTGTCAAGGGAAGTTGTGGATGCCCCATCCCTGGAAGTCTTCAAGACCAGACTGGATGGGGCTCTGAACAACATGATCTAGTGGAAGGTGTCCCAACCCCTGGCAGGGGAATTGGAACTAAATCATCTTTAAGGTCCCTTCCAACCCAAACAATTCTATACTTCAATGCTAATGAATCACAGGACGCTTAACAAGTACTCTTGACGTTATGTATCTAACAAAATGATTCAGTGTGAAAATATAGATACAAAGGCTAATTTTATAGCTTGTAAGACAATGTTAACAGTAAGGGAGCTATTTTAGCTTTAGAATTGAAAGCATCTGAACATGGAAGGCCACCACTGAGAAAAAAATATTTACTTTTTCTACTTTGGGAAGAATTCTCAGAGTACATCTCACACAAGCTATTTACAAACAGGAAGAAAAACAACTGTGATGCTAAACTCCCTTTCCACTGGCTCAGGGAATGCACACCTGAATGTTTGAGCCTTATTCACTTTGAAATGAAGAAAATAGAGTTGTTGGTTGACCCAGCATGCACAACTGAGGCCGAGTGAAGTCCGTTCTACATGGCTTTGGTGCAGTAACTATCGGTTGCAATAGCAAAGCTGTAAATCTCACTCCCTAGAACAGCGGATTCTGGGCTTCTGCCTCAAGACTGTTCAACCCACTTTGCAAACTCTCCTTGCAGAAACTTCAGAAGCAGTGAAGCACTTGCATCAACAAGTCAATAAAATTCACTTTTCCTAGGGGGTTCAACCCTTGCTAACCACGTTAGGTATTCAAGGGCATCACTGTCACATAGCGTGATAGGCACTAACTAATTATTTTTAGTACCTAGAAGCCTATCAGGAAAAGTAAGAAAGTACAGACTGAAATGTCAAATGCAAAAATGGGAAACTGTGTTTAAAGCTCCCAGGATATTGTAGACACAGCTATTGAATTACCATTGTAGATCTGCTGAAACTTCAGTAAGCAGCAGACGATGGAGGTTTTTGCTATAAATATGAGATTCACATAGCTCTTATTTTTTTAAAATATAAATTAAGTGGATGCAAGCCAAGTTTTCATAAATAATGCCAAAAATGTTTATGTATGAGCAGCTTAAACTATGTAGCTCTAGCTGAAATAAATGTTTCAGTGAACATGATTTTAAACATGATTTATTCAAATGTTATGTTAAGTAAGCATTCAATATGCTTTTATGTAATACTGATGCCCAAGTTACATGTAATTATGATGACATTATAGCATCCTTGATCTTTCATAACCTCTCTAGAAATTCATTTTTCCCAGCATCAAGCTCCACAAATAGTATGGAAGTGACAATGTCACATAGTATAAACAGTTACTAGAACAATACTCTTCAGAGCCACTTCTATGAGGGCTAGCCAGTCTTGACTCCTTTTGACATCAGCCAGAGATGGGAGGTTTGGTACTGCTCAGAAACATGCCAATGAATTAGCAAGTCTACAAACCTGTTTGTTGGCATTTCAGAGCAAGATAAGAAGGATGAAGCTATGTCAAGTTGTGGACTCCTGTTTGCTCACACTTAATCACTGATATTCTTGAATGTGTCTAGTTCTAGCTCAAATTCTGTAGTTTGTAGAGCATTATTTAAGCCCATAGAGCTTATTTTCTCTTTTCTTTTTAATGCATTCTATTTCCAAATATAAAAATAATAGGCCTAGGGAAAGCCATGAAAATACACACAAGACCAGTTCATAAATTTTCTATTATCCTTACACTAAAGATCTCAGTGTCACTGCAAATAGGTTAGTGAAGGTTCCAGATGCAGAGGTCAAAAAGGTAAACAAGTGCTAAGAACAATGCAGGATTTAATAGAACAAAAGAGGATCAGTACAGTATTGTAGAAATCTGTGTTCTACCCACACCCTCAAAGCTTCGTGCTGTTCTCTTTCATCTCAAAGTGCTTGAGAGCTCAATAAACATACAGGAAAGAGCTACAGGGATGATTAGAAATATGGAATGGAATTGGTAGGAATAAAAATATTTAGGCTGAGACACTTAAGTCTGGAAGGCAGTTGAGGGAGGAGAAAGATGATGGATGTATATGAATTCATAAGCTGCCAAAATGATTATTTGCTATCACGCATATTATAAAAAACAGAGAAGCACTCAGATGATCAGGCGGTCAGTTTAAAGCAAACAATATGAAGTCCTTTATCACACAATGCATAATTAAATTGTAGGGCTCATTGCCAGAGGAAGCTGTGGAGGTCAAAGATATAAATGGGCTCAAGAATCCATTAGACAAATGCATGAGAAGAAGCTCCATCAATAGATATTAAGATCAATGATGTGAATGCACCCTCTGCCTGAGGAAGTCCATAAACCTCAGACTGCTTGCAAATGAAAGTTTATACCTGGGAAAGAATTGGGCTTTATCTGTCCTGTTTTGTATGCCTTTCCCAAGGTACTACTACTGCCCATTGTCAGGTGACAGCAGACTGACACAACGTTGGCTTGATTCAGTCTGGGAATGATTATCTTCAGTGAAATCAGAAATACATGTTTCTGCTTTACCCTGAGTCAGCAGTTAAATAACTTTCACACATTAAAATGTCTGTTGTTTTCATTACTACACTACCCACTGGTCCAAATAAACCACTGGTTTTACTTTTCTTACTTCAAAAATCCATTCAGTTGCACATTTTTGCTTTCTATACTTGTTCCTCTGAAGCACTTGCACGCATCCCAGGGTGATAAAAAGTTTGCCAGTGTCTTTCTAACCCTCCTGAGGTATTAGAGGGCTGTTGTAAAACATGCATTTACTCAGAAAGAAAAAAATTCAGATGCAGCTAGTGCTCATAAAAAACCTTTAGAAATAAACCGCTTTACATTTCACAGACCAGAATATATGTTCAATAAGCATATCTGTATTATAATAGATGTGATGTATATTGGATTTTTCAGGTATATTGGGGCACATGTCAATTTTGGTGGCAGAAGCAATTATGATTTTAAACCAAGCTTACTCTCTCAAGCTCTTAATTTCTTTATAGGTGTTTGGTTTTGGTTTTGGGTTTTGTTTTAGTTTTCAGAATGAAAGTTAATAATCTTGTAAAAAATAAAAATTAATTCATTAAAGAATAGCTGATGAAAGCCTCATGACTGTGAAGAGCAGCTCCCCACAGAGGGATTGAGTTTTCCATGCAAATTACCTGGATTCAGAAGAGAGCACTGAGTTCTCATTCAGGCATCCTAGTGGACATGGTGCATGTTTTTCAACAACTCGTATTACAAAATGAAGAGGTCACCTTGGCCCAACATCATGACAGTTTTGACTGAAAGCAGGTGTTGCTAACATGCTCTGTGCTGAACTCAGAGCTGTTGTGCAATAGCCATGCCAATGAGCACATCAATTTGACAGGGCCCATTAGATACTCCTCAGGTACTTTTACTGCAAAAAATTAAGGTGCCCTTGGTCTCTAAAGAAATTTCTGTGGCTCGTTCCTTGGATTTTTAGGCATTCACAGAAAGCAAAAAAATACTTTATGTTGTGTCTTTGTTGTTTTTCTTGTCATTTTGGTGGGGTTTTTTTTATTTTTTAAATAACACTATGGAAAAAAACCCCGAACTAAGAGAAGGCATTTCCATTGAAGACTCAAGTATTTCAGTCATTTGAAAAAATGTCATTAGGAAGAAAAATTTCTTGATCCATTCTAAAACATGTTAAATGTATGCAGTTATACACAAATACTTAAAATGGGCTATGAATCCCCTGACACACACTTTTACAGATAAAACTAGTCTCCAGCTATGCATGGCAGAGCAATTTTAAGATGATGAAACCATATATGATCAGATTAAATAATCGCCTGGATATGTACATGGTAATATTTTCTCATAGGTTGCTACTGCTTTGCAAGTACAGATCAAAATAATTATTCTAAGTGATCTTTAGCCCTTTTGGTTGTTTAGATAGGAGGTCTTTATAAATTCAAAGGCTGTCAACCCACAGTGTGTCAGGAAACTTGAATTTAAGAGCCCAGCCCTAACATTTACATTCCTCTGTTATGTTTCAGGGTTGGTTGTAGATGTTAAGAATATTGCCTTTGGGACCTCTAAGTGCATTATATCACAGCCTCAAGCTATGAGCACTTTCTTTTATCTGCTCTTCTTTAATCATCAGAAGTTTTGATTTAAAAGAGAAACAAGCTGGTAAAGGAGCCTATGCATCTTTGCATTTTCCCTACTCCACATCAAGTGTGAGGGTGAGAGAGCTGTAAAGTGTAGTTAAATAGTCCTGCCAGTCTATGAAAGATTGGAAATGTTCTATGAATTGGAAAACATGGAAATGTTCTTTGCTTTAAAAATGAATCAGAAGAACTAACACTGTTTTTCTTGTACAGGATTTTGAGATGTGAATATGAACATTACACGTCCTGAATATTTTGGGGCATCCCCCTATCTGTTGCAGTAGTGCTAGAACTTTTATTTTCTTTAAATGCAAAATAAACATCCAGTGACATTAGAATGCTCTCAGATCTCCTCTTGACCTTGGTAAATTAAAACAAACAAACAAAAAAACCAACAGCTTTTAAAGGATGATTTTTTAATATATTTTTAATGAAATGATGTTTCAAAATTCCCTCCATCTTTATTGAAAGACACAGTGAAGTAATGAAGCCTGAAAAAACACTTATGAAATCCAGAGCACACATTTCAACACCTCAGTTTATCAAGAGTTTTATAAGCAGTTTTGGATATGCCTGAAATACTTTTCTATTCCCTCCAAGCAACAATAAAAAAAATTCATATTCATACCCCTTTATTCATATTCATTCAGTGTTTAGTCATCCACTAGAATCTCTAAATTGCCTGGCTTTGTTCATCAGCAGCTTTATAAATTGTACTACGCATGCAAGCTGGTTAAAAGACCCTAATATAATTTTCAACTATATTTGGTATTTTTCTCTCAAAGTTCTCAAATGCTGTGTGTACATGTATATATATATTAAACATTGTAAAACTGGGACATCTGAAACCTCAGAGAGGAAAGCAGTTATTAATCTCCATTTAAAAATCCCACTTGAGGAATATGGGGCAAACACTACAGAATTAAATCATTTATCAATGTCAAGCTGTGAGTCCTGGTTATAAGGTTTCCCTGGCAGATAGGAAAGAGAATATTAGCCTCCTAATCCCCAATACTTTGTTGTAACTTCTAGGAAACATAAGTTATATTTTCCCATATAGAAAGCAAGTCTACATTTAACAGTGCTTTTTACAAAATATATCAATTAGACATCTATTTTACAGTATTTCAGACACCCTAATACTCTTAAGCTGGCATACAGAACTCTTATATATATATAGATTTATTACATATGATAAAACATCAATTAACATTTAACTCTAAGCTGCAGATTGCTAGAACCTGAGAGTTATGGAAGAGTTGACTTTCCCTGGAACGCTGGGTACCATGGTATGCAATTTTGGCCCTTCAGCCAATGGAATTTTAATTCCTTGATCACCAGAAAGTTTCTCATTGCTTCCAATTTTTTTTTTTTTTTTTTTTAGCTTCATAAACATCTTGAAATTTTGGCATGTGGACCTCAGGCACAGTGGGGACTCTGGGGCACCCAGAGCAGAGTGGGACCATAGCAGGAGGGAAAGAGAGGCTGGACCCTCTCACAGCCTTCCCAGGCCTTCTTTGCTGCTCAGCACAGGGGAACTGCTCTCTCTTTCAGTGGTTGTGTAAACACTTGTCCTCTTCTTACTCATTTTCTGTAAGGGAATCACTGAATAGGGTGCTTTGGCAGTTCCAGTGTTCCATTCTTATGTGCTTACAACTGTACAGAAATTTGCCATTTCACTGGATGCATTCAGCAGAAGTTTTAGGTCTTAACAGAGTCTCTCAGTAGAAGTATCTATAATGAAAATAAGCCATAGTTCGCTGAACTTCAGGCCAAATTTCCTTTTTGTTATAGAAATCAACGTCATCTTATGCTTTAAAAATTTTCATGCTTTGTCTTCAATGCATACAATCTAATAATAACTTGCAGAAAGTTTAAGACCTCATTCTTTAAAACAGTAGCAAATTGAATAAAACAAGTACTTTGTCAGCTTTTATTCCTGCCTTAATATGATCACTTCAGTATTAAGTGAAATTGCTACAAGTCCACTGTAATTAATACTAGACTGATAAAGGAAATTATGGAGCTGACAGCTTCTATGTTTCAATGTGCTACATTCCAGCATATTTTTCAGTTCCCCTTTTGGAAAGATGAATCTAGCTCTTGTAACAGAAATAATTCTTTTCTTCTTTTAGTAATTTCTTTTAGATCTGTTTTCATTGACACTTATGTGCACAATCCACTTTGAAAAATAAGTAAATAAGCAATAATACATAGAAAAAGAAAACGCTTTTCTAAGTAACAGCTCACTATTTTTCTGCTAAACTAAGGGGATTTTATGAAATGATGGGCCAGATTGTGCCTCACAGAAACATGCTTACTCTGGAGGTTATGGCAAGCTGCACAGCCCACTGGGAGCTCTGGAGCTCCGCTGGACATGGCAGACGTGCCAGATGCTGCACCTTTCTCAGGCATGCACCACATCCTTTTCTAGGGGTTTGCTCAGTGTGGAAGGTGGCTAGGTTTTATTTTGCTACCTTGAAGGATGGTTGATAGCCTAGCAATGGGAGTGCATTGCACAATACAGTCCTCAATAACACGCACAAGTGCCTTAGAAGAGTGTGGCAGCAGACACACAGGTGTGCCTGTGCCCCCCCACACACACATACCTCACATGCTGTAGTCACCCTCCTTGTCCCAAGGGCTGGCTAGCATTAGGCCAAACCTTCCCTTAGGAAATATCTCTTGTGGATACTTATGAATGAATAACAAATGCTGGAAATCCCCATCAGGAGGAAGGGAATTGCTTGAGCACTCCGGCCACTCCTGTATAGGAAGCCAGAATGAGCAAACATATGGAACTGGTATATCCCAAATTAAATAAAATTTGGTGCAAATCTCTCACATGTGCAGCTCAGAGAGCTAGAAAGAGCTAAAGTACTTCTGTAAATCCAAACTTCAGGAAAGACAACATGGAGAAGACTGCATGGTGACATAGCATGAGTTCAGGAGTCATTTTGCTAATAAATTCTATGGATTGACAAATTTACTTTGTTTTTAATTTGGAAAGACCCCTACCATACTGTGGTACTGGATAGCAGCCTCTGGCAACCACCATAAATAACTTGGTTAGCCTGAACTATGAGGAACTCCAATAATCTTTGGAGACCTTGATGTACCATCTGATACAGCAGTAATTTTCCTTAGAATATTCTGATAATTTTGGATCATTTTCTTTGGAATTTGATAAGAGGAAAACTTTATAACATGGACAGCATGGGATATTATGGGATGTAATATTTATATTATTTGATATATTCATCAGCAGAAGTCAGAAGATTTTACCAAAATCTATTTCTATGTGTAGATGTGCACAGTTCTACACCCAAGTTTTTGTCCTCTCCTCCTATTCAGCTCTGCTAGCTAGCTATGTCCTGTTACTATTAAGGAACATATGTACTGCTGCTATTAAAGAGCATTTAGTTCATGACAAGTGACATTTTAACTAGAAGGGTCTTAAATAGGGAGTAGATAATTCAATTTCCAGCTAAGAAAAAGAATAATAAATAAATAATGTTGAAGCCATCTTTTTGTTCCTCGCTAATGGGAGGGTAATCATTAATCTTTTAGCCACTGGGGAAATACATATAAGGAAAAACTGGGAGGATGATAACAATTAAAAATAAGATTGAAATGAAATTACCCACATTAGTGAAGTTACTAATACCATGGAGTGCCTACATGCAATAGAGAGAATGACAGGGAAAGCTGTCATTATTTATGTCGGCATCTGAAGGCCTAGCAGCAATGTCTGCTTTCTTGTTTGTTTGTTTAAAGATAGGAAATCTTCTGAATGATTCAGGCTATTTATATAATATGGAGCATTGCTCAGGGTTTCATGCTGTCACCTGGGCCTGGCCTTCCAAACACACCCAATTCTCTCCGTGCATCTCAATGGAAACAGTTACAGCATTTCCACACTTAATTCCTGTCTTTTAAATGTAAGCCTGTGTGCAGTCATAACTGGGTTAAACAAGCCACAATTGCATAGTTGGTGCTGGCCACCACGGATTCTGTTAAGTTAACAATAATAAGTTTCTTATTATAGCCTTGCTTGTGGTGCTGCTCACAGCTCTGCGTTACAGCCGCTGCTGAGGTACTGGTAGATGGTACATTCTTTCCTCACTCAGGTTTTTCCCTGGTGTCACTCTGACCTTTTCAAAGTACATTCTGTGATATGAAAGATGACAGTGATCTCTCCTTTCCCTTAATCTCTTTCCCTGACACCAAGAAACAGACATCAGTGTTTCAATTTAGTTTTGATTACAAGCATCAGGGTGCTATTCCAAGAAGATGAGAGTTTTATGTTTGACTCCAAGTACAGCCGGGTTACAATAATTTTCTAGCACAGAATTTGTATTTAGCACAGTCCCTGTTGAAGTTCTGCTTGTTGCAATTGTGTTCATCTCATACTTTTCAATAGTAGCATTATCTCAGTGGCCACAGTTTTCATGGGAGATCATGGTAGGAGACTTTTTCCAATGAGCTTATCAACTGCTAAAGAAAAAGGACATTTCTGGCTTCTCTTTCATGAGGGAACCCACATGAAAATTCACATTCAAATAATCCACATTCCATTTACTTCACCATGTTTTCTAATATCTAGGTGCCTCTGAAGGTGTAGACATACCAACAGCAAACACATAGCAAAGGATACTAAATGAAATTTAGGCCATCAGATTCTGCCAGACAACAATGCAGAGGGTGATGTACTTTAGGCAAAGTTTTACTGAGCAGCAAAGCTGCCATGCTCAAAACATGCTGAAGATTTCTTCACTGAAATCTTTTTTACAGTCATCCTTTTTATATGCAAACTATTTTTAAAATGTTTTCAATGTGAGACATTAGATATTTAATTCATAAGTGACTAGAGGTAAAAGCCATCCCCAACAATAGCTCTGTGCCTATTGTTTGTATCCTGCTCGTAGCTGGTAGCACCCTTTGTTAAGTGAAAAGTAAAAACCTAAAGGATGAAGTGTTGCAAATATGTTTCTACTGAGTTAATCACTGCTATAACTTTGCATGTGCATTCAGTTGCCAAAAATTCACATGCCTAGAGTGAATTATGTGTGTAGATCATAAGATAAGGGCAAATAAAGAAACATTTATGGAAATAATTTGCTTCAAACTATTTGCATGTTGCAAGTAGCAAGAAAAAAACTTAAGATACAAATGAAAATATCCGTTGAGGGCATAGGATACATTGTTTTATATGCAATGTATTCTTATTATTTCAAATAGATCTTAAATATCACAAATAATAACATCAAGTAAATGTCTAGAATTGTGTAGAGCTAGATTACAACAAAACATGTTTTTTTATTAGATACATCGAGGGGCTGTAAGTATTATGCAGTGGATGATTTCCTGTTATCTCAAGACTACTGCAAATACCACGATTCTAATTTGATATGTCCTAATTTTAAATATAGCACCACCAAATGGGGTGCAGATCAGACTAACAAATCTATGCATACTCTGTCTTGGCAGAACATAGATTTTCTTCTCTATAGAAAAGTAAGCCTGACTCAAAACTATACTCAAAAACACTCATTGGGGGACTGCTGCACTAACACCTCATATACACAAGTAAAAAATAGAGAATTCTAGAATTTCAGAATGGTTGTGGTTGAAAAATACCTCTGGAAATTGTCTAGTCCAAGCCCCCTGCTAAAGCAGGTCCACCTAGTTCATGTTGCACAATACAGGCAGGTTTTGAATATTTCCACAGAGGGAGACTCTACAACCTGGGAAATCTGTTTGAGTGCTCTGTCACCCTCAAAGTAAAGACTTTTTTCTCATACTGAGAGCGAACTTTGGGCCTGATGCCCCTTATCATGTTGTTGGGCACCACTGACAAGTGTCTGGACCCATTCTCTTGGCACCCAGCCTTAATTCCTTGTATGCATCAATAATATACCCTTTCATTTTTCTGCAGACTAAACAGTCCCAGATCCCTCACTCTTTCATCACAAGAGAGATGATCTGTTCCCTAATCATCTTCATAGCCCTCCACTGGACTGTCTCAAGTAGCTCCTTATATTTCTTGAGTGGGGAAGTCCAGAACCAGACATGGTAGTCCCAGTGCTTCCTCACTAGGACTCAATAGACAGGGAGGATCACCTCTCTTGACTTGCAGGCCTTTTTGGTGTCCTCCTCATTGCACCTGAGGACACCATTGACCTTCCTGGCCCCAAGGACACACTTCTAGCTCATGGACAGCTTGTTGTCCACCAGGTTCTTCTTTCTAAAGCTGCCTTCCAGCAGGTCAGTCCCCAGCCTGTGCTGCAGACCAGGGTTGTTCTTCCCAAGGTACAGTACCCTGCATTTGCCTTTCCTTTCCCATCTTGTATCATCAGCAAACTTGCTGAGGGCACGCTCCATCCCTTCACTCAGGTCATTGATAATTAAGCTGAATGAGAATGGTCCCAGTGCTGACCCCTGGGGAACACTGCTTGCTGCAGGTCTACAAACAGACTGTGCCACTGGTCACAACCCTCTGAGCTCTGTCTCTCGTGCACTTCTTGATCTGTGTGCTCATCTCACTGTGTGTTCTTTCTCACTGTGCGCTCATCTAGCCCACACTTGCTGAGCTTACCTCTGAGGATCCTATGGGAGACAGTGCCAAAAACCTCGCTGAAGATGGGAAGACAACAGGCTCTTCTTCCCCCTCATCCACCCAGCCAGAATGATAATACAGATCTCTGAACAATACAATTGTAAAGGGACAGTTGGCAGCTCGTTTTGTGGGTTGCACATGCTTCTAACGGATGTGATAGCAAAGGTCTAATAAGCAGTTAAACTGCAGGATAAACATGCTCAGACTACTCTAACAAAATCTGAAGTGTTATCATTCCACTGCGTGCAGTGGCCTTCATTTTTTTTTCTTGCTACTTTCAACAGCAGAAATTTATTTGTTAAGAGAGGAGCCCTTTAGGGGAATTTTATTTGTATTCAAAGACAAAGGCACTGTATTGTGCAGGTCTCCTACCTTGAAACTATCTGAGAACTCAGAAAAATGCAATACAAGAATGGGATTATAATGGTGTGATCAAAAAGCCAGTAAAAAAATAACATGTCAGATTAGCTTTTCCTGTTTTTCAGACAGAAATAATTGCACGTGAAGAATGATACATGTGCACAGTCACAATGTTATTTTTAAGTAAAGCATCCATTCTGTCTTACGGCAGGGGGCAGGTTACTACCCCTAAATATCTAACTGCACAGAAGACAATTGTCTCAGAAGAACATTATGATATTTGCCAAAATCAAGAGCTTTAAAGTTGAAGAGCACTAGAACCTAAATGAAAGAAATCCTGACTGTACTTTCCTGTAAATCAGTATTAAGATTTTCTTGAAATCTATCTTTACCTCCCTTTTTTCCCCCCAAGGAACGTTTATCATTCATTACACAGGATAAGTAGGTACTGATTACACAGTACCTACTGAATAAACAGCTACTTAGAAAAGTAATCTTCACCAGCCAGTTAGCAGTGCCTTATTTACTGCACACCCAAAGCCTGCTGTAAATACAGAATTATTCATTTTTTCACAGTATTTTCTGGGCCACTCATCACTGTAGTATTTGCATGCCTCAAGAACACAGATGAATTTATCGCTGCCGAAAGATAGGAAACCATTATTATTATTCCCATTTTACAGCTGAAGAGATAGGGACTTGCCTGGAGCTACACAGTGAATTAGTGGCAGAGTAAGGATTAAAATTCATGGCTTGCAACCCTGTGCACTTTACTGGAGATTGCACTGCCTTGCAGTCTGAAGTGCTGAGAAACCACAGCTCTCACCAGCTTTGTCTACCATTTCAAGCGCTCTATAAGCCTTGGGCAGCCCAAGCTGGTCGTCCATAAAATAGGACATACAGTTAAAGGTCAGCTGCCAAAATTTTGGAGTTATCTTCACATTGAGACTAATACTTCAGTCCAGTGCTTACAAAAAGGCTCACCCATACCTACGTGAATGCCTTAGCTACCAGGCTGCTGGTGGTTTCAGGGTGGGTAATTTTCTTTTCCATGATGTAGATGCTGGAACTCAAAAAGCTAAATGATAAAAGCACCATATTCTGATTTTTAAAAAATGGTATTTCATGATGAAACACAGGTAAGAGTGGAAAACTAACTGCCAGGCTCTCCTGCTCTTTGCAAAGGTAGAATTAATTTCTTCTCAGTAGCTGTTACAGTGCTGTGTTTTGTATTTGGAATGAGTATGGCATTGATAGCACACTGCTGTTTTTGGTTTTTTGCTAAGATGTTTTTATCTTAAGTCAGGGACATTTTCCTTGTCTCATGCTCTGCCAGTGAGGAGGTAGACAAAAGAAATGGGAAGGGAGCATAGCTGGGAGAGGGCCCAAACTGAACAAAGGGATATTCCACACCACAGAATGTCATGCCTGTCATATAAATGAGGGGAATCACCCTGAAGGGGGGTTGACCTGGGCTTGGGAACAGGACTTAAATCATGACAGACCTTTTTGACACCCAATGTGAGACAAAAAGGGCTAAAATAAGGACATATCCAACCAGAGCCTGTTAAAAGAAACATGACAAAACTCTAATTTCTCTTTTCTTGGATTCTTCACCTGAAACTCATTCCCTCCTGCTGTCTTGGACATACCCAGGATGCTGCCCCTGCACTCTACACAAAAAGCATCTGATTAACATTTGATGGCTCTTGTTTTGTTCTTTTTAGTAAACTGGGAAAACACCAGTAGATCAAACTGCAATCATTCTAGTTGTCATGATTTATTTAAGTCACTATTTTCTCTTTGAAGCTACTCTTTTGATCCTCTTCTGTGCAACTGAGATGCTGTGCTCATTGACCATTCCCACTTTTGGGCTGCTAAAATTAACATGGGTGTTAGTTCCTTGCATCCACAAGTGATCTGTTGAGACAAGCAGGTAAAGTTTCTTACAGACAATCAACCAGCAGTCTGTGATCCATTCAAAGTATACAGCCCTAAACTAATCCACTAGTTTTCAGCTGCTTAAGGTGAAAGGCAAAGTGGCAAATCAAATTTATCTTACTTAAGCAAGCAGTCTTCTTTCTCCAAAATATGCAGTCAACAGAGTTGTTGTGGACTTTAAAGAAGGACCAGACACAATAGATATGCAGCCCTGTCCCTCCCATTCATATTCCTGGCTCCTTCCTTCAAAAAGCACAAGATGTCACACCGTGCACCTAGGAATGAAACTGAATCTGCTACATTCCTAAATATGTTGAACACTCAATCACCTCTGTAAAATTGGAACAGTCTAAGAGGAGAGAACAAAAAAAATCCATAAAAAATTCCCAATGCCCAAAAAGAAAATGACTGCCCACAGCAAAGAGTTAATTTCACTTTCTCACAGCTCAAGTCAACGTCCAAAGCAAGGGTTATATGATGGCTCCTCACAGCTGTTCTTAAGTTCTTCTGCAATTATAGCCTCCTCTTCCATCCCACTGATGTTTTCAGAAATATTAAAACCAAAATGATTATTAACTCTGCTGTTTTAATCTACTTTTTTTCCATTGACTTATACAAATTGGCAAATTTGAGGCTCCACTGCAGTTGTTTGGTGAGCAAGCCACCTGCATTCTTCATTGAATAAATTTGTGATAAAAAAAAAAAAGCCTCTATTTAATATTTGTGCCAAATCTCATTCTTCAGACTCAAACAAACTCTCATTGACTGAGTCATAATTACTGGGTCACACTCCAGGCATAACCTCAGTTGATGTATGGGCATAGTTCTGCTGCCCTTCACTTGGCCAATTAATACAGCATGAAGATCTGGCTTATTGACTGATATATATGCTACTATTTTTATCTTTCTGAATTCTACTGCACTGAGACTGACAAAATATTTTCCTACAAAGCTGCAGGACTGGCATCACCTACATTGGTGTGGTATATTTTAATGGTTGCTATACTCCAATCATTTATATTTAACCTCCTGTAAATATTTGAAATCATCAATATATTTTCCAAAACAAGGCACTGTCAGGTAATTTCCTTTTTTTTTTTTTTTTTTTTTTAACCAGCTCTGTTCAATTTCAATAAAAGTTAATTCTTGATAAAACAATTTAAAAACTCATTTTTCTTGAAATTTTATTAATGATAGTACTTGAGTCTATACAACAGAAGTCACATTTAATGGGATTCGGAACTGCTGAGAACATTTATTCCCACCTAACCTTTGCCAATAAATTCAGACTGAAAATCAGTATATTGCAAATCCTAAAATAAATGTAAGTAGTATCTACAGCTTTCCAAATGGTATGCATTAATGTATTTTCCTATAGCAGCTAATTATTGTAATGAATCACGAACAGGGTGACTTGAAAGCTTATGTGAAATTTAACAAAAGTGGATACTAATATTTGTTGGCATCTTTGACAGTTACCTTTATTGATCAGAAACAGAAATAATGAGTTCTGTCAGTACGCCCAGCACACATATAAACAACACAGGGAAATGCAGTAAAAAAGGAAACAACAGCAGCCAAAAAAAGACCTGGGTTTATCACAACAACTTAAAACATCCAGTCTTATCTTAGTATTTACATAGCCATAACCCAGCTGACAGTTGACATGTACATACATGTATCAATAGACATAAATATGTAGATCTTACAACCTAAATATGAGAGAGAAATACATGTGTATGTATGCACAATAGAATTCACTGATTTACTATGAATGGCAAATAGATTTTGATTCCTCTTGGCTGTATTTAACCAATTTCTAAACTTCAAATACTCTGTTCTTAACATCAGTAAGCACATTATTTTACTATAGTCCTACATTGTCCATTAATACACTCACCTTCCATCCATTATGAATATTTGAATTCATGCTTAATAAAGAATTTATCAACATTGATCTGTTCCTCTTAGTTCAATGAATTTCTGTGTTGTTCCTTCTAAGATTTGTTCTCTCCTTCCTCTTATGAATTACATGTAGAGTAGCATATACATAAAGCCTTGAATATTGATGCAGAGCTCGCATGCTCCAGTTTAATCCTACTTAAGATTTCTTTAGGAATCATATGTATGAAGCTGAATTGTTGTGGTTATTCTCCACAAAGTACTTTCTTAATTAGATGGGGTTTTGTTCCTCTGTATCCTTAAAGGCATGCTCTATCCTCACAGGGAGTGCACCATGAAGCATCTTACAGTAAATCTGCACTCAAATCACCAGGCTGAGGCCTTAAAGATTATGTACAGTGTTACCCTAATGACCCATTATTTTTCAGATACAAATATAACTGCTACTCTACCTACCGAAAATAATAACCAGTAAATTTAATCATTTTGAAAAAAAATTAACTAAAGGTATTTCACATATGATAGGGTCATAAAGTTCCAGTTCAGGGGTTTTCTGAGTTGATGCTCACTTGTGTGTAAAAATCTTGTGTCCACAAACTTATCTCTGCTAAAAGCACAGTGCCAACAAGAGAAGAAGCCAGGGGAAGATTCAAAGTGGGTTAACAGCAGGCCCTTGTTTATGGGATATAACACCCATGAAAGAGGTGACTTGCCACAGTTCAAGGATACCCAGAGAAAAGAGCTTGTATTCTTACAACACAAGAGGAAAGCAAAACAGAAAGTCAGAGTTTACAGTACTACAGAAATTTGTGGACTGTGTGATGCAGGAGGGATTTTTGTTAGGTAGCTCCTCTGCCTCCCAAATCTAAGACCATGAACCAAGATGTGTTGTAAATCCCTTTGGCTTTCATTATTTGTGTTTCAAGGGCAGACTTTGGTAGGCTGCTGGAACATGGAGCAGATTTCACATCTGAACCTAGTAAGGATATGAATAAAAGCACAATTCTTCCACGGGAAAAATATTTGTAAGAAGGTTTGACCCTTCACTCTGAGTTTTCATTCCTATTCACTGGTGTGGAGGAATGTGTCTCTTTTCCAAGGCAGAGGTGAAAAAGCCTATCTCAGTGGCAAGCTGAACTGATATAAACAAATGGTCAAAACCTGCCTGTGTGCAACATTTCCCTGCAAAAGCAAAGGGCACTATCAGTGCTGATGAAACCCACCACCAGCTGAGTTAACCTTTAGGGAGGAGAGAATGGGTGAGGGACAAGGGAGTTGTAAGGAGTCAAACACCTAAATGGCTTTGGAGAAAAAAGTGGAACTTTTATATGGCTGCAGAAAGACAGGGATGTCACTTTAAGTAACAATCTTTGCTTTAATACTCTAATCCAAGGGTTAGAGCATTAAAACCTTAAAATGAGTTGAAAAATGTTGGAAATGATCTCCACTCCTTCGGGAGTGGGACGTATCTCTAGGAAACATTTTGCTTGTCTAATGGGGCAAAGTCTCTAATACATTTCTTGACAGACACTTGAGAAATAAGGCTGCCAGCACCCAGGGTTCTAGTCTTGGAGTAAGGACCTCTGTAAGGTGCCTACAGTGGTTTTCAGAAACAGTGAATCTTAGGACATTCTATAAATCCATGACAACAGTATTCGGGCACACCCTGAACATTTGCTCAGTTGTTAGTCTAATATGTGGAAATGGACTGAAGGTTGCCCATAGCAGACAGGATGAACTGCCAAAGAGAAAATGCAGCCTTTAATTTATTTCTAAACTGAATCCATGCAGAAAGCACACTGCTCAGGATTAGATTCAGATGAACCACTGAACCTGCAGATTTGGAAATCGCAACAAATATCACACAGAAGCATCAGTGTTGCTTGCTAGAGGTGTTCTCACAACCAGCTGGAATTTTGCTGGAGCACTGCATGTGGGCATCTGCCTCTCTCTCCCAATGGCACCACCAATGTCTTCCGTGCTGCACAAAAAGGGACCAACTCGACCTCTGAGCAATCCTTCTCAGTGTTACCCTGCCCCCAGCCACATTTCACAAAATTCAGGCAAGTAGTTCCCTATTGCCACTGGGATTCACAGAATAAACCACCGAAACTACAGGTCCTAAAAGCAGCTCTGTCTGCAGCATGGCCCAGCAGACAAGTGAAATGCAGCAAATTGGTCATGTTTTATGGTGTCCATGGAATTACAGGAGAGAAAAAAAGGCTATCAATATCCCTCCTTATCATTCAGAAATACACCAAATGCATCAAAGTCTATCAGACTCATACCTTTCACGGTATTACCTTTCAGCAAGATTGTTTGCATCATTTCACTACCAGACACAGTTGCAAAATGGTTTTGATAAATTAGGCAGGATGACACAGTTGGACTTTCACAGGATGGCACAGTTTTCATACTTTACAGGATCACAGGATGGCTGAGGCTGGAGGGTGCCTCTGGAGATTACTGAGACCCACCTCCTGCTCAAACAGGATCAGTTACAGTGGGTTTCCCAGGATCATTTACCTTCAGTTTTTTTCTCCACTGTCAGAGACTTCACAACTTCTCTGGGCAACCTGTTCCTATGTTTGAGCACCCACAAAGTAAAAACATGTCTTCTTGTATTCAGATGGAATTTCATGTCTTTTAATTTGTGACTGCTGTACCTTTTCCTGTCACAGAATCCTTTAGGTTGGAAAAGACCTCCAAGATCATCAAGTCCAGCCTTTGACTGATCACTTTCAACTAAACCATGGCATTTCAACTAAATGCCACATCCAGTTGTTTCTTGAACACCTCCAGGGATAGTGACTCCACCACTTCCCTGAGAAGCTCATACCGATACTTAACAACTCTTTCTGCAAAGAAATTCTTCCTGATGTCCAACCTGAACATTTCCTGGTGCAGCTTGAATCAATTTCCTCTCATTCTTTGGTTGGTTGCTTGGGAGAAAAGGCTAAGCCCTGGCTACAACCTCCTTTCAGGTAGCTGTAGAGAGCAATAAGGTCTCTCTTCAGCCTCCTTTTCTCCAGGCTAAGCAACCACACTTTCCTCCTCATAGGACTTACTGTCACTCAGTACACTAAGCAAAGTCTGTCTCCCTCTGCTTCAGGCCCCTGCCCTCAGCTGTTTATACCCATGGATAAGTACCACTCTTTGCCTTTTCCTCTCCTGTCTGGACAATCACAGCTCTCTCTGTCTCACCTTCATAGGACAGACAGTCCTTCTTCTTGGTCCTTTGCTCGACTTTTTCCACCACGTGCATGCCTCTTGCATACTGGTGAACTCTGGGTGTGTCTCACCCAGGCTCAATAGAGTCTTGACTCTAGTCTTTACAGACACTACTAAAGAAGGTAGTGAAAACAAGCCTTTCACCCTTTGCTCAGATCCAGTCTCTGCACTGAAAGTAGCTGAGTCTGTATTAGCTGATGATTAGGGGTTCCTTCAATGACTGATGAATTCAGACTGCTCTCTATTGGAAAAGGATTTGTATCACTAAAGTCACTGTTCCAAGTGCTGCCTTTTATGAAATCTTAGGTAAGAGGCCAAAGGCAAAAGATTTCAAGAGAACAGGCAGTCCTCGCTACCTAGATGATTGAATTGAATTGTTTTGGTAGAGGAGAATGCCTCTGAAGAGCCTACTCGCACCAATTCCCACAGCATGTCACACCTCCACACAACTTCACGAGTTCTCTGTAAGTCTCCTGTGAAGGAATGACTTGATCAGTTACAGAGGTACCTCTGGCTACTGGCAAAACAGGCCATTTTCTAACAGTGAGAGGTAGGTGTGTGTTTCCAAGTAAGTTCCCAAGCATGTGCCACGGTAAAATCACAGCCCAATTTGCCTGCACTATTGTTTCAGTGCCATGCAGAGGATGATCAACCTCAAATGCATTCATCTCTGCAAACAAGCAACATTACTTAGTGAAACAGGGAGGAGAACTGTCAGAGGGACTGTGCAAACTTCACCCAAATTTGAAAGAAAACCACTGTATGGAACGGCCATGTCAGTATTTTGCTACACACCAGCACAGACAACAATCAACCAAACAAAACATTCCCTGACCCTAACATTTGATTCACATACTAAATTCCAGGTATCCTTTAAAATGTGACAAGGAGGCTGAGGATGCAAACAGGATGTGAACCACAAGGGAGTGCCTGAAGAAACACACCGCGGAAGACGCGCAGTACCGCTGCCCTCATAGCAGCGGCCTCTCTATTGCTGGCAATAACTGCGAGCACAGTCCAAAGCCGCTGCGGTGCCGGGATCCAGCCCGCCAGGCTGTGCAGCCAGCGTTGGAGCGGCCCGGTTCGTGCCCCAGCAGCGAGCGGTGCCCGGCGCGGATCCCCGCCGCCGCTTGCGTGGAGCTGTGCTGCCCTCCGCCGGCCGCGGCTCCCGCAGCAGCCCCCGGCCCGCCGGGCCCGCCGCCCACCGCGACACGGCGGGGACAGCGGGGGCTCGGAGCGGAGCGGCCGTGCGGGACACCGGCGTCTCTCTGCTCGCTGCTTCACCCAGTAAGGCGCTTTCGCGGGGTCTTTGCCCGTGGCAGGGGGTGGAAGTAGGTGACCGCTAAGATGCCTTTCCGACCCAAACTGTTCTGTACCATTTATCTTTTCTTTTTCTTTAAGATTTCCTTAAACGTTTTCTTGCTATTCTGCTCCCCCAGTTCCTAAACGCTTTCTCCCTTTGGTGTTGAGAAGCGGATCTGCAGCATATGGCTTCGCAGAGAAGATACAGGGAGTCAGAGGAGCCGAGACTCAGCCCTGCTCGCCAGGGAGCTGGAGCGGGAGGCCGAAGCTCTCGCCCGCTTGCGTTAAAGCCTAGGCCAATATTCCGGCATATCTCTTTTGTACAATTATTTAAAGATCGCGTATTTTTACAACATCACCTATATAGAGATATAAATAGCTTGTACTATAAATCAAAGCGCTGTAAAAAAATGTGATTTAAACACTCCTAGGCAGGAACATTATCATGAGAAACTACTGGCACTTCATACTACTTAACTCAGATATTTTTAAGCACTGGGAAAGCTGTTCTGATAGCAACATTCATTCACAACTTCATATTTATTGAAGTCACTAAGGAACAACGAGGAACAACGTATGTCATTGGCTCTGCATTCAAGATCATAAATCATTGCTGTAAAGCTCGCACAGCCAAGCACCAGATATAGAGCAATTGAACCATAGACTGGTTTGGGTTGAAAGGGACCTCTAAAAATCATCTAATCCAATCCTTGATGAGTCTCAAGGGAATGTTGAAGAGAGGAATTACAAAGAACTGCCCGAGAAAATCTTTCTCGATCGATACTAGGAAAATGATTCATTGTTTACATAGAAAATTCTCCCTGGGGCAACATTTCTGGCTTTGTGAGGTGGGAAAAAAATGTAAACTGGAATTTCTAAGGACCAGTTTTCAACTCAGGCAGGGCAGACTGTGAACTGGGCACACATAGAGCAGCACCCTCTGTGGCAACGAGCTACAGAACCAATATTGATTTCAGTGGAGGGATTCATTCCATAGAGCTTCTATGTGGATATAGGAAAAAAAACAAGTGCTTCGTTGATCCATAACGTTGCCTGAAAGACATACACTACCTCATTAGATCTGATAATTTAATAACTGAGTTTGGTGTGTTACTTTGAAATACAGTCACAGCAGTATATAGTGAAATCATCATATATTATCACGTGTAAGATGCGCATGCTGCAAAACGTTGCATTCATCTCAAGGAATCTCCAGGAACTGGGACTATACAACACTCATTTCATCTTTCACATAGTTCAAAATGCACCTGCATGCTTCATATACTTCATATATGTGACTGGAACATGTAGCGAGTGTAATGCTCCTATCCTTGAAGCTGTGAAACAATGCATCCATTTTTCAGGAATAGCACCACACGCAATCACAAGGAAACCTCGAAGTTATTGCAGGTCTGGTGGAATATGAGTGAATTGAATGCAACACTGATATAAAAACTACGGGTATCTAATAGTGAGGATGTAAAAAAGAGAGTTTACGCCTTGGATATAAGCCTACCACTTCAGCATTTAAGAGCTATGATGGTTTAGGTCAGATCCACTGGAAGAGGAGTATAGGTAAGGTTTGGGTATCTGGGGGTGTGTGTATACATATGTACGCTAATACACGTGTGGTGCAACGAGCCTACACACCGGCAAGCCTCGGCCGTGCTGGGTGCCCCTGCCCCGCGGTCACACGACACCTGCACCCCCGGGCTGTGTCGCGGGCTCCCTCTCCCCGAGGACAGTCGGTGCCCGCCGGGCTCGCACGGGACCCTGCCCGCGGGAGACCAGTGCGGGGAGCTCGGGGAGCCGCCGAAGCCTCCCGGGGCTGCGACGGGTCCGGGCTCGGCCCCTTGGCGGGAGGTGCCCGCCGGGGTGCCCGAGGGTCGGGCGCGCCCCGCACACCGCCCCGCGCTCCCGGCCGCGGGCTCGGCGCGGGGGCGGCGCGGGCGCGGCGCTGCGGCGGGGCCGCGCCTGCCAGCGGCCGGGAGGCAGCGCCGCCGCTCCCGCTCCGCTCCTGCCGCCGCTCCGCAACTTTCGGGCAAACGCTGCCCCCTCGTCCTCGTCCCCCCGCCTGAGGCTGGTAAGCGCCGGGCTCCCGCGCCCGGCCGGGCAGGCGGAGGGCGGCGGGGAACCCCGGCTGCAGCCCCCCGGGCGGGCACCGCCGCGCCGCGCACATGGCCGCGGGAAACTTCGGCCGGCGGGCGGGGCGGGGGCAATCCCGGGGTGCCCTGGGGACTGGGGAGGGGACACGGGAAGGAGCGGCGGAGCGGGCACGGGCGGGCAGGTGCCACCCTCCGCGGAGCAGAGCGGAGCGCGACGCCCCGGGCGCAGTGCGCGGGCGGCGGCGGCGAGTGAGCGACGGTCGCCGGACAGGTGCGGGCGGGCCGGGGCTGCGGAGGGGAGCGACGGCCCCGCAGTGCCCGGTGCGGAGCGAGCGGGACCCGGAGCGGGGCAGAGCGGGCCGGCCGGGGGAGCCCCGGGGGGCGGCTTTTGGTTCGGGCGTTTTGCCTTGCGGCGCCGGCGGGGTGGGAGAACAAGTTGCTGAGCGATGTAGCACGGGGGCACAGGGTTCAGGTGAAAATCCAGGCAATTCCCCTCTGGGTGTGTTTTTGGGGGTTGTTTTGGGGTTTTTGTTGGGTTCGGGGCGGTTTGTATGTTTTTTGTTTCGTTGGCTTTTGGGGGGTTTTGTTGTGGTTTTGGTTTTTTGTTTGTTTTTAATAGGGCACAGAGGAAAACGTTAGTGCACAATGCTGAAATTGGTGATCTGGTCGCTGAGGCAGGTATCCAAAAAGCAGCAGTCGCTGGAGCAGCTACATTACTGTCGTTCTTCGTGCTAGCGTGAGGTTTATGTGCCTTTGCGAGGAAGGTCACTTTTTACCCTCTTCCCCCCACTCCCCCCCCCCCCCCCAACAACCCACCCTCCTTTTGCTAAGCCGTGCATCAGCAGCATGAATTCCAAGAAGCAGTAGGTGTTTCTTGGCATTTCAACTGGGATTTTGGAAAGGGAAGCCGGGTATTTAATGGGAAAAAATTGCGATGGAAGGAAAGGATGCGGAGGCTGCACACAGCCCTGGGTTTGCAGGCATGTGGAAGTTGTTGAAATAGGTAAAGGGTTGAAACTGGCATTTGGAAAATGGTGGCTATTTTTTTTAGTTACTTATACCACAGAAGAATATAGGGAAAAGCTGGGCCACAAAGAATTTTTCCTGTTTTGCAGTTTGCTGACAGCAGAAGGTAAAACATGTCCTTGAAGATACACAATTTTACATAAACAGCTGATGTTTACATAAGCCTAGATAAGTTTGTGAAAAACGCAGATAGCAAAAGATGCGGTGTTAGCTGAACTCCGCTGTCCTGCTCTCTGTCCATGCAATAATTTATCATTTTTTTGTATTGTTGCAGTGTAAGAACAAAGTGAACAGCTGCACCTTCACCAAAGCAACCACCTGCGTTCCTCTTCTCCTCTGGAATGGACAATGGGATGGTCTCTGACTTTATCATGATCAAAAACTTCTTCCTCTTCTGCGTTTCCATGAGTTTAGCCAGCCACTTTGGGTGAGTTGCTAGTTGCATTTGAATTTCTGCTGTGGCTTTTTTAGGGAAATGATAAACCTGGGCTCCGTGTGGTACGGAGCAGCTGAACAAAACAAGCGGGCTTTGCGTTTCATCTGAAGGGGCTGGTGTCAGGGGGAAGGGAGTGATTTGCTCTCCTGTTCAGATTTGCTCTCCTGCATCAGTTCTTCAGGCGTGCTGTGGTGGCGTAGGGAATGGCTTGTGGGGCACAGGGAGCTCAGACCAGGCCTACAGCTGCTGAGTGCTCTCACCTGGGTTTAGCACAGCCAGGGGCTGTGGTGCCCTCTGCCCCTATGTCTGTGGTGTCGGGATCTTGCACCTTCCTTCTCACCTGATGGATGCTGGTTATAGGCAGTAATGCAAAAAAAACCCCCGAAACTGCAACAGTGAGACTTGATGCATGTTACAGCAAGCTGGTACAAGCTTTCCTCCTGAGTGATGTAAGATAGTGACTGCTAAGGATGTCTGAGTTTGAAACTTGTTAGAATAATTAGAAATCTTGTTTCCCTGAATCATATAACAAGGAATCCCGTTTCCTTATTTTTGCTTTGGATGCTTTCCTGACAGTGATATTCTGAAAACTGTATTAAAGAGATGCTCCAACTGTAGGTCTCAGAAAATGAAAAATAAAGTCAGAAACCCTCTATTTATGTGTTTTTCCTATACCCAGAGATCTTAAGAACTTTCTGAATATGAGGTATACAATGGAATCTGGAAAAAGCATTTTGCAAGTGCTTGGGAAATGTAGGTTGATTCTTCTTTGTGGAGGAGAACAATTATTTATGATTTCACCAGAAAAAAATGAATCCTCCCAACATGCTGATTCACAAGCACACCCATCAATTCCTTGCTATAAGAAGATTCAAAATGGAGATGCAAATCAGTTTCTGATTTCAGGCAAACAGATTTGTTCCAGATTGGATCTAGGAGAAAGACCAAACTTTGAGTGGTGACTGTCTATGCTGTAAGCAAAGCTTAGCCTGGTACCAAGCATGTGTCCCGTGCAGGTAGGCGGAAGCCTGTAACCTCAGAGGTTTATACGAACAGTTGTAGGACTGCTCTCCACAAAGGATGCAGAGAGTTGCACACTCTTTTTATTCACCTTGGAAAAACCTGGTCCTTCTTTCACCACGGTCTAAGACAAAAGTGTCCCAGGATTTTGTGACAGAATTTAAGAGGGAAGAGATGAGGTGGGACTTGCTTTAAACTTGTCTTTAGATTACTGTAGTTTGACAAAGTATTTCCACATTGAGAAAATCTTAGTGACTATAACCTTAACTCCTTCTTGGTTGTTTGTCATCCCTGTAGAAGGGATACATTGCATTAGTTGAGTGTGACCTGCTGGTGTGTGGGTCTTTTAAGTGTCTTTTTAATTATCCTCTAACAAAAGAATAGATAGGCGAGGATGCAAAAACCCCCAAAACCAAACAACCCAAAACCCAGACAGTTTAGCTCACTTTTGACTCCAAAGCAAATACTGAATCAAAGTCCCAGGAAGAAATCAGTGTGACCTGTAACATGTCAGATAGGACAGTTAGAGGAAACTAGGACACTTGTTTTCTGCAAGTTAGTCAAAAAGCTTCTGTGGACTAAAATGAGATCATCACGTAAATTCCCCCCACCCCACCCCCCTTGCCCCCCATTTTTGATCTAGTAATTTCAGTCCAGGCCTGCAGAGATAAGCAGCTTCAATTCATTGCACCATTCACACACTGCCTTAGGGCTGAATTCTGACCCTGCTCAAAAGACACAGGATGCTCCAGCGTTTCTGCTTCAGAGGCAGAAGCAGTTTCAGAGTGTAATTTGCTAAGTGCTTTGGGACTGCCTCTTCAGGACGGAGCCGTACAATTAACATGTAGGCTGCTGTATTAACTGCAGGAATCTAATACTGATAACACTTGCTGTTGCTACCAGGTTCTTCTTTATTAGCTTCATCCATGTTTCTGCTGCATTGTTATATTGCAGTGAGTTTTGCAGTGTGCTAGATTAAAGTGATTGGTCTAAGTAGCACAAATTAAAAATCAAAATACTGTAGGACATTACAGATGAAGGAAGATCTTTTTATACAGTTCTCCATAGTCATTCCATATTTATATTAAATCATAAATACGGTTTTTGCTGACATAGCCAAAGCCACCTTGGGGGATTTTCATGCACAATGCCTGGTAACATAAACAGAAATTATGTATCTCAATCTACTAGGCTACTTGAAAAATCTCAGCAAAAGACTGCGATTAATGTTTAGCATAAATGTGTAATGACTATTGAGAATTATCCACATTAGTAGGCAGTAGGGGAGGACTGTAGACATAATTGGTAGCAGCTATCTAAAGAAAAATCACTGAATTAAAATTCAAAGATATAGATGAACTGAGAAGAGGTTTTGAAGTCCCCTCCCATCCTGTTTTTGGTTTAACACTTCTATGAATCCACTTCTACAGAAATGGTCCAGCACAAGTTAAAGCTTTTTCAAGCCTGCTTGCATTCAGCCTTGAGTTTTATAATGCTCTAACAAGTTAAGGTGTTTTACTTAAGCATTTCAAGGTAGCTCACAACTGTCTCAAAAGTAAACATTAATAATAAAGCTGGAGAATGATTAAAAGTAAAATAAAACCACGAAGAGTATGTTCAGGTGAGACCAAACACTCCTTGTGGGCCCTTGGAGTGCCCAGGTAGTGGCAGCCCTGTGAGGGTTGGTGCCATGTGTAGCTGCTTGCACACAGATCTCCCAGAGATGAGGTAGCCCATGGCTGGCTCCAAGCTGGCCAGCTCTTTGCAGGTCCCAGGCCGTCCATGGGGGCACACTGGTGATGCACAGTCCTGGTGTGTTTGTGTTTTGGACGTGCAGTTTCAGGAATCTGTCCGAGAGCCAGAACCAGCAGGGATTGTTCGTGTACCCACAGTATAGTTGCCATCTGCTAATAATATTTATAATAGCAGAAACACGGAGAACAGAAGATCCCAATTATGAGTATGCAGCCCAACATTTCTCTGTACACTCTGAAGAATTCAGTCCGTGGTGTGTCTGCAGTTTCACATACTTCTTCTCCAGCTCACAGCCCTTATCGCTAAGACCATAATCCTGCTATTTAGGCAAAACATACCTCTCCTTCAGGCTGTTATTTCAAGTTAGTCTCTGCAGCCTTAAGCAGTTAGTTCTGCTAGGGTACCTCATTCCAAGTACTTGAGATGCTAGGGAGTTCTTCCTCATATTTTTTAGACTAATTTTATAAGAATTATTGTGTCCTTGTGCAGTCATGCATGTCTATTTATTTTTTTATTTTGTCTTCCTTTCATTCTCCATATCTCCAGATAGCTTTTTGAACCCATTGGACAATTTTAATAACTGGAAAACTAAATTGCTATCTAGAGCTGCTTGCAGGAGGCAGACATTTATCAGTCAGTCCCACTATCGAACAGATGAATGGCTTCTCTGTCCCTCTGGCTGGCCAAAGAGCAGCAGTGTCCCTCAGGCCACCCAGCTCGTACCTGGTGCAGGAGAAGCCCTGGCATACAGTACCTCCCAGTGAAGCTGCAGCTCAGTGACCTGGCCAGCTGAGAGGTGTTTAATGACCCTGGGAGCAGTGCACCACATCGAAAGGGGCATTACGATGTCAGGGGAGAGGACTGTAAGATGTCTCCCTGTGAAAAACAGGCTTTCACTGCGCTGCTCACAAATTGCTCCTTCCCAGAAGGTAGTAAAACGTTGCTCTTGCTAAGTAAAAGAATTAATTTATTTATTAAGAATCTGAAAATAGTTTTAAAATTTCATCATTTTAGTCAGTCCCCTGTTCTAATCTGATGCGAAGGAATTGAGTCTTCAGTACACAAATTCACAAAATCGAGTTCAGGTTTTTAGATCTCAAGAATCCATACAGAAGGGGTGGCAAGAAGCTGACTTAGAAAAGTAAATCTATTTTCTTTGATGTCTAGCCAGCTGGCTTTATCCAAAAGTTTGCGTTCTCCACTGTCTTCCATAAACTGTTAGTTTTTCTGAAGTTCAGATGTAATTGGAATCCTATTAAAGCAAGTTATTGGAAACACTACTCTTAAAAGAGAGAGAGTAAAATATATCTTTCAGTAGTAAAATACTCTTCAGTTATTTTTTCAGAAATTCTTACCTTCTTTTTTAAAAAAAGAAGTTTTGGTAAAATCATAAAATATCTACCATACATTTTCCTTTTATTACTGCTAAGGTATGAGGTATATCTGCCATGTTTTTGACTAGATGGCAAAAAAAGACAATGATGTTTAAAGCGGTAAATGATGAAGTCATCAGAAGAGGTAGCTGAGCATTTTTAGAGTTATTACATTTTACACTGATGGGCCCCTTCTGTGGCTTGTGATTTTTTCAGTTACCCTGAAATTGCAATATTAAATAAATGTGATGAGAAGTATTCCTTGTTGGTTTAGTTTATGTTCAATAATGAGCTTTAAATGCAATTATCTCTGAATTTTCTTGGCATTTCACTAAGATTCTTTTCTAGGTTTATTTTTATCTCTAACTGAAAATTTCTGCTATAAAAACATTTTTCACTGCAGAGAGGCAATAATGTGCTTACCTACTAATATGTTGATAAAGCCTAATCCTTAGCTGTGTGGAAATAATTAGTTTAGGGTAGGTAACACCTATTTCTCTCTATTATTTCACTACTATTGAGCTATATAGTATGTAATATGTATGCATGTAACTTTGCAAGTAGCAAGCTTTTACGTGTCTTTTTACGTCACGACAATCTCAGCCCTTTTCCAAAACATTTCTGAATCACAGAAATTAAATGCTAACTTTCTGTTAAGACAGAAAAAGTCACTTACATAAAAGTAATCCATCTACAAATGCAACTTCACATAATGCTGGCATTTCACTAAAATTCAGACTCAGATGCCTTCTTTTTCGGGTGATCGGCCAAATATAAACTGGATTGCAGTTTTGCAGAAGTGCAGACTTTTTACTAGTCTTTACCATAGTTGTTTCTCCATCTTTTTCCTCTGTTAGCTTTTTTTTTGAAGAAATATAAGTGTTTCAGTGTATGGGGTGTGTGTACTATTCCTATGAAAGACGTACATCGCTGAGAGAGAAGGAAGTAGCATCAATTACTCGTTAGATTGAGAGGAGCAGTTATGAGAACTAAGTATATTTTGTCCCATCCCCACAAAAATAGTTCAATGGAAATCCTCCCTCAGAGTTCAATTGGCTTTGAATTCAGCCATAAGTACTAAAAATAACAAGCTTTTTCATGAGCAGAGAAACTAGTGAAGCTTTGTGTCCTGTGCCCCCAGCACTGTATCTTTGCAATAATCCCAGCTCCACATTTGATATCCCGTGTTCCCATCTCCCATTGCAACACCTACATTTTACCGCTACTGTCCTTTTCTCCCAAGATCTTTCATAATGACCTGCAAGTCTCCTCCGTATCTCTTAATTGTCAGAGAGGAGGGGGGCTGGTCTTGCTGAGGCTGTTTCTGAGCTACATGCATATTGAGTGGCCCAGTCAGTGAGCCAGAGGGAATAGATGACTGCTAACCTCACATTTTTACTTAATGAGGCACTAATTCAGATTGCTCTCCCCTTGTCTAGTCGAAGCTTCTCATGAAACTTGTAGGAATGAAATGAAGTTTGATCTCTTTGCTTCTTTGTCAGATGCAGTGGAAAATGAAAATGGGTTCCTACGTTGATGCGGTGTAGCAGGTAGACAGCATGATGCATATCTCTTTCTTATGAAAAAGAAAAGATAAAATAGATGAGAAAAGTCGAAAATAGTATTCTAGGTGTACTGGATTTTCATGCTTTATGCTAGGATTTTATCAAAGCGTTAGTTGTGGTTGCTGCATTTAAAAGAAGTCTCTAAGTTCTGTCTCCTGTTTGCATTTGTTAAGCTGCTGCTTGTGAATATTCACTTCTGAATGGTGAATCCCTTCAATTACAATTGACAAAAAAGTGTACAGTCTTTTTTTCTGGAATGGTCCAGCCTGAAAACATGTCTTATGTTTCTGCAGGCAGTTTGCATCTGCTGAATTAACTGTCTTTCTTGTGTGTCTCAGTTGCTCACTAGAGGTTGTGGTCACAGAATAGAAAACAGAATTAATTTGGTCTTTTGACCATGAAGATGAAAAATAGACAAGATTTGTGGCTATGCCTCCACCTGCAGTGAGGAAGCTCCTTGGTGGCCTTGGGCTCTGCAGCATGGAGCTTGCTGAGGGTTGCAGCAGTGCCAGCTGCACTTAGATCATAAGAAACCTCCTCAACCAGGCATTTTCATGGGCTTCAGTGCTTCAGGGAATCACACCTGTGCTCCCTGGACCCAGCCTTACTCCCATGTCCTGAGATGCTTTGTACTCTTTTTCTTTTCAGCAGAAGCATAAACGGTAAAGGGAACAAGCACAGGACTGGGGGTCCTGTGAGGGGACACATGGCTGAGAGCAGCTTGCTCTGGGCTAGGTCTGGTGTCACTAAAACTTCAGATGCATTGCAGGGGTGTCAGTGAGGTCTCACTAGTGGAAACCTTATGCAGGTAAAACCAGGTTGAGGTCCCTTTGTCTTTCTTTGTATGAATCCTATTCCGTTAGGTAAGGCAAACACATATGTTACAAGCATTCTGCAAGGAAAGCTGTTCAGAGAGATATTCTGAGCTTCTCTATTTATTTACTGATTTATTTCCCTGGGGACCAGTAGTAAATAAACATGGATTCTTTTTATTTATTTATTTATTTATTTAAATCTCTGGATGACTGTCTCCCATCGAGTTCAGGTTGCTGAGTGTAAGCTGTTCCTGCCTGCTGGCAGGGTGCACGAGGCAGGGTACAGTTCCTGGTGGGGTGATGTGCCCTGTCACAGCTGGAGCATTTGCTGGTGATCTCAGCAGAGGCTGAATCATGAATAAGCGCCTAGTGTGAGCTGTCTTAAGAGATGCTTGTTGCTTGCCGCAGGTGAAGCATTCATATGGATAATCTGCCATGTCTATTCTTTAGGTAAGCAAAGGCATTAATAAGCAGGGGATTCTCCTAAGCATCATTAAATGAAAATCAAACAGATTTTATAATGCGAGTTGTTAGTTGTGCTGTGAGCAGCTTCCTAGGTCTGAGCCATGGATAAAATGATGAAATAAAAAAGAGTTCGGAATAAATACAAATCTGGCCCAAAAGATATGGAATGAGGCCCACTACACATTGCTGTTATTTGCATACTACAAGGGAGAACTAATTTATGCAAAAGAGAGAGGAGGAGTGAAGAACTGTGTTTTCTGTACAGCAGTATGTTTTTCAGATACCCCAGTGATACCCCAGTGGGATTTTTGAATGTAGTGGGAGTTTGTTATCCTCAAATAAGGTTACAGTTCATCCTTTGTTCTGGCAATAAATTACAGAAACTTTGAAAATTAGAAGCTGTTTGGCATTTAAAGATTGAACAGCACCTTCAGGCATACTTGAAGGCGGATCCCCAGGCAAACCTGTGCTTCTCATGCAGCTCCCCAGCCAGCTGATGTAGTTCCCAAGGAATGGAGAGCTAACCTGGGGAAAGCCAGTGAAAGTTTTTGCCAGCGCTGTGAGCTGACCAGCCAAGGATGGAGCCACACCAGTGCTGGGGAGGTGACGGGGCCGATGTGGGAAGGGGTAGCGCAGGGCACAGGGATCTACCTGTGCATTACCAGAGATCAAAGACAGAGAGCAAAGGGCTCAGGTGTCCCCCAATCCTGCACCCCAGGGCTTTACCTGCTCAGCATGGTCCTTCTTTGGGTCCTCCTCCAGGGAGAGTTATTTATGAGTTTATAGTAATGAGGAAATTAATGGCTGCAGCTCCCTGTGCTATTCAGGAGCAGCAGGAGAGGACAGAGCCTTGGACACTCCATCACAAAGTTCTCTTGAGACTGAAGCCCCTCAAAACCAGCATGGCTTCTGATGTGTTTCCTTTTGTTTGTATAAAACAGCTTTTCACAAACGCCAACACCATCAGTAAAAGAGGAGGCCAATGATAACATCACGATATTCACCAGGATCTTGGACGGTCTGCTGGACGGCTACGACAACAGACTGCGCCCAGGACTGGGAGGTAGGATAACGCCTTGGCTCGGCCAGCACCCCGCTACGTGGTGCCCTCCCAAGTGGGTACCTGCTCTTGGCCGTGACAAGGGACTTGTGTTTGATTAACTAATCTAAGTCCAGAAAGCAGATTTGTCTCCTAGCAAATGGGGCACAAGAAAAGGATTACTGAAAGTCGTGTTCTTTCAGTCACTCAGGTTATCTGAGGTTGGCTTAGGAGAGCATCTGTGATACGTTTTTTTCTGTAATGGAGTACAGTTTGGGGTTTTTTTTCTGGTACTTCCTAAGCTGAGCAAGACATTATGCTAGTGGGTTGCTGCGAGATTCCCTTACTGGTCAGCCTGTATAAAATTACGTTGGTAAAGCACATCTTTTTTTAAAAACAGATCCCCAGACCATCCATATTTAGACAAGTACAGGAAATCTGTATTGATATGTCTTTTTGATAACCTCTACAGCAGCTATTTTAAAACTGTAGCATGTGAATAGTGGTTGCCATCCTAACCTTGTTGAGCCCTCCTTCAGCTCTCTTTCCCCCAGATTTCTCTCATTTTATACCCATGTGTAAACCATCTGTTATGTTTCTTCCTGGCCCTTTTTTAATCTGGCTACCCCCACCCCTTCCTCTTGTGAGACCAACACATTGCTTTCATCCCTTTCTCTCCTTCTCCTCTCACTTTACAGAGAGACGCTTGAAAATAGGGCTCGATGCTTTTTATCTTATATAACAAACTTCTGAAATTTCTGCCCTTAAATTAAATTAGACCTGGATTTGAAAAGATGCCAGAAGGACTTAGAGACTTCAGGGTAGAAATAATTTGACCTAACTCCGGACATCTCTGATAGATGTCTTAAATCAGGCAGATCACCCAAGCCAGCAGAGGGGAGTAGGTCCTTCCAAGATACACTTCATCTCATCCTGTGGTAGGTATTACGTAAGTGCTGGCAACGTGCACTGACAGCCCAGAAAGCCAATCGCATCCTGGGATGCATCAAAAGAAGGGCGGCCAGCAAGTTGAGGGATGAGATTCTTCCCCTCTGCTTTTGTGAGTACTGGAATCTCAGCATAGGAAGGACATGAACCTGTTGGAGTGTGTCCAGAGGAGGCTACCAAGATGATGAGAAGGCTGGACTACCTCTCCTGTGAAGACATGCTGAGAGAGTTTGGGTTCTTCAGCCTGGAGAAGAGAAAGCTCTGGGGAGACCTTATAGAAACCTTCCATTGCCTAAAGGTTCTTAGAGGAAAGATGAGGAGGGACCCTTTATCAGGGAATGCAGTGATAGGATGAGGGGTTAAACTGGAAGAGGATAGATTTAGATAGGTATTAGGAAGAAATTCTTTACCTTGAGGGTGGTGAGGCACTAGAACAGGTTTCCCAGAGAAGCTAGACCATTCCTAGAAGTGGTCAAGGCCAGGTTGGATGGTGCTCTGAGCAACCTGATTTAGTCAAGGGTGTCCCTGCCCATGGCAGGGGTTTGAAACTAGATGATCTTTACAATCCCTTAATTCTGTGTTTCTATGATCAGAACTTGTCAGTCAGAGGAAATTCACCCTCGAAGGGCTGGTTTCCTTCTGACTGTAAGAGCAAAGCCTGGATTCCCAAAGGTCAACAGCTGCATTTGGTCCAGGATGAAATGCCTCCTCAAGCATGCTCTTAATTTCAATCTTTTAGGGATTTTTGAGTGATTCAGGAATTAAAAGTAAAGAGCATTGCCAGTAGGTATTTGCATTTTAAGCAATTACTAAAGCAGAGTCTATGTTTATTACAGAGAGAATAACTCAGGTGAAAACAGACATCTATGTTACCAGTTTTGGTCCCGTGTCAGACACAGAAATGGTAAGTTAGCATGTGGCTACCAACTCAGTTGTATTTGCTAAAGTCATTTTTGCTACCATCATTTCTGTTCAGATCCTGCAATACCTCGAGTGTTTCTTTGTGCCAGGAATACACCATTGACGTTTTTTTCCGACAAAGCTGGAAGGATGAAAGGCTGCGATTCAAAGGACCTATGCAACGCCTCCCTCTTAACAACTTGCTCGCCAGCAAGATTTGGACCCCAGACACTTTTTTCCACAATGGCAAGAAGTCTATTGCTCACAACATGACAACCCCAAACAAACTCCTGCGTCTGGAGGACGATGGCACTCTGCTGTATACCATGAGGTAATAGCCAGGGTTGACTTTTTCTGATTCTGATTCCCAGATAACTACAATTACTTGTGGAGAGAATCACTTTCTCCACTCCTAGTAGAGCCAGACAACCAATCTTTCACACGTATTTGTGTGAATATCAAGAAAAATGGAAAATGTAATTATAGCCTTCAAGTACAAATTAATTTGTAGCTTCTGAATAGTGCTAGTACTTAACTATTTCTTTTGATTAAATGGAAAGCATATTCTCAACAGATTTGATGATTCAGTTCAGCTTTTTTATGATTATCTATTCCGTCTTACTGTTTGTGTTTGCAACTGTAGTGCAGACTGCAGGAGAACAGTATCCAAGATCAGAAACTGAGACCTTATTCTGGGGCAGTACATCTTGAACCCTTGGAGCTTTTGTTACATTTTTTTTTTTATTATTAATTTGACTAATAAGGCTACAAGACAAATGATCATAGGGATGAATGACATAAGCTAGCAGCACTGTGAAGCTGCTTTAGCAAGTACAGTCCTACAAACAGGGCTGGTACATTATATTACAGAGAAGCAAATGGGTGTCTCAGATCTTCAGAGTTGTGCTCCTCCTCTGATTTGAGTACACTGGCAAGAATTATCATTGTGTAATGTAGATAGAAGATATAATGTCAAGGATTTTAGGTGTCTGAAATTATTTTCAGGACAAATCCCATATCAGTGTATGGCAATTTGCTCATTAAAGGTAATTAGCCTGTAGTAATTAAGACTGCTGTGTACCTTCAACAGGGTTTTCTCCAAGACCATAGTCATATGGACAACTTGAAAAAGGGGATAAAAGGAAAAACCTACCAAGCAACAAAGGGTTATGCTGAACTTTCCATAAACATGCCCAGAGTGGTGCCCAAGACACAGGAAAGTGCTCAGGAGCCTGAAGTTGGCCACTGAGATGACTCAGTTTTCAGCAGGCACCCCCCAGCCATGTATGGGAAGCCGAATTCTGGTGCTGTGTCGTGCTGTGGGGCCACAGTCCTGCATGCTGGGAGGGTGAGTCCCAAGCTCACTCACAGGCCTAGTGGTTAAGACTTACTGAGGCTGAAGATGGTTATCCTTCTGTACACAGGGACCTGGAGTTTCCCAGGTTTTGTTTCAGGTGTTTTAGACATACTTGATTTTTTTGAGCCTAGTCTCAAATCCCTTCTCCTGGAAGGAAAAAGAGATACAGGGTATTCTTACATATTTCCTTACAGCTTTAGACTATCCCAATTATAACTGCATTGGCACTAAAATGATTTAGACATGATGGAAATCATGTTTAAAAGAAGGAAAAACCATCCTAATTTTCTCTTCTACTATGTGTGTTGCTGCTATTGCTAGCCCCAAATTAGTGATCACTGCAGTAACAAACCAAAAAACGTGAGGATGCATGGACACACTTAAAAGTCCAAATAACTATCAGAGAAACTTCGTCAAAAAAGTTAGCAATGCCAGCCTTAAAACCAGTCTCACTGCTGTATGGACTACGTAAGTGCCACTCCAGAGACTGCAGCAGTGGCAATTCCCAATTATCTGTGAAAATTACTTGTTTAAGTGAAGTCCAGATCAGAGTCATATTCATCCTGGCACAAAGCATTACATTGTAGGGCAGGTCTCACAATTTCCATGCAAGCACTGTTTTTTGCTGTGTTAAACAAATGTAGTGAACCCTGATTCATTAGGTGAGGAGGTAAGCCACCACAGCTAGCAGAGTGAGACCTGGGGGAACTAGATCTAGGTGAGCTCATCACTGAATGAATCTGAGTTACTCTGTGAAGGAGTCTCTCTGGTGAAAATGGCACACTATTGCCAGGTGCCACAGGTACCATTCTGAAGCTCAGCATATGCAGCTGGGGAAAAATATGGATGTGACAAAGACTTTCTCATCATCCCACTCAGCTCCTTTTTTTCCTGATTTTTTTTGGGATTGATTTTGTAGACTACAGAAAGAACAGAATGCTTTTTTAACCTAAAAAAGCATGCAATGTAACTTTTTTTTGTTAGAATATTGTCTGTGGAAATAAAATTTCTACTAAGCATGGTATATGATAAGAAATAGAGTGCTGTCTGATCAGAAATCAGATTGCTTTCCACTATTACAAGTAATAACTTTGAAGTGTCTGTTCCCTTCTGCTTAGATATGAGTCAGGAGCCTGGTTTTGTAACATGCATGTAGCTGTGCTCCTTTAGAAGCAGAGCCATTCTGTGCCGCAGGGTGGCTTGAGGATCCCATCCCAACCTGTTCAGAGGTGACTGTGCCAAGCAGCCAGCCCCTTCAACTTCCCTGAGTGTCCTAACAAAGGTGGCAGCTAACAGAGTTACCTAGGATGGCTTTCCTTGGGAAGAAAGGCAGCACTGGGCTTTTTTGCGGGGAGCTGCTTGTCTCAGTGGTAGGGCGTCGTGAAGTACTGAGTTTCAGCTGAGGCTCGAGCCCCAGTTCCTGTAGCTCCCATCAGGCTTACTCAGTTCTCAGGATCTGGGGATGTGTAGACAACCCTCTGTTAGCTCTGCATTCTCCTCGTTTCCAAGGAGGAATTGCGAGCTTCCCAGACTGTACGTAGGAGTATTCTGTGTGGGGAGGATTGGACCCTCTGTCATTGACAGAGATGCCTGAATTGCTTTTGCAACCTTGCATCTGGCTGCCTGAATGAAAGGGAGGAAAGCAGCCCAGCCAATGCTGACCTTCCATCCTATTTCACTTCCAAATCTATCAAGTATGATCAGCTGAGCAAACTCCCAGCTTTAGCACTTGTTAGGACATACATTTCCGTGACACACGTGTTTACTTATAAAGAAAAAGGTACGCCTCGCATATTGCATTTGATGATACGTTGTCTGGGTCAGAAGTTGAGGGATGTGTGTTGCTAGGGAAATCTGATAAATGGCTTCTGTATATGTGTGGCATTAAAACCCTTCTGTGCGAATATAGGAACACAACGTGGACAGATTTCACAGACAGCAGTGTTCTCTGTGGGGATCGACTTCATAATTCTGGTTGTCTTTCACTGGGGAGGACCTATTAGTTTTATTTCACTAATGTGATTTACAAATAAAGCGCTCCAGAATGGAACACTGCAGATTCTGTTTCTGCCCCTAGAGGGGAGTATTGTCCCTAGCTCCACTTCTAAATGTTTTACTGTCTTTTTTTAGTAAGAACACTGGTATAAAAAGCACTAGAAAACATACTTCATATTTCACTGTCATATATAGAAAGTAGCTTTGTGAATGGAGGTAAAAATTAGATTCTTTCATTTTAAAAAATTAAAATATATTTAGTTTATCTTAATCTGAGAAGTAAATATTGTAAATGTATAGAATTTGTTTGTTCTGGAAAATTGGAATAGTGATTTAAGCAACATTTTCAGGCTAAGAAGAGAATATGTTTCAGTGAGCTGCATTTTTTTTTTTTTCTTTTGCTCAGTTGGAATTGGCTGTAAAGACAGAAGCTTTGATAAACTTTGCTGTAGAATGCCAGAAAAAAATGCTGTGAAGAAGTCAAAAATTGTATGAAGTAGAGCATGCTCACTAGAATTAACTTTTGGACCATAAATTAACTTTTTGCCAGCAGCTTTTGTGCATTTTTTAATGCATAAATTGTTTTCTATCAGTGTGTAGGGAGTGAAAAGTCTTTCTTGTGCCATCACAAGGGCACTCCTTAAAGCCCCATGCTCACTGTCAATTTGAAAGGACCCAATCCCTTTTTTACCCCTGGGAGTTCCACACATCTGATATAATCTGGGATTTTAAATAGGACATAGTCATATATCTAAAGAGTACACAAACAGATTTTTCCCATATTAATATGGCGACTGAAGGTTGCCAGAGAACCTGGGGGAGTTTACAGTAAAATCTGTCCCAATAATTTGCATATGAATAATTTACCAGCTGGAGAATGCAGGCATTTTTCAGAATGGTGTTAAAAAAACTCCAGAATTTTTTAGTACAGCCCTGAAATACTGCTCCAGAAAGATATTTACTCTTCAGCAATGTGTGTCCACTTGATGGCAGCATAACCACGCTGCTTGCTCTGCTGAGCTGCTCACGCACAGGCTTACCTAGGCTGAAAATATTGATTCTTATATTAGCATTAAAACTGTATGTGCAAGTGAACACATGTTAGCACAAATTCTGCTCTTCCGTGAAGGACTTGGATTAGCAACCTAACCATTTAGTGCTCTAGAGCTGTTTATTGAACATAAAACCAGTTGACCAGAAGATACAGTGCTGCTTTCGAGAATTTTAATGGGAAAGACAGTTTGTTTGTTTATATGATTTTTTTTTTGTTTTTTAAGGGAAAATAATTCTGTGAGAAATGTGTGGGTTCTCAAGCTCTGACTTTTCCACATGTAGGTTTGGTAGTGTGCCCCTGAGTGACAAGTGACCAGCAAATCTATGATTTAAAATGTATCCTCAGTTTTCCATCAGCCAGATGTCTAGAAGGGAACATTTCTGTTCAATGTGAATGTGTTTTTTGTTATCTCTTGTTTATATCTACAGAAAGGGATCTGTCAATGCATTTTAGGTATTGTATAAATATTACAAAACTAATTAGAAACGTTGAAGACATACAAATATGCATTTCTTTTCCCTGTGTTAGACTTGCTGCATTTTATTTTGTATTCAAGCTTCAAACTGCCTGAAGCTGGAAGGAAAAAAAGGAAAGTAATTTCTTTACATTGAGCTGAATCTTGCAGAGTGATGAAAATCTGCTGTGGTGGCTAGGACTCTCAGCTGCTTTTCGTCGGTTCAGATTTTGACAGAGCTGGAGAAAATAGGGATATGCGAAGCAAAGGGCCCTTTGCTGAGGATAATGTCAGAATTCTTGTTTAAACACCAAGTCTCTTGGTTCCCATTGCTCAGTTTTGGATGCACATTGCCCCATTTCTCAAAAGTTGTTCTTCAAGGAACCAAGATTGTTGTTTTGAAAAATCCAGGGCTGGAGTTACTCAGAGGGAGAGAAAGGCATCAGAGGAGACTGTGGTGTAATACGTTCAAAAAGGGCAATTATGACCTGTCCAAATATAGTCCCTATGTAGATTGTGTGACAATGGCCTATTCTGTTGGGCATTGAAAAGTGGGCAGAGCCCTGCAGAGTTCTCCATCACAGAAATGGGAACTCGCACAGCAAGGGCAGAATTGATTAAAAGACAAAACCCAAACCAGAACCGGCATGTCCTTGGATGGAGGGGGATGCTTGCTTGGACTTTGAGGAGCTACAAAAGATACAACTTTAGTTCCAGGTCTGTGCTGAACTTAGAGGCAGACCCAACTTCCCTTTGGGGTTAGCTGGTACAATTTCTGCCAGATTCCTTTGTGTTCCACCTGCTTTATAGGCATGAACCAGCAGGGTTGGCATGCATGGATGGGACGACTGAACAGAACCCAGAGGGAAGCAGCACCCTGACAGGTGCCCCCCAAGCACCCAGAGAAAGCACAGATGACTTTGGTGACTCTCTTCTGTCAATTCAGAAGCCCAATCTGCATCTGAATCTGGGGGCTTTGAAAGTACCTGGTAGATGCTGAAGAATCGTTATGGCTCTGCTGCCTTTTTTTTTTATTAGGGGAGGATAACGTTACAGTGGACTCCCTGGTCATTTCACTTAGACTGAAGTTAATATCTTCATCTGCCCAGTCAGATATACCACTCTCTGAAGTACATTATATTTGTGCTGGATCATCCGACTGCCAGTGGGTAATCTAAGATACACTGTGGTGTAATGCACTGGGCAGGGTGGGTGGGATTCACCTAATTCTGTTCATCTGTAATGTTGGTGACTGCAGCTGAGCCTCTTGGCTCAGATTTGCTCCCAATGCAGGAGAAAGAATTTCTTGCAGAGTTAGAAGTCTGCATTATTTCAGATGTCTACTTCAGTAGTGAAGTTAAAAGAGGCTTAATTCTCTCCACTCTCACTTTAGGGATTCTTGTTGATTTTTTTTCACACTGGCAGATAAAGGAATACAGCTTAATTGATACCTTTGTTTAGACACATGAGTCCCATCTTAGTTATTTCCTTTGGTGTTTCTCCATACTTGTGCAGCCTGGAAAAGGGTAGTGTGCCAGCAGCCTAAAGGTATGGGATGTTCTGGCCAGCAGCTGGTCCTGTAGCTGTTTTGTGGAGGACTCACACAGTTTCCTCTCTGTGCAACATGAAGCCCGAGGTTGTGCAAGCGTAGTGCATCTGAACACACATAAATTGGAGTCAGTCCTCCACTTTTGTCTCGATGGGTGTAGGAGGGAATATACTGCATCATATGAGGAACTCAAGGAACAAATGTCACTAGGAGGTTCGGCACTTCGTTCTCTGAGGTTGAACTGTAACAAACAGGTAATTATGCTGCAGCAGATGCTAGCACTGGTGGTGGTATAAATAGCAAACAGATGGTAAATTGAGGCCTGTTTAATGGCTATTTATGGTGTTAAACAGCTGAGGAATCATAGGACTCTTTCCCTGGAGCAGCGAAAACCTGGAGTCTGACCCTTTACCTGGCCCTTCATGGCTGTGTTGATCAGAAACATGTAGCATTTCAGAAGTAAGGCCAAAAAACCCCAATAATAACATCCTGCTTGGATGGCTAAACAGCCTTCTTCATGGACCAGTAAGGTGCATACACATAGGCATGTACATGTTTCCCTGTGAAAGACCCTCTCACCTCAGTCACTACTTCCCCCTTTTGCAGAGGTGTGGGGAGCATAAATGTTACACAAAAGGCAGGAGATTATGAGGAGTGACCTTGGAGGTGGACCTTAGATGGATAAGAGGAAGCTGGGGTTAAACACAGGTGGTTGAAAGTAATGATTTTGAGCTCTAGGTCTGAACTGTGGAAAATAACCAAAGATTTTAGTTCAGTATTTTGGGTTGCTGGGTCATAATCCTTCCTACCTACCTTGCCATGTTTGTGCATCCTAGTGTTGATGTGAGAGAGTCCAAATGGGGTGGTATTGCCCATCTTGTGTCTGCTTCTCCTCATCCTTCACCCTACCCTTACTTTATAAATCTAGATAATTTTTCTCAGTAGAAAATATTTCATGTAGTTTATGCCTGTCCATAGAAATATAAAAGGGTGTGTGAACTGGGAGGAAGCAAAAGGATGTCTGTGCAGTGAGGTAGCCTTCATCCATAGAGGAGCACACGCCATACTGACAGGCAGAAATGGAAAACCAAAAGCCCTTTTGGACAGTCAGAAAACCTGTGCTCATCAAGTTACCTAGCAGGTGATATGAGAATTGGAGGATGACTGCACTGTGTCCATCACTGTCCTTAGCTGTCATCATTTAGTGTGCTTCCTATGTTCCTTTCTCTTGTACTCGGGTTTTCTTCCACTGAAAGCAAAGGTTGGATGTGCAGTTGACTGGCACCAAGTACTGTTGTTGCTGGCTGGTTCTGCCAGTAACTGGGACTGGCCTCTCTTGAGAACCAAAAAGAAGCTGATGCTTCCGTGTTACTCAGCATTACAGGAACAGCTGTACTTACTGCAGTTAGCTCCTCGTTGAATTTGCTGTCAAAAAGCCATGCAGATAAGGAGATTATAGTCAAACTGTGTAGCATGGGCAGACTTAGGGAATGTGTGGCCTGGCAAAATGAAGTGTGGGCTGGTTGAGATGTTGTTTCCCATTTCACCTGCATCAACAACTTCATCAGCTTCTCAGCATTGCTAGAGCTAGTTAGATTTTTGGGTTTTAATTCAAGAATTCACTAAATAAAGAAGTTCCTGCAGAGAAGTTTGGAAGCCTTCTTCATGGGGTGCCAAAAGAGAATTCATCATGGATAAGGGATCATAAAGAAGAGAAAGCTTGGAGAGGTTTTTAAGTGAAATTATCCAGTAAATGGGTGTGATGCTGTGCAGAGCATAACCATTTTGATCTAAAGTTTCTTTAGGAAAGTAAGGTTTTTCGGAAGAGAACCTGAAAAAGGAATTGTCTGTCAAAAAGTTTGGGGTTTTTACTGCACCAGTTAGTCTGATAAAAAAACAGAGCTGAACTTAATAAGATAACTTGCATGGCAAGATTTGATAAAGCGGGTCACTGCTTCATCCACTGGTTTTATGCACTTTAAAGAAGTACTGGAGAATGAAAGGTATTACCTCTACTATAAACATCTGCTTTGCGATTCTTTCTGTAACCTCCCAAATCCACATCATATAACTTGTGTGTCCTATTGGTTATTTCATTACCTTTTTCTGTTTTTCCTGTGTCTGGAGGCTGAACATCTCCCCTCCCCTGTCTAAGAGTAAGCTCTGGGTATGTCAATTTACTCCACATGCAGGGAGGAGATTCTTATAGTTTATCTTATAGGTCATTCTTACAGCTTTTGAGATCAATTCTGCAACCTCAGATCATGTCACAATAACTTGGTCTTCAGCACAGTTCATCTAGGCAATTAAAGTCTTGTTTCACACTTCAGCAGAAGCTATGCTGAGGATTTTGTTTGCTTAAAATGAGAGTTTTGCTGTTAAGTTCATCATGCACCTGAGTTATGTATTCACAGCTGCCAAAAGCATCAATGACTGGAGCTCTTAGTCTTCCATAGTCCCTTCCCTGTAGCATTTTAAAGGACATTTCATTGTCACAAAATGATAGCACGTCTCAGCATCACAGGAAAGTTGGGACATGGTAGTATTCTCGGCAGAGTGGTTATGAAGGTGAAATAGGCTAAGACAGAAATTTCTGCAGACCACCTCACTCTAGTCTTAGCTTTACTTACTGTTCTCTGTTGGTGTATTCCAAAGAAGTCAGTGTTTATAAATAGGAAGCAGTGGTGAACTGCCTCCACATCCCACATGGGCATGCAGATCAAGGCCCTGAATCTGTATTTTGGCCTTTTTTCCAACAAAGTAATGGAAATTCATGAGCAAAGCAGTGTTTGAGTTACTAAGAATAATTACTTCTCTTCCCCTGAGCCAGGCTGAAGACAGTTACCCAGCCAGGGGCAGGTGTCAGGGTGACTCTTACAGCCATTGTGTTTCCATGGGTGAACATCTCTCCACATTCTAGCACTTCTTTGTTGTGTTCTCTAACCCACTACCACTAGCAGGGTTTGTTAGGACTGTATGGCAAGTGCTTCAGAATTAAAAAAGGTCTTCATGTATATTTATATGTGTATCTGTGTGTTTATAGTGTGTGTATATATGTGCTTGTATATGCATATATATGTGTGTGTGTATATATATATAAATATATATATATGCTTATATTGGCACATTACATTTACTTCAAGAACACAGGGAGACATCATTTCCCTGGACTATACACTTACTGTGCTGGGGCCTGAAACGGTCTTGCTTTAAAACCTTTTGAAAGAAATAGCAGTTTGGTGTTTGAAGTGTTCCCAAGACATCCTCACAGTGGGAGAACACCTGAATGGTTGTGCCACCAGTCAAGGTCAAATGACTGATTTCACAAACCTAACCATGTGTTCACAGTTTGAAAAAACAACCCAAACCATGAACTCTATTATTCTCCTGGCCCCATGTGTGTCAGAGGGCATACTGGAGATACCACAAGGGCTCAAATCATTCTGCTGAGGTCCGACTGGAGCAGGTACCCCGGGAAGCTTCTCCTGGAGTTGGCTCCTGAAAAGTGTCTGGCCCAACCCTGAAGTCTCCTTTCTCAGGGAGCCCACAGGCTCACTGGAGTGGGATGTAGCCTGGCTAAAGGCTGGATCCACCTAACTCCTTTTTGACGTGCTGGGGAGAGAGATTGTGGTAGGTTTAAGGTGAGTTTAAAGCTAATATTTTGCCTTTTATTAAGGAAGAAGGCTGGTCTCATGCTGGGAAAGGCACTTGGGCACACCTGAGCACCATAGCTGATACTGCTTGCCAGCACAGGTGGGGTCAAAGCACAGCATTTAAATGCTCCCTTTAAACAGGGTACACAGAAATAAACAGCTAAGAAGATGGAGCTGGTTTGAGGATTTAGTACCAACAAAAGTTTTCCTGTGTCCCCTTCATCTGTAACTCCTATTATTCAAAATTTATCTTAAATTAAGTTCTCCCAAAAGCCGCTGGTAACTCTGCCTTTCTGCTCCCCTTTCATTCTAGAGCTCTCTGTTTTAATTTGTTTTCGTGTTAGAGTTACTGGCTGATAAGGAAAAGCGAGTTTTGCAGCTGTCTGTGGCTCCCTGGGCAGGTGACTGCCCTCACCTCCTGCCTGGCAGCTGCAGATAATGTTGGGAAATGTTTCCTGCACTTACAGGGTAGGAGAAGGATGCTCAGTTCCAACTCTCTTTACCCACAAGTAGGAACAGATGCTCCTTGCATTGAGGAGATCATGGGAACAGCTGGGGAGTCCCTGCAGTGACCTAAAACAGGTTCTTTCAGGACAGGGTGCCTCCTGTCCTGGGGACTGCTACTATGGGTTTCTCACCTCACCCTGAAGCTCACGTCTCCAATTGTCTGCCTCCCTAATATCTGAATTTATTTCCTTACCGCATCCTTGATTTTAACACCTTCTTTTTTTCCTTCTTGCTAAAATGGAGCAATCTCTTGAAAGCATTGTCATGCTTAATTCCCTGGTGGAAATGGTTGAAGGTGACTTTTCTGAACAAGTCTTGTTACTTGCTGCTTTTCTTAGATTTTTTTTATGTGTCTTGAAACAGAATGTCAGTAATCACTTAATGTAGCAGCTATACATAATGAAGCCTTGCTAAAGCTTTCTTGTACAATTATAGGTGATAGATTAAATAATTTGTATACCTAACATTTCTTTTTCAGATAGTTAAGGTACAGAATAGTATTTTGTTGGTTGATTAACACTTGGATAGCAAATGTTCATATTGTGAGTGTTTTGAGCATTATGAGAACAAAATTTTGTCATTAAGAAATCGGCAACTATAATCAGGGTTTGCTACATTTTTTGGGTGAATAGTGGCCCCACTCAAGTCAGGGAGAATTTTACCATTATCTTCAATAAAATCAGAGTTTCATTCTCCTATTGCAAAGAACCCTTAACAGCAGCTTGTAATCTTGTCATAGACCCTGTCTGAGTGAAACTAATCACACAGGGCTTTTATTAAGACAGAATTATGGTGGAGGAGGGAAGCTTTTAAAAGCTTCTGTTGGAAAGAACTGCCTTTTCTGTGCTGTGACAGAAAAATCCAGGTTTGGTGGCTGTCTTTAGCTCAGATAACTGTGCTGAACTGGGCACAGCAAGATCATTCTGGAGTCACCATGTTAAAAGGATCAGGCAAATGTTTCATGTATGCATGCCCAGGCCTCCTTTTTCTTCCTTAAATAAATGCAAACTGGGAGTAAGTAAGTTGTAATCACAAAATACACTGTATTGAAACGGACCTAAAAGGAGTATCAAGTGCAATTCCTCCTGCATGGGACCATTCCCAACAATCACACCACATGTTCAAATGCTTCTTGATCTCTGTCGTGCTGGTGCTGTGACCACTTCCCTGAGGAGCCTTTTCTAGTGCCCAGCCCTCTGGGTGAAGAGCCTTTTCCTAATAGCCAACCTGAACCTTCCCTGATACTTCAGGTCATTGCCTTGGGTCCTGTGTCACCACAGAGAAGAGATCAATGCCTACCTCTCGTCTTTCCCTCACACAGAAGTTGTAGGCTCCCCTCAACCACTTCTCATACAAGCTTCCCCTCAATGCCCTTCACCATCTTTGTTGTCCTCCTTTAGGCACTCTCTAATAGTTTTATACTGTCCTTATATTGCAGTGCCCAAAACTGCACCCACAGTATTCCAGGTGAGGCTTCCCCAGAGCAGAGCAGAGCAGAGCAGGACAATCCCCTCCCTTGCCCGGCTGGTGATGCTGTGCCTGATGCACCCCAGGGCACAGTTGGCCCTCCTGGCTGCCAGAACACACTGATGACTCATGTTCACCTTGATCAGGACCCCCATGTCCCTTCCCATGGTGCTGCTTTCCAGCATCTCATTCCCCAGTCTGTCCATACATTCTGCCCCATCCCAGGTGCAGAATCCAGCACTTTGCCTTGCTGAACTTCATACTGTTGGTGATTGCCCAGCCTCTGATTTGTTCAAGACTCTCTGCAGGGCCTCCCAGCCTTCATCTGTGAACTTGCTTAGTATCCCTTCCAGTCCTGCATCCGAGTCATTCACAAAGATGTTGAAGAGCACAGGACCTGTGACAGAGCCCTGCAGAGCCCCACTAGTGACAGGCCACCTGTCTCCTGTCATCCTGTTCAGTGCAACCCTTTGTGTCCAGCCCCTGAGCCAGTTGCTCACCCCTCACATGATGTGTTTATCCAGCTGTATGCTGGATATTTTTGTCCAGAAGGATACTGTGAGAGACAGTAGTAAAAGGTTTATGGAAATCCAAAAAGATTACATCAGTTGGCTTCCCTTGATCAACTAGATGGGTTTCCTTGTCATTAAAGAAAATCAGGTTTGACAAGCATGAAGCCATGCTGGCTGTGACCAAGGACTGTGTAATAACCAACTATGTAAACTACAATATACAAAGGGTCCCTAAGCTTTTTCACAATGTTAAAAGCCAAAGTGTGCAAATATCACTGCTGGTGATATTTGAAGGAGTAGACACACATATCAATTTTTTGAGACTCCTGTGGCTATGATCTGAATCTATAGTTTGTACTCTGCGTCTCAGAGCAAATCTGTATGCAACAACCCATGCTTCCAGCCCCCAGAGTGTAGATGTCTGCTGTGCTGCTTTTATTTCTGTATGCAGTAGAACATCCAGTCTCTTTGAACCAGGAGTCAGTTGAGTGACTTTGTTTTTCAGGTCCTCACACAGTTATGAAAACCAGTTCCTGTTGAGCACAGAGCACCTACAGAAATGCAGGGTGGTGACATTTGTGCTGTGAATCAGAACCCACAGTCAAGTTTTCTTTACAAGTTTTCTGTCAAGTTTTTTGTCACACTGGCCATTACAAGACACTTCAACATCCTTGGGTAATGCACACTTTTGTAAGAGATTTCTATGAGAGCGTTCACTGAACACTTAAAAATCACCTAACAGGCTCAACTACATTGTTCTTAATAGTATGTAACAAATAGTTAGAGCTAGTTGATTTGTTCAGGATGGCCAGACTAGGAGTGGTCCTAAGATAGGGGCATGGGGAAAGGAAAGAATAATGCAGATATCACTGATAGAGAGCAAAAAGAACTTCTTTTATCCAAAGAATTCATGCTAATGAAGGAAAGGCTGTCCCCAAGCACATTAACAGCTCCTAAACTTGGTTTTCCCTACCCCCAGGATAGACCAAGAAGACTGCAGGAGGCAGGACCCTTTTAAGGGATATTCTGCCTTTTTCCTCATCACTGGATGAGAAATTCAGAGGGGACAGAGGAGTATCTCTGGCATCACAAGAGTTTTTGTGGCTTCTGGGTCAGGTAGTGGCAGCCGGATGCCCTCCAGCCTTATCTGCTACCCTTTTATTTAAGACAGGCAAAAATAATTTCTGGAGGGACTTAATTAAATTCCACTAGGTCACAGTCTCTGTGCAACTCATCTTCACTTCTCTTCCACATTTATAGTTGATGTATGTCTCCAGCCTTCCTCATTACACACAAGGGTTATTTCCAGAGATACAATTCATAGGACAGCCAGATGAAGCAGAAGGTCTTATGCATAATTCTGCACTGAATATTTCTTCACTTCCTGATTCTACACCTGTGGTCTTTGTAAGATGGATATAGGCATCCCCTCCTTCGATATTTGCAGATGACAAGTGTGTATATTAAAATGTTGTCAAGCTGCAGCTCTGAAATGACATGCCTAAACTGTTGGTAGATAAAGAGACAGGAGATGGACTGCAGGAAAACACGCCGGCTTTCTTACAGGCTCCTGGAGCAAGGTTTCTGAATTTATCAAGAAGGTTAAATTTGCAGTGCTTAACACAGAAAATAAAATGATGCATTGGAGGGATGGCAGCCTTGCTTTCAAGCCCCCATTAGAGTGATTTTTGTGAAAAGGATGTAAGGTCTGGGCAGGATACTACTAGAACCAGCTTATTAAATTCATCCACACACCACTTTTGGTTACTTTGGCTTTGCTGGCTTTGGTGCCCAAGGGCAGTCTCCACCGCAGACAACTACCTATCTGAGTGATCTTAGAATATCATTCACAAAAATAAAGCTCAAGAACAGTTTTGCTGAAGTGCAGGCATCTCAGGCCTCAGTATTTTCTATATTGTATCATCCTGTCTGTTCTTACCAAATGGTAAATTACCCCTGTTCTGAACTGGATTTCTTTCTCTTTGGTTTTCTATGGCATATTATCTTTACATTTTCTGTTACCCTGTGCATTTTGCTTTTTCCCTTCCTGTTTCCCAGATCATTCTCAGAATATGATCTCTAGTCAATGATACTGTTGCATTTTCTGTGTTTATTTTGCCATCTCCAGCCACTGGTGCAGCTCCAGAATTTGTGTGTGTTAGCAGAGTGGAGCTGTTTTCCCCAGTTCATTGTGTAGCTGTAGTGCCCTGGCAAGGCATCCCTGTGTTGTACAGACATGGACTGCCAAGCACTGTGCCATTTGTATACAGATTATTTGGGGAGAAGTTCTTGTGGCACTCTGGGATGCTGATAAGAGGTGGCTGTACATATAGCCAGTATATATGGCTCCACGTTGCTGTAGTGATAGGAAAGCGTACTTTCACATGCTGGTAGTAGGGTGTTGTGGATTTCTTTGGAGATTTTCACTCCCCAAGCAATACTTTGGTTAGGAACCAGGCTGCCCTTCAGTAGAGCCCTGTGTCACCCTAGCACCAGGCAGTCTGTAGAGCCTTGGATGTCTCTGGGCTGTTTCCTCTGAGGTGGAATAACAGCATAAAATGAGAAAGCCATAAAGATATTCATAATGTAAAATGAGATTTTCATTCTCACTATCCTGAGCAAACTGTCTGTATTATGCAAATATCAAAATGGCATAAACAACAGATTTCCCTTGTGCTAGGAGCAAGTTTTGGCTCTCTTGAGATATTTGATATATTTGATGCATTTGTTATCAACATAACTGATATTACACTGCTCAGAAATTTACCTCTGACTATTCTTTGTCTTCAGCTTGATTGTCAGTCATGCAGAACATCCATGGGAAACATCTCTATTTGCCTAAAGGTCTTTACTTTACTAACCCTATGTCCAGTCTAGATGAAATATTTCCACATAGTGGCTGGGGAGTCCTGGATAGAATTGCTTCCCTAGGCAGTATGCAGGGTAAAATTACCCTGTTGTTTTGCCTGACAAGATGCCCAGGTAATTCAGTGTGTTGAACTGAAATGGACTCCAGTACCATGGGATTTCCACAGAAGTTAACTATAGTGCTGTATAAAGTGATGCATATATATCCTTGATTATATATAACTTTATATATAGCTATAATTAGTTATATTATATACTTTTATCTGTAAATATTTAATGGATTTAAATAGTTATATCTACCTATAAAGTCAGTGATTCTTTATGTCTGTAATGGTGCTGTTTGACCCAGGAGTCAAATTCATAGTCCAGTTGTAGAATGTACAGACAGCAGATAAGTGTAAGGTGTATGACAGAAATTCCATCACAGGAGTTTCTTCACGTAATAATAAGAAAGAATGATCTTATTGGGACGGCTTACATAGATAAAATCATTTCACATGTCTCAGGGTTACTAGGTAATGCCTAGGGCATGCACACAGAGTGGTCCACCTGGCTTATCTCATGTGCAGTTTGACAGGGGGTTGCTGTGATTTTAGCAGGAGCAAGGAGCCTTCAAGAAAAGCATGTTTCTGTCAGCATTCATGTAGTGCAGTGAGGGGCCTAAAGGAAAAGTGCAGGGGAAAAAAAAATAATGTGTTTTCTTTTTATTCCCCCACAGATTGACCATCTCTGCTGAATGTCCCATGCAGCTTGAAGATTTCCCCATGGATGCACATGCTTGCCCATTAAAATTTGGAAGCTGTAAGTTCTCTTCTGGAACAAGAACTAGAAAAATACCATTTTCTGGCTTCTCATGTTCAGACATGTCTAGTACAGATCTTTCACCCTCCCTCCCAGCCCTCTCCTTTTTCTTTAGCATCCCCGTTCTTCCCCCCTTGCTGCTACCCTGCTGCTATTTTTCCATGACTATGCTTTATCTGAGCCTTCTGCTTTTCAAGTCATGCCTGCATACTCCGAGATAAATGGTCAGTTGATGGGTGATATGTCTTGTATATCCACATCAAGTGTAAAAGCCACTGTTAGATGGAGTTCTAGATGCAGACAGCTGAATTGATAACTTGGTTTTCCGTTTGGAGTAAAACAGAGCTTTCACTGGACTGATCAGATTGATGTGCAATTATTATGGTATTTACATGAATCAGACTGCAGTGCAATATCTGCATCGCATATATTAAAAGAGATCTAGAATATTAAAAGAGGAAATATCTTTCCATTTGGCTTTAATAAATCCAGTCCTGTATCCTGTTACATGATGTTTAATACACATGTATTTGTATATATGCACACATTATTCTAAACTGTATGCCGAGCGATGATTTTTCCTCAATTCCAAGCCTCTAATCCACCACACTGCTGCCTTGCCAGAAGCTTACTTTAAAAATATCCCCAGGGAATCAGATGGTTATATTTAAAAACAAAGCTCTTAATTAAAGTACAAATGAGGCTACTGCAGTAGACTTTTTTTTTAATTTTGGTAATCAAATCAGAGCTTCCAGGTGCAATCATTGTCTCTGAAGACTTTTGGTAATTACCAGGCAAGGCATTTTGCTAGCCCCTGAAGCCACCTAACTCCAGCATTTTGCAATGTTTTTCAGCCGTATCAATTTAGAGTCACTAATCCTAGCAAGATTAAGCTTTGCCTTTATCGTCTGTATCTGCCCTGATTTAATACTGACTATACATTGTCTTCTAGTGATCATACTAAGAAGTAAAAACACTGTTTACAGTAACTGTACCACATTACCAAACTTAAGATGAACTGATTTCCTTTCCCTCTTCCAATTCAGATAGATTCTGTTTCATCCAAATAGCCACCAGTATTTTATAAGGTCACTGCAGGTTCAAGTGTGTTCATTGACTTCAGCAGCATTAATTTACAGCAAAGCCAATATAAATCTGAAGGCTCAGACACCTTTGCATTCCACTTTAAAAAACATGTATGCAAATCACCCATTTAATTCTGAACTTGAAAATGGGAAAACATCTCACAGGAGATTGTAGTTGTTTATACTCAGGATTAAACAAAAGCCACTGGAATGAATTAATAAGACAAAGAAAAAGAAGTTATCCTTCCTGGTATTACAATATTATTTACTCTATCAATAGATTAAGTTACATCTGTTGATTTCTAGTCTAGACTACAAACCTGGTTTGTTTCATAGTTCTGTGAAATCTTGCAAAATGTGCAATACTAAAACATACATATTTAAACAAAGAGCCTGATGCTGCAGAGATCTGAAGCTCGACCTTAAAGTTAAATGGATGTTTGTTTCCATGTATTAGTAGATTAGGTGCAGTAAATTACAGGTTCTACCTCTCCACATAGTAAGACCAAAAAAAAAAAAAAAAAAGCGTCCCAATCAAATGTGTGAGTACATGAGATAACATTACAAGATAGGCTACAAATGCTTAGGAGTGCCCAGTAATCTGTCTGAATGTAATTATGTGTCCTGCTAGTGCCAAATGCATTACATGTTAATCACCTCTTAGCACAGAGGTAATTTTAATCTGTGTCAAAACCAGCACTAAGGATTTCTATTTCAGGCCTGAGAGGGGTGAATAGAGTTTTAGTTTATGCTCCTTGCCATGCTCAGAATAAAATCCTAGAATACATTTATAAGGTATTGCAAGTCACCTTTAAGTTCTTTCACAGTGTGTAGACATGGAACCATTTGGTCTGTGCTAGCCACACCACTGGCCTCTGCAGTAAGTAAATATATAGGGACAAGCTATAGACAGTCTTTCAGCCTTCAGGGAATATCTGTATTACTGATCTGACAGCTCTCTAGTAATTTATTGGCATGTAATATGAATATGTTTGTACAAGTAGCAGCCAGTAAGTCAGAGTTTATTGAACTAGTCCAAGTGTATTTAGGAGAGGACAATATTTATTCCTTATTTACAGCAGTATGGGTTTGCATTGAGTCACCTCCAGGCTCGCAGCAAGATAAAACCTACAGGGGAATATGATACATAAGCACATACCCTTTTTGCTTTAGTTTTCCTCACTGTCTTTCCCTAAAGGCTTTATTTTTTTAATGGTCTTCTTTCCAAAAAGGTTTTTGAAAAGCCTCAAGGAATAGCATCAAAGTAAATGTTAAACACATTATCAATGGAGCTGGGAGGGTGGAGAAGAAACTGGTGTTAGCCAGTCTGAGGATGGAGAGAGCAGGGCAGCAAAATGAAAGAGCTGGTACACAGCAGATCAGCAGCAGAAAGGATGCTGAGAAGTGATCTTGGTTGCAGCAGAGGCAGGAGCAGGTTATTAATTTTCTGGCTGCAAGAGAGTTCACTATGTTTGCTATAATTCAGCAGGAAAAAGGCAAAAAGTGCCTGGTGTTTTCTTCATTATGAAAGAAAAAGAAAATGAATCTTTTTAACATAAATAGAGGTAAATGTTGAATTCTTATGTCCTATTTGACTGATTTCTTGGTACATTAGAATTGTGGGAGATTTTATGGGCCTAGGAAACATGATGTGTAGCAACAGAATATTTCGTAGAAATAATTAAAAGCCTGGTCAAATACACAAAATGTGGTATAAAGTTACCTACGCATGCCACCAGCCTAGATACCTCCTGGGCACTTAAATGCCCACTGCAGAAGTGGTATTTAACACTCTATGGCATGTTGTGAAAAGGACAGAAGTTCAGGGACAGATGAAAATGAAATGACTAGAGCAGGTTTTAGTTGTCCTTCTCTTAAGTACAGCTCCCTACTGCTCCCAGATGGCAATATCAGGTTCCTCTGCTCCAGGGGTACATGTATGCAGGTACTTCTGCAGAATTGCATCCCTGCTAAGGGTCAGGACACTTGTAAAAATTATCCTGCAGAAGTCTCATTCAGGGGGAGCTGGGGATGATGCATAAGCTCAGGGGTCTCTGCAGCAGGCTCTGCTGCCTTTGAATCCAGGGTGCTTGATGGGGATTGCTGTGGCAGTCTGCTCATTACCTCATGGTAGCATGGGAAGGGTGCTGCTTTCTTCCATGGCCAAATTTAAAATAACTTTCCACTGCAGTTCTAGTGCTGACCTGTAGTCTAAAAAGCTTCACTGGTCAAGCAGGAGGTAATGAAAATTCCTGATGCCAGAAGCAGTTTCACTAGGAGCACCTTAACCCAAGAAACTTGATCTTAACCCCAGGCTATTTCTGGTGTGGGGAGGAAGAATTAGATAAAATAGCATGGACATTAAAGCTTTCTAACTTTAATGTTTCACCTCTTCCACTGACAGTCCCAAAGAATACATTAAGAGTATAATTTAGTACAGTTTCCAAACGCCCATGTGTCACCAAGGTAGGTAAGCATCATTATCTCTAGGGCAGCTGGAACAGAGAAGTTAATTGTCTTTCTGTAAGGTCATGCAGCAAATCAGTGTCAGAAAAAGGATTAGACTCAACGTCTTTGGCTGGAGAGGCAGATGTCTAATCCACTGAACCATGAAGGCCTCTGCCCAGGCAACTGACTTAACTCCTAAATCTCATTTTACTCCTGTGTTAATTATATCAGTGTTACCTAGCTCATAGGGTTGCCCTGAAGATGAATTAGTTAATTGCTGTTAATTGGTGCTTTGACAATGTCAAATACTGTAAGGTGGGGTCTATTTATGACAGCTGTCTCTTGAAGACACACAGTGCCTGAGCCCGTGGGGTTATCAGATCTTGTATCATGGAATGGATACATGAAGCAGCTGCCCACTAGTCACTCAGCAGCAAAACTCTTTATTTTTAAAGTATAGAGTTTAATGAATATTCTGAAAATAATGAGATCCCCAAGTTCATGAGCACAGGAAAAACAAGGACCTGTGTTTATTCCTGATGAACTTTAAGTTGGCCACGAAGATGGCCAAGGTTGATCAGTGTTGATCAACAAGTGAGCTTTCCAGCTGTTGGTAAGGAAACAACCTGTAGTGTCTGGAGATAGTAGCTAACATAGTTTATGTACATCTTCCTTTTTAACACCTCAAACTAAATCACAGTTTAACTTTTGATAAAGGAAAGTGCTATTTCTGTAGCAGGAGATATGCTTAAGTTGTTTTCCTCTAATAAGCGTGGTGAAGTCAGAGTAACGAGGAGACAGTAACTTCACTAGTATCCCAGATTTTATTTCCACACTGAACATTAAGGCACTCATTGTTCACAAACTATCCATTCACTTGTAGCCACTGAGAAATTTCTCAAAAAAAAAAAAAGGTATTTTAAGAAAACTTCCCTGATATTTCCTTACAATGAAGAGAAGGCATGGAGGTGAAGGCATCTACAGGATTTTTCTTAATTCTGTACTTTTCACCATTAGCACCTGCAAGAGCTTCAGGAAAACTGCAAGTATGAGGGGAGAACTTGAAAACAGTGTCCTTCTAAACAGACTTTAATTCTAGTTTAGTAAAATGTGATAAATAATGTATTCGGCCTCTCAAAACCCCTGTGTAAAAGTCTTGTATAAGAATATAATTAAATGAATAATAAATAGAGAGAAATGTTAATTTTAAGAGACTTTGAAAAGTGGAAATGGCTCTTAGGAAGCTTGTCATAGGTTGCTCTCAGGGACAGCTGGAACCACAATCTCATATGTAGAGGCAGAGCTTTTCTGCTACTTGTCCCTACAGCTGGAGAGAAGAGGCTCCTTGAATCTGTTCCTGAGACCAGAGATAGTCAGCACAGCTTGTTGACTCTGCTGGGATGTATTAGTGCCTTCCTTGTGAAGACACACGGAGAGAGAGCCAGGGGGGACCTCTGTGAAATGGTGAGCAGCCGAATTCAAGACTAAGTTGTGATTTTGCGATTTAAGGCAGAAGTCGGTTATTAGGAAATGGATAGGTTTGGTGGTGTTCTGCTCACTAAGGTAATATCTTTGTTTTCCTAAGGTTTACCACTGCTTCCTTAGACACCTCCATTGCAATGGATATTGAATTACTAAAATAAGGTATACTGAAACTAAATATTTCTAAGATATTTGATCTATTTTTCTTCTCTCTCTTCCAACCCTCGATTACTCCAAGCTACCATCCACCTTTTTAGTTAGCATACTTTTCCCCTTATTTTTAGCTGTTTGCAAGCTAAAACTCTAGCTTTTGGCAGCATCAAAAAGGCAGTCTAGACAACTGTGTTGGACTGCTGTTATAGTTCTGCTTAAGCATAGCTAGATAGTAAAACAGCCATCTAGCCTTATTTTCTGTGGAGCTCTAAGAATGAATGGAGGAGGTGGACACTGCCTAATGGTATTGCTGGTTTTTGTCTCTATTTTCCTTAGAATCATGGGCAGAAGACCTGTCATGGAGCTGTGTTGTTAAAAAAAAATAAAATAATGCAGAATGAGCACAGGAATTTGGCCCTATCAAAAGCCTTATATTGACAGCAAAGCTCTAGGGAATGGATGTGATGGATCTGTGACAATTTCAAATAGAAAATATGCCCCAGTTAGTTATCTGAAGTCCCTCTATGGCCATTGAAAGGAAATAAGTACTTCTGCAGTGAGGTTCATTAGAATTATTTTTGATATCTGCCTAAGGATAAGATGAATCATATTTTAGAAGTTCCTATTTTTTTTTGCAGTGCTATCTCATGTAGGTAACTGTATTATACCCTAGTCAGAGCAACTTAGAAGTCAATTTTTCTCTGCATTGCTAGCTCAGAAATACAAAACCGTACTTTGTTCAGAAGAAACAGCCATTGCTGCAGATTAGTTAGGTGTTACATTATATTGGTGGTGAGCTTTTCTATCCCTCCTAGTGACTATTTTAGCTATTTCTTCTGGAAGTCCCATTTTTCAAAGGAGCTAAATGAAACAGTCAGTAGGGCTCTTCAATATATAGACAACTTTACCACTTCTTCAAGCATCTTGTATGAGCTGTGCTGTTTCTTCTGCATTGAGTGAAGTGGGTTGTAACAACAGACACTTAAGCCTTCTCACAGGTGTTGCACAGAACCTACAGTCATTTCAGACATGTATGTATAGCAATATAGCTTCTTTAGTCCAGCATTCTGGGCAGTTAGGTCCCACAGTCGAGGTGAAGCAATGTAGCCCAGAACACCCAAAGGGCAGGAAATTCAAGAATGATGTATAAAAGAAAATACTGTAATATTCAATATTACAGAGATGTAAGAAGATTTCTTAACAGGAATCTACTTAAAAATTAAAACACAGGGTTCTGGGCCTGGGCAATGTGGTGGGTTTCTGCAGTTGCTGCTGTTATAGGAGCCCAGTCAGTTTTGTCTTTAAGTTTGACAAAAGAGAAAAGAGCTCCCTAAAATGATCAGATCAGTCAGTTTTTCTTCACCCTTTACAGTGACACACATCCAGGACTTCTTGACATCCATCCAGGACTTGAAAAGGCTGAAGAAACTGCTAGTATATCCTTCAAGCACTTGCCGTCACTGTCACTATTTAACTTTCCAAAGACATTGTCATATATACATGGTTACTTTATGTGTGCACTGAGATAATTTTTAAAATGCTTTAAAACTGCAGCCCAGCCCTCTGGCTGTATGATGGCTTTTCTGCAGAGCAGTGCCAGGCTCTGGGTCAGTCAGCTCCTACTTCTGGTCACCCACTGCATAGAAACCAGTGAGTTTTTCCCTCTTGGCTTTGTAACAGAGTGAGAAAGGGAGGTCAGAAAGAACAAAAGCTATCGTCTTCCCCATGTCTTGCAGCCAGGTCTGAGCCCAGGCTGCAAACTCTGCTGACGTGCAGAGGGCTTGGCGCCCTACCAGCTGAGGGCAGTGTCCATGCAGGCAGGATCATCCTTAACAAAGCCCCTTTTTTTGGGTCAGTAGGGGTGCTTGCTGGGGGGTGCTGACAGCAGCTTTTGCAGCAGCTGCCAAGAGCCCCTTGAGCAGCCAGCACTGAAAGGCTGCGCTCTGCCTGCCCTGGGAGCAGCCTCCTCGTCATGAGGAGACTCACCTACTCGGGCTCTTTGGGGAAGAAAAGCTCAGCTGGTGGAGGTTTTGAGCTAAAGGAAACAAAAGTTCAGGCAGGGGTAGGGGTTGGTATGGAGATACTCAGTAGTGGTGTTTTTGTCTCCCTGAAAGCAGTCTAGACAGGATTGTGGTGAAGCCGCGTGAAGATCCGGCACATTCCATGCGTACAAACATCAGCACACGTTTCCCACTTTGGAGATTACAGCCTAAATTTAAAGGCTGCACAGCTGCCTGGTTTCAGGGAATCAATATGAGTTGTCAGCAATAGAAAACTACACACAGAGACTGTGCTTAATATGCTTTAGGCTGTCAAATGGCCTTTCGGTGCAAACCTGCAAAGACATTGCTGGGCTCATAATGCCCCAGAAGGCAGTGCCAGGCCTACAGTTGCCAGCCGTGGATCATGGGTCTATACCACTGGAAAATGGGATATTATTTGTAAGTGTGACAAATGGGTAGATACTGCTCCACTGCTTCACAAGCCAGGTTTTTAATGTCTCTTATTTTCTAAGGTGGCTGTTTCCATGGCTTGTAAGCATTTTATAAACATTTCTGGAATCGTTCTCCTGATCCCCGTGTGAGGTTGGTAGATCTCTGCTGCCTGCATTTTGCAGGTGGGCATAAAGGAAGCAAAGAGCAATTACAGTCTCTTCTGAGCAAAGATAGAGTGGTTCATTACTTGCTTTTATTGCCTCTGTCGTTATGGGTCCCTAGGTTCAATTAGAGCCTCCCAGTGCTACTGCAGTACATTAATGACAGAATTACTTGCCTAGGGTTTTTGGGGAAGGAAAAAAGCTGTAAGACACTGCTTAAACTTGGATTTCACTTTCTACTCTGGCAGCTCCTTTATGACACCTCAGTCTCTTGTGGGCCAGGAAGTCCTCCACCTAAATTGCTGGAACCTCATTAGCCTCCTCTCCTGCACAGAGAGCCAAGCTGTCATCTAGTACTGCCACAGTCCCAGTCCAGCTTCGAAGGAAACAGTTGTTTCATGTTATCCCCCATGAAGAAAAAAGAAGGAAAGAAAACTGGGAAGAAAAGCCTGATAAGCCTTCTGCTTTCTCCCCCTTCACCATGATTGCTACTGAAAGTCTCCTCACAGCCAGCCTGAGCTAGCAGCCAGCCATTTTGCAGAAAACATCCCAGAGCTAAATATGTCAGCAAAGCTGGGATTCCTCTCTCCTAAATTTATATTTTTGTAGGGTAAATATATACAGCTGAGCTGATTGCTCTCACTGTCTTAGGGGAGAGAAGTAGATATTTTTAGGCTCAGGTTAATCTCCTCCTAAAATAGGTCAGTTGATGGCTGTAAATAAGGAGATGTTTTATATGTGCACAGAGGAAATGAGATGGTGAGCACCTTTGGATCTGGGTCTCTAGAGAGACTGGGAGGGGACAGTTCTGAAGAGAGGATGTGTGCCTGAGTACTCTAGCCCCTGGCAGCAACAGCTTGCCTCAGAGAGCCTCCTCGTATCCATCACCGAGGCCAGGCACTTCGAACTGATGGCCTCAGGAGATTTTATCCCCTTCTCTGAAATACAGGACTGCACTGTGCCCCAGAGCAGAGGTCTATAATCCATCTTTGGAGGTTTAGATAACTGCAACTTTTTGTATAGGGAATAAGTTCTTGTAGTTGCAATTTCGAGGCAGTGTTAAAGTGTTTGGATAATAATATTTCAGCCTGCTCTCTCTGCATACCTATTGATTACACATTCACATAGTGCTATTAATGCAGCAGTACTTCTGAGATTTGTAAATGTCTTCATTAAGGGATAGGATTCAGAAACAGAGGTATATATTTAGCCGTGCAAGTAGTTGAAATCACTCTCAGCTGGATTCAGGCCATACAGATTTATAGGTAAGGGTGCTTTGAATGGTAAGCTCAGCAGATACACTAACTATGATGGTTGAGTCCCTGATGCCACTTAAGTGGGTGAGAAGAATATCTGTAGATTACAGTGAGGTTACAGTTTCATTCTATGATGTTACATGTGGCCAAAAATACTGTGTTTGTAAAGGCACCCTCCACAACAAAATCAACTGAGTATTTTCTAAAATTCACTCTGCATTTCTCAAAAGAAGCTCCAGTGACATTCCTGCAGAGCAGGTCATGTTAGCTTTGCTGATATTAAGTGGCACCTTGCAAAAGGACGGGAGCACTGCAATCAAGGTAAAGGTACTATAGGCAAAGTGAGTAATACTGTCTTGCCACACTTTGGAGGATACTTTTGTTTGTCTTGCAAAAAGTGAATTAAATGTCTTAACATCATCCTCATAGCCATGCTGTTTTTCCTAATGAAGTAGTTAATAAAAGTGCCTAATATTGCATTGTAAATTCAAACTTCATTAAGTGTTAGTACAGCATTCAAATTGGCTGGCTGGTGTGGAATTACCACATGCCTGGCCTAGGAAGACCAACATCAGGTCAGAAACATTCCTAGGATATTTAGCATTTAAAATATCATCCTAGCACATCCCACTCTTCTGTTTCCCTAGTCCTCTTACAGTGGATATTTATGCCAGCCATAAAAGGGAAAAAGAAAAAATATCAGAGGCTGGCACACCAGATTTTGACAAGTTCCATATGAAAAGCAGTTGTGTAGCCACCATTAAATGTGATGTAAAATCAGTTCTCAGGTTAGTTCTAGACTGAGACAGCTGCCACTAAACCTGAGAATAAAGAAAGAGGTTGTGTTACAACGACTGGCCGCAGTGAGGGGATGAAACAGGAGGAGGCTAAGGAAGGGAGGCATGATGCTCCCTAACATCAGCTCTCAGATGGAATTAGGAGCCCTGGGGGGGTGACCTGGTGTTGCTGGTACCTTGGAGCACTGGATGTGTAACATCCCCACAGGTGTTACATCCCCACTTCTTTCAGTCAGCTTGTGGCAGGCATCCCACACCAGGAGTGGCAGAGTTCAGTTATCTACACCTACATGGCTGTTTGCTGTTTGGCATGCTCCAGGCTGCACCATGGAAAAACATTTTCTTTCCTGTTTTTTTGTTTGGTTTTTTTTGTCTCCTTATCTGACTGAAGCCTTGAGAACCTGCAATCCTGAAACACGCAGCTCAGTTCAGTGTGCCATGCCTGGCTTTTATTGCCTACGTGTCAGATTTCACAGCAAGTGGAAACTCCAAATTGCAATCCAAGTGCTTGGGAAATAGATGCACCCCTCTTACTGCTCCCCCATGGTATGGGTGAGCATGATGGGGCAAGAAAGAGCTGCTGTCACTGGTGATCATGATCACTCTTAGGAGCCATTCAGTGTTACTCTGCACAGCCCTGAGCTCAGGGCTCTTCTTAAATGCTGCAATTGCATCTTGTGAAGGTGCTATGCCTGACTGAATTATTGGGACAACACTGTTCATTAGTATTTGTGTTACATCCATCATCAGTATGACTGTGGTTTAGTGTACCAACTTGAAAACAGTCAATTTATTGTATTAAAGAGGTCAACAGACTTGCCTATGGTAATCCTGAATCCAACCTCCAAAATCACAGTTGCTTTCAGTTTGGTTTTTTTTTTTCCTTTGCTTTATATTGTTGACCTCAAAGTCAGGTCATGTTTAGACTTTTCTCCCATTAACTGGAACTTCTAAAATTATGCAGGACCTTCCACCTGATTTCTTCCTTTGAAAAGCCAAAGAAAATGGCTTTTGCAAAACTGTGTGTCTCAACGTGAATTTGACAAACATCTCCAGTTCTGTATGTTTCACCGCCTTGTGGGTACAGTCTGTGATTCCATTTCATTTCCAAGCCAAATTTCTATTCCCACCTTCTCCTGAGGTGACTTGTAAATTATGTTCTGAAAGAGAATTATTTTTCTCTAACTTAGATCTCTATTTTTTTAGCAATGATCAGTGGAGTATATTAGTGTTGCCTAGTAATGAAGTCTCTTGAGACCTGTCTGGCACATTTTTCAGAGCATCCTATACTATTCCCTGCATAATATGACAAGAAAATCAAACATAACTGTATCAGGAAAACGTATAGAATACTACTTACATTACCAAATTGTATTTTTATTTTAATTTCAGGAAGGATAGAAATGAAAATTCTAGTGTAACTGGACTTTCTACTGCCTGTTATACAGCCAGTGGTGTCCTATAATTTTTCATGAATATGCTCATGAGTTTCATCAGTTTTCATGAATAATTTCCTCCTTGGATGTCCTCTATTGTCACAGACAATGATACTGTGTCATTCCAAAAATGTTTCCTTCTGGACATTTAATTTTTACTCACGTCTGGAACCATTCTGAGTGCATGGCCAATCTGAGCTTCCCAGTACAAGAAGAATAGAGACTTTGTGGAGAGAATCAGGGCCACAACAATCACTGAAGGGCTGGGGCATCTCTACTATGAGGGGAGACAGAGATCTTGGACTGTTCAGCATGGAGAAGGGAAGGCTCAGAGGGTGCAAATCCATCTGTATAAATAGCATGGATTGGGGAATGAAAGAAGAGGGAACTTGGTGCTGCTCAGTAGTTCCCACTTGCAGAATAAGGGCCAGTGGTCATTAAAAAGTATTAAATTCCATCTGAACAGAAGAAAACATGCTTTTACTGTGGGAGTGGCCAAACACTGGAGCAGGTTGTCAAGAGAGATTGATTGACAGTTGGCTACGGAGAGTACCGTGGAAATATTCAAAATCTGACTGGACATGGTGCTGGAAAAAATGCTTTTGGTGTTCCTGCTTCAGCAAGGTGTGGGACCAGATGATCACCAGAAGTATCCACCAGTCCCTGCCATCCTGTGACTCTGTGTTACATGAGTCTGTAGTCTCCTGTATTTGTACACTACACTTCTTTTGTACATTTGTACATTACACTTCTTGTCTATGATGTATTTTAAATCATGCATGCTGTTTGTCCACATGCTGTAAACTCAGGCCAATTTAAATGACCAGTCTCAATTTTAATGATTTCAGGTCCCTAAAGTAATTGCTGTAACCCTAAAATTCTCCTAAGAACATCAGAATTCATGACACTATGTCAAAGTCTTTATTTTAGGCTCTAAATCATTTAATATATGAATACATTTCTCTTAGTATTTAAATTGCTATTTTACATAAAAATATAATTTTTATAAAAAAATATTTCCCCCAAGACCTAGACCATGCATATTAGTCCCATGTCTTGTTATTTTTATATTTAAAAGTACATTTTTGCTGGATTTGTGTTCCATTTGCTCTTCCTATAGAATGATCTCATTTGTACATCGAGTAATTCTTACAAAGTCATTTTAATGGGAAATTCCAATTACGGAGCTCAAATCTGGCCTGAGTCACATAGGCACAACTGTTGACAGATGCTTTGTAATGGGCTACAAAGTATTTATGCAAAAACCACAAGAAATCCAGCCTGACTCTTAGAATTCAAGCTGGTACATGATGGCTTAGTAGCAGCGCTGTTTTGCAGCCTGCAGGAGTCTGAGAGGCTGTAAATCTGGATCACTAGTGAGTTATATAACAGCCTCTAAGTGAGTCAAATACATTAATGGTTAGATAAGATAGATATTTGTATGTGTATTCAGATTGTAATTAGAGTTTCTGAAAAAGCTGACAATTTATGCACATCTTCCCCAATCAACAGGCTTTGGCAGAGATTAGCAATACTCCCAAGATTAGGCAGTCTGACAATCCCTGTGGCATGTACTAAAAGTCACGATAATAAAGGCTTAGAATGTAACTGCACAATTGGAATGAATAAAATAGAAAACAAACCAGAACTCATCTTTCTGCAGTATCTCTTTAAGTTAATTCAGCATCCAACTAGCATAATTCTGAAAGTTCCAGGCATGGCTTGTGGGTAAATGGTCTGATTAATTCTAGAACATACCTCAGGCTTGCTAGGTGGGCATCCAAACACACTGCACAGGCTGCATTAACCTAACTATGCAGGCACTGCTTTTTGCTTCCTGTGAGGTCTGTCAAAGGGTTTAGAGCATGTTTTGGAGAGGGATTCTTTGTTTCTCTATTATTTTATGGACTGTAATGCAGGAATGAAAACTTATTGGTAGATATCCATGGTGATTTTCTTTTTCAGGGGTTACAGCTTAAAAAAAATTAGTCCTAGAAATATATCTGGGTCCCATAGACTCAAAGTTTGGGTTCATCCATCCACATTTAGGTTTATTTGACTTAAGGTACCAAGAAACACTCTTACCCACCACCCCTTTCGGTTTTTTTTTGGTTTTTTTCTTTCCCCTGGAGTTTCTTTCAAATATGGAGGAGAAAGAAAAGCAAGAAGGAGAGTGTCTGTCAGTAGCCCCTGTGATGGGGGCAGTGTAAGGAGAAAACTCCCTGCTTTTGAGTTGCTTTTTGAATGGAAGGGGGAGGATTCTGCACTGCTCAGACTGTTTCGTTTGTAAATAAAGACAGGGCTATCAATGCCAAGGCAAATATCTGGGATGCTCCAGGTCTTACCCACTTACTGTTGTGCTTTGCTGGACTTTTTCTTAATGTAATTCCTCTCTGGTTGTGATCTCTCCCCTGCCCACTCTTCACTGGCACAAGAAAGACCATGTCTGGCTTTCCTTGCCAAACATACAGGAGCAGGAAAAGTGTGGGAGAAGAACAAGGGACATCTTCACTGTTTTTATATTGTGTGGTGTATGTTGGATGCTAGAATGTAGAAAAAATAGATCTGCTTGTCAATATAAGAGAAGATATTATTTCTTTCATCATTCTGGTAGGTGATAAGCCTGCAGCCATTTATCAACTGTCCAGTAAAAATAAATGTCTGTTGTCATTTTCTCACATTTAATAACATTATACTTCTTTGTAATTTTAGCTGTTCATCTCAACTGCTACCTTTTTTTCCTTTTTCAAAGTGAGTGTAGAAGAGAAAGGATACTTTAATGAGGCCTCCTCCTTTCTTTGACAAGACAACAGGATGATTGTAAAGTACACAAGATTAATTATTTGGACTCATAAATCCAGAAGACATGCACTTGATTAGAGTAGAATAAACACCAAGCAGTCTCACTTGGATTTGCAGTGGCTTTGAAGTTGAGTTTTCTTTTGCAAAACTACCAGGATCATTTTCTCAGCTTGCTATCCCAGAGCTGCAAATACATTTTCCTATCACCCTTTGGGAGACATCCCCACCCTGTGTGTAATGTAAAGGAGATTATATATTTCCATATTTCCTTTTATTGCTACACTTTTCTCTTACCTTTAAACAAGCATGACCTGAAGCTCTTCAGTGCTCCAGCAAGTAAGGCTAGTAGGCAACCTACTGGAAGCTTTGCTTAAGTGGAAGAAAATTTTTTTACAATATTTGGTATGACAGTGAATAATACCATGTCTCCATTAGTACTTCTACCCTGCTAGCAAAATAACATCATTCTATACTACACCCACAGTGTCAGCTTTCAATGTGACTATGTCTAATTATACTGCAAGGGTTATCAGCCACAGAGCTGGAGCTTGTGGTTGTCAATAACTGGAGATAATTGGAGTTTGAGGCTTCTGTGAAGATATATCACAAAGTTTACAGTAGGAAGAAAGCTACCTGCTAAAAGTCCACAGGCTTACCCCTCTGGAAGTTTATCTAGATGACCAGAAAAGAGATGGTCAGGTACCACACCAAGGAGAATCTAGTGGCTTTTTCCTGTCAGAACTTGATGTGCGGTAAGGAAAGGAGGCACGAAATCAAAATCTTGTATTAGAACTTCTTAAAACACAAGCCATGTTTTATTATGTTTACATGGAAGATAGATGAGGATCATATCATATATGTGATCCATCACAACAGAATATATCTAGATTGGGGTAAATTCTTGCTATTCTAATGTGACAGACTTCTCCTGAGGAGGTAAAATCACAGCAGGTTGCATTGGTCTGGGTTGGGCTCCACAAGAACACATTTGTGTTTTAAATTTGTGTCTTAAAGCCCTGGCTATAACCATCCTGCCCTTGCACAAGAGTCTCTTCTAGGTGAGCTATTGTCCGTTCTCCCATGGATACTCTACTCCTGTGTAGCAGTGACACAGCTCTCTTGTCTTGTAGCCTCACAACAGATGCTGTGAGAAAGGACCTACAGACTAGGGTCTTCCTCCCAGGCAGGGACTGGCCTCGTGCTGTCCTCTTGCCTGTCTGAATGCTCTCTCTCCTCACCACAGCTGGCATCCCCCTTCCCTGACGTGGTTTCAAAAGATAACAGCCTCATGAAGTATTGCTTAGGCGTACCTGTGAGATCTGGAGTTTTGGCACCTTGTGGGCTCTGTCTGAATTGCAGGTATTTTACAAGAGGAGCTGCTGGACTCCTGCAGCATTGGAGCCCCAGACCCTGTTCCATCCACTGCATGTGTTTTAGCACCCAGCAAAGGCTGCAATTCACAGCAGGGCTGTTGCATTATTTTTGGACTCCCCTGCCCCACAGGCCAGGCAGAGGAGAAAACCAAAGCATCTGAATTCTTGTTCAGCCATACAGGCCTTAATTCCTGTGTTATTGCAGTTTCAGTGAATTTGGTTACAGTACTAGCAATGGGAAGCATCTAGTCAGGATGAATTAATGTGTATCATCATCAGAAAAGAAGAACCCAGTTGTCCTGGTAGTTGGGATCATTGCAGAGACAGGGAACTGCTGAGTTGGGATAGATTGAGATCATCCCAGAAAAAAAAAAAAAAAGTCCAATGTTGTTAGGAGTTTTTCTTTGCATAGGAAGTAGCATAGGTAAAAATCAAATTTTTTGACAATCTCAAATCTACCTAAACAAATGCCACATTCCCTGGGGATAACCAGCGCATGAACAATATACACCAGATAAGCATTTAAAAAAGGAGGGCTTTCTCCATCACTTTTTAAAATGGACCCATCTCCTCCCGCTTGTCTTCCCCAGATCTGGCTTTGAAATTATTTACAGTACATTGTGAACTTGTAATCATCTCAGAGATAATAAAGTATCTCAGCTCTAAATGAAAGGTGAAATGCCATGACATTTTGTGATGCAAATATTTTGAAACAGGGAAGACATTCCTTCTTAGCCTTTCAAAGCAGATCACAACATGTAATTACAGTAATTTTACTGCAAATACATAAAGCATAAGGAAGGCATGTGGGCAGTCCTGCATGGCTAGCAAAGGATGAAATATTTGTAGATTCTCAGCTTCCAAACCCAGGATCAGCTCCAGCCCTGGATACAGCAGGAACTGTCATAACAAAAAAAGATTTCAAATTATCATTGTCTTCCTAGTGACACTAGTTCTTAATTGTTTTTTCTCAGAAGGTTATCCACTGTATAATTACTGCCTCCCAACCAGTTAGGAAGTTCTGCCCTGTTCTTCATCTGAATCTGCCTGGAACCATCTTTCAGGCACCTTTTGTGAGTAGTACAAGAGATTCACCTTGGTTTCTGATTTCTGTATGCAAGTATCTATAGTCAGAGCTTGAGCTACGTCTCAGCCTTTTGTCAGTGAGCTGAATAAGTTGAGCTGCTTAAGTTTCAAATCATGACTTATTTTCCAGTCCCTGGAGGTACTTGTAACCTTCTTTTGAACTCTCCACCTCTCTGCCCTCATTATTTCTATGTATTTTCTGAGGTATGGATGAAAAGCCATAAACAGTCAGAGCAAAGGTGTATCTAGCCTAGTGCCCTGCCTCCCACGTATGGCACAGTAACATTTTTAACAGTGCAGAGAAGGTGTTGCTTTCTTCCCTGTTACCTGGTCTAGCATTCAAGTGAAGTTCATTGTGCTACACACATGCTCTTAGCCTGAACTGGGATTGCTTCCCATTTTATGCTTGGCATTCCTGGCTTTATGGATCCAGGAACCACCTTACCATATTTCTTGCCCTTGCAGTGCCTCAGAGGCTCATGTTGACCCACTGCCTATGATCCAATGCCTATGAATTTTTTTAAGTCCTCCATGGAGCTGCACCTTTCCAAGACATCTCACTTGCTCTAGCAAACAAAACACACTGTCTGATGGAGTGAGTACACATCCTTCAGCCTAGCCTGTTGTCCTTGACTCTCAAATCCTGATCTGGAAAGCCACAATGTGTTGTCTCCTGAACTAGGATGTCAGAATTTTTCCAGAAAGAAACATTTTGCACTCACATCTTCCAAGTTAAAAAGTGCAGAAGGTGAGATATTAGTACTTGACTTCAGACCACTTCCACTGCTTTTCACCTTCCATTTGGAGAGTAAGCCATGCCTATTTTCCAGAGATCTTAGTACAATGTACTCTAGCCTACTGTAACATGCTTGAAGGAATGTGACCTGAAATCTTTCAATGATAGAGGAGTTCTAAAAAGTGTGAGAGCTATTTACATTAAATATAACTAAATATAGAGTTGTTTCCTGGAGTTTTTGAGACCATCTGCAGAGAAGGCTTAAAATCTAAACCTAGCACTGACTGTAAAAGAAAACTGAGATTTCTGTATAATACTATGATCAGTCTGGGTGTTAGAGCATTAAAAGTTACAGCAGCATTATAGAGGAAGGAATGACTTGGCAATACTGCAACCACATTTAATTCCTAGGACCTCTAAATGAACATGAGAGAAGTCACAAACACATCTGCAGTTGTGCAGGTATTTTCACACCACCACCCATTCTGCTATGCACAAACACCTACCCTCTCCTCGCAGCTCCCTGCCCCATTCCTGCTGTCCTTCCTGCATTCTCACCCCTGCATCCTGTGTCTGCTCTTCAGCATCACAGGCACGGGCAGGCACATTTCATCTGCCTTTATCCACATGCAGGACCTATGCCCTCACCCACACATACATATTCCAGTCAGTGCATACAGACCAGACCCAGCACCTGCACATGGCATCACTTAGAATTCTACCCTGGAGACAGGACAAGACACAGAGAGTCCCTGTTGTCATGGCCTTCAAGGTGTCTGAGTCCTTTTGAAGGGGAACTTTAGCAAAGTACCTTTTGCAGCTTGCTGGGGTTTAGGAGCCACCAGTGAGGTGAGTATAGGTCTGAGCTGCTCTTTCCCAGATTGAGCGGTTGTGATGGATTATATTTATACCTCCACTGTTCCAGCCTTTCACAAACCATCCCACACATCTCTTATATTAGAAGGCTTCAACCTAATATTTTTTGAGCAGGGCATATGGGACCATGATTATATCATCTTTATTTGTTTTTCTCCATTCACTCTCACTCCTCCATTCTTCTCTCCCCCTGTCATTATCATTTAAGGATCCACTAAAATATTACACAGTGTTTTTTACTCCTTACTGTCTTTTTTTCCCCCTTGTTGGCAGATGCTTACCCCAATTCTGAGGTGATCTATGTGTGGACTAACAGCACCACAACGTCTGTGGTGGTGGCCGAAGATGGCTCACGACTTAACCAGTACCACCTGATGGGACAAACCGTGGGCACGGAAAACATCAGTACCAGTACAGGTAGGGGGAATATTTCCATCCCACAGTTGCTGATGGCTGGAGCAGGAGGGGAGATTCACAGGCTCCGGTTATTTTGCAGTAAGGCTAGGGAAGCACTGGTGGGATGTGGAGTGCTAGGGAGATCCTGTGCAGCTTCATGGCCACTTAGCAGAGGCATTTAAACAGTGAGAGGGTTAAATGTTGGCTCTTAGGTACATTGCAAGGCTGTGGTTGAAGATGCATCCAAGCTTCTGGCATTTACAGGACTGCCAGAGAAGCCTCATGCAGTTTCTTGGCGATGGCCCTGGCTGAGGCTGCCAGCACTGTTGCTGGTTTATTTCGCCGTGGGAGGAACCACCCTGGGAGGCACACACCACCCCCACATTTGATCCATTTCAATCATCACTTTAAAATGATTGCCTGATGGAACCGCGTGGGGGGAAGGGAATGGGGGGCCGGGGGGAGACTGTGCCATGGCACGGCTCTGCAGCATGTCCAAGGGACCACATGGCTGGGGAGGAGGTGCAAGCCCCGAGGATTCCCATTCCCTCTTGGGCTGCAAGCAGAGGCGCCAGATGTGGCAGCATTAGGGAGGCAAAGAAGCTTTAATCCCAGGCCGGGCATCCACGTGAGCCGTGCCCCCCTGCTTCTTAAGGCTCCCACGCAAGGGCAGCCCTGGGTGTGCATTGGTGGGGGGGCTCCGGGGGGGTCGAGGCTGGGACAAGGGATCACGTGCACTCAGTGGGATGGGGGCTTAACCAGGTTACACAATGCACTCCACTGGAGAGCATTAGTGGCATCCAGCACAGGGAGGGGGAAGAGGTGGAAATGAAATAGCCTGCCATAAAGAAAAGGAGGATTTCCACTGCTGGTGGTTGCAAGGGGCTTGGGTTGGGGAAAGGGGCAGCCTGTGGCAACGTGCCTGGGAGCAAATCCTGCAGGCAAGGCCCAACAGAGTCTGCTGGTGATATACTGTGTCCCCGGTGAAAAATGATGGGCAGAGTTGTAGAGGTCAAAGTACAAAGTATAGATTAAATTAGGAACCTTTTACTATCTGAAGGAAATTGGGAGACATGAGAACGGCTACATGTACACTTGCACACAAAGTTAGTTAGACAGAAACATAAAGATGCATAAAACTTTGTGCTCCAACTGCCAAATAAAGAGGGGACATCTGAGCTCGCCACTTGTGCTCCAGAAAGGACACAAAGTGAGGGAAGGCTTGCTTTAGGCAGACACAAATTTGACTGCCATCTCCATCCTATACACATTCACCCCCTCTCTTGCCCATTTCAGGAGACACAAATCTGCTGCTAAAGCAAAGATTCATAAAGTCAAGAGAAACATATAAAGAGAGCAGTCACTTTTGCAGAAAAAGAATGAATACGCTATCTCCCATTAAAGAGTAAAGACAACTTTTTCCTTACCAGTTCACCATCATAGCCGCGTTGTTTTCTGCAATGAATGGCAGCTCCCCTCTCGCCTTCATTGTTACCAAGAAAAAGATCCAAAGGATGTACTGGAGCATCTCCTACAACCTCGTCCTGCTCCTCAGAGCAAGAAAACCATCCAGCCCAGGCAGTGAGTGCTCCAGCGTGTCAGCTCCAGGCCACTTCCAGTTTGCCGCTTTGCCTGTGAAAGCTCCTTGTACTCCTCAGCCCAAGGAAACACTCCAGACAAATCCCAAAGTTTCCGCACAGTAAACACCTCCCTCACGTATTTAAGATTTATGCTAAAAAATGCTGTGTTTCCAACGTCAAGATTTTATATTAATGTCCTGGGTTACATCTGGGCTGGCTGGCTTCTGATTGCAGGGTGGATCACAAAGAGCAGGACACAGATTGTAACCGGGGATTAGCAAAATACAAAAATCCGATTTTGCACAGGGAAAGCATCAGTCAACGATGGATTTTCTGGACTTCATCAAGCTCGTAGGAGGCCAGTAATCAGCATTACTTACGAATGGCCATCGAAGGCATTTCTTCCTTCTATTGAATTGCTGAACGTAAAAAAGAAAAACCAAATAGCTGTTGCATAATCCAAGTGCTTGGATCTTTTGTGGCTTTTATGACACACAGGTTAAACTACATAGCCCTTGTAGTTGCATAGACAAAATGTTTGTGCATTTCATAGGTCATTTATTTCCTTTTTTCTAGCAGACTTCTTTTAAAATGGAAGTGCCAGACCTGTACCAGTTCCTTGGGATTCTGCTGATTTGTAGGCAAGCTGCTGTTTGGCTGGCTTCCTAATTCTCCAACCAATCTTGAAATTTGGAACATTTTAGCCATGGCACAGAAAACAGCTTTGTCATATGCCACCTGTTTGTTTGCTTTTTTGGCTGTTTGAGGGGTTTTTGTGCTAACATCCCCAAATGTTATTCACCTGAAGGAAAGGCATTTGGCTACTCACACTGCTTCCAACAGAACCAACATCTGTTATGTCCTGGTGGTAAAAGTGCTGAAAACAATCAGATACGAGATTTGAGTCCAAGTGGATCTTGCTGCTTTCCACAAATGGTTGCCCAGTTATGTTCCCCATACCCAGAATCTCTCATAGCTAACTTAGGATCTGCAGTGGCACAAAACAAAACATAAACCCACTCTTTTGTATACTGCCAGCTGGAGCCTGAACTCTGTAATATCCAAAGCCTAAATAATAAAAGAATCATTCAGCTCTTAATTTTGAACCAATTAATTCTGCTTTTTCCTTGAGATGAATAGTTCCCTAGTAACACTATAAAAGGCAACATGCATTTTTTATGGGCCAAAATATTCTGTATGTCAACATAGTCAGGGAAGTGTCTACTGTACCTAATGTCAGGATCTTGCCAGAACAGCCATTGATAGAACTGAGTCCAGGTATATCCAGTAAACAAACATGCCTTGGGGGCTTGTCTAGCCTCCCTGAAGTACTCAATTGAATTTCAGCATAATGGCAAAGGAATAGGGTATGTAAGATCCTAGAGAATCTGTATCAAGTTTAGCATGATCTCCAGAACTCCATCAACTAGATACCAAAAAAAAAATAATAAAAAAAGAAAAAAAACACAAAACTGTAGCAGCTTTTAAAGCATAAAAAACCCCCTTCAGAGCAGCAGCACAGTAGCACAGCTCCATGAAGAAGTGCAGCCATTTCTGCTCTAGGGCTTTTCATTAGTACTAGATTTGTTTTTGTTTACTAACAATAATTTGTTTTCTGCAGTGATGAGTGGACCCCATCAGGAACAGGATTCTCTTTTAAGTGCTCTGTAAACCTATAACAAAAATTAGCTCTTGCTCAAGCAAGCTTATGGTCTGAGGATAAACAGTGGCCTTACAGAAGTAAAAGGGAGCTTTGCCGCTCCAACAGAGCCAGTATCTTGTTCTATAAACAAAAGGCCAACTCAGGCAGCTTTTAGCTTTACTTTAAGCAGCAGTCCCAGGGCATTAAAAACCAAGCTGTGGGGTTTTCTTAAGCCCTAAGTCTACTGGAGGGAGTATTCCTAGTATAGACATCTTTGAAAGGGACAGCATGGGAAATCAAAGAATATATCAGCTGGGAGAAGAGCAAGTACAAAATCAAGGTGCTGTGATTATTTCAGTGGAGACAAGAGTTCTGATAGGTTAAAGAAAATGGTAAGGTAAAAATCATCTGTGGAGGGCCATCAGAATGTAGGCACTCATTTTCTGTGTTTTAAAAATGAAAAAAAAGAGGGTCCTGTTGCTCTTCTGAAGCTGTTTAGATTCTTTTTTTATTCCAGCTCTGAGAGCATACTGTCAAAATCGATAATGCACATTGTTGCTCTGTAGAGAGCAGGGAAACTGTGACTCAAACACATCCCAGTGCAGTAGCAGCTGAGAAAGAGTCTCTCTGCCTGAGATTACAGGCAGGTAGACCCTGCTGCAAATACTCTGTAATAAAGAGCAAGTGGGGTTCCTCCTGAGACCATTGCATGTTCAGCCTCCCTGGTTCAAAATTACACTAAATGGAGGGGAATTAGGCTTTTCTTCACAGGGGTGTTCTCCCCAGTTTCACAGCATTCCATGCCCATTTCCACATCACTCTTCAGGGAACTGTTTCACCAGAAAATCAGGCTCCAGAGAAAGACATAAAGATTGAGGCAGGACGTCAGTTAAGGTATTTCCGTGTTATTTCACTTTCTGTCTAAAATCCTCAGCATGAACAAGGTCTGTAAATTTGATGCAGAGTAGCAGAGCTCCTGAAGCATAGTGTATGAGTGCAGCTATACCTGCAAAAACCCTTTCACTGTAAACCTGTTCTCTGCTAATTAGCTATATTGTCAGTTAGAAATAATTTGACAAATCTAATACTCAGTAATGCTGGCCACAGCTCAACTCAGGCTATTCACTCAAGGCAGAATCAGCCTGTTGGATATTTTCCTTTTGTGGGTGTTCTGTAGACACTAACAGCCAAATCCTGCAACAGAGATTATAGCTATAGTTGTTCTGGACGGACAATATATATTCCAAAACAGGCATTACTCTGATTCATCAGTACCCAACTGAATGATGCATGCTTTAAATTACTTTGATATCAGTGAGGAAGTGTTAGGGCTTAAAGGGATGGATTGCTTTTTATTATTACATTCTTTTTTACTGTTATTATTTCTAGGCAAATAGTAGCATGGTTTTAGCAACAAGATTTTGGATTTGGGGAGCAGTTACCATCATGGAAAACCTTCAGTAACAACTACATGTTTTTCCAGAAATACTCTGAAAGTACCAGGGAGCAGTTACCACCAAAAATAGCCCTCAGTAACAACAATATGGTTTTCCAGGAACAATCTGAAAGAACTGGTTATGGTTTGATTTTTTTCTGAAACATTAGGGAAGGTGACAGCTGGTCTTCGATTCTTGAGTGCATTTATTTAGGCTTTTATTGAAATTCAAAGGAGCCGATAAATGGCATATTAAGGCAATGCTGTGAATTTGGCATATGAAAAAGAAATGGAATTTAGCACTGCTGTGGCAGCTTTTAGGGAACTCTGCATGCAGGCAGTACAATATTCATTGCACAGGTGAACAAGAAAGAGTACAATATCTATCCAGAAACAGATAATCTTTTGAAGGGCTGAAGTGTACCAAATTCTAGGAACGCTGCATACATTAGAGGGACTATTTTTATTTTTTTTTTTTAGTTTGGGTACTCAGATTAATAAGGCATCCCAGGATCCATATGCAAAGTCAATTCCCACAGAAGATGCTGGGACTTGCAATGCCTAGAATGTGGAGCAGATGGAGATGGACCCATTTTCATTCTTGAAAACTGATGGCTTGGTCATAACAGTTCCCTAATGAGGTTAAATCCAGCTGGTAAATCAGGTTTCTAAGAGTCGAGGGCCTTAATTGTTACTATGCTACAAGAGTTTGCAGGACTGAGTCAAAACCAGACAGTGTTGAGGCAGTGCCAGCAAACCAGATTTTTAAGCCTTTGAACGTCACAACATTCCAGGTGCATAGGAGGACTGCAGCTTTTCAGGGTAGTAGGAATAGCAGTCATTGTCTTCTGCTTTGGAGACTGAATGGGAAGATTGTGAGGATCTAGCAGCACCTCTGTCTCAAGGTTTTCCACAGTGCAGAAATCCAGATATTTTTCATTAAGTTAAGAATGCTGGAGTGGTATCCTTATATGGGGGGTTGGAATTGGCCTTGTTCAGTCCCTAAATCAGTAAGCCTTCCTTATTTTACTCAACTGCACATTTTTCTTCTTCTAGGTGAATATACTATCATGACAGCCCATTTTCATCTGAAAAGAAAAATTGGATATTTTGTAATTCAAACATACCTTCCTTGTATTATGACTGTGATCTTATCACAAGTGTCATTTTGGCTAAACAGAGAATCTGTCCCAGCTAGAACCGTCTTTGGTGAGTATCCCACTTTCTCCTGGAACACAGGATCTTTGTGGCTTGTGGAAGTGATTTGCTATAACAAAACCACAGTTCACTACTGTTTATTTCTGCTTCAGATGTTGTAAATGTTTTCTCATTCTCTTCCAGTTTAAACTCAAAATCAATTTAAAAGCTCTGTCTGGGCTGTTTTTGTTAAGTTATGACAGAAATTGGTCAATCAATTATTAAGGAAAATTAAGGACAGAAGATATAAGAGTCAGATTAGTATGATTTGTGTTGGGGTTTTTCCACTTGGGTAGATACTTGGGTAGATGGTTTAGAAAAAAAGACATGCAGACTATCATATTTAATGTATACCCTAGCTAAACATTTGAAGCAGATGCCACTTCAAGACATTTGTTTATCTTTATTGTAGGATGTTGAGCTGGGAAAACCACGTAGAGGTTAATTAGTGACAATTATTTCTATTGCGATCAAACAAATTAATATGACTTTGCATTTAGAAAATTTATATTTAGTGAAGAAATTGTTATTGAAAAAACCTTTGGGGTGTCATTAAATTACTTGGTTTATCCCTAGAAGATTGCAGAAAATAAGCACTTTCTCAAATGAAGGTTGATGAAACACAAGATCTTTACTAGATGAAAAAGAGGGAGAGTGGGAACAGTTTATTAAGTAAAACTTTGTTCAGCTACTTTAAAGGAGTCACTCTTCTGTACCAGCCCCCTGAAGTTGGCAGCTTTTTTCAAAAATCAGCTCAGCAAGTTATATGGAGAGAATACAGGTAGTAGCATCACTTTGCTGACTGATTCTAGGTTTACAAAGCTGTAACTGGGAGTTGAACATTTTGGTCTTGGGGAAATCTTCCCACAGATGAAAGCAGTGGCTGTTTTGTCATTTACTGGCATATGGGAAAGGAGAGGCTACAGTCAAGGAAACCAGTAACAGTCAACAATTTTAAACATGCAATCTCTGTACAAGAAAACAAAATAAGTAATCCCACTTCATTCTGACAGTTATAAACTCTGGGCTTGTGTTACCCTAAAAATCCTTATTTAAATACACTACAGCTACAACTAGCCAGAACTCCATAGAATAAAACATCTGAGGGTGGAGGCTTTCATTTTTTCTTATTCTTTCAAACCGTGATATGCAAACACTGATTGACTTCATGTGGCCTTCTTAGGTGTCCTGCTGAGGTGGGACCTGCTCATCACTCATTTGGGATCCCATCAGCAAACTGATCTCTGACTTTGTCTTTTTTCTTTGCAGGAGTAACAACAGTCCTCACCATGACCACCTTAAGTATCAGTGCCCGTAACTCTTTGCCAAAAGTGGCCTACGCTACTGCAATGGACTGGTTTATAGCTGTTTGCTACGCCTTTGTATTTTCAGCATTGATTGAATTTGCAACAGTCAACTATTTCACCAAGAGGAGTTGGGCATGGGATGGCAAAAAAGCCCAGGAAGCTGCAAAAATCAAGGTGCTTAACCTATGTTTTTTAAATAGCTAAAGTAAAAAGCAGGTATGCAGTATAGTTTAAATAACTGAATGGTCAATTTTCAGCTTCTTTGTGAAAAAGGTATTTAATTACCTCGTGATACACTTTTACCTTCCTGTAGAGGAAAATTTGCAAGGAAATATGGTACCTTCCCTTCACAGAGATAGAGTGTCAGTCTGTAGCATCTGTAGGAAGAGGACTATTTACAGAAGCACATTGGGCATTGTGTAGACAGAGCATGGAATTTCAGTGATCAGACTTCTGATAATAGCAGATTTACACCGTGAAACATATCTCTGCAGAGCACTCCCTGGATGCTCTCCTAAATAAATAACAAAGCTCACATTGAGCTCCATGAGTCAGGGTCCCACCAGAGTAAAAAAAAGGAACAAAAGACTGGTTCTATGAAAAAGCAAACTTTTGAGTTTCATGCTGAAACAAAACTTTTGGGACAGGACTGACTCTTAATAAATTGTCTCCTAAAGAGCTCATACCTACAAGCATCCTCAAAGAGACTACAAAGAGACCAAACTGGCAGGGGCAGTGAGCCCTTCCCCACCTCTTTGCAGCAGCTGGGGAAATGAGGTTCACATCTTGTCAGCTGTCACTGGGGCAGCACCCTCCTCAGATGCAGGACCACATCGCACTGACAAAAGAAGCTGCTAATGCACATACCAGGTGGGATGTGGGTCCAGCCAGTCAGCTTCCTCCCGTCAGGGAAAGTTGCACCTGAGTAAGGGCTGCAAAATCAAGGCAGAAACATCTGTTTGATGGTGGAAGTCAGAATAGCTGACAGGCATTAACAGGCGTGCTTGATTATGGTGCTCAGCTTTTTGGGTCAGTATCCTGAGAACATGTTTCTGCTTCCTGTTCCTGTGGTGTAATGTCACCCTGAAATTATGCCTTCTGATCTTGTTTTTCATAGTTGTAGCTACTTTCTCAGGAAAGTATCTGTAAACATAGATGTTTATACATTCCTTCTAAGAAACGTCTTTTGATGGACGTTTTGCATGACCAGTGTGCTTGGGAAGGTGGTAACTTAATTATCCAATCCCTGGTCATTGTCAAAAATCTATAAATACTGGAGTTAAGTAATAAAGTCACGAGTGTTTGTTCTAACACTGAAGGTAGTAATGTGAATCATTTCATGTCCTCTAGCAACAGTGTAACATTTTGTTCTTCATGCTGCAGAAAAAAGAGCGCAACTTGCTGGGAAATAAACCAACTAATACCTACAGCACCGGGAAGATGACTCCTGCACCAAACATGCCAAAGGACTCAGCCCCATCTGTCATCTCAAACACTACATCTGCTCCAGTGAAGCCTGCAGAAGAAAAGCCTGCTGAAAGCAAAAAGACTTACAACAGCATCAGTAAGATTGACAAAATGTCCAGGATAATTTTTCCAGTGCTTTTTGGAACTTTTAACTTAGTTTACTGGGCCACGTATTTGAATAGGGAGCCTGTTATTAAAGGTGCCAATTCTCCAAAATAAACTGAAGTACTCTGGAGCCACATGTGAGCCATACTTGCAAAGCAGATGCTACCAAGGAAAATTTGAGATCCAGATGACTTTCTACGTTTGGGCAATATTCTTCAGGAAGTTTTTTTGCATGTTTAATAATATGTACAAATAATATTGCCTTGATTGTTTCTACATGTAACCTCAGATGTTTTGGAGACAATTATATTACTTACAGCAACAGATCTTTATAAAAGATCAGAAGACATTGAACATGGCTTCTTTGCTGCCGAGTATCTTGCATTGATAGTTTACAAATAAAATAAGTTATATTTTTTAACTGTTCAAGTGTACTACATATCGTGGTTTTTATACTTCAGATGTACAGTCATACAAATATGGGCTTAACCTATATTTTACAGAAGAGCTCCACTATTGTCATCTGATAAGTTACTGAGTAACGCCAGTTGTAAATGTGCCAAATTATTAAGTGTAGGGCTATGTTTGAGCACCTTTACTAGTTACAGATAGTGCATTACTCCATGGGCAAAACTGCTCAGCCCAATTTTCATTGGAAGTTTAATACAATGCAGTAAATCCTAATGGGACTATGATGATTTTCACTGCTTTAGACTCTAGTTTGCAGTGAAATAATATAGGGAGCAGGATGCTACTTATGTAAATAAAGATGGCAGAATCTTGCCCTTAAATGAAAATATGAAGTTTGTTTGGATTTTGCATTCCAAGGAATTCTCTCTAATGATTCTCAGTATTTATTCCAAAAATTAAGAATTACATTGCATGAAATTAACATAGATTAGGAACATACTTGTGCAAATAAAAGTTCTAACAGCAGTAGACATTTTTTTCAGGGTAAAGGAAATTATGTTTGGACATTTTTCCAAGAAGACTGTGTTATATTAGCAGAAATTAGCAGAAAATAATTACAGTAATTCTTCAATAATTATTACTTGTTTCCCACTGCAAAAACCAGTCAGCCAACACTAGGAAGTGTGATCAGAAAAAAAAATGTGCTTCATGACAGCAAGGTGTTTCAGTGACAATATTGATAGAAAGGTCTTTGTACTGTCCATCTGAAACTTTTCTATAAAACGCCTTGCTGCTGACAATGTGTTTTGCTTTCACAATGAATGAGAAAATGCAGTCTGAGTTTTCAGCTCTTTCCTCCTTGGCATCCTTTAATTGTTCCAGAAGCTTTTGTAATTAAATCTTAATGTTTAAATAAAAAATGCATTCAACATTTGATTGCAAAATGTCATTCTTACACTGGTTATCCTTTTATAAAGACCAAAGAGCACACCAGAGAAGCTGAAGGACTAACTGGAAAGCACACATGCACACACTCAATCACGTGTACACACATGACATATCCTCCCTGTTGCCCAGAAAGGGACATGCCTTGAGTGAACACAGTGAATCCAGTTGTTGCAGAATTAGGTGATATCTTGCTATGGAGCAACAATCCCATGATCTTTTGGGGACAGAGTGGAGAGTTCATGCTTTAGTTTGAGGTGAGAGTCTGGTCTGGGACTGGGGAGTTGTCGGGCTTCTTTTGTGTCTTTTCCTCAACCCTTTCATTCCTAAAAATTACCAAGAAAAAAAATCTCATACGTCAATTGTTTTTTGAAACTTTTTGTTTAATGCTGTGGAACAAGAAATTCATAAATTCTTGAGGGCAGTAGTGAAGCCGTGGGACTGAGCAAGTGACTGGATGCTGATAAACAGGAGCAAGGGAGGGCACACCCATCTGTTGAGTGCTAGCTTGAGCTCAGGTGAGGATGTGGAGCTGTTTCCGTGTAGCCTGCCTGTGTGTCTTTGAGCAGCCACGCACCCCCTTGTTCATCATCCCTTTGGGGGATCCATTTGGCCCTGCAGGGATCAAAAACCATGAAAAATGGCAGTGCATATTGAAAGACAAAACTTTATAAAAGTCCCTTAGCTATTTCTTCAGTGAGAAACTTGAAGAATTACATGACTGAGTTTTGTGAATGAGAAACTCAGAGCCATCTTTGAGTAGCATCTTCTCCAGGCCTGTTCTGGAGGCTGTCCCTGAGAGTTTCTGTACTTTATTTGCTTACACCCAAGTCTGACTCTTACTCTGTATTACAATATTATTTCCTGGTCTCTACTGCAAGACTCAGTCAAAGGGTCTCTAAATCTGGTCTGTTTTACTTAGGTGGAAAGTCATCTTCAACAAATATGTGTCTACCTGCAGCATGTGCTTGTGCATGAACACTAAGTGTTCCATAGGTTGGAAGGTGCTTCAATAAGCCAGTATACTCCAGGCTGGAATGCTTCAATGCTTTTGCTTTACATTCTCACAATTTAAATCTCTTCACAATCTACCTCACAATTTAAATCTCTTCACTGTCAGTGGAGATCACTACTCACTGAGCTGGTGTCTGAACTATGGGAGACAGGAGCATTCTCCAGGTCCTGGCTCAGTCAAAACACCTTGATCTTGTTCTGCCCCAGGCTGGAGTGGTGTCTGGATGAGCATCAACCTCCTCTGGTACCCCCTGTATGCAGCTTGGGCTTTCGGGAATGGAGTGAGCTGTGTCACTGTCTCCAGCAGGGGTGAACTAGGACCTTGCAGGACACAGCTACGTCGTGGCCAAAGGGCCAAGTAATAAATAGGAATTGTTTCTCATTGAGTTTTTCATGTATGCTTTCATAAAAAAAGAGTTGAGAAGTGAATTAGAACAATTCAGCACTGTAGAGGAGGTGTGTGCAGGCTGCTGCCAAATTTCCTTCCTTGCACCCATTAAGAATGAAAGAACAAGTCAAATACAATGGCAGAGATTTTTAATTTCTGATACTTGAGCTGTGCCAGCTTACTTCAATGATGAATTTCAGCAACAATGTATTTTCTAAAGCTGAATACTCTTCTGTTATCTTGAGTTGTGTTCTGCCTTTTTCTAAATGGATTGTGCCCTCTGTGGAATAACTGAACATATTTATACAAAACTGAGGAAATAATGATTTTATGAAATAGTCTTGTCTTTCAAAAATTCTTACTCAACATCTAAGTTAAACTTTGAAGAAAAATGAATGAAACTGCTTTGCTCTTCATTTTATGCAGAGAAGATGAATGTAGCTCTTGCAGATTTTTTTAAATCTGGAGATAAAGTTCTTTGTAATAAGAATGTATTTCCCCTAATACTCTTGCTTCTCAGATTGGAATTGACACTGAAATGACAAAATTTCTTGAATCCTTTCTGACCTTTTATATGTTTTTATGTCACTACAAATACTTAAGTTTGGTCATTGCATGGTGACTCTCAGATGACATCCTCACTTTACCAATTTTGCATCTTCCACTATTTTTTATAGACAGTTGTTCAATTTTGAGAAGATAGAAAGATTGGAAGTTAGATTTTATGAAGCCCAAAGGACTTCTGAAGTATCTTCCAAGGATTACCCCTAATTTAGACTCAAATGCAAGTGGCCCATTCTGTAATGCAATGTAATTTCCTTTTCAGTGCCATCCTCAAAAGCAATTACCACTTCTCACTCTCATAATGTCTTAAAAGTTGCTGCTGAAATTAGTCCCTGGCTAAAAGCAAAGTAGAAAGGAAGAATATTGATTGAAGATACCAACTGATTTCAGTTAGATGGATTTGGAGAATTTTTGAGAATTCCTGATAGATTGCAATGGACTGGACCAACAGCAGGATAGGCTGGATTTGTAGACAGGAAAATAACTACACAGAGGGTGACCCCCCCATTATAACTTACCACATGTATGATAATAAATGTTGGAACCGGCCACCCAAGGCTGTTTTGGCCTCAGTGGATCTGGGCTCAGCTCTTCATTCACAGGGGGCTGGTGTTTTTGATGTACTCAGAACAACTGCTCAGGGGTGGTCTAGCCCCCGAGGAGCAGCCAGCCCTGCCTACCTGAGATGCCCATGCCTCTGCCAGACGTCTACACAAAGCTGCTGAAAAGCTTCAGCTTGGCAGCATCAGGGGGGATTCTCCCTGTCCTTGCCATGAGCCAGAGAGCAGAGAGCCCTGTGCTGAAGGACAGAACTGAGAGCACACAGAACGTTCTGATGTCCAACTTCCTGCCTAAGGGCTCCAGCAGGAGCAACAGAGACCTTCAGTCAGAATAAACTGGCTCAAGCCTCTCTGAAATCTCTAATAAGTCTTCAGCTGGAGGACTGCAGGAGCTGTAGGAGGTGGGTTTCAGGTCCTTCCTTCTTTGCCTCAGAGCAGCCCCAGTTCCCTTCTGTGCCTCTCATGGTATATAGGTAGCACTGGAGTGCCAGGAAAACCACCTGTAGGACTCTCCTTCCACAGTGAATCTCAGAAAAGTTCAGGTGCCCAAACTTTAGTGCTTGAGATGGGGTTCCCAGTTCTAGCAAGGGAGGAATTTGATATGTGAATCCCATTCCCTTCCTCAGCATTTCCCCCCTTATTTATGCTAACTAGATCCCTGCTGAGCTACTTTCAGAGACTCATACTTCCCTACTGCACAAGACATACCACGGAGGTGTCCCTCAGGCTGAGGGATAGTCATCTTCTGTGAAAATGGTGAGTCAAAATGTGGATGCATTTTGTTGTGCTGGAGAGTTGTTTGTTATTAATGAGAATATAAACATTTTACTATCATTATATGGCATGATAAAATCTTCTTTTGTTAAAACCTGTGCTGGATAGTCATGACCCTTACCTGAATATACAATTTGAAAGGCTCAGAAAAGGCAGAGTGTGCTTAAAAGTAAAATGAAAGCATGTGAAGAGGAGGAGCAGAAATGACCGAGCCATGAGGTGTAATGAAAAGTGGTGCTAAAGTATCCCTTTGGCATTAACACGCAGCTCACCGAGGACGACAGAAAGAAAGCCTTAAATATCACCTTTTCTTTTTTCTTACAGCCTGAAGACAAGGAGTCAATAATCAATGAACCATATTGCTCCCATCGAGCCTTGGGGATTTCTGACGCTCTGCAAGGAAAGAGGGGACACTCTGGGGGTCTTTCTCGAGGTCTGAGTGACTCGATGGCCACAAAAAGCTTCGGTCACGGCGCAGGGGTGACCGAGCGCTCTGCCGCCGGCTGGAGGCGGCGCGGGGTGGGGACCCGGCCGGAACCCTGGCGCTTCCCTCCGCCGCCGCCAGAGGATCCCGCCACCGCGGCAGGATGCGGTGAGGGCGGGATGGGGCTGGCGGGCGGGGAAGAGGCGGAGCGGCGCCCGGCGGAGCCGCCGAGGCGGGGAAGCCACCCCGGTACCCTCCGCTCCCGCCCGGGGGTCCCCGCGGAGCAGGGCCGCCGAGAGCGGGGATGCGCACCTGGACCTGCCCTCGCCATTTCTCCTCGGAAATCGCCGCCGGGGTGTCTCTCCTCCGGGTCTTTCTGCCACCTACTATCTGTCTCACTCGTGCTGCCCTCCCGGGAGGTGGCAGAGGCGCGGCGGCCCCCGGCAAAGCGAGCCCCCGGCCCGGGCGGCCGCAGCTCTTCCGACGCTGCAGCTCCGCCCCAGCTCTTCGCTGCTGGGCTCCCCGGCGGGGGTGCCGGGGCCGGGCTAAGTTTTTATTTATTCAGATTGAGTGCGTGTGTGAAGACACACATTTTTCTATATGGCCAGCGCAAGGGAAACCCCCTCCTTGCATGACGGGCGCTTCCCAAACGCGCGGGCGCTGCCAGCCGGGACGTGGGAAGCGCGGCCTGCGAGCCCGGAATGATGTTTGCATAATCAGCAGCCTTCAGGAAACCTTCGAGTGCCTGCGGACCGTGGCCGTGCGGCGGTGCCGGAGCCCCGTGCCGCCGAGACCCACCGGCGCTGGCGGGACTTTCTCGGGTCGCTGAGAGGAGGCTGCTTCCCTGTTCGCCCCGTCCCACAGCGCCCGTGTTCCAGCAAACTTCACACCAGCGCATCGGCGTGCTGCTTGACAGTCAGCATAGCGGTTCCTGGTGAAATCCAGGCAACCCCCGAACAGTCGCCGTCCATCACCTTTCTCATTTTCTCAGGGCAGCAGGCGGCCTGGCTGCCACCCGCATTTCTCTGCTGGTGGGGGAAAAGAGCGCAAGCCTTGTAACAAATGATTGTTAGCAATTCACGCTAACTGCAATTAGCCAAAGTAAACACGACAGAACTGCTGTATAATCTAGTAAAGAGGCGTTTAGGTTGGAAATAAAAAAAACAAACAAACAAAAAAAACACCCAACAAACCCCGAAAGGTGGAAAGAAAACCCCTAAAGTGAATAACTGAGAGTTAATTGCCTGACTCACGACAGATTTTCCTTAAGCTGGGTCGTTCCTTCAAAAATTAACTTCGGGAACAGAACTCCCTACAGCCAGCTCTTCTAGGCATCATGTAGGAGTTATTCTAAAAGCAAGATTGCATCTTCCAGCAATTTTTTTTTTTAATTAAACAATTAAAAACTACTTCCTCAGAACATGGAAGCTGTGTCTAAGGGAGAAATAGAAGATCAAAGATTTCCACTCCCGAGATTTCTGATCACAGGAAAGTGGTGACTCGCTCGCTGTACTTCTGGGCAGAGTTTTTTTGTTTCCAAATTACCATTACGTAAGTGAAATTTTGTTACTTCCCATTCTGAAAACAAAGGGGAATATTCCGATTACCCTGATGCCCGGTGCAAAGCTCCACACACCTGAAGAGAATCGAAGTGGCTAAAAATCACATCTGTGCTGTTACTAGTGGAGTAGAAAGACAAAAGTTGTCCAAACCCAAACTATTTTTGCTCTGAATACACTTGACTGTTGTCTCATTTCCGAGACTCACAGCAGAAAAACCTAATTTACTGCAAAGTTCACAATATACACGTTAGTTCATATAACCTGGTCTACAGGATCGTGTAGATCTCTCCCCGTGTATACACTTTTCTGGCATACCTTGTGCATATAAATGTGTATCCATGCATTCGTACAGTGCATGCAAACTTCTGCATACATCCACCTAGATACAGAGGCATACAGAAACACTGCCTTGCGTTTGTCTGTCTGTCCGTGTAAGCAGCCGCACGGATTACATGGATCTGCGCCTGTGTGTACATCGGGATGCCCGTCGCTCCGATCACCCCGAGACCAGCACCCGACTCCTCTCTCTCCGTCTGAAGAGAGCACCTCCAGCCCCGGGCGCTGGGGGGGCTTTCGGCAAGTGATTGTGGCGTTCGGGCGTGAGGGCATCCCGGAAAACAGCGGGGAGATCCTTCCACCGGGCTCCCTGTCTGGGCCATGGGGCTGGTGATGCTGGGGAGAGGTCCCGGCTGCCTGCCGACTGCGGCTGCCGGCTTTGCCGCTCCCCCTCTCCTGTATGCGTGTGTGTGCGCCCGCTGGGGCGGGGGCAGGGTTCACTTCCCGGCTCCTCCAGTTGCCGGCGAGGCGGGAACCTGTTGGGCAGGGAGCGGGGACGAGGTGCTCTCCGATGCGGGGCGGTCCCCGGCAGCGCTCCGGTGCCGCTCTGCGGGGCTGGCTGCGGGCAGGCGCTCCGCGGGGGGGGCAAGGTGCGCCCCTTCCCCCCGCCCCAGCCCGCCCCCCTCCCGGCCCGGCCCGCCCCGCGGCACCCGCGGCCCGGCGGGGCCCGGGCTGCTCCGCGCTCTGCAGCGCCCGGGGGGCACGGCCAGCGCCGGCCCGGGCAGCGGGAGCGCCCGCGCCGCTGCACCCGGCAACTGGCTGCCGGCAAAGGGGACGAGCCGCAGCTCCGTGCCCGCTGAACACCTGTCAGCCCGCGGAGCGTGATTTATACCTGGCCTCGGCAGCCTCTCCGCTGGGGATTTCCCTGTCGTTCCACTTCTGCTTTTTTTTTTTTTTTTTTTTTTTTTTTTTCCTTTTCGCCTCCCCACTTCCTTCTCGGAGCGTTGTGGAAGAGAGTGTTTTCTTCAGGGTATTAAGCTGAGAATACAGAGGAGGAGAGGCTCAGACCTTTACCTCACTGCCTCATTCTCCCTTCCATGTGAATATTCTGCAACGTTTCCTTCATCCTGCCGCACTTCTCACCTGGCCAGCGCTGTCCGGACCATGTCCGCTAAGCTCCTGCCGGTTTTCTTCCTCCTCTCAGTGTTCCACGCTTGGTAAGTCTGCGCTCCCCTCGCCTCCCTCCAGCCCTTCTCCTCTCTGCACTGGGGCTGGAGGGCTGAAGTCCCATTTGCCGGAGTTTGCACAATATTCGGCACCCAGGAAGAACAGTGGCCTCTTCCCACCTTCTTCGCGCCGTGCCGGGGCTCTATTCCCACACACGGCTTACCCCGCTCCCATCCCGAGACCCGCCTGGCTCCGCGGTGCGCCCGGGGCGGTGGCACCGTCGCTGTCCCCTCCCGGCCCCGCGCGGAGCCCTGTCCTGGACCGGCCAGGCAGAAAGTTTCCCCTCGAGCGGCTCTCGGCGCCCGGTGCCACGGCGGCTGGGGCTGCCCGGGCTCCCTCCCCTCTCGGCCCTGGCTTCCCTCCACGCCACCCCCGGGGCATCCGCGGGAGAGACCGGAGTGAGGAGCGAGAAGGAGAGTGGCGGGGTGCACGATCCCCGGGTCCCCGCCTCAAGGCCGGGAAGGGTCTCCCCGGTGGGGAACCGGTATCCACTGTTAGAGACCAGAGGGGCACAGCCGGCAGCGGCAGCCCTGACCTTTTGGACTTCGGTCCTTTTGGTTGTCCGGGGCTGTTGTACACCCTCACAGGATAACCCAGGCAAAGGGGTCAGCTCAGCTCCCCCCTGCAGGAACCACCACAAACCAGGCTACAGGCACGCTCAGAGGCCTCCCCCTCTCCTCCCTGGCAGCTTGCCCCACACCTGAGTGGTGTCTATCTCCTAAATCCCCACAGGAACTAGAGGATGCTTCATGTCAGCCTCCACAGCAAGTGTGGGACACACCTTTTGCAGGAAATAAACACTTTCCTGACGACGCCTCAGAGTCTTCTAGACTTCCTCCCTTGCAATTTATGCATAGTCTCTGTCTCCTTACAGAATCAAAACTGACAAAGAGTTTGGGGAAGGCATACAGCCTTTCTTCCTTCCCAGCTTGAGACTGGCTTGCCATCAGCCTGTCGTTATTTCTCTGGATGGCAGGAATATGATAGGAATTGGCAGTCACCAGTAGGGCTACAAAAGAAAAATGTAACCTCAAGTGCCCTGAAGGAGCCTAACTAGAGGCAAGCAATGGAAGGGAAATAATAACTTCTTAAGGAAGAAAGCAAAAAAGCTTGAAAAATATGTGTGTGTCTAATGTATTAGTCTGGTCCACTGTGAAACCTCTCCCACCTCCAGTCTTAATCTAGAAGATAGGTAGGGATTTTAACGGTTTGGAGGTACTTTCTAGGAAAGAAGCTGCTAGAGGGACATGATCTAAAAGGTCTGGCAGTGCTTAGTTAGACTCTTGTTAGGGACTTGTTTTAAAGCAGCATCGCCCTGAAATGGCAATTGTGATACTACCTGAACTCCGTTCTCATTTCCAGGTGCAGTCTGAATGCCTGTGGTAAAGTTATGCTGGCTGCAGCAGAAAAAGACGTATGATTTGTCCCTCTTTGCTATTAGCAATTCAGCACCACTGCAGAGTTTCAGCTCGGAAATATTAACCATGTATGTTCAGAGATGATGCCTCCTCCGAGAATGGTTCTGTAACAGCAGTATTAAAACACAGGGCTGGTCATGAATCTGATGGAAAAAAAAAGAATTCTCCCAAAATCCTCTTGAGTGTTTTAATGCTCATTGAGTGAATTATAAAAAGAAAAAAAAAGTCAACTTTTTAGAAAATACAGCCCAATAACAAAAAAGTAGTGGTTGTCTATTCAAAATTTCGTCTTAAGTTTTCTCTACTTTTACAACTCAGTTCTATGATCTCTCTGCAGAAAATCCTCAGGATCTAAGTTTAAAAATTATTTTTATATAGAAACTGCACCTAGAGCAGTTGAAAATTGTGAGGTCATGTTAAGTGATTCATGGTTAATCCTCAGAGGCATATTGGCGGTAGAGCAGTTTCAGTTTAAAGATCCATTAAATTCTCAAATAGTGGTCTTCAAGCAATGTGAGGGTTGATGATGCTCTGTGATTAAACCTTTATATTTGTGTCAGGTGTTTTTTATGTTCACATACAGTGTTTATCAAGTCTTCTGGACATCTGAAGTATTTTAAAAGACACTAGTGTCATTATGGAGAAAAGGAGAGGGAGAGAAAGAAAGTTGCAGTGATGTGTGTAGCACATCCCCTGAACAAACAAGGCTGATGCCTCTCCTTCTCCACTGCTTTGCACCTCACATAATTATTCACAATTATGTAAAAATGTTGCAAAATTATATCATATCCCCATGGCAGTTGTAGGTTGAAAAAAGATGTGATTCCTTCCACAGGTTCCACCACGGAGGTCATCTCTTCTCCTAATAATTTCATCTCAGTCTGTCATAGATTTTCTCCAGTGAGAGACATCAAACAGATTTGGTTTCTAAGATACCAAAAAATACATCTTCAAATCAACATTTTAAAGTCCGTGCACAAAAAGCCACGCAAATGGAATTAGTCTTGTGTGAAAATAGCTCTAGCTGTGATTTCTGGCCAAACTGTAGTTTCACCCCATTTACATTATTATACCCTTAAAATAAACATCATTCACCTATAAAGGAATAAAGTTTCAACTCTTGGAATAGTGCTGTTTTTAAAAAAAGTTATTGAAGCTGCAGAAAAATTCAGATTTATTTATGCAATGTATTTGTATGCTTGTGGTAATCCATCTTAAATTCAAGGAGAGAACTCTTAATACTAAGCCTTGTAATACATTGAACTCTGGAATTCGGGCACGGAGAATATAATAATTTATTAATAGGATAAAATGATCAGGAAGCATTAACAGATCTGAATTTTTAATACTCTTATTAGCCTTTGTGCAAGAGATGAATCAGTTGTCTTGGTGTATTAATAAAGTAATACTGCAGATGTTCGCTCTTTGTAAAAGCATATTGTAAACTAGTCAGAATAGGTTCATTAAAATACAGGGTATAAAATACTACTCTGGTAGCTGTATTATCTCCTAGAATGTAACTTTTTGAAGACACTTCCAGAAGACAATTTCTAAACTGTCAATCATGACTTATCCACAGATTCTCAACAATTGTTAATGGGAAAATCCTGTTGCACCTGTTGCACCCTGCTACACCCTGTTGCTTCCAATTTTAGTCATGTAAAATAATATTTATTTTTTCATTTGTTTTGCAGTTCTAGAAAGGTTGAAGAGGATGAATATGAAGATGGAACAACTAACCAAAAATGGGTTTTAGCTCCAAAAACACAAGACACAGATGTGACTCTCATACTAAACAAGCTGTTGAGAGAGTATGACAAAAAGCTGCGGCCAGATATTGGAAGTAAGTGCCTCATTCTGCACAAGTGAGGATAAGCTTCACTAGGTGCAGAGAAGACATGTTACTATATCCTGGAAAGTGTGCACAAATATCTGGGGAAGTGTAGATTAAGGTTTTTTTGCCTGAAGTTAATTTCCAAGTCAGTATTTTAAAAATGCTAATTCTCACAAGGAAATCTGGTGGTAGCTTAGGGTCCTAAAATTTGGTTGGTTTGTACAGAGTTTGTGTAAGGATATGGAAATGCTACTTATTAAGTATTCAGCTGTTCTTTGGCAGAGGAAAGAACACACCTCTTTTGTCATCCAGTCCATGCTGAAAATCCCACATGCTGAGAAGCAAACAAAACTTGAACATATTAAAAACAAAAAGTAAGACACAGCAAGAGAAGAATGTACACCGATTATCTTCAAAATATGATCCTGAAAGTTAAGTTCCTTAATGCTTAGTGAGAAGAAGGCAGTGGGATTTGCCTGTGTACAGGGCAACTCCAGAGATGATCTTCCACAAACCAGCAGATATCTCCAAAAAAATCTTATAGAATCAAAATGTCTTGTGGTCAGCACTAGCACATACTAGTACATATATGTACATACTAGTACATATAAAATTGAAATACGAGCCAGTAGGTACCTGTGTATAACCATCTTGGGTTATTTTATTGTTTTAATTTGTATAATGAGGTTTCAAATCAGTTGTGGTTCTTTTGTTTGTTTGTTTGTTGGGTTGGTTTTCTTTCCTTTTGTTTTCTTTTGTTTTTTTTTTTTTAGTGCCCCACCTATTGTAGTTATGTCATTTTTTCCTGGTTTGCATCCCTAGAGCATAATGGCTGTAGCACAACTGCTGCTCAGTTTTTTCACAGCAAGTTTGTATGACAGAAATCAGAAAGAATTTGTCATATTTTTTGTACCTTGCATGTGCTTCAGAATAAACTGAGAATGGGGAATACTCAAAACAATCACCTAATATAATTTGAATTTCCTAAATATTTGCAGGGATTAGAAGGAGAATTCCTACCATTGATTATAAGTGAAATTACTGTTTGTTAACGGCACATATATCAATACACTTTCTAGGTGATCCCTTTGTAACAGTTCAGAGGGAAGTAAGAGCCATCTGTATGTATTCATCATTACAATTATTAGTGTCTCATAGCTATACAATAATGCAACAGTTGCAGGTGGTATGAAAGAAAGGGTCTATTTGGTTCTTTTTTTTTGTAGCTATTACTTTGATTTTCCATAGTATTTACAAAGATCATATTTGATAAGTGTGTCTGTTTTTATCACAAGGTGACATTTATCTCTCTCTACTTAGTTTGTCATACTGGATTTAGCCATCTTTAATATCTGATGGAGAGGTGCTTTAATGCACTTTCCCACCCATATCAACATCTGGAAGACAGTCTCAGACAAATTTTTTGATTTATACACTGTGTCCTCAGATCACTGACTTAAGGCAGAGTGAATTACATTATGCTTACATGGGGCAAAGGAATCACTCAAAGTCCCCATGTCACTTGCCATAAAATCAGTAGAGGTCAGACATATCTTACAGCACTGGGAAGTCATTGTTACCAAAATAATTCCTTTTGTCTCTCCACAACATTTTGTAAATCCTGTTTTAGAGAAAGGAGTCAAATTACACAGCTCTTCACATATCAAACAGATTTTACAGCTCTCAGCTACATCTATTTCTATTAAGCATCTTGGTCCTAGGCCATTTTTTGTCTTTTAGATAGCAATCTGGCTGTTTCAGAACCTGAGCTGAGTGTTCAAATGCTGCAGAAGTTAGTTCATCTCTGCTTCCTTCCCAGGTCCCTCTTTGCACCTCTCCTACCTTTGATGCAGATAAATAACATTGCCCTTTTGAAGTTGCGGAGCTGTCGCATTTGGCAAGGAGAACACAAGGGGAACGCTAGAGAATCAGGCATTACAGATAACTTCCCTGAATTGCTGGCTGGTGCCTCACACGCAAGCACATCTTTTCCATCTGGGAGCTGGTTATCCTCCAAACAGGGTGGTTGACATGTCTTGGCAACAAAATTGTCTTGCTGCCCTGAAGTTCTCAGTATTAAGACAAATACTTTACAACAAAATACATACCAGCTAGAGCACAAGGAAAAAAAAAGTTAGTGTACCAGGTATCAGAGAACATTCAATAAGAAAATGCATGTTTTGGAAATTAGAGGAAGTATGGAGTGAACCAGTAGAAGAAGTGAGAAGTAATTCTCAGAATCAAGCAGAAGTTCAGCCAATACTGAGGGTTAAAGCCAGGACTAATATAGAGTCAACTTACTCACTAGGGCCTTTACACTAACATGGTAATGCTGGGAAGTAAATTTTCTGACCCACAGGACAGGGACACTCACCATTTCATGTCACACTGCTCTTCACTCAGTTTTTCAATCCTTTGTTGCAAATCTACTATTTCTAACAATGTGCAGGTTTAGCTATGGTCCTGAGGAAATGATCTTTTTTCTGGATGCAGGCAGAAGGACCTAGGGAATACTTTGCACTTTCTAAGATTAGGTTTGCCAGTTTCAGATCACTTGGGAAGACACTTCTGCAACCAAAAACTATGGAGAGAAGGAGAAGGCTGTGGCGAATAAAATGTATCAAAGTGCATGCTGGCACAGGCAGTGACTTCTCTGTGGCTTATCATCCTTCTCAAAGGCAACTGATATTTTGGCTAGCTCAGGTATGATTCCTAGCTGTTGCAGACATATTCTGAGTGCCCTTTTGCCATACTGTGGGCACTGACATTGTCAGCAATCACATCTCCTCCAGGCCAGCAGTACAGCCATCAGTGAGTGAATTGTGAGCACACAGCTACCCTCTTTCCACCTCTACCACCCAAGCACATCTAAACCAATGTAAAGAGTGTGTAGGTCACTGCTTGGATGAAAAGCTAGGATTTTTTTTCTTTTCCCTCATCCTGGCCTATATTTGACCTCAGCTTCCACGTAAATGCCTGCTGCTCAGATCATAGGCACAATCTACCCTCAGCACTTCAGGCATGACCTGCAAGGTTCCAAGCCAGGATTCTTAAAGAGTGGATTGAACAACCTAATATTAGGCAAAACAGTTTACCTGTGAAGGCTATTAGCAAAGTTATACCTTAACAGGTCCTGTCTCACTAAAAGGGGCCTTTGATCTTTGGAAACAAAGCAGTGTTCTACCAGCAGGGGAATGCCTGAGTGCATCCCCTGTGGCCACACACTTGGCAGAGTTCTTGTCTCCATAAATATCATGGCTTTTGAGGTTTTTTGTTTTGTTTTGTTTTGTTTTTAAATTGGTGGCATCTGGAAAGTTTCCATTATACCACAAAAAATACACGCCTTTTTGAATTGAAAAAAAAAAGAAAAGAAAGCACTTCATACTGAACAGCTAATAACGGTGTACTGATTAGATCAAAAAGAAGAGTGTTTTATGATGTAAAGCATCTTTTCACCTATTTTTTTACCAGCTGAAATTATTGATATGAGATACACAGGTCTCTTGCGTGGTATTAAAAGAATTCTAGAAAAAAAATCAAAACCAATTCAGATCTGCCTTAGTATCTCTTCCATAGGCAGGTATTCTGTGTTTTCTTTGAAAGTGCTTTGAAGTGAATGTTCAATGCACATGCATAATTTCTGACATGCAGTAAGACTTGCTGCCCTGCAAGTGTGCTTTTTCCCTCCCATGTCACATTGATTTAAATCCTGAAATTTAGCAGGACCGGGTTCTGGCCCTGAAATTTTTCTTCCTCTTTATTAGTAAAATGAAAACAGAAATATTAGGCAAACCAACAGGGCACAGAACAGAATGATGATAATTACAGCTAAAAAAATTCTCAGTTTCATTTAAGTTCTAGTGATAAACCAGATTTTTGTAATTGCCCTTTACTTTGATTGACAGATTTAAAATTTAAGTTACTATAAAAATCCCACCACACAAAAAAACAAACAAAAGGAAACCCAGCAATGAAGCAAAACACAGGTGAATTAAATGCCAGATGGCAAAACATATTTCCTTCAAAGTTAGTTTACTTTAGTGAAATCTTCCTTCTCCTCTTCCTTAATGGACACTTTAGACCACAACAAAGTTCTGGAAAATAAAAGTTACCTTTAGGATACTACATTGTTTCAAGCTTAACTTTATATGGAATATAAATTGTCTTAGAAAATTTGTAACAGTGAAATAAAGTAAAAGGTTTGCCCGTCACATTCCCTGAGTAAGCTTATATGTGGAAATTTAAATGCTATCCTTTTTTGCATTGTGGAAGTTACCTTAACCATCAAAAATTTGGTATGTGAGAGGTTTCTGAAATGTGCCATTAGCAGTGGGAGGGAAAAAAGTCTCACCCTAGATCAGGCTTAGAGTGGCGAAGTAGAAAGGCAATTTGTATTGCATATTTGTATCCTCTCTTTCTCAGATGTATCATTACATTAAGGAAGTCTCTAAACTGCATATGTTGAAGAAAGCTTCACCAGTCTGTGTTCTGAGGTGTTTCAATATACACTAATGTCTGCTTTTCCTTCCTCCCTTCCTTCATTATTCTTTTATTTATTTATTTATTTATTTATTTATTTATTTATTTATTTTTAAAGTTGCTTTTCAGTAACTCATGGTTTCCTCTTGGATCCTCTAAAATTATTTGATCCCCGCAGCTTCTGGTGGTCATCTATATTTATTATGTATTTATAAGCCAAAACAAATTCACTTTGGAATATGTAATATTCTGACTCCACCAGTTCTAGCTGTCTTGAAGTCATGCTGTTTTTCTTTACTTCTCCAGTATCTTTGTAACCATTAACCATATTTCTGAAGGTGTGAGCAGTCTCAGATACTGCTGTGCAGCTCTCACTACCCTGAGTAGGTTTGTACAAGCATAGCTGGTACAAATAAATGGGCTCATTTGAATCAGCAAACACAGAAGACTAAGCTCTGTCTGATGTGCTTTACTGTGCTGCTTGAGAGCATTAACAACAGTTCTCTTTTAAAGCAGTTAAAAGTTTCCTCTGTAACTAATTTAACCTGTTTCTCACTGTGTGCAAGGAGCTAATCTGTTGGTTGAGAGAAAACAACTCTGTTGCTTTTTAAAGGATATGTCCTTTTCCAGGCACAATCCTATTGAAAATCTTGAGCTCTGAAGCAGTATCACAACCTTTCTCCTGTCTGACCTGCTTTCCTCCCATGTTGCACAGAAATGAACCCTGAAGTGCACCACAGGCACTTACCACAGAGACTGTCAAGTTATTTTTGCTAGCTGCTGATTGCCACACCTGATGCTCTTTAAATTAGCTCCAGCTAGGTTTCCCCATATGTGGTGACAGAGGGCTGCATATTGCCTGGCAGATCAAAATATTTTCCAGATCATAGTGCAGAGAAAGCTGTGAAGTGTCATACAAGGTCAAATTGCTACATTCTGCTGTAAGTCTTTTTTTTGTGGTGGCCTACAAGACAGCTCCAGGCATCTCATAACATGAAGTAGTGAGAGAGACATTCATTGCTTCTGGATTTGTCACAGACACTTGGACCTGGAAAGCCAACTTGTGTGTAAAGGTGGAGCATATGGGAAGGAGAGATGGGGTAAATTCTGTTTGTGTTATGGCAGCACTCAGGAAGAGGAATCCATAGTCCTGGATCCAACTTCTGTAGTACTGGGTACTGCAGAAGATTGTAGAGATTAGTCTAATTTAGATTTGTATGGGAGAATAAACTTGAATAACCTGCTGTTGAGGACATAGAGTGCTGTGGCAGAGACCTAGTAGGAAACAGGGCTGAATAACAGTCACTGATACTTCCCTTTTTCTTCTTTTTTGGTGGAGTAGAAGTAGATTGTCTTCCTTTCAGAGACTTTTGTTCTGTTTTAGCCATCTAATTAGAAATCCTCAAGAAGAGAAATATTCCTGAGGATTGTTTTTCAATGAAAATGAGAACAATGTCTGTTCTAGGTGGGGTGATAGAAGGGATTTATTTCTTCTGATTCTGCAGGAGTTCTAATTCTCTACCATTTTCAGGAACTGATGCATTCTTTTGCAGTAATGGCCATGAATATTTCTAAAATATTAATAGCAAAGTTAGCAAATAAGGGTAAAGTTACTCTATGAATACTCCAAAATGCCTGTTTCAGATTTTGGTGATACATGTTAGAGTTTTGAAAAATTGCATAAACAAATAGGCTGCTTGCACATAGTCTTGGTTTGTGCTGGTTCAGTGTGTTAAACATAGGGTCTTTCAAAATCCTGCATGGGAGCAACTCTGATTAGGAGAGGATCTTGACAGTGGGCTTTCTTCATGCCTGAATTCTGCTTTTCTAATCACTTAACCATGGACTGAGTATAGAGGAATTTCTACCTTGGCTTTCTGACCTGCTTTGGTTCACAGCTTTTCAACCCTGAGGGGAAACATCCTACTTTTTATTCATCCTTTTCTCAGGTAAAATTTTAATGTGCCATACTGAAAGTATAAGTAGAGAAATTTTAGTCCAATGCATTGAGCCTGAAGCCCTGCAACTCAATGTTTCTGCTTAAAATATCCAAAGCAACCCAGTTTTGTTTTTCCAAATATTTAAGAGTTTTGGTTATTTTCCCCTTTTTTTTTCTTTTTCTCACTTTTTTTTTTTTAATTAGATCACCTGATTTAAATCAAGTGATGGAAAGCAACACTTTAATTTGAAGCTTACTGTACTTCAATATATAGAAATATTTTAGCATTCAAACACTGTTTCTAAATTTTCCCCATAATTTACTGCCAATAATTTACCCCAAGTAATGCAGTTCTTTGCCTATATAAAATGCTTCTTTCTCTCATGTCTAAGAAGCCACTTGTATCTTTGCAATACTTACATCTTGTGTGTAGTCTTGTGCTGGGTTGAAAAGAATCATTGCTTGTGTGTTGGAGAAAGTGGCCTTTTACCTAATTACTAAACTGCGAGCTCCCTTAAAGTACAACCCTCTCTTTGTGAATGTAAAGAATTAATTTACATAGGTAACTTTTATTTAGTGTCTCATTTCCTCACAGTGACTGTTTGCTGAAATGGCTTGATGCATACACAGATGGAATACTTTTCTTGAATGGCATCGTAGGTAGGAAAGTTTGGTTGACAGTTAATGTTTGCCTAAGTCTTAGTCTTAATTGTCACGCACAAAACTAAATGTAGAAGCTGCTAGTTCTTATTCTCTCTTCTACTCTATAACTTCATTATCGTATTTTTTAATCTGAGAAGATCAAGGGAGAGTAGCATACAAACTTTCTGGAAGCCATGAGTTGAAAGTTAGGTAAGAGGGAAAGTCTGAGTGAGATACTAATTACATAAAAAATTACTTCTCTTTCTTCCCCTTCCTTCTCTGATTAGGCAGACTATGCTGGCATTAAGGAGGTTTCTTAGCAAGTATTTGTAAACTGCAAAGATGTTCATTGTTAGTTGTCATTTTGACATCATGGCACAAACTAATTGTTCTGTCACCTTTAAACAGGAACATATTATGTTCTGCACATATTATTTTAAATATTGCTTGTTTTTACATGTGTGTAGTTTTCTTATGGCTGTTATTGTTCTTCCACACCCTGGTTGCTAGCTTGATAGACTTCACAGGAACAAATTCTATTATTTTTCTTTCTTATGTTATCACACAGGAACTCTCCCCTCTGATGAATATAAGTAAAACAAAAATTAGAACCGTAGAGATTAATTGAAAAACAAGACTAACCATTACTATCTGCAGTTTTCATTCCACAACATAATACTTGAAAAATTACAGCTTGTGCGTTGGGGAATGGTAAATGAAGGATGAAAGTGCTGAAGGTTGATTGATAGTTATGGTGGGAAATGAAGAATAAAAGTGATTTGTAGTTAATTGAGGGAGTCCGTTTATGTGCACACTGTCATTCACACTCCTGGACAAAATGACAACCAAACCTAGCATGTAAAAAAATACTGTTTTCAGAGGACTGTGTTCTCATTCTGGTACTGCTTTAATCCAAACTTTCTTTCTTCTTTTGATTTTCATTTGCAGTTCTGTTTAGGTAGCTTGAACCTAAAACATACGGATGTCACTTCTGTCAGAGTTTCTGTGCCTGTAGCAAGCACAGGACTTTGACATCTCTCTGTTTTCAAGCCCATTCTCTTTCATGCAGGGAGAATGAGGGTTTTTAATTTTCCTCACTGATAGATTTGTAGCATTGTAGAAGAGAATCATCAAATAATTTAGGTTGGAAAGGGTTTTTAAGATCTTTGAGTCCAACCCTTAACTTACCACTGCCAAATCCAGCACTAAATCATGTCCACATCCACTCATCTTTTAAATACCTCCAGGGATGGTGGCTTAACACTTCCTGTTACCAGGTTTTTCTTCAAATGTGGTAATTTGTTGTAAAATGGAGATGTGTTAGCTGCCTATATTTAGTCTAGAGAAGTGATTTGTTAGAAGAGCAGCTTGTTTTATAGGAATAGCTAGGTAAATAGATGTTGCCAATAATGTCACGTAGGAAAATTGGAATAGTCGTCATCACTAATGCAAAGTAAAAATTAACACTATAATCACTACTATTACAGTTACCAATAACTGTGTAATGATTTATTACCGCTTTGTCCCAATTTAAAAATAGCAATTTATGTGGTAATGAGAGAATGTAAAGTATCATTACAGAGCAATATAAAAAAATATCTCATTACTGCAGAGCCAATCTTGTTAGTCAGTAGTCTTGTAAAATTGAGGCAGAATTCAAGTGGCCCTGTAGGTCTTGAACAGAGATCATACTGGGATTTTTATGTACTTTTGTGCCTTCTAAAAATCTAGTTCTAGCTGCTTTGCTTCTACAAATGTGTATGTATTGGTCTATAACATTTTTTACCCCTGCTGTGTTGGGTAAAACCAGAATAAACCTGGGAGTTGGTTGAACAATGCAAGAAAGGTTAACTCTCAGCAAAAAATAATTATGTTTTAAAATTTATGAGAACTCAGTAAGACATACTTTGTTTAATTGAGCTTGTAAAAAATATTTCCCAATATTGAAATTTTAAAAATATTTCTAAATATTTATGATTTATGCAAGAACATTAGTGCTATTTGGACAGACTTCAAATGTGGAGGATGCTTTCTGAAGGAAGAAAAGTGGTTTCATTCATGAAATAAGCATCAGTTCTGAATAGTGGAGATCTATCAAAAATTAAAAAGTATTTTAAAAGGACAGCATAATTCAGAGTAGCAAATAAGCATAATAAAATGTCAGGAACTTTTTGCGGACTTTTTCCCCTACATGACATGAAATTTTATAACATTCTCTCTTTTGATTTACTCAAGAGTGTTTTAAAATTCTCCTGATTTATCTGTTCAGTTTTCTATACAGATGATCAACTCACATATGTCCAATAGTAACGTCTTCATGGATTTTAATGAGATTCAAGCTCAGGTACTGTTTTTTCTCACCCATGTAAATCCACAACACAGAACTAGATTAATCCCATAGTTGTGTTTTGAACTGTCAGGGTTTTTTTTAAGTTTGTAGGCAATACTTGTTGGTAGTGTCTTTGCAAAGTGATAGTTACAAAGCTGACTGGAATGTAAACTGTCTCAAAGCCAAGGCATTTGGATCCGATGACCATAGTTTTGTTTAAAAACATTTTGATTGGTTTTATAAATCCCCTCCTCAATTAAAGCCAACATATTTGAAGATAAAATGACTGTGATAAGTAGCTAGGTTACCTTTGGTAGCCCTGAGTAGCAGTGTAACACTGCAATTACTCAGATGTGCTTGCACTATCTTTTAGGGAAAGTTACTGCCATTGATTAAATAATATTTCAAAGAACTTTGAGAAGGCTGGTACATTTGTTGACAACCTTTAATTGCTCTCTTGCATGTTGTATACACATGGTTCTGCCAGTAATTTTTCAGTTTCTGACAGCTCTTTAGAACTATCTTGGGTTTTTGCCAAAAACAAAACAGTACTGAAGCTGAGTATCCATATTTAATCTTACTGTCACCTTTTAGTGAGGTATTAACATTTTCATTGTTCTGTCAACAACACTGAGGATTCTTCCAGTGCAAGAAAAAAAGCTCTGTCTGCAACTCAACAACTCCATGTGAGGCTTGAATTCCTTCAGGAACTGTGTTCACAAATGCATGCACTACACTGAAAAACTGAGCAGGCATTGAAATTGCAGAACCATAGGATGGTTGGAAGGGAACACAGTGGATCATCCGGTCCAACATTCCCGATAGTGTAGCTATTTCATCTTTCCACGAAACTCAGTTTATTTTGAAGAGCTTTGTAGGGTGAGTTCTTTCTAATATGACACAATAATTGTAAGACTCAGTTATTTCCTTTTTCATAATGCATTTTGGAGAAAATAATCTTAAAACCTTTCTTCATTTTGGTTAGTATTTTGAATTTAAACTCATGATAACAAATCTAAAATTTATACCTGACAATCCTTTGTTTCTATGTGTTTATATCCATGAAAGGCCACATACAACAAGAATTATGTTCTTCTGACTTGACTTTTAAAACATGAACACCCACTTATCATACAACCAAATTACATTTGTATTTTTTACCTCTGCCTAGAAAAATAAAACAAAGTAATTAAAATAACCTTACAATCTTTATAATTTTTTTTTAAAATTTGAACATATATAATAGCTTACCTGTATTTTCTTATTATTTATTTTCAATTTGAATTTCACTGGAAATGTCTGATAGAAGAAGTGACTGTTGTTTAGTGTTTCAAGGTTAGGTCTTTAGTGCGAGTAACTGTGAGTAAGATCAAATTCTCTTTAACAAGCAGTGCTATTTTTTTTTTTTTTTTCCCACCATGAGAGAATTTGGTCCAGCACATCCAGCAGAAATTACCACCTCATATTCTATTTATATACTTAACTGCTGCAATGATTAAACAGAAACAGGTTTCAAGCACTGTGTTCTGGTTCTGCCAAGATTCAATTGCATGCCAATTTACATCCTTAAGTCTAGTGCCATTAATGTTCGCCAGAGCTCCTTAGCCTTGAACTTCCAGCTAGACACATACATAAACCTTATAAAGCTTAGAGCTCTTTATTCCATGAATGCTATTCTGGTGGAAGAACTAGCTGTAGTTCCTCACTATTACCAATTCCTATGTAATGACATTTATTACTGCATTTTGAGGCAACTCATTACCAGAAGCTGCTAGACTCCTATTTAGTTATTAGCTGGGTACAATTAGAATTGCTTTAATCATCTGAGCTTGTTCATCTGAATTCACATTTTCTTTTGCTGAAGGGGAGATCTGAGTTTATCAGCCAGTACTTCAGGCAGTTTGAAACCATGACCTTAAATAATCCTGGATGTTCTGACCATACGCAGTCAAGAAGTATGTGTTACTTAATGAATTAGAGAGAATGGTTATCATCTTTAACCACTGTTTTCACCCAGTTTAATGTCTGTTTTTTGCAACAGGAGATATAGCCTTCCTAAACATACGTACACACCTTACAGGACAAACCGGCATGCAAATTCTTTTTTTCATAACCATCTAAATTTTCAAGTACTTCAAAACTACTTGACACCTCTTTGATAGTCTGAAATTTGGGGGATGCAGGCAAAAAAGATCCATCTTTACATGTGAAGATTCCTGTCTGTCTTCAGCTTTGTGCCAGATGGCTTTACACCAAATGACTGATAGTTAGCATAGATAAGCTTCCAACAGAACCTTGGTATTTAACTCTTCCTCCTGTTCCTCCTCTGCTCAGTACCTTCCCAGAGGAAAGCTTTCCGAGTTTTGAATGGCCAATGTGCCTGCATTTCCTCATTCTAGGAGGCCTGGGGGTTAGTGAAAAAAGTCCAAGTCCAACACAGTTCCCCAACTCCAGTGGTTTAAATACTCTCTGGAGATTTTTGAAAACCATGTAGAGGAGAAGGTTCTTCTGTGGGAAAGGAAGATGTCCAACACAAGCTGTTGGCTTACTAGGGGTAAGTCTGCATCAACTGCAGGTTAAAACAGCATTTAGTCTTTATACTTAGTTTTGAGTCAGTTAACCCTGGAGAAAGTAGACCACTAATTTAGATCTCAATTTAGAGGTTAATGTATAACCTGTGGGGTTGGAAGAATGGCAGTATGAGTAAAGAAAATATGTGGTTTTCTGTGTAATAGTGGCATTATTTTAGAGTCAGGTTATGCCACCAATAAGAGCTCAATAATGTCCAGCAGCTATACTGACACCAAAGATGCTGAAAGAAAGAGAAATCGCAGTGGCCTCAGCAAAACAAAGGAATATAGGGCTTGGCTTGGCTTATTAAGTCCTGGAAGTCCGGAAAAATGGAAGATCTTATGGGAAATGTGCATTGACTAAACCAAATCAAATTCAAAAGCCTTTGAATGAAAGAGAGCAAAGGCAATGTGGACTGAAGGGAATGAGTCTAAATTGAAAGAAGAGTTGCTTAGGTTTAGCTAATCAGATTTCATAGAGATTTTACTCTAAGTTAGGATGATTTCAGGGCTGATGAGATGCAGAAACCTGGAAAGATTTTTTTGATGTGGAACGAACAGGCTAAAGAACCTTAACGGTGAGGCAAAGGGAAAAAGTAATACACTGCATTATTTCTACTTTCATGTCAGACATCTTAGGTTTGAGCTTGACTTTGAGCTACTGTGCCTAGACCTGAAAGTTTCTTTAGCAAATTGCTGCTGAGACAAATTGGAATTGTGGTGATGAAGTGGTACAGGTTTTAATTTATGGCAATTTTTTATGTTGGGTAGGAGTAATAGAACCACATTTTCCTAAAAATACAGTATCCACATTTCTCAGTAGTTGTACCTGAAAAAAAAGGCCTTATGGTTATTGGGGGGAAAAGTATTTGGAGTGATTATTTATGTTGCAAAATAATTTTTCTTTTTTTCCTCCACAGTAAAACCAACAGTTATTGATGTTGATATTTATGTCAACAGCATTGGTCCTGTATCATCAATAAATATGGTAAGTGACTTACAAAGATTTTTATCTGGATTGCTGGTCTTGGCATCAATACTAACTTTTGAAAAAGACAAATACCAAAGTGATAAGTTTTTTTGGTTCTGATTTAGTCCTGCTTTCAGCTAAAATTCTGGTTTTTGTGTCTCATCAAGATAATAAACCTAAAAGCAATATTATGTTCTATGTTGTCTACTGAAAAATGCTGGTAGATCTTCAGTGGTAAAATAGTCATCTTAGGAAAATAAAAGTATGAAGTGAAGCCATTTTCAAAAAACTCTTGAGCTGTTGTTTCAAGAGGCAATCAAATGTACAGAGCTTCATAATGCAGAGTTAATGAAAGTCATCATATAATAACAGCATATTTATTTGGAATTCATCGTCTCCTCAGTGATTGCTTTTTTTTTTTGCTGAGTTACCAACAATCTTGAACGTTAAAGTATAATTTTGCAGAAGTTATACATCAATGTACTGGGTGTGTAAAGGCAGGAGGTACTGAATGAGTGTGGTAGTGTGGCAGTAATAAACCTGTGGTTGGTCAGTTGTTACAGTCTAAGCTCTAGGTCTCTCCTCAGTGCTGCAGCAGCATATTCAGATTTAGAAAGCAAGCTGAACGTTTATGTAGCTCTGGGGTTATGGGTAGCGGTGGTTGCTTGTGCAACTTTTGAGTTTAAATTCATTATATGATTCTTCTTCTTAAATTAGGTTGATTTCTTTTTTAATACAACTTGGGAATGGAGGACCTGTTAATATCTTACTCTACTTGAAGATTTTAAAATAATCTCTTCAAAACAATGTCTCTTTTCCACGATAGCATTCAAAGGCTGCTGTGTACAGTGTTCCTATAAGAATCTAATGAATGCATTGCATGTATCTTTTGCATTTTTTGAAGAAAAACTCCTGAATTTAAAAGGTGTCTCTTCAGCTTTATTCTTTGGTTTTGCCTGTAAGTATGAAAGAAGGCAAATACTTGCAGCATTTCAAATACAAGGTGGCCAAACATTCCTGTGCACCCTGGCAGTGGAAAATCTGGCAAGTAAACACAGAACAAATGATGTGCTGTGGACAACTGTCATGTTCAACGACTGTGAAATGTGTTGATTGATATTTCATGTGAAGCACTGAATGTCAAGCAATGGGAGTAGCTGCTCTGATCTTGCACTAATAAATAACTAATTATCTTACCCTTCCCTGATGGCCTACCATAATGACTTCTCTGGAGAACAATTTATTGGAAGGTCCTCTGGCTTGCATTTACTCTAGGAATGGGTACTCTGTCCAAAAGCAATGGAGACAATATGTTTTTGCCCTTTACCTCTCTGAATTAGTTTGTGATGGCTTGTCTCTTCAGTGGAAGAACTGATTGAGAAGCTTCTTTTCCCCCAATTTCTGTTATTTCAACTGTTTGTCTACAGTATTCAGTAACCCTGATTTGGTCTACTGGAAGAAAAAAATGGAACACTTTTTTGGAATTAAGAAAAATAATTTATTTACTTTAAGTAAGCAGTTATTCATGTAGACTGTGAACCTCTGAAGCGTGGGCACACAAAGAGCTGAACAGAAATAGTAGCTAGAAATTACCTGTCTCAGAGGAAGAGAAAGGAAAGGACCATCTTCATTCTGATATCTGTCATATAACTGAAATTTCAAAGGGAGAGGAATGTGCATGAAAATTCCATTTCAGGAGAAATAAAAAGGGGATTCTTGGTAGAACCCACCTATGCTCTCTTTCTCACCAGAACAAGAACTTTTAACTTTTCTCCCCTAACTTACTATTAAAAGTTGAGCTGTTCTGTCCAGGCTATTTGGTAAAGTGGTGGTTGATTGAGCAAAAAGAACTATGATTACATTGATTTCCATCTCTTCTATTTCAAGACCGAGATCATTGACACGTACAAGGCGGACTTTCCTGCTGTGTACTTCCAAACATAGACCTTAGCTCAATTACCTTTTTCTTAGTCTGCACCGCTTCTGAGAGAAAATAATGTGGAGCTTCTCTAGAAATCAAACTCTGCATGTATATTTTCTGATCAGTTTTCATCAGTGATTTTCATTTAGTGGGTGAAACTTAGGAAATAATTTTCTTTAAGATATTTTTTCAATGGGTATTCATCCCGAATGTTCAATCCGGTTTTGTAGAGCAAAGCTTTTCAAATGTCATTAACTGTTACAATTATGCTTAGATTAGAGTATGAATATTAATATCTAACTCTTTCTTTAACAGTCAGGAAAAAGACAGTTGGTATCAGACACCTACTTGTAGCAAAGTTAATCTCAGATGAATTGTATGTGAATACAAGGAAGAATGAATCTTTTTAGACTGAGGCTGTAACTGCCACAAGGGGAAGAAATGTTAGGAGCTCCTTTGAAGAGGCTTCAAGTCAAAGGAGAGGAAGTGTTCTGTGGCAAAGACAGCATAATCCACAAGAACATATGGCTAACCCTTCATTCCAGACTTTTTGCGGACAGTTCCTGCCACTTCTCCTAAAAGTCTTATCGGTTACTCATTTTCTAGGTACTTTCAATATGTTTATTTTAAACCTCAAGGTTTCCAGAAAAATCAAACAGTAGTTGCTCTTCTATTAGAGATTCATCACTATAATGTATTTATGAAGACAATAGAAACTTGTTTTCTGAATAGACAGGGGTGACTCTTTCTTTGTGTGAGACATGGAAGGCTTCTTTGGGTCATGGTTTAAAAACTCCTGATATGAAGTAATAGGTATTGTGTAATAATGGACAAGGAAAAACAGAACTGAGTGATACTAGGAAGTGTTTGCGAGTGGCAGTAGCTTTAAATAAGTAATTTCAGCATTTTGAGTTATGGCATGATGTTATGAAATGGTAGATATTATTGATATTATGCATGAGAATTTTGAAATTTAAAATTCCAAGATACATAAATGCCCATTTAAAAATGTTAGGCTGTCTTTTTAATAAATTAAAGCCATCTTATGTATAAATATTTTGATGCGTGTCCTTTATCAAAAACACTATAAAATGTGAGCTTATACTCATTTAAAAGAATCAAAATCTGGTTTATTTAAAAGTAAATGACAAATGCCTTCTATGAACCAAATTAGATGTTCCTGTATGCACATTATATCTCTTTGTCTTGGCTTTCATCATTTAATAAAATAAGTTAAAGAAATCTGCAATTTGCTATTTCAAGGTGCAATGTCATCAGTGACCTCAGGTTATAGGATGCAAGATTTTAATTCAACCTTTTCTTATTGAAAAACTTTGTTATATCTGTAATTATAATGAACACTCTTCCACTATATTAGGGAATCTTAAGGATTAAGATTCCCTAAATGAGTTTTTAAATTTTTTTGAATTTTAGAATTCATTTGTGAGTTTTTAAAATTTCTTTTCCCCATGCTTTATATTGTAAACCAGATGTATGAACTCCATATTAATCAGTTTTTATATATCTGTCTTTTTTGAAATTTTTTTCTTTAGTATTTTCCATTGAAAATTGTGTCCAGGAAGTATATAATTTTGCATTAAAATCCATGATTCATTTTTTGTCAATCCCCCAGTTCTTCTCAATAGGTGTAAATGTTTATAAATTGCTTTTTAAGACAGTCTTAATGTGGCTTACTGAAGTATGGTCTTCTACAGATAAGTAATACTAGCTTGTCTATAAAAGAACAGAAAAGGGAAAGAGACCAATATACAAATTGGGAACTAGACATAAATAGTGGGGTGAAAATCCCCTAGAAGTAGTTTTGTGAGACAGAAAGGTAAACATGCTGAGATTGAATAGACTATTAAACCTCAGTGGCATCAAAGGCTGTGTATTTGTGCATTCACACATCCAGGATTAACTGAGTAGCTACAAGAATCTGAGACTGCAGCACAAATTGCTAGTGAAAGAACAATTTTACACCTGTATGGTTTTTGCAGCTGGAATCTCATTTTAACACAGCTGTACAGGAAGGATATTGAAGAGAGTGTAAGAAGCAACCTTATAAACTGTACTTACCTGGTCATAAAAATAGTAATTGGTTATCTGCTGGACATATGGTCACCTCTTTATTCTCAAGTATTACTAAATGACTATTCAGAGTGTTTCTTTTAAGTATTTCATCACTTCATTCTATTGTGTCTCTCTAGGCTATGTCATATATCTTTATGGGTGCTATATTTCCCATTTGTTCAGTTAAGTGTTCTAAAATAAAAGCAATTTTTACTCTATTTTTACCCCTTAATGTATTGGTAGACTTATTTGAACTTCAGTTTCAAAGTCCCCACATGCTCATTTTGCTTCTCCACTAGACACTATGTGTATCTAAAAGAATAGTCTTGATCTGGAGACTTGTCTAAAATACTACTCAAAGGCTTGTAATTAAGCCTGAATTTCTTGCATACTTTCAGTATTTGTGTCTATTTGCTTGATAGTTAAAATTACTGTTTGAGCTGCTGCAATTATAGAAACATAGCCTGGTGAATGTTTCCATCATATGGCAAAGCTATTTTATAGCCAGATTTCATCCCATTTTCGGCCCACTGTGAAATACCCCCAAGTATTTCCTTTACAGACATTTACAAAGATAGTGCAAGCCACTGTTTGAGCACAGGGCTGATGCCCTGTTCGTTGTTAAACTGAAGTGTGTTTTTCTAACTCTATCTCACTATCTTACCTAATCTATTTACAAAGCAATTGTGTAGGGAGATGGTTGGAGTTATTTTTCAGGAGTGAGTTTTCCAGTCAATGAGTTCAGATAATCGCTAAAATAATGGAATGCCTTGGGGTATTTATATTTTTCACTGAAAATCTTACACTCTCCTTTTTTGCTCTGTGACCTAAGAGAACACTCATGTACTGAGCTAAATTTTAGTCTGAGTGGGTCTGTTTGGTTACAATATACTAATCATACACTAAAATATTTTTCTAGATTATGATTAGGTTACTGTTCTTGTTTCTAGAGCATACTTATATACTGTCATTAAGTTTGGATCTCTCATGATAAAAAAATGTATGCATTATAGAAAACTTTTTAAAATAATGGATTTTTTTTCTGATAAAACAAAATCACCTCTTGTACAGGCTCATTCTTGTTGCCTTAAGCTCTGCTAGTCAATGCCTCACTATGAAAATGTTTTTGGGAGGTAGTAGTAATAAAATGACACTTGGATCTATCTGTGGCTTCTGTTCCACCATTGACCTTGTGAGAGGCTCATATAATCTCAAAAGTGAAACTGACTGGAAAAGAGGAAGCTAGGGCTGGGGAAATGAACATAGATTGAGGTTATTTCACATATCACCTCAGCGGCTTCTACATTTGGTCTTGTCTAGAGCTCCACTTTGTGTAACCAAAACAGAGCCTGGGAGATAGAGACTTGGATAAAGAAGGGCCTTAGGCTGCCCTTGTTTGAGATGCAGTGGGACGGACTAGAATAATGTTAATTTTTCTGCCATGTAGCTTGTGTGCTGGGATGTGTAGCAGTAAAATACGTACTGTGATTATTTACTGCATTGGCAGGAAATCCAGTTTATTTCTTGGAGGAATGATAAATTCTGTCACAAGTCTTTGGTAATGGACTGATCTTAGTTCTGCTGCTCTCTCTTATCAAAATTCAAGCAGATTATCAAATATGGATGAACTTAGCCTTAGTGTTGTCACAAAAGGTGTATGGCAAATGATCAATTCAATTTCAATAAAATAGAAAAATTAAATGTCTCGTCTACTCAGTAGTGGGTATTAAAAAATATTTGAAGAGCAGCTAGGCTGAATGCTTTTTCCATAGATAAACAGTATGAAAATATCTAACAGATTCCTCCTCTTTGAAGTGATATATTAGCCTTCATACAAAGAGTGGTAAGAAACTCCAGTCTAGTCCCAGTTTTTAAAGCTTGATTTCTCCCACTTTAATAACCTGTTTCTTGGGCCTGCAGGCTTTAGGCTTTAGAATTAGTATACTCAGTATTACAGTTCCTTTAGAATGTAGTAGTTGCCCTTCTTGTCTATTCATTGATACATAGCTTCACATTCTTTATTGGCAACATTCGGGAAAGTTAGTCTAGAAAAACTATGGCTAAATTGCTCTAAAGGGTATTGAATTACTTTAGGGTAAATTGACAATATCTTGGCCTAAATCAACTTCATTTTTGAGTGGTCAAATGTTTATCAACTTTGTTTTAGAGTTTTAGCTTTCCATGATTGCTCCATGAAAGAGTAATTACTTTTGTGTTGACCTGTTTATTGGATTCCTGGATAATATTGATGTAATTTAAACCATGGTTTTGAGAATTTGGTCTTCCTTAGTGCTTTCAGTTATGGATTTAGTCAGGAAATGGAAGTTACTGATTTGTTCTGTAAGTAATAAAGATGTACTAATGACAAGTTTTTGTAAGACTTCATGTAGGAATGTAGACCTAGACATCACAGCATCCATAGAGCATTTCCAGCAGCACTATAAATGTGCTTGGTAGTTAGGAAGAAATAGCTGAATAGAGGGTGACCCCCTATAACCTGTTATTGCACCACAGAATCATCTTTACTTTCCTGTAAGGCTTTTTGATTGGTAAAGAATGAATATTATTCATCAGCCTCATCTGAATATCAGAACAGTGATCAGCATTTTCCACACCATTATTGCAATGAACAAAACCCAGAAGAACATTCCTACCTTACTTTTTTTTCCACAAGAGAGCTTGTCATCAGTCTAATTTGACATAACTTCCTTTCTTGTCAGACAGCTGAAAAATAAGGTTTAGAGAATAGTATTACATTTCCTTTCAAGCTTTGTTTGTGAACATGTTGTCCCTTGACTCTGAAGAACTCTCAGATATGCTTTTTCTGGTACAGACAAGGTGTTTCTGCTGAATGACTCCACAGAACTGAAGAATAATGCAACTGCTTGCTTTCTGCAATTAAAAAGGTCTACAGCCTACAGGGTTGTATCTGTATCACAACACTTCCATGCTTTTGCTAACACTGTTCATTTTCCTCCTTTTAAATAATAGTCCTAATTTATTACTTTCTTGGTCTGGAAAAGGGGCTTTTATGTGGTCATAAATAGTGATTTTCTAGGTTCTTTATATGTTCTCATAGCTTTCTTCCTCAAAGTTCTTTCAACCATAGTCTTCTTTTGTGTCTGCTTTTCATTAGAGATTTAAGATACAGGTGGTTCTGTTACATGCTGTGTTATGTTGGGTAAGCTGTTTTCTACACTTAAAGCCTCTATCTCCTCAAGAAACTTTGTAGCTCTTTTTCTACTTCTGCAAATTACATTTGCATCCCTTGAAAGCTGAAGAAATTTTGCGTAAGGAATCTGCTATTATATCTAATATTAACTTTTTGCACACTATACAGAAGCAGATTGTTTTGACCACAGAGATTTGGATATGTTTTAGCTAAACATCTCAGACACTAAAGTGTAGTTGCTGCTTTAAAACTAGCAACAGACATTTTAATTGTAATATAATAATTATATTAACTGTTGCTTGAGGTTTTTGTGGTTTTTTTTAAGTTATAAATGGTAAAGATACAGAAACTTTTCAAGGGTCTAGGAGAATAAATTGTCAAGGCTGTTGTGATATTATTAAACCAAGGAAAATCCCGTCTTCCTTTCTGACTTTTTCCTGTGCTTACCCCATAATTTATCTAGAAAATTGCATTTCTTGGGAGACATGAGAGCAGAAATAACTGATTCTTGCTTTATTGCAATTGCTTTTGTTTATTTTCCAAGGAGAACAGAATTTTTAAATGTATTTAAGGAACTTAGTGGGAGATATTAAATGCCTAGCCTTCATACCTTTGTGAATGTGGCCCTCTATTTGTCAGGTCAGATTTATGAAAATTGGAAGAGGTTCATGAAAGTATGCAGGTATTAAGCTTTTTCTTACAGTGTCTAGGTTACATAAATGCCAATGGTTGTTAAATAGTTACATCAGCTCCACTGATATTTTCCTTGCATAGTTATTGAATATTTCAATAAGGCGAGATTAGAAATTTAGATTAAATCTGTGTGATCTGTGTGATATCTGTGTGATAGAAGAAATCTGGTATGATTTTGGAAAGTATTCTTCCTTAGGAATTCTGGCCTAAATAAAAAATATGTCATAATTATAGGATTTTTGTATCTGTTTTGATTCGAGATGTCAAATAACAATGTTTGAAGGAAGGAGCTTAGGCCAGCTGTTAGAAAGAAAAGTGGAAAAAACAATTGATCCTGCAGATTCTTCATCATGTTGACATAGACGTGGTGATGATTACACTTTCATGTAATCTGCTTCTGTATTGCTATTCTTCTATGAAGGCAAAATTTCCTGTGAAGACTGTATGCAAGAAATAGAGCAAATGTAATACAGCACAGGGAACTGCAAGAGAGAAGAAAGGCCAAAAATGGTTGGAAACTATTTTGAGAACATTTAATAAGACAGCCATGCTATTTCAGACCTCCTGGTCTTTCTCCTCAAGAGAGATTACTAAATCCTTCAAAAGAAGAATCCTGGAAACTAAATTTCAAAATCCTGAAAAGCACAAGCTCAAAAGTGGCGTGGGTATTGCGGCTCTGTACTTGTGCTCCTGGTAAGCTCTGCAAATGGAAACTGCTCGTCACCTTTCCTGTGTATTACATCCTTTTCTGCTTCAGTTCTATGTACTAACCTTTCTCTCTCTTGTCTGGTGATTAATGACTGTTGTTTTTTTACCCCAAATATGTTTATCTAAACAGCCTAGAAGTTTGCAATGGCTCTCTCAGATAGGAAAAAAATGACATGTATGCACAAGATTTTATGACTTTTTCCACCTGTACTGTCTAACCAATAAGTTACCTCTGTTTTCAGACCTTGCCTTTTCAAAATCCTTCTTGGAAACTGTAGCTAGTGAACTCCAGGGATAGTGAGATTTGGCTGATAGTTCATGTTTGGTAAAGTGTGTTGGCTAACTGAGACGAAGAAATAACTGTCATCTGCTTACACACACTCCATATATCAGACTCTGACAGCTCTGCGCTTTCAAATGGCTTTCCAGGTAGATATTTCCCTGAGGTATATTTGCTGCAGTGTGCACAGCATGTGTTTCTCATTACCTAGAAGGCCTGTAGATTTAGGTAAAATTACAAAGCAGTCAAAGTTGTGAATTATAGAAAGATAGAACCCTAGTGTTTCAATTTATAGACATTATTTTATTGGAATCAAAAAAGCGTTTGTTTTTTTTTTTTTTACTAAGAGTGCCAATTTATTAATTTTACTGCTCCTAGCAACTGAAGAATTGGGATCACCAAAATGCTTGCTGGTGTTCCCCACTGCAAATGGAAATAAAAAATTTCCTCCTGTATTACTTAGCTGTCTCATTCTTGGTCTTCATTACTCGGGGTGAGATTGTCCCTTGAGCACTTGCTCACTAAACATCTGGCCATCTTTAAGGCAAAGCAGTTTCAGTTTTCCTAAACTGGATTCATGCATTATGCAAATGTTGCTTCATTAGACACTGAGATGAGCTATCAAGCTATATTGTTTGGTCAGAATAATGTAGGCTCAATGCTGATTTGAAATCAGACTATCAATTTTGGATAAATTCAGTTCATGCAATCATTTTTGCTTGTGATTCAATTAGGGCATACACAGTGATTGAGGTAAATGCAGTCAATGATTTTGTCTCTGTTTCTGACTTTTTCTGATACCTCTGTGCAATGTGTGAAACAGCATAAACAATAAAAGAGCTAAATTAATCTCTCAGAAAGTTAATAGAACTATGCCAGGCATAATTTTGAGCCATGTTCTCCTAAAATATTCCACACTGAGAGTCTAATTATAAGACCCAAAATTACCCAAAGTTGATTTTGGCACTAGGACATATTGGATCCTCACTGGCTTCTGTCTTTGAATTTGCATTGTGTGGAGAGTTCAAAGTGAAACACCTGTAAATTGGAGATTTTCTTCTGTGCTGGATGGGACCAAATAAAATAGGAGATGTATGCAGTAGCAAAGGATCTGCCTGGTGCCTGATCCAGTCTGAATTCCACAGGGAAGCCAGTTTCTCACCTGACATAAATGGTTGAATTCATCAATGTAAATGGAAATGTGATGATCTGTGCTAGCCTGCTGCTTTCATATTTCCTTTTCCCTAAAGTACTTTTTATTGTTTCCAAATTAAAAGGTTAGATACTAGGAGGTTTTATTTTGAATAATATGTTATAATTTAGTATATAATTCTTTTGCAGAATACATTAGAAAAAAAGGGAAAAGAAAAGAAAAAAATAGACTGCAAGGTTATTTGATTGAAGTCACCTGAAATCTGTTTATCTTCATTGTTTTCCCTGCAATGTGTTCTCTAACTCTCTGGTGTCTGAAACTGTATTTATGTAAATAGGTCTGAGCATTTCTTTGCCATATGGATAGCACTGTAAAAATGGCATAAAGAAAAGGAAAGTGAAAACAAATATAGGAAGCCTGGGAGAATATCTTAAAAAGAGAAAATTGGACTTGTGTTTTGAGAGCTGCCTAGATGGACCAGCACACAAAGATTTTGACAGATTGTGGCACAGCTAGGTTAACTAAGTGAAAAGAGGTGGATTCAAAGAATTACTTAGGAGTTTCTTCTGGATTTTCAAAATGTCTGGCTAAACTGGTATTGTGTGATTATTCTAGATAATGATAGCTGATACATTGAATGGTCAACTTGAGTTAATTCTTTGGTTCAGCTCAAATTTATACACGAAGTTTTTGTTGACAAAGTAGTGTTTGGGAATGTGGCTTCTTTCTAGATAACTCACCACCTCTTACATGTGGAATTGGTTTTATGTGTTCGGTTGCTAATATATTTCAACCTGTACAAATATAGGCAGTGATAAGATAATCTTTCAAATTTTAAACTCTTTACAGGTCTAGAGTTACAAGGATCTTAGTAAAATGCTTTGAATAAAATGACAAACAAACCAGCAATCAAAATCATAATTAAATTAAACTGAGGAACATGCCAAAAATCTGTCAGCTCCTAAATAAATGATCTGATTTATGCCAAGTATCACATGGAAGCTAAAGTCAGGAACTGGATTTGAAAGTGCTTTTTGAGTATTTTGTTTCTAATAGAGTCTTACAAGGCTAGAATTTGAAGGCTTCAGAATTTGAAGCTTGTCCATGGGCTAAATCTCCATTTGTTTGAACTCAGCATTTTCCAGAATGAGATGGAGGACAGGGTCAGTTTTACATAGAAAACTGTAGGCAATTTTAATTTTATCAAGTAATTTGTTCCTGTGGCAATATCTTGGACTATAAAACAGAAATAAATATGGTGAAATGAGGGTATAAGTACCTGGGGTTGATGTTATAATCTAATTAAACATGTATGCAATATTTTTCTTTATAAATAGTGGATTTAAGATTAATATTGTAAAGAACAGCAGATATATATTATAGAACTATGTCAAAGGCAGTTTAGACAGTGGTTTGGCTCCTGAGCAAACATAGGAACATGTGTTTTTTTCACTTTCAAAAGCAAGCAACCTTCCACCTTGCATCAAGCATTGCTATGTTGTCCTAGTTAGAAATTGCATTAAATTTTAGGGCTTTGGAGGGGGGAAGAATGGTGCGTTTCCTGTATGTCAGAAATGCCTTCTGTTGTCTTTGAGAAAATCTGCCTGCAAGTCTGTTTGCACATGCTCTGCAGAGAAAAATGGTTTTAGCAGCTTAAGTTTCTGGTTCCACCTGTGTTGTACATTTTTTTGTGTGAGCGTGGGACAGATTTTCTGGAGAGCTTACATTTGAGTTAGCACAACTGGTGTAAAAGAGCAGTGTTTTGTGCTTCTAGTGATCTTGCAGCAAGGAGGAGGGAGTGGAAAAGTCAGCTAGAGGGATTTTTTTTTCTCACTTGTATTCAGGCATGATAAAACAGTCCTGCATTTCTTGATAGTCTACCATGGTTTTGCAAAAATAGTTCCTCCTTCAACATACACACAGTTTCTCTGATCTGAGGCTCCTTGTTTGGTACAGGAGCTTTCTCCCTCCTGCTATTGTGGTACAAGCAGCTGCTTGTACGGACCCAACAGGAGGGCCTTGAGGTTAGAGCAGCAGAATGCTGCTCCAGTGGAACATACTTGAATTCTGTGAGGATTGGTGCTGTGACCACTGCCCTGGGGAGCTGTCCCAGTGCCCAGCCACACTCTGGGTGAAGAACATTCTCCTGATATCCAACCTAAACCTCCCCTGACACAGCTTCAGGACGTTCCCTGGGTCCTGTCACTGGTCACCAGAGAGAAGAGATCAGTGCCTGCCCTTCCACTCCCCCGCATGAGGAAGCTGTGGACTGCAATGAGCTCTCCTCTCAGTCTCCTCCAGGCTGAACACACCAAGTGACCTCAGATGCTCCTCACATGGATTCCCCTCAAGATTGTTCAACATCCTCATGTTCCTACTTTGCATAGTCTCTAGCAGTTTAACATTTTTCTTACATTGTGATGCTCCAACCTGCACACAGGACTTGAGCTGGGGCTGCTCCAGTGGAGAGCAGAGTGTGACAATCACCATCCTCAGCTGGCTGGTCATGCCTGATGGACCCCAGGACAAGATAAGACAGGTAAGTGGCTGGTAGCACATTCAACATTTATTTTTAAGAACATATTAGACCTAGAGTGGAAAGGACTTCCATGCTATCTGGACTTTCCTTATATTTCTCTCTTTACCTTATCCTGAAGTGCCTATTTTCTTACTGTAAATTTGCATCAGCTATAAATGTTATGAGCTCTCCTAGTAGAGCTGGAAAATAAGAGCTTCCAGGTGGCATTGCTTCTGTATACACCACCATGACTTGCTGCCATTTAATGATCTTCTGCCTGCAGCAAAGAGGTGTAGGTTCTTCTGCAATGAGGCATGGTTTAGATAGGGTTTAAGATCTTAAAATAAATAAAGTATTTTTATTTCTTAATCAGCTTGTCCTAAATTTCTGGGATTGCCAGTGAAAGCTGCTTTGAGACTTAAAAGGCATCTTGCACTCGTGTCAAATGCAGGTGTAGTTCCATCTTTGATGAAATACTTGTATTAAGTCTTAGTTTTACTACGTAACTTTTGTATACCTCTATAGATGAGGTATTGGCTAGGGATCTCACTTTCTGGTGGAAATTCAGAGGGTTTTAACACAGAATTCATGTGTATACTACCTGACAAATAGTTTTTGAAGCATGGATTACCTGCATGTTGTTTGACTTCATCTTTTTCAGGACTAGTTTGAAAAAAACAAAATGGACAAAAGAAAGTTACATGAAACTCACTCAGAGTCAACATGAGATGAGCCTGCAAAAAGTGTGGCAGCCTCTTGAGCAGAAGGGCTGCTGGGTGGTGGGAGCTGGTTGAGGAGAATGGACAATTTCCTTTGTTTTTTCTTTTCTTTGGATAAGCTGTAAAGTGACATGTCTTATTTGAAAACTGTGAGTTTCTAATAGCCTTTTAAAGAGCAGTTTTCTACTCATGAGCCAGGAGAATTTCTTGAACTTGAAACAGGGATAAAGTGAGTGATTAAATAATTAGAGGCTTTTCCAGTGGAATGTAGGAGAATGCAGATCATAATTTTTGCCTGGCCTGGAGAAGAGCCAGGACTTGAGCTCAGGAGTTCACTACTGAATCCTACCCAAACTAGGTATTTAGTGGTTGGTTGTTGGGTTGATTTTGGTTTTTCTCTCACTCTCCAGTCATTTCCATTAATATTATCCCTGAATATCCCTCTTCAGTGATAGTTGAAGATACTCAGATACAAAAGGAACCTATATTTTCTAAATGTAGGATGAGTAATTCCCATTAGAGTGATTAGAAAACTTCATAAGGAAAGTAACTCAGCTCATATTTTGAAGGGAGATGCCATGCCACACTCCAAATAATACCCCATAATCTATTTCCATGTAATATATGAAATGTTTTTACTGGGGGTAATGCAAAGGTTAAAAAAAAATCTTTATTTTCCCCTAACTATTCTGATACAGTTAAGCAAGAAGTACTCCTTGAATAGAGAAGACAAAGGCCTAGGTGGAGGTTCAGTGTGATTTGCTTGAAGGCATATGACATATGGTAAATTTTACATCATGTTAGGAGAGTTCAGTTGTTGGAAGTAAGGCTTTACAGCTTTTTGGCATGTAAATTAAATCCCTGCTCACTCATTGATTTAAAATTAGTGCGTTATGAAATCAGCCTGCAATTTTTAATGTCATTCACATGAGTGCTAAAAATCTGTTAGTCTACAAATGCATTCCTCTATTTCTTATAGTGCATATTTTGCAGAAATTAACTTTTATCAATGAATTACTGATTATACTACTTGCCAATAATGCTGTGTAGAAGCATCTCTGTTCAAGATACCGTTGTTTGGGTTCTGTATTTTCTTTCAGATAACCAAAATTGACATACCTATCTGATCCATAGCTTAAAGGTACAGCCTGAAAGTAGGAATATGAATATTTTAGAGTACTACATATTAGAAGAATATGAGGAATATGAAATACTGCTTCTTTTCTGCTTGTTCTTCCAACAGACTTGCTGCAGATCAGTCTTATTTTTCTTATCACCTGTAGTTTCCTCAACCCATTTTCTCCTATCCAAAGTTGTGTATACTTTTAGAAAGCCTTTGAAGTAGGTATGATGATGTTGTTTTGGGGTTTTTGTTTTCTCTAGGGGACAATTGTGTGGCAAAGTTGCTGTCCCCTTAGCTTGTTCACTTGCCTCACCTTGCCTTTTCTCACCTGTGCTCACACCACCTCACTTTGTCTCTCCTCACCTCCCTTTCCTTCTGTTCTTTCAAGCTCTGGAACAAAGTTAGTACCATGCCACTGCCCTCTCACTCCCTCTAACCCTCTTAGGTGAGATGGGGAGGAGAATCAGAAACTTTTGGGTTAAGATAAGGACAATTCAATAATTGAAAATATAATAGTAAGACAAGTAATAAAAAAAAATAATAATGAAAAGCAAAGAGAGATATTTTTATCTCTTAATACGGAAAATTGAAATACTTTCTAGAGTTCTCACATAGCTTTGAATCTTGAATGTGTTTTGTTGATATAATTCAACTATGCAAGCCTGTGGCTCAATTTCAATTTTTAATGGATCAGGGGCATGGCAACATGGTCTTTTCAACCTCTATTATTCTATAATAGCTAATATACTCCAAGAGACCTGCTAAGAGGATTTGTTGATTTTCCTGTGGATGTAGGAAGGAAAAGACAGAATCACTTTGTACCTGTATTTCCCAACTTTTGTGTTATAATAAAAAAATCGGTGCTGCCCATTATTCCTCTATAGATTGTGTCCATAAAATTTTGCTAGACCTTTTCCTTAACAAGGAAAAACTAGTGGTAACATTGAGGCTCCTCTTGTGTCAGGTATGCAGGACACAGTACAATCTTTTTGTGTCAATCAAGTATGGAGGTGTCCCTGCTGACAGAGAGAAGCCATGAATGGGAAAAATGTTGGTTGTTGTCCTAGAGATAATACAGGTAATGCTTCATGATGGAAGGAATAAAAGGTGTGCTATAAAGAAAAGAAAATGTTGCCATTATTGTGGGATTTCTAGATGTGTCTACAAGCTAAAGGATATTTGGGCTTTTAAATTCTCACTTGGCTTTGTGACCAGAAGGACTTTTATAAATCATGCTCTTCACTTTGTAGCTTCTTTGTAGCTGTTCTGACCTGCTCTACAGAGCTCAGAGTCCTATGTTTGATAGTAACAGCTGTATATTGATTGGCTGGGTCTTTGCTGACTTAAAAATGCTTTTCAAAGCTTTCCTACACTGGGAGTAGAATCCCTGCCTGAGATTTCTTTGTCTGGAGATGATAATTTTGTGCCTGAGAGGGAGTATTAAGTATATAATGTCAGTAAACAATGCTAAATTAGTTAAAAGAAAGGAGAAATCTTTCAACAGTTAGGAGCTGGAAGTTTCATGGGAAAAACAGATTGTAGACCAGACTAATGCACAGGTTTGGATGTATCCTTAGAACCATGCTTGAAGACACTTTCTTCATGTGGGGCCATAAAAGCAGAAGTTATCCTCTAATTCACTGAGCTGATTCCACACTGCTATAGGAAGCCACGCAAGCCAGTCCTTTTCATGTATTCTTCTTTATTCTTACACCTAAAATATGGTTTTCTACTTTTGAGGATTGACTGACCTGAATTTTCAGTTTTGGTTGTTCAGATGAATGCAGAGATTAGGACCTCCTTCTTTTCCTGTACTGTTGTAGAAGCACATCTAGGGTAGAACTAGAATTGCTTTCCTTTATGTTTCTTGTCTTACATAGGGAAGTCAAAATCTACACTTACAGGTGCAATGTTCTGGATAAAGTAAATGAACAGAGGAAGAGATGATCTTTACACACTGAAAAAAGGGAAAGGGGAATCTGAAAAGAGGATTTTTTAGTTTTTGGGGTTTAATTCTTATAGTCTGCCATTGGCAGAATGTGGAAATAAAGCCCAGGCTCTCTCTCCCTTGTCTTTTTTAAGAGTTCCTGCTTCAATCTGCTGACATTACATGGCTAAATGTAAATTATTTAACATAACAGCAGCATATAATCAGAATACCACGTGGAAAGAGTGAATGAAGATACTGAAATTCATTACTAATACATGTTACAAAGTAAGGGGTTTACTTTGTGTTCCTCTGCTTTCTTCCCCCATCTCCATAAAATAATTCATCTTTACTTCAGTTCTTTCATAATTTCTTACTCTCATTTCCCTTGTGAAGTCCTATTTACTTACTAGTCCTTTACTTTCCTTCACCTGTAGCTTATCCTGTCCTAACTTACACCATTTCCCATCTTTATAACTTGTATTTCTCCCTGCCAGTAGAACACCTGCACAGTTGACTACTCTTCCATAGCTCATCCTGTACGTGGTTTTGTGCCTTTTTATTGCTGTCATTCTCTCATGCTTACCAGTCCTTTAGAAAATGGGACATTTATAACAGTGTGTACAACAGAACTATTGTGAATTTTACACTTCATATAATCTCTTCCTAATAAATATGATTAATATTAAAGGCCTACTACTACCCTAGTATACAAACTACGGAAATTCAAAATTTGAGGGCAACTTGTATAAATGTCAACTCTTACAGTAGTAACATTTTAATACTGCAAATGTCAATGTATTGTAAGTAATGGTGTTTTCCTCTGTGTGAAGTACATTATAATCACTGGTGGATGAATTTTAAAATTTTCCAAAGTTCACAAAAGTTAATCAATCTAAAGTTTGCATGTTCTCAAAAACTACTGATTTGTTTGTTTGTTTGTGATTTTTTTGTTTTGTTTTGTTTGTCTCTTTGAGGGTTTTTTTATGTGCAAATAGAGTGGAATTCAAGGTAGCTCATTATTAACTAAGAAAATGCCAAAGCAGTCATAATTAAAATCCAGATTCCAAGTAATTTGGGTGGTAAAGCATTACTTAAGGTGTATGATAGAAGATTCTCATGAGTTTAGACATCCTTATGTGATCATGGAAAAAATATTAGCAACAGAGTCCTCTCATTCATTATAAATGCAATTACCAAAATCACCTGTGAAGGAGAACATGGGGCGGGGGTGGGGGACAATTTTGACTTATCAGTAAGCTGGTTGAAAAAGACTGATGAAATTCAGGTTTGCCATATTTATCTGTTCAAATTCTTTTTCTTAAATGAAAGCCCTTAAAGTGTGATTGCAAGAGCAGGAGCAGTCTTTTCCACAGGCAGTCTTTCTCAGTTTTCAATACTGGGTTTTCCAAGTGATAGACTAAATATGGGCAATCTTTAAAAATCATGCATGGAGCAGAGTGTATATCTAGTAAGTCCTTTACATTTGTACAGTTTCCTTGTAGTCACAAGAAGACTGACTTGAGTCAGAAGAGGTGGATACTTATGTGGTATTCTAGTCTAGCATAAAGGTTGTGTCAGTTGCAGAGTCAGAATCATAATCTTGTTTGTTATAATTTGCCACTCTGTCCCTTTTGTTGGACATCTGATTCAATCAATGCATGAATGTGTTTTTATGTATGTCCTTAGGATGAATGAAATTCGTGTTTTCAATCCTTAATTGACTACTAATGTGTGAATCAGCTAAACACAGGCTTATCTTGGATGTGAAAAAGTGGTAATTAAGCCCAAATATTTGTTATTAAAAAGGTTGTTGATATTGTTTTGCTTTTTAATTTACCAGCAATAAAAAAAAAAAAAGAAAAAAAAAGAAAAAAAAAATCATGTAGCTTTGATAGAAAAAAAGTAGGGAAAAATAATTCTGATTTATGCTTAAAATCATGGAGTAATTTAGGTTGCAAGAGACTTCTGGAAATCCAGTCATCCAGTCCAGCCCTCTGCTCAAAGCAGCTTCAGTTAGATCAGATTGCTCAGGGCCTCAGGTTTTGAGTATCTGCAAGAAAGGAGATTCCAGAGCCTGTCTGGGAAGCCTGTTCTAGTTTGTTCAGCCACTGCCATGGTTTAAGAAAATGTATACCAAACTGGAAATTCCTATGTTCTACCTTGTATCCATTGCCTCTTGTCCTGCCTCTGAAGAGAATATGGCACCATATTCTTCATATACCTTCCCATTAAGGTAGCTGAGGAGCTCCCCTAAGGCTTCAGTTTAGGCTGAATAAATCAAGTTTTCTGCTTTTTTTTCGTATTTCATGTTTCTCAATCCCCTGAAAGACTTGCTCCAGTATGTCAGTGTCTTGTACTGAGAATCCCCAAATTGCACTCTAGAGGAGGCCTCTCAAGGGCTAAACAGAGGGGAACAATCATGTCCTTCAACCCACAGGAAATGCTTTAGTTAATGCATTTCATTATGTGGTTGTTCCTTGTCTCCACAGCAGCATATTTCTGGATCTGGTCAACTCGTCCATTAGTCCTCAAGCCCTTCCCTGCAAATCCATTGTGTGGATTTATTTCCTTCCCGCTGCAGAACTTTACATTTGTTTATGTAAGAGTTTCATGTTTATGCATAGAGTTTCCTGTCAGTTCACTTCTCCAGCTTTTCAAGGTGTTTCTGAATAGCAACCCAGGCCTTCAGCACGTTGATTATTGCCAGCAGTATGATGCACACTTTCTGAGAATACCACATCAAGCACTGAGGTCGTTAATGAAGATATGAAAGAATACCAGATTGAGTGATTGATCCCTGAGGAATGGCAATAGTGACTGGCTTCCAGTTGTACTTTGTACCACTGATGACACCCATGTGAGCCCAGCTGATTTTCCATACACTTTATAGTCTGTTTATTGAGTCTCTACCCCATCAGCTTGGCTATTAGTGTAATACGGGGAAACAATTCACATATTGTTTATATCTCATGGTAACTCTTAGAATTCCATTTTCCCCCTCTTCATTTATTCACAATGCTGTGAATGAGGGTATAACTATCCTTTTAATCTAAGCAATAACTACATTCTTTAGGAAGTGCATAATAGATCAAGGACACATTTGTAATATGGATATTTACTATGCTAAAGTGCTGGAGGTCAGACAAATATGTGATAAATTGTGTGGCAAAATTTTAGCCTACCTATATGGGATTATTTATTACAGGGTGAAACTGACCAAGACATGAATAACACATGAAGCCTCATGACTGGTTTATTTTTTTTTGGACTCTCTATAGAGGGACAAAAAATGGATGTGTACCATTTTCATTTCTTTATATCCACAATAGTGGCTAATTATTGTCATGGAAGGATACACATTTTAACTGATATCCTTTAAAAGTTAATTTGATGTTTGGGAAGAAGAGTGGGAAAGAGCTGCATGACAAACAGTTAAAATCTCTCCAGAGATTATTCAAAATTTTTTCAGTGGCCTCCTCATGCAGTAACTGATCTTGATAAGCTGATGAAACAAAAATGAAATGTTAACTGTGGAATACGTTTATTGGCTGAACTAATCTAAAGATGAAAGAACACTTTGCCATTAGAGAAATACTGGTGCAGCTACCCATGATTGCAATATTCTCTCAACCCCAATTGATTTAATTTAGCAATCAGATGAAACAGCAAGAAAGCTTCTTCCCAGCCTTTCTTATCTATGATTTATCTTCATTTGTCTGGCTCAAGGAATGCTGACTGTCTAATCCACGTGGAGACTGCTCAATTTTTACTGCTATGTCTCTGTGTCCAAGGCAACCATTTGAAGCCAAGAAAATCCTAATATCTGCAGAATTTATTTCATGTATATATGAGTCCAGCTACAGCAGGCTCTCAGGGTCTGTCAGATTATCAACAGAAACATATAGCAATGCAGATATCACAAATTTGTCACCATGGGATTAAAGCTAGCAACAGCTGTTGGGGGCTTTAATAACACTGCAGATGTTTGAACATAGAAATCTGCTCCTCCCTTTAGCACTCATTTTTCACTTCCTTAGAAAATAAATTGTTGTTTTTTTGTTTTTTTTTCCTGGGGTTTAGATTTTATTAATAGATAGGCCATATTAATTACAGAGCTATTCCAGCTTTCACAAAGCATTGTTACAGTTGAGCAAAGTGCAAATGTTACATGCATGCATTTTGGTCTAATTAAGCAATTCAGTGCTTCATTCCTGATGTTAACTAGGGCCTTGTGACCATCAAATAGTATCAGCAAAGTATCCTAAAAGCATATTGGGGACCAGGAGTCCACAAACTCCTTGACAAACTCACTAAAAGCATTGTGAAGTACTTGCTTTAGCAACCTGCATGTGATTTCACATGAAAGGCAGTGTGGCTATGTACTTCTCAATTTTTTTTACACTCTTCATTAAAAAAGGGAAAGTGGAGGTTTATACATATGTTAGTTAAGGTTCACAGCAATTCTCCAAAAGTTTATAACCTTATTCCACATGTGTTAGAGGTATGTATATTAGAGGTCTGAAAAAGAGTTTCATGAAAGTAGGCTGTTTCATGATAGTTTCATGATAGTAGATCTCTTTTGAGGAAGCTGAGTTGTCCTAGGAAATAAATTCAGTAAACAACTGGAAGAAGGCAAGAGAGAGAAGGGCGAGATCATTACTCAGCCCGTTCTGAATTCTTGTTATTTGGCTAACAATTTATTGGAACGGATTCTTTTTTGACTTTCTCTTTTGGGTAATGTTCTATTCATACAAAATGAAAGCATTCTGATTTGGAAGTGACTCTTGCATCCATTTAGCTTTTACTTTTTTTCATCATTATGAGTAGTATAGTCAAGAGAGTAGGAAATAACACATGAGATTGTAATTAATAGGATTTAAAGTCAAGAGGAAAACAGCAGTGTGTGATGTTACCGTCCTTATACTTCCTCTGGTTTCTTGAAGTGGTTTGTCCATCCACAGGTACTTTTGGTTTAGTTTTGTAAGTAAGTACTAGAAAGAACGTTTAATTAATTTCTATCTTATACTATTTCTTACTAACTCTTAGCATTTTTATCAATACACATTTGTCAGTTAGTTGACTTTTGTCTGAAGTTTTGCCACTACATTTTTTTAAACTGTGAAGTCATTATTTTGTTGAAAATAATCAGAAGTAGGACCCAATATAAGCTTGAAACTGCATTTTGCATCTTAGAAGCTTTTCACAGTCCTTATTCTTTCTGCTCCTCTATTAGCTGACTCTTCAGCTGAATATACCTATTTTCTTAATGGTACCTCAGCCTCAGAAAGGTCGTGGCAAGAGGGGGCTAATTGAGAAAATCCTTGGAGTTTAACTGCCAAATATTAATAGCTTTATAAAGGATTCAAGGATCAAGCTAGAAAGCGAATATATTTTATAACATCAGTTGTGGCATTCAAGCCAACACCAGGCCAGAGTAAAAGGAACTTTTAAAATAAGATTAGGGGATGTTGCATAGAGTATTTTTCAAATAAAAATGGTTTAATCTGACAAAATTTTCTGCCATTTCTTTGTTCTACACATGACCATCCTAATTTACCCTTAATAAATAATTGAGATATGACTCTTGTTACCACACAATGACAGAAGAAATTTTTAAATGACAGTATATTAATTTAAGGGTGGGACATAATGATGGGAGTTTGAGTGTAAAAGAGTAGCATGAAAGGCTGACAAAGTCTTTCAGACTGTAACTACAATTCTGGAAAAAAGGTGAAAAAAAAAGTTTTTAAGCTCACTGAAAATCTTCTGGTATTATTTCAAAGGTGCGTTCTGCTAATTTATGTAGATTTTTCTCAGCTGTATTTAACTTTGGTAGATTCCATTGCTTGAGTCTGTTCTTGCTTAATATTACTTTACTTTTATTAAAGCAAGTGATTTTATGTTTTCTTTATCCATCTTTATGTGGAAAAATTGAACTTGCTTCTTGCATGGTTTTGGAAAAATCTGCAATTCTAATGAATATTGCTATGAACTATACAAGAGCAATTTCATTAAATTACCAGGATAGAAACAAGTTGGGTAGATAAAAGGCTGCAAGATACTAAAAGCTGAAATACTATTTTTCTTTTTAAGAATAGATTTCTGAGATTTCTGGTCTAAATAGATTTGAAAGTTTTCAGGCTAACTTGAAAGTATAGCTATAATGTTTTAGCAATTTAATTAGGCATCCTTTAATGTAGTAATATTGACTCATGTTCATCAGAGTTTTGAAAACTGAGAGCTATTTAATAAACATGAAACTGTCATGAAATAGCTAACAGAATTAGCTAAATTGGCTAAATCTGTGGTATTTTTACTTTGACTGATGATATGTTTAATTTATGAAAATCTTTCACTGTAATCTTGACCTGACGTTCAGTTTAGTTTGTAATTTATCACACCAGATATGTTGTGTTGTGGAATTGGGAAGAAAGCATTGGGAAGGGACTTGAATAATTTTGTTTGTATTTCAGACTCATCACTGAATTTTGATCAATTCATTGCTCTTCTCTCTACTTTTTCTTACCTTTCCTTATAGATGAGTGCCGACAGCTGAGCATTGTTGTGACAAAATTGTTTGGTGGGTATCTGAGTCAGGCAGGGTCAACCTACTATACCTGTAAATTTACAAAAATATCCAAACTAGCGCATTCCTAGGAAGTTATGGAATCTTAAAACACTAGTGCCTGGTACTGTGCAGGCAGCAGGGCTGTCCCAAGGACTTTATAATCTACAGGTTAATTGCTTTCCCCATATTTCTGTGTAGAAAATCCAGAGCTAGTGCTAGAGAAATTATTTTCTGTTGAAACGTAGAATATTTCTATAATTCTAACAAATTAGGATACCATGTGCTTGGGCAGTTAATCAGATTGGTCCATTGTCTGGAAAACCTTTATTCTAATCAAATTAGTATTAGCAGAATGACTTTTAAATATCTGATCCTAATATGAACTTAATGGATCCTGTATATCCTGATTGGGAATAAAAATTGTATTTACATACTCAGCATGCTGTCAGGAATTTGTATAGATTCCTTGGAACATTGTGGTGCTAAGTTACCTTTGTAGGCATGAAAAAAATTGGCTTAAACTGAGATGCCAAAAGGAGAAAAGGCAGCAGATGAAGGAATTTGTGTTAGATGCTTCATGTAAAGAAGGTTGTCTTAAATTTTTGGATGCCAAAACTGTGGGACATACTTGCTCTTACACTTGATGAAAGCTTCATGTTTCTCAACAGGCTTTCCATACCCCTACCCTCTAAAAAGAGAGGATGAAGGTCTAAAATGCAAATTAAAATCTGCTGGTGGATTATAGGGCAAGATGAAAATGGAGTGAAGTCTCAACTACCTCTCAAATAATTGTATCTGTCTACAATAGAAGAGATCATAAGGTACAGGTTTTTGAACTGGGATGTAGTATGTGGAAATACATGGCCATGATGACAAAGTTAAAGCTAAGAATAGAGGAAAAGACAGATGTACTGGAAATAGAGGAGGAAGAGCTGTCAAAACAGAAACTGAGGCAAGCAATAAAGGCAAAAGAAAACATGTCACTATTTTCCCTTCTGCAACAACAGTTAGAACTGCCACAGACCTGGGACAGTTTACTGAGAAAACTGTTTTTTGAAATGGAGACCTGAGTGATACATGGAACCTTCTGGTCCTAACACTGTAATTAGGCTACACAGTTCAGCTCATTCCACTAGTTATTCCAGTATTTTTGTGTTGAAATCTCCTCACCTTTTAGTGGGAGTCATACTTGACTGCTATCATCAGGGTCTTCCAAACAGCATCTGACAGCTCCAGAGCTTGTGAAAACAAGACATTTTTTACAAGTAAGAGATAATAATTGTCCAGAACACAAGCACTGGTTGTTCTGTTTTATTAAGGGAAAAGAGATCATGTTGTAATATTGTTGCTAGATGGGATAGTTCCATAAAAAATTCATGTTATGAGTGGAACAGACTTGGTTGGAACTCCCTTGGATTTTTTGTGTAGAGTTGGATTTTAAGGTTTTGATTTTTCTTTTATTTTTTAAAGGAAATCCATATATAGGATGTACAGGGCACCCTATATATTCCAAGGACTAGGTTTTCTTGTGAATAGAGGCTTTTGGAAAGACGCTGTGAGAAATTTTTCTGCTAATGGTATCAATGTATGAAGTTAAGGTTTCTCATAACTAGAATGAAAACCTTATTGAAAACTATTTGGTACAAAATTAAATAGACAATTGTTTGAAGAAAGAGCTTGAGTAATGTATCATTGTTTAATATTATTTTATGTAAAGAGAAGATGGTACAATCATATATGTTTGCTTTCTTCAAACTCAGTTGCCAATTGAGATAAATTTCTTCCTGGATAAGTGATTTTACTATCAGTGTGCTTTCAATAATCATTACTTTCAGTTTTAAAGATTTATTTTCTTTTTCAGACTCTTAGTTTCATTCTATCGTTATCAAACAATCTTTTGCAATACCTTCTTATAAGTGTAGCATGTCATAGCTGATATGATTCTTTACTCTTGATGTCTCTCTACTGCATAATTAATTTGATAGCTTAAAAGTACTTCTTTTACTGAAGAAGTCTGGTCACTTTGGGCTTGTAATTTTCTCAGCTAATGTGTGAAGGTCAGCATAAAGTTCAGTTATTACTGGATGTGATAGCAGTCTGACTTCTTTACTAAATAATTACTGTGCTAAAAAACTGTAATGTTTGCTTTTGTAAGTACTGAAAAAATAATTGAAAAAAAAAAATCCCAGGCTGTTAAATTAAGAGGTTGCACATTGGTTCAACTTCCTTCACTTTGGTTGATTTATATAAAAAAGCAAACTTTGAGAAATTTAAGAGAATTATTTAATGAGGTCATGTTGATTGAACATCTTAAGAAATTTGATGTTTAAGAGGCATGCACTTACTTCAAAGTTCTAAAACTGGCTTTCATCCCAAGAAAAAGAAGGAGTGGGATGGAGGTGCAAGGGATAATGAAGAAGAGGGCTACAGATCTAGGGAAAACAGAATTAAGAGTTGGCAAAGAGCTTGTTAAGAAGAGAAAGTGGATTACTTACTGAAAACTCAGCCCATTTATCCAAGTCTGAGAATAAAATAATTCAAAAGGTAAAACAATTCCAAAGAACATTAAAACTGGTAGTACTTTATCTGCCAAGTACAAAGAGAGTATGTACAACTGGGGCTGTTCACTGGCAATCTCAATACTTAATGAATACATGCTCAATTGAATTAGAAGGTTGTGCTGTAGAAAAATAGCTAAGGAAAATGGAAAAAACCCAAAGAAAACAACTGTGAAGTACAAACATATAGACAGATCAAGGGACTAGTCACTCTTTACCTGGTACATAAAATTTCAAATTTGCCACCAGCAGGGAGGGCTAGTGATACTATACAAGGTGGGATGAGAATTCTGCTGGAAGTCCTTTTGAAAGGCAACTTGAAGATGGACAAGATGTAAAGAAGAGCTAGCAAAAAATATAAGGAGGGTGGAGATTTTACTTTCTAGGAAAAAAAAACAACCCAACCCAAAAGGTGCTGTTATACAAGCTGTTTTGGCTGCATTTGAGATGGATTCAGATCTGCGTATATGATGCTCATATATTATCTAACCCACTTTTGTCAAAACCCTCCAACAGAAGGCAGCTTTAATATAATTTTGACAGAACCAGGAGAGGAAATATACTGATATATGGTTATTCCAGCTCATTCGAAGAGGCAGGAAAGGTGATTTGGAGATTTATATTCTGAAGGTGCAACTTCCCCAGAAAAATACAGCTGAACAATTTAAACAAGTTTGACTTGTTCAGTAAAAAGACTTTTGATTGCTGATTATGTATTCTCTTATGACACTAAACAGGAGGAATGAAGAAGTTCAAAGGACAAGATTAAGACAAACCTTATACACAATTATAGATACACAGTGGTACATTGCTGACTGGAAATAGTATTTCTAATTCTCAGAACAGTGAAGACAAAATGGTCTTCTCCAAGGAAAGGCAAATACGTTTCAAGAGGGAGCTTGTTAAAGGATTATACATTGTTGTCACAAGCCACAACATAGTGCTAAATTTGATTACCCAATTCCATAATTCCAGATCACATAACCAACCACAGAATCAGCAAATTACTTACAATAATGCGTTCAATCAATTTTCTATTCCACACTCTTTGCTTGTACAGCTCCATTATTTATCTGTAGATTTACAATGTAATAATGTTCAGAATGATGTAAAAAGTGTCTTTTAACTTCAGGTTGTATCCAGTTGAAAAATACACCATTAGTTTTTAATTCCTCAGCCTATCTGGCTTATTAAAGTAGGTCTACAGTCATAGAAGTACTTTGAACAGAATCTTTAATCTTCCTCCAAGAAAGCTTACATTTTATTAGAGACTTGACAGATTCTTAAGAATGTTCATATGCTTTCAATAAGGTTATAGATAATGGGATTTTTCTGTAGTACTTTTTTAGGAACTCTATATATAAATCACAATAATAGATAATGAATAAAGTTTTCTATTTAATTCTGATTTTTAAAGATTTTTAATATTAAAGCTTCAATGCAATGTAAAAATGCCTGTTTTTTCCCCCTCATATCTGAGGCCATTAGTTGTCCTTTATACACAAATAAGTAAGACTTAAAAAAGCTATGCATTATATCTTACTATTAAGTGTGACCATTGGGGTTTAATTGAGAGAATATAGGCAGAACTTTGAATTTTCCAGTGCTGCTTTAGGTTGAAATTGTGGAGAATTTACACCTAAGTGTAAGGTTTTTTTGGTGTGTGGAGATAGACACAAATGAGACAGAGCAGCCTGAAATGTTGCTGACAATACCTGGATAATAGGACAGAAGTTCTAATTTCTGTCTACTTTCATGCTTTATATCTAAACTAATTGAAATAGCCAAAGTACTGGGTAGGCCAGTACAGCAGACTAGTGAATATACAGAAGTGCTGCTTCATTTGTGCAAATCCATGTTGCTCCCGTGTTCAAGTACAAATCAAAGTGCTTCTCTTTTTCTTCATGCAGTTGTTGCAGAGAGAGCCACAGACAATGTGTTTTAGAAAGACAGACTTATTTACTGGGATCTTAATAGAGAGTAATGCTCTCATGGGTAGTCAAATCTTTTAAGCATCTGGTCACCAGATGGATCACTGCAGATCCTTGCAGTAGCACTTTCACCTGGATGTGATGGGACTCCTGAGCCACTGCTCTGCTCAGCTCTGACTTCAGCCCTCGGTGACCACCCAGCACAGGTATAATTCATTGCTATTCATTATTTTAACTTCATATAAAACCCCTTTATAATAACTATTGACGAATATCTTGTCAATTTACAGTGTAATCCATCTTGCAGCAGAAACTGCTTAGAGGAGCCTTTGGAGGAAAAGGCCAAATTCTCCACCTGGGATGTTAATGGACAAATCCAAATTGCTGAGGCTAGGCACAACAGGAGCTGCCTGAGGGAAATCTGTATGAAGGTCCCACCTGGAGAAGATCTGTAATGATCTCTCAAACATTCCCAGGGTCATCTGCATGGCAAAGGTAGCTGGACTGGGCTGAGGTAAGAGATAAACTTGAAACTATGTAATTGCCTGAAATACCAGGCCAGGTGAGGATGCCAGCCTGCAGCTTAGGGCCAGGAGCCATGAGAGTCAGGCCAGGCAGAGGCATCACTTCAATACAGCCTGAGACCAGCACTCCTACCAGGCTGCTGGGGCAGGTGCATATGGCCATGGACCAAAATCAGTTGGGTTGTAGAGAGGGAGTCCCAGGTGAGGCTAGTCAGGGCAAGTAAGGGCAGTCAGTGCACAGGCAGAGGTGCCTCAGACCCCTCAGCTGAAACATGTATTGGATGCTACAGGGGTTTGTACAATGCTGGAGGAACACTGAGAACTAAGGGCTGGTAAGCCACAGTGGGGTCTTGAGCTGCAGTGAATGATGGTATTTGTTATACTTGTGATTTACGGTCCCGTTTTATACGCTGCTGCCTTTGTCATCAATCTATTCTTCACCTCCTTGCAATGAAAGTAATAATACAATGTATAAAAATTAAGTTCAGGATCTCAGACTGACAAGAATGGCTTCTTTTGTTTGTTACATGCTACTCAGTTGTGCTTAAGCCCTCACCATTTTTTAGCAGAGCTGGTAGCTGTTGCTCTGATTATGCAACTGTCTTCATGCTGCATTGTGGGTTTCATAATGTCCTATTAGTGCTCCGGTTAGCCAGCAGATCTGTCTCGCCACCAGCTGTAGGAAAATACTTTCAGAAAAGTGCACTCCCAGTGGAAGTGATTCAGATTTTAATGAGCAGGATGCTTTATGATCTTTGCTAATATAAATTAAACTGGAAGAGAACACTTTCTTGCTCGAGCATGTTCTCCGTAGTGTCAGAAATTGCAGGCTGTGCATAAACTGTTGTATTGTCAAGTATATTCTCTCAGAATATGGATATATATTATCCAGTTAAGTGTTGCAGTATGACCATATAAATAGTAATAACACTGTATGTTGTGATGGGAAATCCCATTGTGTATAATGATACAACCAACAGAGCAGAATACTAAGTCGTCCTCTTCTACACTCGGTGAAAAGTGGTGAGTGACCTCCCTGTTCAGGAGCTATCTTCAGGCAAAAGACCTAAACTATTTCAGGTTCTCTACTTTTCCTCCCAAGCCCCTGAATTCCCAGAGGAATAGGATATATTAAGAACTAGCTGCCTACAGCTTGTGGGCTTACAAAATATCACTTTGTGACTTTTTTTTCTTCACGACAAAAGCTATTTGAAAGCCCTCTTTCACTTAGAAATAAGCCGAACAGTTAATATTTCTTTTCAAATGTGTTCCTGAATTGAAAACCTGAAATAAATGCTAATGCAAAAATTAGACTGACTGTTGAAAACTGTATCCAGCTATTCGCTTAAAAAAAGCAATATTTGAGACTGTATTTCCTTTCTGCCCTGCCTTTCTCAGCCCTGAAGAAAACACATTTAAAGCAATTCTAAAATATGTGCTGGAGTCATATTCCCAGATTCTTTCTGAACAGAGTTTGATTGATCTTCTTGTTAGAGCTGAGCCATGATTCTATCTTGCTGTTTTGTCACTGTTTCTTGGAAAACAGTGAATTGGGATATGCAAGGATAGAGATCTCTAATAAGATCTGCAGTTAGCCTAATAAAACACCTTGTTATATCTTTTTATATCTTTATTTACTCTCATGCTCTAAAACATAGTATGTAATCTCTCCTGGACAGAAATTTGGGGCTGCCATCAATATTTTTCATTAATTTCTATTTATCATTTTATTTGGATCAAGGATGACCTGATTTTATCTGGAAGAATTTTTAGATGTTTTACCTGTTCCAAGATTTTCAGCATTTAAAGCATTTTACAACATCTTGTATATTATATATTCAGGTTAGAACAGCTATCTGTTTTAGTTCTTTATATTTTTGTCTAGTAGGTGCATGTGTTTTCTAATAAGTAAGAAGGTGTTGGATACAGAGGATATAGGATGGGTACAATTGTGGTAAGGCTATTCAGACCAAATCAGATTATGGTGGAGGTCTTTATAATCTGTGACTAGTGGAGGAACGAGAGCAGCAGTATCTGTGGGTAATGAGGTATAATTTTTTTTCACAGAGGAACTCTTTGAGTGCTCCGTATCCATATGTAACCTATTGTTAGCCTAATACTTCTTTTTCCTTTTCCTCCATCCGTTAGCTCAACAGCAATAAAGAGAAACAGATTATATATAAACCACAACATTTGGCCATAAGCAATTGATCAGTGTTTAAAGTACAAAAATACAGGAGGATTGGGTAAGTAGTTGAGGGACCGGTGTGGCAGCACTTGTGTTTGTTTTCTGGATGTATTTGTTAGAGTTTGATTTGGATTATTTTTCAGCATATCATTTTATTAGTGATAGAATTTATTTTGATAATTTATATAGTTTGTTGTAGTGCAGTAATCTGTGTTGTGTTCTCTCTTTGTTAAGATTGATCAATTTTATGTCATAGTATGACCTAGAAGGAACTCTACAGCAGGACATAGTACCTTCATCCTGAGGGCAAAACTAGAATTTATTTCTGGTTTTACATGTCCTACTGAGCATGCAGATGCTCAGCTGCAGAATTTCCCAGCTTTTTTTTGTTCTGGGCCTTTTTTCCTTAAATTGCAGATGTATATTATGTTGATTCAGAACTATGTGGAAAAAAAAAAACCAAAACCTTGTATTCCTACCAAAATTTCCTTCCAAGAAACTAGACCTAAGGAAATCGATTGGAGAATCCAGTGCTGGAAAAAGATGACATGCACTGTCAAACATTTTTCAGAATCACATCTAACTTAATATACTTCAGCATGGTGGCTCTGGGAACTTCATTCCTTTCAGATGATTTATTGCATCTTTGCTGTAGCATTCAGTTTTGAATAAAACTTGGAATCAAAATTGGACCAGCAGTTTGCCCCACATTAATTTTTCCTAGGGATTCCTCTGAGCTGGAAAGAGCAAGATAGAATGGTGAAGTGGGTGATTTTTCGTTTCAGGTCCTACTTCGATCGTGTGCAGCAGGACACTGCTCTGTGTGTGGAATTTTAGTCAGGAACTTGCTTATTTTGTTTAGAAATCTTCTTCAGGTGATATAAAGTGAATTCCAATTGATCAGAAGTTCATTACTGTCTGTGCTTCTGAAGTGGTATTAATTAAATTATCCCTTTCCAGGGGACAAACTAATTCAGCTTTTTCACTCAAAATGTTCAGTGAGTAGGAATGTGTATGTTTGAAGATTACTTTCTTTTACTATCATGATCATGTGTGAGAACAGTTCTAAAGAGAAGGTGGTCAGATAGGTGGTTGTAGAATTAAATCCTTTAATGCCAGTCTTCATGCTGATCATCTGTTAACATTTGTGGGAAAAAAATGTGCTACATATTCCACAGTGCTCCTTGGATACCACAGGTGTCACATCTATGTGATGTACTTGATGGCATCTGTCAGGATTATTATTATATTAATTATTAATTTATTGACCAACCACAGGTCAATAAATTAATCGCCTGCTTGAAATTGAAACCCTGTTCCTAATGGAACTCTTCTAACAGAGGGAGCTGCTGTTCACATGAAAATAGACATTGGAAGGAAGAAGAGGGATGTTTTACTGATGTTTTCCTTCTCCACATAATTTTGAAGCTGATATCCCAGAAAGAGAAGACAGTGTTCTAGATAAAAAGTTGTGAAATTATGAAGGAACTGCTGTTTGTGGGATTAGGGCAGGAGAGTGGAGCATGTTATGTAGAAGAAAATTCCAATTTATCAGACTGACTGAGGAGAAAGGAAATCAACTAAACAAGAAATGGCCTAATTTATAGAAATAATATGCTTCTCTGGAGAGGCAAAAAACATGAACAGCAGATGGCTTGGAGGATCTCTGAAGACTCAGTGCTCAAGAATTTTTTGGGAAATTATGTGTGTGGTTTCATTTTGCCTAGAGTTCCCTCTTAGCTATGGGAATAAAACAAAGGAGCAAATTGTATGAAAAACTTCAGTTGTATTTTACCTTATTTAAGTTCAGACAGCTACCTCTGAATTAGTAATGCTATTGAGCAGTAGAGAAGTAAGTGTTTGTGGGGTTAGGCATCATTTGATCAAACATAGATAATTTATGATAAAACCAGGTGCACCCTTCAAGGATGCATTTTTCTCTGCTGGCTTTCAAAAAAGGGAGCCTTTTAGTTCTGGGAGTCTATCTCCTTTTAGAAATTGTACATCCCCAAATAGTCAATTGTAAGCCTACAGTGAGGATGGAGGGGAAAACTAAACCACTGACCAATATGAAAGGAGCAAGGGTACTGAGGAGGGTGGGGAAGTAGATGTTGTCCTGGTGGTCTAAAGACCTTATGTTTGAACAGCCCCATTTCCGTCAAGGGGAAACAGAAGGTGTTTGTGTCCTGAAAAAGTACCAGAGAAGCCTATGGAAGTGGGTGTGCTTCCTACTTAGCTGGGTCTAACTGGAAGAGATGTAAGACTAGTTGCATTTCTGTTTTCAGGTTCACTTTTGAAGGATGTTCATGCATGTAAATGCATGTGCCCCTAGTAGAGCAGAAATCTGCCAGGCATGTGCTTGTTTAGAACTTATTTTGTATCCTTTGATGACCTTGTGCCGTGAAATTTTGTGGCCTCTCTGCAGTTCAATTGGCCCATTGCTGATGAAGCCCAAGACCAAAGGGCTGAGAATTGGTTTGCATTTGAGACCTGCCTAAATACAGAGTAAATAATAATAATAACACTTATTTAATTAAAATAAAATTTTAAATAAATAATAATACTTGCCTAAATACAGTCAGAAGAACCTGTATGTGTACCTGTACAGGAACCTGTTTCAGGGAAGCTGTATCAACTTAACCATAGCAACTGGAATGATTAACTGGGTCTACTAGGTTTGCCATAAGAGACATGAGCTTAAGGTGAAGTCTAAATGTTCTCTACTGATTTTATTTTTCAGACCTGGGTACCTAACCCATTGTAAGATTTTAGCAAAACTATATACTTACTGAAATTTAAGGATGAAAATGTTGATCAAGTGGTTTTTTCTCTTACCACTCAACTTCTTATCACGTCTTTAAAATATTGCAGGTTGTGAACGCAGTATGGTATAAATGTTTTCCCAAAGGGATTACAGTATCTTCTTCATCCTGCACAAGCAGGCTTGATGTTCCATAGAGACTGCACCAAGGTCAGGGCCATTACTTAGCAAGTCCTACTGAGCAAGATGAGAGTTTCATCAAAGCAAAATCTGAATCAGTGATTCAGGATTTAGCTCAGTAGGAGAAGGTCTGAGACTTAAACTGAAGACAGGAACATAAATGCAACAAAGGGATGTTGAAGTAGAACAACTTCAGTTCTTTCAATTTAAACACTTATCATTAGTCTAACATTCTGCAGGTGTTCCCAGGCCATAAGTAGGCCATATAAATGCCCCAGAGGCTTAAAATTAGCTTTAAGAAGCTTTTATAAATAAGTGACAGAGATTGTTCTCTGGCATATCAGGTTTATCCTCAGTGCATCAATCTTTTTTTATGATCCTGGTTAAATAATTTCGTTCATAGAAATTAAGCAGTAATGAGACTACTTTTTCTTTATGGAGCATTTTTTTAGGTTTTTGAGGGTCTCTAAGAGATCAGAGGACATCTTGAGGAGTGTAAGTTCTGACAATTTGTTGACCTTTTAGGGTCTTCATGGTAATTTAGTTATCAGAGAGCAGCAAAATCCAATAATATCACAGCTACAGTTAAGAGCCCACAAAAGAAGCAGGAGCCTGAGATTGCAGAGGAAGGGTGTTAAGTCTGAACTAATTTCTAGCCAGCAACAATTGTTGGTAGTTTTGTGGTGAAAATGGTATTATTTTTTTTTAATATAGATTAAGTTGTACAATTGTTTCTCCGGTAAAAATAAGGGAGGAAAAGACACAATTGTATCCTTCTCCAAAACTTCAATTCTTCATCTTCCCCACACACCCCCCCACAATGTTCCCATTATTTTTTTCCACTTTGTTCCCTCTTCTGCTTTTCTTGACTCTTTGCCAGATTTACATTTCAGTGTTATTGTCAGCTCTTAAATAATCTGAAGCCCACCTTGCCAGTTCCTGAAGTTAGAGTCTGAAATCACTCTGGCACTGCAGTTAATGGTGGTGTCTTTTCTCTGAGCATTCCTGAAACAGTGATTTTCTGGCTGTGCATAGTGGGTAGCCAGAGAAGGCATAGATCTTGCTACACCTCTGTTTATAGATCTCTTGCCCTCATTGTTGCCAGAATCCTCTCACAGATACTGGTGGGGTTCTTCTGGATGGCAACTTCATAATGCTTTTTGACTAGGAGGTGTTATAATAGGGAATCAAAAGCAGTCAGGAAACCTCAGACAGTGTTGGAAACTCTTGTTGCCTGTGGAAGATGACCCGTGTACCAACGGTGCTGGATTTTCATTCCACAGTAGGAAGCCTGTTTTTTCCTAAAAGAAATAATAGATCAAATAAAAATTGGATAGACCTTAAACCCATGACTGGACTTCCATCATATATGGTTACATTAATTTAAAGAAACTGCACAGGTGCTGCTCTTCTGCTGTTTTTTCTACTGGGTATCTTAGGTAGTGAACTTTCACAGCCTGAGGCATTAGGTCAGTGCCACATGACAGTGATGACTATGTTAAACTAATAAATATAGAAATATTCATGAATTGATTTGGTGTGGGTACAGCCCTAGTAAGATCTCAGCATTTCAGAGAGGTAGAACCCCAGGGTGTTGTGCTCCCTTTCCTTTCTCTTTCATTTCATTGGAAAGATAATAATGGAGTAATAGTCTGCTCTACTAAGGTGTGAGGTCTGGATGAAAAATGACCCACATTACAGAGAGTAGTGCTTTGGATGCTACCCTGGTCTAGCAGGGAAACCTTATAATGTTCAGCTAGTTTCTAGAGGGAAGGGTGGGAAAACATTTAGCATTCATCACACATATTTTGTACTTAGCTAATTCTTCTTGCATTGCAAGAGATGACATGGCAGCTTTATTTAGCAATAGAAAGAGACATTTTGTACACTGCTGTGTTTAATTCCCCAAGTTCTGAACTACAGATAACCAAAAATTGTATTTCTAATTTTATATTATATTCTTATTATTTTTATATAATATTTCTTATTTCTAATAGCCTTATATTCTTAGTTTTATAGATTGTGAGGTACTTTTAAGACTAATGAAGCTAAAATTTGGGGGGAGCAGTGGGGGATGGTTTCCTTTCTCCCCCTGCCCCTTCCCACTCAGGGAATTGTTGACTGTATTAATCCTGCCAAAGAAATAGTGCTTCCTCACTGGAGACAAAAACATCTAGGAAAAGTAGGCATATAGTAAGTAAGTAAGAAATTCTAGCTTTTTCAGTAGAAAAGCCTTGGGAAAAAAAAGCTAATCTGCTTTCTACATGTTCACAGTATTTGTGGTTTATCACTTGAGTTGGTGCTCAAAATAAAGATAACAAACAGGTTTTCTCAGAGGTTATCTAAGATTTTGAGCTCAGTGCAGCTAGAAAAATCATCAGTATTAAGTTCCTTTAAATCAACTTCTTGACTGTCCTCCTTAAGTTGAGAGTCCTGGTAGAATAAATCCTTCAATGCAAGATTGAGTAGCTTTCAGTGCAGGTGTGTACATAAATATTTAAGGGTATAATGGGTCAAATAAATAACAGAGAGTTCCTAGAATGGATACACGTGCCTAAAACAAGAAACTCAGAATAGATTATCAAATACCTTTCTGAAAAACTTCTGATATGTTGCCTAAATAATTTCTTGAATCAAGTGAAACAACAACAGCAGTATCAAAAGAGCTTAACCTGAGCTATTGTGATGTGAAAGACCCTGCAGAAAAGATCCCAGAACAGGGCTGTGCTGGTGCCATGACTTCTGCCTTACAACCAGCATGTGTCTGGAATCAGAGTCAGGGTGAAAGTACACAGATCTCACATTGCTCGACTGACCGGCCTTTTAACCTAAGGAAATGAAAAGACTAAAGGGGCCATGGGAGAACAGATTCACCCCAGCACTACAGATCTGGGGTGAATATGTGGGTTTGCAAATTCTGTTTAATCAGAAATTCAAATTTTTCAGGTCACATGGGAGCACAGTATCCAACATCCAAAGGGTGTTGGTCTGCTAACTGACCATAATTATGCTTGTTGTAGATCCCGGATGTTGCTTGTTATACTCTAATTGAGAGCCTCTGGATAGCTGTTAGTGGTGTTAATTTAACATCTCTCCATGGTTTAGTTTCCTTGCAGACCTGTGGGCATTACTGTTATGGAAGAAGAGGAAGCCCTTGGGTGGCAGGCCTGTTATCAGATCCAAGCCAGTTATAAACCCTTTAAATGTTTGGTCTGTGCTAATAATCTAGATTCTTTGTAGACCAAATTGAAAAGAATTAATCTTTTCTTTCAATGTATCCCTTTTAGCACCTGTTTTAAATATTTACAAGGAAATGTTTATGCAAACCTATCTCCTTTTTTAATTGACTTCGAGGCATATATGTGCTAAGATTCTCAGGCAGCTGAAAGAAATTAATTCTTGGCTACTACTGTTGCTACAGAATGCTGTGGAAATCAGGGAGAGTTGTTTTTATAAGCAGAACTTGCAACTACAAGCAGTTGCTCAGTATTTTTAGGAATCTCTTTGAAAAGAGATTATTTCATTTTGAAAATACAGCCTAAGTATTTTAGGGCATAAATATGTATGTATTTGTATATTTGCAATATTAAAAGGTACTTCAGATGGGCGTGATATTAACATGTTGCCATCTCTCAGTCTTGGATAGCAAGCACTTTAACTCATGCAGACTTGTTCATGTAAGGCAGAAGAAATGATGTTATGGTTTGAGGTGAACAATAATAGCTTCGTTTGAATTAATGTGTACTTGTAAGACAATAGACTGGAATTTGTTTAACCTTAAGCATTTAAATATACTATAAGAAACCAAGAATGAAAGCATCAGTAAATAATGAATTTATCTAATTGAAAACAAGAGCACACTCAGTGACCACATAGGTAATTGGAAAACTGTAAATCTAGAAGAGCTGTATTGAAAACATGATGAGAAATTCAAGCCAAATTCCTGAAACTCCAACCGTGTGAAACAAGAGTAGTGTTTCTTCCTTAAAATAGATAATTTCTATTAATAGAAACCTGAAGAGATGCATCCACGCTGAAATGCTTTGGCTTGACATCAAATGTAGTTTACTCTCTGGCACTTGGAAATATCTCTCAAAACGATGGTAATTTTTAGACTTAGGATGCATTGAAATTCTTTTCACTGGGATGCTTCTGATGTTTTTGCGCTTGTTACCAGGGAATACCAAGAAGATAGTATTATGAATAATAAGTAAGGTTTTAGACTGGTGTATGCATTGTTTTCTTCCTACAAAGGATATAAAAATGTATCATGAGACAGCAGACTCCCACAGAACACATTTAATTAATTAATTTGTAAAATTACCTACTACTTTTATATCCAGATGAACACAAGTATGCATCTGAAAGAGTAAACACAGCTGTGTCTGGCTCTACCTAAGAATTTTGCAGTGCAAATGACAGTTGCCTCCACAAACAGCATGTTTTTCACTTTTTTCCTTTTTCATTGATCTTTCATAGATGACTTTTGAAAGTATTAGTTTCAGCTCTGACTGCTCTGTTTCTGTTATAGTGCTGCCAAATACAGGTGCATTTTACTACATAACTTTGAACTCCTGAGCTTTGAGTGACATACACTCCTTCTGCATTACTTCCCTTTGGTCTCTGTAATCAGGGTATTTGTGCATCTGTAATTTTTTCTTTTTTCTTCTTCAACAGAGACAAATACTCACTTTTTTTAGGGATGTTGCAAACAAGTGTTCCAGCTGTGTGTTTTTTCACCTTAGTAGTTTTTGACACTTGAGCCAAACCTTTTGCTTTCACCAGAATGTACTGCTGTCTCTTGAAGGCATGGACTGGTGACATGAGTGTTCAGGATGTTATGCCATGACTGCAAAAGGTGCATTTAGGTTTATTTATATAGATAATGAAACTTTTTCACCATGAGGGACATGATAAAACTGAATAAATAGTTATGTGGGGCTTTTCTATGGCCTTAACAATCAGCCAGGAGATGAAATATACAGAACACTCCACCAAGTGCAGTGTTGAGAAAGAAGATTAAATGAAGAATATAAATTCTGTGGCTTGTTTAATCTTTCTGCTTATTATGACTGTCATCATCTGGGACTACCAAACAAGAGAAGCTCTCCTTCTCTCCTGTGCATGTGATACCATCATGAAGGGAGAATTTTTGGGTCAACAATACTCACTATATGTTTTTACTGCAATCTCAACAAAATTAATTCAAAGTGCCTGTTAGCAGGCACTGCTCTTAGTAACAGGAGAACTAGCATGCTAGAGAAGACTGCTCTTGTTGAAGTTTGATAGAAATTCAGAGCTATTTTAGGAGACACTGAAAACTCCAGGCTATACCATGTTTTGGTCCTGCCAGGAAAATAACATGGATCAAAGTCTGAGTGAGGTGACAGGTTCTTTGACATCATCTCCTGTGTTGTCACTTTTTTGTCTGTAAGGCTAGATACACTGCCTTCACTGAGTTTTCTTCTTCTAGGAACATATAGCACTAGAAAATTAGGGTGCTGAAAGCAAATCTTAAATGAGGGTCTTGCAAAGATTTATTGCTACAGCCTGAGAGACAGGAGACACTCAGACACCTGGTTCTTTCAGGAGTACTGTTGCTCTGTGTTTGACAGGAGCATTCCTCCTTAGCTGATAGGTGCCTCTGCACGTGCATTAGACAATCCAGATCACTCTACCTTAATGGTATACGAAATAAAAGACTTACTGCTAACATAAAGAAACATTAATAACAACTTCTAGACATTCTGCTACAAAATTAGTACTGAGTAATTAAGAGGAAAGAGAAGGTAATCCAGGATCATGCTTCACACTGCATTGTTTGTGCCTTATCCAGAAATCTTCACACTGTCAAAAATCTTTAAGAGAAAAAATTAGGATTAAAGTTAGGCTATTTTCCTTTGGCATCAGTGGACTTTGAATGTGACTATATTTAATGTTGTGTGTTTATTATACAATGCATTTACACAGTCTGTAAAAGGCAGTGTTATGTGCCATTCTCTAAACACTGTAATGGGTGATACCAGTTACAGTATGTATTAATTACATTCAGTTTAAGTTTGATTGAGCTGTTACTTTCTGTGCTAGTAAGAGTCTGTTTTTCTGATTAGTTCTTTGATTTTATTTTTCTTTCCAGAGAATATAAATCTTGTTAAACCTGGGACTATTATAATATATATTGACTCCCTGTATTCTCTCTACTTCCAGGCTGACGTGCCAACTGTGAAAAAGGCTGTCCAAAAATAGAGCCTCTAGACTTTTCTATTGATTTCAAGGGTAAAACTGGATTATCTCACTCTTGTTTTGTCAGCCCCATTTTTTACTTTTTATCTTTAATCTTCGCATTCTGTTTTCTCTGTTTGAAATTTCCTCAGTTTGAAATAATCTCATTAGGAGTCAGATCACAGACTAATAAGGCATTCTCCCATACTTATTTCTATCTATTAAGCATTAATTTGGAGTTAAATGGCAAAGTATAGATCCCTTGAAAAATGCCCATACATGCAGTCAGTTGTCAGTCACTTATCATCCCATGTAACTCTCCTCCTAGACCCCTGTGGTAATCACAAAGCCTTAAGAGAAATTGACAGTAGGTAAGTGATTGACAAATCTTATTTTGGTAAGCTCCTTATGCTGAATAACAACACCAGTTCGCTATTTTCAGGATTTATATTCACTTTATTTGCGGGATCACTGGCAAACATCCTCAGTGTTTAGGAAAGTTAAAGTGGTTCCGAGAGATTCAAATCCTGTGAAGACTTGAGAAAGGTGTATTCATTTTTTTTTGCAATTGTGTTTCCTTTCTGTTGCTTTTAGAGGTAGATGCATGTAATTGATGTATGTTAAAAATAGAAGGCTATGGCATAGGTTAGTAATCTGCCAACAGATTAATTATTCGTATTTGATTTTGAGGGTTGAGTATTGGCAATTATTGGAATGTAACGGCCATAGTGTTCTCTTGCAGAAATGACCAATAGCCATAATTTATCTCTGAAATGTCTAGTTTATGCCTGTGACATTAAAATGTCTGAAAACTTGTTGATTAAAACAATATTTTTTTAAAAAACTTATACAGATAGCTCAGGTTTATTTCCATTAAAAAAAAAAATGCAAGCATGCAAGATTTTAATTAAATATTGATGTACTATTTAAATTTTTTGTCTTGTTTTATTTTGAATTCATAATTGAAAAAGTTTGCACCTCCAAAATGAAATTCTGTGTATTAGAAACTGAAGGTATGTCAGAAATGTAAGTACGTAATATGAAAAATTGCGCTATTTTCAGAGTCTTGTCCTTCTAGACACTGTACTTTATGTCATCTTGCAACATTTTTTTGAAATACATTTATTAGATTAGGATTTGACTAATTTTATATTTTTAATTCCTAGAGAATGATCCTTTTATTGTAGGTATTGCAAACGTAATGTGAAAGAACAGCTCTTGATTTGGGCTACAACACACATGATAGTGAGAATTTGAGTCTGATCATATAGTCTTCAGAGTCTGGAAGGACCGAAGGCCCTCACTTTTCTGATACTAGTAAGCCCTCACAGGACTTAAGAGCAATTTACTGACATAATATTAATGGTGAGTCAATACCTTCCCAGGGGCAGAAGAGGAAAAGGACAAGGAAGAATAATGCACACAAGTAAAACTACCATAGGATTGTATTTCTTGCTGGTGCATGAATCTTTCGATCAATTTCAGAATTTAAACTGCCTGAGACAGCTTAAAATCTCAACCAGCCTTCTACATTTATATGAAACAGTGTTGTTACAGGCAGTTCCTAGGAAGAACTTAAAATTTTGTCAAACACTTGCTATTTTCTTTTTTTTTCTAATAGAAATAAATTCTGATAGGAACATCTTGTAAAAAAATATTGGCACTGGCAAAGATTGTTTGAGCATTTCAAATAGAGGAAAACATCTGACTTTATATATACATATATTATGTTTTTGCCTCCACTGAATGAAAATCAGTTTTTCTACTTGATAGAGTGATCTGCAGTTTCAGATTAACTCTTCAGAAACAAATTCTTAGTCACTGTATATAAGGCATCTGCTGAACAAGTTCCTGTTTTAAGCACAAATTTCAGAATTGTGGATTTTTTTTAATCCTCTTTGATTAAAGAGAAATAAGAAGCATGACTAGTTCCCAGCCGAACATTTGACAAAGTATTTAGCCACACATGTTAATATTTTTTGTTTAATGAGTATTATAATGCTTTTTTTCCCCCATACTTGAAGAATGCTTCTAGGAATCCATGACTCACAACTTTGTAGAACTTTGGTGATACATGCAGGTAAAGTCTAAGAAATAAGCAAATCTGTTTGATCAGCTTAGTCATTATCAGCAGGCAAAATAATCCTGTCAAAATAGAGCAATGACTTTTAAAATGGCAAAAAGATAAACTGAGGACAATGTATGATTGGAAAAAAAACTAAAAACAACCCAGGAACTTTGCAGATGGAAATTCAGGAAAGTTTCAAGGTGACCCTGTCACAGAGAAATCACTGGTCAATTAGTAATCCGTTCCTAGTTAATGGTTTTTCTGCTATAAATAACATTTTATAGATGGTTAATCCTCATTTTTTCATGGTCTAGCAGCTATTTCCAATGGGTTTCAGCTATGTTTGAGTACAGACTTGGGAGCTGAAAATTTGCCAGCTAACAGCATGTTTTCATTGTAGTAGCTGGAGATTTTGGTTAAAAGAGATCATATAATTCTGTAATGACTTGGGGGAGGGTGTTCCACTCAATTCATCCAGTGTAGTTAAGGATGTGAAACTGTTGAATTTTTAAAATGTTCTGTTATTCACCCACCAGCCAACACAGAATTCATCACATACGATTTTCCCTGTCAGAAAGAAGATAGAGAACTTGTCAGAGAAGTTAATTCTTAACAACTTCAGTCTCTAAAGGCAATGAGAATGTCTGAACTGGGACACCATCTGTTCAGCTGAGGTGCTTTCTCAGCTGAGCTGTGACTCTGTGCTGTAAAGACCTGGTCAATGTGAATTATGACTTTCACTCATCTTGTGGGGATGGGTTAGCTCTGAAAAACATCAGGATTTAGCCAACAGACTTACTATTTGCCGAAGTCCTGCCCTGTTGTGGATACAGGTAGGATATATGCTCAGACTTCAGAAGCTTGGAAATATTCCCAAGATCCCAAATTTACATGCTGATTTAAGTATTTCCTTTACCAAGACACAATACAAAGAAGAACTGAGTGATGAAGAGGTTGCACAGCCCCTTTTGGGGAGTTTTGACTGTGGTAGCAATAACTCCTAAAGATAATTGTGTGACAGTGTGGATGAAATGGAGCATAAGTACTGAAAAATTCCAGAAAATAAGAAATCAGCAGGAAAGGGATAAAGACCTTGACCAATGGAAACGTGTCACCTTTATCTTAGCATGTTCCAAAAGAATGAGAGAAACTGAGATAAGGTATGAAACTCATTCTGCACCTTTGAGTAAATTGAAGCCATTCTTGTGCTGCTTATAGTATAGAGCGATTGCTTTCACACTTCTGGTAAAGATTTTTAATTGTGTGTGCACCAGGTATGTGAAAGACTGTGTTTCATTGTGTCTGCATTGCAAATTTAGAGAGAAATATGGTAGGGCTCTGAAATTTTCATATTCATTTTTCAGGAATTCACATTCATTTTACAGAAAATTTGGTGTAGTACATAAAAATGCCTCTCTCTTTCTGCCATTCCTCTTTCCATTTCAGTCTTTATTCTAAACCTCTTGGCAGGTTTGGAAGCCTACCTAGGCAAGACAGTCACTGAAAACTCTCATACTTTGGTGACAAATCGTATTGTCAGATGTCAGTAATACCCAGTATGCTCATCAGCACAAGTCTACATGTGACATTTGGTAAAGTTTTTTGCAAGAAGTATTTTGTTTTTAAAGGCTAGTTGCTAAGTGTTTGCCATATTCAATGCAAATTTTGTGCAGGCTAAGTATTAGCTCAAAATTTTGTGTGGAGGAGATGCTGCTGTTGATCTTTAATTTTAAGTGGTATTTTCTCTTTCATTTCTGCTAAGGCATATTTTAAGATTTGATGTGTTTTAAAATAACATTAGCAGACTACTATTCAAACCATAAAATTTCAGAAGCTGTGATGTAGGAATTTGACAGTACAATCCTGTGTTTATAGCGGGAAATGTAATCAGTGTATTGGGATTTTTCAGTAGTGTGTCCAAGAGGATTGACTTCGAGTTCACTTGATCTGGAGATTGAAAGCCTACCTTGCACAGTGATACTGCCAGCTGTTGCCTGTCACTGAGGAAAACATCCTGAACTTAGAGAGTTTGAAGATATGGGCTTATTTGAATACTTCTGCACCTTTTAGCAGTAGTGACATTTCTAATGTGCTCAACAGAAATATGTTCAGAAACTTTCCTGTGTTTTTTTTTCCTGTGTGTAAATCCTAGGGTCTTTGTCTTCCTCTCTGAAAGCTTTTTCTGTAGATAGCAGAAATCAAGATGATAGCACATAGTAACTAAACTAATTAATATAATTTCTGAACTATCATTTTCAGTTAAAAGAGCTTTTCCGTTAAATTAGAGGTATTAGTTACCTTAGACTTTCCAGTATTGGGTGACAAAACTCTGCAAAAGAAAATCCAAGGTAATTGCTATTGATATAGCACTGAAATATTTCATTCTTGGGATACCATCTTCAAAACTTCAGAACTTTCATATTATAAATAGCTGAAAAGAATCTCAAACAAAGAATTAAAAATAATTTTTAGAAACATTTATTAAGTTTATACAAATGGTTTGTCTAACCTCTCATATAAATAAATAATATATTTTTTGCACAGAGAAAAATATTGACCACTTAGGTCATCTAGTAAAAAAAAACCAAAAAACCAAAACTCATCATTCCTACTTGAGACCATTTACAATTGAGTATATGAGTAATAGTCTTAACAAGGACTTTGTCCTTTAATTTCAGTTTCAGAACATGCTCCTTTTTTCTGTTTGTCATCTTTATCTAAAAGAAAAAGTTCTTTTGACTCTGTTTTCTTGCCAAGTTTGCATAGAAAACCAAAACAGTGTTTCAGATGGGCTCTTTTTCTCTCCCAGTATGAGGGGTACTAGTGTCACTCAAACGTGTTTAATGCAGATCAACTTTCCAACAATCTTTGCCAACTGCCATTCTTCACTGCTGTAATTTTAAGCCCTGCTTGGTCCATCAGGTGACTAAACTGAGTATCTGTGTCAAATGTCAGAAACAATTTCTTTGCCAGATAGAAAGCTGTAATAAGCAAGGAGAAAACAGGTCTGAAATAGAGATGATTTAGAAGCTCAGAATACAGATCTAGGACTGAAAACAACAGAGGCTTTAAAAGCTGTTCAGCCTATTTATTGAGATAACTAAGAAGGTCCTTTGTCTTGGAAATGTTCCTGCATAACACATTTAATTGTATTTTGATCAATGTTGACTTTTCACACTTGCTAGTTAAAAAGATTTTTTTGAAACTTCTTGCTGGGTGTAAATGTAGCTTTGGAACATTTACATTTAATATTAGTAGGCAATTTATCCAGCAGCATCAATGATAGCTAAAACTGAAGGAAAATAGTTTATGACATAAATATGTGTTTAGGAGCTTTAGTAGTCAAAGCTCACAAGGAAATAGGGTGGTTTGGTATTCTTTGAGCTCACAGAGATGTTGCTTTGTTTATTTGTTTATTCTTTCTCCCCAAATGGAAGCTTGCAAGAAGACAATGTTCCAGAGCTACAGCTTTGGCCATTAATCAAGACATTAAATGTCTGTGCCCTTATAATCCAGAATAAAACTTTTACATGCTCTTCTTTGTCACTGAGAGTCAGTACTGCATGTATCAATTGCAACAGAATTATATTGCTTTCAGGGGTGTTTGGGGTTTTTTTGGTCCTCTAGCAGTTTTCTGGCAGACAGGAATGTAATATGGGAGAGGTTTCTTTCATAATCTTTATCGACATATCTCCCCTCTATTATAGCCTTATATAGTTTATTTTTTCTGCATATCTTAGGCTTACATTCTTGGGCACATGCTTCAATGCAGTCATTCCTTGGCAAGAATATGTTTATTTCTCAGTAGTTCATCATTGCAGGCTTACTGGTCCTAGGACACTATGAAATTCAAAGAATCCTTCTGAATTTTGTCATTTTAGCAGGAGAAAAAAATACAAGAATGTAGCAACTGAACAATATTAGAGACGAACACACAGCTTCTAAGATATGATTACATCTGAAGATGTAATCATATCAATCTGCAGACAGACCCCTGCTCTGATGATAGAAAAGGGAATTTGTCACTAGGCGATCTAGGTTTTGCTCTTCAGGTCAGGAACAGTACTTGTTACTACCAATGAAAACTGTCAGGGGAGCTGACATGACCCAGCAGCAGATCCTTTACTACCTGAAGGAAAAGCTTGTGAAATCCAGTATGATGCTTGACTGGTAGGTGCTTGTGCACATCTGTGGAGAAATCCTATTTCTGATGCATTAGAGATATTGTAGGGATATGTCTCCCTTTCACAACACTTATAGGAAATTAATATTTCTATCCATTGCTTCAATAATCAAAAAGATGCTCAAGCTTCACTTGAGTGTGCAAAGAAATTCATGATGGAGAGAAGTTGGGTTCTTTCTGAATCTGCTGCTCTGCCAACTTATCTGCAGCTGAACTGGATGACTTGCAGAGTGGTGCTAGTGTTTTTCACCATGGAGAGGCAAAGAGAGGTTTGTTCCTGCCTCAAAAGGCCCTTACTGAGAGGTACTGCTACTGGTAATCAGCTCCTCACAGAAGGTGTTTGTTCATTGACTTTTATCCTAGTCCTCTGCATTGAGCAGCATGATTAGTTCAGTCAGAAAAGGGGCACACAAAGAAAATAATGAGACATGGCTAAAAAAGATAGGGTAAGTATTGAGGTTATTTAAGATTAAAAAGGGGCTTTAATTGTGTTATGAAAATGAAAGTACATCTTATAAACCAATTAGTTAAAAACATGCCATGGAAATTAATTAGTAATATTTTTGTGTTTTTTTCTGTTTAGTTTTAATTATTTTAAAACAAGTTTTCTAGATTTTTTGAAGGGGATCAAAATAATCTGTGGATCAAGGTTTATATGATCCTTCTCTTAAAAAAAATCTACTTAGTTTCCTACTAGGAGATATTACATTAGATTGACAGAAATGTAGGCATATCATTCGTTAATTATAAAACTTCAAGAGCTTCTAATCCTCCCAGAATTGTAATCAGGAGATGTTGTAATCAATTTCTGTTGTTCTTGTAATGATACATGGGATTTTAATTTAAATTGGTAACTCGTTCCTCCAATCCCTTGGAAGGGAAGCTGGCAGCATGGTCAATTAAATTCAGACTTCTGTAAATTATTTTTATTGGTCATCATTCATGCTATAGCACCTTGATGTACTTAGGCAATATGCTAGTAGGCTTTGGGGATGTGGATTTTAATCACTGCAACTAGCCAAGGAATTTAACATCTTAATGACAAATCCCCCCACTTAAATAGGAGCTATGTGCTAATTAATGAGTACAGGTAGTTTATCAGCTTTTTAAGAGGCACTGATAACTAGGCTGCATTTGCCCTTTGGGAATGTGAATAATTGGTTAAGTTTAGCTTCCAAATCAGCTGAATTGAAGGAGGTGGAAAGATTACTGCAGATTCAGAAAATTCTGTGGTTTTCTTGTAATAAAACAAAACGTTAGAGTTTTATGTTCAGCTGAACAGCAAAAATCTCCATTTGGTCAAATCTAAAAGAATTCGTTTCAGGTATTAATTTTAAAACAGCAGTGCACTAGCAGGAAACAAAAATCTAAGTTTACTGTACTTTGAGAGCAAGAAGCCACATTCTTTTTCTCTTTGTCCAGTAACTAACTGAAGAGGTTGGAGAGGTGAGATTAGAGGTAAAATTAGTGAAAAGATCTTTCCAGGGTTCAATGGCTTTTTCAGGAGAGATGTGGGAAGATTAACTAACTGAGAAGATACAGGAAAACTCTGGTCTCTGGATTCCTCTACCAGGGTATAGAACAGCAATTTGCAGTAGGCACAAAACAAAGTCAGTTTTCCATGAAAATAAAACAGAATCATGTTCTCAGCTTTTACTACTACATAGAGACATGTTCATGTCTATAGTTTTATTATCAGAATACAGTAGATACTGGAAAATTCCCCTTTACTCTGCTTAGTTTTTTGGATGTTCTTCTTTTGTCATGTGCTTGATTCCAGCGTATCCCGCTCTCCATCTTGGCTAAGATGTTTCTTTTTCTTTCTGAAGTTTGTCTTTTTTTTCATAGAACCACATAATGATTTGGGTTGGAAGGAACCTTCAAAGGTCATCTGGTTCCACCCTGCTGCCAGGACTGCTCAAAGCCTATCCAAATGTACAACAAATCTCTTCAGCTTTGAGACTTGAATTAGGCTTCAAGTCTCCTCACCTTTTTTACTTTTGTTCATGAGTCTGTAACAACTACTTCCCATAAGGATTTTATGTCATTTGTCTACGGAATACTGACTTCATGCCAACTGAAATACGGTGAATAGCCCTTACAGAAATGTAGAAAGTCATTACAGGAACAATAATTGATTTTAGAGTAAAGTTTGGCAAGTCTGGAAACCTGTAACCTCAAGTGTTTTGTGCTGCTAGCTTATCCTCAGATTATTCTCTTTGTATCTTATCTCATTGCTAAGAAGTTTGTTTACATTACTTCTGAGTTTTTTCTTCATGCAAATCACAGGCAAGCATAAATATTCAATGCTTTAGGCTTGCTTTTACTGTAGTTTATCATTCAGTGCTTCAACCAATGAAGATATCCATTATGTAGGAAAATATAATCTGAAGTAATTATTCTTGGAATCTTCTCCTACAGTATTTATTAAATATTTACAAGTGGCAGTTAGCTTGTGGGTTTTTCTCTTTTTTTAGAACAGAATAGGAAATCAGAGGGGGAAAAATCTGAAGGCTTTTCCAGCACTGAGTGTGCATAGCATTTTTGAGGGTCAGAAAAAGCCTACATTGTTCAGAGAAATCTTCCTAACAATTAAAACAATGAAAAATGATTTGGATGTAGTTTTTTTTATAAGAATGCATATATGTAATGAACTAAGAAAGAGTTAAGAGGTTTTCATCCAAGCATGCAAGACAGAGAGAGCATTTGACACCTGAAGAAGACCAGGAAACTGCCTCTATTATTCTGAAGCAGTCCTGCTTGCTGACCTTGGATCTATAAAGATTCTGCAAGCATGGAGTAAAATAGGAAAAAATAATAGTAAGAGAGCTCAAGATTCTGGTGGTTCTGGATGAACCATCTTGAATACCTGTGGAATATAATGACTGCTACTTTGAGGATAATTTATTGAACTCTCTACTTTTATATTTGTTGTATCACTTTTTCACATTATAGAAAGAATGTTGCCATTCAATCTAATTGGTTCTAAGAGACTACTGCTGTCATTATTTTATTTTCTAATGTCCCATTCCTTAAATGTACTACCAAGATAAGTAAATTGTTACAGCCACAAAATATAAAAAAGCAGGATATTTTTCAGGTGATGATCAAAGCAGTAAACAAATGTAGTCCTGTGCAATACATCAGCTGCTTTTTATCGAGTCCTTTAAAAAAAAAATAGTCCTAGTCACTCTTCAAAAAAATGTGCTTGGGAATATAAAATGACAACAATAAAAAGAAAATCCAGAAAGCATTCAACAGCCACCATGAGATAGTTGTTATTTCTCCCCTTTAGATTTCTGCCTCTGTATGCCGTATTGGAGCAGTGCATCTACTTCATACCAAGAGGGATAGAGGATCTGTTTTGACAAGTAATGAAAGTTAAATTATTTAAGTACAATCTACATGCTTTGAATCCGTTAGCATGCAAGAAAAATCAGACCTGAGTACAGACAAAAATGGAAAATTTCAGTGTGAAAACTGGATTTACGTGGACTTCTGTAAAGCCTTTGACATGGTCCGACAGCATCTTTCCCTCCAAATTGGAGAATGATGGCTGGACTGTTGAGTGGAATAGGAATTGCTTGGATGGTCACATGCAGAGGGAAATGGTCCATGGCTCAGAGTCCCAATAGTCATCAGTAATCAGTGGTGTCCTTCAAGGGACAGTGTACTGGGACCAGTGTTATTTAGTATCTTCATTAATGACCTAGAGGAATTGAGTGTGCCCTCAGCAAACTTGCAGCTGACACACCTGAAGGATGGACTGCTGTCCAGAGAGACATAAAAGCTCTAGAAGTGGGCACATGGAATCTCATGTGGTTTAACAAGACCATGTACAGGGTGCTGCACCTGGACAACCCCTGTTATCAGTACAGGCTGGGGGATGGACAGCCCTGCTGAAATGTGCTTGGGGGTACATGTGGATGAGAGGATGCACATGACCCAGCCATGGGCACTCACAGCCCAGAAAGCCAAATATGTCCTGGCTGCATCCAAAGGAGCGTGGGCAGCAGGGCATGGAGGGGGATTCTCCTTCAGCTCTATTTTGGTGAGACCCCAGCTGCAGTGCTGCAGCCAGATCTGAGATCCCAGCCCAGGAAGGGCATGGAGCTGTTGGAGTGAGTGCAGAGGAGGGTCACCAAGCTGATCAGAGGAATGGAGAACCTCTGCTATGAGGAAATGCTGAGAGATTTGGATTGTTCACTCTGGAAAAGAGAAGGCTTTGGGATGACCTAATTGCAATCTTCCAGTACCTAAACAAAACTTTAAAAGAAAGATGGGGAAAGACTACTTACAAAAGTATGTAGTCACAGGATAAGGAGGAATGGATTCAGATTGAAACAGAATGAATTTAGACCAGAATGGAGAGGCACTGTAACAGGTTGTCTGGAGAAGCTGTGAATGCCCCTACCCCTGGGACTGTTTAAGGCCAGTTTGGTAAAAAATCTGGTCTAGTGGTAAATGTCCCTGCCCACAGCAGCAAAGTTGGAACTACAGGATCTTCAAGGTGCCCTTTCAACCTAAGCCATTCTATGATGATTCTATGATTTAATGACAGCTAATAGTCAATAATTTTGAAGTGAGGCTGCTTCATGTTATTCTCATCTTTGAAACTATCCCCCTGTCTGAGGAAAAGTTACTTTCATCTGTTATTCCAGTTTGTTGAAATTTTTGAAGTCTCAGAATGCTTTCTCATCCATCTCATAGGGCTGCAAGGAGCTATTGATACTACCTGGAATCATCATAACAAGGACGAGTTGAGAAAGTTAAGGCTACTGACACTAGCATGACTGCCCAAAAATTCTTTACAGTCTGCTATCTTAAAAATCTGGTTTTGAACTGCTGAATGAATAGAAAAGTAGTTGTCAGGTTCAGAAAAATTAAGATAGGAAGAATTGCCTCCATGTATGAGAATTTTAACACAATCTTGATCTACCTGGGGTGTAAATCTTACCTTTCACTGCAAGAAATCAAATGCATTTAGAAAATATGATGCATTTATTCATGTATAGTCTAAGTAGAGAATACTGTCTGGGAAGCTTTTGGGAGATGTTGTTTAATGGCTCTAAATGTGGAATTGCATGCTGGAAGACAGTGTCACTATTGTGGCAGGACACCAATACAGGAATGGGGAGTAGGAGCCATTTGTGAGAGCCACTCATTTCCCTATGGATTTCCTTTGTCCTTATGGTTGTTGCCCAAGCTCAGCAGGTTGGTAAACCTGCTAAACCTCTGCTTCACTGCTCAGCCATGCAGCAGCAAATCAGAAGTCCAGTAAGGCACAAAATCAGAGATCTATTGCATCTTCCTGCTCACCCAATACTGATACTTGTAGTATCAGTTGCTGAGCATACAGAGATGTTGATTCTCAAGCCTCTCCACTTTACAATTCTTCATATTTCATACTCTTAGGAACTCGAATATCCCTTGTTGCCTTGGGCATTTAAAATATGGAGAATAAATGTCACTGGCCTTTTATATATTTGAAGACTATAAGGTTTAATGTGAACTGTTATTCTTCAAATTAACATCTCTTCCTTCATTTCACAGCTCGTTCAGTCTGTCCTGGTAAATTTTAGATTTCCAGTTTCTCTGATCCTCCTCTATGTTTTTATGTTCCCTTTGAACTTTCTGACAGACCATGCCTATCTTGGTATCATGCTTGAAAGTAGGTCTCAAAATAGTTTTCTAGGTGAGCCTTTACCACTTTCTCAAAGGAGAGAAGGATTTTTTCACATACTCTTCTTGTTTGTGTAGCTGAAGACAGTGACCTACATCTGGAAATTTACACTTGTTATAAGAAATTTGATTTCATTTTCCTTTACCACATTCTCCAATTTTCAAATTCATTATCCATTCTTATTATGTTCTTTAACTGCTTAAAGGCAATTCCAGGTTGATATTACATGGTTATTGTTATTTTTTATCCATGTGTATGTGTATTTATCTTTTTTATGGTTAATAAAACCATTAGATAATTCTGAATCAAAGTTAGACCTCAATGGAACCTTGCCTAATTCAGCCTTTCATCTCCTGTTTGTTTGGTCATAATCTATTAAGAGGCAAATACGATGAAATATTTTTCCATTACCACTCCATGTTCACATAATAATCCATAATCCACATTAGTAAAAAAAATCCATGTTCACCATAGTGAACCTTAGTAAAAAAACATAGGTATTTGATGGAAGAGGGAATGAGGTTCCCTGATAACCACTCTATTTCCTTCTTAATTAAAACCTTCTTATGTCTATTTTCTTCAGCCTTCTTGACTTAACAGAGGATGTTTAACATCAGAACACACTTGTGCAATCTTCTAAAAGACTGAAAATGTAAACTAAGGAAAAATAGTTTTTTTCATATTTCAACATTCTAAATCTAGCTATTTTTTTTTCTGTCATAATTTCTTACAGAGTTTAAAAAAATTAAATTTATATTTGTTTTGAGACTTACTGAAAGGAAGCTATTTAGCAAAAACACTTCAGTATGAAAGGATTTCATTTGGCTAACACATCCACTTAAGTGGGAAAGTGAATACAGTTCGGCAAAGACATTTCAACACCTACTCAACCCATTAACTGTTGCTAACAGACGTATCTGAAATAATTCTCTCTCTTGGTAAATGCATAACAGGCACTTGCATAACTCCCTAGAATGTGCATGGTTAAGTTCTATTCATATCACTGTAGTGTGCCTGTTGCCAAAAAATCTAAGATGCTTCCAGGAAAGTGACAGCAGTATGATCTACCATCTGACACTTTTTTCTTTCTTTCTTTTTTTTTTTTTCCTTCACAATGAGAAAAACTTACATGTGGCATTTTTTTAAGGGGGAAAAAAGGTACGGTATTCTCTGTTAAAGCACTTTGTGTGCACAACAAGGAGCCTTAATGCAGTCTTAGGCTGTTAGTGCCCAACTCCACTTTGTGCAAGCCTGTCTAAGGTGTCAAGGGCAGTGTGAAACCTTCATCTATCAGATGTATAGTGTTTGGTTTGGACCACTGGATGTGCAACCTTACAAATTAATAAGATGTTTCCTTTTTTACTTAATTTGAATTTCTTATGTGCTGCTCTGTTCCAACAACCAAAATCAGCCTTGTGGAAAATTCTCAGCAAGAATACTTGTTTCTAAGCTAGCCCCTAGGCATTTTCAACACTCAAATTCTTTTGCTTGTATTTCATAAGTCTCCTGCAGCCATACAGTTTGTTTAGTGGTTCTGTGAACATGCTGCTTCAATTGATCTAACTACTTATTTTTATGCAAATCTTTCAAATCTAGCATTTTTCTACAGATAGAGGGATACATGAGATTTGCCTTCTATTAACAGTTCACAAAAGACAGTCAGCCTTCAAAGAGCCCCATGTGATAAACCAATTAAGATAAACCTGGCAAATACAGATGTAGCAATTCTTTTTTCCTGATGCTTCTCTGGACAGGTTTTTACCCAGCCTCATTTTTCTTTCTCTTTATGTTCTAGGAAACAGACTGAAATTCAAGTTCACCATTTTCAGTTTTTGAAAAATCCTCATTTAGTGCCTCAATCAAAGCAGATTTGATCCTGTGTATAAACATTGGTCTGGGCATTTGGTTGTGTCCAGAATGAGGTTTTAAAACCCCCAAAACCTTCCTGCCCCCCAACACCCTAACTATTATTTTGCCCTTAAAAAGGGAAGTATAATCATGGCATCTCTTGATTTTGCACTGGTTAGAAAGAAAAACTGAGTTGTTTACCAAACTCTTTCAGCACCACTGATGCTGAGGAAGAAGTTCTCTATGTCATCTCAGCATGTGGACTGTGCCTTAAAACTGAAGAGAATTTTTACTATTTTTCATATTGGTTTGGGGTAATGAGATAATTTGAGGACAATGCTAGTAATGCTCCACTTACAGGCTTTGCATGGATCTACTGCAAACGCAACTCACATTTGGATGTATTTATTTCAAACTCTTTTAGCTGAAACACGATCACTCCTTGTATGAATGCATTTCATTTTAAGACAGCTATGAACTGGTATGAGAAAGTGAAAGTCATCCTAAACCTGCTCCTGTATTTTATCAATGTAAATGGTTCTTGAACTGAAGCAGGCCTGCTCTTTTTTATCACTTGATATCCAGATGGCTCACTTGAACTGTGTGTGGGGTTGCTATGTTCTACAATGCAGGAAAAAATTCTTTGCCGGAGATTTTTACACATCTTAGTGACAGTGAGAAACAACATAAGACAGGGCAGGCTATTCCTGTGCCACTTTAGTAACAAGGAAATTCTGCCTCGAGGAGGCTTGCTATTAGATAAAACAGTCATGTTTAGTGAATGGGGTCAGAACCTGTTGAAGGGTTCTGTATCTGCAGGAAACTGCGTGTGGCTTGGAGAACAACTCACACTGCATTTATGAAATAAGGTGAAATAAGGCCTCCACAGTGAGTCTGGTACAGTGAAGTGTGCATATAGCAGGCTGCTGTTTCTTTTTGATCTCTGTTCCCACTTGTTGCCTTCTTGCCTGTAGACAGTCCATGAGTTGTGACAGCAGCAGTCATCTTCCTGACTGCTTTCTTGGTAACACAGGAGTTATCACCTCTCAGACAAGTGTCCCCATGAACACAGATGTTGATGATGATTTATGTATTACTTCTCAGCATCTTGAGCTAGAATCTGATCAGAAATATAAAGTTCCTTTCTTAAAATTCAGAAGCCACTGTCATTTTTCCGATTGGAAATGGATCATGGTAGCGTGTGGCTGTTGCATTCCTAGGCAAAGCATGAAAAACACTTTCAAAACTCTCCTTGCAACTGATTATAATTGCTCTCCTCATTATCATTCTCATCATAACAGTCTGCCTTTACCTCTGCTTCCAACTAATAATCAATGCTTACTGATGGAGGTTAAATGTGATTGTTGAAAGAAACAGGTTAAAAAGAGCAGCAGCCAGTTGGGTACATACTGATATAATATAAGAAATTACACACTTAAAAGAGATCAGAATCATTGAAATGGCAGCTGAAGCAGCTCCAGACTCTGGGGTTCAGTATAAAGTTTAAAAGCCCTGTTTTGGTTTTAGTTCTGGATGGATTGTTTCAGCAGAGTGGATTGTAAGTGCCTTCTCCAGGGAAAGCAATTAAAATTAACTGGTCAAATAAGCTGGAATAAATGACATAATTAAAAAGATGAAAAATTTTGTTACAGAATGGTCAGACAGGAGATGAAGAGTGATTTACCACAGTTCAGGATTTAAAACCTACTGAAAATTAAAAGCTGAATTGTTGTAACAGATTTTAGTTAGGTGTGTGTTTTCAAACATGCTTCCATAGTAAATGTAAATCAGTGGGGAAGTGCAGAAGATTTTAAAACTTAACCACATTGTTTCATAGTAAATAATCTGTAATTAGGGGTTAAATTTTCAAGTTTCATCATTTCAGAAAGTAAAGAAGCACCAAGTTAAATGAAAATGTAAGTAGCTTTCCAGTTCTCAGTGTTTCATTGACAGTTAGGAATTACATAGCCTCTGAAAATATTAGTGGGAAGCTGAATCCCATTTTAAAGATCTAGGTGATATAAGTAGATAGACATTATGTCAGGACCACTCTTGTGGTCACCCTTAGGGACAGTGTGTGTGGTATCAAAGTCATCCTGACCTTACATAATGGAAAATGTTACTGTATTAGAAAAAGTTATTCATATGATAATGGCACTGAAGAAGAATATCAGTATTTGAATATCCCTGTTGGTTATAATCCAGACATTATTCCCAGTTCCTAGAATAGAGGAAGGGAGGAGTTATGAGATAGCATAGCAGGTCCTGACTCAACTCCTTATCAGAGTGCTGCTGTAAGGTAGTAAAACCTATACTTAATCTGTAACTCTGTTGTGCTGAAGACAATTCCCAACTCAGCTGTCTGGCATTGCCCCAACAAGAGTTCTTTTCATTCACACACTTCTGCCCTTGCTGAGGTTTTTCACACTGAAATTATAAAATGCTGGAAAAAAAATTATTGTACAGCGAATGCAGCAAATAACCAAACCCCGAATCTTGACGTGCCCTGTATAAATTTGCATTTGGCAGACTGTTCCCAGTGTTTTGCAGTTCTGTTTGTGATATGCCCATTTCCAAGCTCTGAGGAGTCCCATAGGAACATCGGCTGTTCATATGCAATGGAGAAGAGAGTACTGCCAGAATTTGCTTATCTTATACTTTCTACCTGAATGCTAATAATGGGAATTTTAATATCTCTTCTCTTTCTGGAATAAACTTTATTCTCCCATCTTATCACTGTCTTTATTTAATTTTTTTCATGTCTCCCCCTTACGTCCAGGCTTAAATGGAATTTTTTTTCTCGTTTCTTTTACTAGTGTTTTTATTCCCTGTAGGGATTTCTAGCCAATTAGTCACTCAGAATACAGCTGTTAGGTAGAAAAAGAGAAGATTCTCCCAATTTGCCTCCCTGTGTCAAGACAAGCAGAGGCAACTTTGCAGGGGCAGTTTCTCATCAAGAGCAGCCCTGCTGTCACAGATAAGTAAAAGTAAATTCATATTTACTCCTCCAGGATCACTCCTAGATGCAATTTACTGTAAAAATACCAGATACAACTCCAATGATTTTGTAAAACTCGATTTCACTTCACTCCCAATGGAAATATTTATGTGTAATCTTTTGTAAAGTAGCTTTTTTACTCCTTAGTATGAGGATGTCCAATTAGTTGATTGTATGTGTATTTTCTTTTTCACAATAAAAAAACCAGTATGATCCAAAGAAGAGAGAACATTTTTGTCAAACTGATCTGTAGGTCAAGATCTACAGCAGTGTAAGAGGAGAGGTTACTAGCAGAGGTGGTTTTTATTTTTGGGGTGGGGATTGGTGTGGAGGATGGCTTTAGAGCAAGCTGCAGGCCCCATGGCCTGCCAGACCTGCCTCTAAAGCTAGCCTCCACAGATTGGTTTGTTGGTTTTCTTTCTGATAAACACTGCTGAAACGTTCCACAGATAAGGTTTATGCAGGAAAAAACTAAAGCATTAAAACTTAAGCAGTGATATTCATTCTTGGTGAAATGTGTAATGCCTAAATCCCCAGAGATGCAGTATGGTTGCAAAAACCAAGCCTTTGATGAAAAGGCATTAAAGTTTGTAGGGGCCTGGAACCAATTTTTTTTTCTACTGATACGTGGATTAAATGTCTTAAAAGACTGCTAAGAATGTTTTTGGTAAGATTATTTATTTATCCCAGACAATTTTTTCTGCATGTACACCACACCTTGCAAAGCTCAGGATTATCCTATGGAACAGTGGCCAGTGCAAAGGCACACAAATCTGTGTCAGTGGGTGTTTATTCTTTGAGATGGCATGGTGAAACATCCAGGCCTTTACAGGGCTATTACCTGTGAATCTATGGCTTCAAAAGGAACAGCCACATTGAACTAAAATTAGGCCTATACTTAGACATGTACTGAATTGAAACTTAAAGCTAATGTGCTATGCAGTAACAGTATCCCAGTGAAATAATAACTCTTTCTTTACAAATGCATTCACTCAGTTCAGTAGGAATATCTACACCTTTATCTTAGGCAATCCACTTATAAAATGACTTTCTCTAGCAGTAGATTTTCATTATGTGCTCATTGCTCGAGAATATGTCCTGATTATAAACCTTGACAGTGCTTCTGGACTCTGTCCTAACACAGGATGTGCTTTGCTACTGTGAAAATTGGCTGTGGTGGAAGAACTGGTTGATGTCTTGAGGTCCTCTTTTAAAATTGTGCATTTCACACTCCTCACCTGTCCCACATATGTTTCAGTGCCATACATGTATTACAATAATAAAATACAACAAAGTTTATCTTGTTGACCCAGTTTATCCTATATACCTAGACTGGTATCTGTGTTCCAAATCTGTTACAGAATCTGATTGGTATTGAGCTCCTGCTCCTCCTGTTCTAGAGTTCCAGGTTAGGGTGTGTTAGTGGAGATTCTTGCTCTGGACTGACGTGGACACATAAACAGAAGGGAAGTGTCTTTGCTGCTGCTGCAGAGCAGTATATTCCTTTCTTAGATAAATCTGACCAGACTGAGAAAACCCTCTGAAAACAGTGTGGTGAAAGCATTCTGGACCCAGTTTAAGGAGATGTTTACTAAATTGGGACATCTGTAATAACCAGTGAATAATGTGGTGTGTGACATGGTAGTATTTTTATTCTGCCTTTTTCTGTCTGTTTATTTTGTGGCAGGGGAGATGTTGATAGGACTAATTGAAGTAAAGAGCCTGTAAGACAGCCAAAACTGTCTACAATTTCTAGTGAAACACCTCTTAACTTACTGCTACTCTCCTTCCTGCACTCATACTGTTAGAACAAATATGCCACTAGAAGGTTACAGTGTTATTACCTGGCTATCCAGTACTTTAGAAACAGGAAAGGATGTCAACAGAAAAAGCTTGAAATATGAACTCTACAAGGAAAAAATGTTAGTGTAGTTTCCTCTTTGTCCTTTCTATCTTACTATTCATTTGTTGTGTCCTTCATAGACAAAGCCTCTGGAGGTACCAAAAATCTATCAAACTCCTGAACTATTAGTATAAAAAATCACCTTCAAAGACGGATGTTTGAAAATTCTTCCTGCTTCCTGTTTTGAAGATGTATTAGATGTATGTTAGATGAAGATGTATTTTATCACCTTATTTCTGGTGAACTACAAGTATGCTCTATGAGAGGGCAATGCTGGAACTTTTGTCTGGCTCAGAATCATGAAAGTGAGAGGAGAGGATGATTTCTGTTATAAAAAACAGTGCCACACTTTCCAAAATGCCCTCCAAATTCTTTGTTTAATTGCACATTCCTCATACAGATTTCAGTTTTGGAAAAAAAAAGTAAAAATTGCATATGTAGTGTACTTATTAGTCATGGTAACTGAGGTAATAAGTCAAGCTCTTTTTGGATATTTTTTCCCCTTGAAACTTGTAAACATAGTTTGGGACTGTTTTAAAATTCTTTTGGTCTCTGAATGGTGAGCTCACTGTAACGCAGTGCATTAAACCCATGAGAGATTATTCAGTTGTTGTGGGAGGCTGGAAAGGCAAACAGAAGTCAAGGAAATAATGTGCACTATGAGAGAAACATTTGAAAATTAGTTTGAAGAGTGGACATGTTTTTAACTGCATCTTCTGCAGCAAGCAGTAGAAAAATGCCTCATCCTCTTGTAGACAATATGAAATCTATTGATGTGGAAAGTAGCGAAGGCAGAAAATTGAATATGTCATAGATTGTAACAGAGTGAAGTTCAAACAGCCTGTTTGGGTAATAGACTGCCATAAATACATCAATGTATTCACCATTCATGCCAGCTGAAATTACAGAGGATTTTCTTAGTCTGAGAAATGTGTATTACAAAGATTGTTTTTGGTCTAATGTTTTCTATTCCAGGAAGACTTAGGTGGTGAATTCAAACTATATTTGCAGTTCCATCATAACTTGAGAATATTTGGCATGGCAGATTCAGACAGATGCTTTCTCTTTCTACATGTTATTCCTGTCCTTTCTGTCCTGATTTTTCTGTCCTTATTTTTAAACATTTTCTATTCTTTATTTTTAATGTCCCCTTTCTTTATCAGATTTTTTTTAATGCTTTGAAAAAATTAATTGGAAGGGTCTCAAATATGTGATAAAATGGTGATACGCAAAACTGATTTTGGGTCTCTAAATACTGCTAGAAGACATAAATATATTAAACTGATTGGTTTTTAAGGAATGATTACTGGATTACTGCTTTTGTAGTGAGGTAGATAAACTTACCACCGCCCCCAAAAAATGCACATGCACACTGATGCATGCACACATACAAGTCAATTTCCCTCTTATGGATGAAGATGACTTTTAATCCATGCAGATGAAATCTTCAGGCAGGCTAGCGAAAATCATCGGAAACTCTGGGAATAAGATTCAACGACTCAAAAATATGTTGAGACAAAACTTGTGATGTTATAAATTAATTTAATGGTGACTGTGGATTTGATTTGTTAGGGTATTAATCTACTTCCATGGATAAAATACTGGGCAGAAGGCCTGGGGAGGCACTGTCTGAGGCAGCTCAAGGTGCTTTCCCAGTATGAGAAAGTGCTGCCCCGTGGATCAAGCAGGGCTCTGTGCAGGACCTCCATCCCTGGGAAGGAGGTTCTGCACTTGCAGTGGTGCCCTTTGGCATTGCAGGGCTCTGCATGCCTGCCCTGAGTCGTGAGGAGGCGCCAAGTTACGGCTGTGGTTAATGTGGCCTTTTTCATGTCCTGTAGCAGAGCAGGCTCTTTGGCTTAGGCTGTGATGAATTAAAGGCATTACCGAAGTGGATGGCAATTCATTTCACTTTGACTTCCAGCCTGCCATCAGCTAATAATGGCTTTGTCACTAATGATTTGGTGGGAATGATTTCTCTTTTTTTTATAATGCCTGTCATTCAGAAGCATCCCAAAGCGATCTATAGCCTAATTTACTTATTACTCAGAAATTGCTTCTTTCATCAGTAAAATGCAGCTTTGGATAAAAGGTGGCAATGGTGTGCTACAGCTCAGAATCTACCTGCTAGAGATAGATGGGAATAGAGGTGGTTCTTAGTAAGGTCATAGTATCACAGAAGATTTTGGATACATAATGTAAATACTTAAACTAACAGATTTACGCTTAACTAAAGACGAGTGGGAATCTGGATTTCTGTTCATCAGACTGTGAGATCTCAATGTCAGTAGGGAATGATGAAACTGGAAAACAATCTACACAACTGTGAAAACTTATAGCTCCTCTATGGCCTGGCTTTAAAAGAGGAAGGGACTGCAAGTTTCTTGACCAGTTTCTTGTGAGGGGCTTCTGCACAAACAGAAGTGGGATCTCATGCAGAATATGGGTAGATCTGTATATGTTTGTTTGGATTTAAATGCCCATTTTTATTTCACCTTTTTTTTTTTTTTGACACAAATATTCCAAGATTTTTATATGATGTTCTGATGAATGAAGAACCTTGATGTCCCTTTTTCACATGTAGTCACAGAACTGTGGGATGGCTGAATCTATAAAGACCCTCTGAAAGTCATTTTAAGTCCCACCCCTTGTTCAGGGCATGGTAAACCAGAGAATGTTATCTGTGCCCACATCCAGTTGGGTTTTTTAATATATCCAGAAATGGATACTCCACAAGCATTTTGGGCAGTCGTTTCTGGTAGTTGACAACTACTGCAGTAAAAATGTGTTTTCTTGTATTCAGATGGAACTTCAGCAGTAATCTCCATCACAGGATGAAAAACATGTCACATGCAATTAAACATTGCTTTAAAAAGTTGAAATGATTACGCCTATTCTAAGAAAGGTCAGCTGAATTCAAAGGAATCTTTTTCCTTTTTAGTAAAACCTGAAAGAAATTTTTATATTAATTCAAAAAGTCATTTTAAGAAATAAGAATAAAAAATTCACAAGAAGTATTTTAGATGGGATTCCAGTTTTTCAAGAATTGAACTCAAATAAGAGTAGCTTAAAATGCTGAGATAAGAATTAATTCTGGTATTGGGAAATTATTTACTCTGCAGGAGGATAACAAAAGAGGCTTCAATGGTGTTCATATGTGGAGTCTTCTCTGAGAAATGAACAGCAACACTGATAAAATCATAATTGTTTGGATGCTGGCTATGCTTATCAAGTAAGAAGTCTGTTTGAAAGCCTGCCTAACCACTTTGAGAAGTACTACAAACCTAATAGAATGTTTTCTTCTATGATGTGATCTCCCAGGAATACAGAGCTTTTGCAAAGGAATCCACTTATTTAGTTGTCTGAAAATACATTATGGATGTTAAGTGCAGCTGTCAAGTTTTTAAATTCTGGTTTGTGTGAATTTTATTTTTCAACTGCCCTTCATACAGCAGTAGAAGTCTGTTTGGAATACTGTGTCTCCTCTAAACATCTGTTTTTGGCACCAGTGAAGACAATACTGCAAGTAATCTTCAATTAGTCCTTGATTTCACACTGTGGCCAAGTGAAAGAGTGCATGAAAAGGTGTGTGGTAGGAAATCATGCGTTACATTGGGGGGTGGAGGGTGAGAAACAGTTTCATCACAAAATATTCAATATCCACATCAAGCAAAAAACCACATCTGACAATCCTACATCTGAATGAATCCAGTTTTGAATTAGTGCTGCTTCGTTTCTGTGTCTTTAGACAACACCCTTTCAAATTTAATTACCTGCACTTAGGCTATGGTGGTTTAACCCCAGCAGGCAACTAAGCCTCACACAGCCACTCACTCACCTCAGTGGGATGGGGAGAGAATGGTAGGGTAAAAGTGAGAATACTCTTGGGTTGAGATCAAGGCAGTTCAATAGGTAAAGCAAAAGCTATGCATACAAGCAAAGCAAAACAAGAAATTCATTACCAGTTCTCAGGGGCAGACAGGTGTTCAGCCATCCCCAGGAAACAGGGCTCCATCACACCTACTGGACTCACTGACCAAGGCACAGGTGGCCCCTGAGCAGCGATCGGCTGCTGCTGCTATTTGAAATCTATTTATTTCATAAATCTATTATTATACTTAGTAAATCTATTTATTTTATAAACTTGTCATTTGTGTTATTTCAAATAACCTGTTGTTATTTGAAGTCTACTTAGAGCGCTACAGAAAATAAGTAGCCGGATTGTCTAGAGGCTTTGAGCCCTGTATCTATTATCATGGAATATCTTTTTTATTGTATTTTTCCTGTTGACCTTCATCAGGTCCATAAACAGTTGCTAGAACTCTTCCAACAGGATATTGACAAAAGGTTTCCAAATAGTATATGTATTTATTTATTTAGTGTTTACTCAGGTTTTGAAATTATGAAATGGAAGATAGATTTGCTTAAAGAAAAACTCAAACCTCCACACCATCTGGAGTGAATCTGGAATTTGTTGGTTTTACCCTTCTAGAGTGTTGTTTTTTATTTGGCTCTTAAAACTCGTTCAAAGAGAAACTGACCTTTTTAGAGAAACCAATTATGTTTAAAAATCTCAGCCAGTATTCAGATGCTCTAATAGTTCCTATTGTTAAAAAACATTTTGGAAATATTGACCCTTCTGTAACGCACTGTCAACTGTAGGAGCCGTGAGGCTTCATACTGACTTAAACAGCTGAAGTTGCACAAAATTATGCATTATGCCCATTTTCATTATCATATTTTATGTGGGTGTTTTTTTCCCCCCATCAAGAAGTCCAAGTAAATAGCCAAAATAAGACAGTTTCAAAAACAATTTATGAAGGGCTTTGGAGTAGGTGTTTTATATTTATAAGTAACTAAAAGCTCCTTCCAACTTTTACGTAATGTGAAAACCTTCTGACTAAGGAAGCAAACCTGATTACACTTTTCTAATGTATTTTTCAGTAATATTTAAAAATGGGATCCTGTTCCAAATGATGCAATAAAGAATATCAAGCTGTATCTTCTAGAACATGAATTTTAATATCTTTGCAAAGTTTTGATGTTGCAGAGTCAGATCATGATTTGCTTTGAAGACAGATTGTTTTTACCTAGTCCTGAAGGATGTTATCAAGTTACTCTTAGGGGGACTTTTAATGGCAGTAACAGAAAGAAATAATGTAAGTCTGGGAGGAGAAAAATAAGTTTTCAAAACAGTTGTTTAGAAGAGTCCCTTGTTATCTCAGCATGGACAGTATTTAAAATATTGTATTATTTATTCTCCTTGTTCAAATATATTTCCTGAGACTCCAGGCCAGCATGATACATGTTAGTAGACTCTGAGAAAAAAATAGGGGAGTGCCCAACCTGCAGCTCTAAGCCAAGAAGTGTAACACCCCCTCACACTCAGTCTTCACTGAGGCTCTGGGATCTGTGTAAGACAGTTCCAGAGTGAAATATTTTCAGTATTCATCATCAGGGTATTTTTTACACAAAAGTTTCCAAAGTCAGTGAGAGAAATCAGTGGGAGGAGGGACAGGTGGGCCTGCTGTTGGAAGCTTATAGAGAAGGTACCCTGCTAGTTTTGTCTTCAAATGAGTACTTCCCCTACCTCCTCTGCTTTCCACCCTTAGCACAAGAGATGTGACTGAAATGAAACAAAAACAGCTTTGAAAATAAAACTTGTTCAAAATGATCTAGGAATTGCAATGAAAGCATATGCTGCACACCTACTATATAGAAGTTGCAGTGTTTATAGGTTCCTAGACTGTTCCCTTTGCCATGCCATTACCATGCCTTCAGTAATGACTAACATCTGTCACATGTTTATTTTCCCTCTACCCTAAGGGAACAACTGTGTGCAGTGAAATATTTTTTTTTCTTGTTTATTTTATTATATTTATCCTGCCCACATTGACTGTAAGTTTGTTATATGAAAAAGGGTCAAAGAAATCTTCTTTGAAAATGAAAACTCAGATATTTACTGCCTTTAGTCCTTTGAAGGATCTCCCCATAACCTTCAACTGTGCCTGGAGGAAGCTCATTTTTATTAAGGACAAGGGTATACAGTTGAATTCAGGCTAGACAGTTGAATTGAGTGTTTAAGCTAAAAGAAATGCCTATTTGTATCAAATAATGTAATATTCAGTGAAACGATTTATAACAGCCCAAATACTCTAGCCAAGAGAACTGAAAAGACAGTATCACATGATAACTCAAATGAGGTTCATATAAATGCAACCCTTAATATAACTAAACTCCATATTACTCTAAAAAGAAGCAGGGGAAAGAGGAAAAAAAGAATAATGTTGAAAAAGCAATCCTAAAAATATATTCAAAATATTCCATTCACTTCTATATAAACTGAATATTTTTTTTCCTAAAATTATGTTTATGAGCAGCGTTTGGTGTTTAAGAGAAACATTTGTGTATTCCTTTGGAAAATTTTCAGTACACAAATGGCTAAGTAAATTTATAAGCATCACTTTTAAATACCTGTTTTCAAAGAGAAAGTAGATAAAAGCAAATAAATCATTGTAATGAGATTAAAAGGCAAAGCCCTCAGGAAGGTTGTTTATAATGCATCCTGCAAAGAGCAGGACTTTCTATAAAGGATTACCATATGCTGTAATTCTGGTGAAAATGAAAAATATTGCTGCTGAAAAACTGATGGGTAAAATTCTGTAAGCGGCATTATAAATTCTAACAAAGCAGCTGAACGGACAGAAACATAGTAACATCTTTATTTCTCCAGGCTTCATTAAACAAGCATTAAAATCCTCTTAACACTGATTGGCAGAAATAAAAAAATGGTTCCTGTTCAAATAAGTGAAATCACATCCTCATAAACCATTAAGGTGGTACTAGGTATGATACCAAATGGAGGTTTTCTAGTTCTTTTCAGGGCAACTCATTTGTACAGCACTAATGGTGGTTTAGGAAGAGTGGAGTAGAGAGAGATTTCTATTTTAAATGAATATGAATTGAGACCCATGCCTGGGAGAAGGAAGAAAGGTGGCAGGTAAACCACAGTAGTTATGCTGCTGAGTCCGTCACTGAAGTTTCAACTGAGACTTGATCAACAAGATATTAAAAATCAGTGTAACTCTAAGAGTGGCATTAACTACTCTTAGTCTTGGTTGTTTCTAGAAATTTCTTGGTGTATATAGTCCAGCCTTCATTAACTCTTAAATAAAAGACATTAGCAGAGGAAAGAAAACATTCAAGAAGCTCCAAAGTCCCCTCCAAGCATTTCCATTAGCTATTCACACTGATTACTTTCATTGCTATCATGCTAGTGCGAAAAAAAAAGAACCAAGATGAGTGATGTTTCTGAACCCAAGTAGGTTTCCCAGCCCCAGGAACACCTCCTGCTCTAATTAATACACCAGACTCAACAGAAACTTTTCCACTGACTCTAAAGCTCTTTGCATGGGGCATAGAAAGCACAGGGGCCACATTATTAGATCTCCTTGTTTTTCAACTGTGAACAACTGTACTCTGGCTTTAATGCTGCTCAAAGACTACATTATCATATATCAGCATTTCTATTTTTTTACACCTTTGATTACACTTTGTGACCCCAAGCTTTCAGTAATCCTCAAGATATGAGCCTGAAGATGTGTTTGGAACATGAGATGACATTAAATGGGTGCTCCCGTGCCATTGGGATCTGAGTGCTGAGCAACATAGGGCCTGCTGACATTGTTAATTGAACAGTGTTAGCTGAGGGGAAACATGACATGGACTGAAATGGCCTACAGCACAAGGTGACATCTTTAGTAAATACTTGATGAGCATGAGCTCCATGAGGTTACTGTCTGCTTGATCCTTTATCTGTGTAGTAACATCGCTGTAACATCGTTAGTTTTGCTAGGGATGTATTGTCACTGTTAGGCCTTGCTTTACCAGAGTCTTCCACTTCATCTGGATGCAGTCCACATTGCATGTGAGGCAATCCCTCTGCAGTTAATGGAGTAAAACAGGCTTCTAGAACATAAAGCACCTCATAGTCTATGGTTTTTCTATCAGTTCAGAGACTTATTCACGGTCTAATTTTTTTTAAGTACATGCATTCATTCCTGGTTGCTAACATCAGTATTCTGCTGGGGTCATACTTGGAGCTTGCCACCTATCTGGTTACATTAATTAGTCCTCCTCCTGCCAGTACCAAATCTGTTTAATTTCTTACTTCTAATTTGCCAGGTGCATTAAGAAATACTTCAAAGAAGCTCTTATTTTTGTTTTTTTTTTTTTTTATTTTTTTTAACCTTCAAAGGATTCTCTTGATTCTGTATAAATTGGAAGCTTTTAAATTGTAGACTTTGCACATAAAAACACATTTACAGAGTGCCTAATCTTTATCTTTGCACCCTTCAGTGTACTTAGCTGTCATTGTTGTGGCACGCACAAATAGGACATCTTAGATGTGATGTTTTCTCGGGTTATTAACCTCTGCCATTGAATCTCTCTCAGTTGTTTCTCAGTAGATTGTTGCATAGGAAATAGAAAACTGTGTAAAATATATTGATTGCCATAGGAAAACAGCCCCACTTATCCTTCAAATCTTAGCTGGCTTATGTTTGGAAATGAAAGGCCTAAAGATCATTTTTGTCTGAAAGTTTCATCAGAGATCTTATTCTTTTAGAAACATCAGAATTTTGTAATAATACATTATAACATTGGTTCATGTAGTGTTTCCATCCCACAGGATTTTCATGAAGATGGACTGATATTAATGTGGGGGTATTTTATATGGTATTACTGAAATGGAGCATCATTTTAAAATAGCAGTGGTCTACACAATGAGAGAACAAAATAGTTCTGTCTTACTTCAACCCTTTTCAACTATGGAAGGGCTTAAGAAATCAGAACTTCTTAATTTTCCATTTTTAGGATGGAAAGAAATAAAAGGAAAGAAAAAGGATTGTCTGGATTTGTCATACTGAATTTCACTTTAAAGGTGCATTCAGTTTTAGATTAAAGAAAATCCAAGAATACCAGATTCTTGATACAATAATGGTCTCTCCTATTTCCTTTGCATGGAATAGATGTTGTTTCCAGTTATTGGAAGAGCTGTTGATCTTCTCTTTCCCTCTCTTGTGACATTGTCAAGGGGAATACAAACTCCTGCTGAGTGATTGCACCACCTAAAGAGCTCTTCATTCTACATCCCTCCTGACACAAGGGCTTCTTAACTGAACTGTCCCATAATACTTAGAATGATGATGATAATGTTTTTATAATAATAATACTACCAAACTTTTGGAGCTCCAGTGTCTATTTCAGTATGTGCTGCATTAATCTTGTGCTTCTCCCTGCTGTGCACCTTCCTGGGGTTGGGCTGCCAACATTGTCTCTGCTCTCCAGCAGGAAGGAATAGAAAGGGGTACAGATTTCTCCTCTCTCCTCTCCTTGGCTCAGGAAGGCTCCTGTATCAAGAATTCACAAAGAGCAAATATTTCTAAAAGAATTTTAGTGGCGATAGGAGCTCTCACAACTGACAACTCAGAACCACCCTTCTCAGCCTAGGAACTTAGTAATTTTGCAGATTTGGATGTGGTGTTTTCCTTTCAGTGTTAAAAAAGGTTGTCATTGAGACTGTCCTATTTTAGGAAGAGCCCGAGCTCACTTCAAGATTCTGTCCTATGTGACAGTGAGTGCTGCTGTTTTGTGATGTCTCAGACTAATGTGAAGACGTGGCACACCAAGAGAAAGTAGGATCTGCCTTTTCAAAGTGCAGTGATTCATTCGGCAAAGGCATGTCCAGCAAATATAACTCTAAATAGTGTTTTTAGGTGGGATGTCGCCAAACTTTTTACTCTGATTCCTTCCCAGGTGAATGTAGAGAGCTGCTGTACTTGCCACAGACAGAGGTATATATTCAAATTAGATGTACTAATCAGTAAGAAACACTGTGTATTTCTTTATGATCTGAGTTAAATTTGGCTTGTAGATATTTATAACAGTAAAAAAAACCCCAAAACTTAATGGACAATAGTATGTGCCTATATCATGGTAGAATTCACACTGATTAAAATAATAAATAAAGCATTACTTTATAATTTTTCAGTAAGTGAGCATTCAGTTTGTGTATTTTTACTTTTTTTCCTATATTTATAACTTAGTTACAAGAATTGTAAAGGGAGTGTAGGGGCAGGTAGAAGTGAGAGAACTAGCTTACAAAATCATGGAAATCCATTATTTTTGAAACAGTGTCTACCAAGCCTAGAAGATATTAAAGAGAACTGAAATTAACTGGTTATCCTTCAAAACCACCATTGTGGAATAAAAAATTATTGATAAATGAATGCAGTTTGCACATAAAGGCCTTTATAAATAGATCAGAGATGCAGGAAGGAAAAGAAAGAAATTACAATAGCTCAAGGAAAAAAAACACAAAGACTTTTGCTGTTTTGCTTAGCAAGTGAAAGCACGGCCTTGGCAAATTTGTCTGTAAATCTTTACATGCTTCAGAAGATATTTTAGCTCCCAAATCAGGCATTCAGTTATTTTTGAGTGATGCAACATGATTTAGACTAAGCTTAGTGAAACAATGAAAAACAGGGAAGACGTGCTTGTCTTGTAATAAGGCTTGTAGCAAATAAAACCAGTTTAAATTCTACTGTGAACTCTGTGCACTGATGTGTACTTGGGCACCCATGATGTGCACTGATGTGCCACTTGGGTACCCATGCGGCACCCAAGAGATTGCTGGCCTCTATGCTTTGATCCCCACAGCAGTAGAGACTCCAAGTAGCAGGATTTCAGATTAAGGAGGTGTGTTCTGTATGGAACTCAGTATGGCTCTGGAGCCTTTTTGTTAGTATTTAATGGATTTAAAAATTGTCCCAAGGACAGTTTCTTTTAAATGAATTAGAGTGAAAAAATCAACTTTTAAGATGACATAAAATAAAATACTAAACACTTGTTATGTTCATACTCAGGCACATGTTGCTTAGGAATCGGGAAGAGGATGCATATACAAGTAGGACAAATCGCACCCCACACTGTGCAACACAATTTTTCAAAGTGTGTTTTACTTTCTTGTTTTTCTCAAATATGTGATGCCTTGTTGCACACTGCCAGAAGCCATTTGAGAGGAACGGGCAGAACTTGGCAAGATTTCACCCAGGGGAAGAGAGATTGCAGAACTGCTTTCAGTGCAAACCTTTGTATCACAATGAGAAGAAATCTCAATGATGTTAAATGCTCCCAGCCAGAGAAATGGAAACAATTTGCCAGCTAAGACACTGGCTTTACAAACAGTGCATAAAAGGCAGGGTCTCACAGTAGTTGTGGTGAAAAATAAAAAGATCCAATCTTGAAAGAGCTTTTATTTTTCCTTTTTTTTTACTGTAGTCGCCCATGAGAGTCATAATGAGATCTCCTGTGCTAGATTTTTTGAAATTGTTTTTAGAAGCAGGTAGTAATTAAAAGAGAATAAAGCTGCCAAAATGTTCTGATTCTTTGGCTGCTGATTATTATCTGATCTAGAGTACCCTGAAGTCTCTGGGTAGTCATAAGGACTTCTGATGCTGTTCCTCTATGCTTTTCTAGAAGTAATGCTGTTGTCAAGCCATGAAATGCACAGAAATATTCATGTCACATAAAGCTGCTGATGGGACTGTACAGGAGTGAGTGACTTGTAGTCTGAGCCTGTAAGGATTTGTGCATGCTTTTAAACTCTGAACTATAGTGATGAGAGTGCTGCCAGTGACTGAGCTGTGTTTTATTTGAAGCTGAATATTATGTCATATTGGATATTACCTAGATAAGAGATGAACCCGTTCCTGTTTTGCAGTGTTGAATTGCTCTTGAGGTCAAAGAAGATGTGAGGAAGTGGGCTGAATTCTTCCATTCCTTTTGCTGAAAATAGGTGGTCCAGCAGATTGATCTTGTAGACCACTGTTAAGATCCACAATCAGTGCTCCCAGTTAATTTAGACCAGAGACTTTTGAATTACCTCATGCTAATTGAAAGGAGAATGTTGTGTTTATTTTTTCTGCCTTTTTTTTGGTTATTTGTTATTTTCTGGAGGCTGTTTAGTACAACTCATGTCTGCACATTTGCAAGGAAAACACTAATGAATTGAGGAAATTGTAAAAAGAAAAAAAGGGATGCAGTTGCACTGTCACATTAACAAACAGCATGGCTTTCAACAGGCACTGAGGGAGGGAGCATTTGCTAATGTTAGGATAATTTTTAAGACAGCATGTAATTTTACAATTGACAATTTGAGGTGAAACAGTGAACACAAATAAGTCTGGTTCAGAAAACAAAAGTACAACGACATAGTGGGGTTTCAGCACCTCTTGACAAAAACAACTGTGACAGGAGGCTTGTCAGCTCTGGAAAGAAACCAATTCAAAAATGACTACTTGCACATTTTAGCAGAGAGGAGAAACTGTTGGAAACACATCTGTATTCCAAAAATGTTAAAAGGCTTTCCAGTTGCCAGGAATGACAATTAAATTAAGCCATGAAGGAGTATCTTCTGCCTTTAATGACCCCATTCGGAGTTAATTGTGACTGGACTGTCTTGTTTTGCAGTATGATTCTGACTAGAGCCTTGAGTAAAGGCAGCAGGAAACGAGTCTGCTTTTCATCTTGACATCAGTTTTCCTGATGTTTTCTTCCCCTGTTTTTTATAGGAATGGGGTGTGTGTTTCAATTTGGCTATCTACTTTGCTAGCAGCAGCTTTTTATGAATGTGATACAATGTCAGGCATCTCACGCTGAATGTGCTTTGCATATGCTTTGCCCTTGAATTGAGGCTCCTATCCTTCCCCTAAGAAATAGGGGAACCTCATGTTCTGAAACACTCTTTTCAGGAAACTTGAAAGGCTTTTAATTTTCCATGGACTCTTTCCTCCCCCCTTTCTCTTATTTCTTTTTTCATAGCCGTCAATGCCGCAGTGCTCCAATGAGTATTTCTAAAAATAAAACCAGCAAATTACAGGCCTTGGTTTACCACAGTGTTGCAAACTGTTATTAACAGTTTCTAAAAGCCACTGGTTTTGCAAGCCATGAGGTAGCTTAAGTCCACAGAACTGTGTTGTTTTTTTTCAGTACTCCCAGTCAACATATATTTTAACTTTTTTTTTTTTTTTTTTAATACTTACTTGCTGCTTGAAAGCACTGGGACTTGTTGCCAGCAACGAATTAACATCCTGCCTATCTTTCCAATGATTTTCTAAAGAAAACATGAGTTAGAGGGTGACATGTTCTTGTTAGAACCTGAACAAAATTTCATCAACATGTGCCTGCAGAGGTTTAATGCTCAGCTTCACACACAGAGTGACATAGCAGCAGTGCATTCTTCCCCTTGCCACACCCTGTATATCCAATCCTCTTTGTTGGTGAACTAGCCAAGTGCTGGGACTGTGCTTGGAAGGGTTTCAGAGACAAAGGAGCTATCCATAGGATTTGCATATTGGTTCAAGTATCCCAAGATTTTAATACCTGTGTCCATACCCTGTTTTATATACATCTCACACAAGACTAGAGATCTTGTTGCCTTCACATCTCCTCTACCATCAGCTGGCAAGGACTACCAGAGCATATTTAGGAGGGCAGATATTTCAATACTGGTGACATTGATTGTACTGACCAGCAAAAGTGGGCATGACATTGAAATTCCTGCCTTGAAAATTGTTCTGCTCTACTTACTATAAGTCCAGTGCCCTACATGCCTGAGCCCCCTTTCATTATTTGATTTTTATGTTGTCTTTTTAATCTGAAACTTTATTTTTTTTGTCAAAATTTGCACTTCTACAGCTCTGGTCATTGCCCTGATGCCATGACCCTTTTTGGTGTCTTACTAGCTCTTTTAATTTGTTTCTCAAACAAATGGGTTTTTAGGTTTTTTTCTTTTTTTTTTTTTTTTCTCCAGGAGAAACTTTAGTGAGTCCTCAACACATATACTTGTGTATTTATAATGATATGTATGATAATGATATGAAGTACTTTTTGTTTTGGTAAGAGCCAGGTTTATAGACTAGTCCTTCTTCCAAGCTTTTCCATAGACAATGCTCAGTCTGCTGGTGAGACTTGTCCTGTATTTTGGTAAATGTGGGTGTCTAACACAAGGTAATTCAATCCACCATCTGGCCAGGTTGCTTCAAGTATTTTGGTGTCAAAGTCCCTATGTAGATCTAGGACTAATTCTTAATTAGACAGAGACTGTAGAAAATGTAAATTTGGATCCATTTGGAAAAACAAACTGGAATTAAGTATTTTTTAAAACTAGCTTTTATTGCATCACAAATTTATTATTTAATGAGTAGGTTTGTTTTTTTTTTATTCTTATGAGTCCTTACTAGTAAGAAAAATGAGAAGTGGGGGATAAAATGTTGCAATATAGCAAACATTAGACAATCTATTTCCCTTGAGAGCTTTTCAAGTAGCCCTATTCCAAGAGCGCACTGTAAAATATGTCTTTTATCAATGTTATTCTACAGTTCCTAGACTATATTCCTTTAGAAATAGAACCTAATGATGAAATTGGAGAACAGAAGCTTCCACTGTCATTGCTTCTTGAATTGTGCCAGTATTTTTTGTTGCAATGAAGAAGAAAATGGCTTTTCTTTGGAATGTCCACATTAGTACTCAGCGGTAGTATTAGCTATGTAACACTTAATTAAACTTCAGAATTTGATTTAAGAACATGTTGAGTTGTTTTAATGAGACATATTATGAATACTGAATTCTGATTGTAATTTTTTGCTGGTTTGTGTATCAGTAGATTCTTATCTGCCACCACAGGTACATACACTTTTGTATAGATGTTAAGTAGTGATATAAGCTTGTACTAAAATAATAAAATTGATACAAGTAGATTTTTTTTTCTCTTTTTATTAATAAAACTCATTACTAAATAAAAGATATCAAATTTGGGTTTATTATGTATCTATTACATACTAAAATACTAAATGAATCTATTAATTATTAAAGGAAATTAATGGTTATGTGATTCAATTAGCTATGTAGCAGTTGGTGAATATCTAAAGCAAACAGATAATTTCTAAGTCTGTGATTTGAATACCCAAATGTTTAAGTTATAATGGGTATTAGAGGATGCAGTTTAGTTTGAATGAGTATCTCTTACCATCACATTTTTATTCCATTGAATCAACAAATTGAATGCTTACTTCCATTTAGCATGAATGATTCTTGGAAGACCATAGTGTGAAACAATTAGCAAAACTCAAAGGCTACACAGTGACAGCAAGGACAATCACAATTCTGATTAGACTGAAAAAAGATATCTGTAGGTTGATGACTGGCTTTATATTAATTTGAGAAGGAAAAAAGTATCCATTTAATATGTTTAAAACCACCTAGCCTTAAAACTTAAAATTCAAAATTAGGTAACTACAATAATCTCAATATTGCAGTTGAAAAGGCAGAAACTATGAAGCTTGACATACTTATTTGAGCGGTTTAGAGTAAAAAATGCAATTAACTAAGCCTCAAGAAGTGTGCTTAAGATATGTTGCAATTAGGAAGGCATCACCAAAATCACAAGTATTCTTTAAATTCTCTCTAAATTAAGAGTAAATATTTATCTATGCAACTCTAAGTATTAATCATACATATAAAGACAAACAAGTCAAGAGTTGTGTAAAACTCAGGTGAGGAGATATTATAGCCCAAAAGCTGAAATTGCCTGAAAAATAGTGCAGCATATTTAACATTTTTATTTGTAGAATGTTTCCCCTTATGATTTTTGCATGAAATTCTTGAAAAATTTGACTCCAGTGCAGAAGGACTCCTTTCAGCAGAGAATCCTGAAGCAGGCTGAAATCAGTTTCTGGCTGCTTAGCACAGTATCCGACGGGAAATGGATTCAGCAGAGCTTCCTGGTGAGGTTAGACACTCCTAGCAGAAACTAACAGCAGGCATCTGAAAGCTGGGCCCCCAGTGCTGAAATTAAGGATGACATTTCTCTTTCTTCTCATGGCGAGGCATCCATCTATGTGAAAGAAGGATTCTTTGCCATCCTTGACAGAATACTCATCCAGAATAGACAGATGATCTGTGTGATTCTTCTCTTTGTCTTTCTTTTTTTCATTTTTGGTTTTATTTGTGCACTTCAGTTGTTACAGCTATACCTGTAAGTGCTTGGGTTTCCATATTTGAAGCATCAGCTTACACCTACCATGATGCATGCTTGAATTATAGAGATTAATTCATGTTAGATTTTTGCACTACAAAGTTTGAAAATGGAGTAGCATTTTCATAGTGGGAGGGGAGAGACTGGGAACGTCCTATGTTCTTGCACATTACTGGCTAATCGTACTTTGTACTTGCAATACCACCAAAGAGAACATAATATTTCTTTTTATTTGATTTTGTTAGATTATTATGATATGTGATTTCTGTTGTCTCCCAACTGTTCTGAACTTCCTTGTGTTCTTCTTCATTCTTTTGCCTGTTTTACCATTGATAAGGAAATTAACAGTAATTTTCAAGTTGTGTGAGTTCCTCTTTCTTACGTACCTGCTCCTCTAAAAGAAATATGGCAGTGCTGGGTATAAAAGCAGAGATTTGACATTTCCTCACAAAATGTATTTGATATTAGATGTGATGTGCTAGACCTGGTGATGATTTCAAAACCATTTTTGTCTTTTCCATGGAACAAAAGAGTGCAATATCTACTCACCTTAAGTATACAATTACACAAATGGAGATAAAAATCACAGGCAAAAGCTTCAGTGTTTACATGTGGCATTGTGTGATTACTAGTGGATCAAAATTGTTAATGAATATTTTCCAGCAAATGTTGTATCCTTCAGTTTATCTGGAGTATTGTGCAGTCATGATCATGGAAATATCATAGATCATAATTTTCATTATGATTATACTTTTCTAGCAGGGTAGCTTGTCTCAGTAATTTGAGAAGGTGGGGAATGTCTTACAGGTCCATGTATTCATTTGTAGCTTCCTCATATTCCCGTGGAGGAGCACTTCACTCTGTGCCAAACTGAAGTCAACTCAGTTCTGTTCCTACCTTCCTCTATCCTGCTGTAATTCATCTCTGGTGAGACAGCAAGTGAGCCAGGCATTTCCGTAGGCAAGAACCTGGAAAAGCCACCTGAATACCTTTGAATGCAACGGCATTTTTTTCCTAAGGGCTTAGGATAAGTTTTAGAAATGTAACTGGATGTACTCATACACATGAATACATGCTTTATTATATTTTAATTATATGCACATTTTCCCCAATGATTTATGTATTGATGTGCAAAAATGTTCAGGGTGGGAATTTCTGAAAATATAGACAGGTTCCTTTGGGTCTCAGGGATGTCCATTTTCTGAACAGCCATATTTTGCAGGAAAACAGTTTCTGCAAAGCAGTAAATACCTAGAAAACAAAACGTTATGTTAGGCTGAAATGAAAGCTTGTGATAGTCTTTGCACGGTATCTTCTACTGCTGATGTACCGGAGAGTGTAAAATTATGAGCAATTTTCAAAACTCATAGATTTAATTATCTAGAACTGATAGCTTTAAAATCTTAATTTATATCAGTCCACTTTTAACCAAGGCTGCTTACCTAGTTACAGAAATAAATTTATCAGTGACTCCTCTCAAGGAGAACAATGTTCAGTGGCAATGCTTTCCTTTTTTTTTTTTTTTTTCCCAGTGAATGTACATTTGACCTTTAAAATTTCTGGTTATGAGAGGGGGAATTATTCAATAAGATTTAAGGTGCAATGCATCCTTATGCATTTTTTTGCCTACATGGTAGCAAAGTATCTAGCATCTTTACTTTCATTTTATACTTAATTTTAAATCAATCCTACCTAGATACAATTGGCAATATCATTAAATATTCTATCCCCTCTACTGTCTTTCATTGTTGCTTTTTTCTGAAGAGTGGCAGAAAAATCCAGGTCTTGAGTGACAATTAGATCAAGGCAAGGAGCTCATTTTCCTTGCCTTTTCTTTGCAGTTGCTTCAAGCTTTGATATCTCAGTTGACAGGATCACACCATGGGACGGCTGCATCTTCCCAGTCCTGGTCCCCAGCTCACCTTTAACAAGAGACCTGGGCCCACAGATACAATCCTACTTGCTTTTACAGACTTTCTGGAGGTGTGCCTTTTTCATCTCATCTGATTTATAGTCAGGACATAGCTGCAGGTTACATTTGGAGGCCAGATCCATATAGTGGTTCTTAAATAATTTCTAAACTCTCCAAGGATCACAAAGATCATATACCTCCTTCTCAGTCTTGTGTCTGTGTACATGGGTACAGGTCCTAGAATCCTGAAAAGTATTTACTTTTTTTTAAGTTTTCCTCATTAATTTAATGTTTATATTGAGACTAGTCAGTGTACTGGTGTGCTGGAAGTGTTGCTGCTGGCGAGGAATGCTTAAGGTAGAAACAGGTGGTGGTGGAAATCTGTCAGGAAGTAAATTGTTAAGTGTTTCCTGCTATAATCTTTTACAACCAAGAAAATTTTAGAGAAAGTTAAAGAAAAATGATGTTCCTACAGTTGGATATTCCTATGAAAGCATTTTTTCTTATATTTATCTGGATAAAAGAAGAAAATAAGAAATAGCATAACAAGGCAGTCACATGAGAAGAAGGTCTTGATGTTGTGTCATGACAACTCTCAGAATAGCTGCAATTGATTCCTGACTTTTCAGATTTATATGTAAGTATTTTCTTTTTTTAATCAGAAAAAAGTATTGATATTAGTACAGTGATCCCAATCCCACAGATGTCTGTATGCTTCTGAAATTGAAAATTTTACTATCTCCATTTAAGTCCACTGAATTACTCATGACAAATTAACCACAGGTATGTACAAGTGGAAGCAGACTAAAGTCTTGAGTTGCCAGGAAGAAAAGCTGTTGGTATAATATTTTGACAGTAGAGACCAAAGACAAGTTCATTTGAGAGGCAGAGACTGTCATTAACATGCCAGTGTGGGAAGAACTTCATCCACAGTGATCCCTTATACAGCTTTTATGAGCCAGAGAGGATGCTGCACACTTGTGAATAAAGGACACATGCTGTGACTACTGCTCCCAGTAGTAGTTTTATTTTTTAGATGAATGGTTGACACAAAATTCTTCTCCACAAATGAACAGGGAGATCACTGGGGATCCCTTTTGGGGGTCAGGACATTGTGCAGAGTGGGGTATTCCTGAGCAAATTAATGGATACTGCATATACTTCCTGTGACTGCAGTCTATAATTCAATGAAAGAACCACTGTGAATTTGGGCACAGATTTATCCAAATGTTTTTACACTCTTAAAATTATCAGGGGAAGTTGCTGTTGTTTTTCGCTTGGTTGGTTTTGGAGCGGCTTTTTTTTTTGAGGAGGACATTTCATTTTCCCCATAAGTATTTTCTTGGAGAGGTACAAAATATATAATCCATCGAACTGTTGGGGATATTTTGTTATGTTGCTGCATATTTTAAGACATAATAATATGTCTCAACACCAAAATATGTCCTAAAGGGTCTGGATACTGAAGCTAATCAGGCATTCATATTGTTGTTTTGGTTTTTTTAAAATAAACAACTAGAATAACCTGTAAGTTTTGCTTTATCTGGATTTCAGACTGTGGTAATTGGTTTGGTCATCTCCACATTCCAAGTAAGCCATTTCCCTTTGCTGTATTTTTTTAACCTTTTCAGCTATTTTGCTCTTTTATCCTTTCGGGAATAGGGCAGCAAACTTCAGGGTAGCATTTTCTGTTATATTCAAGGTAACCTACATACTCACTGCAGTAGCCAATTGATTGTCAAGCATTTGATATACAGACATGTTTTTTTTAAGGTCATTCTACACTTACAGAGATTTAACCTTCTGCCAATTTAACAAGAGGAAAGTGGAACAACCTTTGACTAATAAGATGGTCTACCCTTGCAACATTTAACAGTGGTAAATATTACCCTTTAGGGTCATATTTTTGTCAATATGTTGAGATCAGAATTTTATCTCTGCAATAAAAATGTTTGTTCCTAAGTAAATTTAAAATGGAGGTCATACAGCCATCTGCCATGTGAAATGGACAAATATCAGCTGGAAAACTTCAAGATATTATGGAAGTCACAAGACATCTTTCCCCTTCTTTTTAAAAAAATCTGTGGGGGAAAATGCAGAAAAGAATCAGTGAGAAAGTAAAAAAAAAAAAAAAAACCAAACTAAACCAAGCCAAAAAAAAACCCCAAAAAAACCAGAAAAAAAGCAAACAAAAACCAAACAGTAAAGTTTGAATGTGATGCCAAAATTACTAGACTATGGTTATATAGTTCCTAGCTAACTCCAATACCTTTCACCTCCTGATAGGCAGAAAAACCAAATATATTCTCCAGAGGCTCCAGCACCTGGGGATCCAAGGCTAAATCTTCTGGGAAGCAAGAACAAACTACTCTCCCAAGACACTTTTTCATAAACAAAGTGCAGCTAGTATCAAGAGGAGGGCTCCAAAAAAGGGTTGAACCAGAAGTGGGAATTACCTCACCACCTATGCTGCTAATAGGGAATTCCTGTCAATTATGCTAATTTGCTAAATTTATAAAACTGTATTAGCTCTGTGAAGGGTGGGAATTTTTCCATATCTGCCCCTGGAGGCCTCCCTTTAAAGACCATCTTTTATATTAACTCTTATACTAATATTATCTCAAAGGCATGGTGTTTTATTTCTAGACCTTTAAGGCATCAAAAGATCCAAAAACATGGCAGAAATCTAGACTGAACCATTCCAATGGTTCACAGAGTGTTTGAATCATGTTCCTCAGTTTCTCTAAGATACAGCTGTTACATACTAATAATACAAAAAGCACTGAAATAAAATTATTTGTTGCCTCCAATTTTATAACTGTAACTAATAATGTTATCTATCTCATAGACAATGCACATGCACTGTTTTTCCAAATATTTTTGTACTATAACTCTGATGTGCTCTGTTAATTCATCAACCTCTTCAAGTTGAACAGCAAGTGCCCATAGTGCTGATAAATTTCTCAGCCCTGTTGTAGTTTATAGAGGAGATCCATTTTATTTCCCCTAAAGACAAGTTCTATTTGGTTTTGACTATTCATGCTCTTTAAATAACGCCATTTTTGCATTGCAACATTTCTGAAAGAAGCTATATATTTACATTTTAAGGACAGTTTTGCATTCTCTTACTATCAGTTTGTGTGTCTGAGAAGGAATGTGTATCTTCTCTGCTCCCTCCAAACGCTGTTAGATTTGATATAATTCTGAGATTTTTTTTCATTATTCTTTGAAAAAAAACCAAAAAACTGCAATGTTTAAAAGAGCACATATTAACAACCATTGAAATTGTGCTATTTGTAACATTTGGATATTACTAAAACATAAAGTCAGAGAAGGAAAGGTCATCTTCTATTCCTTCATATTTATTTATTTACCTCCTCAGATTTGTTCCCAGCTAATTTCTACCTAGACTTAGTTAAGAGTAAAATCAGGAGGAACTTATTTCATATTCTAATTTTTCACACAGAGTTTGTGTAGAAGTGTGAAAGCTAACTAGCCTTGCTTGACTAACCACTAAGACAGAAATACTTCGTTGCTCTTTACTTGAGTTGATTTGAACAAGTTGATCCTAAAAATCTGCCTGCAGCTGACACCTGTTGGAACAAAACTTAAATTAAATGACTACTATAGAAAAAATATAATGAAATTGTGTAAAAAGCAAACCAAAGTACACTTTTATATTAATGAAGCATTTGGGACAAATCCTCTTCTCTGGCACCTGTAATATAATATAAACTGCTATAGTACAGCACAGTTTGGCGTATTTTTAATGTTTTATTCTTGATCAGAAGCTGAAACAACAGGAAAAAAAGAGCGTTTTGATACAAAGGATAGTTGTTCTAGAATAAAAGAGATTAAATTTTTATAGGGCTGCTGATCTATGTAGAAAACAAGTTTTAGGCAGAATAGGTCCAATATCCATACCATAAAGGGTAAGATACCATATAAGGTAAATATTTTGGGTTTGGGAATTTTTTATTATTAGGAACAGGTAGCAGACATCTATATTCAACAGAAACTAATAGTTTGGTTCAATATTGCAAGTGAGAAATTAATTTGGTGCTTACTTGTGGTCTGTCAATCCAGTTCTGTAAGAATGAACAACATATACTAGGCAAAACAGCATATAAAAACTCTTATAAATCAATGCTCTTTTGTCTTTGGAAATTATTGTTAGATTTCAGCACCAAAAACACCAAAAACCCACAGTTTGGAAACACAAGGTTAGCAGTCAGTTGGCAGAAGGCTTGTAGACACTAATCTATTCATACCATGCAACCTACAAGGAAATGTGTGGTGTTACCCCCGGCTCCAGGCAGCCTGGGAAGTACTTGTTTTTAATCTGTAAAAAATATAATTTACCTCCTTTCCCTCAGTGTGTGAGAGAAATCAAGGACTACGTGGAGATACTACTTCCACAGCCTCAGATTTACCTTTTCCAGGCTGTACAGCACAGCGGGTATTGAAAGTTTGGCAAAAGAGTCTCATGATCTGAATCTTTATAGCTAGAAAAAACAAATTAAGAGGAAATTCAACCATCAGATAAAGGCTTACGACATGCCCGGGGTGGTTAGAGTGGCTGACATAAAAGGAACTTGGGAGTTGTGCATGAAGCTGTTCTTTAGGCTATGGACATAATTTGTGTTTATGGAGGAGAAAAAGAGGAGCCCCCCCCTCCTGCCGTGGATAATTTTTACAACTTCATTGACAAAGTTTCTAAACACTTCAGTCTCAACAGGATTGTCAAATTCATACCAAGCTATATAAAAGCTCCACAGATTTGAATTATTAAAGACACTTCAGTCTTAAAAAAAGCCAAGGCTGAAAAGACCTCCTTGAGGTACTCATACCACTTTCGTTTGTGTTAATTGCCAAAATATTAAAGGAGCAACTTTGCAGCCTGGGAGAAAAGAAAGATAAAAAGTAAACAGTAGAAAAACCAGACCCCTTGAGCATCTAAATATTGCAGAACTTTGAGAAAACATGTTCTAGCACAAACACAAAACTCTGCTGCATCAATAGGAAGACTTCAATTTCTGTTGCCACTACCTGAACAAATAACAACCTAATTGCTGTAGATATAACTGATGATGTTATCTTTACTCTTCTAAATATTAGCTGAACTGGTCAAAACCTAAGCATGCATTTCATAAGTAATTTATTATTTTTTTTAAATGTGAAAATGCTTTTAAAAAAAAGGGATGTCTAAAGGAAGCAGAAGGTACCTGTTTTCTTTTGTTTGTAATGAAGATAGACTAGCATAGCTCAAGTTTACCTGTTTTTGTAATTAATTTTCAAGGGACATAAAATATTTACTACCTACAGAACATTGAATAAAACAATGTTTATTGAAGACTATGAAGTATTTGGTCTCTGCGAACAAAATCCCAGCATAAATCCCTCAGCTGTAGTGGACAAAATTACTTAATTATATCGTGGCAGAAATATAATTCCCATTACTATTTTCAAAGCCCTTTATAGATCTTGAAAGCGCTGCTTCTATAAAACAAGGGAAAAAACCTAAAAGCAAAAAATAAAGGGAAAAGGCAAAGGAAAGAGAAAAGAACATCTATGAAGTTTATATATGCATAGTGTGAGCATATAAAGACCTATATATTTATATATAACCTTCTTTGTATAATCCTGTATTTTTCCTCTCTTCAATAACACTACATGTATTCTACCCAGTTATGACTCTGACTTCTTCCCAAAGGTCACAAGTGTAGATGTCAAATTCTGAAAAAGGAATCTATACTCACAGAATTTTCAAAGGACGAAAAAAACCCAGATGCTTCCAGAGTGCAAATGGTTTTAAGAACCTGTCTTTCCCAAGTGTAGCCTAGTTGACAGGTGGACAGCTACTTTGTAAATAATCTAAGTTGGATAAGACAAATCCTACCTGAGAAATTTACCTTCAGAGAGCTTTCTCTGTTCTTAGTCTTGCTTCTGCTTTAAATCTTCCACTCACTGTGTCCTGATGGCATTTCAGTGTTTTCTTTCTTTTGTAACTTTCATCAGATTTGATTTCTTTTTCCTTTCCAACTCACCCTCCCCTCAGTCTTCTCTAGTCACTTGGCTGTTCTCAGAAAGAAAGGGTGTTCATGTTCTCCCCCTTTAGTTGGAAGGTACCCACTGACCTAAATTATTATTTCTGGAGGCATCTGGCCCACTGTCAGCCATAGGAGGAGAGGAACAGCAAGCTAGTTGGTAAAGTCTAAGGTTGGCAAAGTCAGGCAGCATCACAGGCATGGTAAATTGTGACCTAATCTATGCAGCACCTACCTTTGCACACTCTGTTTTGAATCCTCTTTACCAACAAACCATGTGCTATTTTGTGTTTACCTGTCTTGTGCAAGAAAGTATATGGCCAAACCAGAGGCTAATTCAGACATTCTGGTGCAGTATTTTCAAGGGGTATTACCTCACAGTAAGATCTGATGAACATCTTTCAAAGGACTGCATGCACATGGATGCTGGGCAATGTGTCTTCTTGAGACACTAATTTGTCTGGGATAATATTTTGTCCTGCTTGTGTCAGGGGTTTATCTGAAGGGAATATTAAACTGTTCTCAGTGTGGTTTCTCACTGACCATGGCTTTTTGCTGTCATCTGTGATTAACTGCTACTTTGACTGCAAATGTGCTCTAAACTGCAATCACAGATACCCGCCTTCATCGCTGAGAGGAGAAAGACGAGAGTTGTTCAAAGAACTTTCCAGGGGGCAGCAAATATCACAGCCTATGGGTCACTGATGAGTAAGCAAATATATTGTCCCAGGATAAAATTCTTTGCTGAAGGGAATTTCTAGATTGCCTTTTAAAAGTGCATCTCTCTTTTTAAGGTTTTCAAGAATACAAGCTTTTTCCACTCTGAATCTAAATCAGCCAACTGCTTAGCATTGTCAGAGATAAACAAGACCTCCTGACTTCTGTCTAAACATATCCCTGCACTGCAAAGGAATTTTTAACAGGGCCTCTCCTGTTGTTTAGTTACCTTTATCCCCAACAGTTCGATGGATTATATATTTTGTCACTGTTACATGGAAATGATGAAATTGCTTACTCTGTATTACATCATAAATTTCATCTTACTTTCATAAAAGTTGTTGGGAGTGAAGGGAATGTCTACTTTGGAGATTATTAGTCATTCTTATGGAAGTGGGTGGTTGTATTCTAAAAGATGGGTTTTTTTCCCCCACCCCACCCCCAAATTGGCTAGCTATGATTTGGGTGGCTTCAACAACTCAAGATGATTGCTGGAAAGATATGGTGACATGGCTGAGCCTGCCATTCAGCACAGTTGTATGCCAACTCTTCAATTAAAAATTTCTAATCCCTTTTGTTAACAAATCTTTAATACAGCAACATCTATGCCAGCAAATACTTTTGCTGATTTTCTTCACCAACTTTTTTCTATTTCTTTTATTATTATTTTATTATTATCTAGCTGTGAATTGCATGTACCTCTGTAACATTACAAAATTATTGACTCTTCACTTCGAGTTTATTATAAATTGCAATGGAGCCTATTTATGTATACAAGATATTTTGCAAATTAACAAAATGGATTGCATCTCATTGTCAACCATTTCTACAGTGACTTTTAAACCACACACCAATACTGTTGCTTTAGATATACTTTTTAGATTTGTTCCTATTTGTTCTTTGTTTCTATTTCTAGACATTACTTCAATTTGCCTTGGTGCTCAATTTGAGATGTTCAAATTGGTATTCACTGTGTAGATATTGACACCAAGGAAATAATTTGCATATGAAAATTGGTGCTTCATCATCTTCTGCTTCAGCATCAACTGACACACTGTAACAGGCTAAACAATGAGTATATATTTGCTCTTCATTATGTATTCCTCATTTTCCTTTCCAGTTTTAGTAATGTGGACTTTTATCTGATTGTGTCATGAAGATGTTTGCTTAATTGGTGACGTGTTGGTAATTTAGCCTTTGGAAGTACTTGAATACTCAACTGCTGTTTATTTGAGTACACAAGCAAAATGCTGTAGATCCCATGGATAAGCATAATTTAAGGGCAAAATACCTCAAAATGTGTATATTTTTAAATTTTAAATAGTTGTACATGGCTATATATTGCCATAGACATATGTAGTATTTCAGATGGTAACTGTATTTGTTACAAGTACTAGACATGGTATTAAAATGATTACTGCAGATTTGGTCTCAGCCTTGTGATCACTGCATGCTTGGATGTGAGATTATGTAAAAGACAGATATTAGATTAGGCTCCTCATGGACATGACTTCTATCTTCTAAGTTCCTAGAAAAAAGTTAAGTCAGCAGACATTACATGTGTTTTTTAAAAAGAAGTTTTGCATTGCTTTAATAAATGAAATAAAATCTTGGTAGGGCTCTGAGATTTCTTAGTGTATTAAAGTGACACTAATATATATTACCAGGCTTTTCAGCTAATTGGGTTATGATAAATCACCACACATTTAATATAATAGTAGTGATTTGATTGTACAATAAATTTTAAATGTAAATCACCTACTGCTAATGTTTTGAAACTGTGTTCCATCAGAAGCTTTGCTGAATTACAGCTATCAACCAATTCATAATTGCTAATGAAGGTTAAATTAAGGTTTGGGTAAGCATGTTCAAAATCATTCTGCCCATGCTATCAGCACTGCACTTTGTAGCTATATCACTCAGTGGCTTAGAAAATATCCTGTGAAAGTGAAGGAAATGCTTAGGCACTGTAAGGGATCTGGAATCTGGCTAGCACACCTGCACACCACTCTTCTGGCTTCCAGTTTCCGAGATACCAGTAAATCACCGCTCTAAGTTCTGTACAGTGCAAATTTTGTGTGAATAGCTTCTTGATCAAACTTTGGAAAGGCTCTGTGAATAAGGAAAGGCTTAATGGCAAATATGGGACTTACATAAGAAGAATATTTACAGTGTTTTTTTGCTATGCTAAAAGTGTTTCTTTAGCCTGTTCTCATTTTTTTAACTGATATTTGGAAGATGCTCTTGGTTCCCTGATCTATTTTTGTATTCTGGTTACTGCATGTATTGTACTTCTTGTCTTGATTGGACACTCAGTCAAACAGCCATGTTTACATTTATAGATTAAAAGGAGAGAAGTATCTCTAGATCATCCAGCTGGCCTCAGGGATCACAGTGATCACCAAACAATGCTTCTTCCAGCACTTAATTTAGGGAATTAATGCAGAACCTACTACTTCCAGTTTACATGATATACCCCACCACTGGGAATCAGAAAACAGATTTTTTTCCCTTCATTGCTAGGTTCTCAAGCCAACTCACCTGAAATATTTGTGGTATGCAAAGCCACACTCTAACCCCCAGGAACAGAGATGGAGTTGGTTTTCAGAGTAGATGCTCATAAAATTTTTAAATGTAACGTTAAAAAGTGCATAAAATATTAGTGCCTGGGGTACTGTAACTTTGCATCATTTTGCTGTACTTCCATCTGTATATACTTATTTTTACAGCAACTTGCTGTGAGGAAACATTCAGAGACATCTGCAGTGCTAAGAGCAAAGTGATAGCCCAGGAGACTATCCCTCAAAATACGAAATATTTTCCCATAAATATTAATCCCTTGACAGTAAAGATTGAAAAACTATTTCCAGTTCAACAGCAGCTATTTAAGGAATTTATTTTGTCCTGTAGCAGAAAAAATTTAAAAAAAAAAAAGGAAAATATTGTTTATCTGTGTATCATAGAATAGCTTGGGCTGGAAGGGAATTTAAAGATGTTTTAGTTCCAACTTCCATGCCATGGGCAAGGACATATTCAGCTACACCAGGCTGATCAGAGCTTCTTCCAATCTAGCCTTGAATCCTTCCAGTGATGGAGCAACAGCTTCTCTGGGCAACCTGTTCTACCCCACTCACAGTAAAGAATTTCTTCCTAATATTGATCTTCCTAATTTGATCTAAACTTATTCTCTTTCAGCTTGAAGCCATTCCCCCTTGTGCAGTCATTAGATGCTCTTGTAAATTGTCTCTCCTCATCTTTCTCATGGGCTCTTTTCAGGTACTGAAGGTCACAATGAAGCCTTCTCTTCTCCAGGCTGAATAATCCAAATTCTCTCAGCCTCTCATCATAGCAGAGGTGCTCCATCCCTCTGATCACCTTGGTGCCTCTCATCTGGACTTGTTCCAACAGGCCTGTGTCCTTCCTGTGCTGGTGACCCCAGAGGTGATGCAGCACCCCTGGTGGAGTCTCACCAGAGCAGAGTAGAGCGGCAGAATCCCCTCATCTGTTGTTACCAGTTCACCAGTATTGTTTTCAGGGATAGGGGCATACACTTTCTTTGACCTTCCTTTTCTGCTTTTATATTGATTTTAATTATGCTTTAATACTATGACATTTGGAACAACCTTTAAAAATATTTTTTTTTACTTTCTGAACAGCAGGTAATGGCTTTATTGTTACTAATAACAAAACTATAATTTAGTAATTTCCTTTCCTTACTATGTTATTTAAGTATTTTCATTTCCTTCACGTTACAAAAGATGAAGTAAAATATGGTTTTACTGGATGAATAAATGGGGATTTACTATTTATTTTCACTCACTAAGGTAGTCAATATTAAACTCAGTTCTCAAACTGATAGTTATAGCTGTCTGATTTTTGCATATTAATGCAATCAGTTCACTGTCCGACCCAGAAAGCTTTAGGAATAAAATGATGTGCACATTGGGAACTTGAGTGTTTTCTCTTATGTTTTTCCTTTTGTGACTAAAGACTAAATTGCTACCCCTATAAATTTCTGTCTAGCTGTCGTAAGTCAGAACAAAATATTAACTATCCTGAAATTTCTTTGTGTGATTTTAAGTGGCTTTGTCATCCTCTGTGTGGGTCCAGTATATAGAACAAACTGAGATGAATTACATATTTATAGTGCAGATTTCTCAAATGCATCAAAACTCTTCTTGATTTTCTTTGTGGGAAAATGGAGGCCCAAAAGCGACAAGTAAATGCTGTACTTGGAAAGCCTGTGCTCTTCTCCTTTGAAAGGCCTTGATAATTCCAACTCATTTTCATGATTTTTAGTGTATGTCTTAAAATCTTAAATGTCACCTGTCTTTACATGCTTGGCACTCTAAATAACTTCAAATAGTAATACCCAGTCTTCTGTTCATCAGCAAAAGATTCAATATTTGATCTTTTGAGTAAATAATGTCTGTATGTTAATGTTTATGTTTTTATTCTGTATATGTGTATATTTAAGGTCATAGAATCATGGAATAATTTTGGTTGGAAGGAAACTCCAGGAATCCTCTAGTCCAACCCTATGCTCAAACATAAGTCAGATCAGGTTGCCCAGGGCCATGTCCATCAGGTCTGCAACACCTCCACAGATTGTGAATCCACAACCTCCCTGGTCCCTTTCCCAGTATTTGACCACATTCAAAGTTCTTTTCCTTTTTTTAAAATTTTCTTTTTATCTAATCATAATTCATAATTCTCTATGTTCTGTCCTTTGCCTCTTATCCTGTTGCTGTGCAGCATCATCAGGATGAATCTGGTTCTGCCTTCTTATCAGGCAATAGTAAAAATCTTGTCTTGAGCCTTTTATTAAGGGTGAAGGGACCCAGCTGTCTCATCGTCTCCCTTTATCTCATGTGCTACTGCCTCTGACTATCTTGGGATCTTCTGCTGGATTTTCTCCAGCGTTCCAATACTTTTCTCACAGTGGGGAGCCCCAAAGTGAACATTTATTCAAATGTGACTCCACAAGAGTTAAATAGAGGGGAAGAAATGCATCCTTACTCCTACCAGCTGTAGTCATACTGATACTGTTCCACGTTTCTTTGTCTCTTTATGTAGCTAACTAGCTGTAGCAGCTTTGGGCAATGCTGCAGTTCTACCTCACAATAGCAGAGCAGCAAAAGACCAGCTATTTACCAGAAACAAAGTATTGAATCCAGTTTCATTTTCTGTGTAAGTAGTCTACTGTCAGGCACTCTTCTCTTCGTTAAGTTTTTGACTATGTTGAATTTTTCAGTGTAGGCTTTTACACGAGCCTTTTCGCCCTACTGACTACTCACAAACTGCTTTGTGAGACGGTTCTTGATTTGTTATTCACACTGGGATTGCTCAGCTAAGTCATATGGCTTGTTTTTTAACTGGATGACTCCTAAACATAACAAGAACTCCTAAATTAGCAATATGAATAAATTTTCCCGAATACTGAAGTTTTACATAAGCCTTCACAGCCACTTAATGCTTTTCCTATCTTTTGTATGCATCTAAGCCTGCCTGGGAAACTCACTGCTGGTTGTAAATGCTGGCTGAGCAGCATTTCTGTGCTTTCTCAAGGGCTGGATGCAGCCAGGGTGGGACTGGAGGGATGCCTGTGTGGTGCTACAGCAGCTGGTTTGTCATCCCAGCTGGAAGATATGGCCACAGGCAGTGTGGATGGTGAGGACACTGCCATGGCTTCTTGTAAAATCTGTTCTGTGCCATCCTGAAGAGTGCTGATCTTTTTAGTATTCCATTATTGCCTTACTTCTAAGTGGGAGTCTTTCCTCCCATTCAGCCTTCAGATCCCTAAGGCTCTCGTCAGTCTAGATAATGTGTAATTTGGGTTATAGTGTACCTAATTATTATGCTGCTCTTTTCATCATTCTATGAGTTTTTCTATGCAGCTTCAGTGAAGTTGCACTATTTAAAACAGAGGATATTTTTTTTCCTTTGAAAAATGAAATATACCATCTGTGAAGGGTGTGACTGATAATTCATATGCATCATGTGAATATTCTCCCATACACTTGGATTTTCTGCTTCCAATATATATATATATAAAATAGCATATATCTATTATAATGGGCTCTTAGTAGCCATTTTAGCTTACTCTTCAGCTATAACTGTGGGAAAAAAGTAAAAAGCTGCAAGGAAATGTCTTTCATGCACATATAAATGAAAAGTGAAAAGTGTCTACTTTTGAACAACATAAATTTACAAATATGGGTGGGTGTATCCTGCAAATGGAAAAAAAATTAAAATCATTCTTCTCAGATGCAGATTGTTTAACAATAAGAGATAAAATCTTCATACTAAGTTACAATCTTTATTGATTCAAAAGATGACTTATTAAAGTTCTCTCCAAGGTGTTTTTCTTAAAATTAATTTCTGCAAGTGGAACTTCTGGCATATTTTAGAATCAGGGATGATTTTGACTGAAAAAAATAAAACTGATGCAAAGTTAGCATTACTAGTAGTGTTGGTGAACTCTGCTTATTTAAAGCTTAGTTTTTTTTCTTTCTTACTTATTATAGATATGTGTGGTGTCTTGATTAAAACAGAAGATCAAGAATTTCCTAGTATCCAGCCATGTGGCCTAATGCATTTCATAACCTAGAAAAGCTCAGTCTTAAAATTTGTGAAATGTTTTTCTCCTGTAAGTCCTGCTGGTACTGTGGTTCTGAACCTTCTCTGGTGGGCAAAATTGTGGACACAGAACCATTTTCAGTGGAACAATAAAAGAATTTATTGAATATGCGTTCAGGTCTGATGATTGTGGACAATTCTTAAATCATAGAATACAGAATAGTTTGGGCTGGCAGGGACCTTTAAATGTCATCTAGTCCAACCCATTTGCAGTGATCAGGGACATTTTTAACAAGACCAGGTTGCTCAGAGACCCCTCCAATCTGGTCTTCAATGTTTCCAGGGATGAGGCATCCATGACCTCTCTGGGAAACCTGTTCCAGTGTTTCAGCACCCTCATGGTAAAAATCTTCTTCCTTATTCATATCTAAATCAACCCTTGTCCTATTGCAACAGACCCTGCTTGAATGCAATCATATAACTACTTGGGGCTGCAGCTATACAATGAGTTATACAAGATGTCTCACAACTGCTGGAACATTTGCAAGGACATATCACTGCTTTTATGTAGATATAGTCCTTTTGATCGTGAAACAATACCCCAAGTAGTGGGTTTAGTTCTTGCTATTTAACTTATCTCATATATTTAGAGATTAAACTATATACTCAGAAGTTGATCTGGTAGCCTCTATGCTTTTGAAAGCATGATATTTAATTTTTTATCTGTTCTTCAGCAGTGTCCACTACTGTCTGAATCTCTGAACATATATAATTTGGCTTTCGATTAATTGGAAATTTTGTTGAAATTATTGTTTTGACCTGACCACTTTTTATGGTACTGTCCCTACCTAAGAAAAATGTCGTTATAAGTCTTTTTGGACTGAATATACAGGAAAGACAGGTGTCTTTTATTTCTGCCAACTTTCCTTCTGCCATAACATGAAGCAGGAGAGCTGAACCCTCCTCTCTCCTTTTCAGAGTTGCTGCAACCTAGAACACCTGATGAGATTGGATGAAAAGCTGTCTTGACAGAACCAACAATGCACTCCTTGTCTTCCACAAGTTCAAATCTACCTCTGCATCAAAGTCCTTAAGCTTTCCAGTCCAACTAAGTCAAACTTTTCAAGACCTTGAAGCACAGTTATGTCTTTCCACTAACGTTAAATTGCACGGCTTACATGTATAGATCCACAGCTGCTTGGTATGATGAACTTCTGTGGCTACAGAAGCAAACAGTGTGCTTACCTTAGTTTTGCAAACTACTGTATTTCAGTCTACTGGTATGATCAATGTCTTTGTGACTAGTACACACACCCATCCTTATGAGAAGTCCAGCAGTCTACCCACTGAAATTATTGTATGCATTGTTGTGTGTACATTTATGTTATTTTCCATTACCTTTTGCATTAGAAGCAGGAGGTGAATGTCATGTCTTCTTTCCAGCCTCCTACCCCAAAATATAACATGAAATCCAGCTGAATACAGAGGATTCTCAGAAGGTGACACAGAGGAGAGCAAATTAAACTTAGACTTTGCATATTGTTTCCTTTAATGTAGATACTATGCATCCTGCAAACATTTCCACTTAAAAAAAAAATATTCTATTGTGTTAAATTGAGTAGAGCAAGTACTCAACCGCTGTGTTGCAGTTGGCATTACTGCACTCAGGGATGTGTAGTGTCCTGTGCACCTGTGTGGGGCACAGAAACTGATCACTGCTGGTATCTTCTGATCTATGAAGGAAAGGAGTAGAAAACATTTGATCATAATTGCCCCAACAGGGATGTATTTTAAGTCAGTGCTAAAAAAATACCATTCCAGGTGAAGATAAGGGAGTCTGTACTGGCTTATAAGAAAACTAGAGGTGTCACTTTTTTATCACAGAGAATAGAGTATGACCTTGCTTGGAAGTAATTTGCATTTTATTGGGCATAGACTTGCAGAATCATAGAATGGTTTGAGTTCAATGTGATCTTAAAGATTACCTAGTTCTAACCCTCCTGCCATGGCTGGAACCAAGTTGCTCAAAGCCCCACCCAACCTAGCCTTGAACACTTCCACAGATGGGACATCAGTAACTTCCCTGGGAACCTTGTTCCAGTGCCTCATCCACTCTCACAGTAAAGAATTTATTCCATCTATCCAAATTTCTCCTCTTTTAGTTTAAACCCATTTTACTCCTGATCTTATCACTACAGTTCCTGACCAAAATTCCCTCACTGGTTTCCCTGTTTTCCCCCTTCAGGTACTGGAAGGTTGCTGTGAGGTTTCCATGCAACCTTCTCTTCTCCAGGCTGAACAGCCCCAAATTTCTCAGCCTTTCTTCATAGGGGAGGTGCTCTAGTGCATTACACCCAGTGAAGAGAGCCACTAAGGACTTCAGTAATAGCCAGGACATCAGTGAGGAGCAACACTATTTCCAACAAAATAAACCAAATATATCTTAAAAGAAAACATTTATATCTAATCCAAAGCCTTTAGATACTATAAATTAAACTTTATCACATAGAACTCATGTCAAATATTTTTTAAATTGACTATTAAGTACCACCACAATATTTAAGCATTGTCCAGTGGCTATTTTGCTGTTGCACCCATGAGCAAATGGCTTGGTAAGAGGAATTTTCCCTCTTTCCCACCTGACATCTGTCCAATTCCTTTTCATGTTCCACATGCTTATAACAATGATGCTTTTCTGCTATTCTTGAAATATTCACACATTTCTCACCTTCTTTCAAGTTCCAGATATTGTTCCTTTCAATTCCCTTCTACAGGAAATTTCTTTGTCCCTTGCACTACCTGTCATCTCTCTTTTGACATGTCAGATTTAAAAAATAAAACCCCATATTAAATCTTATGAGAAAGTAGAGCTTAAAACTAATTTTCCTAATGTACTGCTAGGAGATAGAGCTTTCACATTATCAGATGCAGTTTATAATAGAGTCTGAAATCTATGTGGAAGGATTTTCATCATTCCCAATGAAGAAAGAACTTTTACAGTGTTCTACTTAGCTATTTCTTTCTGTCATCAAAAATAGCATTCAAACAGTAAATGAACTGATTAGGATACACATGAAAATGCATTTGGGTAGTAAGGCAGCAGTAATGTGAATGAGAGGATGTTCTGAAACCCTAAGGCTCCAAATAGTTATTATAAAACTCCATTTCTTTCACAGCAGACTTTCTGCAGGAGACACAAAATAGACTTTAAGGTTTAGTGAGTGCTGTCTTTTGGATCAATGGGACTGAACAAAGCTGCTTTGGTGTTTTGTTTAGGTTTGTCCTTTAATCTTCAGCTGCTCTTTGGAGGGGGGCAGTCATTCTGGTGATTAACATTAACTTTTCTATCGTTGAGGTTTCCTTTGGTTTCCTAAGCAGATACTTCCTCTGTTTTTTTGGTAACAGGGGTAAGTGACACACAATCCAAAGGAAAGGCTGCCACTAAATCATTAAAGTCTGAGCAGAGTCAACATTACCTAGAAAACCTTCTCTTCTGGAAAGACACAGCTCCTGAGTAGTTCCCATGTTTCATCTCCCAAGAAGTCTACAACCAAAGAGCAGAACTCATGCCAAGAAGTCTTAGCCATACCTTCTCTTCCCCCTCTGATCAGTATGGTAAAATAAGATATATTGTCAGTGCTGCATAACATTTAGAAGACACCTTCCACCTCTGTTGTGAGGGCAGTATACTCTGCAGTAGACTCCTCCTGTCGTCAAGTCAGGTGGGAGACTTACAGAAGTTTACCATAGGTGTCAACCTGGCATGCATTGGATTTCCTTCCAAAGAAACTGGGAGCTGTGAAGGTATGATGTGCAACCAGATCTTGTCTTGTTGTGCAGGAACAGTATGGCCAGGGTGGACTGCTAGGGACCAGATGGTGGAGGGCACTGTAACAACCTCTCATGCATTCATCTTAGGTGGGGTTTACTCACTTATTTCGATTTCAAGCTGTGCTTTAGTGAAGTATCCATCATAACATAAGGCAGAAATTACTCAGGAACCTCATTAATACATGCTTTGCCATGATATTTAGGTAGTTCTTTGATCCAGTCCAGTTGGTGAGCAAATAGTTTCACTGGTCAGCAAAGAAGAGCTCTGGAGAGTTGAGGAATATAAGATCCATTAGTATTTGACATCCTTCTGGAATTAACTCACCCTGGATATTATTTCATCTGGTATGTAATAATTCACTAGTGAATTTGTATGATCAGCCCAGGCTGAATTTTTTAAAAAAGTGCCCTCTTCCGTTTTTGGTATTCCAGATTGGCACAGGGAATAGGGATCCATAAATAGTCTGAGTCAGATCAAGATCTGCTTTTAGCCTGTACCAAGTACACCTTTTCATGTCTTCATTGGGAACATTGCAGTGCTCTCTCTGCCAAAACCAAACTCGTTATCTTTTTGCCAGCAGAAAATCAGATGTAGCCATTGCCATTTTCTCAGATGGTTAAGAAAGCTCTCATACAAAATACTGATAGCATAGCACGTGGGTGGTATCCATGGATAACTCCAGACTTAGACCTGTTGTCACACAGAAACATACCTACCTCTCATGTTTAGTCAAGCCTGTATAACTTCACTCAAGGTTTCTTCATCTAGAAATGATGTTATATCAAGGGTGGCTGAAATTCCTCTTCAGGTAGCTGAACCTTTTCTTTTTAATTTCATTGTTACTCTCCTGCTGCAATGGAAAAATGGTGCAAGATCTTGTCCTGTTCTCCCACTGGACTTCTATACTGAAGAGGTGTTACATATTTTTTCCCCAAAATAATCTCTCAGAATAATCATGAATACAGTACATTGCATTTCTGTTAATTAAGAAAAATAATTTTCAAACAACGAATTACTGTGGGCTAAAAAAGATGTTTCAAATAGGACTGCATGCAAAACACTGACAGAATTTGAATGTTGGACTCTTGAGCCTGTATTTTTGGTTCATTGTGAGAGGCTTCTGGCATTTATATTGCAAAATGCCGTGGGGTAAAAATGTGTATCCTGCAAAAGGCAATTCCTGAGAGAATAGGACTGGCATATTCTTTCCCTGCTATGAAAGCAATGATTTGAACTGAAGTCTGATCACTGGAGCAAGTTTATTTCAGAACATCTAAAATCTGATCTGTTAGTCTTCTAACCACAGATTGTGTTGGGGGCACCTGAGCCTTAGGCTTGAAGCTCATTCATTGGTTTGGGTATGACTTTTGGATTTTTTTTCACATCATGTTTCTCTTCCTCTAACCTCTCAAAGTCGATACAAAGCAGGTAGAATAAAAGGAGTGTGTATGTTTGCGGACGTGTGTGAGTGGGCAAATAGATTTTTAAAATTTATTTCTCTCTAAAGAACTCATAAAAATAAACATAAGGGTTTACATATTAGAAGATTAAAAACTTTCTCCTAATAACCTGACTGATTTAGGACTAATAGTGTTAGTTCAGATAACTGTATATGGAATAAACTTGACTCATCTCGTATTTCAACAGCACATGCAGTGTACCTCTGTCACATGAAAGAGATTTTCTCAAATCCATTGTGATTGATTAGTCTTTGTGACCTTTAATTGCAAAATGAGTAGCCAACACCTGCTTCTCACCCAGGACCCATAAATTAACCTTAGCAACAGGTAACACTTGCTCTGTCTACTCCAGTGATTTTAACTTTTTGCTCTCTCAGTTGTGCACCCAGCTTCCAGTCATCTCACTACATTAGTAGTGATACATTAGTATCAAAGGTTGTGCTCCCCTCTCTATCAGAAATGTTATTAACTGCTGACAAAAACCTACTGGAATTCAAAAACATGGGCTCTTATGTATCCATTGAGAAGATTCCGCTCCCTGGTTTTCAGTCTTGCCTGGTTTATGGCTATAATGCCTTTGCGAATCAGCCACTAGAACTGGACTGAATCTAGCTGTTTTTCATGTAGGCTCACCCTATCCATCCTGAGTTTTTGTAGGACACCTGGCTACATGCACATAGGAATTTGAAGGAGAAAAAGAATCATTTCCCCCTGGTTTTTAATCACAGGGATCACTCTCTATATTCCCATTAATGTCAAGGGAATCAGGAGTCTGTGTAACTTCAGACTTCAGAAGTCGGTAGAACTTCAACTTCAGAGTTTTCCGGTTTCCTTGAACAAATTTTCCTGAAGTTTTGTCAACTCTGTCAGAGACTAGGAAATAGAGTTCATACTAGTGCAGATCTCATTGTTACCCTCATCAGATTTGGAGTCAGGGCTCTTTGAGGTCTCATCATCATCACTATCATACCAAATATCCCCATCCCAAGCCTCAGGGTCTGTATAAAGTATTGAGTTGCAGAGCCATCTATCTGAAACAGAAGGTTGTTTTTTTCAGCAACAGCTTTTCTCTGGGCTCAGCTGCAGCAAGCAGAGGTTAAAGGCAGTCAACGTCAGTTTTAAGGTGCTTTTTCCCAATTTAAAGGTGATAATTTTCAGCTATAAGTTTATCAACTTGTATTTAAAATTTTCTTCTCTATCCCTCTCAAAGGCTAATAATGACTTGAACACCTTATTTTCTGATTTCAAAGCAGTACACTCTACATCAGAAATCCATTCAGAACTAGCTAAAAGGGCTGCAAGGATTTTAACAGAGCCTGGCAGAGGTGTCTCCACTTTGCTCCACCCTTAATTGAGCCCCTTAGATTGCACTGTGTGTGGAAAGTCAGATATACATCCAACTGTGTCATCTGGGGACCACATTTCCCCCTATAATTTCCGTATTGTTATACACTTTTCTTTAATTTTACCCCCAATCTTTTTCCCTGCTCTCCGTGAAAACTGCTGTCACTGATTTCCTTTGGTAGAACATGTTAACTGATATTCCACAGTAAGCAAAATATTCCTGGTCCCAAAAACCTTTTCCAAATTCACTGTGAAATGCTGAAATTTAGCTGCTTAGGAAATGTGTTAGAAATTTTCACCAGTTTCCAAAGTTTTTGCGGTATGGTAAACTTTGGCATAGTCCTTTTTCTTTTCCATCATTTTCTCCCTAGTAAAGGAATCATGGCTCTTTATGTTTCATTGTTGTTCCTTTCTCACTAGACAAAACACATAAGTTGCACTTAAAACCCACCCCCAAAACCTAAAGCACGACAAATATGTTCATGTGCACAACAATAAAAACAAATGGCCCAACAGATTTCAAAGTGCAGCAGCCTTAAATAGCACCAATATCTCAGCAGAGTTTAGAAAGCTGATCTCAGTTCTAGACAGCCTGGACAACCCAGTGGCTCCAGAAAGCTGTTCTGAGTCAGTGCAAGGGTTTAGTATTGACATTACTAAAAATAAAGAATGAGAAACATGACTGTGAATCACTGTTTTGAGTGAAGCATTCTAGATTTAGCAAATCTAGCTGGTATGCCTGTAAACCCAGCTGATTTGGTAACAGCTGGGATAACTCTGTATTGTATTGTGGTTTGAAAAATCATATTCACATAGAATATACCAATTTTTTTCATTTCTGTGGTTTTATTTTGGGGTTTTTTTCTTTGTTTTTTTTTTTTTTCTTTGTTTTTTTATCTGTTCTCTGCTGGCTTAACATTTATTATTTTTTTTAACCTTTCAAGTAGCATGTTCCATCATCCTTTACCTTGGAACTGTTATCTAATTTTTCATCCTAGCAGTTGGACTTTTTCCTAATTCTGAAATCAGTTAAAACCAAATGGGGAAAACAAGGTGGATATGGCCTTAACGAAGAGCATGCTGGAAGGGTAAACTTCTTTTCAAAATAACTTGTCTTCACTCAAACTGAAAACAACCTGACAAACCAAAGCTGCCATTACCAATATTAATTATGCTGATATTCATCACTCAAGGCATTCAAGTCATTCGTCTGTTGAGAGTAACTTTGATCTGAAAAATGTGAAAATCCTTGGAAAGAAAATCTGAAAAAAACAAAGACAAAGAACTCATCTAACATTGTGACAGCATAGAAAAGGTCAGGTTTAAATTCAAAGATAAGGAAAAGAACAAACCTATCAGGTAAATGAGAGAGAGAGGGGGAGAGAGAGAGAGAGAGAAAGACAGATTTAAAGTTAGGGGGAAAAATTCGTAATGAGTGCATACCTAGATAGCTCAGCAAACACTGGACAGAATAAAAATAATCCCCTAGTAGACTCAAGATATGGATAATTACTGCTTTCATCAAAATGATGGGCTCATTAGTTGGTGTATGCTGTGACAAAAGTTGCCAGCCACCATAGTAAGTGATTAATTGGAACCAAAGAATTCTTCCTAAAACTCTGATACTTATCTAAAAATTAATTTAGTGAGGAAGATGTGACTGTATGTCTGAAGGGGTGTCTCTGAATATGGAACAGATAGGACCTTGTACTTCCCAAGATGAATAACAATAGCTGCTGGACTGAACCCTCCACTGGGGCCACATTCCTGTATGTTTGCAGGATGGCTGCCTCTGCTTAAAATGCCTGATGTGCCAGTAGAAGTGAACACAGAGTTGTATGTAAATTGCTGTGATTACCTTCTGCTGTAGCATCTGATGCTGTATTCATTCACTGCTGTGTCAGTGGTACCATAGTACTGCTGAGAGCAAATTTACATTAATCCAAATCCCTGATGAAGAACTGGGTATGGCTATTTGGAAATTGGGGGGAAAAGACATCAGAATGTTAAGTCTTCCTGAGCACCAAATTTCCAGATCTCTACTTTTTTTCCTCAAAAATAGCAATAATCCAAAATCCTGTACACTGCAGTGGGCTTCATTTTGCTGTTCATTCTTTTTGTAATGAAGTGTCAATATTTCTGTCAATCCCAATGGTAGTAATAGAGTAAAGGTTATGGATGCTATGCTGAAGAAAGATATGTGTGTTTGTCAGAACAAATGGCAGAGGAAACACACTTCCAGATTTGTGTGTGCTGATGGAAAGCCGTGACTTCTGCTTTTCAGTTTGTGTCTGAGGAAAGAAAATAGAGTCAGGATTTAGAAACAAAGCTTATTGAAAAATTATCTATCCTCATGCTTAATTTCTAGCATTTACAGTGGAATTTGTTTTATTTTTCACTTGTATAAGCAACTAACCAAATTACTTGTTATATGTTTTCATCTTTTCTTTCTAATAATTTTCTTCTCAATAGAAATAGTTGGTTCTGGTCTGACATGTCTGTAAATCAGAGTTGTCTGCTGACAGAGCAGAAGAAAATGACCTGAGAAATTTTACAGTCTGTTTCAGAGATGTCTCCTCTGACTACAGAATAGTATTTCAGTGTTTCTCTGACCCATTAACACAGCTCAATCTGCTAACGGGAGGGATTGATTAGCTTGCACAAGCTAAAATGTCTTCCCACATGCTACAGGAATATATTGGAGAATGTTCTGTAATTTGCCTAGACACAAAACTGTGTATAGGCATCTTTTTTAAACTCTTGCTCAGATAAGAAAGCAGTCTGGAAGCTGACTAGATGTTTTGCTTATCATGTTCTTTGGTATATTAAATGAAATCATATCTATTTGCTAAGTATCTGCTAAGTGCTTGCTTTTCTAATTAGAGGTTTCTTTTCTTACTGTATATGACTGGAGGGGCAGCAAAGGTGAGGGAGAGTTTTGTGTTCTGTTTTGGGGTTTTCTTTCCATTCATTTTTGATGGTTCTGTTGTTTGGGTTTGTTGGTTTTTTTATGACTTTTTGCCTCATTTGGATAAAACTGAAAGCATCAAATCACCCTGGATTATACCAAAATCCCTGGCAGCTGCAGTCCAGTAGCAGAGCTCCTGTCCTGTGTTGAAATGAAAGCCCTCCCACCTTGCCACCTGCCATGGTCCCAAACTGAGCTGTGTAGACAAACACCTTACATGATGAAGAGGGCACTCAAGCTGAGGGGGACAGGCAAAAAATTATGAAGGAAGAAATACAAGGGAAAAGGTTAAAATAACTGCGAAATTACTTTTACACAGAGATCCTTTAGTACTGGGGTGACACATGAGAAATCTTTCCATTAGGCATTCATAGATAAGTCAGTGCTGTTCTGCTCCACTTCAGTTTGGGGAGCATGAGAGTGCCCAGGGTCAGTCACAGAACAGCCAACAGCAAAGCCTTTGGGCACTCCCCTGGAGCAGGAGACTCGGGCTCCCTTCACCCAGTCTTCCTAATCTTTATAGTTCCCTGAACCTTTTCAACATTCTGTTGCTGTTTGCTCATAGTAAGCAGCCAGGTCTCAAAATTCCAGCCAAACTGTCTTATAATCATAAAATGCAGCCACATTTCTGTCATTGAACTATTCCACCCACAATCTTCTCTTCACCTTTTCTATCCTTATAAGTGATCCAAATTCCTAGTTTTGCTTCGCAGTGTTTTTCTGAGCTCTGCTGAAGTTGTGCCCTGCCTGTCACTAGCTTTAGATGATAAAAAAATACCTTTTTCATAGGTTCAGTAACTCAAAGCAGATTTACAAAAGGTAAAGATGATCTTTTGCCTAACTGTTTCTATTGATGAACACATGTAAACTTTGAAAGCTAACAGAATGCTGTTCTTTATTAGCATTACCCTCACATATAAGTCCATGGAGGATTACTTGGGCACTTGGGACTTTGCTGCTTGAAAAACTTCCACCTTGGATTTTGAAAGAACCGTGTGTGCTTTCACATTCACATGTCCTATAGAAGGGAGACTAATAACATTGAGAATATTTCCCAGAAGCTTGATTGATGATGGTATCTGTTTTTTTTGCTTTGTAAATCTGATTTGTGTTCACACATACACCAGTTCTGAAATTAGATGGTCAAACAGCATTAATGTAATTTTTCTATAGATTATGTCTGGTTTCTAGGAATTAATTGAACTTCCAGAACAGATTCTGCTAATGTATATGAACTATATTCCCAATAAAAGCTTTTCCTATTTGCCTCAAGAAACTGCTGGGTTCCTTATCTGATGTAATGCTCAATTGGGTCCCGCTATTGGGGGATGGCTGGTGTTTTCAGCTAAGCTGAGATTGCCTTTCCTTTGAAACAGGTTAGAAATGTTCTTGCAGTTGGTTACAATGGAGAGGGGGTGTGAGAATCTGCTCTTTACTGAACTTGAAGTGTCTCACCTCAAGTTTTCTGTGCTGCATGTAAACCTTCTTGCTCACCACTTGGTACACGCTGTTTGTACTTTCCTCCAACAATTGTGATCCTTTCTCGGTGTTGTGTCACAGGAGATGCCTCACAGCCTCCAGACTAAGACAGGAACTGGCTTGGGGCAGTGTCAGTAGATGACTCTGGTGACACGAGATTGTCACCTGTGAGGCTTCTACACCTAAACCCACCCAACTATAGAGGGTCTTCCCCAAGCCCAATTTTATTTGCATGATAAAATGGGTTTTGAGGCTATGTGAACAGTGACACTTAGTGGCAAGTGCCAGAACTATACCTTCAGGAGAGGAGGCTGTTTGATAGAAGAAGTAAATCATGAAGTTGTAATGTATCTAATTGGCTGAAATGTCTAATTAATTAGAAAGGCCAACAGTAGCCATTCAGCTTGGCTTCCATAAGATTAACTTAGCATTTTTGAGCTCTGTCATGGGTGAAGCAGAGTGCAAAACATCCCAGAGAAGATCTGGAGACTGGGAATTACATAAGAACCAGCAAGATTGTATTTGTTTATCTCATGCAACCTCTTGCACTCCCTCAGTGCTGTATTCCACAAATCTCAGCTTCTTCTCTCAACAGAGAGAAGGCTGCTGCTCTGGGAAGGAGGGACAGAAAGCTGTGTCAGTTCCTGCTCTGCAGCTGCCCAGCTCTTGGTGACCTGTCTCAGCTGCTGGTGAGCAGGTCCCTGGGGATCTCTGCCCCATGCACCTCCTTGATCTCTAGGATCCTCCTACCTCAGGATCTTTACTCCACTGACAGTATTCACCTTTTAGCCCTTTTAGCCTCTGGCCCCCAGTTTTTTCCAGAATCAGAAGTATGGTCACCTTCTTAATTGGCAGTACTGTCTCATTAACTGGAGGATTCAGGATACATCACTTCTGTTCACACCTGATGGTCTGAATCCCAAAATCATGAGGACTCTTTCACATTACATTATTGTGAGGATTCAGACACAGTTGGAGAAAATGCTTAGTTAGGGCCTGAAGAAGACCAGTCAAATCTTACATTGGGTGCTTGAATTTTATGACTTGTAGGGATCCTAAGAAGAAATAGTGAATTTATATAAATAATTTATTACCCAAGTAGATGTTTCTAGGACTAGTTTGTAGAACTCTGACGAACACATTTAATAGCACAGGCAAGGAATACTGCACTGTGGAAGGCCAGATTTTCATGTTGTTTCATAGTCTGCTTTAAAAGTTTCTGAAAAACAAGACTTCTGAATTCGAAGCAGAAACATTATAAAGAGAAACATTATAATGCAGCAGGTATTTAAACAGAAATATTATAAATGGAGATAATATATTTTCTTTAAAATCTTCTAGTATCTCTCATGAATACCACAACATGGATATGCTTCTGACTCCTTTGAAATTCAGTGGCTAGTTTGAAAACACTGTAGCTTATAAATAAAATTAATTCTCATTTCAAAGAAATAACAATCAAAACAGCAGAGCTAATTCAATTAATTTTGAAGGAACAGTATTTTGTGGACTCGCATGTCTTTGTTGTAGTCACAAATCATAAATTTATTCAGAATTTGATATCAAAGGAAACTAGAAAACAAGTTGTGAGCTATGTAGAAATGTTGCTGCTGTTTCCTTTAAATAAAAACCATCTAATTTCTTTCCTCTGAAGCCAGCTTCAGTAACAGTTGTGTCTAGTTTGTACCCAATAACCTCCTATTGTAGAATAATTATATGGACTGGAAAGGGCATCTGCACGTTGTAAGGTTCAACCCACCATTAAAAGCAAGGATATTTTGCATCAGGTTGTTCAAACTGTTGTTCACTAAAACTTTTAACAGTTCCAGTAACCTCTTTTCAGACTTTTTCAGTGCTTGACAGTAATATTTTTTCCAATATCTAACCAGAAACTCCCTTGCTATAACTTGTACCAGTTTCTTCTTGTCCTCCCACTGTAGTCCCCTGAGAAGGCTCTGTCTTCATTTTCTCTAGACCCTGCCAATTGTTGAAGACATTAAAACAATTCATTTTGCCTAAAGAAAATATTTCTGTCAATGAAAACAGAAATGAAAATATTTCTGTTTGATTTCTATGAGTCTGTTTTCTTTTTTGGATGCCTCTGGACAAAAGGAAGCATTCCTCATTTTTTATGTGTTGGGGAATCCCAATGACTGGAGGGAGACCTCGTTGCAATTGACAATGTCCTCATGAGGGGAAGTGCAGGAGCAGACACTGATCTCTTCTCTGTGGTGACCAGTGACAGGGCCTGAGGCAATGTGGGAGCTGTGTGGGTAAGGTTAGGTTAGATGTTGGGAAAAGATTCTTTACCCAGAGTGTGGTTGAGCACTGGAACAGCTCCCCAGAGAAGTGGTCATAGCACCAAACCTCTCTTGGTTCAAGGAGTGTTTGGACAACACTCTCAGGCACATGGTGTGTTTCTTGGGGTGTCCTGGGTGGGGTCAGACATTGGACTTGATTATCCTGACGTATCCCTTCCAAGTCAGCATATTCTATGATTCTACAAGTGAGAAAGGAAGAAAATAAACACAAATCTTGAAGCAAAGGAAAGCTGAACCTGTAGACTGCCTTAAAGAGTACAAAATTGGAAATAAAAATCCATATTTGAAAGAAGAGGCTAAATGCAAATGTTTTCATCCTAAACTGTAAGTGTAAATTTCAGAATATTTCTAAAAATACTCAGATTTGGAAAGGTTAGGATTTTAATAGTATGAAAATCTTCCTTGTATTTTTTTCTCTTCTTGCTGTATATATTTTACCAGAAGATTGAGCACAGTTAAGTGATTCATTGTCTCCTATTCTTTTGATATTGAGGTCTTTCACAAGTGCAGATTCTTGATACCTTTTATAAGGCAAAATCAGAGAGACAGTATATGTTTTGAGTTTCTGACCATAGAAGGACGAGCATTAGATCCTTGCTGTTCAACAAAACAGCACTTTTTAGCTTTGAACCCAGCATGTGATTTTCTCTGTTCAGTCTTTTGCTGAACACCACACTGCTTTCACTTCCAGGTATTCCAGTAATTGTACTTTCCAATAGATGCAGCCTAGCTTGATGAGATTGCCTGTTATGATCCCTGATTTTGATGGAAGTTTATTTCCACATCTCGCTGTTGCCCTGTGGTCAAATACAGTTTCAGTTGGAGGGAGCTGTGCAGTCCTTTGCCCATCATTTGCTACTGTCCTCTTCCATAGAGTTCAACCTGTTGATGTCCTGATTGCCAAAGGCCTATCATTTGATTTTGAAAAGCCTCCTCCACGGTGAACGCCTAAGGGTATTTTCAGCTCTATTTAGATTTCTGCATTACAGTTTTAAATTGCTACTTTGGGCTCTATTAAAACAAATCTCAGAAAGAAAATGTCAGTGTGCACAAACAGGTAATTGAAAATAGCACAGCTTAGGAACAAACACGGATTTCCTGCAGATTTCCTTAGCCTTTGTTTAAAAGCGCAGCATTAGTATTATGCTAGTGGGGATTTTTTTATTTGGTACAAGTGCTAATCATGATAAAATGTCATTGGTTTGGGTAACATATTCATTTGTTAACATATTCATTAGTGCAAGAACAAATGGTCTGTAAGAGCTGTGGTGCACACAAGCAGGAAATCCCAGCCTGTAGTCCATTAACTACCAGAGTCCAGTTCCCATTAATTTATGAATGTTTGTTATCATTTTACAGCATAAAAAAAACTTCATTCATGACATGTACATTTAGCTTTTAGTAGTCTATTGTTGTCAATGACTGGTAAAAGACTCCATGTTCAGCATTCTATAGTCATAAAATATTTTTGTTCTAGAGTCACAGAAATAAATCTTTCAGCTCTGGCCAGATGTATAGACTGTGCAGGTAGTATCTTGATGTCTTCTGCCTCCTAAAATAATTTATACCACTGAAAATAATTAGGCATACTTTTACTAACTTTGTCTCACTTTTCTTTTTTCCTACTTGTGTATATCGTATACCGAGTTATTTATTTAGCTTCAGTGAGAGCAGTAGAAAGTCCTAGAGGGAGCTTGGAGCACTGCCTGTGAAACTGTAGATGGAATTTTCTGTAACAAACTCTTTAGTGAAGCATTGCTACTTTCAGAGTCAAATATTATTTAAAAAAATATTCCACACTATTTTTTTTAAAAAAATCCATTAGAACCAAATTGGTGTGTTTCATCACTGATTTTTTCCAGGAGCTAAGGAGGTTCTCTAATTCTCAAGATAGTGTTGGTTTTTTTTTTATTCTGCATATGTTATTGACACAATATTAGCAGTGAATAAAGAACAGATTTCAATCAAATTTCAGCAGGCCATTTAATTTCTTGTATGGATGGAGTCAGGTCTACCATAACACACTATATCTGCTTTTGTCACTCTTCTATGTATCAACCAGTGCAATGCAGTTTTCTGTATTATATAAAATAATACTACTGCATGATTTCACAACCTAATCTCCTTTTCTGGTCAAGTCAACTTTGATTTTTTCACTCAGTTCATATTTATGTGGTAGCCACAGCTTTGGCAGCAAGTGGTCTGCACTATTTCCTTGTGCTGTATTAATGCTCTATGATGTGAGCATTCCATGTAAAGGAAAGGAAACCCATAAAATAAAAAACAAACAAAAAAAAACCAACCAAAAAAACGTAATTGAGTTGTAAGTATTGTAGATGCTCTCAGGAATACTTAAAGAAGATTGAGGGACTTTTATTGACCTAAGCATTTTAGAAACCAAAGTCAAACTGAGTATGTCAGCCGGCAGCATTAAACGGATCAGCTCTGAATTCTCTTGATAATAATACTCAGGACTGTCTGTTGGAAGGAGGCAAGAACTTTCTCTGCTGTTTGTCAGCTCCTTCTTATTGCCTTAGACATTTTCTGATGTTTGTATAGTGCCAGAGTAGCTCCACATTTGTTGAACTCCTTGCTCTGAAAAGACAAACTGTTGCTATAAAAAATGGGCTGGTCTTTGGAAGTCTGAGTTATTGAAATTCTATTCGCTTCCAATCAGTCTTCATTCATTCACAGACATTTCCCAAAGAAGGCAAATAAGCCTTTTCAGTGAGTGTCTCCTTGACAAATGCTTTTGGAGTAAAATCCTTGTGGTGCAGAGCTGCCCACATATCCGCACAGGATCTGGATGCTCTGTTACACCACGAGCTGGGATCACATTTAGGGTGTGTTTGGCACGGGGATTTGCCCCCCAGTAGTTTTGCTGCCAAAGCGAATGCCTAGGTTAGAGCTGAGGCTCCCTCAGCAGGGCTGGGATTGTGTGGTCTGTGGCTCTCGGGCACCGAGTGCAGAGCACCTGTGGGTTACAGTCTGCTGGCCTTTGCTGCAGAGCGAGTCAATAGCACTTGCTGAGCAGGCAGAGCTTGGAGGCACTTGAAGAAGTGGTGCTGTGCTGTCTTTGGGCTGTGACAGTCACCCTTCCCAGAGGACTGGCCAGCCAGGTGGCACACCAGAGCCTGCAGTGCAGACTCTCCTGGCACCCCTGCCTGCTCTCACACCGTCCTCATGACCATTCACTGTGCTTGAGAGCTGCAGCACCAGGAGCGGCCAACAAGGTGCTCACATCTGGGTGTAAATGGTTCACAAATGCCTTCACAAAGCAGACCAGCTTTCCTCTCCTGCAAGGAGAAATGCTGTCTGTGTTTACATTATAGGTAGTATGGAATACCCAAACTGTGGGATTGTTGCAAAGTCCTTGTATACCGTAACAAAATTGTTTTAGAAGCCAGAAATATATTTACAATGGATACATACAGATTCTACCTCAATTGGGGCATAAAACAGTGTGTGTGGGGGGCAAGTGGCTTGGAGCATCTGGGTTTTACTATGCTATGCACAGTAATATCATATTTTAAGATGTGATTTCCTCAGTTTTATTCTTTTCCTAAGCTATTACTCATCTTGACTGCACTTGTATATTATGCATGAAGACAAACTTGAGCTTTGTGGAAAGTAAGATTATCTTGGGAATTCCCTTGTCCAAAAGTGCATGTTATTCAACAACGTATTTAGACAACATCAGCTTCAATCTAAAAGGATTTTGTGTCAGTTTTCTTTTTGTGGTCTCTGTTAATGCGGATACACACAAGCACAGTCACACACAAACGTACCAGCACAACAACCTGCAGGGGAAAAAGGGAAAACCCCTTTTTCTGAAATAAATGTAATGGAAGCTTTTTTTTGAAGGCAGTATTATCAAATAGAAAAGTAGTTAGAGAGGACCAGGAGGAAAATATTTAAATGTAACTACATCCATTTCTACCAGCTAATAGAGAACATTTTCTTTTCTTTCCCTAGTGGGAAAATAGAGGACAACTTCCTTTAGCACAGTTTCTATAGTGACAGTATCCTCAAAATCATCTTTATGCACTCAAAAATAGCTTGATATTACAGTGTAGAAATGAAGCTTAATCAGAGTTTTCTGTCCTCTAGAAAACAGTTAATGATCTGAAAAACAGGAATTAAATTGCATGGAACATTAAATTCTTCTAATTTAGTAACTGAACTCTTGTTTGCTCCTGCTGAGGAGGAGAGTGATGGCAAATGCCATCCTTCCCAGCCTCATATCCCGTCTGAGGTCCATGATGTCTACTGTGCTTTTGTGTTTGAGCCCACAGGTGCTACATCTACCCATTCCTTATTTTTTTCTTGGTCTAGGTGCAACTGAGCTCTCTGGTTTTTCTTGTGGTCTGTGGCAACTCTTCTCAGCTCAGACACCTGTGAGCTGGACATGGCCCTGGTTGTGGCACAGCTCCCTTGTGAGCTCACAAATCTCCATAGTTAAGACACAAACCCACAGACCTCCATCCTCTTCTACCCTCCCAACATCCTTTTCTTCAAATGGCATCTCCTGCTGGACATCACTCCTTTCTTCCTCCTCTCCACAGTAATTTTCTCTTTCTCTGCTGCTCCCACAGCCAAACCACCAATTAAAGCATGTCCCTTTTCTTACTCTCTTGCCCTGAAATTCCTTTTATTTCTGTCAGCCCTTGCTCTGTATAATCCGCTGTCCTCTTTGGAGATTAACATCTACCACTCCTATGTCCAGATAAGAACCAAAGTGCCTTTATTTTTTTTTTTTTTATCTGACTGGAGACTATAAAATGTCTCGTGGTTCTTTTCCTCAGGGTTGGGATTAATGTGGGTTTAATGAGCAAGAGACAGTATTCTTGTTCTGACTTAGAGATGTTTATTATTATTTCTTATCTATGTTACATTCTCACAGACCGTGAGTTCTTCAGCACACTAAGCTAACAAACTAAAAATGGAGCCCCAGAACTCTCTCCACAAAGCCTTTTAAGTGTAAACTATCCAATCATGAAATGCCAACTAAATTATTTTTACTTTTAACCCAATAACCAAGCACCCATGTTTCTCACTGTGGACTTTTCCACCCAATCACACAATATTACCCAAGCCCATGAAGAAGAAGGTGAAAAAGCAAGACAAGCCTATGCCCTAAAACCTCCATCTTGCTACATTTATATTACTATATCCCAAAACCTTAACCTAATAAATTTTTTACCATGTGATATAACACACTTCTATTCAAACTACACATTAACACATAAACAATCTCAGTTCCATCAATTTTGGAAGCCTTTCCCACAGCCTCAGGTCAAATACAGTGTTCTGTTGTGGGTCAGTGCCTGTCAGCACAGAAAGCCTGAAATTCTCTGTGCATGGGGTTCCAGCAGGAGAGTTCATCCAAACTCTAAATATTTCAGTTAACTTCTCTCTTCCATTATCTATGGCCTCATCCTTCAGACAGATTGGGCAGTAAATTACAAAGGACTTAGGTAGTTCATGGCTGATTCATTACGTACAGAGGCATTAAATATTGAGTAATTTTACATAATTAACAGAATTCTTAAATTCATGCAAGCAGGTTCCTCAACCAGTGACAGTAATTACCCTTCAGTTACTGATGAATAGTAGCACTAAAAAAAAGATCAGCATCTTCCCCGGATTGCGCTTACCAGGTGAACCTGTCTGTCATGATGCAGCCATTCAAGAGTGTGCATATTTAGCTAGTTAGCTGATTCTGCACTCGGAGCTGCAAGAAATTGCTAGAGAAAGGCAGCTACTTTTGCATGAGTTTAATTAAAGTGAATGATACATTGCATTTTATGTGTATCTATTATGTGTAGCTATTTTAATGTCCGCTTGCACATCAGGACTCATTACTATTCACAGTTTCTGTTACTTGTTTTGCAAACATGCAAATAAAGAAATAATTATGACTAATAGAGCTCACCCATGAGAGATGAGGGGGAGAAATGATCATGAAGTTGTTGTGCTCCTGGAAAATCAGCGAGAAATGTTTGAGTTGTGCAAGCACCTAAGGTAAAATATGCCCCCGCTCAAAATTTCTGACATGCCCCCAGCTGTTCAGGGTGAAGATATCTTTAAGGTGCAGCCATGCCTAATGGGTCTGTCATCCAGGTTGTCCTCTGTGGCTGGAGCCTGAAAATGCTTGTGCAGCCCTGCTGAAGGGCCAGGAGCCTTGCTTCTCCCACATTCAGAGATGCTCCTGGACTGGAGCCCTTGGACCCTCTCATGGAGCAGCTACTGGCAGCTGGGCCCTGAGCCTCACTAAAGATGTTCCTCCCTTCTCTCTGATAGTGCCGCAGATGGTCTCACAGGACTGTATTGAGGAATGCCATTCCTGAGTGAATGCATTTGAACAAAATCAATCACTCTGATAAACGCCTTGCTTGTGCTGTTTTGATAGTGTTGTTTTACTTCCAGTGAAGCTGCTGCAGGAGGCTTCCCCGCAAAATGAGGCTTCCCTGTGTTCTGCCAAGTGGCAGTCCCCAGGGCTGCCTGCCCTTCCTGCTGTCAGGCAGTGCCAGCCTGGCGCTGTTCACGAGGGCTGCATGTGCTGCACTGTCATTTGACTCATGGCATTTGCTGAGGGAGCCACTTTGATGTATGGAAAGCAACCTAGGAAATTCTGATATTCAAAAAAACACACATAAAATCAATCCTCTTGATCCTACAAATTAGCATGATGTCTAACCACTTGTGTTCAAACATAAATATTGGATAAATACTTATTAATTTACAAAGCAGTTTTTACTTTGAAGACAGATAAGACCATTTCAGGTTGTCTACTCAGGTACTGAGTTTTGTCAACTTACTTAAGCTTTACAGAAGTGATGAATTTTAAAGTCTATGCTGGTGCCTAGAATTATATTGGCGTATCTTCAAATAAGAGATAAGTCAGTAGGTTAAAAGCAAACCAGAATGTTTCTTGCTTGAATATTGTAATACATGTTATAATGTTATTACCTTTTCTCTGTTAGAGTTCTGAATTATCAATGGCCCAAAGGCTTTTTTTATTCATTAAAATAATTTGTTTTACCTTCCTATTCTACTAAGGCCAGTGAATTTAAAATTCTTATAATTTTGCCTAAATGAAAACATCTATTATGCAGTAGGGAAAAAGATGCATATGTGATTAGTCTATGATTATCTTGCTGTTAAAATAAATCTAAACAAATGGGATTTTTATTGTTCCAGTGCAGACTGTCTGAACGGTAAATTATTCTAAATTGGTCATAAGCCACAACCCATTCAAGTTTGTTCAGAGAGTATAGGCAAAAGTGTAGCTTTTATTATTTTAAAATATAGTTAGTTTTTTTCATTCTTGATGGCTTTTCTGGTTATAGGCAATAAATGTAGCTGCATATTACTGCTTTGTGTAACTGATATGCCTCCATGATATTCTTTAAAGCACCAATGATATGACTTTATTTGAATTTTTAATAACTGAGTACCCTGCAGAAGCCAATATAAGTAAATGATGGTTAAAATTAGATAGACACATGAAGTGAACTCACTGTCAATTTGTCTTTGAACTCCAGATGCTCAGTGTGAGAGGTACCATAGGATGAATGAACAGAGTGTGCTACTCTAATGAAGGAGAAAGAGCAGTGCTCATGTATAGATGTAGAGATTCACTGCTATCACAAGATGTGAGTACAGACAGCCCTGAATTGTCCTTGGAGCACCTTCTCTGAAGGTGAAGCAAGGAAGCTGCAGAGGCACTCACTTCAGCCAGCTGGGCTGGATCTGGCACTGCTGCAGAGCCTTCCCACTTGGCTGCTCTGTTCTGACCTTGGATAATCCCTGCATCCTGTCTTGAGACAGGAAACGTGGTGGCCTAGAATGAATGAGATCTACACCCCTCCTTTTGGCAGGCACATTACCTTGCAGAAGCAGCAACTGACTCTTTCTTAAACAATGTGAGCTGACTGGATCCCCTTTATTTAGTTCCCAGTATAGCAGAAAATAGTGTTCTGTCTTGTTAAAAGTTGTTTTAGCATGCTCTGCAGTTAAAAAAAATCTCTGACCTAGCATGAGGAGCGCTCAGTCTGAGAAGATGAGAGAGGATGACTAAAGGGGACCATGCACAGATCTTTTCAGTAGTTTAGTTATTTAACATATTGTTTAATCTAGCAGAAAAAAGCTGCTCATTACTAATTGGTTACTAATGCTCACCTTCTGTAGCATGTTATGATGCTTTTATAGCCTAAAAACCAGCGTTGTGTGTTTGGTTATCTTCCTATGTAAATTATTTTTTTCAGGAGGAAATGAAAACACAGCACAGAGCACTATTACAGCATTCAACTGCAGGGTACAGGCTGGTGCATACTTAAAAGCTGGTTAATTTAGTGCTTCAAAATACCCCTCTGCTCCTAGAGTGGTTAGAATGGAGGAAGATAATTTCCCCAGTGTGGGCCAGTTTAGAAAATGTAATGATTCATATTTTTCTGTAGAAGTACACAACTGTTTATTCAACACTAACATACCAAGCTCCCAAATTATTGCTTTCTCTGCCAGGCTGTGGCTGGATGGCAGGGCAGTGTTGTGTGCTGTAAAGTGCTGGTGTCACCTGTACAACCTGTGTGCAGTCTGACACAGTGGTTGCAATAGGTTGGATGGATAAATGGGTGATATTTCTATCATATTCTAAGATGTCAATCTCACCCAGTTTCTGCTTTTACTGCAAGCAAGAACTTGCAAGTTTTCATTTCACAAACAAGTTAATATGTTGATATTAATATTGATATAATAAGTTCCTTTCTAAGGCCAGGGATAAAATTTTCTCATAGAAATGTTCTACTGGGAAATGCTGATGCAACTAAATCAAAGCCATATGATGGAATATAAGTTTTTTTAAAAAAAAAGTTGTTTAGGCAAAATATCACCAAGGTTTTCAATGCACTTGACAGATTTTTAATGTATCAAATTAAGATTTTTATGGACAAACCATATCTTGAAAGTCGAAAAAATATTCTGGACTATTTTGCTTTGTGAAAAATTCTGCTATATTGATTTTTTTTCTTACTGATTCATGATGAATACAGTATTTAATACCTTAGAGCTTTGAAATTAATGATTAATATAATTTTTGGCCAAGTCTGGCTAACTGTACAATGATATTTGACAGCAGAGGCACTGACATATACACATGTGAAATATAGTTCTGAATCTGACCAATGAGGATACTCCTTATCTAATTCCCTAATTCAATGTGCTGCTTCCACAGAGATAAACAGTCCCAAGATGTAAGTTTCAATGAAACTGTTCCATGGAGATGAGTCCTGTTCTGATAACAAGCTCCATGAAGTGATGGCTTGTACTTAAAAATATACTCTTTCTATCATAACTCAGGATCAGATAAATCCTTAAGCTAATCAGACATCAAAAATGAGAAAGAAATGTAGCAAAGGAATTTTAGAGGGAGCAGGATACTGCAGTGAGGAGGTGTCAGTGTTCAAAGTGTGGCACAAAGTCTGAGTAAGTGCATTGCTGCCTATTGCTGCAGCTTTTTCCAATACAATGAAAACTTGGTATTGCACTCCAGTGAAATATTTAATGGAATATGGTTTTTTTTTCCTTTGTAACCACTGTGTTCCTGGCAAAGGGTAGTATTATATACTAATGCACAACTGACCTCACTGGCTGATGTTTTTTGCTTAGAAGGTCTTACAGTGGGGTAGTGTGGTTTGCAGTCACAGGTTTTCCATGAGGATTTCCATTCTGTTCTTCTGTAACTCACAGTTCCTGTAACACAAGTACAATCTCCTTCAAGCACTTTTCTCCCTGCTGCTGTACTGCAGCTGAGGAAGCTTGCACCGGCTTTCTCCTGCAGGAAATTCTCCTGCTGTGAACTCAGCTGTTCCCAGTCACGAGTGAGAGTCACGGACTTTTATCACACATAGCAGGACTTAGTCAGGCTCTGGGCAGTCAAAGTGCTTCATTGATTCTCCCACTTTTCCCACAGTGCTGCTATTCCTTGGTGAGCAGGGGAGATGCTGCTTTATAATTTACTTTTATTTTCCTTGTTGGGGCTCTCCCTAGCAATGTTCAGTGTTTTACTCTCTGGGTCATTTCAGGGAGTAAAACTCTGTACTTGCCACCTTCAAAATGCATAGAGATTGGTGCTATTTGTTAGTCCAGCTGAGAAGTACAACCCAAATAGTAAAATTCCTGGATACTTTGTGTCTGTGTTCCAAATGGACTAATGACTCCAAAGAAACACCATGAAATACCTGCTTCATAAGAAAGTTAAATTATTCTGTATGTTATTTCAGTGTTAAATAAACCAAAATATATGAAGTTAGGTGCTCAAATTTTGGCAAATGATATAATATTTATGTAGGCAGCTGCACAGTCTAGTCTTCAAAAGTATGTTTAAATTTTCTGTAACTTATCAGCAATTGCTTTTCATGGGGTGTGTTGATGCCTCAAAACTCTGAAAAGCAGAACTCTTACATGGTGTTGAACTATTGCTAAAGGACCTACACACAGGCAGCAAAGCCTGGAAGCACTGATCACAGATTTACAGTCAAACATTTTCCAGGAAGCTCATGGGGAAAATGATGCTTGCATCAAACAGAAGTATCTTATTTTAGAAATATATTAAGAGAATATAAACAGGGACTTGGTTAAGCACTTGTGTTACTAAATGGCAGCATTCAAATTGCAACTGCAGTAATCATAACTCTATTATAGTTTTAATGTCATAGTATGTAGTTCAACATCTCTTCCTGCAACTTTCATGCTATTTCCAGCCAAAACAAAATATCAATTAGCTCTATGGTATGAGTAGTTTCAGTAATTTTTATATTTGTATCATATCAGCAAAATCTGTCCATCTTCATGAATAGAGCTATATATAAATACTCTGTGAGAATTAGAGCACTCTGGGCAGGAGATGTGGATTAAGAGGTTTTACTCAAGCAGTGCTTCCTTGTTAAGTAGAATCTGAAGGGATTTTTTGGGGTTTTTTTGGCTTTTTTTTTTTTGAGGGGTTGTGTTGAGATTGGGATTTTTGGCTTTCTAGGTTTTTTAGCTGAAAAATAGTCTTCTGGTAGAATTTTGGAGAGAAGGTGGATTTGTGTAAATTGACGGCAGTGTAAGAATACAATTGTGTAGCTGGTGCACAGTTTAATTGATGTTCTGATACAATTAATCTGTGTCATATTTGAATGGATATGAAGATGAATTTATGTCTTCTTTGTACAATGGGGAAATAAGAACAAGGAGACCTTTTCTCTTGAACATATAAGAAGAGCTTGTGATACTACAAACAAAGATATTATTTTATGTGAAAAAAGGTCAGATATTGAGGTTTTGGTCACAAAAATATTTTTACAGTAGTGTTTCTGGATGGCATTTTTGTTCATCTGTTATACAAAAAAATGTAATGCTGTCATCTTGTAATTATCTCTGTTCTCGACTTTCATCTGCCATGCACAGTTGGCAACAGATGCTCAGGCACTCTGCAGTGAGATGCTCTTCAGCCACAGACTTTACAAGTACAGCAGTGCTGTTGAAAAAGTAATCATGTTCAGGGCAGTATTTCAAAGCTCCTAATTGAAAAGGAGAAGTAATTTCCACTGGGTAACTCACATCCATTGTGCCAAATATGGTTCGAAGTGAGTTATAATGTTTTCTCAAATCTTTCTAGAGAGGTCCATTTTAAAATCTCTGCCCTTCTTTTAAACTGCAGAGGTCCCATAACTGAGAATTTGGAAGGGCCTTCTGGAGACTGCCTTTTAAAGGATAAGCAAACCTTCTGTATAATAGATTAATCAGTCTGATGACAAAATTTTTGTCCCAGCTGTCACTTCTGCAAGAGAGCAGTTCTAATGTGTGGCACTGAAGTGAATTCTTGGAGTAAACCTGACAGGGGACGTCAGGAAAACGTATCAAACATTAACTACTTCAGAGGTAACACTGCTTTTGCAAATGCAGGTGTAGGCACTGCCTAACGAATGTGGCAGGTGTTTCATAAGGAAGTTATGTTTGATTCTGAGATATGTAATTTGTACTTTAAAGAGGTTATTAATGCCTACCATAGTGATTTATTTTTTTCTAAATGTACTGATTTATATGAAGATCCTAATGTCAGAAGTCATTATGTAATTCTTTGAAATTATTGTACTGGTTACATCAAAAATACATATGGTACATGTAGGAGACCAAAACACTTAGGCTGTCTCTCTCATTTCGTACCAAGCTGCCATCTCAGTATAACTGACATTTTAAATTCTTTTTGGCAAGAGATAGAGAAAAAATATCATATTTTGACACATGAAACATTTCACTAAATTGACATATCTGTACCACCTGTCTGTCCCAAAGCAATGGGTTGCACCGAGCATATGCAGGATGATGTTACACCTGAGATGTTTTTGGTTGTTTCATGTTTTGTGGGGTTTTTTGCAATGTTTCAAATATATATTACTTACTATACTTATTATATCTTCATTAAATTAAATATTTTCATGTGGAAAAACCCCTTTTTTTTTGTGATAGCATTTGAGAGGGAAAATAAGCATGACGCACTGGCAGGGTTTTTCAGGATATGGTCGCTCTTTAATCAGACGAACTGTAATCTTTGCTTTCCGCAGACATAGGGAAGTATAACACCTAGTATACTCTTTAGGGATCTAACACAATAAGAAATGAAACAGCAGCTCTGTAGTGGAAGATTTGCACTGTTGCTGCAAATTCCTAAATCCACAAATCTTAGCTGATAATCATGAAATGACAGAAAAGGCAGGTTACAAAGGCAAACGAAGGCATAGACACATTGTTGTAAATTCCTGGTTCTTTTTAAGATCTAACTTCATGACAACCAGTCATGGCATCATGAGAGTTTATCAAGTTGGTCAAGGATTACTTTCTGTTTTTATTTCTCTGTGCTGACGACTCCTCATGGTTTTCCTATCATTCCTATGGCTAGAAGTAGTTTCCAGGATGAGCTGCTACATCATCTTTCCAGAGGTGAGGCTAATCAGCTCGTGCTTCCCTTCTTACTACTTCTTGCTCATCTTGGTGGTAGGAATGACGTTTGCTTTTCTCCAGTTTTTGGACACCTCTCCCAGTCACCCTGATTGATCAAGGATTACCCAAAGGGGCTCTGCAATCACATCTGGCAGCTCCCTTGGCACTGGTGGGAACTGTTTTTCTGCCATCATCTTCCTCTTCTCCTGCCAATCTCTGCATCATTTTCTTACCGATTCAAGGCCTGAGTCTTTTGGGTTTCTTTCCCCTTTGGAGGCATTTAAAGGCATTGCACTTCTGCAAATTTCAGTGGGGTTTGAAGGTGTGCAAGTGTTCTTCACAGACAGAGCTCTGAAACAACACTTTAGCTTCTGCTTGACCCAGAGCTTGATTTTAGCATAGAGATGCCACCAACAAATACACAAATTCAGATAATGTGATAATGTAAAATGTCATACTAAATGTTTTATCTTCAACTGATAAAATGAAAAGGAAGATCTCTAGTGACAGACAAGCCTGGACTGCAGACTTGAGATATGTTTTGTAATTTTACAAGCTCCTGTTTAGGTTATGGTGATCTGCACAGTGTTTGAAATCAGGTAGAATTAAAAACTGCAAAAGCAAAAAGAAAGAATAACACCACTTTGAGAATTTACTTGTATTTGTACATTTTCTGATAGAAATTCTTGTCTGTCTAAGTACAAAACTGGTACAATTTTTCTCAAGCCCTTCTTCATGTCCTACCTTTGTTCCTCTTTTCCTAACTCTTGCCAGAACCATGAACTCATTAGTCAGTATTTTGCTCAGTTAGATTTATCAGATTTATTGCTTTCTTGCTATAAAATTCAGTATTTATCTTCAACAACATATGTATTTTAGAACACTTGCATGCATAGCCACTGTGATTTCATCATGCCATATTCCACTGCAAATACCAAAGAGTGAATATCCTCTATTGTGATGCAATGATCTCAGTAAAATTGTGTAACTCAAAACTTAATAGAAATTTCTGGTCAAGTTCTTTTTCTCATTTTCTCATTCAGCTCCTTGGGAAGGTTGCAATAAAGTTTTGCTGGGTTCTGCTAAGGTGAAATCTGAAAGAACTGTCCTCCACCCACTGTACATGGAAATAAAAGAATGTGGAGGTAGGAAGAGACAGGATATTTCCTTTTTGCTCTGTTGTTAGAGCCTCAGCAATACAGAGCAGTGATAACAAAGAAAGTCCTGTTTACTGTCAGTGGAGAAAACTGTCTATTTTGACAAATTCTTTGATAAAGTTATCTGCAAAAATCTAGAAATTGTTTACCAAGAATATACACACTGTGATATGTATTTGCTGTTTGAGTGTTTTGGTCACAGTTTGGGCAAATTTTAAACATAAATAAATATATTATTTCTAAGGCAAAGCTGCCCTTCTTGTGACTTTTGTGTTCTTGATGCTTGATGAATTTTTTTCAGGACTTTGAAAAACTTTTTTTTGTAATGTTAAATAAAATGATGTTGGCATTATAACTTAGAAGTGGCTGTACTTTTTTTGACTGGAATAAAAACAATAATTATGAAGTTGATCTGAGTCATTTACTTGACATTGCTGTTGCTTTTGGTATATGTACTGAAAATAGATTTCTATAATGAGACAAGTCAGATCCCATAATGTCTGTTGACATTAGGAACTTCACCTACAATATACCAAAATTATTTTGATATAGAAACTCTTAGTCACATAATAGAACTGCATTTTATAATAAATTTATCTAAAAAGAACCTTGTTTAACTCATGGATTTAAGTCTTTTGGCAATATCCTTCTGGCTGTATAATTTAGAGCAGTCTTATGCTGAGATCTCCAGGAAGTTCCTAATGTTTGTTATAAACCTTGTTTATACAACACTGTGTGGAGCACATGTCACTTGGATGAATGTATGAAAATATTTCTGGCAGGAGTTGTGATTAATAGATTAAATATTTGGGTCTCTGGTAGGAATGGAGATAATGCTTCAGATTAGTAATATACTTCTTACATGGATTTTGGCTGAGGCAGCAGGTGTTACACTTTGGTCATTGACTTCTATTTGCTTGCTATTCATCTGGATCAGTTTAGGCCTTTGCCATTTGATTGCACTAACTTTTACCTACTTCAGAATTCTCGTCCATACAAATATATGTTAATGACATACCAGCTTTGTGCCCTTATTTCTAATTTCTTCAGTTTTCCCCCAAAAAATAAGATTGAACAGAATCAAATATATTCAACTTGAATGGTTTTTTTTTTAATTTTTTGGTATGAGAAACAATTGACTGCTAAAATAGTATGCAAATTTTAAAGGTGTGGTGCAAACATGCCCTTTTCCTGCAACATTTCCTGATCTACTGCAATGTCTGTCAATTTTAAATAAGAGGTCTAAAGAGCTGTGCAATTCACCCCAGTCTTGGGTGTGAATTGCACCTCTCTGGGAACATAATTCATACACTTGGCTGACATGCAAACATCAGGAAAATTCTGATTTTTTTTTTTCCCATTTCAGTATTTTTAATAGGCACAATTCTGAGTTCTGGGGTACCTAAATTAACAAAAAGTAAATTTGATGGAAAAGGACATGCTTTGGAGCACTGGCTTTTGGATAGCCCTAAATATCTCTGGGAGAATGGAAGAGCTTAGACAAGATTGGAGAACTGAGATAGAAGGACAAAGCTTTAGCATGGTATTTTTCCATTTCATCCAATAATTGTCTAATGTGAGGTGCATAAACTCTTGCTCTTGTTCCACTGTTTGGCTAACTTTGCAAGAAACTGTATATTGCTGTCAAAGGAATATTTTTTTCTTGATCTTCTAGATCTGTGAAACTAATCTTTCTGGTGACACAATGATATATCTTCAACAGAAGGTGTGCAATGTGCTGCCATCCAGCAGCAAAATCTGCTGAGTTTGCTCCATAACATATCTTTAGGCATTTAAGTTTTCTGGAGCACCTCAGCATTTTTTGACAGAGTTTTGCTGAGTTTTTCTCCTGAACTTATGATTCATGTGATTTGGGTAAATAAATGCTTTGAGGAATGTCTACCTGGCTTTGCTGACCCTCATCTGGATAAAGATTGTCATGCTTGAGAAAAAGCATCAGTTTTACATTTAGTCTTCATTTTTTAAAACATAATCACATTCGGTTTTCTTTAATTTTAGATGCATTGACCAGTGGCAGCTGTCCAAAGCTGTCCCCTGGATGCCTTTCTTTTTTTTTTTTTTTTTTTTTTTTTTAATTTATAGGATTTGAAGTTTTTTAGCTCACTTGCACAGTAATTAGTGTCAGCTTATTATCAAAGAACAAAACATCAGCAGGTAGAACAGTTCCTATGGTTGTTGTTGTGCACTCTTACATCTGTGTATTGTAATAAGAACAAAATGAAAAGAAACTAAAATGAAGGATCAGATGAGGAAATTCTTTGGTTTAATATTTGATCACTTATTTCTCCCAGGCTGGTAATGCCACTTAATTATGAAGGTCACCGAACTCAAATTACCAAAGTGGCAGAAGGTGGCCAGTTTCCAACTCTGATGAGTGTTCATCTTTATGGGTCTGGAAAAAGATATAAACTGTGTTAGGTTTGCTCCTCAAACTTTGTTCACTGTAATGGCAGCTGACACATGTATGTATTTACCAACTAGGATATGCTTCACTTTTTAAAAAATGTGTAATTAAAAATTCTGTTGTTCAATAGCTGCTTTCAATAATTCCCTCATTACTTAGTTCATTTGTCACTCAGTTATTTCCTACAGAACAATTTCAACTGTCTTTCCCATGTCTTTCATTCTACATTGTGAGAATGAGAAAAATCTGTTTCCAACAGCTTGTACTTTGAGTCTTTTGTTTTCATTTTTATGAAATGAAATTTCCTGTTATGCTAGGAAATAAAAAAGTAAGGATTTCAGTCAGGGTTTCATTAAACAGAGTTTCATTACCAAAAATGTACATCCACTTCTTTCATGTTGTTCACAATGGACCAGTCTTTTGGTATCAAAACTACAATAATAACTTTTCCCTTTCATAGGCAGTTGAAATGTATATTATGAAATTTTACATGAAACATTTCACAGGGGGGCATTATGAAATCTATTTCGGAGAACAACATTGAAATATAAAATAGCCACGGAAAAGACATCTCTTTCTTCCTGTATTGACATAAGGTTTTGTAGAGTTTGATCTTTTCTAAGATCTAATTCAACAACAATTAGACAATAATCAAAGAAAGATCTAATTCAACAAGAATTCAACAAGAGAGAGCTTTTTTCTCTTGCTACAAGTTTAGAGATGATTAAATGAAGGCATGATTAAGTGTGAATAAGTGTTGATATCAGGTAAAAATGGAAATTACTGTTAGCCCTTGGACTTTCACATATCTTCCTGCTGTACTTCCATTTGTCTGGTACAATTCAGCAATGCGAGAGACCATGAAAGGCTTCTAGTGAAAGAAGCTCTACTAAACTGGGACAGTTTAAAGTGGTTAAGGAAGGTTCAGAGAACTTATGCTGGAAAGCTTACCAGGTTTATATTTTTGCAGTGGGAAGTGATTAAGTCTGGAGAAGTTATTCAGAAATAAAAACCGCAAGATTCTAAGCAGAACATTTCTTTCCATCTGGCTTAAACTGAAATTTGGAAAAAGAAAAATATAGAAGTAATAATAAAACCTCTCCCAGTTTAAGTATTCAGAAAGGAAAATAATGCAAACTGAATAAGCCAAAAGACACTGAGTCAGAGAAACGTGACTGGGTCAATATTATTGTTTCTGTTGTGAAATAATAAAAAGAAAAATTACCAGGAAAAAGACTGCTCTAGAGTTAATTACCAGTGACATACACTTCTGATCAAAGGATCAGCCCGCATCCGCAGAAAACACCATACAAACATTATATTGACCCCATGACTTTCCCCTGTAGCAGATCCCTGCATAAATCTGTGTAAACAAAACAGAAGCTCCACAACCATTTCTGGCTCTGAAAGCGTTTCCCTGTGTGTCCCTGGTTCAGTTCCCAGCCGCACAGTGCCGCTGTCGGTGTGCACCCTAAGCTGCTGGCGGAGGGAGGGGTGGCTGTCCAGGCGGGACTGCGGCCGCAGGGGATGCAGGGCTGGTAGGAGCGGGACTGATGTCAAGTGGTTACCGTGGCAACAGGGAGGGGACCAGCGGAGGGCGGGGGAGCAAGAGGGAAGGGGGTGGCAGGGTTACCACGGCAACAGATGAAGTGCCTTCCTCCCCTGGGCTGGAGATGCAGCTGCCCTTACATAAAATTACCTGCCTGGTGCTGGTGGGTTTAGGCACAGCACATCAAGAGCTCTTGTGTTATCACCTATTTATATTAACTATTTTAACCTTTTTGTTTCTAGTTAGAAAGTGAAGCTGCACTGGAGATCAAGTATTTTTCCCACACAAGCTACACCCATATTCTTCTCTTCATATAACTAGTTCACAAGCTGTGGAAGAATTTCTTTTTATTCTTTCTAATATAGTGTTAAAACTGTGTAGCAATATGAGGAATTAATCAAGAAGTACCAGAAGACATGCTGATTTAAGGAATGAGTTTGTTTTGCACATTTTTATAAGACAATATCTCATCTTCCCCAATGAGCTTTGCAAGACAGATTTCTTGTTTGTTTTTTTTTTTTTGTTTTGTTTTTTTTTGTTTGTTTGTTTGTTTTTTCCCCTAATCATATCAAGTACTGAAACTTTCTGGCAGTTTCCTTTTGAATTTCCCCAACTGGTGAATGATTGAGTTTGTGAATATAAGTGGAATATGCTCATGTAAAACTGATAGGAAAAGCCTGAACTCCTGAAATTTTGGTCACTGCGTGGCCCAGTGAATGGCAATCAGCCATCTGCTGTTTCATCTGGTGTCCCTTGTCCCCCGACTAGGGACAGTGAAGAATTATCAGTGTCAATAGTGTTTTAATAAGTCTCACATCAAAAAGAATGGACTGCAATCAAGGAGGATCTGGAATTTGATGAACTTTGTTTTGAAAACAAGGATTTTATGGTGAGGTAGAATTAACTGAGTGTCACACCACACAACACAAGAACATTTGGGAGGAAGTATGGCTTGGATCAGGGGAGCTCAGAGCCTTGGAATTGGACAAAAACACAGATCAAATTTAAAAAAAAAATGCAAGGGATTAAGAAACTGAGGCAAGGACCAGCCCCCAGATACTTATTCTATGAAAATGTCTCTTTGCTTTGGTCTCTGTTCTGAAGCCTAGATGAAGCATGAATACATTTGCCTGCAATATTTTCCTCTGAAGAGGTAAGCTGTGATCTGGAGTGCTCTTAGGCTCAGAAATGAGAAGGCTAGGCTCAGCCTACTAAAGCAAGCAGCACAGTCGTATGGGCTCTGTATTTTGAACATGAAAGCGTGCTCCCAGTAGTGCAGCAGAGGGGTCTGGTTTCAGCTGAGCCAGCAGTGCAGAGGGTGCAGGGCTGCCCTGGCTCCTTTGGAGGCCAAGAGCAAAGAAAGATTTGTACACAGACTCATTACAGACCATCTTCTTGTGCCTATCTAGCAAAACAGTCATCTTATTTTTAGAGCAGTTAAACATTTGCATTTCCCTCATATGCAAATTAGAGATTTTACAGATGAGCTTTTTTCTACTACTTTGTGCACAGTTGGCTTTTTTGTGCATAATTTGGTTTAATGAGAGTAGCACCTATTCACATCCTGTGGATATAGGATATAAATCCCTTGTTCACTGTGGCTCCATTTATTCCCCTGATTTCTGTCATCCAGCATTTTAAACTCTTTTGGGTCCTACTCAAGTTGTAATAAATTTAGACTTTGTGACCTGGGTATGTCTATTCTGCTAAATCAAAGATATCCAGGGACCAAGGCTGAGTGGCACCAACTGGTGTGTGTCTACATTTCTCAGTTTTAGCTGCCTCCATGGCAGATTTGCCTTGGGAGCAACAGGGCAAGGAATTTAGCTGTCAGTAAAGTAAGGTGAATGACTGGGTGTGTGGTGCTTGAGCTATCTGTGCAGTCTCTCTTTCTTCAGCTGTGGGGATGCAATCAATGAGTTAGTGTTTGTTTTGAGCAAATGCAGAATTGTATGTTTTTATTTATTTTGACCCTTGAAAATGTTCAGTGATGCGTGGCAGGATGGTTTGAAATGGCGAAAAATCCCGGCTGAGCTGTAGCTTTCTTGCATCTTGGAGAAGACATGGACGTCCTCAATATCTCAGCTTCTGTGAAAAAGAGTTTGCAATTTTTTGTTTCCCAACCACAGTGTTGTAAGAGTGCAGCTTTCTGGGACGCTTGGTTTCCACAGGACAGTGGCGTGTGGGTTCTTAAGATATAACATGGAACCCTGAAAGTGCCTCTGGAAGAGAACAGCTAGAACAGGACTTAGACCCATCTGATCTTCCCACCTGCCTCCTTAAAAAGTGTTCCTTACCACTTTTTGTCTCACTCAGAATTCTGTGTGAGGCCATCACTGTACCTGACCCTCTACTCTGAAATGAGTGTCTGTTTTTTCATGCCTGCCCTGTCTCCCTGTTCTTGTGCTAAGAGTGACAGTACGTGTATAAACATCATGGTAATCTCTCCTTTTCTAGGCAGCTGATGGCATAAAATATGTTTCAAAATATTCTTGCACTTCTTTGGTTAAAAGACACTCTTTTCATCATTAAAAAAAAACCTGTTTAATACAGAGACTGACCATAAATCCTTGTTGTTTGCAGTCTTTGAGAATGCATTTATTTTTTGTGAAAAGTAGTTTAGCTTCTGTTTTGAATAAGGTAATTGCTCAAGAGCTATGTTTATAAAGTCAATACATCTTCTGTTGTAATATGTAAATACTATTGAGTATCTTTATAATTTTATAATTTTTTCAGATAGCAAGTATTCTTAGGAGACCTTGATAATGTACTTTATTACATTAAGTACAGCCATTAACATATATTCTCAGACTTTTAATTTTCTCTTTTTTTGTTTCTTCTCATAATTAATTTTATTAATTTTTATTTCTTTACTATTTCCACAGGAGGTAAGCTTGTCCTTGAGTATTTATGTTACTAAATTCTTAAGTTAACAACCCTGGTTTCTTCAATTATGCATTTGGAGTCTCTCTCTCTCTCTCTCTCTCTCTCTCTTTCTCTCTCTCTCTCTTTTTCTCTCTTTCCATCCTGACTGCAGTCTTAGTAAAGTCTTAAACTACAGGTCCGAGAGAGCTTTCTCTGTACTTTCTCTGTCAATCCCAAAAACATTATTCCTTCCAGCAGCAATCTTCTCAGGAATGACTCTGATTAGCATTTTGAGTAACAGTGCTCACCAGATAACAGTGGCGAAAAGTCTGCACCCTGCCTTGGGCATCCCCTGCACTTCTCTGCATGCTTTGGACACTTCTTTTTTCTAAAGTGGCCCAATTTAAAGCATGTACACTTAAGTCTCATCGAAGGCAAAGCTTCTCATCAGGCAGAGTCTGCAACAGGACATGAACCCTGACATGCCAAGAGAGGAGGCTGTGGAAACACAGTCGTGGCATGATCATAACAATAGCAATCTAGGTGTCTTTGGGAATGCTTTAAGAGCAACAGAAGACTTAAAAAAAAAAAAAAAAAAAAAAAAAAGGAAACAGCAATATTTTACAAAGTCTTCCACCAAAAGGGCAGAGAACAGAGCTACAGCTGATTTTCTGAAATACATTCTTTCCAATTTCATGCTGTGTTTCTGAGTATGAAATGACTGATTGAAGCAGAAGAGATAATCCATCAATGTGGAGTGAAGAGAAGAAATGAAGAGATGTCAGGGGATGGACCAAGACAAAAATCTCCAGCTCTTCCTTTAACTGAAAGTAAAAATTTATCTGGAATACAGAAGGTCTGGAGTTAGCCTCCAAAGAGCCAAAATAGGCAGTGAGACAGATTAATGTTTTCTCAGAGAAAGGAAATGCTTCATGATAATTGCATGCTTTCTTTTTAGTGTGGAGTTAGCTGTCTTTCCCTCTTTAGAATAGCAGGAAATCAGTGAAATAACCTTCTTAAGCAGGCAGGAGGCAATACTACAGTGAAGCAGGTGAGCTTCCATACCCCTTGCTCCAAGATTCCTACTGAGTCAGTGATGAGAAGAGCTTTCTTTTTTCTTTTTTTTTCTTTTTATTTTTCTTTTTTATTTTTTATTTTTACTCAAAGCATTCAGCTGTGGAGATGACTGGTGCTGCTTGCTGAAATATTTTGACATTCCTAACTTGAATAGCCCTTCTCTCTGTGGTGACAATCTCAACTTTGACTTTACTTCTTTCATTGTATTTTCTCCATGGAACCATGATGCTTGTAACAGTATGGAAGTACCGAAGCAAATTCTCACAAAAGAGCAAGTTATTGAAAATCTTTCTATACATAAAACAGTTTAGAAAGTTTTCAAACTTATATATTTTACTACCACTGTAAACCTAATCTTTCATCTATTTCTTCTGACTATCTTTTGAAGGTACAGCCTTAACACTGGTGGGAAAAATAAATTCAGATTGAGAAAAAAATCCAAAAGTGGGAACATGTTGCCCACTCTTCCATTCTCAATAGAGGCTATTAGGAATTAGGGTCTGGAAAGGGAGCAGGAGCATAGAGAGTGGAAACAAACCAAACTGGTGGAGAATGGGAAGGTGATCCTTGTTATGCTGTCTCTTAGGCAACAAACCCAGTGTTGTACTGAGTGTGAAGTAAATACACCCCCATTTAGCTCCTGGGCAGCCTCTGGGAACACAAAGCAGAGTGTGTCTCTGCAGCCTGGCAGAGATACTTCAGGAAAAGTTACAGGCAGCTCTAACTGTGCTACTGTGCTCACCCCAAGCTCTGCTGAAAGCAAGGCAAACTTTCAGGACTTTATGAGAATTATGATCCTCACAGAAGGGTTGTGTTAATCTTGATACCACAAGGGTTTTGAATGTACAGTGCATATGAACTATACTATTTTACTGTGTTTTCTCCAGAAGATTTGTTTCTTTCTGCACTATTTCCACAACATGAGAGTGTGTGTTTCCATTGGTAGACCATTCCATTACTTCCAGTTCCTTTCCACAGGATATCTGTGAGTTTTTTACCAAGTTTTGAAATTAGAATGCAAGTTGCACACAGGGTGCAAACCCAAGCAGAAGTTATCAATCCGTAGTATTAAGGTTTACATTAAAGCTTAACATTTTAAGCCTTCTAGAGGTCTCCTGAGAGCACCATAGTTCCTGACTTCATAATCTTTACAGCATGCAATCTGATGAACAATCAGCACACAACATGAGCAGTTGCTGTGGAACTACTTCTTTCCATCAATACCAAAAATAGGAATGATCAAGGTACCTCTTCAAATTATCGGAATTCTGCTCATAAGATGGACAAAGGCAAATCTCTCCATATTTTAGCCTAGGGTAAGATGCAGTAAATCAGGGAAGCTGAAGGTGGGCTGTTCCCAAGAGAATTACTCGTGGTGTTTTGATATTGGACATGTGAATGTACTGGTTCAGGAAGAGGGAACCACTCACCCCATATTTCAGGGAGCATTTCCTCTTTCACTCATTTTTCACACAACTAAACAGGCATTTGAGTCAATCAGGCAGCCCTTTGCAGGATAATATTGACAGTTCTGTTGTTGATTGAACTTTTCTTTTAGTGGTGAGCTGGGCTGGAAAAAATATGCTTTTATTGAAAATGACCTTCAAACTCTGAAGAGATTACTCACTTTTAATGTTCTCAAGTGCATCAAATTGCAGACTAAATAAATAGACATCATGAGCATGGCTTTAATATTTGGGACGTTTTCTATTAAAACACAATATCTTAAACCCTTCTCTTTGTACCTCTAATCCAAGGATGACAAAGAAAGAACATTCCTGAGTGTGTTTACCTGTGGTCTATGGCTGAGTGGAGTAAGGCGGAGACACTCACTCTTTAGAGATTTGCTCCCATTTCTCTCCTGTTTCCCTTAACAGCCCCTTCCCATACTCCCTTTTAAACCATGTTTAACGTTTCTATGACAGTTTGCATGTAACAGGTTCAATCATTAATTTTTAAGCATACTTCTTACTGAATGGTTAGTTCCAAACTTCTGCAGACAGTGTTTGTGGTGTGCTGTGGTTATACATGTTATACAAGGGGTGTGGGAGGGCACAGAATTATTGTAATCTAAACTGGGCCCTAATTATATATCTATTTTCAGTTGGTTGAGTACCAGCTTCACACAAATTCCAGTAACAGCTTTAATCATTTACAGTCTCACTCTGTCACCAATCAAGATGTATGTTCTAAAATGAAAAAAACAAAATTTGTCTAGTAGGCAATAGGAAAAACCTGAAAAGTACCATGCAAGAAATTCTTTCATTTTCTCTAAGGACAGAGCTCTTGACATTGTTGTTGCTGATGTGGAGAATTTTGAAAATGCAGAAAATGAGAAGGCTGCAGCAGAAGCAACAAAGGAATGCAACACTATTATCCGTAGTCATTCACATCCATTACCTTACTGTGACAGCTTATTAAATCATATTTTTCAGATTTAAAATGAGACAGTATGATAGGAGAAAAGCTCCATGTATTACCAACAATAGATTAGCTACTCTTTTGACTGAGAAAACAATTGGAGACTCAGTTGAAAAGCGTGTATTTTTCTCTGTGACCAAGAACAACTTAGACAATGGCATTTTCAAGGTGTTCCCAATCATTAATCATTCCTACACAGTTGAAGGGCAAATAGCTCAGTGCTGACTCTTGATTATTTTCAAAGCACTAATGAAACCACATTAGGAATATTTGAAAATGTGAAAAAAAAAAAAAAAAAAGCTAAAATCAAGTAGTTAGAACTTTGACTATGTGCAGCTATTTGCAGGTAATACTGTTGCTAAATCTGGGTTATATCTCCTGTCCACAAATCAGTGAAAACTAAGAAGGCAAAATTGTCTTTAGTTTCTTGTTCTCTACATAACCATAAAACAGAAAAATACCATCTAATTTTCCTCTTCTCATTCAGTCATTTCTCTCAGATATTTCAGATTTAAAGGAGGGTTTATAAAATTTGAATGGGAAGAAATGTTCTACATGAGACAATTACTTGCATACTATGCAGGTAAAGGGACCAAAATATGTTTTCTTGGTGAAGAAGAATATGTTTTCTTGGTGAAGCTGTGTGAACATTGTCAGGTGTCAATTTACCATCCCATTTTCAAAGCTAACCTCAAAGGAAGTGATACAGAGGTTTTCAGTGACACAATGTCACTTACAATTTCCAGATGATAATTGAGTGTTTCTTGCAAGCAGAAGTCTTGCAATTAGAACAATCTTTCTCTTTACATGATGAAATGTATAAGATAATGCATTAATTTAAGGTTAATTTGCATAAAAGTGCAGAGGAGAAATTCTTTGGCCATAAGTAGCTGCCCAACACTGGATAGTAATAAAGAAAAAAAAAAGACATTTCACAGAAAGATACACTGTACCTGCCTAAAATTAAGCTTTTTATTTTCATAGTATCAAACAAAATACAAATAAACTGATTTAGTTTTACTGGGAAATATTACTCTTTCCAGAAAGAGTAAAAAAATATTAGTAATCCAGTATTTTTTAAAAGGTCTAATGATGCGTGGTTATAGATTCAGCTGCATATTTGTATATGTCACCAGTCTTCAGCTAGGAAACATTCATATTTTTTGAAATTTCCTAAAATTATTTACTTTTTAATAAAAAATGTCCCTATGTAATCAGATTTGAACAGACTGTAGAATCCTGAAAGAGTTTTCACTTCAGTGAAGTTTTTTAAGAGTGGGGAATTTGGCATGTAGCATGGTTCATTAATTGACTTTTAAAACCAAACAAAATTAAATCTATTACAACTGATAATAAATTATACTTCTATCAATCCTTTAGATTTATAATGAATTTCCTATCATTAAAATTTAATATTATCTCAGAAGTATGTCTATGTACTAAAGGAAATAAGATTTCCCTAGAATTTCTCTTGGTGTTAGCATGTAGACCTATTTCTCCTGTTAGGATTGTCCCTTCTTCTCAAGGAGAATGCCTTTTTCAAAGTTTGGCTGCTCTGGAGTGGAACTTCATTTAATGCATCCAGGCACTGTAATGATGAATATGTGATAAAAGTAGGAAAATCTTGGTTCTGTTTAAGTAGCATGGCAAGCCAGGTGCCATTAAGACAAGAAAACTTAGTGACAGAACACTTTACTGTACATGACATCAGTATTTTTCACATAGAACGTGTTTTACTTTTTTTGCTGCTGGGAAGAAATCTTTAAAATTTTACTGGTTTTCTCTTCTTCCTGTGCTCATTGCAGTAGTCAATAGTTGCTGGAAAAAAAAGGGGGGGTAAAGGGAGAATTGGAAGGTTATTAACAAAATTACTTGTGCAGTGGTAGAATAGAACATAAAGAATATGGTTAGCGTTCTAGGACGTTGTTTCATGTGAGGCATCACATCACTGAAACCTGATGTCCTGCCTGAATTAACTGCAATCACTACGTTTTGTACAGATCTAAAATGGCAGGTATTAGCTAGCAAATGAGGAGTATTACTTTCTTATATCATATCATATTGACCTGTCTGTGAAACCAACATTGAAACCTTTCTTCTGGCAGTTTCTTGTTGGATGCTGTGGGCTGCAGATCTCTGTACCAGCTCTGCGCAAAACAGCGCATGGAAGCTGTTGACTTCACTGGGAATGGAGTATCTGTTGTCAGTGAAGATAGAAGTAATTTTCTGAAATATGCAAGACTTAGAACCATTAGAAGTGGAGAACTGAGTGCCAGTTTTACAAGTGACTTCTGTTCCTTCATGGTACAGTGACTATTTAAATATCATACCTCATTATTTGCTTGGTTAAAGACTGAAGAAATTCCAGAGATTAATATAAGGGATTTACTGATATAAAATTCACTTCTAAAAGGGGTTAATGGCAAGAATCTCAATTCAGATATTAAACAGAAATATGTGCTTCTTTTTACTGGGAAAATTTTAGTTTCATAATTTGTACATTCTATCTGAGCACTGTAAATACTTTAAAAAATAAATCGTGTTAAAGTGTTTAAAAAGTCAATACAACTAACTTCAAACAACTTTAATGACTTTTCTTTTAAAAATGCTCCTTTGTTTTTTTATCATCCCAGTTTGCCAAAAGAAAAATGCAGATATTTTTCAGAACTAATTAACTCAGAAGATTTGGGAACCATTTAATTTGAGTTGAAATTTTTTATTAAGGCAAATGGAGTGGCCCATTGTACAGGTATTTTGAATAATGATCATTGGTGGCACATTCTACTTGCAGTAATAAATAATGAAGATGCAAAACAGGAGTTGGGCAGTGGTGTTAGAGTGACCCTGTTTCCTGGCTAATGTAATTCACTTAGCCAGAGTAGCTTACTGGAATAGAAACCACAATGTTACATTTATACTGCTCCTGGGGCCCACTTTGCTCATATCTAGCTGCAGTACCTTCTCAGGGTAATGTATTAAGGAGCTCAGGGTCTATCCTTTCTTTTGGCAGAAAAATCTTAAAAAATTCAGAAATCCTGAATATCTTAAATCCTAAAAATCATTAAATATGCATGATATACTAGAAAATAACTATGGCTACTCCTAAATTTAGTCAAAATGAAGCATTCATATAAAATAAGCTCAAATCTGAATATCATGCAAAAACTTGTCCTGTGAAAAGACAGCACTGTCATTAGCCAGCTGTATACAAATGGTCTCTGCTTCTATAAATACAGATTCTCACATGTGGGCTAGGAAAAGCAACTCTACTCACTCAGCATATGGAGAAACCCATAGACATGTCTGGCATATTCCTCTCTACAGAAGCTGAATGTGCCAAACACTTCTCACTAGACTTTCAAAGGCTAAAATGCAATTGACTTAAAGAAAGAAGATCAGCGCTCTGGCATCTAAAACCTGGTGCATTAAGTGTGTTCTTTCTGAATATCAGAAGTACACTGTGTACATTACCTTACATCCTTCAGATCTGTGGAGATGTCATCCATACGAAAGAAAAGTCTCTTCAGATTCAAATCTGTCATCTTCCCTGCGAAAATAAAGGTAATAATACAATGGGAAAGAGTAGTGAGATAAGCTATGAAGGAAAATGGTCCTTCGTGCCTTTGGTTGCTAGGCTTTAATTCCTGAGGTGATCTACTACCTGGTGCTTGGATACATTCTAGCACCACCTATGCAACTTTTGATCATTTACCATCTAGAGATGAGATGTCCAGAGTGTGTTTTGGACTTGGATTATGGTGCCAGTGAATTAGGTTTCCTGGTGTTATATCAGCTTTGAAGAGATAGCCTTCCCAAAATGTAATAGCACAGGAGAAACAGGTGTATCTTAGCAAAAGCACTCTCTTCAATTCAGACTACAAGCTCTACTAGCTGTCTAAAGAAGAAAAAAACCAATACTATTGTATTAAAACAATGGACAGAAAGAAAATAAATAAAAGAAAATTCAGAGTTGTCAAAGACAAACCAAACTTTACACATAGCCCTAATTATCTTTGTTCAGATACACCAGGAGTGCATCTACCAGGGGTCCTAAAGAGATGTTTTCCTTTGGATTATTCCCAAGCCCTGTATTAGCCTCTGTTCTGAGCATACACTTTGTGCCACATCAGCAAATGTCATCCCTGTCACAGCCAGCCCTGTGAAATTGGGAGGGTATTGCATGACAGACTCGGCTGTTTCCCTGAGGTTCAAAAATAGAGCTGTCTATTTTTCATTTTTCAGTCTGTGAAAAGAGGAAGAGGAACACAAGCAAATGAAGCATGACCTTTTGCAGCTTCTGGTGGCTTGAATTCAAATACAGAATTAAAATACAATTTCTTCCATGGGGTCTTAAATGCATAAACCAGTGTGTTTATATGTTCACCTAATTTTGTCTGTCTGTGTGTACTTTAACTTCTTCATTTATATGTACTATGATGGCTTACCTACAGAAACAGAGTAGTAAAACATGGAGTAACAAGAGGGAAAAAATTCATGTAAATTAAGGTACTAGCATATTCAGGAATGAGTGTTCAGCTCTTAGCATCAGGGATACATGAGATGTCTGTAAAGGAGCACTAACCTGCCTTTTCATTCTGCTGCAATGTGGCCTGAGAAAGAGTGGCTGAACAACTGCTAGCAAATGGAAAAAATAATTTATTGAATTTACACAACCTCTTCCCTAAAAAGCATTGCTATAATCTGGGAAATTTACCATTCTCTAGCTTATGTGTGTTCTGTTCATGTTTCATGTTTCTTACTGGTCCTATGACAAAGAAGTCTGTGTAAATTATACCTTCTAGCTGTGACTTTTCAGAGACAAGGAAAGAGAATGTGCTAATGCTGAAATTGTTACGGCACAGGACCAATGGAAGTGAGATGCTTGGCATGTTTCATTAAGCAGCTAGACATAAAAATAAAAGGGTGGAAAAAAAATTGGAAAAAAAAATCCTAAGGCAGTAGAAAAGGAAAATATAGTTCCACTGGCCAGAGCATACCCTACACCAGAACAGACCTAATCAAACACCAAATGTGAAATGTGATTCTTCAAAGAACTGATTTCAATTGCTGTATCATGCTTTCTTTGCAGGAATATCAAATTGATATATTTTTTGCCCAGACATGGACAGACAGCCGTCTTCGCTTCAACAGCACCATGAAAATACTGACTCTGAACAGCAACATGGTTGGCTTGATCTGGATCCCAGACACGATATTTCGTAACTCAAAGACAGCAGAGGCGCACTGGATCACCACCCCCAACCAGCTCCTCCGCATATGGAATGATGGCAAGATCTTGTACACCCTCAGGTGAGCACTCGGCAATGTGCAGGGCTGAAGGCTTCTCCCACCTCTGGTGTAGTAATAGTAATTTTCAGCAATGTCTTTGCTCTGCTCTGCTGTTTTCTTCCTGATGTGTACTTGGCCATGCTTTACAAATATTTAGCTGTTCAGGCATAAGTACTGCCAAGTTTAAAAAACAAAGTCTTGTCTTTCTAAGAAAGAAACCTTGAGAAACAGGAAATAAGTCTGTCTAAATTGTACAAGCTGGGCTTTTTAGTGCTTGTAATAAAATTGGGAATATGTAGTCCCATAAAACCTGTTAAAAGCCTTTTCGATCGGAGTTAGATGCAGGGCTGGATAAAACGTTTTTAGATTCATGTTAATGCCAATACCCTATTCTTCAAATAAGTCATGCTGAAAGATAGTCTGTCACATCTCATCACAAGAGTGAATTGCTGGAGGAAAGGCTTTAACAGTTTTCTAATCTTTGTGATAAAATCAACTATATGGTATTAGAAATACTGTATATATTTGCATTTTAAAAAGCCTGTGGAAATCAAAGTATGTGTTTACTTGTGGAAGAGTTGAGTTGTTCAGAAGGGAGTTTTGCCATAAGCCATGTTCCACAAGTTTTGGAGACGTGCCTTTCACGCTATATTTCCTTCTTAGTGCAACTTAGAGGGCTGATTGTGCTTGCAACTGCTGTTGGGCTCCAGTACAAAGTCTTTGGCAAACAATAAGAAAGGAAATAAACATCTGGAAAAGCTGCTGATATTTTTAGTGCCCTTTCCCTCTTAGGCTTTCTCTACTGTGAAGAGCTCTTGCGTATTTCAGTTGCCTTTAGCTAAAGAGTTTGAGGATTAAGGTGTCAGCGTCAATATTCTCTTGCTTGGGTTGGGGTTTTTTTTCTGAGGAAATTTCAATGTTTTTTTTTGTTTTTTCTCTATTCAGTTCTGTTTCAGTATCTCAGATCAGGTATCTACCTGAAAGTATTTAGAATTGTATACCTCTTACTAAAGAAACTATTTGTTGAATGGACTACAAAATTTGTCTAAACCAGCTAAAACTAAGTTATTACTTGACCCATTGGAATGAGCATTTTTAGTATGTGAAAGATGTTTTGAGTCCTTTTTGGTCACTCAGGTCAGCCTCCTTTTCACACAGGAAAAGCTGCTAGAATGATCATGGTTAATGCTTTGGAATTCAAATCCAATTATCTGGCCTGTGTGCCAGAATTGGTATGACATGGCAGAGGTAGCTAGTGTGTGCCCTGGTGCTGTCAGGTGCTGATGGGCATTATGTGTACAGGAGAAAGCACACAAGGTTCAGTGTGCTTTCACCTCTCCATCTTCTTCCCTGTCCCTTTCAGGGTGTGAATGCCCTCCTGCTGCAACACTGCAAATCCTCTTCTAGTGTCAGTGCAATAAGGCTATTAATTACCTCACAGGTGACCTCTTCCAAGAAAGAGTTTTTCTCTGTGTCATCCTATATCTGAGACACAAACCTTTTTCCACAGAGTTTTTAATCTTTTTATTTAGTTTCCAAAAAGAAAAACTCACATAGCCCACATGCATGAGTTCTGTCATGAAACTAAGTAGTATTTTTTTAAAAAGACTGTACAATAAACTAGCACTTAATTAAATTTTCCTTGAGTAAGTACATTCACTTTGTAAGCTATTAGACTGAAGATTATTGATTTTTGTTAGCAATTTTTAAATTGACTGTGTTCATAGTATACTTTGTGTTAGGGATGTCATGTAAAACCAGCTTTCAAGTAGGGATGAAGAGGTTTCTGCTGATCTCTTTGTTCCATCTGTGAGATACAGAATGGCATATAGAGATTTATTAAGTTTTGGAGAGATAGCCTGAAGAAATGGAAAGAATTTTAAGTTCACACTATAAGTACACATGGAGAATAGTTGTATAAGTTTCTCTCTGAAGTTCTAATTTTGTGGAATTACATACTACACAAGCCATATTTCCTGTTATTTTTGTAAAGAATAGTGCTTTCATCCCAGAACCTTCAATTATGAATTTTCTAGAGAAACACATATGCACAGATTTCCTTGGATCCAGAAAGTCTTGATGTGTCTGAAATTATTTAAAATCATTATCATTGTTTTGTATCAGGCTTAAATAGCCAATGAACAATTTGCAAATATGGTTCTTTCCTTTCAGGCCTTACTTATGGATATCAGAGCATTCTTTCATGATGCTTTAGGTTACCCTGCCTCCTCCTCTGGCTGCTCCCTGTGCTGGCAGATAATAACAGACCCTTCCTTGGTTTCTTCACAGGCTTACCATCAATGCTGAGTGCCAGCTGCAGCTACACAACTTCCCCATGGATGAACACTCATGTCCTCTGATATTCTCCAGCTGTAAGTGCTGCTTTGATGCCTTATTCTTGTATATGACTCATATGCAGGGGTGTGAGTTTAATTCTGACTTTGGTCAGGTTGGTCAGTTGTTCCATAACTGGTATAAGAAGTTTAGGTTTGCTCAAACACTTAGGAACTTTTGTTTTCCTCTCTTGCGCTCCTCATCAGTGGACTTAAGACATGAAGTCTCCCACAGATTTACTCTGTTATTTCTGCTAGAACCTGCCTTTTTAGCTGATACTACAGTCACAAACTCAGCAGATACTCATACCAGTCTGTGCAATGTTAATTCATACAATCTATTGGCACTGCAAATGAGAGTTGAAACTTCAGTTTCCTGGTGGAGGTGCACAGCATGAGGACATGCCCAGCAACCTCTGAACATCTGAGTTTATAGCATGTAGCCTGGTAATGCCTCTCTGCTTCATAGTAAAAGTAAATGGTGCAGCTACTGTAAATCTCATTTTCCTTTTATTGCTCAGCTTGTCCAGAAGTCCCAATGTTGTGTTGTATGTTGTTTTGCTGGCATATTTAAAACTGTCCTAACAGACAAAAAAATACATGGGGAAATGTATGGAAAAAAAAAAATCAGGTGAGTTAATTTTGAGGTTCAATATTGCAATAAGAAGTTATCTTAATGTGGATTCATTTGAAAAAGCTTGAGAGCTGTCAGCTCAGGAGAACACCTGCACAGTTCTGTAATCCAAAGCTACACAATGAAAAGGTTTTAAAAACATTTTTAAAAGGAGCTCCACTGAAGGTTTTAATCTTGACAATCTTTAAGACTCAGGATACATGTCCTTCAGAAAGTGAAAGGAAAATGTGTTGTTTTGTCTCTCTATTTAGAAACAAGATTATCTCCCTAATCCCTTTTAAAGTGAGAGGAGAATAACACTATTGAATATTTTCATAATAAATATTTATTGTGCATATGCATTGTTATTGATTTCTATTTTAAGTACAGTATGAACAGTGATACACAATCACAAAACAGATTTGAATTTCTGACTCAGAGCATATTTTTCTTTTTACCCAAGAAAAAAATTTAAAAACCTATCATGCAAATATCTCCCTTTCCTCCAAAATTCTATCACTATGTTGCCATTTTTTATTTTTTATATGTAAAAGTGAACCTGGCCAGAAATATACAATTGTGTGTTTAATTTGGGTTTGTGTAATATGCATATTCAACGGGCCAAGAGGCTGATAGCTCCTGAAGGAGCTTTCCATCTAATGAACACTGGTCACTGAACTCTATGCACCTCAGCTATCTTTAGTTACTACATAAAACTGCTTTCGTGGCAACCTGCTGTTGTTTTGTTGAAGTGCTGGGAAAGGTTTTTGATTTTAAAAATCAAATTACAGAGATTTATGAAAACCTACTTAAAGTTTCAAGTCCAAAGATAATAAATAAAGCTACCACATAAATTTGATTGATCCTGTGATAGCAATATCCAAAGAAAGTGAACTCTAATAAACGGGAAGTCACTTCAAACCTTGCATTCCCTAATAGCTAGGCAGTTGCTAAATGCAAGTAAATTATGCTCTGTGGTTTTTATTGAAAGGAGAGGATATCATCAGTACTTTAGCAGGCTCTGCTCCATGGCAAAGTTCCAAATACATTTTGTATTGCAAATGTTCCTCCTAATTTGATCTATTAGCTCAGAACACTTCTCACCTTGCAATACACACGTGTTGCCGTCAGACATGTACTACTGTCTGTGGAGATTACATAGGCTAAAGCAGAATGTGAATGTGTTGCAGTTTCTATGTGTGTTCCTTGTAGTTTCTTGCCAGATGGAGGATCCTGTAGAGGAATGTTAAAATAATGTTCTATAGTTTTGACAACATTTTTGTTCATGTTGATAACAAGGGTTTATTTCTCCAGATTCATGCTGAATTACATTTTTTTTTCCTTGAACAATTTTAGCACTGGTATTACCATCATACAGGACATCTCCTATATGATTAATTTGTTACATAACTCGTATTTTCAGTCTTGTGTACATTCATAGCAGTCTAGCTAGATGGCACTCAGTGGGACTCATGAAGTGAATGACTGAGTGAATGCCTGAATGATTTATTACTGCGTTCTCTGACAAGTTTCTGAAGGGACAAGCTGATTAGGGATTCCAAGATGTATGTCTTTGAATAAAATAAAAACTTTTGTAGAATTCACGGCGCACCTCTGCTTCCCCCTTCATCCCTCCTGTTTGTTCCTCAGCACACGGACAAATCTTGTAGTTTCCACTGTAGGCAGGCACAAAGAAGCACAGGGTTCAGGAAGTATTCCCCACACCTCTACACACAGATGAAGTTTAATATTTGAAATTTCTGACTTTTTATATAAATTTCTCTTGACATTTCAGAAATTTGAAACTCATCTTAAATTTTGTCTAGGATATTTACCTCTAGTGCCAGCTAATTTGCATCCTAACCCTGTTCTTACTCTGGGGACAGCTGATGACCTCTCTCAGTGGGAAAACTGAGCTCCACTTCATCTGGTTGCCAGGATGAATAAGGAAAAAACAATGGCTTATAGAAAGCACCCATCTCAGTGTGCTAACAGTAGTTACCAAAACACACCTACCCTTCCTGTGGAAAATTGTTGTTCAAGAACAAATTCCCAGAGCTCTCTAGTTTCTTTTATAGGACTTAAAAATATTTTAATAATCTGAAGCTCATTAACCTGTGCAGGTGTTGTATGTGAGGTGACATGATGGACTCATCTGGCATGCCAGGCCTTGTGGTCAGTGAGTGCCTGTAGCTGCTGCTCTTGTGTAGCTGTGCACTCAGCACAGTGCTCATGTGAAAAGTTGATCCCAGGAACATCATGCAGGGCTGCTGTGCCATGTGACAGCTTGTGTCTGTTCCATGCACCAGATTGGTTTGATCAACCACATGTGCTAAGCAGGATTTCTCACTAACGAGCTACAACAAGGCATGGTACGAATGTGCATTTCCCTGGAAATGTGAAGAAAGAATCAATGCTGTGACTTGATTGCAAGTGGAGCAATCTTGGATAGATTTTGCTCGATAAGAATCACTCTTTCTTCATGGGATTTTAAAGTACTATATGCAGCAATGTAAAAATATTCTGCTACTGTCGTTCTTCATTTGAGTTAATTTATCCTCCTGAGCCGAGGGAGGCTGCTGTGCTTCTTTTGGCACTCAAATAGCACATTAAACTGTCTTGGTTATCTCTATTCAGCATTGATTTGAGCATTTTGGAAATACTCTCAGGATGCTGCCATAAAATTCGGTTTATTGAGGTAGTTAGGGTTCACATAAACTTCAGGAAGGAAGAGGAGGTGTTCTGTCTGAAGGATGATGTCAGCACAAGAACAAATAAATAAGACATAAGCAAGAAAACGCAGACTGGGAATGAAAAGGTAAGCAATTAATTGTGAAACTCCTTCTATAGGGAACTGTGGGTGCTCAAATATTATAATAACTCAAAAGTGTTTGAACAAAGAAAACAACAATACATTAGGAGCTGTGAAGCATGACAAGATCACTTGGTGGTAATGGCCACTACTTTTTTTATTGTGAGGGATAAGAGCATTATAGATTAAAGAGCAGGAAAAAGAGGCTGTATGGGTAAGTTACTTGAAAGTACTCTTCAGCATTAGAGTTATCATGTGACTGTTTTTTAGCTCGCTTGCAGTTTTACTTTTCCTTTCTCAGTCACTGCTGAGGCTGTTGAATGTTCTAGATTTTCTTAATTTGGGAGGACTAGGAGTGCTGCAAAATAATGTGAGAACATTTGCACTCAAAACTGTGTAACAGTTAATTGTTTGAGGTTTACATTTTTTTCAGATGAGCAGAAATGTTCACCTACTCTCCCCATACACGTGCTCAAAGTTAACTTGACACTCCTTCAGGTGACAGCATATGAAAGCCATGCCAAAATGAAGCTGACAAACCCTTTACTCCGTGTTTTCAGCATCTGGTCAACTAACTTTTTAATTATGTCCAAGGAGGTTTATGGTGGGAACCTGTGCTAGCTGCATACCTGAGGTCTGAAACAATCTGTAAGGCCACGCCTGGGGCTTTACCAGATGCAGTAATACTGAGCTGCAGTGCAAGAGGCCAGGAAAAAGAAAGAAAAAGAAAAAAGACTGAATTGATTAATGGATTTTCACGGGTTTATTTTTCTTGCTGCTGTTCTGATCAAACTGCAGATACAGTTGTTCATTTTAAAAAGCACCTTTGACTTCAACAACAGGAATTATGGCACATTCAGTAGGTAATTAATGATCTTCTCCCTAGTCATAAGGTCAAGTGTCCTGAGCTGCCCATTATAGGAGGATTGCTGCAAGACAGGAAAAGGTTGGCATGCCCAGAATGCCATTCTTATTGCAAACACCAAAATACATATACAAGGGTTCACAAAAAATTCCGTTACTTTTAGTTCAGTTTAAAATAGGAGAAAGCAAGGTTTCCAACCACTGATGGTCTAGGTTGTTCAGCCAGGACTTAAACCAAATATTTTTTGCCTTTAAATGTTAGAGTTGTTTTGGGTTTTTTTTAAAGTGATATACAAAACCATGCCAAGTATTGCAGGAAAAAAAAAAAAAAGGAAGGAAGTGTGCAATGCTTTTAAAAGAAGTTAATCCAAATCTAACATAGTGCTTGATAGGAACAGATCCCATTTTTCTAAATATAGACTCAGTTCAATCAAATGTTCCCCCTTTGAACATGAAACCTCTTATGGATATGCAATCAGTACTTTGAGCCTTGTATCATTAATTTCTAACACAACTAGCTGTCATTGCCCATTTTAATATGCTTCTCCTAGCCTAGAAAAGTAAATGCTGGTTTTGTGGAATGGGCTGTGCTTTGTTTCATCTCCTTTGTCATCAGCAGAGTCATTAATACAGTCTGAGGGCAGAAATTTACTTCTGATGAAGAACAGTCCAGAAGGAGCACAGCTTAATGTTCGTGTCTCAAGAGGAGTTTCATTAAAGATGCTGGGAAGGCATTGTAATGTGCAGAAAGAGCTTTATTCCAGATCTGAATTTCCATCTGTGCTCTCTGTAATGGGCTGAACCAGATCATGGGGCATCAATGGAATTCTTGAACCAGTTCTTGTGATAAGCATATTTTAGCTATTGTAACTTTCTCCTCTTCTAGGAAGATAGAAATAATCACATGCATCCTTCCTTCTCTTCAGAAGACTCTCTTTTTCAGAGAATAGTCAATATAGAGAGGTCTGATAAAGAAGAAAGAATAAATATATTTATAGAAAATACGTCCTTTGAGGTTTCCTCCCAAGCTCTGTATTTAGCATATGGCTTTTGTCATATATACCAATAAATGAACATAATATGCAAAGCATTCCTGAGACACATCCCTCTTCCTATTCTTCTGCTAATTCTCCTCTTACACGGACATTTCCATATCTTATTTCATTTCCCCTCTTTTAAACTGTTTTAATTACACATTTTTTTCAAATAGCTTGGCTAGTGTGCAAGACAATCTTCAAAGAAAATTTGATCATCCCAGAGATTTATGAAGTGTGTGTGGCTCTGTAGGGATCTTCTTTGCCTTTGTTAACCTGTGAACATTAATGTTTCTGAGCACTTTTTTTCTGAGATACCTACAATGACACCAGGATACAGTGAATTTAAAATAGGTGATAATCTTACGAAATTTCATTTTGTCATTCCAATAACTTTTCTGAATGTATTCTGCTCCTGCACTGCTCAGTTTTAACTCTCTTTAGGTTTCCTTAAAATTCCCTGAGGGTGTTTTTTTTTCTTATCTAACATAAGTTAGATTCCTAGGGAGTATTGCACTGTTTCCTGGGGAGTCAAATATTTATCCAGTTCCTTGACTACTCACTACTGACTAATTCACAACTACTTTTCTTTGTGTGACTCAATAAATTTCTCAATACATAAGAGACACTGTATTAAGTATCTTTAGATTTTTATGACTCTATTTTATAGCCAAGCCAAGACTCATAATATTTATTACAAAATTAATTTTTATTGCAAGTTCTGCTAACTTTTATCTAATTTCTCAAATATGATGTATTTTTATGAAACTTTCAAATTCATCTGTGATGCTAGTACACTCAGTGTAAAATTATACCCTTTACATCAGATTTATGGTAGATTTGTGCCAAACTAGTGCATATTGTAAGTATTATATTGGAACTACTGTTCCTGTTAGTATTGTGTCTCATTGTTCAAGGTATATTAGTGGCACCTTTTTAAACATTTATGGCTATATGATTCAATGCTGGCTCCAAATTTATACAACATATTGTAATGAAAGTGGAATATTAACCAATATGACATTGCATCTGATAACCACTAATACATAAATTATATATCTTTGGTAAAAAAAGCAGTGAAACTTCCCCAGGGTCAATGGTTGACCTTTACCTCCTTATTGACCAGACAGAATTGAGGGCCATGGTTAATTCATGTAATATCCCGTGCTCCAGTTCCTCCACAAAGAGCTAAGGTTTTTACTAGTAGCAGACCAAATTCTCTCCTTTTATAGTGAAATTTTCTCCACAAGATTGAAGGCTTCTCTGGAGAGGGAGCAGCTGCCATTACTTCCAGCAAATTGAGACCCTAGAGTAAAATTACAGCAAGCGCTAATTAGTGAAGCCTAAAATGCTTAACTCATGATATCTTAGGGCCAGTGCCGTCTTCCAGAGAGACTCTGGATTGATGGTAGGCTATTCCAGGAACCTGGCATCTAACCCAGTTTTGCAGCAGTCTTCTAAGGATCCTCAGTGTCTCCATTTGCCCTGCACAATTGTCTGAGGAAGATGGGATGCTCATGATATGAAACAAACTCTCTAGGCAACCTGCTTCAGAGAAAAAAAGTGCTGTTCCTGGATCCGAGGTTTAATATAGGTGATTGCATTTCAGGGATAGGACCCCCCAGCTCTTACTTATGTTTCTAAAAGGAGACTGGAAGTCTTAAAAATCCCAGGTGCAATCCAGCCTTTCAAAGCAACCAGTCTTATTTTTTTAATTTTTTCTATTAGTAAAATTTAAAAAAAAAAAAAAAAAAAAAAATCAGCCTCAAAAAAAAAAAAAATTAGAAAATGAAAGACCTGCCTGGGAGCCAGTTATTTTTGGCAAGAATATATTTAGCTAAGTTACACTTACAGTGCCAGTAGAAAATAAGAGAAAGTGCTGAAGCAAGACATGGCATATCTGAAAGCTGAATGTATCAGCAACAGACTCAGGAGTGTCTGCTGTGTGACAGTCATTGTTATTTCCCATGATTTCATCACATATCTTAAGTTATTCAGTGTGTATTTGAAGCTAAAACCCATTTAAGCATCTCATCATGTGCCAATGGGAGCCTGTTCTTTTTATCTTTCTTTTTACTAAACGTTTGACAGTGTGACAAATGTACCATTGGCAGAAAGAAAATAGTCTTAACCTTCAAGTGTAATATAACACCTATTATGTACTAAATGTTTCTATTATTTTTAGTTGCTTATTTAGGTTTTTGTTAATTGGTATTTCAAATTAATCTGATCATTAAAGAGGGTCTGGTCCATAAGCTGTGAAGTCCTGGCTGTCCTACACTTGTAAATCTGACATATATTTGTGATATTTAGAGCACCAGGAGACACAGTCTTTTGCTTCATTAATCAATATAAATCAATAAAAATTACATTTTTTAACATAAGGGATGACTGATTTTGACACACTGTAACAATTATATGACAGGGAAATGTAGCCGTCAATGACAGGAGAGCAGCTTTGAGTGGCTACATGCTGTCCAGCAGGAAAGAGGAGCAAGGAGCTCCCAACTACATCAAGAGATGGATTGAATGTTAAGAGCTGTCTCTGAAGAATGGCCTTGAATAGGTCAAAAGCTTATGGGTAAGATTTAGAGACCACGGCAACAAGGGGAACCTTGTGAACTGGTAGAAATCCATGGGTAACTGCCCTCAGGGACAGATCTGACAGATGTCTAAGGACTCTTTCCATAGATTGTAAGAATTCTTAATCCCCAGGTGTAAGAAATCAGGCAAGGAAGATAAGAGATGGGCATGGCTGAGCTGAGACTTGCTGGTCAAACTAATGGTCAAGAAGAAAATGTGCAGGTAATGGAAGCAGGGACAGGTATCTTGGGAAGAGTACAGGGATGCAGTCTGGTTCTGTGGGAATGGGGTAAGAAAGGCTAAGGAGCATCTGGAGCTGAACATGGTAGGGGATGCAAAGAATGACAAGAAGGGCACCAAAAGGTATGTTAGGGAGACCAAGAGGGTAAAAGAAAGGTACATCCCTCAATTAGCATGTCTGGCAAACTGGTAACAACCAAGAAGGAGAAGCCTGGGGTATTTTGTCTTAGAGACAGCAGCCAGAGCCAGCTGTGCCCAAACTCTTTACAGTTCTACGCATAGCTCACTCCTCTTTGGGTCTTTCATAATTAACTCAATTCTTCAAGAAATTTCCAAGGACATGTTCCACAATTTATGCTTCATTGTGTGTGAGCAGATGTTACAATATAGGTTATTTGGTATTCCTTTCCTTGTAGCCTCCCTTAATGTAACTGAAATGTACCTCATAAAATATTACATAAAATATGAAATTAGAAGTCCAGGTAGACTCTGATAAGCAACATAAAAGTTGCAACATTTCCTTTCTTCTGTTCTGATTTGCACGTTTCCAAAGGCAGAAGACAAGCTTGATTGAATCCAGAAGGTTCAAGCTATTTTAGATCTCTAGTACAACAGATTTCATATTTTTAAAGAAACAAAGAACATGAAGTTTTCTAATTGCTTTTGTTGTTTTAAAGAGTGGATAAAAAAAAAAAGAAAAAAATTGATTGTGTTATTGTCTTCCATAGTCACATCAGTGGCCCCACTAAAATTTACAATAATGCATCTCCAAACTATGAGAACTGTATGTTTGAACTTACTGATCTCCTAATAAGAAAAATAATTGCTGCAGAATTTCTTTAAAGTATAAAGAAATCTTTTGGGGTTTTGAGAACCAAGAGACAACAAACCACTGTAAGATCCAGAACAAATACCAAGTAATTGAGAAGAAAAGGAGAATGAAGAGAGACCAGAGCTGCCAAGGTCAGCCAGAACACCTGCAGTACTCCACAGAAGTAAAAAAAACCAGTGAATATCGATTCCCAAATTAAACTCATCTTGGGTAGAGCCCAGTCGATGCTTGTTACTTTTGCCAGGCTTGGCTGACAGATGATAATGGGGTTAGTAGAAGCCATTAAAGGTTTACTTGAAACAGACTCAAAATATAAGATGAAAACATCAAGTCCTCGACTCATTAGCCTTGTCTTGTCAATTTAATTTACTTTTAACACCTGGAAAAAACAAGGCATCCTGGAAACTAAATAAAAAGCTCCATCCTTTTCTTGCTTCTGGCGCTGAAAAATTAATGGAAAAACAAAAGCATATCCTAAGTGCTGATGGAGCTAAGAAAAAAGAGTGAGGCAGTCATGCAGCTTTCAATGTTGTTTCCCTCACGGTGCTAGAGGACAGTCAGGGAAATGCCCTGTTCAACTGTTTCTCTAAGAGGAATATTGCTGAAGTTTGCCTGGCTGTATTCCTTGTTGTGAAGGGCAGGTCTGCCTCCTTAAAAGGGATTAACTTTGCATAAAGAGTATGTTGTATAATAGATAATAACATTTTAATCCTTTTTCATAGTAGGGTAGCATATTTCTCTGTCAAAACAATATATGATGGGATTATGCCTTTTCCTATCACATAACCCTCCAGACAGACAAACAAACAAGTGCTAAATTTTAAAGGAAGAAAGCAGGAATACACATCAAGACACGAGATTTAAATAAATTTTTAAATAAGTATTTTTATGTTCTCCCATAGGATGCAGATTTTCAGTTGGTACTTTAAAAAAACTCTGCAATTTTGTATATCTAAATAGAGAGACTATTTCTGCGGAACGGAAATTATGTTATGATTCAATGTTTGGGTTAGCCATGCATATTAAGAAGTAATTTATTTTTCCCTAACTTTTTTATAATGTAACTTCTGGCAATTTTGCTACTAATTTATTAAAACTCAGGAAGAGTTGATTTTTCCATAAAATCTTTCCATCAGTTGTAGGAAAGTAACGAAAAGAGGCATGTAAATTGAATAAAAAGTTCTTGCTGTTCTGAGGTGATTTCCCAAATCAACAGCATGTGCAGAGGGCACTGAGATTCCGTTCTAGATCTTTGTACTTGAGCTTCTTTCACAGGAAAGCCAAAGGGAGAGCTGGTGTGTGACTTTATTATGTCCTGATGGGTTGGGAGAATCTAGGAGCTCAGAAGTTCTCCCAGCTGCATCAGTTGCTGTGTCACCGTAATCAGACTGTTTGTTTCCTGTAGTCTGTTGCTTTGGCATTGATGTCTCTTGACAAGCACTGGGAAGCAAGGCCAGCTCTACCTGTCTCTTCTGCTTGGCCAGCCCTGAGTGCATCACCACATGGAAGGTTCCAGTCAATGCCTTTTGTTTCAACTCTGGAAGCCTCGTTTGACATCAGCGTTCCTTCTCTAGGAAACAACCATCAGTGAAAAAACAAGACTTGTATTAAAAACAAATCTGATTATCAGGAAGTGGAATGAATTGGCAGTATTTAGGTCCTTCATCAATATCTTTCTATTTTCGTCCTTAGCTATGCGGTTTACTAGAAAAACACATCAGAGCTGTTCCATGCTTGAGATGGGCCTCTTACACAACAAAATCATGAATGAAGTTCCTAGACTTGGTCCTTAGATCAACAAAACCATGAATGAAGTTCCTAGACTTGGTCTTTAGATCAAGGTGTTCTGTACCACGCCCCAGGATATGTTAAAGCTATCTAAATTCCTAATTAAAACTGTTGTTTGACTAGAGCATAATAAAATAATATATGTGAAAGGCTAATATGAAATTTTTTGGTGGACATATTAGACCAAAAGATCCATCCTGATATCACCATCTTCTGCTCCAGTTTTGTCCTCAATAAGTAAACAAACAGCATGAGTATAACTAGAACAAACCTACAAAAAAGCATCTGTGTTCTTCTCTTTCTCTCACAGACATCCATCCTTCTACACATACTCGCAGACACTAGAAAAATGAGAAAGGATGTGAAAAAATATATTTAATAATTTTAAATCTTTTCATTTCTTGCATGTTCTCAGCTAATAAGGTGAAAAGCAATATGCTTGAAGCCATGTAGAATTAAATAAGATGAAGGAAAGAAAAGAACAAATCCTACTGTGAATCCTCTAAAATGGACAAACAGTCTGGCCTTTAACTTTTCTTAATGGAATATATGTCAATATTTAGGTATGGCCTTGAGGTATTCCAATGTTCCTATATTTATAAGTCTTTCCTTTATCTATATTAACTGATTTGACATTTGAGTGTACACTTCCTATAACTGTGCTTTAAAAATATTGTCTTCAGAGTTACAATGGTATAATCTGCATGTCGCATGGCATTTGAACTGAAGAAAGCTGAATGTCAAAGCTCATGAACAAATTTCAAGGATTTTTCTTTTTTTTCTTTTAGAGGAGGTTACTCCTGTGAAATATAAACTCTTCTTTTTGAAGAACATACATTTTAACTTTGTGGTGTTTTGGTCATCAACAGAAAGATGTATCCAACAGTATCACAACCTGAAGAACCAGAATCCTAAATATGTGATGCTTAATTTCAAATCTCACCTTAAAAGGACAACAGAAAGATACTCAATATATTTTTTTTTCATTTTGCTTCTAAGTGGCCTGATCACACAGTAGCTATTTTACAGTTTTTTAATTTTTTTCTGTCTCTCTGATTTTTTCACTGCAGAAGGTGCAATCAATATACTTATTTTAGTTCAAAGTTTATACCTAAAGAAATAGTAGCTTTTTGCTATTACGGTGATGTCTATGTATTTATATGAAAGGGGTGGAAAAATACCACTTCTTTAGGAAAAGAAAATGGTAACCATGTAGGGTACTCACTATTGTTGATGTTTTAATTCTGGAAAGTTGGTCTTTCTAAGTTAAAAAGAAGAAAAAGCAGAGGAAATGCACGTTTCTACCTCACAGGTATTTTACTCCTGTATTGATTGACTTCAAATGAGGCTGCTAGACCAAATGAGCATGGAGAAGTTTGTCTGCAAGTGATGACTTTCAACACAAGGGAACTTTGAGGTCTGAGTGGTCTATTTGTTCACAGCAGTTGTCTGAAAATCAGTATTTCAGTAAGACAACACTGCTTGCCTCTGGCAGTCAGAGAAGACAACCACAAACTTTTGGATAAATGTCTTATGATTAAAAGAAAACTGAGATATCCAAGTGGTTTATAACCTTGTATTTCCCTCCTTTCTTTTTTGTCCCCAACACCTTTCTCCAAAGTCCATACTTGAAATCTTTAAAGATTTTCTTGTCTAACCACCATGAGACTGCAGAGAAGAAGATAAAAGGCTGTTCCCAGCAACTTGCAAAACTCAAAGTTGTCTGGGAGATTTGTACTGCTGGTTTATATTGATTTATGTGCAAAATATAGCAACATTTATTATGTAAAGGTTCAGCAGAACTGACAGTCAAAAATCCTGGTCTGTGGTACCACCAGATATCAAAATCATCCAGCTGAGATTGAAGACTACTTGTATGAGAGTTTCAGCAGGAAAACTGAGGTGTTATTTTGATTCCAGAATCACTTATATCTACAGTCTCACTTATATCTACAGTCATGATTTGTCACAGCCACCAAAGGGTTTCTTCCCTCCAGTATCTTACATAACTGCATGTGCCAAAGCAAAGCACATTAATGGCCAGTGCATGTTTGTACTCTTTAATGTGCAGGTACAGTACTGAAGTGCATGGTGAATTAATGTGGCAATGGTCATTACCTGAAGCTGGGGGAGCTCTGACTTGACAGAAGGAAACAAAAAATCACCAAGGACAATCAAGCATTGGAGAAAGTTTCCTAGAGACACAGTGAAATATTTGTCCTTGAAGGTTTTTGAGATGCAACTGGAGCAAGCCCTGGGACACCTGGTTAAACACATTAGTTTCAACCCTAATTTTATCAGGAGGTTGAACTAGAGACATCCTGAAATCCCTTCGAACCTGACTGACTCCATCCTAACATCTTCTTCTCATTCAAAACAATTTTTATACCAAAATATACATTCTTCTTTATAGAGCAATTCCTTCACATTTAGAAGTATAAATATCTACTTGTGAAAACCATCTTTCCCTTAAAATGTTTTAAGAGAATCAATTCAATCTTAAGGAACTCCCAGAATGGGGGGAAGAGCTGTAAGAGTTAAAAATTTTTGCCCTTTCCTACTTACTTTTTTTTTCTTTGAATGGCTGAATATCTATCCTGTTAGAAATGGTAATTTTTTTTCTGAATTTTTTTACTGTACAATGGTTGTTGTCACCAGCAATCACTGGTATATTATGTACAAACAAGGTAAACTTTAGTTGATCAATATTTTGGGATCTTTCCAAAAACAGGAAATATGTTCAAAAGCCAAGCAGGATACAGAATTTATCCTTTCATTCCCTTAGAGGTCTCCCCCCTGTGCAGGAATTGATTTTGAGGTCTCTGGCTTACAGGGTATCACAGGCTCCTGTGGTAGCTAATTCTTCCACCTCTTGGCCACCGGTGTTCACACCACAACAATATCCAGGGGCTCTGACACTGTGGCAGCTCATTCTGCTCTGCTAAAATTAGACATTACTTCTAGTTTTTGTCACAGGTCAGACACAAGGTCTGTTAAACATTTACTGTGTCCCCTCAGAATCATCTCCTCTTTTTTCAGCTTTCTCCTGAAACAATCCTAGATGTCTCTGTCTTCTGTAAGTTTTCCTTTTCTCATTTCTACATTTTTCTTCTCCTTTTTCCTCCCCTCCCTCACCTCCATTCCTTTTTATTCTCATTTTCTCTTTTTCCCTCCCTCCGTGCTTTTTTCACTTCATGCTAGTGTTTTCTTCAACCCATGAATATTTCCTTTCTCCACCTACACAACTTTTCTTTGCACTCCCATATTACACTGTGGCCACAATGTCCTTCTCCATCTGGCAAGAACAAATGTTCTTTCCAGCTTCATTCTTTGTCAGGAAGTTTACCTGTGAAACCATAAGTGCAACACCTAGAGAATTTATCTTGCTTGGAAGATCAGGGTGGCCTCTGCGTGTGAGTGACAAGTGTCAAGTGACGTTCAGCTAGACAATTATAGACCATTAAGGAAGCAGAATCAAAAAGCTGGAATAAGAAGCCTGGGAAAAAGAATAAACAGATTTAAGGAGTAGAAAATATTTTTGTGATGCAGATGTTGACAGAGGAGAAAAATGGACGGTAATTTATATGTTTGAAAAGATAGATCCAAAAAATCAGTGATGTAAGGTAGAACCCCCTGAAGAATTATGACTGAATTTCAGGGTATGCACAGGAAACTTGCATTTTGGAAATACTGAGAACATAAAGAACTAGTACAGAAGCTAGACCAAGACCAAAAAAATAAACAAAGAAAATATGTAATTATTTTACTGTTCAGGATTCAAGCATAAAAAGACATAAAACAGTGCCATATACATACCTGTCACACAGTTTAAAAAGTTTCTGTGAATTTGTTTTTTCTAAATTCTTTTCATAAATATCAGTTCAAATAATTCAGTTATGATCTGAAATTTTTGTGCTTTGCTGAAATCTGACCAGTTTCCCTAGAAATACTCTCAGTATTTTTCTTTCCAGTAGTTTTCTTATCATACACTTCTGTTTTGCTTTGTTGTTTTTTTTTTTTTCATTTTAATCAGAACTTGGATCAGAAGAGCTGAAATATTGTAAAATATAATCTCATGGTGATCCTTCAATAAAGAGAGACAGGGCATGGCAGAAATTTCTCTCTGGAGATTTTTCCTCTGTAAAATTTCTGGACAACTGTAATAACTGAATGTGAAACCGAAATATTGCTCAGAGAGATGTACACTCTTCTCAGTGATGGTCGGAATGAAACCTTTTGACATTCTGGAAAGTAATCATCACACAAATACTGTCTTGAATGGCAGACTGCAATTGCAATTTACAATTGCAAAAATCTGCTTCATCATTTTAATATAAACTTCAGTTTAAAACCATTAACTGTAACAGGCACAAACCACTTTTGAAACCATAGGAAAAGCTAGTACCTGTAATAGAAAACTTAATAGAAAATCCATAATGACAGTTAAATCTCTCAAGATTTATGCATGTTCTTTGAAAATGTATTTAATCTATTTTAATTTATTTATTCAATTTCTTCGCATCTCTTAACTCAGGTTGAGACTGCTTTTCCAGCTATGTAAGGTCTTGAGAAACTGAAGAGACATTTGTTGAGTAACCTAAAATACTTTTATACTTCATTAAAGTGTCAGTAATTTCAAGGCCTTTTTATTAAGCCATTCTGTCTATAGGATATTACTTTAAAAGCCTTGGAGGATTTTAAGATATTCAGTATTAAACTTACAGAATTTTTGCAACTAGAAAGATTATTAAAATTGAAAGAACTATTTTATATGCGTATTAGTAGGATATATATTTATCACAATCAGATTTCTAGAATAGTAACATATGAAATGAATATTGCTGAACTGTATTGAGCAAGAAAAAACAAAAGGTTTTATTTTCACAATTACTTAACTTTAATTTTCACTGAAAAATCAATTTAAAGAGAGTTTTGGATAGCACTTTTTTTTTTTTTTTAATATAAGACTAGAAATTTAACAGTTGAAGCAACTTTCCCCCTATAAACGATAAACTTTTGAGATCACGATAGACGTAGAGAAGATTTTGACCTAGACCAGAATTTGATGTCGCTTTCAGGGTTTCTTTCCCTACTCTTTAAAATATTGCCTGTTCTTTCATTCACTACTGTGAATGAAATAGTCTTAAAAACTAAAACAAACCCACTAAAATGTATGCATTTAGCCCTGCACGAGGTTTAATATGACCAGGATATATATAAAAGTAAATAAGTCTCTAATATATTTGCTGTGTTTATGTCAGTGTGTTAGTCTGGACTCCTGTTACACTCCAGAACTGTTAGAAATGCACAGAGGTCTGTACACTGGCAGCTCAATGCCAGAAAGACCTCAGGTTATTAGGTTGGAGGAGGTGTCATACTGTATTAAAAGCAGCCCCCAAACTCAGGTGTTGTCACGTTGTAGACACATAAAATTCAAGTGCTGTGATAGCATAGAGGAGAATCATAGTAAGTTTAGTGCTGTGGATTTCTTCTTAGATGTATGGCAGAGGACATTCTAAAATTCTTTGAATGCCAAAGTAGCTGATCAATGAATCCATATAGGATTGCCACCAACGCCTCAGTGCCTTTCCTCTTGATGGCATAAGAGTTGGCTAATTTGTTTTAATTTTTTAAAATTTTGTTTTAATTTGTTTTTTCATTTTGTCCAATTTGTTTAATGTGAGCTGCCAGCACCAAATGTAATTGTGCCAAGTACCTATCAGATGAGAGGGGATACTCCATAGAATTTCTGGAACCACAGTGTTATTTTCAGTTCTCTTCCTTCAACTATGAGGCTTAGAAACTTAATTTTTAAATGGCAACCTGGGAACATTCATATTCTTGATCCCAGGAGCTGGGTTTTTAAGTGAAATAGCAGCTCCACCAGGAGAGTTTTTATACAGCATGTGACTGGAGTTTCCAAATAGTAACAGATAAGCATGGTATTCCTTCAACCACTGGCTTTGGTGTTGATATTTCCCTAATGTATTGAGTATTCTAATTATTAGGAATGGGAATTTCATTTTTTGCTGGGGAAAAAGCATCTCACCCAATTACCAATTTTCTTCTATGTTGTTCAAGACTGGATTGCTCCCAGTTTTGCCTTTGTGCATGTGATGTAGAATATCAAATGATTGCTAAAGTTAAGAAATGACATTTTAAAGTTCATCATTAAATATTTAAAGGCCTGAAATAAATCTGGGGATCTGGCTTTTAGTCAAAACATTTGTGTACTGTCAGGATAGAATAACTCATAAATAGGTGCCAGAATCAGTACCCTATGAAGCCAAAACATGTGTTCCTCCAAAGCACTGAGGCTGTATCTCTACTAGGAAACTAAAACCAAATGGATTTTATACAGTGGTGGAAATGGGATAACAGGAATCTTGAAAGAAATTTAGTACAAGGAAAAGCAAAATTCTGTTCCTGAATTCTGGGTGGAGTAAAAACTTTTGACAGGGGTCAGCTTGCTGGGGTTTGACTGCCTAAAAAGCAACTTTGCAAACAAAAAGGACCTGGACGTCCTGGATAACTTTCTACAGCTGAGGAATTGCCAGTAAAAGACAGAATGTGTACTGGTATGGTAACATAGAGATGAAATAATTTGAAAAAAAATATCTCAGCATGGGAAAGAAGTCATAAATCTCTGAATTTGTTAAAGCATTTATTAGCAAACTAAAATCAAGCAAAGTTATTTAAAAATGTCAGCATATGAATTAAATATTTAACAAGTACTAATAGTGAAACAGAAAATAGTGGCCAACGCAAAAAATGGGCAACTTTGTTTTGAAAGTGGCAAAAGTAAATAATCTTGCTATCTAGATTTACATTCATTTGCAAATGAAATAATTCCCATGAAAGAACACAGTATATTCAAAAGAAGGATATCAAAACTAGAAATTGCTTTTTGATTTCTTTTTGGCTAGCATGAATAATGTATATCAAAATGTTACGCCAACTATTATTTTTATTCTTTGTATTGAAATTAGATTCCCTATATCTATTCAACAAATTCATTCAGCTATTCAGTCTTTATCAGTTGTGTTATCTTCCACTTCATTAACCAAAGATGAGAGTAAAGGAAGGAAACAGGAAGGACAATCTTCAAAATTTATTCTGTTATTGCTATTAAAAAACAAATTCAGTTTTTCACAAGTTCAATAATGATAGTGTTGAAAGAGAAATTGTGAGAAATACCTGGTATTTTGAAATTACAGTATTTGAAGATTCACAGTCTTTGCTTGTAGTTTAGACAAGATTCTGCATAACACATTTTTTCCTCTTTGCTCAGAAAAAAAATTCTGTAAAGTTGTACAAGCCATAGAATTGTTGACAAGACAAAAAGGATGGGAGTTTTAGGAGAAAAACAAATAAATTAACAAGACAAACTCACAAAAAAATTGGTGCCCCTCAAAAAGTCTGGGGGAAATTTCTTCTGTGTTCTCCCGGGCAATGTAGACTCTCCCTCAAGATCCCAGTATTGTGCTCTCATTAGGACCGCAGCAACACCAGCTTTTCCTTTGTTCTCATTTTCCATGGGTCTTCTGTCATACATTTACTGTCATCTCTTGCTCTGTCTTTATTTTTCTTCTTTGCATCTGCCTACTCTTTATTTTCTGTTATCCTGTGGTCAGTTTGGTATTACTAGGTATTACTTTTGGGCTGCTGCCTGGATGCTTCTGGCTGTGCTTTCTCTTCTCTGTTTCCTTATGGACTTGATGCTTCCCACAGGTGAAATGTTCTGCCCACAAAAATCAAAATCAGTATTGCAAGCAGATCTGGGAGCATAGAAACATCAGTGTCCATAATAATTAGTGCCTGCTACCATGGAGGAAGAACTGACTGCCTTTCCATTATGAATATTATGTTTTTCTGTGATGAGGGGAGCATCAGAGAGCTGGTGCTGCCTGCATGTATGTTAAATATAGGATTAAAGTGCCCTACAGCTATTATTTGTCTTCCCTATAATGAAATCCTTGGATGTATTTCACAGTTTTTTCTCTAAGATGTAGAGTGTATCTTTCACTCTTTTTTTTCTTGGGTTTTTTTTTTGGTTTTTGTTTTTGTTTTTGTTTTTTTGTAGGTTTTTTTTTTTTTGGGGGGTTTTAAATGTTTTTAGGGTTTTTTTGTGGAGACATCAGTCTGTGTGTCAGAATTTATTTTAGAAAGAGAATGCACAGACTTCTAACACAGTGTTGATAGAATCATTCAGGTTGGAAAAGACATCAAAGATCCAGTCTAAGCACTAACCCAGCGCTGCCAAGTCCATCACTAAACCATGTCCCCAAGTGCCACATCTGCATGTCTTTTAAATACCTCCAAGGATGGTGACTCAACCACTTCCCTGAGCAGCCTGTTCCAGTGCTGAACAACCCAGTGAAGAATTTTTTATTAATATCCAATTAGGATATTAGACAGCCTTCCTAATTGCAGTCATCACTGGCACAACTTCAGACCATTTCCTCTTGTCCTGAGCTTGTTACTTGGGAAAAGAGACCTACCTGGCTACAGCCTCCTTTCAGGTAGCTGTAGAGAGCAGTAAGTCTACTTGTTTCTAGGATAAACAGCCCATGGCTGCTCCTCATGAGAACTGGGCTCCAGACTCTTCCACAGCTCCATCACCCTTCTCTGTACAGCACCTCAATTTTCTTATTGCAGAGGGGCCCAGAACTGGACACAGGATTTGAGGTGTGGCCTCAGCACTGCAGAGCACAGGGGGACAGTCACTACCCTGCTCCTGCTGGCCACACTGTTGCTGATGTGAACCCCTGGCCTTCTTGGCCCCCTGGGCACACACCTGGGCACACACCTGGACACACACCTGGGCACACACCTGGACACACACCTGGGCACACACTGGCTCATGTTCTTCCGCTGTCAGCTCCCAGGTCTTTTTCTGTCGGGCAGGTTTCCGGCACTCCTCCACAGGTGTAGCACTGCATAGGGTTGTTGTGACCCACATGCCTGTGCTTTTATTTTTCCTGATGCCAAATAACATTGTAGGTTATTTCATTTTCTCTAAGCCAAAGCACAACGCAGCAAGAAAGCAGCTGGCCAGGTAATACTAATCACTCAAACACCTTATAGCCATATTTAATCTTTGTACTTATGGTGTATGTCAGTGTTCAATATCGCTTTCTTTCTGTCATCTCCTGTGTGAGTGGCAGAAAAGATATTTTTGTCCCATCAATAAGTTTTCTGTCTCAAATTCAATCAAGAGCAATGAATAAGAACTGATAAGCAATACATAACTTTGGCAGATATGCACTTCCATTTAGATATTTTTCTTCTGAATAGCAAATAGAGGCAAATCTTACTTTGAAATACTATCTAGATGATGGAAAACAGAAGGAAAGTTTTCCATGCATATATATTTAGGGCAAAAAGCCTCTCCCCTGTCCCCAAGTCAGAGGAAGTATTGTCTGGCATCTATTATTTCACCTAACTTTTAGACAATGTTTTTCTCATTGTGTTCCATTTTGAGACCTTCAGCTATAGGATCCATGAAGTAGGAGATTCTTCAGTCCTCTTCCTACTTCAAATCACTGTTTCCTGCCTAGTAGAGTTTCTCTTTCTGCTTTAAGGAAACCATAGAGATTTAAGTCAAAATTTGTATAGGGACCAGGACATAACTTACCAGACACCTGGAATTTCACTTGTGTTCCATTTAGCCTAAAATAATTGCTGACTTTTTTATTTTTTTTTTCCAATGAGAGTCTTCTATGCATTCCATTATTTAAAAAAAAAAAAAAAAAAAAAAACCCAAATGAATGTAAAACAATATAAAATACATCTATGTCTGTTTTTTGACTTTTATAAGGAGGCGTGATCTGGACAAATGCCATTTACCTAATCTGAAATACCTGTATTTCAACTATTCTTCAAACTTTAGAGTCAACACAGTCTGTGGTAAAATGGGCTCTCTGAAGTGTGCTCACAGTGGTTCCTTAGGATCAGTCACACAGTTGATGAACTCAACACATTGGCTTGACCTCTGCAAGGATCCATTGTGGCCACACTGTCTTAACACAGAAACCATTTTTTGCAGTGTTCTCAATTTGGATTCTGAACTAATACTCAAGGTCAGTCACAATCACTGCATTGGTGGAGCTGTAGAAGAAAAAGCCTACTTTGATCACAGAGTCACATATTCACAGAAGTTGTTTTAATTGTGTCAAATCTTGTTTTAGTAAAGTCAACTCTTTGATTTAATTTCATGATTATCTTTTTCCTTTGTCTCATAGCTGGTATTTTATTTAGTTTAGTGGGATGCAGTCATTGAAACACTTGAATAGTAGTACTTTGTTCACATTGTTTTATATAACTGTATGCTGAGGCTTAACCTAGCCTTGGAGAATACTTTGTCCTGGTCTGATGTTGAGGTGATGCTTTTAGAAGAGGACCTTCCCACACACATGCACGCACCAGCAAGCACAAAAGAGGTAATGTGGTTCTTCAGGGATCTGTGAGAGGAGTGAAAAGTAAGGCCTTTGTGTCTACCTGTAGAAATGATGGGGTGATAACCATCTGTGACTCACAGGGACAGCTAAGACCGACTAAGACTGTGGTAGTTTGTGGATGAAGAAGCTAGAGTGAGGGAGTCTTTTATCAGGCTATGTGAATATCTGGAAACTGGGTGTGCATTTAGTCACAGAATCAGAATCAAAGAATGTGCTTGGTTGGAAGGGACCCATCAAGATCATCAAGTCCAACTCCTGCCCCAAGAGTCACACCATGTGCCTGAGAGTGTTGTCCAAATGCTTCTTAAACCCTGTCAGGCTGCACTCTGACCACTTCTCTGGGGAGCCTGTTCCTGTGCCTGAAAACCCTGTGCAAAAAACCACCTTCTTCTGATATCCAACCTAAACTTGCTCTGACTCAGCTTCAGGTTGTTCCTTCAAGTCTTGTCACTAGTCACTGCAGAGAGAGATCAGAACCTGCCCCTTCTCTTCCCCTCATGAAGATGTTGGAGACTGCAATGAGGTCTTCCCTCAGTCTTCTCCAGCCTGAAAAAAACACATTTCCTCAGCAGCTCCTCATAAGATTTCCTCTCCAGAGCCTTCACCATCCTCATGGCCCTCTTTGGATGCTCTCTAATAGCTTAATGTTTCTTTTATAGAAAATACTTTCCCCGTAAATGGATATTTTTTAGTGAAAAAGCTTCATGTGGATTCCATTACAGTTGTTTGAACAGTATTCAATTGTGTACTAATTATACTGTCTCAAAAGGCTTCTGACTTTTCTCTGTTAAAATTAGATGAGGATTCCTATTACATCTTCCTTAGGCATTAGCTAGCTAGTCACAGCTCTAAATTGAACTATCCAGAATGACAGTGAGAATGGGGTAGTTGTTTAAAACTTGGTGAAATCCAGTCTAAACTAGTCAGTTTAGACTAGCTGTTTCCAGCTTATCCAGAAAGTGAAGTATTTTGTATCAATTTTAGAAAATCTGTATGTGAAAAATGTATTTTTAAAATATTCTGGTGGGCAGAGGATATTCTCAAACTGTCATAATGTCATTTTAATCAGCACTAATATATTCAGATTTCTAGATGGGGACAGTTGGCAAACATTTTGTCTTGCTGTGTTCTAATTTGGGGGAATTCATTAGACAGTGAATGTGATTCTAATGCAAAGAAAATGTTATACTGGTCTGAAAAATACTTCACAAAGTCATTGAGGTTCTTTGCTCTTTCTTTGAACTCTACCTTTCACAGATTTAGTAACTTAGATAACAGAGGAGGTGTTTCGATTATTTTTAACCTTCCCTATGTCTCCTACTACAATACTCTGCTCTCCCTTTCCACCATCATGATGTCAGGTTTCCTCTATTCTGCATCCAAAGAGGGGCTGGAGAAATCCTGATCTTCATCAGCCACAGGAGGAAATCTCAGGACTGAGCACAGCAGCTAAACCTCTGTTCCACTTAGTTTGACTATTGAATTTCCTGGAGTGAACTGGTATTTTTGTTCCCTGTTCCATACCTGACCTGTACTTACATGCTTCAGACTGGGAAATCACTTTTTGCCTGAGTGAAACGCTTTCTCATGTGTGACAGTGTGCTGAATGACCCTGGCCATGCTCAACAGAGAGGCCAGGCAGATTTGCAGAATGAAAAAAGAATGGAGAGGGATTTGAAGCTCTGTTCTGTCCTCACTTCTGTGTCACTGGATGTTTTGTGCACTCTGCTGAAAGAATGTGAGTAGGTCAAATTTTTCCAGGCACAAGGTCACCTTCTTCTTTAAAAGGTTATTTCAATACATCAGCATGTGGATTTTAATAACCTGGTACATAAGGGAAAAGCAGTCCTGCTACAAATCAAAACCCTGTCAGCCTGTTCCCATTTAGCTACTTATCAAGGGGCTTTTTTTGCCCATGGCTCTCTGTAATATAATCTCTGGACAGCCCAGTGTTAAGGCTTTTTTTGTCACCAAGGCACATAAGTTGAAGTATTTAGGATTTAGGACTTTACAGTAAAAGAACAGCATTAGAGGAAAATGAAAATCATATTGACTACATCTAGAACAAATTTTAATCAATTGAATCTTGTGATTATTTTTTTCATTTGTTGGCATTTCTTCTTCAGGTTATACAAATAAATGACTTGTAATTTCAGATTACCAGGAGAAAAGTGTAATTTATGATCAAATTTTACAATTTGCAGGAAGAAGGAATAGGCATGTGTGAGAAAGAAACCTTTTGAGTGAGCTTTCTTTAGGACATCTGTTTCCTAGACTTTTCCCCAATATATGCCTGTCCATATTTTCTAAAATCTTCTCTTCTAGGGTTGCTTCCTACTTTCAGTTTTCTTTAAATAAAACCCTCAAGATTGTTGCTACTGAAGTTATTGTTATTTGAAAAACATGTATTTTCTAATGACATTATCCCTTTAACTTCATTTTGCTCAATTTAAACCCTCTATATGAGAACAATGAAGTGTTTGCTCTCTCAAATCAGGTGTAACCCATGACAGTATAAATACATGTATCTCTTCTGATGATTTTGCTGTTAATAGGAATATCTCTATGTTTTGAATTGAGAGATATTTTTTCTGAACCTGTCTCATATCTAGAATTTCGAGAAGAAAAGGAAGTGATTAGTTAAAATGGGTTATCAGGATATTCCAAGAGTAGTCTGTGGGAAGATTTTTTTGTGGAGATTCTTCTCAACAATTGTTCTCCTTTTACAATGTCCTCTATACTTATTAAAGTAGTTACACTAATATAAGTATGCATAACAATTCCTTTTTTTAAAGCCCAGCCACAGAGAGATAAATGATGGATAGACTGCTTTTTTTCAAATCACAAGTGTGAGGGAACAGTAATATGTCAGTTAAAATGCTGAATCAATCCTTTAATTAAATTATAGCTTTCCTTCTTGTCCTCTGGTGCTGTATTGAATGCAATATTTTATCTAATCATTGCATGATATCTGGAAAGAGAGATCGAAAGTAGGTATGTTCATTGGTGTCCTAGAGGATGTAATCTGAAGTAAAATGAAAAAAAATCACACTACGAAGTAGATCAGAGTGTGTGGTACAATGAAAACACAGAGCTCATCACTACTACTACTAGTACTACCATTAGTAAAAGGAAATAATCTATTCTGAATGTAAACAAACCCTTTCTCTTCTCCTATCTCTAATAAAACTACATTTCTCATTTATTTATTTTCATTCCAGCATCCACTAACATATTAGTTTTTACTACGGCATTTTATACCTCTTCTTAGGCTGTGTGGTGGCAATCAGTGAGAGGAATCACAGCATGACTGACACTGGAAAGAACCTCAGAGGATCATCTGGTCTTATCCCCCACTCAGCACAGGGTCAGGCACAGCAGGTTGCCAGCACTGTGTCCAGTTGTGCCTTAAATATCTCTACAGATGGAGACTCCACAGCATCTCTGGACAACATGTTCCACTAGCAGCAAACATGGCCATGGTGAAGATTTTTTTTTTTTTTTTTTCTTTTTAATTAAAGTGAAATTTTCTGTATTTCAGTTTGTGCATCACAGAGCAAAAGATTGGCTGTAATGCAGTACAACAGGCAGAGTCCACTGACAAAGCCAATATGTTTAGTTTGAAGGAAATTCATGGCTGACTTTTCAGCTTACATTGCCGTGGCAATCAGTGTGTTCCTGCAGGGGAGTTTGATTAACTCGTACTCTTTTCTGACAGAAAAAATATTCAGGTAGAAAATTTTCAGTTGTTCGGGTATTACCACTTGCAGAGAGTATCTTCACAAGCAAGTCCCAAATCTTATTTTAGCTTGAATCAGAATCTTAGGCAAGTCAGGTTTCAGGGTAGATGCTTTCAGTAATTTTACCCCTAATAACATCCCACCTGAGGGTACTGATTGCCCTCCTTTGCTGTGTCCCCTAGCACATTGCTTCCTTCTGATGGGTGCGGGCAGAGGCAGCTATCATTACTGTGGCTACACTGTGCAGCAGGGTGAGGAAAGAGAAAAATGTAAGTGGATTACAAGTTGATGTAATGTAAGTTTACTTTTTATGCATACATATATTTGAATTTTTTTACTGCATTTCAGCCTCTCCAGGAATAACCATGTGGTTTGACAGGTAGCACCTGTCTTTCCAGCTTCTGCTTACTATGGGAAGAAAGTGCTCACTGGAATTAGAAGCATCATGTTACAATGTGTAATTTGTTCTACATTTGAAATTATTAAAAGTGTAACAGAGGGCTAACAAACATTTTTCAACTGGATATTTCCAATCTGATTCATTGGTGTGCTTGAAATACTGGTTTCCTCTGGAAAATGGTGTTTAAAGAGTATGGGAGGATGTCAATGACTTGAATTCTTTGGGAAATCAGTAACAAAGTTGGGATAATGCAGATTTGTAGTGTGAATTATTTACAAAGATAGGCTATAAAGAGAAAAAATATTAGAGAGAATTGTTTGGCAATCACACATATTGTCATATTTTGCAATGTCTTAAAGCCTAGATTTTGGTTTATAGGACTTTGAAGAAAAGAGCTTTTTCAAATGTTGGGCATTGAAATGAGCCAATAAAAAAATACGAAAATGCACAGTCTCAAATTAATTTGAGATTAGTGTTCTCTTATTGTAGAAGTCCTTTGGAGAGGTAATTTTCAAATTCTGTAAAATTGTTGACAAATTTATGTGTACCTCTTTCTCTCAGAAAATGTTTTAAAAACTGCTCTAACTACCCCAGTATTGTAACTCTCACCCCTATGGTATTCAGCTCTGCGTCCTAGACTTTCATGCACGGGGGAAAAAAGGCAGAAGTGAGGGATACCTTAAGTATTCTGCTCCAAACATTGTCTTTATTAATTTCATACCTCTGAGTGAACTTACCTTCCTTTCAGTTATTAAACTGTAATGCGTCTTTTAGTAGCAATGACAGGTAGATGAAGCAGCCGACATTAAGGTGTCCTGTGGGCTCTAGGCAGCATTAGTCTGCTGTTCCCCCATCACTGCATCCTCTCTAAAAGCTCTTAGGGGTCAGCTCTGTGTAGAGATGTGTGTGGGGGACAGATGGAGGAGGAGAATGGGGAGATTTGCATAATCTGGTTGAACTACCAAACATCTGAGACAAGACTCTCAAGGCAATCAATGGAGATAATTTGGCTCTTCCAGAGGGTGATTCAGAGCACCTGAGCTACGTAGGCTGCTTGGAGAGACTACAAATCAGACATTTTTAGCTGGATGGTATAAATAATCATTCCTCCATCCTCCATGTGTTGAATTTACCATATGGCCAAATGTAGATTCATGTCTGGATAGTTGTAAGCTAAACTTCCATCATCTTAATGTATTTCAACTGATTGAGTATTGTTGAGATAGCAACTCTACTAGCTATCAGCCATCTGTCAACTTCCACCCATATTTATTTATCCTTTCATCTTGCAGAATGAAAAAAGACAGAGTTATTGATAAAACTTTAATAGAATTTGTATCAATTTACCTAAAAAGTGGCATATTCCCTTGGGATATTATGGAACTGAACTGATCCCTGGGGAATGCTGTGGAAAGTGCTGTGCCAAATCAATGGTCACATCATGCACTATTTTCAGCATTTTTCATGTGAAATTCTCAGCAGAACTTAATCTTGATAATTTGGTGTTATTTATTTCCATCTCCTTTTTATTACTTTCATGAACAAAAAAATCTGTGGGAAATGAAGAAATTACATTTCTCTGCTAAGTTTCTTTTCCTGGATGTTGTGGGGTGTGTAATCTTTGAAAGAACTCTTTTTCATCAGAACTTTGACTTTATTTTCAAAAGAGAATGTGTGAGCCATTATAACACTCTGAGTCAAATAAATTACTTTTGTTGCCTAACAATAAAAAACCTAAGGTATTTTTGTTGTTGTTGGCTCAAGCTTCATGCTGCTCATGTTACCACAATATGCTCATAAATTTGGACAGCAGTCTCAAACAACTGAAGACTAAAAAATAAACACACATTGTTAAAGAGTTAGACGGCTGTGCTATGAAATTGTCTTTATTTCAATAACTTGTCTAGAAAGAAGCATTGGACTGCTTCTTAAATAATTTTCAATAGAAAGCCATATTAAATTAATTCAGAACTTATCGCTTTTTAACATAATTTCATATAGACTAATGCAAGGGAGCATGATAAATAAAATTATGTTGCACTTGATGGTCTGCTACAGGTGTATGGAAAGCTTTAGCAAAGGACAGATCATTCCTTGAGTAACATAATTGTAATAATTCAGATAATGTAAAGATTACCTGAAAAGCTTGAATTGAACATTTAATAGCAGTGAGAAACACAAATTTTTTGTCAAATTTCAGCATATATCAATAATCTGAATTTTCTAGTGTGTTCGCTTGCTTGAACATCATAATTTGTGATTCCTATGTTTGTTTGTACAACAGTATTATGTCTTATAAAGTAAACATGTGAGATGTTTCATTACATTGTTTCAAAAGGTAGCAAAATAATTGTGTTTCACCTTTGGACATGCTGCAGTTTTTCCATTTAAAAATCTATCACTAGAGTATATTGGATGTGATCTAAGAAAAATACACATTTTGTTATGCTAAATTAGAAGTTTCTTTCAAGCTGTTGTATAAATATAGACCTGTATAGTGTCCAAGATTTGGATATTTACTCTACATATCCTGTAATATTTTGAAAAAAAAGTCCAAATTGGAGGAAGCCACCTAATCACTTTAAACCCAGGTATTTCTTTCAAAATGATAAAATATTCCTTGTAACTCAGTATGGCATAGTAATTGAGTTTTATGTCGTTGCTATACATATGTTACATCCAAGGGACCTTAGCTTATGTCCTGAAATGCTTTTGAGGAAACTTCAGGTATAACACATGACAGTTCTGACATTGGCTGAAAAAAGGACAGAGGCAAGAACAAGAAGTTTCACGGCAATTTAGAGAGGGACATTTCACTGTATGTGTAGACAGGAATCAGTGTGTATGTAAATGTCATACACTAAGGAGCTTCAAAGGAAAAAAAGTGATTATTTTGGAAAGATAAATATTTAAAGAACATTTTATTTTATTTACTGTTGGATTACATTACTATAACCTTCAGTGAAAATAAGTTCCAGTATTTGCAAGCAAGGCACAAAAAAAGTAAAACTTTGTTAATAGTGATGTGTTAGATAAATTAACCACAATGGTGTATTTAGTGATAAAAATACCCCCTTTTTAGATTAACTTTGCTTCACTGGGTGATGACAGTTACAGGGGGGAGTGCTTGGCAAGAATGCCTGGATGAGTGAAAATGAATCAGGCAGTGATTTCTTGTCTTGATTTCTGCCTGGGGACTTTGATCATGACTATCTTAGCTGTACCACTGTCCCATCATGTATGTGCCATCAACCCTTATTAGCAGTGGGGTAGAAGTAAAATTAGATTACTTGTAGTATAAAATAATTTGAAATTCTCTATTTAAAAAGTGTGTGTATTTACAAATGTTATAGAACAAAATACCATTGCTATTTTTCATCTGCAAGCATTATGTTTTGCCAGGAGTTAGAGATAATCTATTTAGATTTAGCAAATTTTCAACATCTTTGAAGCAGAATATTTTTTTTTTTTGCAGTGAAGCTGCTGTTAAATGCTGTGGAAATTGGATTTTAAGTGGTGATTTTCTGAACAAAGAATATATTAGAAGAAAAAATTTCTGAATATCATCCATCCATTTGGCCACAGATTATAAACTATTAAGCAAATTTGGTGACAATTGAAGCATGTATATTTACAGAAACCTAAAATAAAGACTTTTCCTGAAACATTGTAAAAATTCCATTGAAACTGTGCCTACTCATAAATGAATATCTTAAGGATTAAGAGAATTACAATAAGCATAAGTACATAAAATAAACAAGAATAAATCTAACTGGTTTTCTACATAACTGAGCATTTTGTAGGATCAGGTGGTATCATTTGGAACATATTTGTTATGGCTAATACAATCATATATTGGCTTTATGTAAAACACATTATATTTAATTCCTCTATGATCTTCAAAAAATATACAAATATAAAAGACTACTCCAAATGTGATTCTACACTGGCTATGAAATGTAGTCAAAATGCAATTTCTCCATGAGGCTTAAAATTTCAGGGAAGGTAAACAGCGTGTTGTTTGTTCAACTTTGCAAATAGAGGTTTAAAAAATAAATGTTTCAGTCAAATTATTTGTAGATAACCCTTAAACTTTTATAGTTTGTGAATTCAGTAGCTTTATCATGTCCATGGAATTGTATTAACAACTAGTGTTGTCACTAGGTTCCTGAGGCTACAGAATTATACTACCACTGACCTCATTATTCTTATTGTCTTATTGTGAAACTGTTCTGAGCATATCTAGCCTTGGGACAAAAAAACCCCAAACAAATAGGATTTGTGATCTTTGTGCATAGAATAGAAACTTAAATTTATCCATCTGATTCCTGGGCTGACTTTCTTCACAGCTCACATCAAGCCCTTCCATCCTCAATGAGCTAAGCAGGTGGCAGAGCAGTAAACTTTATTTTTTAATTCACAACTTTAATTTTTCCATAGAATTTAATCTATACAGCTGAGATACATGTGGTTATTGTGGCTGAGTTAATGTTTACTTGAATTAAAATAATTTTGACTTAAAGAATAAATCTTTTTAGTTCTCCATCATATGGTATGTATCCTTAGATTTAACTTTTCTTTCACCTGGATTTCTAACGTTACCTAATATGAATGTGGTAACCACTAAAGTGGATTTTCCTACTAAATATAATACTTGTGCAATCCAAGCCTTCTTTGGTATTTTATCAGCTGCCTCACAGAAAGATCTTTGAAACAAATAGAATGTCAATTCCACTATGTTTTTGAAAGGAAGCTTTTTGAACTTTACATGTATTGCTAGAAAATATGCAAGTTTCCCAAGCATACAGATTTCTACAGCAAAATGGATTAATGACAGTTTCTGAGTGTTCTAATCATCAGTCCATGCTTAATATACAAATTTTCAGAAAGGCAATTAGGTAACTAATTCAGTTCCTGTGCCAAAGGATGAGCTATAATAAGCTTTAGGTATGTTCTAAGTGGAAAAGATTAACGTTACATGAAGCGGAGTCTTGAGCAATTAAAACTCAGTGAAAGATGGTTGAATTTTTACACGTAGTCTAATCACACCAAAATATGTCTTTGCTGTAGAACAAGGATGTTGAGGTTTTTCTCCTGCTGCCTGGGTTTTTCTCTCATGTTCTGAAGAGACAGTGTGTCTCCTGTTGTACATGGGCTGGAAGTTCACTAATGCAAGTGATGGTGTCAGGGAGCTGAGATAGTAGTACATCACTGTGTCACAACATAGTAGAGTGTTCTGAGTTGAAAACAAAGCTTCTTGGTGCACAAATGTTACAAAAAGAACAGCATAACCTTTTATCCCAGAGTCAGAAGGATTGTAAGTGAATTTACTAAATTGATTTTGTAATGTTCAGGAAAAATAAAGACGACATTATGCTGTTTTCATAACCCTAACCATGATTCCACTTGCATTTTTCTGTTTCATTACTTAAATGTTAGTTTACTATTGGGATGGGAGTATATTCCTTAATTTATATAGAGATGTCCTATAATTGAAAACCCAACCATTTTTGGATTACTGAAAAAGTTAAGCTGCAGAGGGTGGGGAGCAAACTAAAGAAGAAAACTGAAAACCCAAAAAATTTTTGTACAGAGGTAAAGAAATGGCAATAAGAAAAGTGAATGTTTCTAGATTGCTGAAAAGTGTGTGTCAAGTTTTCATGAACTGTAATTCAAGCATAACTTATGACAGGAGATGAAAGAATTTTAGATCTTAGCAGAGAATTGCTTGTATTGAATTTTTGGAGATTATATAAAAGAAAAGGTTCTGGATTCAGCTGTCACAGTGCTGTCAGAATGGCTACCTGCTGGTTAAGGAAGAGTGGCATCTCATCAAAAGGGCCTTTATTCACTCCAAATAATGAAAAACATTGCACCACTTCACCAGAACCTTCCAGCTGACAAAGGTGACTTGTGCTTTATTCATGCATTTATAAGAGGTGTTCTAAACAGGAAATGTCCTTTCTACCCCCCTTCTCAGAGTCCTCTTTTGGAGAACTTGACAAAGGAAAAGCCTCAGAAAGACTGAAAGTGTCAAATAAAAAGCAAAGGTATTGAAAAAGTACAGTCCTGTAATGCAATTGTTTCTTCTGCCATGATTGCATGCCAGCTGTTGCTGTCTCCCAAGGAAATGAAGAACCGGATGGGTCAAATTCTGCATTCTTGTGTTCATATGGCTCCTGTTGACCTCAGTAAGAGACATGTTATCACACAAATGCTTTATCTTAGGCTAATAACTTGGTGAATGACTCTCTGTCTTAGCCACTTCAGAGGGCTTTTCATCTCAGCCAGTGAGAGTCAGGTATGGACAAAGTATGTGAGTGTGCATTTGTGTGCCAGAGGTTGTTCTGCTGATGGAGTAGAGAATCTGACTGCTTCATGTGATGTGTGGTAAGATACTTTGTGAGATACTATTAATAAAATATTAAGCCTTTTACCAGTGTGTACAGCATGATGATGGAAGCTAAATGTTAAGGTTCCCAAGAGGAAATGCCTCCAGCCAGATATAAATCTAATACAGCCTCTCTGACTTCATCTGAGAGAGGACTTTTGGCAGCACCTGAGGGCCTGCTGCTTTCAGCTTGTTTTCTCCCACATTTCTAATTAGAACTGAGATTTTTTTAAAATATATAAATAAGCAAATGAAAGTAGTCACTTCGCCAAGGCATCTCAGCAGCTTCTAGAGAGGATAGAAGATGCTTTGGAGCAGACTTACCATGGCTGCACTTTATGATGTGCAATGCTGGGAGTGTGAATAGCCAGTCCTTTAAAAAGGAATGTAATAACTAACTCTGAGAGTCAGGTCTGCTTTCCTGTAGTGTGTGGTCCAGTGCCTGCACCACACACATCAATGGCAGCTGGCTCATGTGTCTGCTTGAATGTCCTGCACTGAGATAGATGATGCTTTCATGTGGTGAGACCTTGAACAGACCAAATCATGGTAAGGATTTCCAGCCTCTCAAATTCCTGAGCTGCCTGTCAGTTCTCCCTCTCTCTGCCACATCTCACAGACCCTGCTGCTGGTGCACAGATGCAGGTTCACCTCACTGATCAGGTCAGAGTGCTGGTGTGGATGCACTTGGCCAGGGAGGTGTAAATCAGAAGGAGGGTATGAGAGCAGGTAGAAAAATAAGCCTTTTCTATGAGGGAGAAATTGGAGCATACCCACAGTCAGACATTTTCTACAACTGTCTCTCTGATATTTTATTGCAGATAAATATATGTAAACAGACTAAATAAATAGCATGTCCTTGATTTAAATAATGTTTTATTTACTTACTTACTTATTTACTTATTATTTCAGGTAACGTTCTATTTATTTCTGTGTTCGAAGCTATTTAAGTAATGGTTATGCCAGCCAGTGCCTGATATGTGTACTGGAAGGCAGAAAAATGCTTTGGCAGTTAAGCAGTGAGGATGGGTTTGGAAGATTGAATCATTCTGGCATTAGTTCCACTGATGGGGAACATTTAGTTTTATTGAAGTTTTGCAGATGGCTGAAACTTAACCCTTGTCAGGTATAGCTGCTCCCATAACTTCAGAGAAAAGCCTCTCGTCTCTGTGAGTTACCTGTATTTTTCAATTAATTTTTAGTCAAACTGAATAGAACCTGAAAAAAAGAGGACTTTTTAACTTAGTGATGCAGTACTTTAATTTTTGATACAAGGAGTTCTGAATTAGTTGACCTAAAATCTTGGTAAGGGTGGTCTGATATAAACTGGTAGATTAGATAAATAAAATTAATATTTAATTTCTTTAGCAATTATGCTTAAAGTTATTTAATAATTATTTCACTTAAGAACACATTTTAGTACAGCTTTTTCCTATGTGCAATGTATTTGAGGCATTATTATTTAAACTGCTATAAATGCTTGTTTACTTAAAAATTAATTTCTCTTAAATACAGCTCAATGCAAATTATAAGTTACATATGAAAGGTTCCCAGTAAATTGTTTTCACAAGCTTTTTGTATAATGCATGGCATTATAGCACACAGCCAAAGGGACTCCCTGCCAATGTGTCTGGACCCTTAATGTCAGCAGCCTGGAGTCAGATTTGGTCAGACCTGTTGTCCAGGTTTCAGCTAGGATAATTCCTCCTTAGTAGCTTTTTCTGTGCTGTATTTTGAATTTAGAATAAGAATGGCATTGATAACACACCTATGTTTTGGATTTTTGCTAAGTCATGTTTATCTTAAGTGTTTTTCTGTCTCATGCTCTGCCAGTGAGAAGATGCAAAGAAAAAACAAATTGGCAGGGAGCATAGCTGGGAAAGGTGACCCAAACTGACCAAAAGGATATCCCACAACATAGAATGTCATGCTTAATATATAAAATGGGAGGAGTTACCCGAAAGGGGAGCTGATCTGCTTTGGGAAGGGGAGTCTGGCATCAGTCAGTGGGTGGTGAGCAGTTGCAATGTGCATCACTTGTTTTTTTTAATATTAGTAGCCCTTATTATTTACCATTATTATTGCATTTCAATTCATTTTCAGTTATTAAACTAATGCAAAAATGCTGTATTGAAGAAGATAAATGAGCAGTACAAGGAAGGATCTTTTCCTCCTTTGTCCTATGTCTGCTGAATAAAAGCCCCCACAGATCTGGACTTCATGTGTGCTCTAGGGTGGTTGTTACCTGACCTGAAGTGCTCTTGTGTTGCAGCTTCTCCACGTGTGGATACAAGAGCAGCAAAGAAATGACCATAATGAGATTGTTTGAATTTTTATTTAATAACATCTGGAAATTCCAGAAGAGTTCTCATCTCTGAACCATGGCCTCCTGGTATCATTTTATTCATAGCGTATTGGGGCACTTCACAAATTAAATTTCCATGGCAACAATGTTCATATTATCCTAAACTTAAATACTGTCACCAAACATAAAATATGCAAAAAAATGAAATATTGATTATTAAGGTTTCCTACTTTAAAGTTATTAGCTTTCATATTTGTTTGACAGGCTATATTCAATCTCTCAAGTGTTGATCTAAAACAGATGTCAGCACTACATCAGAGTGGTGTTTGAGCTCTGATGTCAGCATGTGGGCAAGTGTCAAGTATTCACTTCAAGTGTGCTTCTCATGTCTTGAAAAGGGTTTTGGTCTCCCTGGTGTGCAGGAAAAATGTGGCTCACAACAGGATAAGTGTTTGTACTTTAAATGCTGGTGTACTCCTCCATTCCAAGTCCAGGTTTACAAGTAAATTTGTGACAATGGAGAGGCTGTCTCTGGTCACCCGGTTGTGGTCACCTCACCTTCTGCATGCAGAAAGGAAGAACAAATGAAATTCTGTTTAGTCATGGTTTTGAAGGGTGGAAAGCCATGTCTTGGTACTGAGGAGAGGACCCATGTCATGCCTCAGTAGGTCTGCACATCCAGAGGATGGGCACCCACCCGGTGCTCTCACACAGCTGTCTTTATCAGTGTTTTCTCCAGGACTCAGCACTCATGTAGGCATCAGAAAGGAGATATTTGTCTCCAATGAGTATGGTCTTATGTGGCAATATCAGAAGAATAAAAATAGCATTCATGAGGCTTCACAGTATATTGGAGTGTGAAGTGCCAATTCATTTTCTGTTCCTGTAGCTGTCTTAAAATTATGCCTTTCCACAAAGATCTGACAAGAACAATCCATCAGCTTGTTCCCCCACTTTATATTATAATGGGTTTGTCTTTTTTTGCTGTTTGGTTTGTTTTGTTCAAAGTTTGTTATTTGAGTACTTATTTCTTGAACTCAGAACAGGCAAAGAAGCAGCTCCCTTCCTGTAAATGAGGCACCCCGGTACTGAGCGGGGAACCACCATGAAAGTTAAAGGCTTTACTCAAGAGCTCCTCTGTGGAGGACGTATTCCCTTCTTCTAGACAAAAACCAAAATCAGTATAAACTTATAGCAGCTTCTGGTCATTGATGAAAAGAGAGAGGTCCAATTTCATGGCCAGGCAGGGCTCTGATGACCCCAGGAACACAACCCAAGTTTGTTCTTTAGTTTTCATCAGTGGAGACTGGAACCAGCCTGCCAAGGAGGGTCGTATTCATGGCTCTCTCATTACTCAAACCTCACCGTTAGGTTTGCTTTTCACTTTTTGTGATATCTGACTGAATTATTCTAGTACAATTTAAAGTCATTATGTTGACTTTAATGTAGATGGATTTATTTATTTTGTTTTTTATAAAGTTGAAATTACCTAGCTTTCTTATGCCCTCCATGCACTTCTCTAAACAGACAGTTCCTGTTCACACACTTCTGACTGTTATTCCTTTCTCCAATTATTTTACAAATTTCTAATTTCAAGTAAAAATGCAGTTCTTCCATCCAGCTCAGAGCTGAATTGTTGCAGCGGCCTCAAGGAGACAAAGAGTTACATTGTCCCACCCCAAACCCCTTGTGAAGGGCGGCCCAGGAGTTCTGATTGGGTTTGAGTCCCTGGGGGGTTCTCCCTTGGTGTGTTTCTAATGGTCCCTGACCCTGAACTCCACCCTCAAAGGTGTAAACCCTCGGGGGTTCTGTCCCTCAAAAACCCCTGCTGTGCCTCTGTTCGGGGCTCTCTGTTCTGGACCTGAGTTTGTTCCTATGCTGAATAAATGGTTTCATGAACGGGAGCCCGTCTCGTTGGTGTTTCATGCTGGTCCCCAGAATCCTGCTGCTTCCCTGGACGAGATCCTGAGGTTGCAGGCTGCAACACTGAATATCACAGGTTCAGCATGTGTTGCTTCCTATTGAACTATTGTTCTCTTTTCCTCAAACCCTTTCCCCAGTTTGTTCAGTTTTCTTTGAGTTTTATTTAATGTGAAAGTTTAACTTAAGCTTATTTATTTTCTTCTAGTAAAAACACTGAATATCACTGAAGCCAGGATGATAGATTTGCGTGGAGCACTACCCTCTGTTTTGGCAGCAAAACACTGATAAGTGTTTGAAGGATACGGCCTTTACTGCCCTTGCACTTTTTCTCTTCTGCTGGAGAACAAGCACATTGGCACATTGCTTTTCCTAAAAGTATTTTAATTCCTGAGCTTTGCACAGGTGGGCATCTTGCCAGATTGCAGTGCCTGCTATGTGATTAAACCAGCTGAAACTTCTGATCCTTTATGCTGCTGGAGCATAGGATCTTTTAAAGGCAAGTAGATTAGAAAGAAATAGGAAAAATACTTTAAAAAGCTCTTCTAGCAAAATTCTGTACTGGGACTCAAATATTTTTTCATGACTATTACAATAAATGAGTACATTCATGAGCCTAGAATTAATGTAGTTATAATTAAGCTGCTCTCTAAGTCATTAGATATTTTAAGCTGTTGAGCCATTTTCCAGCCCATTAACTTTATTTAGACATAATTATATTTTTAACATGTTGGTCCAGAGAATGCAGTGCTCATGATTATACATATGCCACAGTGCAGTAGACATACTGCACAATAATGTATCTTTATTTTGGGTTATTCATATGACCCCAGATATATGATGATGAGTTGTGGGGGATTTTTTTTGTGGGGGGAGGATGACAGAGGCAGGGAGATGCTTTGAGGTGGTGGTAAGGTTTTGGTTTGCTTACTATTTGCATTTTTACTGGAGTTTTCCCATTCTTTTTCATGGCTGTTATTGCTTCTTCAATTGTTGCTTCTTCTCCTGTCATGATTATTGTAATTACACCCCAGCTCTCATTTCACAGTTGGCATCCTGCTAGCAAAAGATGATGGTATTACATTGAATCATTCCAGAATTAAGAGAATTCCCTGTTTTGCAAAGTTTGTGAATCTGTTGTGGAATTTAAAACTTCATTCATCCCTTGAGTTCTGGTGGTCTGACAAATATAAAACAAGAAGTAGGAAACCAGCCAAGTATTTCTTTCTGCACAGAGGTAACTGACAAATTTTCAGCCAGGAGTACTCTTTGTTGGATGGAAATTGAATTTTGACTTTAAAATTCACATGTCACAGCTTAGGGAAAACCATCACATTTTGTCTTTTAGGAAGATGCTGGGAAATCTCTGCTTCTGAACAGGAGCCTCTGAGAAAGGTTAAGGTACTTTGCTTAGAGAATTTCAGGGGTATAAAAATTCAGGGATAGTTTCAGTAATTTCCTTTTTCTTCAAGGATATTTTTAGGAGAGAGGAGTGTTCCCAGTTCTCACTGACTCCATCCTCTGTTACAGAGGTACCTCCATATTAATTAACAAGGCCTCTCAAATCTGTGTTATATCCAATTATGTGCTTTCAAGTTTAACATGAAGAATCTTATCCAGAGCACATCCAGGCAGTCTCATTCTTGATGGGGGTAGTTTGGTACAGATTGACAGAACCCCCACAGGCTGATACTCAGAGCTGGAAACTGCTAGATGAAATAAGGATAGAGATGTTTTAAGAGTGTTTTTCTTTTGAGTTCTTAGGCATCTTACTCAGGACTTCAGAAAACTGATACCATTGCCTGGGGGTCTCTCTTGAATTAGGTCTGAAGAACTTAACACAGGGTTTGTGCAAGTGGTACAGACCAAAATTATTTTCATCCCTAGAATGTAACAGCTTTTGCCCTACAGATGAAAGCACTGGGTTTGAGTCCTCCTTCAGCTTCAAGGGCTTTAAATCCTCCCACACAATAGAATGATGACAGTGGAAAAATACTAAAGAAGATGTAGGAACGAAGATCAAGACAATCCTTGCCACAGGCCCTGATTCAGCTCTTGATTGATCTAGTGAATCTTGTGTTATATTTGACCTGTCCTTACCAGAGGGCATTGCAGTCCTGATTTATCCAACTTTGCAACACAGGGCAATCCTGCAGTTAATGAATCTTGGGAATTTGGGTACCTAGAGAGTGAGGGAGGGATTTTCTCCTAATTTTTCCAATCTCATAAACTAATATAATTGAATATCACTTCCCTCTACTCTTCACCTAGATGTCATATGAATGTGGTAGTTGGAGCTTGTATTGTTTTGGTGTGATCTGAATAAGCCCACCAAATGAGGTAGGTATACTCTTGCAGAGGTTTTGGGCTCTAATCTAGGTGCTCTTACTCCAAGTTACCTTTTGGGCACAGCGGGGATTAAAGCCAAACAAAGAAGCACCTTATGAATTCACACATTTCTTGCACTACACAGGGAAAAGAAAAGGCTTTGGGGAGTTAGGAATAGAACTGATGCACTTCCATTCTTAGCTCTTTGGTGAATTTCACTGTTTATGACTAAAGTGAAACAAATAATTTCAATTATAATGATATTTTGAAGGAATGAAACTTGCTAATGAGAAGTGAGTTAGCAACAACATTTAATTAATGGATTTAATTACTGCATCTAATGATTGTGTGTGATCAATCACTGTGTCTAACTAAGATAACATTAGCTATAAATAAGCTATGTTGGTTTGGATGAAAAACCATCTTTCCACTACCAGTCTCAAAGGGAGAATCTGCCATTACATGTTGAATTATTGCCCTGTTCTCTGGATATTGAACTCTTCCTCCCATGTGAAGTGAGGAGGCATGCATGGAGGGGTGAGCTAAAGACTCAGCTGCAGTTACATAGTGCTTGTGCTACTTTAAGTCTTTGTAGCTCTCTTGCTTGTGGATTCTAACTTTATTTGGCTGTGCCAATTTCAGTGCTAGGCAGTGTTGGTAGGCACATAACTCTCCCAGGAGCAGAGAGTATAGCTGAGGTGTTAGGGCTGGGCTGGACTCTGTGATCTTGAAGGTCTCTTCCAACCTAGTGATTCTGTGAGTCTGGTTTAAGTACCTGAAAGCAAGGTGTTTTATACAGGAAAAGTAGCTACAAATTTCAGTAGTGCTCTGTATTTTGCTTTTCTTTCTGATCTTTCTAATTTCCTGTATTGTACCACTGCTCCTGTAAATGCAAGTAATATTTTCTGAAGGTTTTACTTTTCACATCAGCATAGGAAATATGTGCCCATGCCGCAGACCACCAACATTATACAGACTACACAGAGTGTGTTGTGTGATTGTCACAGGTAGAGTCAAACACTTCGCTCTCAAGAGATTAGCAATATATTCTATTGATACAAGCCAGTGAGACAACAAAGTTCAGTGGAAATGTGGCAGTGGTTTAACAGGATTTGCTGCCAAGGTACACTGGAGTGTTGTCTGCATAGAGGACAGGGTCAGACAGAACTGCCAGGGATAGCTCCCTGTTGAATTATGAGGTTTGGAAAGCACTTTATGGTACCCTTTAGAAATGCATTCAAAATTCCTCAGAAGGGGATTTAGGTGCAGCTGGATTCAGACTCAGTCCCGGACTTGGTCAATGGTTTATGTCTAAAGAATTACATGTGTGCAATCTATGTTTTATATCACTTAGCTCAAATAACAAAGTGTATGTGTTCTTATTCCAAATTCACTTACTGAAAAAGGATTCTCTGAACCTCAAGGACTAACCTTGAGAGGTATCCCTATGTCGTGGTTTTAAACCAGTAACTAAAAAATTACTTATTTCTTGCAGTGAGATATGGATTAGAATAAGAGCAAAACAGGCTTAAAATTTAAAAGGAATAGACAGTTTATTAACAAACTACAAGAATAAAAACACTAGAATAAACTTCCAGAAAACCCCTTTATCTCTCACTACTTGAACATTTCTTTGTACACATGATAACATAGAGACAAAAAAAAAAAAACTTTAGAACTTTGGTGGTCAAAAACAGTCTCAATTTTTGCTAGAGTCTTTTCATCAGTCTTTGTAGAGAAACAGAAGTCTCTTTCTGCCAATCTATGGAGTTTTTAGAGTTCACTCCTCCCATTCCACATCACTCTGAGGTGTGCATGGGTCAATGAGTCTAGGGATGCCATTTTAAGGATAAGTTATTCAAAGGTAGAAGTCTTCTTCATGTGTTTCTGTGAGCCTTCCTGGAAAACAACTTTCCCCTTGCCCCCTCAAGGCTTCAAAATCTCCACTTTACCCATTTCCAGCAACTCACAGTATCACAACTACTCTCTCTTTTTCTCTGAAGTCCACACTTTGAACACTCTATTCCTCCCATACTCTAGTCATGAATTAAAGGAGTCTTTTAAACTACTATTGTCCATCTCCATAGCTGTAACAGAAAGATATTTCAGCTGTAAGCATCTTCTTATTCCCTCTTTCTTATTTAAACTTAACTCTTTTCCTCACTGTTTTTGGTGGTTCTATGATGTCTTCTGCATGTTGATTGTCTCTCTCATTCTCTGTCTTTTCTGAGAAAAGGGAGTAATCTGTTTGTTTATCCAGGTAGTAGAAGACTTAAAAGCTTTAGAAAAGCTGCAAGAGTTGATGGTGTCAGGTGTCAGTCCAGCAGCAGAAACTGAAAACCAAGCTCGGCTGACCGACTCTGCTTCTTCCCCCCCTCCCCCGCGGCCTTGTCCAGCCTGGAGGGAGCGGGGGAGCAGGCCAATACAGAGCTTGTTACCTTCTCAGAAGCTGGAAACCAAAGAGGGCAAGAGACTGTACTTCTTAAGGGGGTGTTTACAAGTTGAATTCACTTTTTAATGGTCAGAACTGCTGTCAATTCTTGGAAATGACTGATAATTGGTCAGGAGGAAAAACTCCCATCAGCCACCAGCAGCTTCAACTTCCTTAATTCTCCAAGCTGCCTTAAAGGTGAAGCTACCCCATGACACCCTGCTGAAGGGGAGATCCTGGTGTGCAAGCCTGCTGCCATGCAGGAAAGCTCAATGGTCTCAGGGCTACCCACTGTTTATGGAGTTATGAGTTTTACTCACATGTTCCCAGGTAAATAGCATGCTTTGAAACCAATAGGTATGAAGAATGCTGAAAAGACTATGGTTCATTGCTCCTGACTTTGAGCAAACTGAAAAAAAAGAAAAAATTTCCAATGATTCAGCATAATAATTGGAACTAATAAAATTGGTCTGTCACTTATTTCTAGATCAACTTGTAGTTTTCTCTACAGACCTGCAAGTATAATGTCAATAGTTTGGCACATTATATTGTTTATAGTAGTTTATTTTTTAAAATATCTAGAAGATTTCTTATGTTTAATTCTTAGGGAAATAAATCAATGGTTCTGATTATATTGTGCATCTCAGCTTTTCTGCTCTGATTTGTAGCCCAAAGAAATGCAAAACTTCTTTTTTGAAAGCAATTTGCAGAAGCATGATGTATAAAACATCCATTAAGAGTCACAGTAGTGACATGAACCAAATTGGAACAAGAGCATTGCCATTACTATGCATGTGACAACCTGATGTGTGATAAGAATAAACACAAACACGAAATTTCAGTGTGTAACTTTATTTGCAGAGACATAGTCAAAGCACTAGAATCACATTTCAGTCCCTTGTATTTACAGTTGAGAGAGAAGAAGCATTATCTCTCAGCCTTTATAGTCAACTGGACTGTAAGAACCACTACCAATATTGATTGCAACATAAGGCTGGAGATATAACCAAGCCTACTTCCCTTTTAAGTACACAGGAAGGATTAAAAGCACAAGCATTTGCTGGGTCTTGGTGGTGAGGGAGGCAGAGGGCAGGCAGAGAACACCATCCAGTCAGTACCAGCACAGATATATCAAATACTGGCAACTGTATATTTGGGTCTTGTGCTTCTGTGCTGCTTCTCAAATTAACTTTAAATTTCCACCTGGAGTCTTAGTTCCCTACTGCTGCCTTGAAGATGCATAGATATAAAAGGATATGATCAATCAACTTTCAGGAAGTTGAGGGAGCAATTTTGTTGACACCCATATGATGTATGAATTCCTCAAAAATTTCTTTTTCTGTTATTTGCATACTTTTATCTCTAGGCACTTGCATCTTCCTCAGTGGGGAAAGCTACAGTGTCTCCATGATTTTGGTTGCTCAGTAATCCAGAAGACTTGCTCAACAGATTGTTGGAACCCTCTCTATAGCCATGGGTTTTCTGTCTATGAAAAATGGGGGTGAGGATGGCTGGTCAGTCAGATCTTGGCCTAGTAGGATGATGTCACTCAGTGGGTGCACAAATATATGTCTGGAAACCTGAAAGCATCCCATGATCAAGCACATAAATAATGTCATGGGGTTGAGGAACTCAGCTGTTACCCTATGAGATGCTCACAGATAAGGCAGCAAGAAGCCATCAGGGATTAGTCCCTTTTGCCATGGTACCTCATGAGAGAGCCATTGTTCCTCACTCTCAGAAGACACTGACCATCTTTCTACTCGCAGTGCTGTGCCTTCCCACTGGCAGAATGTAACTCCTTTTGGACAGACAGCAGCTGCAGGAAATCATCTCCAGCCTGGTTTGAGAATCCCCATCAGCATCTTTATGGGATCTGTCTCATAAGTTAACAACTATATATTTCAATCCAAAGACAGAAAAAGTGAGTGCAGTTATAATTTCTCTTATATACTGTTGGTAAGTAAGGCTGATAGGTTTTTGTTGTTTGGATTTGTCACTCTCCCAGATTCAGCCACACTGACTCAGCTAAAAAATTCAGTTTAATTTATTTTAAATAGAGAAGTTCTGTTTTCAATTATTTTCTGTCACCTCCCAAATGACTCCTATCTTGATATTTATTTTTCAGTTGGAGATTATGTTACTATCCTTGGATCATTTATTAGCTGGTGATGGTTCTTTCTGACTTGGTGGAGAGATTGCTGAGGAAAACTAATATATTAACCTTCCTGATATATTAAGAACTTCATCTTAGTTCTAATGGAAGTAAAGAAAAGAGGTTTTTATTTTCACATTCCATCAGAGATCAAAACTGAATCATTTATTTCATCCTGAAACTGAAAGCAACATCTCTTAGAGAAAATTCACATGGAGAAAAAAGCTGTAGTGTGTTTTGTGTTCTTACTCTAAAACCCAGCACACTAAATCAAGTCTTCATATCTGTTACCTAAGGAATGTTAACTGAATATATCTGACAGGTTTTTTTCTGTCACATTTCATTATTGGAGATGCTGCTTAGATTTCGCTAAGCCAACCAAATACCCCAGTGATCATTTAATTATTTTGTCAGCCTGGTGAATGAATATATGTTGCTTATCTGTTGAGGTATGTACTGAAGGAAACGTAATAAAATACATGACCCCCTCTGAGATCAAAATAAATTGAGAAGATAATTCCCATTGTTTTAGTAAGATTACATTTTATTTTTTCTGAACCTTAAGTACTTCATAGCATAGTATAATACATATAGCAAACAGCTCCTCTTATCAGCATGTTATGTATGTACAGAGGGATGTTACCTTATTGTTTGATGGACCTATCTATATTTCAGCTAAAAGCCGAATGCTCTGCCTCACAAAGGAAGAAATCCTTCACTTTTCCTTCAGTCCAACCCTCTTCCAGTTTTCCCATTTTCCTCTTTACATTAGTGTATGAATGGAAAAAAAAATAAAAAAGCAACAGCCAAACAAAAAACTACTAAGGAAGAAAGTTTTAACGTAACTTTATTCCATGTTTCTCACTATATATGTTCTCTGTATTTCCTCCAATAACTTCTATGTGGCTAGACCTATGGACTCTGATGGAGTCTTGTGTTCTGTCCTTTTCATTGCCAGATTTTGGGTTGGGAGGAGTGTCACTACTGTCTAGTACAGATTTTCAATAGACCCCTGACAGCCTGACTTGTCTCGAATTCAGAGTCACAAGCGAAGCTGCTTGACAAATATTGAGTGTTGTAAATGGGCTGTAAAAGGAATTACTCATCTTCTCTCTCCCTCAGTGATGTGTAAGCATAATTAATAGCTGTAAAGCTTTCTCAGTGGGGCTTTCCTTGGTTAGATGTCCTCAGCAATCACACATTCTGATGTTCACAGAATGCAGGAATAGAATTTCTGGATTAGAGTGATTTTAATATTAAAGTCATTTGTGAATACAAATATTAAAGCATATGTGCATACATATGTCTTCTTAGGGGTTACCATCTGCCTATGGCATGTACATGATATCTGGAATTTTTTTAGGAAAAGCTGAATAAACTTCTTTTTGAAATAAAATAACATATATCATAAAGTACATATTCCGGCTCAACAGGCATCCTCTGATTATGAAGTGTTTGAATGTGTGCAGTTTGTCTCCTTTCTAATACATTAATATTTTAGGTGTAATTTAATGACAGGCAATTGTTTCAATGCTGTTTGTCTCTACAGAATCCCTCAAGGATGTTGATCCGATGTGTGATAATGAACAAATATTTTTTAATGCCTTGTATTAGTGTTCCACAGGGTCATATCATGGGAGGTGATTTCCAAGTATGATATTCTTGTTGAATAACCAGTAGAAAGCAGAACACTAGAATTTCCTTAAAATCTACATTACAAAGGGGTTTTTTTGTTGGATTTGCTGTTTGATTTGTTTGGTTTTTTTTCCTGAGCTACAACTATGAGCTGTTGCACTTGCTTTCAGAGAAAATATTCACAGCTATTATGCATATCTGTCATATAGAATAGCTGCAAGTGACTGCACTGGAAGCAGAGAGCACTTACTCCTAGACTAGATAAAGCATTAGAAAGCACCGATACGTGACCAACATAGACTAGACAGATAATGTTACTGCTCCATCTTCCTCCACAAAGAACCACAGGGAGTTACAGGATACTTTTCACTTGGGTATGGCTGAGATGGAGCAACTTTTCCTCAAAGCAAACCTCGCCATGTTGTGCATTGTACTGCTAGATAGAAAAGTGTTGGTGACACACCAGAGTTTTGGCTACTGCTGAGCAGAGCCCACACAGCATCAATTGTCTCTCCCAACATTTCCTCCACACCAGAAGGCTGGGGGTGAGCAATATCTTGGGAGGGAACATAGCCAGGGCAGCTAAAAACTGACCAAAGGGATATTCCGTGCCGTGTGATGTCTTCTCAGCAGTAAATGCTAAGAGAAAGGAGGAGAAGGAGGATGGGGGCCATTCAGTATTATGACATTTTTCTTCTGGAACCCTGCTTCCTGGGAAGTGGCTGGACATCACCTACTGATGGGAAGTAGAAAATTAATATTTTGTTTACCTTTGCTTCTGCATCTGGCCTTTGATTTTGCTTTATTAAACTGTTATTATCTCAACCCCTCAGCTTTTTGCATTTTATTTTCCTTTCCCCCTGTCCTGCTGAGGAGAACAGTGATAAAACAGGTTGGTGGGCACCTGACATCTTGCCTAGGTCAAGTAACCAGAGTCCTTAAACAAGGCATCTATAAGTAGCTCTTCTAGCATGACTAATTGCCAAAAGGGACTGAATGCCAGGTCTATTTCAGCTGGAATTGAAAAATTTGTGTCTAAACCCCAGGAGCAACTTCTACTCAGAGAAATCGTATTGCTGTCTCTAAAGTCCTGTGATGAATTATGGAAGATATTAATGAAAAAACAAGGGATTTAAACAGTGTTCCATCACTCACTGTAACAAAGGCTAAAATATAACTAGCAAGCCAAGTCCTGTACATGCCCATACTGTTTAAGTGCAGCCTGTTCTGACACCTGTGGTAACAAACTGTTGCAATGAGATATGGAGCTAATAAAACTCCATTTCCAACACAGTTTTTCTTTGTCCCCAGTGCCCACAAGAGCTTCAGGTTGTGCCTCAAGACCTAGGAACACTCACAGTGAGAGACACAGTCTTACTTTGTCTGCATGTACAGGACTCAGCCAGCCATGGACCTGTGGTTTCTACTAGCTCGTGAAACCTGTAAAAATTTCATATGCTTGAGCTTCTTTCTTGCTTTTTTTACATTTGATTGAAACTGATCTGTGAGTCCATAAATCAGTGGGAAAGGAGATCACAGAATGTTGGAAAATGTAACGCTAGCCCCATAAAGTTCTCACCTATTCTGTGTCTCAGTATTGCTGTATTCCTCATAAGTATTTTCAAAGGAAAACATCCAAGTTCTCCAGTGTTTTCTCCTGCATTTGTACGTCTTTATAACACAGATGTGAATTTTTTAATCTGTTCCCAGCTTAATCAAAGATCTGATCTTATATAGAGTGTTTATCCAGAAATTCAGAGAGTTCATCAAGGTGCTTAAGTATGTGCTTGTATTAAGAAGCTAAGTAGCCCTGCTGACTCCAGTTGTGCATACTTTAGGACCTTGATGAGGAAGTTTCAGAATGTGTGGATAAAGACATGGTGCCTTCCCAAAGTAAATAAAGAGATGAGCTGAGACATATAAAGAATTAAAACAAAGAAGTGGGGGGGGAGGGGAAAAAGCAGGGTGTAATGAAAAGAGGAATTACTGCAGTTAAGGTAGCTGGAAGCAATTAGTTACTTCTTCTAAGTTCATTAGTACAACTTATGTGAATGTTGAGGGCCATGGAAAAACTGTGGTAGCAAGTTAAAATCAGATGGCTGAAACTGTTAGTGCCGCTCATCAGCTGCCCTGCACCTTTAATGCCCAGAGTTAAGGCAATCTGATCCACCTCTGAATCAGCTCTGCACCAATTAACTTCTGATCCCACTATATTAGTTTGAATCTAAATCAGGGACAGAAGTGGTAGTGGGAGCATCAAAATGATTCAAAACTAGTAGTGAGCTTTATTTCCTATTTTATAACAAATTATTGCCATTCATAGTCTGGGATTGATTGTCCTTTGACTGCAAAACATATAATCCCATTGCCTTTTGATTAAGTGCCTTGCAAACCTCCCTGTCTTCATTTTTGAAACTAATGGCAGCATTAATCTTGGAGAGATGATTCGCGGAGCAAGATACTGCTCAGCATGAACAAGGTTGTGCATTAAGGGAAAGCTGGTTCTACAGGGGGGGTTAGGCATAGCTCCCTCTGTGATTAATCATTTTCCTCCCAGCTGCTGCTCTGATGTTTTTTTCTTTAATACACTCCAAATGCAAACACGTACCTGTGGCTAAAACTAGCTCACAGCTGTCAAAGTTGTTTTTCAAACACAAAATCAGACACAATTTTTAATCATAGATATTTCTACTTTTATTTGTCTCATTATTGTTCAATCCTTGTCCTGTTAGATAGGTAACCAAGTCTTTAACAAGCCAATTCCATTCCTTATTCACATAGGTAATTGGCTGTTTTCTTTACCTCCTTGAACACTGTCAGCATAGCACTTAGACATCTACAATTAGGAAAAAAAGATTTAGGCAAATAGAAAATAAAATACTACTTCACTGCAAGTTCCCACTCTCATTTTCTCTTACAGTCAGTCACAAGACCTAAAAGCAGAAAACCAGAAGGATGTTTTCAGATAAAATATTATAAAAGGGCATTCTGGAAATCATTCTGAAACTAAACTGAAGTATGGAGGGCAAGGCAAACATAGCCAGAAATGTGACTGTTATTGATACTAAGAAGTAGGAAACAAATGAAAACATATTGTAAAGTCTTACAAGAGGAAAGGTTAGCAATGGGGTCTCAGAGGGAGATCTCCTGCTTAACAGATCCATAAGTTACCTGGAAAGAAAAATGAATGATGAGGTTAGACAATTTTTGGATGCTACAAAATTATTCAGGCTTTTTAAAAAAAGAAATCACAGAAATTTATGGAAAGCTGTCATGATAGTTTTGGATGGATAATGTATAGCTATTAAATGATCAGTGGCCCAGAGAGAAAAAATGATTACTCTGTGTTCCTTTTAATGTAAGAACTCAGAAACACCAAGTGAAACAATCGGGAGGCAGATTTTCAAGAGATAGACTGACTTTCTTTTACAAAATTTGATTTTTAAACTCTGTCCCAGGTGTTCTGGCAACTAAAAATATGAATGGTTCAAAGAGCGCTTAGCCATGCATCTAGACATTGAAAAAAAAACCATCAAGAGTTATTAAACATCAAAACAATGATGTAAAAATAGCTAGCTCTAGGGAATTGTTCCCCCAGCAGAAGACACTCACCCAAAATACAGAAAAATTGAAGTCTACTGGAAAGAAGAAACCATTTGTTAGGAAAAAGAAGGAGCTTGCTACTCTTTTTCACAAATTATTCCACTTTCCTTTTCTGCATTTCCTGTTTTAGATTTCCTCTCTTCATGGTTATTCCAATGGTCCTTTAAACAGGGAGATGCTTGTCTGCCATCAGGAGCTGACTGTATTCCCTTTATTGCCTATTATAAACCAGATGTTTTGGTATCATCACAATTGAAACAGCAAAGCAAATGTCACACAGTGGTGAGAGGAGAATCTTGTTGCATTAACTTTAATAAGATGATTATCCCAGAGACAGCCAAGCCAGGGAGCCAGAGCAAAGATGTGTCTTACATCTGCACGTGGAAAACCATTAGCCCTGTCTCTGCACTGATCCCTGCATGAACAATGCAGTATCTGAATTCCATGTTTGAGGAGTACAGTTATTTAATATCAATGTGTCTAAAGGACAAAAACTTGTTTTAATCTGCAAAAACACTAACATTTCCTGGCAAAATGTCTAGCCGGTATTTTGTATCAGAGGTAACCTGTGGTGAGTCTTTAAAAAAAAGGCAAATGTGATATAACACCAAAACTGGTCACTGAGTTTCATGTTATAGGAAGAAATCCAGATGAACAGTACATAAAGTTTGAAGTGTGCAGCCAAGAAAATCTACGCTCTGTTTATGTTGTAATGATGTCTCTCAGGCTCACTGAGTTAGACCTTCCTGATTACTTATTGCAGGTGCCTGGAGACAGGCTGCACCTCCTTTCCTTCTCAAAAAGTATTTTTATTGTGTATATGGTTATCTAGTCTATCATAGGGCTTTTGGAACCTCTGCTGATGCCTGGAACTGTTGATTTTGATGGGCTGCTGCTCTTAAGATACTGCGTGTTCTTTGTTTAATCACTGTGGTAAGCAGTTTTATCATTCAGCTGAATTGCTCTCTTAGCTTTAAAAAACATTGATTACAGGGTATGCAGTGACAGCACTCTTTTTTTAGACTTTAAAGCTGCAGACAAACCCCCTCAAGTATCTGGCTCCTTCTTTAACCTTTTCCTGCTAAAATAAGCAATGAACAAATGCATCACATCCTGTGGCCTACTGCATTAATATAAAACTTTCAGAAATACTCTGTGAGTTCTTAGCCCTTTGCTATGATTAGTTCTCATCCTTCAGGTACATTTGATGAGCTGTGGCACTCTACCATGGGTGCAGTATGTGTACTACTGCTGACTTGGATTTCCAGTGCATGGGAAGATGAAGGAACATGGCAGACCCCAAGTGCTGTGGGGTCTATTGATGTAATGCCAAGAGATGGGCCAGCCCAAATACTACATGAGAAGAAAGCATTAGAAAACAAGCAAGGCAATGATTTCAAACCATCCTTGAGATTATGGTGACTTACTGGAGGAGCTTGGAACTACAATGGAAAGGTGAAATTCATTCAATCATTTGCTATTAATGATTCACTGAGCTCTCATCTCTACTTAGTGGGAAATTGTACTAAATCTAGTGACCTTTGGAACAATTTCATTAATGCCTAACTGCTTTGCAAAACAGTTTGAAACCTGATTTACTGGAGTAATATTCTCTGTTCTTGTTTAAGAAGTGTCTCTGAGGTCTGTTTTTAATAAAGTGTTACAGAGCTCTTGGAGCTAAAACCGGAATGCGCAGTATGTGAAGAACTTTCACAGGGAGCATTTAGAGTAATTGTGTTATGCAGTTGTGTTTATAGAAAGTTGTCATTTGATTGCAGTGGTTGTCACTAGACTTTTGCTTATAATCTTCCTTGGGAAATATGAAAATGTTGCTCTTAAGTAGGGATATTCCACACAATTTGCATCAAGGGTTCCTCGTCAAGGGGTATATGTGGTCATGGGTGGTTTGCTGCCAAGATATTATGTGCTAGATACATTTAGAAATAAATGTGCCCCACAAATTCAAACACTGGAAATCATGAACTAGTCTGGTACCCAATTCAACAACAAAAAGTAAAGGTGTACTCTGTCTTTCCATCACGAGCTGTAAAGTTAAGTAGACAGTGTAAATTAAGACTGTGTAGCAGGAACCAGCAAAAACACAGATTAAGGAATTTTGCCTTTTTTAGGATGGTCTGATCCATATTATTTCAGTTTTATGCTCCAGTGATTAAAATTGGCAGGGTTAAACTGGCAGGGTTTCAAAATCAAATTATCACAATAAATGTACACAATAAATAAGGATCAAAATTGAGTAAAATTTCTGTAGTGATATAATTTTTTTGAAAGAATTTTTAAGCAGTTAAATCTGCTTAACAAGGACACTAAAGCTCAGCAAGAGACCTCACAGGGCACGTAATTTCAACAGTAGTTTATGAGACACAAAATAGTTAACAAATGAGCCTGCAATACCACTGAATACTGGAGATAAAAAGGTAAATAATTCCTAAAGTATTATTAGAGCTTTGTTTATATTTTGCCACCATTTTTCCAGTTACCATGGTAACTCTGCCTGATTGCCAGAGTCCTGTAAGGCATTTTTTACTTTGGCAAACACAAAAGCTGGTAAGCTGGCTGCAGGGATGCTGGCAGACTGGGACATGCTGTTTAATAGCCTGAATGTCCCTTCAGAGATTAACAACTAGAGTGGCACCTAACAATCAGTCATCCTTGCCTTTGCTGTGATTACTTCACATCTCTTATGAAATGGTAGTTATCCCTGAGATATTTTGTTCAGGAAATAAAGGCTTCACTGCAGAGATAGAGAAGGAAAAAATATTTTCTTTAACAAAGCCATAGGTTTCCTCATATTTTTCTCCATTGCAAATTCCTATAATTTTAATACTCAAACAGTAAACGCTAGGTAAGAATAAAAAAGATTCCATGAAAAAAAATAGGAGTAAAAACTTTTTTTATGGCTATTTATGAGAGAATACTTATTTGTAACTTCAGAAATTAAGTTGATTCAAATCACAAAGATCTGCTAGTGGAAGACCTCTGTTAGCCACTGTCCAACCAAATATTCTCCTCTGACATCTTATGAATTGTGTCGTAAATGACAAACCTTTTTTCCTCCCTAGAAAAGCCTGTATCACCTAATATTAACACTAACAAAAGTTAGTGTTCTATCTAAAAAGAATCTAAAAAGAATTCATCTAAAAAGAATTAATTTTTTTTTTCTTTCAACATTTCTGTGAGTGAACTTACTTCTGAGGAGTAAAAAACTGGTATCTGTTTAGTGACTACTTCTATTGAACACTCAAACAGCTCCAGATACATATGTACTGGGAATATCACCTTTCCATAGCTGAACAGGAGTGCTTCTGATGGTGTGGAGACTTTGAGAGTCCCCAAGTCTCCACTCTTTGTAAAGGCAGTGGTGCTTCATAATACTAAAGAATAGAAATGTAAAGATACAAAAATATGAAGGGGCAATACAGTACTTTTTGTGTTGAAATAGATTCAAGGACACTTACATAAACCTTAACAGAAGTCTATTTGATCAGCTGTAAAAAAACCTTCAAGAAGAAATTCTATAATCTATGCAACCTTTAGTAGAACTTTACTCTTTTGTGGGTTTTTCATAACTAAAAAAATCAGACTTATCCATAATTTACTCATGGACCTTTTGAACCTGTTTTCTCTCTACTTTTCTGAAGGACTCTCTTCACCTTGTTGGTATTTCTCAGAAAGGGTGGCACTGTGTATAAATAAACATAGGCCTTGAATCATGTTCATGTCTTTTTCTACACAGCTAATGCATTTATTTTTAAAAAGTTTCATCATATTGATTTTTGACTCTGCTGACCCTATCTCAAATTTAACCACATAATTTGAGCTGTAATCTAATCCAGTGTTTGCAGCTCTTTTGAAAGCTGGCATCATTTACAGAATTTGAAAGTATTTTTTTATGCCATGATTCAACTAATTCAGTGCTGAAAAGAGTGGAAACAGAACTAGAATACAGCTGTATAAGCAAGCTCCTGTTTGAGATTTCTCCCACTGATGCCAATAAGCATGAAGTAGAATAAATCCTGTTTTTTTACTAAAACATTGTGATAGGCTCTGTTGGGACAGATAGTCACAGGAAGCCATTGGCAAACCAGGGCATTTCAAGGTCCCAAAAATGTATGCAAGCATAGGTCTTGCTCCCTGAAATTCCCGCTGAAAGTATGTTCAAAGTGGGCAATCAGAATAGAGCAAAGACTCTCTGCTACCCACAGAAAACATCTGTGTGCTGGGAGCTGAAAGAGCCCAGCTGCCTTTCTAAGTTTTCCAGGATGGCCACCCCTCCTGTGCAAACTGGACACCTGAGTAGGGCCACACACATCCTCCAGCATCTCCTGCTTTCCTGCTTTGGTACAGCTGTGGCTGTATTACATCAGCTTCTTGGTTCAGGTCAGTGGACCTTTCCCTTTTGCCTCCCCTTACTGTGCTTTGGACACCATGGAGCTGGCTCAGGGCTCACAAGTGAGATTCCTTTTAGATGAAATGGTTTAGATGAACTGGGAGCTTTGTTCCAGCAGTACATCAGAGACACACACCAACTGTGAAAGGGCCCTTAGAACATAGGCCAGACTAAAATCAACCTAAAGGAAAAAATGGTGAAAATGTTTGGATAATACCAACAGCTGTTGCTCCTAGTCCTGTTTTTTGGTTTTTTTCAGTAGTAGAGTAGCAGAGGAGAAATCTTACTTTATTTCTAGGCTTTCTGCAGCAAACTGCATTGTCAGAGAGAACACTGTCAGATAACGCAAAATAGACTTGAGGATTCTAGCTGGTTACGAAAAAGTCTTTTTTTTCTGAGTTGTCTGTTGTAAAAAGGATCAGCTTATACAAGAAATTCCTAAATTGGGTTTAGTCAAGTCATCCTCTTGTCACACAGCAGCTAAACCCCAGAGTGAGTGTAAAGTTCAGAAATATTTTAGCAGGCTACAGTTGAATCCACTGGATTGAGATTCCTGATTCTGCATAATATAGGCACTCAGATCACTGAACTATGGGGGGTTTTTTTAGCAACTATACTTTTCATTAAATTGAAAACTACAGAAGAAATGTCAATGCTTCATGAAGCGCTTATACCCACAAAAGTAGGATGTTGAAGCTAGCATGTAATAAGAATGTAAATAATAAATAATGCATTAGTGTCTAGTCCATCAGCAGTTATGTATTAAATAGGGATCTCTGAAGCCAGGAGAGATTTTTGAAAGCAAAGTTTTGAAATAAATGGAGGGAAAAGCAAAATAAAATTGACCTGAAACAAGTCTACCTCTACAGATTTCAAAGATGTAATCCCCAGGAGCACAGCAAAAGCTTTCTTGCTCTTGTAAAATAAGGTAGACTTGATGTGAAAGATTGACCCAGATTTAAGGAATTTGTGATTCTTTAGTACACATGTAAGGAAGGATTGCCACTTCCAAGCACATAATTTACAGATCTTTTAGGTAAGCTTTGCTATTTCCAGCCCAAACTCCCCATAACAAAATAAATTAATTCATTTTTCTAAACTGAGTATGTATTTCTTTTATAGCTCTGTAATAGTGGATACTATCACTCATAGTAATCTCAGATTTTTTCCTTAAGAATCTTCTGTTTGTAAACCTTCATCAGTAAAATAAGCACACAGTAATTGCACTATGTGCTGGCACACCCTGCTCAAAAGTGAGAGCTACTACAGGGCTCTTAGGTTGTACCCATGCACTCAGCAACACAAATGGCCCCTTGATATAGGTGATAAATTCTGTAAAGATGGAAGCAGATTCAGAATAAAAGATTCTGCCCAGAATCTTAAATTTCACTGATTTTCTTTTCATGACATGCAGAATATATGGACAAGATTAGTCATAAAATAGGACATGCAGAGAGATTTGACTATCTTTTCAGATATTTTGAGCTCTAAAAATATAGCTTTGTTATTCCTGGTTTTGCTGCTGTATTGTACTTAGCAGCTGGCATAAGAACATAAGAAAGGCCATATAGCACCAGTCCAAATTTCTAGCTCTGTATCCTGTTTCTAACTGTAGAAACTTGTAGCCAAGACCAAATGCTCATAGAAGAGTATAAACATTGAAAAGTTTTAGTATTTTCTGTGCATTCTCCTATCCCTTCCATACCTTTAACCCAAGGATATCTTGAGCTAAAGATGACATCTTTGCATTTAATAGCTTTTATGCATTTTTCTTTTGGACTTTTTCTTGTGGATTTTTAAACTTTATGAAACCATTTAGTATCTAGAACATCCTGTACCTAGTTTAACCGTGTTTTGGGGAAGAAATACCACCTTCAGTTTGTTCTGGAACTGTCATCTGGTTAATTTTATACCTCCCTATATATAAGTGTAAGATATATCTGTTGGATGGCAGTCAGATAAACAATCAGCAAATAGTTGCTCCAGCTGCTCTTAGAAAATAATTTGAAACCTTGTTGATTCTCATTGACAGCTGAGTAATTGAAGATGTTGTTGAAAAAGTGCATCTAGAGTTTTTTTAGCATATACAGGAGGCACAAAAAGGAGATTTTACCTACCACTTAAGAAAAATTAGTCTTGAATGCAAAAGGTACTCAGCTCTGGTTCTTCATGAAAAAGAGCTAAAACATGATTAAAGTAGCACAGGTAAATAACCACTAAAGGTTGCAGGACTCAGACAGCCCAAAATTATAAGGGCTTAGATAATGTATTCTTGTGAATATTGCTGTGATTGTTTTTATCTCAATGTCTGCTTCTCTAATAGCTGTTTAAGGGAATAATCTTTATACATAAATAGGTGCAGAGAAATCCTGTCTCCTTCTACTTCCCTGTTTCAAGTGTGGCAATATGCAGGATAGAGGTTATATGGGGAGGTGTAGGGTGAAATCAGCTCCCTTGCTGGGATTCTCCAGTAGATATAGCTGAGTATCCTTGGAGACTGGAGTTATAAGGTGGTAAGAAACCTTGCATTGTCAGTCACCAAGAAATTTCAGGAAGAACCCTGTGTCTCCATTCCTGTGGTTTTGTTTATCCATGACTTTGCAGGCTTTAAACCCAACAACATTTCTGATAGGGTTTGCTTCAGTTTAACTCCAGAGCTTCCCTGTAGGGATCAGTGCAGCTGGCGATTTCCCCAGACAGTGGCTTGGCTGGCGTTCCCCAGACCTTAAGGAGTGGTTGTTCCTTTCTCTTCCTCACTGGTGAGGCCAGCTCTGGGTACCTCAAAACAAGACAGATGTCAGCAAACTGGAAAAAGTCCAGCTGAAAGCCCCTAAGGTGGCTGGGGAGAAGCTGAGAAAGATGGGTTCATTCAGCCTGGAAAAGAGAAGGCTAAGGGGAAGGACAGTCTCTTCTCAGAAACACAAAGCAAAAGGACCAAAGCAACGATTGTAAGTTTCAGCAAAGGAAAATCCAGCTAGGTGTAAGGGAACAAAAAACTCCTGTCAGAGTAGCTAAATAAACAGGTTCAATGGGAGCGGCTGTGGAATCTCAGTTCTCATAGATTTTTCAAACTCAGCTAGGCCTGATCCAACTTTGAAGCTAACAATGCTTTGAACAGGGAACTTGAACTGAAGGACCTCCTGAGATCCCTTCCAATATTAATGTTTCTATGACTCTGTGAATATGACTTTGAAGTCAAAATCTTTCTCTTCACTTTATGGCCTGCAGTCAGGTTGCTCTATTAATATTGAAACAAATTAAAAAACAAGGTAATTGTCTTTATTCTTAATACCAAAGAATTCCACTGCAATGAAAGTCAAAACATTTCAGAATATTCTAAATGAGGAATCCTAGCCACCAATATGGAAGATTTTCCATATAAGCATGAAACTTTTTCATTTAGAAAATTAGTCTTTTGTACTCCAATATGATATAATATATGCCATATATGTCATTATGTATGACAAAGGAGAAAAGTATTTACATGCATAGCTCACAAACCAAAAAAACAAACGGCATTCGATCTGAAACTCCAGGGCAGTTCCATAACCATATAAAGCTCTGTCATCTCAATATGTTTTTTTCCTTGTCAACCATTTGGAACTTTTGGGGTTTTTTAATACAAGAAAAAGAAAAAATAAGATTTCATCACAAACATTGCCTCTTCACTATTGCATTCTATTATGTAAGGCAACACAGCAGTTACTGTAGAAATTACATCTCTGTTGTCAAAGAGATGTTAAGAATGGGACATAAAGCTGAAAGAGAGCCCTTGTCTTCATGTTCCTAGTGCAACTTAAATGTAGTATTAACTGTACAGGAATGCCTCCAAAAATATTGAGAGCAGACTAATAGACACCCTCACTGGGAAATTACTGAGCTCCTCAGGCCACTAAGATCACAGATATAGGTAGAAATAAATATAAGGGATTATCATAGATAAAGGATTTACAATAGTATGTTTTTTGAATAAATATACTGAAAAAATAATGGAAGAGGCTGTGAAATATATAACAATTGTAGTAATAGTACACAACTTTGAAATTAGGGTATATTTTCTTACCATTTCAAATCCTGCAATTTCATTTTGTCATCATATCAAAAATATTTTTCACCTGCCTTTCTTAATTTCTCCAGAAATGGAACCTTCACAAAATCTGGTTTCAGTATCACCAAGAAACAGAGTTCAAAATTGCTAAATTATTCTGTTGCTCATGTTAAAAATCCATTTTTATCTTTCCTTTCTGTGTGAGCTTTACTGTGCTATCGGGACCATGCATTATTAAAACATTATTTGTCACTGAAGCCAATGGAAATTAGTTGGATTCTCATGAGGACTGTACCTCTTAAGTAATAAAGGCCTTTACTTCTCCAGTCTTTTTGCACAGTAACATCACAAACTAGTGAGAAGTGCTGCTCACTGTTTCTTGGCATAGTGGAGTGTCATCTGTCAGAGCCAACTGTGTTCAAGGAGAGGATCAGATCTACTCTTAGACAAAGCAAGGCAGCCTGGAACTTGTTATACAGTAAGTTCAGGTGCTTCAAAGATAAATACTTCTATAAACCAGCATACAGACCCACAGCCAAACCTCTGCAGTCTTTGGAACAGCTGCTCAACCTTCTATTTTAACTTTGTTTTCACATCTTCACTGAAGAAGCTCAGTTCATGCGAAAGAGCAAACTTGTTTTTCTACTCTCATATTCCTTTCTCAGAATACAGCTGAAGGAATATGTTTTCTATCAAAAATAGTGCCATGACAATGTCTGTGCACTGTGCACTTTCCTCTTTCCAACCAAGCACACACAGTTCAATAAATATCTGAGCATCCTTTAATAATAGTGTCATTTTCATGAAACACCCCAGATGTGGTATTCATGTCATGAATGGAGGTGGCTCATTACCTTAAAACAGTTACCAAGTGATGGCAGACAATAACTGAAAAATACTGTAACTTTATTGGATTGACTGATCAAAAAAGGAGCCAGAAGAACAACAGTTCAAAAGAAATTTCTGTATTTTGTTAAGACAACTTGACCTGTGATTAGGTGTAGAATGCTTTAACTGAGACATTTTTTCCCCTTGGTATAAGAGCCTAAACCAGTTACTGGAGAAATACTGTGATCATAGGTCTTACAGAATATTTTGTGTAGAATACTGGTAGATTCTTTTTTTTTTTTTCATGCTATTAAAAAAAATGTATGTATAGAAAAAACTGACTGTGACAGAGGTTTTCATATCTTCTATATATTTGCAGTATTTCCTATATTAAAAGACAGTTTATTGCAGACACATTAAATTTGTAACAGATCTTAAAAGTCAAACTTCACAAAATTGAGGTTGAGGTTTAGTTCAACATTTTTAAGTGGATAATTTAGCATTATCATATTTAACTTAGCATATCTTTACTTTTGTACATGGTTTTGTGTTCTTCCATCCTTTTGGCTTATTAAAAAAAATGAGGAAATGATTGTACATGACCTAGAAACTCTTTGCTTGATACTCCATCGACCTTGATCATGTTCATGTTCACCAAGAAATGCAATACAAGAAGGAAATGACTACTTTTGATCTTTCTTTGAAATCTTTCATATTAAAATGTATACAGCATTATGTCTGATATCTTGAGATGGCTCAGTTCATTCCAGTGTTAAACTTTGCTGAATATTTATTCTCATCAAGGAGTAACTAACATGATCAGTTGAACTTTCCTAGATACTAGTAATTCCCAACCAAACAGAACCTGTGGAATCATCTTTATCAGAAATATATCATAAATTGGCATATTTTTAATATCTGACAATTTTAAGCTCCAGCCACTGGATAATATTCAATGATTTGAAATGTTAAAACCCATATCTGATGTATATGTGGGTTAAAAAATTCTTTAGCATTCACAACGGGCAGGTTCCTTGGTGACTCTCCACAGCTACCTTCTTTGAACATGGTATGTCTGCTGTGAGACTGAAAATCAGATTTCTTGATCTGATAAAGAGCAGAAAAAAAATTCAGTTGTTGAAAAAGAAGCCATCCTCCTCCACCAAGCACGGTTTCTTGGTACTGTAGATAGCTTAAATTTGACTTAAAATCAAATTGTCTTTCACCAGTGTCAAACTCTGCCAACATTCTTCCTTTTCCAACCCTTCTTCCTCTATCTTCTCCTTTGCTCTCTGGAAATCTCACATCCCACTTTCTGGCAGTAAAGGTCTTGAATGTCATTCTCTAGCACAGCATTCCAGTTTCTGCACACTGTAGCAAATAATTTAATCATAACAGATTTTGTACTATGCAAATGTAAGCTAATTAACAGTGTGAGAAATTACATGTATTTCTTACAAAAAGGTAGAGGCTAAAGAAAGAAATATAAAGCAGTGCTGATGTAGGTATTTGTATGTATAAAACAGTGTGTCTATGTAACAGTAGACAGGCAGATGGATGCTTGGAGAACGGTGGAATGGATGCATGGATATGTCACCTGAATGAAGTGAAGCCATCCACACTGCAAATGTCATTTCTTCTACCCATTACACAGCAACATTGTTACTCCCATTACAATGGCTGTGGTGCATGAAGGCAAGTGATTTGAAATAGAGCGTTAAATGATGTATTGCAGAGCTGAGTATAAAAGGGATTTATTCTACATATGGATCATTTTTCTTTGGCTTTTCTGTTAAAATCAGACATAATACTAATTAAAAAAAAAAACAAAACACCTAGTTGCAGCCAGATTGTTTGTTAACAAAATAAATAGCCAAGGAGTAAGGACAGCAGGAACAAAGAGATAACAGAAAACTCACTGCAAAAGGTGACACAGAACATGCACCTTCTGTCCCTTCTGTTCTCCCTTTAATTAAAAACAGAAGCAGGAAACAAATTAAGCGTATCAAACTTCTGCTCTGTGCAATTCTCAGACCAGACATGGCATGCTTACCCTATGAAAAAAAGTACATGTGATGGGTGGCATCTGATGGGGCTTTAGGCCCTTTTTTATCCCACTGGTGCAGGACTACAGGGCAATGTAATACTGAACTAGTAGATGTGATTATACAATCAGCTTGGTTTGCTCCTTGTTTTGCTATCAGCTCTGATTTTCTCCAGACTATTTACATACATCAGAGTCTGGAGTACACCAAATTGCTATGAAAATATACCTGAATTGCTTTGTATCCAGCACTGTCTCAAGTTTTGAGTGTAAAGAACAGATAGAACTAGTATGAAAATAAAATAACTAGTGTAATTTAAAAATATAATTTTTTGCCATCTTTGAATTTTTGGACTCTGAGGATGAGATCCATCTCCCCTACTTGTAAATTGAGGAAAATATACACCTTCAGAATGTAATTCATATAATGTGTGTTAGAAAACTTTTAGAATATGCTGAATCCCATTGTAGAAGCACACACAGAAATATTGTCTGGATAATCTCAGATTATTAGCTGAGATGATAAATTCTCTCAGTTTTGGATATCTAAATTGAGGCAAATGAATCTGAATAATATTTAATCTTGGTATCCTGGAGTATACAATATAATATATTTTCTTCCCTATTTTTAAAAGGTAGAAGTTGCTAATTCCTTTCTGAAGATCATATTCTGAAAGCAGACACATAGACCCATGTCAAAGTTATTTTCTATCCTTGCTCTAATTTATATGGGAATTAAAGATGTCCTAGGTGATTTGCATTTGCATTTATTTCTGAAAAGATGAGCTTACAATGAAGGTATGATACAACAAGGTTAAGGTGCCTCCAGTTTTGGTAAAATTATGTAAATGCAAAAAGTGTAGAGAAGTTATTAAAAGTTAATCTTTCATCATATAGATGAACTCAGAATCGACTTTAATGTCTTTGCTGCTGGCTTTTAGTTAGTGTCTGTAAATCTTCCTTAGGTTTTCTAGTCAGAAGGGCTGAACCATCCATGCCCTTCGCCAGCACACTATAACATGCACACGCAGATTTCTCCTGCTTTGTAGTAAGATCAAAAGGTGGAATCCTTAATCCTAAAATATGAAGTATTCCTGTTGTTTTCACTGATTCTTAGCTTTAAAAGGTTAGCACATTTAAAGCTGAGAGTTCTCTTCAGTTTTCACCCAGACCAATTCCAACTAAGTTCCAGGGACAAGGAACTTATGAAAAATGAAAAGCATAAAGCTTTGTTAGATTGTGAAGGCTAGATCAAGGTAAAGCTGTAGCTCTGGCTTTTCAAGACAAAGTGGGAATAACTCCCTCTCTGCTTCCATAAGGTACAGGTATCAAACCTAATGAGGGGAGGAGGAAGAAGATGAAATTATTCATTAAAATTTCCTCTGTAAAAGAAAGCTATTGAAGGAGGGGTTATCATACAATTGAGGAAGAGCCATGCCACCTCTAAGTGATGTGCAGAAGCACAGCCACTCCTTTGCATGCTTTGGAAAGCCTGCTCTGCAATTGCAGGAGTCCCTTACTACAGGCTGGGCATTCACAGCATAATTCAATCATAAGCTAAAGACCTCAGTGCACAGCCTCTAATACCATAGTATTTACAATAAAGTATGGAGCCTATAGTGTTTCTTCTCTGACTTTCCAGATGTTCTTCAAAATTGAAAATGCAAATAGTCATTCTCTGAATCTCTGTAGTTATGATAATCTTGTCATCTAACGGAGTGCGTATTTTTCTCGGTCAATTGAAGTCAAGAATAAACAAACAATGCATGGGTTGGTGGTGTGGTTTAAGCTCAGCTGCAAGTTAGGACCCATGCAGTCACTTCTCTCCCCTCACACCCTCTCGTGAAAGAAAAAAGGGTTACAGAGGTTACAGGTCAAGACAAAAATTTTCTGGAAACAGCAATGAGATAAGAAAACAAAAACAGTAACAGCAACAATAGTAATAGCAGCAATACATAAAAGAGAGTGATTACATGCAAAATCCTCACTGAGTCTGTGACATGATCACGGCCAGCACCACCCCACTGCTCCCTCCACAGTTTTTTTTCTCAAGCCCAAGACAATGAAAGAAAAAAGGCAGACAAAGCCTCCAGTTGGGATCAACACCACCACACTGCTTGTCTCACCACCCTATCTCCTGGGAAAAGACAAAACTGGCTTTGGGCTCGCCTGCACATGACCTTTTTCTCCACCCAAAGCCTCTTGTTCTCAGAAGTGCAAACCCCTTAATTCTGTCCCCCAGCAGATACACCCCGTATATATGGGGTATAGAATAATGACCTAGATACAAACAACCTGCTCCAGGCTCCACCCCTCATGTCCTTGGCTGAAACCAGGACAGCTGGCCACTGTCATTATCACTGTGCCACTGATGCAGTTTTTGCAGGTTACAGCATTCTGGAGAGCAGGAGCCGTTGCTCTGCAATGAAGTAAACAAAGGAACTTCATCCTCAGGAGGGTGTTAACATCCAGGATGCACACAGAAACTCTGGGGCTGACCCAAAGAACTGGTGACTAAAAGTTGTAGAAAACTCAGTGTGCCTGGCATGCATACTGAGAAAATACCTCTGTACTAGGTTAAATGGTGAATAAATATGAAGCTAGAGGAATTCCCAGTTTGAAAAAATCCATTTCATAGCCCTACAATATGTGGCAATTTCCACTTTTTACTGTGCTCTTTTCAGACTTCTCTAAGGGATAGTGTTGCACATTAGAAAAGTATTAAAGTGTAAATCTTCAGGTATTTCACTCTGTTGGCATGGGTTATATTCAGTCTTCAGAGTATTAGGCCAGGAAATTGTTGGAAGTGGTCTAGATGTGCTCCTGTTGGCTGGGAACACTCATATTTAGGTAAGAAATTGAAAGATGCAGACACTTTTAGCATATGCTGGAAGCTAATCCTCAGTGAACTGTTTTCACAACAGTAAACAAAAGTTCGCAGCTGCAAAAATGCTCATGTAGGAATATTTGGGGGTCGGGACTGGAAGTTTATGGAATTCTTTAGTCCCTGCTTAAGTCCAATGTTAACTGTGCTGCATAAATGATTTTTGTGATTTGGTACAACCAAATTATAGATAAAAATGTGTTGAAATAAAAAGATGTTATATATGCTTTTGCATACATATAGGGATATATATATATATATCTAGAGAGCTGAGTAGCTCCCTAGATGAGACATATATCCCCAAGTTCACAGAGTTGCTGAGCTCTCCCATTCGGACTGTATTTATGTCTGCCCCAAATATTGCCTTCTGGATGTTTTTTGTGGAGTTCAGCTCCAGTTCAGATCCAGAGCACTCTTTTCAGTGCTAAGCTGTAACTTTGAAAAGGACATTCCATAAAATAGAAATAACCATTTTTGTATTGCTGTTTTTCTCTTTGTATGAAGTCCTCTGTATATTGGTTTCTCAAGCCACCTAAAACCAACCCAACACAGATTCTGGAATATCATTTTAGGAGTACACTTTCCTAATTTCTTCTTATGCACTAACAGTTGATTCCTGGAGTTATTTAATTTTTTTTCTCCTGCAGCAGGTGTCATCTTACAAAAGTCTCTGCAGCAGTTAATGAAAAAGTGGAATATTCTGGGAGTTGTAGTCTTTCAAACAGAGCTTCACAAGGACATACCTGTATTGGAACACTACAGCTCCCTGAACTTCCTCGCCTCGCTGCCTATGAAACGTCCTGCAACATGAGTAGTTTTAGTGGGGGTGGTGCTCATGGACTTCCAGCACTGCAAATCACACTGCACCTTACATTGGTGTGTGGGAGCAATTGGGAGGCAGAATGGACACAACCGGTGCATGTTTAGGGTGTGAAATGACTAAAGACTGATGTGGGGCAACGCTGTTATCTGGAATATTTCACTTCAGAAAAATCAACCCAGTTTGTGCCTTTACCACAGGAGCCCAGCCGCTTGGACGCTCTCCAGATATGGAGACATTTTGGTCAAATTGTGTTGCACTTGATTGATTTTAGAATTTTCTGGGAACTAAAGTACTTCCATCACTGGCCATTACTGTCACCTCTGGCTCATGCCCTGGGAACAGTCTGTCTGTCTGTGGTCCCTGGAGAAAGGCTCTGGGGCTACTGCTGCTCTTCTGTGCCCAACTCCTCCATTATTAAAAGCATTCTAAGATTCTCACAGCTTAACTCTCCATGCCAGTTCATTCAGACATAGGCTTTGGAGGATTACAAAAGAAATCTCTCTAACTAGCTGCAGATACCTAAAGATCTAAGTAAAACTACTAAAAATTTGGACATATTTCTTACCTCTGTTTCTTTTGGAAATTCCTAGGCCTTACCTCAAATTTACCTAAATGAGCTCAGATTAAATTCAGACCAAATTATTCCTGATTTGAGAAGTTAGGTACAAGTTACATATTCCCTAACAGCATATGGCTGGCTCCATATAGATGTAGACTGTATTAATTGACAGAGCAACTGGAGAGCTTTACTATAGTTTTTCAAGTTATTATAAAGGGAGAGTCCCCAAAACCTCAGCCTCATCAATTTGTAAACCTGTGCTGAAATTCTTACAGCAGCAGCTGTGCTTGTACTGCGAGCAGTGTTGTTTTCTGCTGCTGAGCAGGTGGTGTTAGAACAGCCTTTTTCTCTGTCTTTTTCCATTCATGATCCTAGCTGAAGACCAGAAGGTGGGAAAAAGCATCAAGCCACAAAATAAATAGACATAATGATATTTCCCTTCTCCCTAGGGTTTAAATATTAGCTTAACTTCTGAACAATTGGGAAATCTTGTTCTAGGTAACAAGCCTGATTCTCCATCTAAGTCAGAGTTTTGCTTTATGAGAACTAACACAACCTGCCAGTAGCTCTGATGTATAAAATCTAATTTTTAAGTCACAGTATTCATTCAAACCATCATAACATTGAAAGTAAATGGAATAACTATATGCATGCATTTATATAAGCACCTAAATATTTTGAAGAAAAAGGGGATTTTAATATGCAAAAGAATTATACAAGCCCTGAAGATAAAGGGAAGAAAAATGGATGGTGAAGGAATCAGATTCCACAGAGATCATTCTCTTCATAAGAAGGAACTTCAATTAATTGAAAAATTTTATGAAATACATAAGAGAAGCACTATTCAAGTTAATGACTAGTTTTATGCTTTGCAGTCTTTGCCCTACATGCACAAATAAATTTCATAAACATCCAATACTTAGATCTGGCAGACGATGTATTTATAATTAATGTTTCATTGGACTGAGTAATGCTTATTTGCAGATTCCACTAATAAATAGCATTTTAACACATTCCTAAAGAAGGCCAAGAAATTAACATGAGGTTAAAATTTCACTGGCTGTTTTGGGGAAACTGCAGTGTTCTTGGATGCTTTCTTATACCAGATGAAAATATATTTTCTGATTTTTGAACATATTGTACCACCTGATCCCTATTGCTGAAAAAAGACAAACTTTTCTGAGGTTTAGTCATGCAAAGAAAAACAAACAAACAAAGAAACGTGGAAAAGATAGTGGCAGAAGATTTTCTTAAGTAGTATGTCCCCACAGAGGACAAAGTTGTTTTATTATCTTTATTTAAATATCACTTCCTAATGTTATGTGGCTTTCTGTTCTTCAGAAAGTAAGTCTTATTATAATACCCACCAACAAATAAAAAATACTGATGCATTTTGTCTTCAATCAAAATGTAATTCTTTTAAAGTTTTCTGCAATGAGGAATATTTGCATGAGCCCAAATGCTTTTAAAGATGAATATACATGTTAAGTGAAAGATTATTAATTCAGTTAATTAATTCTATTTATTCAATTAATCTATTAATTTATTCACTGAATTATCAATTAGTTGTTTACTTTCAAAGGTTGAAGATGTCCTTGAGCAATTCATGGTCCAATACATCAGTGTAATTAACCACAGGCTGCACTGAGAACGCAGTGAAAATTTTTCATCTGCTGCTTACAAAGGATGGAGGTGCTGGTCCTTAATGGGCTGTAGCAGAGCAGACAGTGCTGCCATCACTCCGTACTGCTCGCAGTCTAAACACACAGAGAACAAGGAAAACTTGATAACAGCTTCCTCCTTCCATTGCAGGGTGATACTGAGAAATGGTAAATGAATGCTAAGATTCAAACAGTCAAGATACTACAGGCTAGAGCAGCTCAATCTGCCCTAATCAAGAGAAATACTTCCAAGGCCAATTATTTCTTGCCAGGAAAAGTGTGGGCTGATAATCAATGTTCCAGGAGCACTAGGCTCCAAATTTGCTGTCCTAATCTATCTATATCATCTGTATCTATCTATCTATATCTATATCTATATCTATATCTATATCTATATCTATATCTATATCTATATCTATATCTATATATCTATATATCTATATATCTATATCTATATCTATCTATATATCTATCTATATATCTATATCTATCTATATATCTATATCTATATCTATATCTATCTAATCTATCTCTATCTCTATCTATATCTATATATCTGTATCTATCTCTATATCTCTCTGTTTCTATCTCTATATCCCTATCTCTATCTCTATCTCTATCTCTATATCTCTATCTCTCTATCATCTATCTCTATCTCTATCTCTATCTCTATCTCTATCTCTATCTCTATTTATCTGTATCTATATCTATATCTATATCTATATCTATCTGATATATCTATATCTATATCTATACATCTATCTGTATCATCTATATCTATCTATATCATCTATATGGCACAGAATTAAGGACCAAGTGTACTGTTAGAGTGAAGGAAGGCATATATTTACCTAGTAAAATTCAGTGTTAACCCACAGACGTTAACCTGCATTAATATCACCACACATTACACAACAGGAATCAAGTTATATTCTTTGAGTCTGCTGCTGTCCTTTAAGGTACCCTGCACTTGTATCAACAGCACAGAATTTATTTCATTATAATTTTGGATAGCTCAGCAAGAAAAACATCAGTAAGTGGAGCTGTTTGGGCAGCAGACCATGAAAATGGATGTTTGTCAACAAAATTAGATTAAAGTATTTGATGGGCAATCTAGAACTATGAACCAGGATATTAGCTGTTGAACTAGAGACTCAAATTGGCATTTTTAAGTTTTAGTGAGTAGATTTTCTGCATGTTTTTGAGTACATCACTGAATAACTGGACACATGATGATTAATGTAAAATTATTCATTAATATTTCAATATATTTCAATATAGCTTTTTCTTTTAAAACTAATTTATTCATTCATATATTTTTACTTTTATCAGAATGCTACTTGTAACAATTGATGAAAACTTTGTTCTAATTGTACATAAAAGATAACTTTTACTTGGGGAAAAATAACTGCACACCTTTTTTTGTACATAGCCAGCTAAGCACTGCTTTTTCTTTCCTACTGGATGCCTGAAAATCAGATAAGTGAGAAATTTAATGTCTCAGCTGAAACCCTTACAGTTTGCATGTGCACTGACATTATGACATAATAATGAAGTTTTCATTGTTCTATAAACTGTATTTGAATAGAAAGATGTTAATCATGTTCGTATCTCTGGGAAGCAAACAAATTTTGTTGGAAAAATCATGGAAGAAAATCTCTGAACTGTTATCTCCTTTGTTGTGAAATGCTGATTAAATGTACTGGTTCATGTCATTAGTCTGATAATTTTATGATAATCAAGAATAATTTATTAATCATAACACATTGAAATATGTTATGATGTTTCTCAAATATTTATATCTATTTGCATAATTCATATTTATTCTTATAAGTGAACTTGCAGCTGTTTATATGTAGGAAGTGTCATGAATGTGATCAGTTCAATAATAACTCTGATCAGTGATTCCACTGAGATCTGTGTTTTGGGAAAGATCACAACCTGCTGAAGTTGGTATTACCTTTTCCAAGGGGAAGTTATAGCTTTAATTATTCCACAGCTGAATATTTGCAAAATCTCCAAATAATGCTTTGTGACCCAGACAAATGGGTCACAAAGTTTTTTGGATTTCTGATTAACCTAGAGGTAATTCAGAGACCTCATCTACTGAAAATTAGGGATATACTGAAGTTTGTCCTTCCTGGGAACTATACACATGCATATACTTCACCATGAGACATCTTTATTTTTATCTTTTTTTTTTATCTTTATTTTTATCTTTAATTAATCTAGGACATGGACTGATCTAAATTATTGGATTGAAAACCAATCATGTTTACATAATTTATTTTTTAAAAGAAGCTTTTCATGAATTACAAATAAAGAAAATTTAAAACATTCTGTCTATTTTAAGGGGCTTTTTGAGTATTTGTTTTGCATTAAAACTAGGAAACACCCTAAGTCTAAATGAAGTTGCTGTGGAAATGATTTTTAATTAACATAGCCTGGAAAATAAGCATCAGTTCTCTATAGATGGTAGTAAATTTCCAGGTATTTCTTATTACTACAGCCTTTTCTTCCAGGAACTCCATATGAGGTTTGATCTCTCTAAAACCTGTGACATCAGTTCCAATTGTTTTCGTTAAATGTTTTGGTATTTCCATGTAAAATTAAGTTTATCCAAAGAAACACCAAATGACCTTCAATTTTTTTCTTCTAAACAGAGTAGGAGTTTTGTATAAGTAGACAGCAGGAGATATGGAAAATTATTTGCATTGCTGTATTTCAGGGAATTTAAATTGCCAGAATTCGTTTTAATGACATTGTTGTAGTTGATGTATCATGCTGATTCGATAACAAAAGCAGAAAGAAATGCTGAGATGGTCCAGAAGAAACAAAATCCACTATAATGTCAATAGCCACTGCTATTGACAACTGTAAATTTAAGGACACAGAAATATGATTTTGACTTCATGTTGATCTATGCAAAGTTATAAAACCACGGAGAGCTATAGTTTGGTGGTCTTGTAAACAGAATGTGGAAAGCACCTAAGGTAGTAATAATTTTCAGCACCAAGGTGTTCATGCACTCAGTAAGATGGGAACTGTGGGCAGCAGGCTCTGCAGGACGACAGGTTCAGCTCAAGGTGAGGGCTGATGAAGGTGAAGGGAGATGAGAATGTACATGATCTTTTTTCTATTTCTCCCTTTTAGAGTCAAATGTCATTTTTGCCTCCTTAAGAAGACACATTACATTTTATTCTCTCTCTATGAATAGCAATTCCAGTACAGACTCTGCAATTCTCATGCCTTTAATATGATGCTGTTCCATGGCATAAAAATACAAAACTATAGAATTTACAAAGGTCAGATTTTTCCAGAACGATAGCAGCACAGTTGAGAAAAGCCTTTTTAACACTATCTCTTCCTTCCAGTTTTCAAAGAAAAGACTTATTTTTCCCTCCCTTATCAGTTCAGTGGGAAATAATCCATAATTCACTGAAATGATTGATAATCTTTCAAAGATCAGCTTGGATACAGGGAAGTGGAAGTGTCTTCAGTCATGGTTTGGGTTGGGGATTTTAGTATGTGTGGAAATATACAGCGTATGGGAAGGAGGAAAGGGCATTGGTTTTAAATTTATTTTTAGTCTTACTGGAAGCTGTTCAGCTGACAGCCGTGGAGAGTTAAATTCTCTGCCAGCCATAGAAACAGCATAATATGAGCAGAGTAGTTTTGTTGTGCTGCCAAGTGAATAACTCCACCTTGGTCTGACGGAAGACCAAAAATCCAGCAATGACAAAGTAGTAATTGACTTTCTGATTGCCACCACTGTCCCCATAGCCCTGTAGTATATGGCAAATAAAGTAGCTGGGACTGTTCCAGCTGCAAGGATGCAGAAAGCAGCTGTGAAGGGCTGATCCATGTCACGGACCATATACCCAACCACCATCAGAGAGGAGCAAAGTTCGGGCACAGATTGACCTCCACTTGAACCAGCGACTTACAGAGACACACAGCCCTATGTGCCATTTTCAGTTCCCAGTCATCCAACCCTTTCATGGAAATTAAATTTTATCTTCTATATGGCATTCCTGAGCCTTAGTTGAAAGGATAGCAGAAATCAAGGCTACATGAAAGCCTGTCTTTAAATTTATCTGTCTCCTGGAACCTGAAGGAAGCCATTTATCACTGGGGTTGAAAGAAAGAATTTGAATTTGATTTTTTTTTCCAGCTGCTTTATGTGTTTCAGTGTATGAAATATTTGATTGAAAAATAATGTAATACTTTTGTTTCTCTAAAAATGCAATGCCGTTATGCCAGGCTCCTTGCTGTGTTCTGCAAACTTTAATTCATTACTGAGGAAAAGCTATCACTACTTTTTCATTATTACAGTATCCTTTTGCTCTGAAGGTGTCACAGAGGGAGAAGCAGGCCAGATGCCAGTTGCTTTCATAGGCATCCCACGCATTCAAAAGTCTCTCATGAAATTTCCCGAGTGGCCTTCAGATTTTGTCTGATTTTCATTCCTTCTGAACCCAAGTGTAGATTTCAATTTTTTTTCCCAGGAAACATTCAGGGAAAAGGAGCTCTGAGAGGAAATCTCACAGTTAACCCTGCAAGAAGATAGTAGCAGAAACTGAGGCCTTTCTTTAATCTCTGGCATGTGAAACCATGGTGCAAACCACCAGCCCCTGGCTGGTGAGCACCACCCAACCCTTCAGGGAAGTCTCAAGGCCCTTTCACATTGATGGCATTAGAAATTGGGCTGTCTCCCAAAGTATTTGGGCACTCTGGAATGATTAAGACAATTTAGCTAGATGTCTGTGATGATATCATGGCTGGATCTTGGAGGTTCCCGGGTCTGCTCATATGCTGTAGTCCTCGTCCTCCGAGCACCAGCAGGGAGGAGGAAGCTGTGGAACACTGGTTGTTTCACGCATGGCCCCACACCCAGGACTAGTAGAATGTGACATCTGGATTTGGCTTTCTTGCTTCTTAATAACTTGGGTAGATTATTAAAGAAACAGCTAGAAAGCAATCTGATGAGGAAAAAAATTTACCTTCATCTTTTACAAATCTTAATTAGAAAAAAAAAAATAAGTCAGCAAGAAATGATGAATTGTAGAGAAATCTACTTCTTCAGTTTAGCCAGACATGTTATTTTTCCTGTGTATTTGAGGAAGGAGATGATTGATAACTTTTTTTTTTTTTTGTGAAGTTTATTCAGCTATGTATTACCATTATGTAAATTTGTCATATTTAATAATTGCAAAGGCTAGAAAAAGCCTAAGTTTCTGTGACTGAGATATCCATTGCATTTTGAGATATCCTAAGAACAAAAAAATTGCTGTTCTATCCATAAAGAAGGATAATAGAATGAAGGTGGTGCTGTTGGCCTTTGCCTTTTAAGCTGATTTTTCAGGTCATTGGCAGACAGAAAGTTTTACAAATTTTACATTGGCCAAATAAACCAATATATTCAAGGCTATGAGCTTTAATATCTAGAGACTGGGATAATGTAGAGACCATAAAACAAGCTTACCCGTACAATATGAACATTTTGAAAGATCATCTCAAACATGCAGCAGTACATTCAGAAATCTTTTAGGATAAGCAGTACAATGTAGAAAATGCGGCTCAAGGCAGCAGAGCCCTCAGTGGTTTTTCTGACTCTGTTTTTGGTCTTGTGTGATGATCTGCAGCTGGTCATTTCTCCTCCACGTTGCTTTACCTGCTAGTCTGTATCCAAAAGAGGGATTCAGTCCCTGGCTGGCTTCCTATGACCAGGGCTGGAAGGCAGGGTGTGGTGGACATTACACAGTCTCCAGAGCAGGACACAGTGTCAGTCAAGAGTTGCGCTTACCTTGAGGAATTTCAAAGCTTTATTATTCTCTTTTGTGGAGTTTTTTATTTATAAAGCAGAAATTAGGCTCCATTCTTCCATAGCAGATAAGGAATTCAGTTTTGGTTTCCAGATGCAAATATGAAAATGTACAGTAAGGAGATTTTTATTTGAATTATGTAAGAAGAAGTAAATGAATAAGCCAGGATCAACATTGTGTCTGTGAAAGATTTAGTTCTAAAGACATTTTCTGGATATATTTTTTGTTTAATATTAGTACCAGAGATTAAATCACAGAAAAGCTATCCAGATTTTCTTTCTCTGGGACCATACGAATGAACAGTGCACTGGTTATCTATAGCTTTGTCTGGCACAGAAAATGGGATGGTAGCTACCTCCTACAGTCAATGCTCAAGGGCACTGTGATTGTCACCCTCTTTATACATAGCAGCTGTAGAGTAATCATCATTTCAGCAACAATTGACCTTGCAAATACAAGGTCCTGAGGCAATGAAATAGTTTACAACATAGCTGCTGGAATGGCATCCAGGGCAGAGAGATCAGCACTGGTGTAGCAGCATCTAAGACTGAAGACAGAAGGGAGTATATTAATTTCCCAGACATAAACAAGAAATGCATTATCAGCAAAGTGTGAAGAACGCCAGAAGAATGAATATGTCTCCAAGCTATTTGGGACTCACCTTTTAACTCTATTTAATTGCAAGGAAGGAAATTGTTCTGGCTCACACCTGATGAGTATGCAAGGACAGCAGGAATGGAACATTCTGTTTACATAAGAGCTCTGTCGGTAAAAACACAAACATTGGTAGATCAAACTGGGCACTAAATCGAGTCCAGCATCATGTTCTTGCAACAGATCATACCTGAAGTTTCTGTGAAAGTCTGCAAGTGAAAATGAAATTATTTTGATAATTTGGGAAGCTGTCTGTGTGAGGTTTGTGGATCCTGCACATATGTCAACTGGACCAGAACCTCAGTCACATCACAGGATGATCTGTGCTGGCTCCTTGTCTTGCTTTTGCCTTAAATCACTGCTCCTTAAAAGTCCCGAAAGACAGCAAGCATCTGTTGATTGTCACTACTACTGATACACAAGGAAAACTGATGGCAATCTTCTGCCCCTCAGGTGGCTTGGGCTGCCAGGCAGGGCTGCAGTGGCAATGCAATCCCTCCAGCAGGGTTCAACGCTGCCATTCCCTGTGTCCTGGTGCTTCCCGAGGGCTCCCTGTGCCGCTTTGCTCTGGGCTTCTATGCTGAGGTGCCCCTAAACCAGGCTCTCCTGAGAGCTAGGGTGGTCCTCCTCTTTAGCAGGTGGCCCAGGATCTGTATAATTTCCAGCAGTGAGCACTGCTAGATCTAGGAACTCCATGTTCCCCAAATTAATGATCCAGCAGCCAGAGACATAAACTAGGTGATAAAAGGAAAAGACTATAGATTTTTGCTGTTTTATTCAACTTCAAGCCAAAATACACTGCCAAAACTAGCAATCTCATGAGGAGGAGAAGACCTTGCACCCATCAATGTTGCTCCAGATTTCCTGGAAGCAGCTGTGGTAGCCCTTCTGTCTTTCTCCATACCTGACCTCATTACTCCTCCTAAGATTCTGAGACCTTCCTTTCCAATACTCATGCACAGTTTGAGATGTTCTGAAAGGAGATTAGGGTTTCTGTCTTTCCCAAATCCCATTTAATTTTTAAACTTTTAATGTGTACATCCTGTTGTCTTAACTGTACGCTTGTTTAATGTTTTGGGGAGGCTTTTTAATGATAGTGTTGATAATAACCATCAATGGGCCATAAATTTTATTGTCCATTGAAAAATAATTCTACCTTTTTTAATTTTCTGCCCTCTGAATTTAATAGCAAGCTCTTTCCATTTTTTAGTCTGTGAAGACGCATCTAGAGGTGTTCATGCCACCCACTTGATGTCATACATTATTTTGAAAGCCTTTGTCAACACCTCTCTGTCTTTTTTCCTAAAATAAACTGTCCCAAACTTTTCAATGTCCTTTCACACAAATGTAATTTCTGATACCAGCTTCACCCATAATTTATCTCTCACTTCTTCCTATTCTCAGACTTTTTTTAAAAGAACAGCTGGAGATGAGCACCTTGCATCAGGTGCTCAGGCACTTTTTAGTGGAATCCTTACATTTTCAGGCTGCTTTTCCCATTCATGTTTGTTCTAAAATTTCATTTGATTACAGTTTATTTTCTGAATGCTGCAGCCCCTTGGATGGCAGTGTTTTCAATGAATTTCTAGAGTTGTTGCACCTTTAATTTAGATCCTGAGAAGCTGTTTTAATAACTCAGATCCTGCCACCCAGTGTGCATTACACTGGTCAGCAGCAAAGAGGTGACAAGATTCAACCAGCCAATTATTAGTTATTGCAAGGAATCACAGATACCAAAAAAGATCCTGGTAAAGTGAGATGTTTTAGATTATCATTACTGAGTTGTAAGGTAGGTGTGAGATATAAAGGAATTAGGACACTTGACAACAAAGATTTCTGCTGCACACCTGAGTCTCCTGAAGGAAAAGGCCTGGAACAGCTGCATAACTCCCTGTGGCTACATGACAATAAGTCACTTCAATGAGATCTGTTCTCTGGGAAAAATATCTCTTATATTTTCTCAACAAGAATGTGGAAACTTGCAGAGACACACTGGACCTGAATGGGATTTATGTTGTCTTGGAGAAAAGCTATTCTGTCCCACAGATAATCATCTTTAGCCCTGCCTTAACAGGCATTCCTAACAGGCATTCTGTCACGTGGCTCCCAGTCTTGGGTATATCTCATCAATAACCAGACATGAGACATTTTGTGAGACACCACATATCACTAGATAGGAGAAAACTCAAGCAAAATTAGTCCTTGAGCTATATATATATTATATCACCCACAAAATATCTATTTTTCCATTATAAACGTGTGTTTTCTTCTTAAAAGTGGTTAATCTAATAACAGGTTGCTAGGGGGAAGCAAGAATTCTCCTCAAATCACCTGGAAACTTCAATGTCTTGAATCACACCAAGCCAAAATGCCAGGTTATTTATTTCAGACAATATCTGACATCTCATTGTAACTAGATGTTATGCATACAATGATAATCCCTTCAAATGTAAAGGAGTTTCTGAATTTGGCATCATGCATCTCCATTGCCACCTCATCTGGTTCAAAACAATGTTGAAAAAAGTACAGAAAGGAGCACCATTTAAACTAAGAATACTAATCTAGGTGTCAATCTGTTTTAGCAGAGCACTACATTTGGAAGACTTACTAAGATGGTATCCTAGATTTATAATCCAGATTTATATCCAGAGAAATGCAAATTAAGGCAAAAAAAAAATAATTTCTATTTGAAGGACATAAATATATAGAAAAATTATTAGAGAAGTCAGTCATTGTAGTTTATGGAATCTGTTGTTACTATACTGATTTGGTATGATGTGTATCTTCCATACTGCTTGTCTGCTAAATCCCTTTTCTTAGGAACATTCATGTCATAAAGCTGTGGAAGGGAATTCAGAAGCCTGTGTTCATGCTGTGTTTGTTATAAATGTCAGCTGCCACAGCATTTGACCCCAAATTCATTTTTTTATATTTCAGCAATCATCAGGATCATGATGTTATAGTTTTGATGGGCATGTGGATTTCCTCTGCATCAAACATCTGTATCTACATAGGAAACCTATTGCAGCCCCTGGATATGGAAGCTGAATGATTTTTGTAGTAATTCAAATTGAGACTGATGTCAGGCTCCCTGGGCAAGTTCCTGCACAAGTAGGGAAGAAGGAATAGGGAGAGCAAGAGCAAACTCAGCATAGCCACATTTCTGTATTTCACCCCAGGGACAGGGAGCACCCACCAACATACCTGGTGTGTGAAAAAACAGCAGATTGTAATCAGAAGTGCATGTGACTGCCCTCTCAGCCAGAAGGATGGAGGGGACTGCACCACTTTTTTATGGTTTTAAATGGAGTTTTAATTGAAAAACTAGCAGTATTTGGCTAATTGGAAAGAATTTCTCCCTTCAGCCCTTATTTCTTCAGTTTTTTAACAAATTCTGCTATAAGCAGTTAACATGAAAGGTTAGACTTTGAAGTCCATTTTGCAGTTAAAATGTACTTCATTTTACACTTACATATAGCACCTAGGTGAAGATCCTGCTAGGCAGCCTATGTAGCAACATCAACATCTACCTTTCCACATGTCATAAATCAGTTTTAAAATGTATCCAGTTTTGAAGAGTATTCCCTGGCTTCATTATAACACAGATGAGCAGCAGATGCCAGCTCACTATGAGATGCTGGGTCTGAAAAAGTAAATTTTCACTCTTAAAATTCTCTTGAATTCTCTGCAGTTATAAAGGAAACATGCCATATGAAATCTCTTTGGATACTCTCTAGCCATTATAAACTCCTTTAAATTACAATTACCAATATCTTAATCTCATCAAAAGGGAGAAATATAGGCCCAAAGTAATTCTCCAGACAGTGGACAGCATTTTTAAAGAGAAGCAGATTAAGGGGTCTTCAGCCACCCGAAGCATCTGCAGTACCAGAAAAAAAAAAAAAAATAAAAAAAAAGCAAGCTAAGACTGTCTTTTCATGTAGAGGGAGGACATTTGCACAGTGTCCTGTCATATGTGCCATCATGTTCTGAAGTGAGGAGTACTGCAGCTAATTTAGTGCCTCTGACATACTAATTTGCATCTCTGGAAACATGAGAAATATATACTTTTCTTTTAATAATACAATGGCTTTGAGGCTCAAAATAGTTACGTATCATAACAGGAAGCACTGCAGAGCAACTACCACTGTATATAGAGTGATCAGGAAGAGAGAAAGAGACTGAAATTTTATAAAGGCAACAATAAACACTTAAAATACTGGGCAGCACACTTATGCTCTCAATGAGGTAAATGAAGCATAGAGAGCATCCCACCTTCTCTTCACCATTGCACCAGAGAACACACAGATAATTTCTCACCCCATTCCCCAGCATGTCACTTCTCTGATTCTTTGCATCCAGACATGGGGGTGGTGAACTGAAAGGTGACTCACTGTAAGTTATATATGTCTATAGATCAGAGAAAAAATAAGAAAGATAAATATAACATGTAGGTGGTGCTTTCAGGAGACAAATACTTTTACATCCTAGCCTCCTTTGAAAAAATTCCATGTTTTCTGAGGTTGAGCAACTGGTTTCATATGCCATTCAAATCTGCTTGTCTGTGGTGCTGGTAACAAGTGAACTTCAGCCCTCATTTCATTATGAGACAAGAAGAGGGTCACTCCAGTGATGGAGGGCTGCCCCATTGTTGGCTTTGCTGTGTGACTGTTATTCCCTTCCTTTGAAAGTTTCTTTTGCCAAGCCAGCTGAAAAGCCAGGACAGTTGTTATTTTGTGCATGTGTTTATTTAGACTGCCAGGTAAACTGTTATAGGAGAATTTTTGCAGAAAAGAGTGGGATTTGTCACAGGTCATGTAATTTCTGTGCAAGGTATGGGAACCTTTCTGTGAAAAGTATGGGGACCCTGTGCAGGCAGCCCTGTGCTTCACTAAACCCTTTCAGAAGAAACAAGAAACTGGACAATTTGCAGAGGGAGTTTAGTACAACTAGATATACTGCTGTAATGAGTGGGTGGTGAAGTTACTCCTGTTTTTTTCAGAGAGGATGTTTTTATTGTTACAAGAAGTGACTGAAGAACAGCTTCAGGTCAATCATTCAAGAAAGAGAGCTCTTATCCTCCAAAAATTTAAAACTTTTTTGATCCAGAAATTTTCTAATTTGTGCTCACAGGTTTTCAGCATATTTAGATTCCAGCGGAAACTTTATTCTGTTCCTTTCTTAGTGGTGTTCACTTTCAAAGAGAAAATTTCAGCCCCAGTGCCGATACTCATGAATTAGTATAAGTCAAAGAGCTTATTTTGGGTTGTAGGGTTCTCCTTCTTTTCCCCTTTCACTTGTGTACTGATTCATGTCATCTTAATTTCCCTGCTTTAGAAGCCTGCTCCTGGACAGCAAGGAGAGACACCACTAGGACAGACATGGTCAGCAGCAGTCTTCTGTCTGGGGCAGAAGAATGCAAGTTTCTCCTGATCCTTTTCCCTGTTCCAGAGCCTTGGAAAGCTCATAATAGACTTAAAAACTTGGACCAGCCATCTGACACTTGCATTTGAATGGCTTTACCCTGTGGTTCTGTGAGGGTTCTCTCCACTGGGACATGGGCTGTGTGTTTTGGAGCTGGGCCTCCTGTCCTGGTGACGTGTCAAACCAGAGCTGCCTCCAGCAACCTGTCCTCAGTAAACAGGCAAACAGAATGAATCACTTGCACTGGGGTTTTAACCCATCGAGAGAAGGAGACAGATGGGAGAAAAGGAGATAATTAAAACATCCACCTCTTCCAAAATGCTTTAATGGAAAGGCAATGTTATAGGATATATAAAAAAATCCAGAACTAGTATATAAAATAAAGAGAGAAAGCTTATCTAACCTAACAGAGTAAAGGTAATGTGATTGGAGAAGACCTGGTGTCAAGAGTGATCTGGTGCATATTATCAGTTATTTTCAAAGAGATGTAATTGGCATGAAACCACAGCATGCCATGGCAAAGCCAGCCATTCCAACTGAAAAATCTATGCTGGCTGAGAAGCAGAATGCCTCTGTGATGACAGATGTTTTGCCCGCTGGTAGGCCTAAGGATGAAATCCTCTACTTGTCAGTGTCCTTGGGCAAAGCTATTCAAGCAGTCTAAGGCCCTTTAAATATGACATCTGCTAAACGACTTGCTGGTAATAAGGGAAAGACCTTTTGGGAGGGATGCTAAAATAAGTAGTGCTGCTGGAGAAATGTGTAATGAAGGCAACACAAAGGAAATGGCATCTTACAGATAGTGTCAGGACACCTGTTGAGACTTAAAATAGAGACTTTGAGGTCCACAACACACATGTCATTAGGATGAGCGCTCATACCTTCTTAAGAACAGGTGTTCTATTCCCCTCATGTTTTTTTTTGTAGGAAAAGTCCTCTCAACCCACTGGAGTAGTGCAATGTCCAGAAGCATTTCTGGCTGTAGGACAAGGGCTAGTTGATATCCCAGGGGCACATAGCTTGAGGATGAGTGGCTTTTCTGTGATCCTTAATAAGACTGCAACCTTTTCCTCCTTGGGGGGCATTATAACAAAATGTCTCCCCTATTTGGGAGCTCCTTTTTAAAGAACATATAATATCTGAGGCTTACTTTCTTCTGTCCAATTACAATAAAATAGGGGAATGGGTGCACAAGTTATTGCAGCAAGGACAGATAACATGCATTAAACATAAACAATGAATATAATTACATAAGCCTCATTTCCTAAGCAAACCAAGCTAAAAAAGATTTAATTACTGTTACTTGGCCAAGAGACACATGAAACAAAAGCTGCTGATGTTTTGATATTCTGTATGGGGATTTTTTTTTTTTAATAGTTGTCAGTATGATTTATATATGGCGTGGAATAGCTGTGCAGTTATCAGAACAGTGTTCAGACTAGTGCTGGGATACAAGAAGAGTACACAACAATGAGGAACTTGGGAGGAAACTGAAATTTGAGCTATCCCAAAAATTCCCCCCAGCCTCCAAAAATTTTCAGGTATAGGATCTTGCATAAAGAGTCTCACTGTTTCATAGTGGTGGTTTGGTATTGTTTACTCTCTTTTTACTTCCTAAATATAAACACACAAACCAAAATTTTTAAAAAGGGTTTAGGGTGAGCAGGATATAGAGATAATAATTTCTTTCAGAAATGTAGGCACACATTTTTCAGGAACAAATGATTCTGACTCTGGCAACTGCTTTGTGAACTTTTGTGGCATTACTGTCATTTTCACTGCTGCAGAATGGGCTGTTTCACTGTCTATTACCCAAGGGCCAGAAAGCACTTTTGTCTGGGACAGAGCTGCTAGGCTTCCAGGCATGCACCCTAGACCACCCTTGCAGCCATAATATTTTGTGTGATGACAGCAGCCTGATGCCCTGGAAGGATCTGGGGGAGCCATAGGCTTGGGAGGATTCAGAGCTATTGCAGGCAGTTGTGTTGTATGTCGATACAAAATTCTAATGCCCTAAAACCTTAGCAGAAAATGAAGCAGCACAAAACTATTATGGTAGGTGTGTAGACTTCTTTCAGATTTTATCTGTTTCTGAAAAAAGTGATTGAAGAACTTGATACTTATTTGCTAACTGCAGGCAAAGCTATCCATGAACCTAAGGGCTAAGAAATAGTGCACCCCAAAGAAAATTGAGATGCATGAGGGAAGCACAGCTGATATCTTTTTTTCTATCAGGAAAAAGAATCAGTGAGCTGGTTTCTTCAGTTCTACCTCCACCAGAACTCTTCAGTTTTAGAGAATTAATGGATCTGAGAAGATTTAAATCATGATTAGAGTCTGGGACCAGAAATTGTAAAATAAACTCTCAGGAAACTCAGGATCTCCCCTATTGTGTGTTGTAAGATACTGAGATTTACAGTCAGTCTGGGAATCTGGAGAGAAGAGTAACAGAACATGGCTGCTCAGAAGTTTTAGCAAGAATGTTTTATCTAAACTAAAGCTAGCCAAAGTAAATTTAATGTTCTTGAAATAACACCCCTGGGTAAGAGATGAAGGCAATGGGATACACAGACACATCACAGATCAGTGCAACCAATACATGCATCTCAAAAGGTGAGAAAAGAACATGAAGGATGCTTGGACTGGTGTAGTACGCTGGACTATCAGCTAACTTCCATCATCAGTGTCCTGGGGGCAAATGAGATACAAATAAGGTGAGGAGGGAGGCAATAACCAGAGAAGAAACAATCCTGAGATGTTTGGAAAGTAAATGACAAACCAAGATGTTGATAAATGTTTCCAGAGAAGTGTAAAGCCAAATTCAGTGAATGCAATATGCATGTATTTACCAATTCATCATATAACACTGTTGCCACCGTTTAAGTGAAAAAAGTGCAGTGCTTTCCCTAATTTGAGTGTGAATATAAATATGCCAAAATCAACAATGTGATCTGTTTGTCTGAAATTTCATTCCATCAGATAATTTTTGATGAGCTGTTATGATGATCAGGGAGATTATGTCTCAGTCGTGACTTTTTCAGGAACTGGGGTTTTTAGAGTCATGAGACAGAAAAAGTATTTTAACATTTGTCTTTGGTTGCCAAGTCTTGCATGCTTTCCCAATAAGGTGCAAACAAGTCCTACAGAGCTAAAACTGGAAAACTAGCAAAATATTACAAAAACATAGAAATTTCTTTGTTGCTTTTATTTACAGAGCTATAAATCTTATTTTTTGTGAATTTTAGTGTGTGTGTGCAAATGACTATAAAGGTGTGTAAATAATAATAAATCTACATACAGAATGATAGTAGCTTAATTAATAACCAGATAACACTAATTTCTTTGAATATAGACTGAAACCCCCCCGATTAGAAGAAATTAGCCATAAATAACTGATTTTGATTTTTCAGTGTCAGTTCACAGTTACACTAGACTGTGATGCAAAGCAGAGATATTAGTCCTTCTTAAAAAATAAAAAAGTTTGTATAGGCTTTTTCTTTTCAACATCAACAAGCCTATTCCACATATCATTTAAAAGCTCACTCTGCTTAACCTCAGTTTTAATGAAATTTTCTGTTTAGTTTTGAATTTATGCTGCAGATTATTTTATTATAGGAAATGGTAGTACTTGAGATAAACTGCGTTTTCAATTTGGAGTGTTCTGCTGTTTTACCTTTTGCTATCCATTCCTGATATATTCTGAGAAGATCAATATAAAAGTCATAATAATCATATATAGAAGTCTAATTCATAACCTGCTTCCATTAATGCTGTGTTGACTGAGAATAGTATATTTCTGATGGCTTTTTTAAAGCCATGGGCTTTGCTGATGCAGCTTCTGTGAAGCCTGTAATGGGTTTCATGGCAATTCCAAAAAAACATTGTTGGTAGTTAGATTTTCATTTTCAAGGGTCTGAAAATGTACAGTTCAGGCTAGTCACAAAATATATGGACTATGTAAGCTAAATATCTAGCTACAATGATTTCTGTAATTGAAATAAGATAGAAAATTTTTATATGAGGGACAGTGTGGCTAGATTGTAGAGTGTTTCTAACCCAAGAAGTTGGACACTGAAAAATGCATGGATGCCAGTACTCCTGAGGATGCTATGACCATTTCATTTTAAGAGCTACCTTCAAGGTGTGAATACAATTTTTCTATCTATACATTATTAATATTAATATTAATTTTACAAAGTCTTCTTATCCATCTTTAGAAATGCTACTAATACTACTAATACTTCTTTTTACTGTTCTCATACTTATCATACACATACTGATTATTGAGTTGCACTTGGAAGATGTTCAGAATTATCCTTAAATACTCTCAGTCCCACACAATAAACACAAAATGAGTTCTCAGTGTTAAAAACCCCACTCATATCAAGTGTTCAAATAAAAAGATTAGCTAGATTACTTGTTAAAGAGAAGAAGAAGCCTGTAATTAAATTATGTTCTCTCTATTCGTCCCCACCTGCATGGACTAAATAACTTCACAGGTGTACTTTCTTTCATTTCCTGAGCTATGTAAGGCTGTGTTGTTTAATTTACTTGAGATCTGAGTCTTCACCAGAATCTCTGCTTGTTCATTATATATTTTCAAATGAGTCAAAACACATTTTCTCAGTACTTTGCTTAACAAAGCAATGCATGAAGTAAATAATGTTATCTTTCTCATCGGGATAGTCTTTAAGGAAATCTTTGTAGTCCTACATGGAGGATACAGTTAATTACTCTAATTAAATGGGTAAAGACAGGATTATTTTATCTTGTAATATCCAGTACAGCTGAAGCTGATACTAAACATTTATGGGCTATTTTTAATCCAAAACATATATTTATGATAAAGGACTTTGATGGAATTTACTTCATTTAACTTGCACAGCTATTTTGCCCCTAATTTTGAGGTGGCCTACATAATCAGTAAGAAAATATATATATTTAAAAGGCCTGTAGAGAATGGTGTTCAGCTCCTGCTGGGGTGTTTGAAATCAGCTGATTGGAATCTTTTGGTGGCACTGCAGTCCATCCCAGCCATAAGAAATTTAAGTGTTTCCTTTAGAAGGTCATTGTCACTAAGCATCTTCAATAAAAGTGCAGTTTAAATAAATGGAAAAGGAAGATAGTCTTCTGGCTATAGAGAATTTGACCAGATGAAAGAATTGAAGATTTGACAGATATTCCTTTAATTGACTGAGATTCATCTTCTACTTTGACTGTTTTATAGCTCTGATTTCCAAATTGTCCCAAGCAAACCCTAATAGGTTTGGTTTTAAATTCCATGCTACGACCTTTGACTTTCTCTTGTTTATGAAAATATTTCATATGTTTTATTGTAATAATGCTGTCTTCCTCTTTTACATAAGGCTGAATTCAGAGCCAACTGCTGTACAGAAAATTGTGAGTAATTGACATCACTTATATCTGCCTGAGATGCTACTTCAGTATGCAGTCACTCAGACTTTGCACATCTCATAAATTCTCAAAATTTTCACATCTAGCACAAAATTCATGTTGAAATGGACATGAGAAAATCTTGCATACAGCTGGAGATTCTTCAATAGTCAGTTATAAACTAAAAATAAATTATTTTTTCTCATCTCATTTGAGCTCATGCAGTCAGCCCAGCACAATATTTTAGCTGCTAAAATATTCATTTTGAGTTGTTTGTTTTCCATTACAGAACTCAATGTACATATTTAGCAGTACAATAGTGAGTCTGATCTCTCAGCAGTAGTACATAGCTCTTGAATTCTCAGCATCATTCAGTCGTTGTTGTAGGGCACGTGTAAAAGAAAGGAGATTGAGATGAGACGAGATGAGACGAGATGAGATGAGATGAGATGAGATATGAGATGAGATGAGACTACCATCTCTTTGAGTCTCACCCTAAGTCCTATGGAGCCCAGCAAGTACTCAGGTGAAGCCTCCCATCTCTATGCAGAGCTGGCCATGGTGTGTAAGGTCTAGGGCAGGACAAAGCAGCAGCACAGGATTCCAGAAGATTCTCAAAGGCCACCTCTTTGTCATACATTTCTGAAAATGCCCTTTTACTGAGAATCACCATCTGTAGTCTTGCAGCCAATAAAAATGTGAGACTTGGAGTACATTATCAAAAGTTTTCTGAACCACATTATAAAAAAATCTATTCTTTTTCTGTAAAGACACACATTTATGAAGCAACACCAGTTCATTATCAAATAGCTATGCTAGCTATGAAAAATAAGTACAGGGAGCTAGAAACTGAAATTCCGTCTCTTACTTACATATTTGTTTATAAGAAGAAGATTTCTAAATACACGGAGAATAGAACAAGTACATATTCCAGAACCATTCAGATCCAAAGACAACTTGAGCTAGGAAAACTGCTTTCTGGACTTTCATTCTTCCCTGCAAGGGACTGGTATTGCAGAAAACTGAGGGCAAAATCTTTGCATTGTTCCACTCATAAGAGAACGGAAAGTTGAGATGAAGTATCCATTCCACAAAAAGTGTGAAGAAGACTGCACAAGACTAAGCAAACTTTCTCTGTCCTCAGTACTCTGACCTGTGCCAGAATTCTAGCCTTAGAATAGATACAATTTATATCCAGCAAGCTAGATGTGAGATCAGACCATTTTACTGTTAGTGATGTCAGGCATGGATATGAAATATGGCTAAATCAGAAGAATCTGAACATTTAGCAGGTGTTTTAGTAACCAGTGAATTAATTCATTAAAGAAACTGCTGGCCAGAACAATGCAAGCAATTGTTGCACATGAGGCTTCTGAAAATTTCCTACCAAATGAAACTGTTAGCAAGCAATAAAAATAAGTATATAGATAAAAATGCATCGGAAAACATCAACACAGGCTATGAGATGAGACTATTTTTTCAGTTTTAGTGTTGGTGGATTTATTTTTCAGAAAAGATGAAGGCATTTTCATAACAATAGAAAGGTGGAATTATAGGGACAATATATGATAAAACTAACCATTTTCCAAAACCAAATCACTCATGGTACTACTTTTAAATAAGTCAAAATGGAAATTGATTGGTGAGCATAAGGATAGAACACAAAGGTATGATGATGCAACAGGATTACCTTAGTTTCTTAAGGTAATTTCAAACTACCTATCCTTTAGGAGCTGATACTTGGAACAGGGAGTTTTTACTGCTAGGGCTGTGTGTGACAAAATCTTTGCACCCCCATGTGAGATGCATCTGTTAGATTTTAGAAGATAGTGAATACATGTAAAAGAAACATCTCAAAATGAGAAAGCCTCTCTCTTTTCATTCCAATTATGTACATTTTTCTCTGTCTTCTTTCCCTTCATTTTCATCCTTCTATTCTCTTCTCTGTTCTCTCTGAGCCAAAATTTTAATTTGGCTATGAGTAGCAAGAAAATTATTACTTCCTACAAAAGCAGGTTCACAGAAAATCCTTGTTTTGGGAACTATTTCTGGACAGCAACACTTCTCTTTCCTTTCTATTTGAAGGCCCAAAAGAAGAATTGATGCCACAAGTTCCTCCCAAAAGCTAAGCTACCATGTAATTTATCAGTAAATCACATCAACATTCTACACTTCTATCAAATAGAGAATTAGTCTCAGGTAAGGGATAATTAAGCATTACTGTTAATGGCAATGACTAGATCCTCTAGTTCTTCATCAGAATCATATCAGTTATATTAAAGTAAATTTTTAGGTAGAAAAACTGTCTGCAATGGGACACGTATCCTTTAACTTCAGGCAGTATTAGATCCATTAATCTGCAGTCAGGGTGATGTTGGTTGCTTTTTTTTCATGAGCTAATGTACTGTTAATAAGGTGTCAATTACTGATGCAAGCAAACAGGGAAAAGAATACATTTCTAATTGCTGTAGTTATCACCTAAGTGCAATTATCTACCACTGCTGAAATAAATCACCTCAGGATTAAAAGCTGTCTTTACAATATTCACATTTATCTTTTTTTATTGTTATTACCCTAGCTGCTTTTCAAGTACCTCATCCCTTTCCTTTCCTTTCCTTTCCTTTCCTTTCCTTTCCTTTCCTTTCCTTTCCTTTCCTTTCCTTTCCTTTCCTTTCCTTTCCTTTCCTTTCCTTTCCTTTCCTTTCCTTTCCTTTCCTTTCCTTTCCTTTCCTTTCCTTTCCTTTCCTTTCCTTTCCTTTCCTTTCCTTTCCTTCCTTCCCTTCCCTTCCCTTCCCTTCCTTCCCTTCCCTTCCTTCCCTTCCCTTCCCTTCCCTTCCCTTCCCTTCCTTCCCTTCCCTTCCCTTCCCTTCCCTTCCCTTCCCTTCCCTTCCCTTCCCTTCCCTTCCCTTCCCTTCCCTTCCCTTCCCTTCCCTTCCCTTCCCTTCCCTTCCCTTCCCTTCCCTTCCCTTCCCTTCCCTTCCCTTCCCTTCCCTTCCCTTCCTTCCCTTCCCTTCCCTTCCCTTCCCTTTCCTTTCCTTTCCTTTCCTTCCTTTCCTTTCCTTTCCTTTCCTTTCCTTTCCTTTCCTTTCCTTTCCTTTCCTTTCCTTTCCTTTCCTTTCCTTTCCTTTCCTTTCCTTTCCTTTCCTTTCCTTTCCTTTCCTTTCCTTTCCTTTCCTTTCCTCCATTAAATTATGAGTATTGTTTTCCATAGATCTTAAGTAAACTATTAAGTCTCCATTCACTTTCCCTACTTCTGCTTCAGTCTACTTTGAGGGGTTCCTCCTCCTGGAGTGACATAATGAGTTCTCTATATACCCTATTTTTTATTTTGTTTTATTTTAAACTAATTTAACTGAAACTTAGCTCTTTCTGCCATCTAGTTGTGCTCAATAAGTTCATACTATCACTAAATCTAAGGTAATACCAATTTTATAGGATAACTTCCAGGAGTCTCCTACTGTAAAAGCCTTCCAAGATCAAACACCGTACAGATACAGGAAAAAAAATCACTGAGAAACCTCTTCTTCCAAACACTGAGAAGTTTGGATTAAAATTCAGTCTGCTTGCCAACAAAAAAGCAATTATATATAAAGACTGCTAACAAGAAAAAAAAGCCCATGCAGATTTTGTGGAAGCATGTGATTTGTCATTCACAACATGGTACCGGAGAAAGGTGCATTTGTGGACTTCATTGTCCTCCTCTGACCCAGGCTGTGTTGACAGAGGTCTCCCAACTAGCCTGAGGCAGAGTTAACAAGGTAGCATTCAAGGAGGCAGAGTGTTTCTGGCTGGATGGTGTACACGGCTGCTTACTCCTTGCCTCTAATTGGAAGAGAGCCTCCTCCCTCTCCTGGCCACCTTCACCAGCAACTGCTGAATCTACAACACTCCCTCTGTGCCCATGATCTAAACTCCAGCCACTCCCTGATGGCTCGTCTTGCAGATCACATTTCCCACCGACTTGGAGTCTATATCTAACACCCATGGAAAAGCAAAAGCGTCCCAGAATCCAGCCACTGTCTTTCAAAAACATATTATTGTCACAAGCATCAGCTCCTGGCAGATACTTAACAGAACCAATCCTTTCCTTCTTGCTTCGCCCACATTTTCAGCTTTGCTGCTGCTTTCATTAACTCCTCATCACATACTCTGAGCACACAATTTTTTGCAAGGCTAAGAAGGAGCCTAATTGCATTATTCCTTCTACTATAAGCCAGGTCTACCTGTGTTACAAGTAAATGGAAAGTGGGGAACTAGCAGTGAAATAAACATATTTCACGGAGTGGGTAAAGTATGTCTGAAGAGATGAAAGACATTTATTTTTTCTATGCTTCTCTATCTTTTCATGTCTTGGATACTTTTCTGTGGAAATTTTTTTCTCTTTTCAAGTGGTTTGTGTCCTTTTTGACATGATGTCTTTTCAGCTATCTTTCCAGCTCTATTCACTTCCCAAAATAGCCACATTATCACACAAAAGAAAGTGAAGCAAAGATATCAGGCACTGATCTAAGATGTCCAGATCAACAACAGCACTGGGGAAATCAAAGTTGGAGGCAGTATGCACAAACAGGCATCAATGGTTATATTACAAAAGTTGGAGCTTTTTCCATTAGTTTTGATTCCTGCAGCAGACATGCTTCAGGGACACTTGATATGAATTCTCATGGCTAGTTTATGGTTGCATACACCTCTTATCCAGCCCGGTAATGTTTTTGGCCTTGACCATTTTTCAGCACTTTGGTGAAGTCTTCTGCACAAATCAGTCTCCCTAAAAAGTGAAGCAGAATGAATGTGAAG